>NC_142709.1:71453691-72703191 GCF_055471065.1 Atractosteus spatula | reverse complement strand
CCTGGGTTCATACAGCCTTGCCCAGGAGTCTGCGACTCCCTTTCTTAATCTTTATTTACTGATGTGTCTAACGATTATCTCCGGCAAGTCCTCATGGTTGACACCGTTATCCGGAAGGACATTCCTCGGTCATTTATTTCATGGTAGAACTGGAGAGATGCTGCTGTCCCTCCAGCAGTGCTCTGGTCCCCATTCTGTTCCTTGACTTCGGCGGATGACACTTCAAAAGTTCATCAATTTTGTATTGATGCGATGTTGAGGCCAAAAAATATTGGAAGTTTATTTGGCGTAACTCGCCAGGCTGAGGGAACAGGGTGAGGCTGACAGGAGCCCTCTCTCGCTGTGAGGAATGAGCCAGGGAGCTGCTCCGAGGGTGAAGATGGAGTTGAGGGAGGGCTGTGAGAGAGATGAGCTTAGGAGTCGAGATTTTTATACACAAGAGAGCAGTAATGGGAGAGAGAGACCCTGTGTGGCCAACAACACACACGTTTTTTAAATTAAAAAGTCCAGCCTTGTATTGGCAGACACTCCACTATTACTTGCCTAATGGAAGAGTAATAACATGCCAGTCTGTTCTGTACTGAAATCGCACTCTTGTCAGGGTTGACAAGCAATGTCGCTGGCAAATATAGAAACACATCGGATCATTATTGTAGAATTAGAGGGTTTAAAATTCAACACACTGAGTGGATTCCTGCTCTGCACACTGCTTCCAGAACGCTGCTTGCTTAAGTCGGCCACAGAAAAAAAAAGTAATTTTCACCTTGTCATCAGCAGTAGGTCCTGAGAAGGAGACGGCTTGGTTAAGCCTAAGAATACTAAGTCATTAAAAGCAAGTCATTTCACTGTCATCAGGTATTATCTGACAAATCGCACCGTTAAAATCTAGAGGAGCCAAATTCTTACCACGCCAAGAGGGAATTAGTCTTTGGCGAGCCCAGTGCTCCAGGCCTGAGCTCTCTATGGGTCAGACTGATCTAAAATACCACAGCCGAGCCCTGTCATCTTCCTCAGGCTGCACTTCCCTGAGTTATACGGTGCTGCTTTGATACAACACACATGGATCAAATAAAGGAAAAAAATAACATTCATGAAAATAACTGTTGGTACTCAAGAGGTCCGACAACATTTAATGAACCTTTTTGCACAGTATACATTTTATGAACGTCAGAGTAATAAGAAATAACTGTGAAAAATGAGTCTGTCCAAAGTAAATAATTCCCTGAATGTCTATGTACTTGTTGTAGTTATTGAAAACGTTCATTTGAGGATTAAGCGGAGCCCTCTTATGAGCAGACAGCATTTTGAAATATTTAATCAATAGCATTGATTAGGCAAGTTCTGGACAGCTATATCTATTGGCTTGTTTCCCATTGCTGGAATGGCGCTGTCCTTTCTCTCTGGCTGTCACTTCAGATTTTGTACAGAAAACATTCCTATTTAAAATAAATGAGCACTCTCGGCTGGTAATTGAACCTTTCTGTGGATAAACAGATCATCACATAGGACGGACAAAGTCTTGTCTCTCTTTTGTAATTGAGTCATCCCAGGCTAATCCTTCTGTTTTAACATTTTGCCATGGTCATTAGAGCTGCTGAGGTATCTTCTTTAGAAACTCAGACGAACACAGATGAGGAAAAGCTGGCAGATCGCAGGATTCAATCAAATGTCAGCACTGGGCCCTGCTAACCTGCTGTCTGTCCGGAGCTGCTGGGATTTCACCTGCAAGCTGGCTGGCTCTCCACCAGGCGCGTCCTGCCCTCAAGCAGAGCGGCACAGTCCAGAAACAAACTGCTCTGTGGTTCCTCGACCTCAGCGGACAGACGGAAACTCGACGTCAAGGCCTGTAGAAGAGGGAGGGGAAGCACTAGCAACTGTCAAGTTCTTTGTTTTGTGATACTGTTGTCAAACAGCCTATTTAGGAGAGCAGCAGTATGAGTAGAATCCGATCAGTTTGGGAGATCTAGTTACCCCTTTGGACTTATATAGAACATTTTCTCTCTTAACTCAGTGAATTGTTTTTCTTATTTCTAGGACTATTTTGGTGCTGGAGGGCTGTGGCTCTTTACCTATGTGCCATAACACATTATTATGGAGTTCATTTCCCTGTGTATCACTGGATGATGGTGCCATTTTGGCGATGGCTATGGCGTAAACTGGTTACTTACTGTTATACAAAAATCACATCAGAATCGTTCCATATTCACTGTCCCAGATATAGTTCCTTATTTTCTGGTGAATAATTCCGAGGATCAAGAGATCCAGCTGCTTCCATAGGGAGGGCAGGGAATCAGTGAAACCGTGGAAGTGGAAATAAATGTTTTTCAGATTTAAGTGAGAATACCATGTATGGATAGCACGACAGATATGTCAGATATGTTAGTGTCCCTGCCAAACATATTGCACATTTGTGTTTCAAATTTCAGGTCATCAAAGAAAAGAGAAAGGGCAGCAGCCAACCTGCAGACACAGGAGCAGCTGGAGAAGATTCACTCCTGCCCCATCAGGGACTCACATAAATCAAAGTTTCTGCAGCCCTTTCTTCTCAGGATGGCCTTGCCTGAGCATCATTCTGCCATGAGGAACACAGTGCTCCGTTTTCGGCACTTTAGGGAAACACACTTGTGGAAATCATTCAGAGCCACGTTAGTAAAACTCCAGGCCAGCCATGAGGTGAAGCTTGTTCCAGGAGGCTTGTGTTGTAAATTTAAAACACGTTTGACAACGTGAACCATAACGTGTGTGTAATGTACAGTAGTTGTGAAAAAGGATGCCTTCTCTCTAATGATGGCACTGCTGTGACTTCTTGGAATTATGTGCATTACGTTGTCGTTCCAGTATCCAGCGTCCTCTCCTCTTTAACGCTGCAGAAACAGAAATATGCTACAATTACATTAGTAAAAAAGGTGTTGTGCTTTCATATTTCCAGGGAAAAATATTTCAAAGCATGTTTTGGACTTCAAGACAGATTTCTGCCTAAGTAATAAGGACTATGCTTGATTCTTCATTCCTAAAAGGATTAAAAAAAACAAATTGTCCCCACAGCTCTTGGTGTGTGTCATCTTTAATTAAGGTGGATGATAAGCTGATTTGGTGTAAATGATTCAGGTGCTAAACTGAAATCCCCTCCCATCAGTACTTTAGTGTTGAGAAGGTGGCACATTGAGGCAAAGCTGAGCCAATATTTATCACCTGGGATCAGCCACCAAGGAAAGGCTCCAGCCCATAAACCTGTGCCTGATATTTCAGCACGTTAGCAATATGCTGCAACACTAAAATAATTACCAAGCAGGGCAAAAAAATCTTAACTGCAGCATTTTAATCGTAAAAATAAAAAAGATGACAAGAAAGCAGATGTTGAGGAAATTTCTAAATAATTAACAAGGACTGGATCTCATCTGCAGGACTGACAGCAGTCGTTGTTAGAGCTGCTGGGAGAAATATGGTTTTTGACTGTGGCCGTGACTTTGAGAAAACACATCCCTCCAGTTCTGTCAGTAAGGCAAAGGCAGTGTCACAGATAAACATCACAGCGTTTCAAAAACAAGTAGAGACACCTGTCAAAAATGCTGTGGGAAGGTTTTGAGGACAGGTGAAGGAATGACACTGTCTTGGTTAGCATGGGCTACATCCTGCTGAACAATACATGTGAGAACACAGGAACACAGGTCAAGCCCAGTTAAAGAATATCCATGCATTCTCAGAGAGTAGCTTGTTCCTGGTGAGGCGGGTCATGACAACAGTGACTCTGGACACACGAGCTCTTGGCATGCCCACAGCGTGCCCACTGACAAGCACACACCTGGAAAATGAGCTGACCCGGGTGGGTACACTATTAAAACTTCAACCCCGATAGCCTCCAATTACCTGGGCTATTTGGGAAGAAAACAGAGAAGATAGAGAGGTTCTTTGCTTTTTGCACCCCTCACCCTTAGAAGCAGAAGAAATCCATCTCGCAGATTACATATACATGCCATGTTTCACAAGAGGCTATTACTCTCGTAATCCTGTCGAATGTGCAGTTTTATATTGAGCTTGCGACTGCAGCACAGACAGTAGATACCTGAAAGCTGCACTTTGTGCTGTAAGGGAGAACAGGTAGATTTTCGCTGAAACGTGTTCTTGTTTTGCAAAGACATAGCTGCGCAAAGCTCAGCGGTGCCTCTCGGAATCCTGTATCTGACCTCTGATGTACAAGGGCCCATGTTGTGAAATTGGGAGTGCCATCTTTCACCGAGCCGTGACATTGAGATGCTATGGATCTGCTGCATGACAGCAAGCACAAAACACAGGAGATACAGTAGCTGTGCTTGGTGGTGTGGGCTTGCTTGTCTTGCAGGGTCTGACACAGGTGGTTACCTCCCTGGGCCCCTTATGGGTGTGGAGCGATCCTGTCTGTATAACCTGCAGCTCTTAGGTGTGTGTGTGTGAATGAGAAGGACAAGCACCTCAGTGGCAGAGATTCTCAGTGTATTTGGCTGCACAGCTGAAGTAACAGTTCAGTCTCAGCAGGGGCTATTTATAGGCTTTTGGAACAATCAAAACTTGACACCGGACAGCATTGCAGCGATACCAGAGGAAATTTATGGACCCAAATCTTTTGTTAGGTTGTGGCTGGTTGCTTTCCAAACTGAGACGTCTTTATCCTAGTCCACCGGTCTTACATTTCATAAATAAATCTTTTTGACAGCTTTATTTAATTAAAACATTCCATATAAAATCCATATTTACATTCCATATAAAAATTATAACAGCAGTACAGAGAAAAGTAAAATACTATAGTCTTCAAAATATACCCTTATAACTTTTATAATGTTTTACAATAACTTCTCTTAATCCTCTAGATCCTCTCCACGTGAATGTTTTCAGTGTGACAAGTTTATACGTGTGTGTTGCCCCCCATAACTACAAAACGTCCTCACAGCCAGCTCAAGACATTGCTCATCAAGATCCAAGGCCACACTGGTTGTATGATGAAATTGTAGAAATCTGACTCTGGCCTGCGGTGAACCTGCTGTTGTACTGTATGCCACATCCCAGGAATAGCTGAAAAGCAGGATGACATCATTAGGAATAGCCACTTGGCCATAAGGGGAACGGTCACTCATAAAGCCCCATACAAGGTAATAATACTGCTGGACGTGGACTATAAAACCCTCTGTAACACTGTAGCAATTCACCCTATGTGTATCTCCTTCAGTGGTCTCTAGAAAAGGCCATTTTCATCACAATTAAACTCATCTCAAACCTTCACTGAACTGGGCTGTGACTCCTTGCATACCTTGAAAAGTGCAGTGAATGTAATTTTGTCAAATTACAAATTACAAATGGCTTCTGTCAATCCACTCTCTTCTCAACCAATGACATAGCAGAGAAAGGTTCTTATTTACCTACAGCAGCCCCTGGACTATCACAAGCACAAAATCTGTCCAATTCCACCCCCCCTCACTCTTCAAGAAGCACTCGTGACAGGAGGTGCCTTGAAATTAAAAGCCGTCTCTCTGGAACAAAGTGTGTTTGGGAGGGAAAGACAGGACCTGGCTGAGCCTGCTCTGTCCTCGAAGGTCCGATCTCCTGCAGCACTGCTGGGGCTTAATGCATTTCATTCACCGAGCCATCGACTGGAAGATATCTATTTGCGATGCATGAGTTCTGACTTAGCAATATAAATGCAAATCATAGTCTGATGGAGCAACAGAAAAGCAAGATGGTTTTTATTATGTCAGAAGAAATAGTTATATTGAGTTTGTGCTTCTAAACTTATCAGGATGTGTGGACGGGGGCAGCAATCGCAGGAACAAACTGAGAAAAACCTGCTTGTACCGTCAGCAGAGCTGTCCTTGACATTGTGTCTGAATTAAATCATAAACATGTGGCTCTTTCAGCTTGAGGCATTTTCAGAGCTCCAGGTTCATGATGAACCCGAGAACATAATAAACACTATTGTTTGGAATTGATATCATAAGAGCATAAGAAAGGTTACAAACAAGAAGCCCATCAAACTTGATTACTAGTAGCTAATTGATTCAAGGATCTCATCCAGCTGTTTCTTGAAGGAAAACCAGGGCTCAACAACATGGCTGTTTATCTTGTTCCATACTTTGTGCCAAGATGCCCCTCATGTCCATGATATTCTATGGTATAGCCCACTGCAATGGAAACTCTCCCGTCCTTTCTTGTCTATCTGTTTCAGTCTCAGGCTGGGCTGTTCAGGTCTGTGAGAAGGTAGAAGGTTGCTCTGTTCCCAGTGCACAAGAATGAGACCTGCAGCCAGGTACAGAGCACCAAACTATTCATCAATGCGATCCAATCACACAGCTCCTAAATTCTGACTGGCTGGCAGAGCTAATGTGTTGATTGAGTTTGGTGTGCAGCTTAGTGACCTGTGTTCCCTTTTAACACAATAGCAGTTGAGAATTTATTCCGAAATATACATTAAATATCTTAAGAAGATTATGAGAACACCTGACACAGACATTCAAAGTAGCTACACCTCGACCTTCTTGTGCTTGCAACCTTTCTCCTGTTCCGCTCGGGTTGTACTGTGTACCGCCAGTCATGACAGAGGTTAATCTGCATTGGAATTGTCTGCAAATGAGAATCATTTCTGTCATTAAAATCTTTCTAAAAAGAAATGCTATTACATAATTCTTAGTGGACATACGTCTGGTTCATTAGAGATCTGCCTGATCCAGCAGGTGTTTTCAGGAGACAGGTTCATTTCCTGATCCCATTGTGTCCTGATTAATTTAATAGAAACCCATCTCGCCACACTCCCCATGTGAAGCTCTGTACAGTATATGCAGCTGATAACATTATCACACACCAGACTGAGCTGAAGAGCGAAGCTGCCAGTGCTTCTCATTGGCAATTATTTTTAGCAGCTGCGCTCACTGTTACGCAACTGTTTCTGTCTGCCCAGACACTCCAGGCTGAATCTGTATTAAAATCAATTGCTTTTTTTTTTCCTTTTTGCCGCCTGTGTCTTATTGAATGGTCTCATGTCGCATGGCCAAAGCTGGGTTCTAGTTCTGGGCTTTCCAGTCACAGATACAGCAGGAGCAATAATCGGTGCCCTAGAGGAAGACCATGTGCACGAATCCCACACAGGCTCTCTCCACAGCCCCCCTTCTCCTGCCATTCAGACAGCACTGTCAAAAGCCCCACATCCTGTTTAAGACTGGAAGGTGTGATTAGCCATAGGTGACTCTTGGAATGTGTCGTTAAAATCGTCACTGTTGTGAGGTCTGGAACTAGCTGTGCTTCCAGGACAAGCACAGCGAATGCTAACAAACTACCAGAAATGCTTAAACCTCTGCCACAGAGACAGCTACAGCCGAGGCCGCTGGGCTGTTGACCATTTATCTCAGTCTGCAGTTACTATGTCCCCTTGTTTTGGCAAGCCTCCATTCTAACCATACATCATTGTTGTTCCTGCTGAAAACTAAAGCTTTATTAACGACAGCAGGTCAGCGAGGACAGCAAACAGCTGTGGAGCACAGAGGCTCCAGTCCTGTGACACTGCTAAGATGCTGCAGTTCAGCACACTGTGACAGGCACAGAGATGGGGGAGGAAGGTGTCACTGAGCACAAAAATATTACAGACAGATTAATCAGGTGGAGGTGTGATCCTGCAAAGACAAGTGCCTCCCGATTCCCAAAACCACCTTGCTCGTGCAGATCCAGCCCTGGGGAGCAGCCAGGCCCCAGAAAGTACACGTGGCCCAGCTCAGGCCCAGCACACAGGCAGCGCCCGGGCCGCCACTGTACTGGGGCGAGACAACAGGGTCTGAAATGAGGAGCGAATGAGGTCAAAGGGGATGGAAATCACTGGAAGCTCACAGCACACGCGGCGGACAGATTCACCCCCCAGCCGGAGGACGGGCAGGAGCTCTGGGACACGGCACGAATGACGTGTTGATGAGAGACGCACTGGAGGTGTGTTTACAACCTTTGAAAACTGGGAATATCCAATTACTTTAATAATAATCATTCATAATTCCTTTCCATGGTATCCCCACCCACTCCAGTTCAGCTTCCCGGGTGCAGCCACTGTAAAACCGTGTGAACGAGGGCCCGCAGACAATGTCCTCTGACACGCCCACCTGTCACAGGCCCTCGGGTTCTGACCCAGCGGAGGCTCCACTGCGCGTTCTGGGAGCTGGGGACCGACAGCAGGAGCCCCACAGGTCCTGGGACAGGAGCCCATCCAACACCAACGACACTCAGGCGCTTCAGGGATCCCAGCCAAACCGGCAACATCTGCAGCTTCTGGACTGTAGGGACCAATGTGCGCTCTGAGCAAGCACCATCCCTGCTGGAAACATCCAGGAGCCCAAGATCTGTGTTTCGACACAGAATTAGAACAGAGAAACTGGACATCTACAAAGCGTAAACCTACATGTGAAGTCATATTCAAACTTCCCAACAAAGGCATTGGATTTAGCAATGGATTTTCTCCAGCGGGTGGAACATCGTGCTTTAGAAAGGGAATGAACTGCACATACATCTGGGAAACAACAGCGCAAAACAAAACAAAACTCCTGCTCAAAACGCAACCTTCACTAAGGAAAGAGCTGAGCAGCTCAATCACCAGTGACACCACAGATCTCCTGATCCCCTCAGAAGTCCATCACACTGCACTGCAGATTAGGAAACATCAACATCAGCAAGGACCCCAGAGGATGTGTTTTAGAAAACCTACGGTACATGACATTGCTCCGTGGAACGAATAAATTAAACAACAGGTCAATCTCCTAACTGAAAAAATCAGAGGTCTTCTTTACTCAAGCAAAGGGGAGTTTTGAGGTGTTAATTATTTAATAGCTATCGGTTAAGAAATTATCTTTCCTTTTCTTCCCCAGGACAGTATCTGCTGCCTGACAGAAGCCAGGGAGTTTGGACTGACTTTTAATTCTCCCTCTCCTCTCACTACCCCCACCTGTCCACTCCCTGTTGAAGCGGAGAGCCTCTGACGGGCTGAAAGGTCAAAGTTAAAGTGTTCTACTGGAAGAGTTATAATAAGATCCCGGAGGAATTGTTCTTGGAGAGCAAAATGTCAGATTTTGAACGAGCAAAGTCGAGAATATGATAGACACGGCTATTACTTTTCACATGACACTGGGTATCATTCTCACATCACACACTTCTGTTTGCAAGACTTTCCAGATTTTTTTGCAATCCTACTGCTGTGACTTTCTCACGCATTTATACACTGCAGTAAAGGATGAGTCCTTTTCTTAAAAGAAAACTTTACCCAAAGTCCCAAACTTTACCATCTTTCTGTTAGTCTTTTAATTTATTTATTTTTGTATTACAAATGTTCCAAATGATGTGCAGATCCTAGATTTCCTGTAAATGAATGCACATTGTTTTAATCTGCACTCAATCCTGCAGATGATGGTAGCACCAAGATGCTATTTTGCGCTGGAAAGCGACAGTGTTTGTCAGGCATCCTAGAGAATCTGAGTGAAAATAAAAGAAACGTCCTTTAGAACACACAGCTTGTGATCTATGTGGAAGAACAAAACTGATCCCAATATTGACAGATGCTGACAATATGTCTGATCAATTATAGGAAGACAGTAAATGAGCTTTTGCCAGTTTGTCCTGAGAAATATCCACGTATAAAATATAATCATGTAGAAAACGAAGTTGAATTGAAAGACTAAATGAGAGTCTACTATTGCCAGCAGTGATGGTAGTAAACTGCCAGAAAGTGAAGAAAGAAAATGCTGAGCAGAGACTCTTTAAAGCAGCCTATAGCCGAGACACATGCATACTTAATTTGGAACAAAGCAATTAACTGACTCATGTAGTCTATGAAACAGCGTCCTCATCAATGATAATCAAAGTGTATTAAACTTGATACACTGTAGTGTGCAGCAGAAAAGATTTTAGCTAAATTAACTGAGCTCAGATGGGACATTATCATTACTTATCCTTTATACCTCCAGAGATGTCAGTAATAAACGATAAGAGATTAATAATCAAGCATCACATATTTTTAAAGCCCTTGAAAGAGAAACTGAAGAAACCGTTGAGCATCACTCGTTGAGGAGCAGCTACGCAGATGTGAGGGGCACTGGGTGTTCTCGGTTCCTTCCTGCCACCCGAGGCCTGGCCCAGAGTTTAATTCACATTTACAGGGCTCCGGCTCATGTAAACCCCTGGCGTATTAAAACGATTCACGCGTGATAACGACCCCTGAGAGCTAGACGATGTTTGAGGATGTTTATTGAGCCCTCGGCTCCAGTGAGGTTTGGCCTGGCCTGCTTGTGGGTGATATCTACAGCACAGCTTCTAGCAGGGACGTTGGGAGTCACTGCAATTCAGACCCGCTGGGACAAAAGTGGCCAGACTGTGATCATCCCTCCCGATCTGCAGACTAGAGCTTCCGTTCGTTGTCACACAGGGGTTAATATTAGTCGATGTATATAAGTGAGTATGTTAGTATGCACAGCAGGCCTCAGCTGCTCTGTGTGCGACACCGGCGAGCTGCAGGCCGGAGGGAGGGGAAAGCCAAGGGGAACTGTGCCCTCGAGTGGTTCCTCCAGGGGCCGGGGGCCCCGGGCCCTCACGCCGCCCCGCCCGAGCGGGCGTGTGCATCCAAGCCACGCCCAGCAGTCGCCAGTGTGCCCTCGTGCCCCGGTCGATCACAAGCAAGGGCTGTGGGTTAAGGTTCCGTGCCGCGTATCCACGGTGACCACCAGCGTGTCCTGTCGGCTGGAACAGCAGGAGAATGTGATCTGCTTAAAAAGAGATTGGTCACGACAATAAGAGAAATCAAGACTTGCTAGAACTGTGACAGCCAGCTACAGACTGGCGGTCACACCTGCACCCAGCTGACACTAGCAGGTGTCTGGGATTCATCTCGCCGTCTTAAGGAAGTCTTCCACTTGGCCCTGTGACACACCCTTCTTCTCACTGTGGCCCAGGCTGATACCTCTTTCTCCATTTATTTTATTTTCCATTACACACATTTCCACTTAATAACTTCATTAGTACTCTACACACTGCTATACACAATGGTGATGTTCAGAAAATGTATGTGCATAGTTGTATGCTTGTGTATGATATGTGCAGCACAGTTGTTTTTATTATTTATGAAAAAGGACTTTCGAGTGGGTTATATAATATTCAAAAAGTATTGTAGCAACTGTACTAAAAAAAGATTTGGTAGGTCAGCAGAAGAAAGATATTTTGGGCATCCTGCCACTGTCATTAAGTTCTAGGAAGGTATAAATCCTTGAGCTCTGTTTGTTGTAACCTTACTCAAAATCCAGTGCGTGAGTCACATACATTTTATCTCACCTTCAAGGCTCATGTCAGTGAGTGTGATTGTTATAATAGCTGAAGTCACTTCTGTTGACTTGCATTTTGCTGCCAGCAGAACAGTTGCACCTGTTCCTTTGCCCTGTTCAGCAGAAAACTGCTTTCTAAAACAGTTCTGCTGTCTGCAAAGCTTGCTCTGCGTAAATTTATATTCTGCATAAATTACATTTTGAGTGCATTAATCATATTTTTTTTTATTCCCCCCTGATTAAGAAGACTCTCAGTACAATTGAGAGGAAACAAATGAAAGGATGGAAAGCGGATGTGCTGCACACTGGTCTTACAATAACAAGCAAGCGCCGATCTGCCACCCCACTGCAGGTTATTCAGAACACACATCCCTAGTTTTGTCGAGAGTTTTCATAAGTGACAGGTTTGCGTTTTGACCCCTCGCATTGCTCAAGACTGGTACACATTCTGGTCCTGTGTTTCACAGCTGCTGAAAAGGTTTCTACTGTATTTTCTCTCCATGATTTCTTTTTCTTTAAAAAGCCCTAAACATCCTTGTCTGTTGTGAGCCAGATGGAGACCCTTAAAAGTAATTCCGTGAATTATGTGTGCTTCTATTCTTGAAGAGTCTGGAAATCTGTTCCTTGGCAGGGGAGATCCTAGTTGGTATGTATTGCTTCACAGCATCACCGAGTTCAACATATCTATTCTGGTGATGAAGTGTGTGAGCTCAGAGTCTACAACAGAGCTAATATGTCTGACTGGCATTTACCAGTTACTTCCATTAGATGCAAATCAATTGGAATGCACTCATGTACTAAACCATCTGTCACAGGAAACGCACATTTATTAACCTGTACTGATATTGCACAGAGAAGGAAACAAATTGTACTTAAGCAATAGAATCCCAAATGACAGGACAACCAAGGAGACAGACTCAGATTGGCAGTCTTCAACAATAATGAGCAAGCATTGTAAGCCAGAAATGACAACCAAGTACCTGATTTGCCAGTCTTACTGATGAATAAAAAAATAAAGCCATCTCTTGTCAAATTAACATCATCGTCAACCTGCGCAAAGTGAAATGTCAAATCAGAGTTTTAAACAAGTACTCATAATAATACAGTTTTTCCCAACAGCTAGGACACATTTCCTCAAATGCGGCTCCACTTACCCAAAACTCTAAACACAAAACCAAAACCACACACTGATCTGTACAAACCTCCAACTTACATGACAAAATCAAACACTCTACTCAGAAACACGTTATCTTCAATCTAAATCAAACTTTGTCTTCACATGGCACACAAAAGCCCTCAAATACACAAACACCACTAAATACCATTACACACCAGTGAGATCGATTCAAAACACTTCTATAAAAACCTGTTACTGCAATGAATCAGGAACCAAATGGTTTTTCTGAACAACCTCTATACATTTTGAACTTTGCAATGTCGTGCTACTGTGATATACATAAAAACTTTCAAAACTTTCCTGAATGTGCAGTACAGTAAACTGAAGTTGGATGAAAAAGTAAATGTAAAAAATATACAATTTAAAAGCAAAGTACGGTACAAATATTTCCCAAGTATTCAACTAAGTAAAATAAGGAGAAACCTGTCTCTGGGCTGGGTCAGGCATCACAGGCAATGTAAGCCCTGGCCAGGCAGCGGGGAAGTACCCCCTGGTGGCCTTATCCACCCCTGGCAAGACTCCAAGGTAATGTCCCCACAAGCCTCCTCCATTGCCTGGCGAAGGTTTTCCTGCTCACATGGATTCCTGTCATAGACCTCCCAGCGCCATGCCAAGAAAAGCTCCTCTATAGGGCTGAGGAATGGGGAACAGGGTGGAAGAAACAGATGAGAGAATCTAGGATTGTCAGTGGACCTGTTGCGTACCACAGCCGTGTGGTGGAAACTGACGTTGTCCCAAATATCAACGTAGCATGACAGCTCTGGCTGCCCCGGCTCCCTCTGCTCTTGTGGAAATCCATTATCCTGAAGACCATGGAGGAAAGCCAGCAGATGTGCTGTGTTATATGGGCCCCGGGTGGCTGATGGCGGCACACAGTGTGACATCGCCTCCACCCTGTGATCCACAATGGCCTGGTGGCCAATAATGTTCCTCCTTCTTCTCCTCCGTTTGGTGAGGTTAAATCCTGCCTCATCAAAGAAGATGCACTCATGTGGGGTGTCTCTGGCATCAAGCTCACATATTCTCTACAAAAGATCATGTATATTACGTAGAAATACGGTCAATCACTAAAAACATTGCTGTAGTAAAAGTAGGCCATCATATAGCCTGCACTACATACTCCTGAAATACATTGCCCAAAAATATTGGATGAAGACTTAAATATTTGCACGTATTCCAAGCGCTGGTCTTTGACTTTTTCTGAATTCCTTTCAAAAGGAACAAGGAAGGCTTGTTTTATTCACATTCTGTTGTGTCGAAGGATGAGGTCAATTCTTTGAAATATACCCTCATCTTCAATTATTCTGGTCTGAATGTCTCACAGATGAATGACATTGTTGGCAATGACCATGTTGACAATTGCAGTTTCTTGCTCTTCTGGTAACAGCCGTGGTCTGCCTCCAAGAGCTTGTCATCTCTCAGTTCTTCTAAATGAAGAGCAGGTGGAGGGGTGGCTCTGGGGCTCAGGATCTGCGCTTGTGGCTGTAAGGTTACCGGTTCATATCCCGTGGCTGGCAGAGGAATCCTACTCTGTTGGGCCCCTGAGCAAGGCCCTTAACCCCAACTGCTCCAGGGTATAAATGACTGACCCTGTGCTCTGACCCCAAGCTTGTGTGTCTCATGGAGAGCAAGTTGGGGCATGCGAAAAGGCAAATTCCTAATGCAAGAAATTGTATATGGCCAATAAAGGGATCTTATCTTATGAGCACATCGTGCAACCTGTGCTTTATGAAGAGATTTGTATGTAGAGTTCTGCGCAAAAGGTTTAACAAATCAGCAACTGGTGTGAAAACAGATGAACAGTGTTTATAGTTTTGGGAAATAAGTCTTTCTTTTGGTAGCTGAAGTGTTGGTTTGGGACGTTTTGCTCATAGAATGAGTTTTATTGAGGTTTGATTGAGAAAAACTGTAATAAGAAAAACCTATATAGTGCCTTTAAGAGCAGCACTTCAAAGAGCTTTACTTAGGTGTAAAAACAGTTACAAGGACAACCAATTACAAAATAAGTATATAAGGAGCACAGGCGGCTGGAGGTACAGCAGAAGATACGTGCTCAGAAGGAATTGAAGCAGACAGGGACACTAATTAGATAAAAGTAGTTCAGGTGGGTAGCTGAGTCAGCATGGGTAAGCTGCAAAGGAACAAGTAATAGGTTTATTCCATGTTTATTCAGCATGGAATAAACCTATTACTTGTTCCTAATTAGAAAAAAGCCTTCCTGAAAAGGCTGAACTTTTTCTCCTAGTCAAATTCTACCACGCCGCCCCCCAAGTTTTGCTTGGAAATGTTTTCAAGTTGTCTCACGAACTGAACCGAGCTCCTCTCGTGTAGTTCCTGTGCTCTCCAGTGGAGCAGAGCCCCTGTGTCCCGGTGACCCAGAAGTGTGGCGTCTGATCGGTGCTGAGAGACAGCCTTTCAGATCACGAAGGACCACAAGCACTGAATGGGAAGAGGAAATCAAGGACGGCTGAAAGATACCGTAATGGAACGAGGTACAACGCCCATTTCGAGTCAGCGATCTGCAGGAGCATTTGAGCTATCACCAGGGAGAAGACAAGGATATTAAATGAATAAAATATGATGGCATGGGAAACAGGCCAACTCCCGAAAATGAAGGAGAAGCATAATTTTGCTTTTTGAGTCAGAGCATTATCACAGACAGGCTTCCCAAAGCCAAATCTAGAGCAATTTTCTGCTTGTTTCTGTGGGTGTGTGCGGTGTGTGTGTGAGAGTGTGTGCAGAGTGTGTGCAGTGTGTGTGTATATGTATGTGTGTTAATGTGTGTGAGTGTATGTGTGAGATTGTATGTGAATGTGTGTGTGCAGTGTGTGTGTGAGAGTGTGTGGACAGAGTGTGTGTGTGAGAGTGTGTACAGTGTGTGGGTGAGATTGTATGTGAATGTGTGTGAGAGTGTGTGGTCAGAGTGTGTGTGAGTGTGAGTCTGTGCAGTGTGTGTGTGAGATTGTGTGGACAGAGGGTGTGAGATTGTGTGCATAGAGTGCATATGTGTGTGAGTGTGTACAGTGTGTGTGTGCAGTGTGTTTGAGTATGTGTGTGTGTGAGTGTGTACAGTGTGTGTGTGAGTATCCACTTTTCCTCTCTTCAAGGTCATGAGGTTCATGTCCCTTCTGAGCTGAAAGGTTTGTTCTTGGTGACTCATCTATCATATTTCACTCTCAGATCAGGGCAGATTGAAATGTTCTGAAATGGGCCAGAAACCTCCTTTGCAGCTCTGTAGGTCTGAAATATTGCTGGAATATTACTGTATGATACACATGTACACGGCCTCCTCCCTGTAGACTATAATATTGTAATTAAAGTCAAACCTTTAACAAGTCCTGTATCTGCCTGACTTTGATAGCCCACGACTTTGCTATATTTATTGATGTGCTCTATTTAAAGTAGGTGACATGATTCTAATTAGTCACACAACATTTTTGTAGTTATCATTTTATTCTTTATCATTTATATCATGTACATGTTTAATGTTTGATAAAGGCATTACTATCATAAATGAATGGAGTTTCTTGCTTGTAACTGTTTCTACAGTACAGTACGTCCTTGTGAGGCAAACATTGTTACAATACAAGCACAACGCGAAAGTTACTTCGCAACAAGAGACGACTCCAGCATGTGGTAACAGGGTACAGTATCTGTCATCGTTTGGACCACGTTCAGATCTCAGATGCCAGTTGACCACATTTTGAAAATCCCTCCAGCTTTGTGCCTGCACCTCCTACCTCAATTTTCCCAGCAGTCAACGCAGGTTTGCGCCTTTTTGCGCTGAACGTTACTTTCGAGCTTGGAGGGAGACGCCTAGCAAATCCATCAGCTAAAAACTATCCAGACCGACAGGTCCCAGGGACGAGTCCTGCAACACAAGGGAGATACAGTGCTACCAGGGGAAGCTCTGCTGAAACAATCAGAGCTAGGAGCTTGTTGTCAGCATGCCAGCAGAGTACGAGGAATACATTGCCTGTCTCTGCGCTAAGCTGAAATACTACTCGCAGTATGAACCGGAGGGTTTCTTAGAGTCACGCTCCGGGCTCAGACTGGCTCAGGGAGGGGAGGAGAGCTCTTCTCTCAGGTCTCCTTAGGCACTGACGCGGGGCCTCCAGGGAGCAGGCCCAGCCTATATTCTGGATGGCTGTGGTTCGTATAGGCCGTCTCGAAGACTGCAACCCCCACCCCCTCTCCAAACACACGTTCTGGCAACAAAAGTTCCATCTTTAAATGAAATTCAAACCAAGAGTGGTGCAAAAACAAATGGCTAACGCCGACTCCATTCAAGAGCCAGCCAGAAATCTCCACGAGTCAAGTAGCCAGTAGCAGCCAAATGAGCTAGAGGAGTAGAATAGTCACTTCCCGTGTGCAGCCTCACCTTTTATTCTTCAAGAAGCAGATTTTATCACTTCAACACTCATTTTATCTTGCAATTGTGCACGAGCCCTGACACACCCTAGAGCAAGAAGAACAGCTCTTAATATAATATAAGAGGTCTAAGAGACCTTATTTGAAAAATGATGAAGTGCAATTGCTTTGGAGGAAAATAATTAATTCTGTTAGAGAAGATAGAAGGCTTGTACCCCCTGCTTTGGCACCATCCAATCAACCCCTCCCAGTGGAGAATACTACTTTTTTGAACAGGGCTGAGATAGCAACGCACAACACAGGTCTAACACTAAAGTAAGGGAGAGGTTGAAAACACAGAAGATTCTACATTTCTGTTTAATCCTACAACTGATTAGTTTAAGGAATGGATTATTTGTTGACATTTTATCCTGGAAGCACTATCATTTTTGGTGATTGCCTCCTTGTCGTTATTGTGTCTCGATTGCCTTCAGGAAAATTGAACGCCCCGAGTCTGAGAGACACGTCGGGACGGAGAGAGAGGAGGTAAGAGGCTGAGCCGGTGGTTTCCACTGGGAGGCTGGGCCACTAGCTGGCTTCACGAACTGGTACCGAAGACGCTCAGAATCTCTGGACCACAGACTCCGTGTGGCTCCCTGCTTTTCTCCCTGGCTGCCCCCACTTCCTTTGATATCTCTGCAGACTGGCACAGAGCATTGCTGGCACTGAGGACCATGTGCTCGTTAGCAACTTACTGTCAACAACTCCAACATGGTTGCAAACCCCATATAGCTGGGAACAAATGCCAGCTATGTGCAAAGCATAGTTTAATTGCTACTTCAAAAACCAAGAACAGGAGCAAGGCGATGATTCAAGCCCAGCAATACAACTAAAAATAAGAACGCGGTGAAAACCACATTCATATTTATGAGCGATTGGAGTGTCACGATTCCCCACTCGAGTGGCACAGCCGTACGCTGTTGTGATGAAAGGAAACCATCAGGGGAGGACAGAAGTTCAACACAAACACATCTTAAAACAAATCCCTGCTGAAATGCTGTTATTGTGCATAATGTGTATTTGGTATTTCTATTATAAGAGCATAGAGAGGAGGCCATCCAACCCATCTACTGTAGCTTGTTTGATTGCCAGTAACTAATTGGTGCCAGGATCGTTCAGCCATTCCTTGGAAGAAGCCCGGGTAGCGGCTTCAGCAACATGGGCAGCTGGTTCCAGACTCGCACAACCCCCTGGGTAAAGAAACGCCTCCTATTCTCGGTTTGGAATCCACTTTGGTTTCCACTAGTGCCCCAGGCTCAAGCTTCACTCTCCGTTCTGTAGGAGCTCATTGGGATGCCTTTTTTAATGCATTGGAGGATTTTCAATACTTGGCTCAGGTGGTCCTCTCTGTCCAGGTCTGAAGAGGTTCCATTCTTTTAGCCTGTCACGGTAAGGCAACCCAGAGCACCAATTCCAAAGACTAATTCCAGACCAGCAATATATGTTTTGTAACATGGTTGCGAAAATTGTAGGCAATATTATAAAATAAGGCCGTACACCTTAAACATTTCAAATTTAAATTATACTTTTATATATTTTATATATCGTAAACCACTGTTTGCCTTTATTATTCCTTTTCCACATTTCCTATACAATTGTCCCCAAACTGTCCAGGCATTTTCATCAGACGATTCTTTAATCTCAGGGTTTCGCTTTTTGTATACATTATTTATGTTTCTGCTGCCTCGGCACTTGTCCACATTCAATTTCCTCTGCCAGGTGTTGGTCCGGCCTTGGGTTTTGAATCGTTTGGTATTCGTAATCGTTTTGAATGCCATTTTTCATCTCTGCAGTGTCGGCTAACACTAACCAAGCTGTACAGCTAACCAAGCCATGCCTCACTAGCCCTGTGGTGGGGAGGTCACAGGCAGTTTCTGTGTGCAGGACAAAAAGCTTCACCCAAGTGTGATCAGCCACACGCTGGGGGTGGGAGCACCTTGTTGATAAACACCTCGCGCTTATGTGTTCACACAGTTCTTGTCACGGACGCTGGTGTCGAATGTAGGCTGCCATGGCAGGACTGTTTGCCAAGCAGACTCTTGGATATCTGACACCCGGACACAGAGGGATTTTCCTTCCAGCCTCTGCCGTATTCTAAATATGTCTACAACCTCAACACCAAGCTGCAACAAATCTGCATTTTCATTCATTGATTGTAAATCATATAAATCATCACCTAGTACTCATGGTGTATTCCTGTCGGATAATAATTCTATGACTTTGTCAGCTGGGGAGACAACAAGGATGATTTGTTGAAAGTGGGACTCCACTACGAATAACTGACTGAGATAAAAGTCGTCTCATTAACAAAACAATGTAACAACAAAAATAGACTCCAGACTTGGAGTTTCCTCATCTGAGCAAGGATGAACAAGAAGTACAGCATAGCTGTGTTCTCACTGTGGTGACAGGGGACACTGTGCTGTCCTTTGTAAGACTACTTGGTCTTTACAGATCCCATAATTATTCAGAAGAACAGGGACGTTGACCCCAGTGTTCAGGCTAAACATCACACTGCTGCCTGTCATAAAGGTGGGGGCTGCAGCCATGGGTGAATATATGTCATATATACAGAAATGTCAGACACTGACGCCTAACCTAGAGCAGTTCTGTGACCAGTCTGCCATAAGTCACATCCTTTTGGGGCTTTTTTATTTGAAGGATTTCAATATTGCCACATCATACCTTTGAAAAAAGAGGTTTCTATTCCACCACAGTGTACATGTCAAAGCTGGGATTTAATGTTTTTTCCAGATAATTTGAATTCCAGAGAAATTGCGCTGTTAATCCAGATTTCAAACCTGTTATCACCTATTGCAAGAACAAGTATTCCAGAACATCATTCAAATATGGTTAAAGGATTGGTTAAAAGTCAGCATTCGAAAAGGAAAAACAATCACCTCAGTTTTACAACAAAAAAGTAAGTAAGAGGTTTGTTTCTGACTGAAGCAGTGAGCAGTGTCACGTTCATCTGGAACAAAGTCACTCCAGGTCAGCCTGTGTGCTGGCGTGCCTGTGAGGGCGAATGTTGGTCTAATTGTAAATGACAGATCTAGGCCATGCTCCGAATATCACAGCAGACCTCCAGCCTGCGAGCCAGGGCCTCGTCTCCGCAGCCAGTCCACAGACATCGACTGCCATCAGCTCTGGAGAGACAGGGGCACCAGGACAGAAACTGCGAAAGAACAGCTCGGCAGGGACCTGGCTCCTGCCACCAGATGACTGCCTGGTGCCTTCAGCATTTCCACTTCAATTCTGCTGGAGTCTTACTGGGATCCACCTGAAGCAGCTTCAGACACACCAGTTAGCATGAAATAGCCCCTGTATAGTTGAGAACGTCTACTGAAGACTCGGAGAACACGTCCAAGTAGTTTTCATACCTCACAACATCCTTCTGAGTTACCATAAACGTTGTATAAAAGGGAGAAACATTGAACAAATATATTTAGGTCATTACATTCATACATTAAACAGATTACAATACATACCTTGTTCGTTTGTATGCGTACATACAGTATATATAATGATGGCTCTGTGGCTAAGGATCTGCGCCTGTGGCTGGAAGGTTGCCGGTTCAAATCCCGCGGCCAGCAGAGGAATCCAGCACTATCGGGCCCCTGAGCAAGGCCCTTAACCCCAACTGCTACAGGGGCGCCGTATAAATGGCTGACCCTGCGCTCTGACCCCCAGCTTCTCTCCCCGTCTGTGTGTCTCGTGGACAGCCAGCTGGGGTATGCGAAAAGACAAATTCCTAATACAAGAAATTGTATAGGGGTGATAAAGTGATCTTATGTATGTAATATATAATAATACATACAGATTACCATACATGGTGCACAGTACAACAGAGTCTGTTAACACAGACAATTAAACAGATTCTAGTTTAATTTACGAAGGAGCCAAGTGGAAACTAAGGGGAAGTGTATCTGAAACTGAGAAGCCCTTCTTCACACAAGGGGCTGTGGGAGTGCAGAGCAGTCCAGCCATGTTGACGATACCGATCCCACAGCTGGGTGGGGTCCTCAGATTCCACGGCTGGGTGTGACCCATGTGTGTGAAAGGGTTCAGTCTACATGTGGGTAAGCTCTGTGTGTGCGGGAGTACACAGGCAGACACCCCTCTCTGTGCAGAGAGAGGTGTGACACGTCAGAGCCACTGGAAATGGAAAGTACACTGTGGTGCAAATATTCTTGCATTATTTATAGATGGCCTAAATACATGCTCAAGTGTTTCTCCATTTTATACAACATTTATGTTTTCTCAGAATGACTTTCTGAGGGATGGTGCTCAGAGCACAGCAAAAGGAGATACAGTACATGTCTGTACCCCTGTTTGGCTCTTTGGATGGTGCCCTCTCCACCAATTAAACTAATTCCCAAATTTTACTGAGCAGCTCAGTGACTTCTTGCAAGATCCTTACAAGATCAGCCAGCTCCTGAACAAGCGAATGTGCCTGATGGGCCGAAGAGCCTTGCTTCTAATCGTACTTCCTGTTAGCTGTTTATGTAGGGCAGGCTCACATCTAATCAATACTGTACCATCAGAAAGAAAGATCCTGACATGCAAGCACTCTGGGAAGATTTACTCTTTGGAAACGGAAACGTTTGACAGGGGGCTGGAGAGTCAAAACAAATCTGGGAAGCATTTGCTAGTTTAGAGGTCTAGGCATCAGGGAAAGAAATGGTTTATGTGTTTACCATCCTCATCGATCTGCGCAGAGAAGGGGATTTGGTACACCAGGAGGGGAGATCACCATGTAGAGCTGACCTTGAAAGGAAAGAGCCAGTGATTTAGAACAAGCACATCAATGCAAGGAGGATAAAGAGCCTTAATAAGCTGTCAGTAGCTATTTTATTTACCCTTAAATGTGATTTGTAGTTTTATTTTTTTCAATTAATTATTGTCCATCTTTTCAGTGATTCAAATACTGTATAATCAATTTTTGGTAAATGCAAATAAGTGTGCATGAACCGTCAGCATCACGCTTTGAAAAAATCTCGCAATGCAAATTAAACACACAGATTGTCTTGGGATATGGATTTGTTACTGAGCGTGCTAATTTATGAGAAGAATGGGCACTGAACTGTTAAAGCTAACAGACAGATGCATTTCATTTAGATGTGACTAAAAAAAGTTGTTTGATAGAAGGAGAGAAAGATTTTCTGTGTTAAATTGGCTACTAGCTTAGAATTAAGGGTTCTGAAAAGAGCTCAGATGCAGGGTAGTGAGTGAAGAGAAGAAATGTAACTACGGCTTGAGCTGAAATACTCTTTTTCCTGGCAGTCACATGGACATAAACAAGCTCAGTTTCCATGGCACAGACCATGAGAGGCTACTGTACAGGTCAGCTATCAATAGAACTGCCAGCCTCAAAGACAAACACTAGATCCCTAGCAAACATCAGATTTGCTTTCAGAGGAACAGATGTGTTTACACATCAGAGGGACTAGTCCAAGCGCAATAGAGCGCAGTCACAGAAATAATGACAGTGAAAAGGCTGACAGTGAATAGTGAAAGGGCCAGCCTGCTCTGACCAGCAGAGACACAGTCACCTCCCACTGCCTGTCTGTCTGCTCTGGGCTGCCTCGGTGCTGGCATGTCCTGAGATAACACGCCGCACGCGAAAACTCTTCCCCAAAGCCGGCCGGCCAGTGGGGACCAGCAGGGTGCAACTTTCAGGGCATCAGCAGCTCCTGCCGACGGTGAAAACAAGCAGAAGTGAAAAGAGCTGTCTTCTTGTTTTACGAGGGACAGAGGGCGTGTCGGTGCTGTATTGTGGGAGCTCCGCGTTCTCACCTGCAGGTGACAGGGCAAGGAAGAGGAGAGCAGCTTGAATGTGCTACTGCTTACTTTTTAATTTGTCCGCCACTTCAGTGCTGTTCTACCAGTCTGTTTTATTGTGTAAGAGAGACTTCAGTGAAACATTGGCTATATTGTATTGCCTTGATTTTGTTCCCAGAGACAAGGAACAAAAGCTCATCGCCCCCTTGCAGAAAAGCGTGTTCTGCAGTGTGTGCGCTGCCGCGGGACAGCGACTGTGCGGGAGGCAGTGTGGCCGAGACTCCTGAGATGGCCAACACAACTCATTTCACCTTCGAGTCGAACTGAAGCGGTGGCATTTTGAAAAGGATGGAGATGTAAGGCAGCTTAGAATTTAAGACCAATTAAGCCAATCAGGCTAAATCCCTTTGGGTCATGACTAAAGAGATCCATTCCACTGGTCAGATTGTGTGGGGCGTTCCTTTGAAATGGGACGCAACAGTGTGCTTCTCCTAATGTGGTGTCAATCACTTTGCCTTGGCCAGTAGTGCAGCTCACACCTACTGGCGAGATCATGGCTCTGCTGTTGTCTGAACCCTCTGGGCTGCTACATTGCTCTACAGTCATGGCTTCCAGTGATAAGTAAGACTGCAGATGGTGCCTGGTGGTTCAATTAGATGTGTACAGTGGGTGCAATTCAAGCATGGCTCAGAGTGCAAACCTTTCCAGTCAGCTCCTCTGACATTAGACCCTGACTTCTCATCACTGTGACTTTTTGTAGATTTCTTACACCTTTCCACTCAATGCAATTCGAAGATATCTGGCATTTCCAGCCTTTGATTTCCTCTAAATCCTCCCTTTAGTTCCCCCGTTACAGACATTTTTAGATTTCAGGAAAAGAGATAAGGAACAAGGAAAACTGTTCACAAATAAACAGAGTGTTTACAGCAACACAGGCCGACACAGAGTGAGAGAACTCCAGCAGGGATTTCCCTCACAATGTGACAAAAGCGACAGATAATTAATTTAGAAATGATCCCACAGAATTACTAACTCAGTAAGGAACTGCATTTCGGAGTGTCTGTTGGCAGGTCAGACGTAAGAAGCTTTGGCTCAGCCACGTGGCTGAGGGTCTCAGCAGGAGGAGGACAGGAGCCCCTGCAGAGCCAGCAGTGAACCAAGGGGCAGCAGTGAACCAAGGGGCAGCAGCAGAGGGGCAGAGGGGCTGGGGGGCTGGAGGAGGGGTGCAGAAAGACAAGGGCAAGGAAGGCCTAGGGGCTCCCAGTGGTTCCCAGTGTCACAGGAAGTGACATCATAGAGGAGTACAGGTCACAGGAGCAGGGGTGAAGGAGAACTGGGTTGTTCTCATCTGGCCTGAACATCAATTAAAAATCTTCCAATGGGGAGCATGCACCAGCATGAGTAGGCTGCAAAGGAACAGGTAAAAGTTTATTCCACGCTGAAAGACAAAGAAAAGAGACACAATGTTAAGAAGGCTCCACAGCTGAAATGTTGTGTCTCTTTTCTTTTTGGCACAGAACAAACCTTTACCTGCTTTTTTGCATCCATTAAAATCCATTAAAAACTCCATAGAAGTGCCCTTCTATGTCCTGCTGATGTCCATGTGAAGGGTAAGTCACACACAACGCGCTGGGGCTTTCTGCAGCGCACGCATGGACTGGCTGGCACACACACCCCAAAGACCAGCAGCTGTTCTTGTCAGAGACTATCTGCAGTGTGACTCTTTATCATTCAGGGTATGTTAGAAATAAGCAATACCCCGGTAATTCAAACAGTTCTGCTTAGATCGCCCATTAAGCTGGCAGCTTCCCACTCAATCTGTCATTTTAAATGTCAGTTTCATGCCTCGAATACCAAGACGGTTTCAGCCATTGTTTATTTGCTTTGCACATTGAGACCCGGGAGATCTGACGTCCCCTCCTCGTCGCATGAGGGATGCTGCTGGCTGCAGACTCTGCTCGCGTGTCTCTAATGGACAGGAGCCCCTGAGCCCACTGCTCTCTTTACACACGCACACAGGGCCCAGAGCACGCTGGGATACAAGAGACTGTGCACAGCACTGGACAAAAAAGGGGCTCAGGACTTCCAGACAAGGTCTCCAGAAGAGTTGTTCCTTCTCTAGGCCTCAAGGTTTCGATAGCGCATCAGAATACTTGAGGACTGCTAAAAAAAAACGACGGCCACTGTCTCCTCATCAGAGTCCTCTTGAAAGGGCACGTTTAACAAGAACCTGATCACGCAGAAACGCAAGTGATGCAATCTTCATTTTTTTAAACAGGTTTTTTATTTAAAAAAAGGAGATACAGCGCCTACAAACCAACGGATAAAGGCTTATAACCACAGCCTGAGACTTGAAAACATTTAATTATTGCATTTTTTAATATCTTTTCTTTTCTCGCAATCATTTATTTTCTGGGAAGCCCAGGCAGAAGATGATGTAATAGTTTGTGATGATTAATCCCTTCTTCAGGCACAAGAAGTGAATTTGCCACGTCTCCAGCGCTCCTGTAACAGGGGGAAAACAGTCGGTGGAAATTACAGGAGAGGAACACACACAGAACTAAAGAATGTAAAGAAAAGCAGCCCCCAGACAGAATGTGTTTCTATGCGTCTCCTTTCTCTGTTCTCTGCCAGACTTTGTCAAACTTCAGGATTGCAATCAAGGAGCTGCCGGAGGTCTGTAGGTTTGTAGCCTTCAAGTGTGATAAACCCTTCCAACAGAAAAGGTGATGAAGATGAAGGGCTCCTCAGTGTGTACAAGAAGGCCCCACTGAGGAATCACCTTCATAGAATTTGTTTACAGCACCTTCTTCGTTCAGCTGTCTCATGATGAGCATGAAGAGTCAAAGTCCCAGTAGGGCTTTTACTTTGTTTTAATTTCCTCCAAACTGCTGGCTGGCACAGTCGTTCCTACCAACAGAGACCGAGAGAGTGACCTGCTCAGCTTCGCATTTCGAAAAGCCAAAATCCAAGAAAAAAAAAAGAGAGAGAGAGAAACCAGTGCACCAATAAAAACTGCAGTCGCAGGCCTCTTTCACCCCCCAGCACCCTGTCTGGACTGCTGGTGGGCCCATTAAGACTTTAATGAGTGGTTCTGGAAACTTGGCAGGATTGAGTGAGAGGGCGTGGGGTGTGATGGGGGAAGGGTGCAGTCGTTTTTAATTTAAATAACTACAAGGAATGGCACTGGAGGCCAAAACATCAGCAATAGGAGCTGGGGATTTCCAGGCTGTGTGGAGCAGCATGGCAACGTTGCAGGACAGAACAAGTGCCAATGTCTAATATTCCTGTTAATGTTCAAACAACCACCGTCCAACCTCCACTCCTCCACTCCCACCCATCGCACAGCACACAATGCCTTACCATCTGCCCCTGTTTTCATTTGTCCATCAGCATGAAACAAACTGGGATTTCTTGGCAACAGGAGACGTGACCCTGCAAAACAAACGAGCAAATAACATCCGATGTGCGATGGCGCCCTGCTCCTTCCCCCTCTCTGTCCCCAGGAAACCAGGACATACAGTACCGGCCACGGTCTTCTCAACCTCGCGGTTTTTTTAAATCCCCAGAGCCGCTGCGAAGGGAATGAAGTTCTCCGTCTTGGTGCAAAGCAACCACTGCAAAGCAACTGAGAAACACCACGGAGGTCCTCACTGAAAAACAGGTCCACAGGCAAGCTCTGGGGAGACGCGACCGCACTCTGACGCCCAGGGTCACTGCCCACGCCAGCTGGGTGCAGAGCTCTTCCCTTTCCAGCTGCAGTCACTTTTACTCTGCACGCGTGATCTCTGACAGTACTGAGTGACAGAGATGTGCATCTGTTCTGTTGTTGCATTGCTCTCCGCAGCAAAGTGTTCTCATCCTGAGCTCCTAATGCTCAAAAATGGGATTGGTGTACCCTACCCGAATCAGTCAGGCACCTGTTGAAAATAAGAGAGGTTTCGATTTCTATGCTGATAGTTTCCACATCCAAACGCTAACAAAACAGCAAACACAATGGAAACATTGCGGCTCTGCTGAGTTACCCATAATCCTTTCCACTGAAGAGAACCGTGAGCTTCAGTAAACGACATGTTTTGAAGAAAATATTGTAATGCATAAGGCCTCCTTTGCTTGTGAGAGCCGGCTTACCAGCGCGGTGACGTCACCGCCCTTCCCTGTGAATAGCAGGGACCACAGCCACCGGGCTGAAGGCAGATTTCCCTTTGGCTCAAGTGGCCGGGTCCCTGCTGAGTGACGCCGGAGGCCTGGGTTTGAGTCCCTGACGGTGGGGGGCCAACCTGAGGCGGCAGCGGCGAGGGTGCCCACATGAACCCCGGAGCGTTACAATATCTTTCACCTGTCTGACTCTGCTTCTTCACAATCAGCTTCAACATATCCCACTCCGTGCAGGTATCGGACTTCTCCTCTGTCTTCAAGGCAAGTGTGTGTGTGTGCTGTTCCTCACAAATGAGGTTATTTTGAGCTGTATTTCACAGACATTAACAAGCACAAGAAAAGAGGTATTTGTCCTACTGTGAGGAGAGAAAAAATGTGACAAAGATCTGAAATATTATTTAAATAAGCATTTAATGTGTCAAATCAGCTGATATCTTGCATACATTCTTTTTCACTGAAAATTATTTGTGATAGTTGTCTTAAGTAGTTACCGCAGCTTTCTCTGTTGGCTTAGCTAAGAGATCTCGGTATCGTTCGATTTGCTGTATGCAGTATGAGCTGCCCGATCTGAGCACCGATCTCCCAGCGCTCTCAAAGAAACAAGGGGACAAGTTTTACATTTTGTCCAGAAAGTTCACACGGCTCTGAAAGCGCGAGAGAACTTGCACCCCAGCTCCCATCTGCTGAAGCTCGTTTTAGTTTCCAGTCCCTTGTATCTCTTTAGGGAGAAAGAAATTCTCTAATTAGATCATTTGTCTTTCTTTGAAATAGCCCCCCTGCTGCTGCTGTCATGAACGTAAAAGAAGAGCTAACAATATCCTAAGGCGCTAACTGCCTTTTTTGATTAAAAAAAACGGAGTAACAACAATAAAAAAGGTTGCATGATTAATCTGCTTCATTTTATTAGTTTATAAATAAGTAAAACGTGAAGTAAATTAACGTAGAAGTAAATTAAAACTTAAATCTAAACCATGTCTAAATGTCTAAACATCCATTGGCACACTATACTTTTGAAAAATAATATTAGAAATGCTTTTAATAATTCTGCTTGAAAAAGTTCATTTCTACTACACTCTCCCCAGGTTGAGATTAAAATTTTAAATATTCTTTTTTTCTGAATTTCTGTGAACGTGGCACTTTACGCTACCAAGATGGATAGACTAGTGTGCTGCTCAAAGGGACTTGAGGACGTTCTGGATTGAGTGACAAAGGCCAGAAGGCTTGAGGGAACCCGGCACCTCACTGTCTCCAAAAACGACATGGAAGCCAAAAAGGTCTCTCTTGTTTGCAACCTCTCTTGTGTTCTTGTGAAGGATGAGCCGCCGAGAGGCAGCAGTCGATTTTAAGTGTCACATCGTTTTGCTTCACACCTACAGTTTCGGGACAATGCTCACTGTGGGATCCTGACATTAAAGACATTTCCACAGTGAGCCGAATTGCCCTCTTTCATAGCGTGTCAGTCAGCCTGCTCACTCACGGAGGAGAACCATCAGAAGACAGGTCTCACGACATCTTAGTGGCTGGCAAACTCTTTGCCCTCTCTGCTCCGGGCTCCTCTTTGTGTGGTCTACCGAAATGTCAACTGATCTGGGGTCGCAGCACACAGGTCAGAAAGTCTTTTCCACCTCCTACTTCGGAGAACACCATTGCACCCGTCGGAAGCAACAGAATTCCCGCACGTCAAAGCCGCACCTTCCTGCCGGACGCTGGCTCCTGCTGTTGCCTTCACCGGGGGCTCCTGGGGTCATTCAATCACATCCCGTTGCCGAGGTCAGCCTCAGTGTCTAACCCCGTGTCCCACACCCGTCCTGTACTGAGGCGAAACCAGCGCAAACACGGGACTGAGGATTCGACTAGGACTCAGCAAGCTACAGCTCGCAAATGGATTTTTAACAGCACACACAATGTAACAGTACATGCAATAAAAGTCTAATAAGCTAAAAAAAAATTTAGTTGAAAAACCCATAAGAACTATGCTTGACTGCTCTGTAATTCTCTACAACATGCTACTCAATGAAAGCTCTTTAAAACAGAAAAAAAATAATTGACTTGGTCGATTTGCTGCATTATCTTTAGCAGGGCTAGCTGTTTCACAGGAAAGCTTGCAATCCAGGCTGCTGAAAGAGTTTTCCCGCTTAAATATAAAGTCAAACATTTTGGAAAAAATGGTAGTTGCTAAGAAAGCAAAGCTATATGTCAACATGAAGACCGCTGTTTGCTCTCCAAGTGCCTGGATATAAAAACCGTACCGTGATGAACTATTCTTGAGGGACACTGAGATTCAGAAGGAACTGGAGAAGAGCTGTGCTGTCTGAAACCCAGGCATGGCTCAACTACAGCAGAGAATATAACTGGGATGTTTATTAATCACCATGAGGAAAGAGGAACTGACATCATGAAAATATGTTCTGTGCTGACTGACGGCGCCCCCCGCTACGGCTGGAAAACAGAAGAGATTCGTAAAAATGATTGCGGATCACATTGTCCACACCACAGTAAATTCTCATTGCGTTATTCATCAGGAAAATCTTTGTGCCAAAATCTTGAATTATGAGCTTAATAATGCGAGGACTACAGTGTTGAAAAGAATGAATTGTCTCAGTCTGCCTTGATGTTAGGCTGTCTGCTATGAGCCTGAAATTGGAGAGCTCAGCAAGGCAAAGCAAGGGCATGGATCGCCCTCAATGGCAAGACGTGCATATCAATTTATTATTTTTAGACTTTATTATATTTTAACGTTAGTTTGTGTCCATGAAAATGTAAGTGGGGCTCTCACTGACATTCAAAAGTATCAGTGGCGCACAAATCCGTGAAAACAAGTCCATCAGCTCACTCCCGGCCCACCCCTTCTGAAAGGCTACTGACCGCTGGATTAAACAGTACCCTGAGGCCCTCAGTCCAACCCTGTCCGCCTCTGCACTGAAACCTGCACATGTCCTGGTGCCACCAGCTGTACAGGTCAGCACCTGCCCACAGACCTGCTGCTGGCGCGTGAAGCCCAGGTCGGAATGGAAACCGAGATCACTAGGTGCTTCCAGCCCGACGTGAGGGTCACTTGGGAGCCCTGGAATGAGCTCTGCATAGTCAGCCCCACAGGGGGCAGGACAGTCGCGCCAGGAAAGACTTCCCCAGCAGGCAGGCTGGAGGTGGCCCCTGGGTCAGGGCTGGTGTCGCCGAGCAAGACAGAGCTAGCGACCACGAAACGCCTCCTGCCTCATCCGCGGTCCCGGCCTTCCGGTGTGGAAAAGCACTAAGCGGAATAAATGCGGTTAAGCGATTCTTGCAGGATACTGTGAAATAAAACACATGCTTTCAGCGGCTGTATTTGGACCACAACCACAAAGAGCAGAGCCTGCTTCTCCTTCATTCAGGACCGCCCACGGCCCAGGGAAAGAGACACTGGCCAGGCTGGGCACGCAGGGAAGATAATCACAGCACACAGCAGGGTGGCACTACGGCCCCATCAGCAGAGTACATGTAACATAATGTGACAGATCTTTGCATCTAGGACTCCCCCAGAGGTGTTATCTCAGATCGCTTCTTTTCAAAGCTTGCCTGGACTGCCACAGTGCAGTGTGAACCTCTGCAATGCACCGCTACTACAATAGCTGGGGAAAATTATCAGTAATTACAGTTTAAATGAGACAGGAACTGGCAAAGTGCTCTCTCGCTGGTACTCTGTGTTCCAGGACAGTTACAGAATAGATAATAGGGCCTGCATTACAATTGCATATTAGTATTCCAAACACAAGGAGAGTGTCATATGTTCCTGAGAGATTGCTTTGTTCCCAAACACTTTTCTATAACAAATAACAAAATATCAGCCTGAATACAATGCTTACTACATCTGTCATCCCTTCATTTAATATCTTTCTTTAATGATCTGGCTGAGATAAAAAGAAATAAAAAAACATTTGTTTTCTCAGTCTTTACAGCCTGTACAAGAAATAGAGTGAATGTCTAATAAATATTCCAGGAGTGTACCTACTCTAAATCTGTATTAGTGTGTGCTCTGTGGTTCAGGCCTTACGGATGCATCAGCAAAGTGTTTACGATTTGTTTCCGAGTCAAAGGAACAAACCGTATACTGGAGTTATCCGTGACAGAATCAAGTTATCTCCGCAGATGAGCAGAGATCTTTTTCTTGTTGAGATCGCATCTTTTTGGACGTGTTGAGAGCGCTGTTGTCACGCAGAAACAGTCGCATTCCCGCAAGCACCCGATCGCTAGCTAATTAACTTCACTCACCTTGTCTATTTAAACCCCACACTTAGTCAGGCCCCCTGTTGTTCTTGTGACCCTCTGGCTTTCTGACCCTTTGCTCCTGATATCCGACCTCGCTCTCGCCTGACGATTTGGATCACGTTCGCCTTGGGATTCAGCTGCCTCTCTCCCTACCTTTTCCCTCGGCACACGTGACAGGTGTGTTCGTGGTTGATTTAGACACCTAAAACGTTAGGCATCCGCTTCCTTTCCCATCCGCTGACACACTGCAGAAAGGGACAAACACACTGCAGGAAGGCGTCTCTCTCCGTCGAACTGATAAAGCCACTACATGCCAAAAGAAGCGCGAGTCTTTCAACAGAGATCTCACACACTCTTCGATCAATCCTTTTTAACTGCTGCCGCACCCTCGAATCAGGAGAACTTAAAAATGATTACCATGGTGTTTTACAGTCTATAAGCTACTGTATATTGTATATCCTGACTGCGTGAGGAAAAAATACAGTACGACAAGGAAGCTGCCTGATTCTTCAAATGTCAAGGAGAAGTCAGACAGGTAATGTGTAATATTCTGACAGTTAGCTCAAGCTCCGTCCCCAGGAACTCCAGAAACTGCACAAGTCTCTGAGTTCAGATAACCTTTTCCTGTCACACTTAATTTATGATGCACTTTATCGGTAAAAGGAAAATACTCCCAATGTTTTAAAAAAAACAGAAACAAACATTTACAGGACTTTCAAACTCAGCTCCCAGAGGGCCATAGTGTCTTCTGGTTTGAGTTTCGTCTGAGCTCTCCGCTTATTCATCAGTCTAATTATTCAGTAAGCAGGATTCATTTGCACATTTCTCTCCTCCAGGCCCCAGAAATGCTTTGCAGACAATTTTTTGATGAATTGAGTGATCTTAGAAATCATTGCGATCCTGAAACTCAGATATAACTGATATAACAGATTTTAACTTTTATGATTTTTTTTTTAATTTTAACTTTGTTTTTTCATTCAGTTTAATAACTCTCTAAAACAGAGAAGTGAATAGGTGATCCACAGAGGTCAGAGCTGGCTTTGCGATGTTGGAGCTACAGGGGTACAGTGTTCCTCCCCCTGAGACCCCCAGAGGCTTCTCCATGCCTACCCTGTTGAGCTGGTTTGCTGTAGACTTCTGATTAATTAAGCAACACAAAGAGTAAAAATTTTTTTAATAACTTGTATAAACGGGAGTGCGTCATTTCCCCAAAACTTATTTAATTATCCAATTCCTTTTTAATATGCCAAGCCTGTTTTTTAAGGCTCAGCTTCACAGCTCCAGCTGCTGGGCGGCACGGAGAGGACGGCTGGTCCTGTGGACAGGACGAGCTGTGGTCTGTCACTGAAGCCGAGGCCGTCCTGTACGTCTGTACCTGGACGTCTGAGAAGCCGGGAAGACTCTGGCGGACTCTAGCATGCCGATTTTCTGCCGCCACTTGGAAAAATTAACGCTACTTGTATATTTAGCACTGATGTTCTTGACAATTGTCCTTCTATTCCTGTTCCCAAGGGGGAAGGTCAGAAGGGGCCAAGGGAATAGCACACCGATTCCTGCAGGACTTTTGGGCTGGACTCTCCTCTCTTTCTGGTGCCTTTCTGTTTTCCTCACTCCGAAGACAGTAACTCAAATGACAACTAGCCCTGAGCGAACCCGGGCTCAGGGAAAGACCCACTCCCCATGAGGCAACGAACGCACCTCTGACTACATCTGACTACAGTGATCTCGTGCAAAGCTAAGAATGCAGTTTGGGTGATTATGTTTATAAGATTAAGGGCCACCCCCCCCCCCCAAAAAGCAATTTTGCAATGAACCGATACCCAAGAACCATTCATGTTCAGGTGGGCACAAGTAGGTTTGTGATGAGTGCTTGCTCTGTGCTGTAGTAAAAGTGTGGGTGGCCCTTTCACAGCGATGCCCACACAGTGAGACAGCTCAGTCCAAGGCACATGTCAGTAGGTGCGAAAAGGAAGATCAAATTTAATTGCTTCCCTGTAGAGGAAAAAACATCGCAGAAATCATCCAGCGACAAGCAGATGCCAGCAGCCAGATTAAATATTGTAAGTGGCTTCACAAACGGAATAAATCCTTATTCTTGCAGTTATTAAACCTTGGAATCACTTTTAGACATATTTTTACACATAATTGCATTTTATTTTAAAAATAATAATAAACCCGTCTTTGCTTTATTAAATGCAGTGTAAAATGAAATGGAGAATTTACCCAATTAAGTCAGCTCTTCATTACTTAAAGTGTAAGACTGAAATTTACATCTCATTTTACATCCCAGGTGGCTGATCAATTATTAATGCAATTAATTCTCCCTGTTGCTTCAATTTCCTGTCCGAACAAACTGTGTGGAATTCCATTTTCGCACCTCCTTGCGAAAATAAACAGGAAAACAGATCTAACGCCTTGTTATTACAGAAAGCAGACAACACAGAAAATATAACACTTTCTCTTATCGGGAGAATTATATTTCTATGAGCACTATAAGACCCTGTATTAACGTAAATAAAAATTGGAGAACTGTATTTCCTGTTGAGGACAATGTAGCATAATTAATGTTATGACATCTTTCATTACCCCTCTCTGTACAGCTCTTACTCCTCCGAACGCTATGGCAACCAGGCTGAGCCGTTGCTCTCTGGTGAGGGCTTTGCCTCAAGACAGACAATCTGCAAAGGCAATAGCTAAGGAAGAACTACAGTAGGTCACTCGTGTCCTCTGACTGTGCAGGATCTCAGACACCCTTGTCTTGGAGTCCTGGGTCCCCAGAAATGAAAAGCGTGTGGGGCTGGGGTTCACAGGCACTCACCAACATTGACACCTGCAGCCGGTGAGGCGACACATGAGGAGGGGCCCGGCGTGTGGGTTTTGCCGTCTTCTGCAACACGCGGGCCGTTTCCAGAAGGCGTGTCACGCCCAGCTGTCGATGACGAACAGGTGTAGACTTTTCTCCAAACCCTTCAGGGCTTGAGGACCACAGCCTGGGGGTTTCTCTGCCCTCCGTCCTTAGAAAAGCAGCACAGGGTTCCTGTACTCTGCGGGGAACGGGAAACGCTGAAGTAGTTACGGCTGCAATGAAATGATGCCCATTTCAAGAAAAACACTTGGACCTGTCCTCTTGGTCTGGGTAAGAGCACACAAAATGTCAAACATTTATTATTCATCAAAGATACCTTATCTTTAGAGGCTCTAACGATATTGTGAAAGATGGATGCTATCGGCATACTGTATTACGAAATTCCAGATATGTTTGTATTACAGGGCAGCTAGAAATTTTATCATTTTTAATGTCTGTCAGAGAATGTCCCTGGTGCACACAGAGACAAACACACTCACACCAGGGCAAATTTGCCCAGAGGTCAATTAAACTACCAGTAAGGTCTTTGGACTGGGGGAGGAACCCAGAGCACCTGGGGGAAACCCATGTAAACACAGGGAGAACATGCAAACTCCACACAGACAGCACCCCAGGAATTGAACCCTGGGCCCCAGCTGCCCACTGCACCACCATGCTGCCTTGTAAATTCATCCATACTTTATCATCATCATTCATTATCTTTTCTTTTTGGTGGTGCTGGATTTGAACGGAGGCCGAGTCGGCGGGGGATATACAGCCAGGCTGTCACCGGGGTCGAGCAAGCCATGTCATTTCGGGAGAGGACCAAGTCACGGAAGGGCAGGATTCCAGAGGAACGGGCCCCGTAAAGGAATTGTCCATGTCCTGATTACCTGCTGAAAGATGATTATCATTATTCTCCTGGTACCCTTTCACGCCAATCGCCTACTGCCGAATCGCTGCTGAAACACCAGCACAGGGGCGCCCGCCACAGAAACGGGTTTTTCACACTGGGGGCCTCCTGGCCCCTACAGCACAGTCCTCTCTGATCAGACCTCGAGCTGACGATACGCAGGCCAGCCGCGGGGCCTGTCCGAGACCATGAGCTCTCTGCCCAGTGTGGCCTTGTGAGGTACGGGGCTCAGGCGAGTCAGCGCAGCTCGTCTGATTAGAAGATTCTATCTGAAAGTCATGATTAGCACTTCTCTTACCACCGGTAAAAGCTTCCCATTGGATGAAAGCTTGGATAAGTCCCTGGGCATCCAATATTCGCACAGGAGGATCTGCGTGTACAGTACCTGTAGCATTTTCATCCCCACACCTGTGCAAGACAGCCTTCTCATCACAGGTACTTGTTTAGGGCAAACACTCGCCGACATTTAATACGCAGCTGTGAGACACCAATAGACCGTCTCCTTCAGCTCTTTGTGAATTTTCTCATCTTAAGAGTTTGCATTTCGCTGTAACCCCAAGCCTGAGTGAGGCGATCTAGTCCTCAGATTCACATTCTGGCAGGTCGTCATGTTAAAAAGACTGAGAGACTCTACTCTGGCCAAATCTCCCCCACAGCTGGTCCTGAACTAGAGGGGGTCGGGGGGGGCACCCTCACTGCTGGGGTGCCCAGAGCTTCCTGGGGAGATTATGTTGAAGAAGCGATCTCTGTCATTCATTCAAAGAGCCAAGACCCATCGGGAATACGGGATACAGGGTGCATTGTATATTGCTGCAAAAATACAATGAATTCACCCTCCATGCCAATCCTTAAACAAAATTAAAATGTTTTGCAGTGCCGGAACTTTTGCGCTGTTGTTCATCTTAATTTAAATGAGAAAAAAAACACTAAAATCAAACTTGTAAGCCTGAAGGATTTTAAAAAAGTCATTTAATGAGTTTTGTAAGAGCCTGAGTTGATCAGAGAGCTAAAGACTAAGGGTAATTAATGTACAGTATGTAAAGAATTCAGTCTTAAATGTTGTCAAATTTTAGTACTGGGCTAAGACAAAAGAGTTTTTGCTCACTACATTATAGATGGGAGAAAACGTGGAGAGTCTAGTCCTGAGAGCTCCCCCTTCATCCTGTGAGTAACTGTAACCATTAAACCACAAAGACAAAGGCACAGCGCGGTCGGGGGAGCTGGGAATCGGCTTCATTCCCATGGCAACCAGTCACATGGGCGCCCAGTACAAATGCAAAATGGACTGTGTTATTTCACTCCAAACAGATCGCTTTCGGAGAGCACAATCCCTCAGGCAGGGATGGAGTACTGATCAGTGAAAATTCGGCTCCCGCGACACAAATATGAGATTACCCTGCACAGCAGAAACAATAGTTTAGTCAGGAGAGCACAGGAGAACAGGCTTTTATTAAGCACCAGGTTAGTTACACTGATAGCAGCATCAGCCTTTATGCCCTGTCCTTCAGTTCATCCCTGTCCCCAAAGCAAACCTTTGAAGTCCTGGGCCAGCAGCATTTTCTGGGCTGGGGGTGTGCATTAGCAGTTCACTGCTGCACATCTACAATTGTTCAAAGAATGGAATTGTGATGAAGAAAACAAACTATCAGGTCAGGAAAACGCGTGGAATTATCCAATGAAAACAAAGTGATAGAGAAGCTTGAAACTGAAGGTGTGGTTCCTAATACACTTGCCTGCAATTTCCAGTCCAAACTGGCTGAATGAACTGAGCTAAACCTCCTGCTTCAAGTGTTGCTGATCCTTGGCAAGTGAAGGACTGTGTTTGATTAGTTCACATCTTTTCTTTCATCTATTGCCCTATAGTTTGTGTTACATTTGTAAAATACTAATAACAACTTACATCAAAGATAATGTAATATTAAACTCTTTTTTAGAATTTCATATGTACAAACTAGCTCTAGAAAGTAAAACGCCTCAGACGGGCAATTTACAAAACCTTCTATAAGCTACAGCGCCTTAAAACTTAATCGGCATGTTGTTGACTATGACATGCCCCTCTGAGTTTTATGTTGCTCTGCTGCGGCTCACGGTTGTGAAGAGTAAGTAATGATCTCGTAAAGGAGCATCGATGTTTATCACATCAAGACCTCGTTTTCGTTTTCTGCCCCTCACTCAGCTGTGGTGTTTTCTTCCGACATGTTTTACAGCCGGATGGCAGAATCGATGGCCAGACAGAATCCGTCTTGCTGCCATGGGGCCTACAGCAGCGTGGCGTATCCGTTAATCCAGGAGACGCACGGACCACTGCCCGAAAGGCCTGTTTTGATAACAGCAGAGCTTGACTGGGTTGCCGTGGAGACGAGCAGCCTGGGACAGAGCAAGCAAGATGAGTGTGAGAAGTCCTACCTGTGAGAGCTCACACTCAGGCAGCTTTGAAAGGTTATTATAGGAGAAGGCAGACATCCCTCCCCCACCCTTAATGCAGAACAGAACAGCAACACTTTCCTCTCGGGTGGTTGTAAAATTCCCTTCGAAGGCTCCTCTGCTCTTGTGTAAAAACACAGCTCATGTATTATACCAAGTGTGTCTATTTTCATCTCCCTGACTCTGTGCATTCATCTTACTAAAAACGAAAAAGCACAGATAGGCATTCAAACAGAAATATATATCTCCTTTTTACGGAGAGCACATTGCACAACATCCTATAAAATTAACTGCAAAATACTCCTTGTGACAGACGTGTGAACCTGATATGTTGATCGCTGTTTATTCTTTGTGTTAATCTGGACAATGATTCAAACGCTCATCGGTATTTAGGTCATCTGTTTTGTCAGGAGAAGAAACCCCAGAGAGACAGACTGTCACAATCCTGAGCTCATTTGACAACACAACAAGCAGGACTGGGCTGCACCTCGCTATCAGCTCACTGCATGTTATCAACAGCCCTGCATTAAACTGGAGTCAAGCGGAGATGGCTGGGGGGGTTCCCTTCCTTCTCTTGCACTCACTAGTGTAGCACAGGCCAACAGCAAGCAGCTTGAGTGAATCAAACATGCCCGGCCCGCTCACCTGGGTGGGTGAGAGCCGATCAGGAGCACTGACACTGTCTGTGTGTCACTTGGCTGCGGTTGATTCTGCTGCTGCACACCTCCCGAGTGTGGGAGCTTCAGCACTTCGGTTCACTTTTCTCTCCCTCTTGTCGGCACGTTTCCACCAGTGTTCTTGAGGTGAGGACTGCCTGGCTCTCGGTGCTGGAGCTGTATGAAATGCTCCTCACAGCACCACCCAAGCCCCCCTCGATACGAAGGCTTGCGCTTGTCATACAGAGATGTATCTGCACAGCTGCTCCCTTATGCATAAAAATGCACATGTGAGCTGGAGTTTTATGAGGCGGTACAGACTGGAAATCTGTTCTGGAAGAGAAATAATGGACGGAATTCTTAATGAAGAGTCGCATTAATCCACATTCAATTCAAGTTTGAAAAAAAAAAGAACAAAATAATGACACTGTGTGACAAGCGATCCCCGGTCAGTTTCCCCACTGCCATGCACGCCAGCACTTCCTGCCCTGCCACAAGCCACACAGCAGGAAGAATGGGCCGCAAGCCCTCAGTACTGAGCGGCCCTGAGGGAGTCTCCTGAAGAAAACCATCCAGCCTCACGCTGTGTTATGTAACTCCAAGCACTAGCAGGGTGCAGGAGCTTGTAAGAAGCCCTGTTCAAGAAGACACGCCTACACCCCCAGGTGAGCTACCTGTCTCCTGCTCTGTCCGGCTCTGTGGGGTCCCTCTCCATTATGGGAGAAGCAGAGTCTTGCAGAGGAGCTCTTCCACTGCTCTGACCACACTGCCTGCCAGCCCAGCCCAGCCCAATCCAGTCCAGTCCAGCTCAGTCCAGTCCAGTCCAGTATAGCCTAGCCCATCCAGCTCAGGCGGGTCAAGTCTAGCTCAATCCAGTCAAGCCCAGTCCAATCCAGTCAAGCCCAATCCAGTCCAGTCCAGTCCAGTCTAGCCCAGATCAGTCCAATCCAGTCCAATCCAGTCCAGTTCAGTCCAGTTCTGCCCAGCTCAGTCCAGTCCAGTCCAGTTCTGCCCAGTCCAGCCCCATCCAGTCCAGTCCAGCTCAGTCCAGTCCAGTCCATGGACAGAGATGGAAACACAGCTGGACCGGCGAGCAGTGGGCCAGAGCCACAGTGAGTGGAAAGACGGCTCTCGGCAGGAGCCCTGCGCCTGACCTAGAAACGTCACTTCAGGCTACGCAGAGCGGGCTCCTGGTGCGTGATGACCCCAGGCCAGCGAGCGAAGATGAATTTTCACTTGGATTCGAGTGCATTACTGTGTAGTCCTGCGTACAATTATGTTCAATATTATCGAACAGAGTTACAAATATGGAATTAAATCCTGCGATGATTAAACCCTGATGTTTTACAAAATCTCTATGAGAAAAATGATCTGTGAGTCTTGCTGTACGGCTATATTGTCTCAATCACTGGAGTTGGCTCAGCTGGATTATTAATTTCAGAACGTCCAGAGGCAAATGGTTTTAGCATACTCCTGCGGTTTGGAGTCGCACGGCACTTAGCGAGGCTAGAAACACCCTCGCTCAAGTCTCAATTTGCAGTGTTTCAAACACAAGGCCAAACGCAGGGCCTAGTGTAGGAAGGGCGACTCAAGACGCTTTTCATTGAACACAGAGACACCTAGTGGAATATCACTGAAGTTGCATCTGTTTTGCGAGTTATGCAATATTTAATTTATTATTTCTTCGGAGGACTGTGAAAATGTGGCTTTCATCACTTGCTTAATGCAGAATTTCGATAGGATGCTTTCTTAGGTTTTCAAATCCAGAAAATTAAAATTCAGTCAAGCTAAAGATGCTACAAATGAGGTGACTATTTCAAAATATATTCAATACGTGTCTACAGTTAAAACGATAATTAGATAAAAACGTTTATTGTATTGTAATATGTTTAAACACATAATACAGGGCAAGCGGTGCTCTTGAAAGGTGCAGAAATGTTTAGAAAACATTCCTTAAAATAGTCCGCTAAACCTTCTACAGCCAGCCATGAACTAATGTTCGTGATAGATATCCAAATCCTAAAATGAAATCTAACAATAAGAATGATGATTGGGTTATCCTCAAGTCGTTACATCTCATTCTGGCCATTATTCCTGCAAGGCATCAGCGACAGGAGCACTCTGCCCCGGCAGAAACCAACTGCGAGCGGCGGGTGAAGACGAACCAGCCATACTGCGCGCCCTCTAGCGGCGCACGTATGAAATGCACAAAGCCCAACCCGATCTAGTGCAAGAGCACAGCTCACGCAGAACAACACTCGGGAAACATGCTTCTGACACTCTGACACTCACTGCTTTTTGCATGGCTTGATGTTGACAAGGACATCTGTCCGAAAGGGATAAACGTGAGAAGGATATTGCTTCTCTGGTTATTGAGTTGAAATACTGGAATATTCACATTCACTTCCACATTGCAGGATGTTCACTGCAACATCTTCAACTGATTTAAGCGAGCCAAGGTGTCTGAACTCTCCTGAATACGTTCAACCCAATGTTAGAACTAAACCCTAAATGAATATATGATAAAATAAATTGAATAATAAATATTTGCTGAGTAATAAAGAAGTAACCCAAATGAGCCACAACCCAAACAACTGACTCTATCAAAAAACAAAGGACCGTAGACATCCTAGACCCTCAATCTGACCCAAAACATTCTCCCTACCTTAAAGCTTTGTCCCAATGCTTGGGGTCAGTCTACACTTCATCACAGACCCTGCGTGATCCTAATCACACTCACTAACCCTGACCCCACTGCAGAAAGCAGAACTGTCCTGAACGTCAGCCCCAGTGCGACTCCCTTGGAGCCCCTGCTTCTGAAAACCCACCTGCCTGATGTCACGTGGCAAGACCCAAGTCAATGAGCTACGGGGAAAAAGTAGCCGAAAAAAACGTCCTGCAACCTTAATCTCAACAAAATGGTGTTGCCTACAAGGAGAGAGTGGGGTGCAAATGAGGACCTGTTTATTTCAAACTTTCAAGCCTATTTGTTTGGCCCAGTGAAGAAGCTCTGAGTCTTGCCTGAAGAACTCCCTGTGGCTGGGAAGTGCCTATCCACTGACCCGCTGATCCAGGGAAAGCAGCTTCCTGTTGTTCTGCTCCTGATGGAAACATGCCTCACTTCCTCTCATTCTGTCCCTGCTGGGCAGACTCCAGAGGCCAGAAAGTCTCCCTGCCGGAGAGCTCAGCCATGCCCACAGAAGACGACTTCGCCTTCGGCGGTTCTAGAAGGCAAGCGAGGTATGTGGTCTTTTCTCAATCGAGAGAGGTTGGCAAGTCAACGGAATCTTGTGGTTCAACAGTTTAAAACAGACGGTGGTTAATGGTGCACAGTTTATCAGGTAAATAATCAGCCACGGTTCCTGTAACCTTCGCAATGACAGCTCGTCAGGATGTGACTTGCACATTCTGGTTACAGGGCTCTCTCCCAACAATGATTTTTTGCCTTTTGAATTTCTTAATTACCGGGAGCTAAAAAAAAAAAGGATCCTGGCATTTTATATCTGAAAAGAAAATGGTTTGAGTTCCACTTATTTCTGACAATATGAAACTAAAAATATTGGGCGGTTAACCAGCATCAAAGCGTGGAAAACGAAAGAGAGATGATATAAAATGCAGGATTTCATTATGTGAGCTTGTTGCATTGCTGCGTATCCATTTCAGAATCAAATAGTTTCTTAAATAGGAGGAAAAAAGGCATTTTAATATATAATAATGTTACAGGACAGTGATCGGAATGAAACCATGTTGTGGCAATGGGGCTTTATTACCCCTGAGCCTGTAGGGTCTGTATTAGTTAAGCCAGCTGTTATATCACCCTGCAACTCACAACTGCAGCCCATATTAAAGCCCAGCAGGTGGGAGAGCCTGGCCAGTACCTGGAAGGGAGACTCCTGGGAAAGCTAAGGCTGCTGCTGGAAGAGGTGTTAGTGGAGCCAGTATGGGATGCTTAACCTGCGGTCTCATCCTAATGCCCCCCTACAGAGATGGGGACACCATCCTTTGGATGAGATGTAAAACCGAGGTTCCGACTTTACCAATCATGGCCTCCTAATAATCCCCATCTCTGAACTGGCTTCATCACTCTGAGAGCTGATGTGCGGGGAGTGTACTGGCGCAATGGTGGAGCGGAGTCCCCATTACCTGTGAAGCACTATGGGTGGAGTGGCCAGAAAAGAGCGATATTAGTTTAAGGATTATTGATTTATTTAACCCCTGATTGTCACGGACGTCCAAAGGGACTAACCGTGGGGAGCAGGAGAGCGGAAAAAGACCCATCTGCGTAGCGGCGAGACGGGAAAAAGGCCCGGGCTCATAGTGCAAAGAGTTCAGGAATGCCGTATAGAAACCTATGCCCTCAGGGAGCGGACGTGGGGCGCCCTGGTGCTAGGCGGGTCTCAGGACATCCGAACGTCAATGCTGAGCGAGGACAGAGTACAAGACCCGGAAATATACAGCCCAAGGGAAAGAGAGGGACAGGAAGGACAGCAGACCAGACACTAGGGACAGGACAGAGAAGGAGCGCCCTCTGGCTGCAGAGGGCGTGACACTGATCCTCTGAGGGCCGCAGTTTGCAGACCCTCGGGTACTCGTGGCCGTTGTGCTGGCGGAGCCGTGTGTTTGAAGGTCTTCTGTGTGGCGTCAGGGGGCTGGGCTTTACTGCAGAGAGTGGGCACTGACTGTGGGTCCAGGGTCGAACCGCAGCTGTGACACTTTGCTCGGAAGCTTCTCCAATCTTAAAGATTCAGTTTCAGCTTTGTTAACCCCAGAGGGAGGGTCACAAACAAAGGGTTCAGGACAAACTGTTTTTCAGGAAATAAAATACTTATTTTACATTACTTAAGAGTGACATCGCAAAGGGGATAAACGATTTCCAGCATGTATTAATGCTGCCCCTCAGTGCTCCTCAGAGGAGTCCTCCAGACAGGAGCAGTGTAAATTCACAGTGGAGGGGGAGTCGCGTGCTCTTAGCCCTCTTGACAACCCTCTGTTTGCGTCATTCAGGTTGATCTGATCCACCCCAGTGATTTTGCTAATTATGATCGGGATTTGGGCAGCACAGTGGTGCAGTGATGAGCATTGCAGCCCTGGGTTCAATACCCAGGGTGCAGTCTGTGTGGAGTTTGTGTGATCTCTCCATGTTTGTGTGGGTTTCCTCACAGTCCAAAGTCATGCCGGGAGGTTCATTGGCTTCTGGGAAGCCTGGTGTGAGTGTGTGTGCTCTGAGGTGAACTGGTGAACTGGTGTCCTGTCCAGGGTGTAGGCTGCCTTGCACCTGTTGCCTGCCGGGATATGCTCTGGCTCCACTGTGACCCTGTATTGCATAACACAGTTGGAAGACGGATGGATGTTCACTATTTTTCCTTCCCAACCAATTACAACTTGTGGTACTGATGTTACCAAACCAACAGTTTCAATAAATGAAAACAGTTAAAATAGCTCTGTCCACCTTAAAGAAGCTGAGCTGTCTTTGAAAAAAAAAAGTCTGCATCGATGTTGATTGATGTTAAAATCTTGAAATATAGGCAGAAGATGACACCAGTGCACACAACTACCATTTATGACTCTCATGATCACAGTGTAGAGAAATCTGTTTTATCTCTTTGCTTCTTGTCATCATCCTAGAAGCTGCCATTTCTATTCTTCTTGAAAACTGGGTGAAGTACAAGGACCCAGAAAGTCAGTCTGTGGCGCACAGGAGACCCCTCAGACACCTGCAGAGACACAGACCAGCTGGTCGCCCTTATATCGCCCGTTTCTGCGTCAGTGGGGAGCACAGGGCAGCTGCTGGCCTGAGCAGCTCAGCAGCTTGTTCACTGACTCCTGTCTCCTGGATCCTGGGAGTCTGTAGGGTGGCAGGCATTTTCCTGTCAAACCATCTTTAAACTGTTAAAGAAACAACAAACTGCTTTCAAACCCTGTCCATCTCAAGACATTACTGGTCGAGTAAGGGGGTCACAGAGAGGAGCCATACTGCCCGTCTCGTCCTCTGGTAGCTGGGATTTAATGGATCACAGATCTCATCCAGCTGTTTCTTGGAAGAATTCTGGGTATCGGCGTCAACAACGTGGCTGGGCAGCTTGTTCCAGACTCCCACAGCCCTTTGTGTGAATAAGAGCACCTCTAAAGCTGTTAGTAATGCCTTCTTTTTCTGTGAGGCACCATAACATCCCATAGATCCGCTCTCTGGTCGACTTTGTAATGTTTCTTAATGGTCAAAGGGGCCCAATTCCACATGCCTGGGTAAGCCATCTTTCCTGTGGGACCAACAGTACTTTTGTTGAAATTCGGATGATTATCCAACTACTGCATGAAACAACTGCAATGGATTGTAAAAAACATCCAGAGCGACTAGCAAACACCAATCAGTGGATGTTATCCAGACAGAGATGGGAGAAACGTGCTGCAAAGCAGCTGAACACAAAAATAGCTTGAGCGCAGTATTGCAACGTGACCACCAGGGGGCGGACCAAGGCTGCCATGTATTTGAATCACGGGTGTCTCACGTACACACAGCCGCGAGCAAGCCGATATGTTCATCTGACTTTCGAAAAAACTGTGACAGAAAAAAGGCAGCTACTCCCGACTCCAGGGGGGGCCTTGTCCCACATAACCGAACAGACAGCAGACAGCACTTTTGTTTCTTCTGTCTGTCTGTCTGTGCACCAACACTGCTGCTGTAAAACAACTTGCCCCTGGGGATAATAAAGACTCTCTCTTCCCATCCAAGCAGAAACTGCGCAGATATCAACACATATACAGTACACACAGAAATAGCTCGGCAAATACCAAAAATAACTCAAATACATTGTCTAAGTTTCTTGGGAAATGACTTGTTGGGGTAGGAGGTCCTAAAGCAGCCGTGGACAAATAAAAAATAAATGGGAAATCAATAAGCATGAGGTCACCTGCACTGGACAGCTAGAGGAGAAAAACCTACGACAGCTAGAGGAGAAAAGACAATAACAACTCCAGGCTGTATTTAATCAGAAAGTTAAGATGTCGATCGCTGAAAGAGTGGAGATGGAGCGAATCTGCTTGGGACTGTGCACGCTGCTTATAGAGCCTGATTCTCGGCTTCCTCCCCTCCGCTGCGCAGACTAATTTTATGCACGGAGTGTCTATTGTGCCTGTCACTCTCATTGTACCCACAGCTATGTGAAACATCTCAAGCACTGGGGCTTAAGCAAGGAGTTAGCAGGGCTATGACACTAATGATCCAACTCCGAAACAGGCTTATCCAGCAGGACGCCCAGCACAAACTAAAACAACTGCTGACAGACACACCACTCCACCGGGAATGGACTGTCGGAGAAGGAGCACCAGCTGTGGGAAACACGGCAGCTCTTGAAGGTAAGAGATTGACCGAGCTGCGCAGGGGTGTGCTTTCCTCCACATTTCGTTCTGAGTTTGTGAGACGATGCTCTTCTCTTGCGCAGATGCATTCTCCTTGCAACTGTGCTGTAAATCGGAGACGGTAAACACTGCCACCTGCATCTCAGGGCAGAAATGGACTAGGTTCTGGACATTACAGGACACAATTACAGGACAAGAGACACTACAGAAAGACTTTGATTCGGACTCACAGAAATAATAGACACGCTTTACCAGTAGAACTTGCAATGAAAGAGCAGCATGCTAGGTGTTCAGATCTGTGGGGTGTACAGTGCGCTGTGTTGGGACCAGTGTGTCGGTATCACTGGGGTGTACAGTGCGCTGTGTTGGGACCAGTGTGTCGGTATCGGTGGGGTGTACAGTGCGCTGTGTTGGGATCGGTGTGTCGGTATCACTGGGGTGTACAGTGCGCTGTGTTGGGATCGGTGTGTCGGTATCACTGGTGTGTACAGTGCGCTGTGTTGGGATCAGTGTGTCGGTATCACTGGGGTGTACAGTGCGCTGTGTTGGGATCGGTGTGTCGGTATCGGTGGGGTGTACAGTGCGCTGTGTTGGGATCGGTGTGTCGGTATCACTGGGGTGTACAGTGCGCTGTGTTGAGATCGGTGTGTCGGTATCACTGGGGTGTACAGTGCGCTGTGTTGGGATCAGTGTGTCGGTATCACTGGGGTGTACAGTGCGCTGTGTTGGGATTGGTGTGTCGGTATCGGTGGGGTGTACAGTAGGCTGTGTTGGGATCGGTGTGTCGGTATCGGTGGGGTGTACAGTGCGCTGTGTTGGGATCGGTGTGTCGGTATCGGTGGGGTGTACAGTAGGCTGTGTTGGGATCGGTGTGTCGGTATCGGTGGGGTGTACAGTAGGCTGTGTTGGGATCTTCCGGCTGTTCCAGTTTCCTCCCTCAGTGTGTGTTTGTGTCTATGTGTGCCCTGCGATGGACTCCAGGGTGTGTTATACTAGGGGGAATAGGCTTCAGCACCCCCATCACCCTGAACTGGATGAAACGATTAGAAAATGAGTGGATGTTTTGGAATAGGGGTGTCATTATAAGTAGCTGAATGGGAAAAAACAATTTTGAAAATATATTATTTCCAAGTGACTATTTTCAGCTTGCAATGTTAGGGGGGAATTGTTTAGGTCTCATTTTGGGGAGAATGTGGGTGCTCTTCCACCAGCTAATGGAATGTGGCTGCAAGTGTTCCAGCTCTTTGAATTAAACTGGTGCAAGACTCTGACACAGACACCAGATATCACTCAACAATGGTTCCTCTACAAAACATGACTCACTGCAAACTGGAAAGAAAATCAAATGAGTTTGATGAACCTCTTCAGCAAAATGTAAACAAAGCAAAAGTATTCATCAGTGCTAATGTTCATTTTTGCTAAGCAACACAGACACCTGGGAAATGGGCCGTAAACACTGAGCATGGAAAGCTCAATATCTCCCAGCCTGAGCAAACACTGACCTGCACAAATGATGCACTGCACTGTGATCTGTCTGGAGACTCCTGAGCCCCTCCTTCTCTCTGTGAGTTTTAAGCACTTGTTTAACATTTTCAGTTGAATACAACTCAAGGTTAATTAGTAGAGGGGAAAGTACAGGTTAAAAACAGACATTATTATTGTTCTCCTTGAATAGTGAGATACGAACGGTGAAGAATAGATATTGCTGTGACGTGCTCAAGTTATTAATTGACATCCAAAGGTTCACACTAAGTTGCTAGGGCCATTCAAGTACAAATTAACTCAGGGAATTCAGAAAATCTAGTTAGGAACTATACCTCTCATTATTATGTTTGCAATGCAAGATAGATTTTTCCCTGTAGAAGTTGTGCAGTAATTTCCCTTGTTTCTTCTGATTTGTTAGTCTTGGAGGTGGGGCTGTGTCACAGGTATTTATTCATTATGCTTAATGTAACAGAGCCCAGTCCCAGAAAGTACAGTACATTGAACCATCTGTGGCCTCTCGTAGACACTGCACTGCATTTAATACCTCCTGCTGTTAATTCTTAGCAGCTTCAAAAACATTGTGTCCAGAAGGTCCGTTTTTTAAAGAACTGTTGTAATTGCTCTACAGGATAGAGTACCAGTCAAATGTCATTCCTGTAATGATGGTCGTTTCTACCAAGATGCTCTCCAGACTGGTTTATTTTTTTTGTAACAGGTGTGTGTACCATACAAATGATAAATTGCCACAGATTCTGATCTTATTAAAATCATCTTTGGTCACAGGCTGTTATGCTTGTCAGCATTATATTATCAAAGACTGAAAAATGGATAAAATAATTCACACTTTTCTTACATTTTCTCTTTAATGCTAAACCCCAGAATTGCATATATTATTGTTGATATATTTGAAAATATATCCTCTTACAATTAATTCATTTTAATATAGTAAAACAAAACAATTAAAATGTTTAAGTTATTACAATCAGGCTTGATTTTGGAAAACAATTCTGACAGACACACACCCTTTCTTCCCAGTCATTATTAAGAAAGATCAAATCAATTTCAGTAGACAAGAAAGCCACCGTTTGACAAAAATGTCTACCAGGCAGCAACCGTGAAGCAATCTCGATGAAGAGGACTGCTGTTAAAATCTGCTTATACCGTCAATTTAACATTCCCTCAGTGGGCTTGGATGGTCTTTTAAAATATTGATATGTTTTAAAATAATTCATATAATTTGTTTATGGTAATATTCTTAATTTCCTGATGCCCCAAAACACCATCACTCTCATGTGAGTAGACGCTGTTTCTGAGCAAAAATTAATCTGTTTCACACAGGAATAGTCAGTTGCGACATTTTGCTTCCACCCGTGAAAAAACAATAAAGTCAAATTAAAGTTAAATGATCATTTAAAATCTCGCGCTATTTCTCTATTTTGTCAGCACTTTCTGCCACCTTTTGGAAGGCTGTGTATCAAGTTCACGGATGACACTAAAACAGAAGGAGTATCAAACACTGTTTGCTAAGGCAGCTGCGAAGGAAATTCAAAATGATTTAGATAGAGTTCAAGACTGAGTGGACACCTGGCTATTGACATTTAATGTGGACAAATTAGGACTGCAGAAACATAAACCTTAGTGAGAGCAATATAAAAAAAAAATGTGTTTGAAGAATGTAGAATGTGTCAGGATGCAAAGAGTCGCTGCGCAGTCCAGTGAAGGTCTGAGAAGAGTTAAATATAACGAAAATGGCCACTTCCAGAGAACACCGAAGGAGACACATGAGGTGTGTTTTACAGGGATTTATAGTCCCAGTCCAGCCATGTTATTACCATGAATGGGGGTTTAAGAGTCCACATTCTACCTACGGCCCAGTGGCTATTCTTGATGATGTTGTCCTGACTTTCAGCTATTTCTGTGGTGTCACGTACAACAGCAGGAGTCTGTTCAAGGTTCTCTAAAGCCAGGTCAGGAGTCCAGGTCAATGACCCCAGACCAGAGCCAGATATGTACAAATGCAAATCAGCGTATGTTATGTTGCATTGTGTTGTACAGTACACTAGTTCACCTCGTTTATGTAGAATGACACATAATTGTAGTCGCTGCTGATGAGGAGTTGATCCAGAGAACAGCAAGCAAATGCATTTCCTGAGCTTTATCAAAGAACAAGTACTGTAAGGCTGAACATGATACAAGTATTCAAAATCCTCAAAGGAAGTGACAAAGGCAGCCTAGTGGACTTCTTCACAATCAACAATGAAACGATAAGCAGTGCTTTACATCACAGAGTCTCCATGTGCTCCACATGTAGGAGGGACCCAGTCCACCCACTGCACAGCAGACCGGGAGGACGAGAGAAACTTCTTCAGCCATTGAACTGTGGGGGAACTTCTGGCCGCACAAGCCCGGCATGGACCTTAACCAGACCTCTGGGACTCATGCCCTCCTCTTGATACCCGATACACCGATAATCAGGGCCTCAGTTTACTGACCCAGCCACCACGGGGTCCAGAGGGAACAGCGCCACCTACTGGTCTACCACTGCAGTTGCGGCAGCGACCTGGACTTCCCTGGAGGACTCCCACCCCCGTACCGGCCAAGCCCAGCCTTGTTTGTGAGAGCTGAGGAGATCAAGCTACAAGGTCGTGTAACTGCTGTCGACTAACTATGTAGCAGTCCTTTTAAACTGAGAACAGGAGGCCCTTCTGCACTGAGAGGCGCGTGGGTGCGACTCAAGGCACGCAGCCGTGTTGTTAATACCCCATACCCGTGCTTTCGTGAACAAATGGCTGTATGAGATTCTCAGAACAATTATCCACAAGTCATCACGTGCTTGCTAGATGGGCTTGTTGTCCGCCTTTCCTGGGTAACCTTTCCGGCTAGGAGCTCCAGTTCATTCCGAGCGTTTGTACAGAAGTAGGAAACACTCCCGTCTATCACCGCGCTGCGCAGGCCGGGTGGGATTCAAGATCAGAAGGAAAGACGTCACGCACGGTGAACCCCGAGGTCAGATCGCGTCCTTGTCATGCCTTTTTTTTTATTGCAACAACCAAAATAGATACAATACAAACAAGAGTACATATAACGTCAATAACATCATCAGGTTTACATTCTGTTATACAATCGCACTTTACAAAAAAAAAAGATTAAACAAGATAAAGAAAGGCAAGGACCGCACAGCTTTCATGTTCTTACATGTAGAAACAGCCTGTAGATACGCTCTTACGTCTGTTTTAAACTGTTCAAACATGGGTGTCTTCCCGGACCCAGACCAGTTCATTTTATATGTATATAATAACGTGCAAGTATAATGATTAAGTCAATGACAAAGAATGTTCTCATATTATTTTCAATGGGATTAAAAATTAACATAACATCTATGGAAAAGTAATGTCAATATAGACTCTTTCTTTATATGACTTTGCAGATCAATCCAGACTGTTTTAACAACGTCATAACCAAAACAAATATTATAAAGTTTCAGGACTACTTTCGCAAAAGACAGCTATCATCTATATCAATTCCAAAACTCTGCACAACGAGGGTCTTCACGGGGGTATCTTCGATGAATAAGTCATATGATACCTCCTTAACCTTATTGCTTATACTATATTTGCTTGACTTCATCCACATTTTATTCCATAGAACTGGTCTCCCAAGTAAGGTGTTCCAAAATAGTTTGGCGAGAACTTTAAAAAGTTCAACCCGCACATTTTCACGCTCGGAACAGACGCACTCTTAACACACCTTCACTCCGCGTCGTGATCCTGGTGACACATCCCGGAACCGGGCCGTTGCTGCGGAGCGCTTCTGTTTCGGCTGGAGCAGTGTTATACATACAGCCGGTCCAACATCAGAACCCTGAACATCCGGAAAACGTGCGCATCTCTGATCTTGCTCGCTAGCTCCGGTGCTGTGCGCTTCTCTCGTCAACGCGTTTTTCCCTTCATACGCAATAACTTCGCGTTTCGATGCAACTCAGCCGCAGCATGCTTTGCCGTGTGTCTGTGCTTGAAACATCAGGGCCTTGGTTTGCGAAACGGAGCCAACAGCCGGTGCAAACGTGCCCCGCAGGGCAGCGCTGTGCAGGAGGAACCGGCCCGTCCCCGACTCTGAACATCGCGCATGAACACGCCGGGCTCTCGGGTGTTTGAAGGAAACAGTTCAGGGGTAATGCGTTAAAAAAATGTAACATGCTCCCTTCAAAGTGAGCCCCACTCCACTCCACCACTGGGCGTTCACTGGTGCTGAAAGAGAGAGAACACAACCAAAGAGCCACAGCCCTCTATCAGGAAAGCCGCTGTCACCTTGAGAGCCCCCCGTGAAGGTCCAGTTATATGTCCTATTTCAATGCACTTTAACAGAGGTGACACCGTTTCTGCGCCCTCCTCGTCACGGCGTTTTAAACACACACTCCCTCCGCTTGCACAGACTTTGAAACCCCCCCCCCTGTCTGCCGAACTGTCCTCGATTTTCCACCCAGCCCCATAGTTACTGAAACTGCCGAGTCAGGAGTCATCAGGGACACCGGTAAGAAACTAAATGCTAATAATTATTCCTCGTTGCTCAGATGTGGAGCGAAGCCATAAAAAATGCGCTGGGTTTTGTTTGTTATTGCTCTCTTATTTCCCTCCCTCCTCCTGCGAGCGGCTCTCTCGCAGGTGACCCGTGCGGGAAGGTCAGGCCGTCCGTACTGTAGGTGTTGGTGGGAGAGAAATCTCTCGGACCCCCCTGTCCAGCTTTAAAAGCCACAAATTTAGCAGCAAGCTTTAATAGCTTTCCGAGGCTTTCACCGCCGGAGAAGTAAGGACGTAATTTATCGGGGGACGTCACTGGGGGATTTCAGAGTCAGCCAGCCTGACTCGAACGCAGCCTTCTAGAACAGGTAGGCGAGAGAGCTCATTAATCCAGCCAAGCGCTCTCCGACTGTCTCAGCCTCCGGTGCGCAGACAGATGAGTCTGCGTGCGGAAATTATCTGGGTTTCTGTCCTTTGATGCAAAATAACGGTCGTGTTTTGTTTTGGGAACGTAACGTGAAATGCAGGGCGGAGAAAAGCGAAATAGTATCACCGCTAGCCCCTCCGTCCGTAGGTTTTGGGACACTGCAGAAGTGTTAAACAGAAAATAACGTCTCATTTTGCTTTTAAAGTAGACTGCATTCAGAGCTTCCTTTTAGGTAGTTTTTCTGAAGTTGGAAACACGTACGTTAGGTATGAGCATAAACAAAGTGAACTGAAGTCGGACGCTAAAACCTTTTCACAACAAGACAGCTCACGTCAGGCACTTGTTAGAAAACAACATGCCTGGTGACAAATAAATTATCCTGTAAAAAAAGTGATTTTCAAGGAATAATGTAGTCACCTCTCGTATATATAGAAAAAATAAACATCTAAACTAATAGCTAATATCTAACACCTTACGGTTACTTGTTTCAGTTACCTGCTTTTAAACAAAACACGAATCACTGAGACTCCTAATATGAACTTTCCAAAGAAAGCAGCATAATCTAGTCAAATTTCAGTTGGTTTTGCTGCATTGATTGAAATATCTATTGTAGTGATGAAGAAGCAGATTATGATGATGATTTGTGTAGACAAATATTCAGATTTCAGCAAGGTCAAAGTGGGAAAGTATGACCAGGTAAGTTTAAAGAGGAAAATACTAAGCTCTTCTGTACACAAAGAGTCTCAGGAGTATGGAACAAGCTGCTCTGGCATGCTTCTGAAGCCCATACTCTGGGATCCCTCAAGGCTGAAGTACGATTCTAGCATCAACACGGCTCCTAGCTACGAAGATAACAAGACAGGCTGAACAGCACCTCATTTGTAGCCTTCCTTACATCAGACAGCTCAGATCAACAGCTGTGTCTCAAAACATGGCACTCATGGAAAAAAGGACAAGCACATAATCTCCTAGCCCTGCTCAGCTGAAACAGAGAAGGACCTGCACTCTGAGTGGTTCGGAGGCTGTGTTGTACGGCGGTCCTCATTCGCCTCAGCCCTGCAGCACAGCAGGTCCGAGCCCGGAGCCTGCCAGGCTCAAGATACTCCTTGCTGTCTTCACTGTTTGCTTTGCCTGGGAGTGGAAGTCGTCAGATCTCACGGCAGTGTGTTGACTCTGCCAGTGTGCATGGGAGCTGTCCGTGGTTGCTAGGATTTCTGAACTCGACCACGATGAACACAATGTTCCCTGTCCTCAGTAACAAATTGCGTAAAACATGGTGCAGGTTTTGGTCCTTGGATTCAAGACTGAGTTCATCGTGATTGTGCCAAAATCACATACTATTCTTATGCAATATAAAACAAAAGAGAAAATGTGCATTACCTTTAAGTACAAGCAACACTTACGTGGACACATTGAAGTAAAATAAATAGATTGGCAGTGAGGCTAGCACACAGTATGGATAAAGCAAACACCTTTTGGATGTAATATATACTGTGCGTTGTTTACTCAAATGTTCAAGAAGAGGACAGCTCTCCACTTCTGTTTCTTGTGATGGCAGAAGCAGGAAGGGAGGCCTGTCTCAGCTCGGGCAATTGATGAGGACTGAAGGAAGCACTTTGCCCACACAGCGTTATTGACAAATGTACAGGCTGTGCTGGGAAAGTGGCATGTAAATCTCCCAGCTCCCAGGTGCCCAGTTAAAATAAACTGCTGGCAATTTCCAAAGTGCACTGCATCGACCCCACTCTCCACGCACTGACCCCCGCCGACACGCTCGCCATAACTCACACAGCCTGCCTAAACACTTCTCTTATATGAATATGCATGCCATCGGGAGCTTTAATGAACGAGAGGTTGAGTCTGTTAGTGACAGCATACCCATACAAGGCTAGTATAATCCAAGTGCACTCGTTGGTAGAAGTCAAATGTGCGTTGTGAAGCACGAGATTGAGCCGGGTTCGTTAGCAGCTGCGAGATCTGTCCGTAATAAAACCACTTTTGAGGCCGTGCATCAGTCATTTTTAAGCCATTGTACATAGGGTTGGGTGGCAAGGTGGAGCGATGGCTACTAGCTCTGGGGCCCCGGGTTTAATTCCAGACCTGGACTGCTGTCTGTGTGGAGTTTGCATGTTCACGTGGGGTTCCTCCCACAGTCCAAAAACATACTGGTAGGGTAATTGGTTTCTGGGGGAATTCGCCATGGTGTGTGCGTGTGCGTGTGCGTGTGTGTACCCTGCTTGCACCCATTGCTTGCTGGAATAGACTCCAGCTGCCCCGCAACTCTGAATTGGTAGCGGAGGAGTGGTTAGAAATTGGATGAATGTAAATAATCATCATAACCTGCCTGAGTTGCACACATTCGATTAGGTTTCTGGCCCAAACGGGGCCGACTCTGAAGCTGCTGTACATGCCTGTAATCTTAATTCCCCCTCAGCTCTGTTGTCTGTTCTGTGCTCTGTTTGATTGCGATGGCTCTATCGCCCCCCAACCAAGAGGAGGAAAATGAAATATTAAAGGAGAGCTTATTCTGGCTTGTGTCACGAGGTTTTCAAAGAGTGCCCACCTGCAAAATGTTATCATGAAAACGCACTATAGCCTCAGACAGGAATGGCATAAAGAGGAGTTTCCCCAGCGGAGCATCAGAATTGTGGACCAAAAGCAGGCGTTTGAGCTGACTTTCCTTCTTTTAGGTACATAACTAGAGACTGTGCTCTAGTTGTGTACGCAGTCATTTGTGTAGTGTGAGGAGAAATTAGGTATTTTGAGGATAGCTCCTTTGCAGTATGATGGAACAGTGCTTGCTCAGTATTCTCCTGCTGAAATTGACTTTTTAGAATTGTTTTCACTCAGACTGCAATTGTGATACTGTATGCTGGCATTGATCAAATACAGGGAAAACAAATTTCTTTAAAAACATTCAATCAGTAAGTTCTGCTTCTTTGATGGTGCTTGTCCTTGGGATAACCTAGGGAATGCTTTGGTAGGCACCTAATTTACAACAGGGACTCTCAAGTCAGAAGAGTCCCAGGGGATCTCTTGCTGTTATTATCCATCCTTTCTGTGTGAAGGTAAGCTAGGCACAGCACTGGGCTGCATGAACAGTGGATTTATTACTCTCATCTGCTTTTGGCTTGTTTGAATCAATATATGGGTGGGCTTTTACATTCATACTCCGTTTTATGAAGAGGTAAAAAAGGGCGGAAAAGACCTGTTTCACAGACAAGCAGGCTGACTCCAGAATGATAGGTATTGATTTCCGAGACCGGGACAGTGCGTCATAAAAATAACAATGATTCATTCGTTTTTACTACAACAATGTTATGATTCACAAGTAATACAAGATAACTTGCTTTATGAGAGTAAGACTAAAAGACATCACAAATACTACACAAACACTACACAGCACCATATACAGTATAATCATGTATAGTCCTTTACAAATATTTGTGCAAATGACACTAACTGTGTCGCATAGTTACAACTGAAAGGTGAGAGTGGTCCCTGAGATACAGTGGCCCTAGCATGTTCATGTGAAATTCTTTTTTCCAATCTGATTTTTTTTTCATATACTCTGCTACACATACATTGGATTGTGTAGTAGAGTGGTTACAAAAGAGCTACGGCATGTGTTTTTTTACCCTTGATCAAGAAAAGTGTCATTCAGAAAAACTGTTTAAGATATCTTCCCTGGTCACAAATAATGACTTGTGCACCTCTCTACAAACACCCTGTCTTTCTCTCCATGTGTTCTCCCATCCCAGCAATGTTCGGGTCTCCCTCTAAGAACCATTCAGCCTGACTATTCGGTATGTGTTCACTATACTGGCACCCTGTAACTAGCCCCAGCCTTGCTCTTAGACAGATTGGCTGTTCATGTTGCCTAACTCAATAAAATATAGCTGTCCACAGTGCAGTCAATCACTACATGCTCCCATTTTAGTTCTTTACATAAAATACATACAAATCTGCATATGCACAGGGACGTGAGGGTTTTAATTACACTAACGGGCTCTCCTTCAGGAACTGTGCTGCACTGCCAAGTCTGCTGGGAGCTACTATCAGTGTGCTGTCTGCTCAGACAATAATTTTACATTTCTCTGAAAATCACCTAAAAACATGATGCACAGAGGGCTGACTGGCTCCACAATAGCTGGGCTTCTTCCAATGAGCTCTGGACTTCCAGCCCAAGCCAAAGCACAGCACTCAAAAGACCTGCCTCTTATCTCAGGAAGGTTATAGGTATTTTTGGAAAACTTTTGCTGCCCGAGATCTGTACTTCTGAGGGGCAGACAAAATTAGCGTTGGTGACAAGTTGACAAGCAGCTGAGAAGCACGGGCTGGAAGCACAACCTCAAAGCCTGAAAGCCAGTCCTGGGAGCTTTCAAGGCAAGCGCAAGCTCTGGGCTTTTAAGCCCGCAGCGATCAGAACTTCCAGCCAGCATGCACAAAAAATATCCCCCCACTGCAATCACCCAGCAGCTCTTTAGCTTCTCACTCCACCTGAAGTCCTAGTGGGTCAACTGAACTAATAATTACACACAACCAATTAAACCTCCTTCCACAATTAAATCAGGCGGCACCTGAAAGATACAAACCCACGTGAAAATGAAAACTCCGGAAACATTTTAAAACCGGTACGCGCCAGCTCCTCGTACCCCGAGGAAAGTCTCCTGAGCGGGTCGATGCGCTGGGGCTTCGGCTGAGCTACAGCTCCTGCACCAGGCCCGGTCCTCCTCTGTCAGCGGACGGGTGTAACGAGATCCGGTCCAGGCTCCCGTGAATCGTAGTTCAGGACCCTGTGCAGACGGGATGATCCGGAAGTGAGTGGAGAAGGACGACGGGGAGGAGACGACAAGGGTCAGGAGGGGGTGACAGACAGGGGGGCGTGACGACGGTGAGCTGGTGCTCGGGGGGCGTGGCCAGGGCGAACAAGTCCAAGGAGGCCAGGGGGGAAATCCGGGGTGAAGTCCAAAAGTCCAAAACCGGGTGTCCAACCGAGACGGGACAAAACAGAGTTGAAAACTGGAACGGGATCCGGTACAGGGACAGGGAAATAAAAACAGGATGACGAGGCCAGGCACTCCGAGCCCAGGACTCAGCTTGTCAGGACACTGATAGGAGGCCTGTGCCCTCAAGCCGCGGGCGTAGGGCGACTTGGTGGTAGGCGGGCCTCCGGGCGTCTATCTTCCAGTGCAGAGCCAGGAGTAGCGAGAGCCAGGAGGGGCAGGACTGGGGGCAGGTGCACGTAGTTAGCAAAATAAGAAAGAGCCGGAGCGCCCTTAAGAGGAGGGATTACGATCGTGACAACGAGAGCAGACGCAGAAATCGCGCCTGGTCTGCACGTGGGGCCTCTTCCCTGTCACAGCGCAGAAACAACGCGGCGCCTGCTGTCTCAGATTGCGAAACGGACGTCACAGCAGCTGCTTCGCTTCTTGAAGGACATTCGGGATTGTTGTTGGACAGTGCCAACAGGGGGGAATTATGAGTTTTGAAATTCAAGGGATCTGACTTCGACGCCCTCTCACCTAACCTCCCCCATCAAAGCCACAATGTCACAGCCAGAAGGAAGCAGACTGCGTCTTCCCCGGTGTCCTGTTGAGCTGTGTGGCGCAGACACTTACTTTGAGAGGGAACGATCTTCCCACACAAGATCCAGTAAGCCTATTACACCGAACTGCAAAACGAATTTATGACAGCCGAGGCTGTGTTGATACAGTGTACCCGAAGAAACATGCATCTGAAGATTTTAATATAGGTCACAATTTTTTTATTTTATGGAAATATACATAAATCCTGGGAATAACAATCAGTTTGCCATGGCATTGCATGAGAATGCAGTGAGAGTCACTACAATGTTACAGGGCCAATGGATAATAAATATTGTGAAATATCTACCATTGGGTGTCATCCTGTGAACAGATTTATGGAGTGAAGCACAGTTCTCTTGAGCCTCTAAACCGGAATGTATAACTGTCACCTTCAACTCTTTACTGAGGTGCTGTCCATTATATAGCCAATGTTTCATGCTTCTCAATTTTCTACCAATTTCAGTTTCATGCCCCATGCACTTCAATTTGTTTCTCCTTTTCACTAATTCTAGAGTGCCTGACTGTGCCTATAACTGGGAACTCTCTCACCATTCTGCTTAAAAATCTTCAAAGCAATGCAAGATCCCCGAGTTTTCACAGCAGCACAGGCTTTAACACAGAGAGCGCAGGCCCAAGTATGAACCAGGGAAGCAGGAAAAGGAACACGTTAAGAATGCAGGCTGGGTATTCAAGGAGTCTGTGGCTACGCCCTTCCTGGGTGGCGTGATGACAATTGCGGCTCGTCTGCAAACCGTAGGGAAGCATCTGATCCTCCAAGATCAAACATAAAACCACAGAGAGGAAAATCAGCTCTGCAGGAAACAATAATGAAGCTCATGAAACAAACCAAAATAATCGAGCAGATCTAATCCTTTAACAGCCTACTTCAAGAATGCAATCTGTACACAGCTGCACTTTAAAGGAGGCCTTCAGAGGAGGATTGCTCAGCATTGCAAACATGGGGCACAGAACAACAAGCTCTTAGACACAATAAAATGGGAAGATCTGACTTAACGTTTGGCAAAATGTGCAAATGAATTAGTTTCTCCACCGCAGAGGACTGGGTAAATTATGCATGCAACACACAACCCAGACCAGAGCTTTCTTTTGTACTGGATTTGCCTTTGAAATCACTGTTTTCAAATGAATGAAAGTCACATTTCATTTCTAACATAGTGCAACAAAAAGCAACTCCTTCTGTCCTCGTACATTCAGATGGACCATTTTGCTACGGACGCTATTACCGCACTGTTGCTACATTTCATTGATATTTCCACACGTGGTTTGATGGGTAAAACAATTTGTCTCAGGTGTGAGCTGAGCATGCGTGATTCTGCATTAAAACGTCAGCACGGTAAATAAGCAGCAGAGCAGGCTCCACGCTGAGCTCGAGCGAAGCTGAACAGCTCAGGTGAGATGGCCCTGGAAAGGAGAGAATGACGAGGCAGTTATGGCGCAAAGTTTGGGGAAGAATCTCTCGGAACAAGCCAGCACGTTTTTGCTGTGAGCTATTTTGTGATAAAAGCCGTAAATTACTTTTATGTTTCTCCCCAGCGATATCTTTTGATTCAAATAGTGTGGTTCTCTCTGTCGGAGTAATTTAAATGTTGTGAATTATTTATGGGGCTTGGGAAGGCAAGGCGGGGTGGAGGATATTGAAGGGCCGCTGCGTGCTGGCAGTGCGGAGGACTGCGTGTCCGGAGAGCTGTGTGAGGGGGACCACCTCGGAGACACCTGGCTGGAGTGTGTCTCCCACTTCCCCTGGGGCTCGAGAGAGGTGAGAGCTCACTTGTTTTCTTGATTCCATCAACAAATGTAAATGCAAGACATGTGATTGCCTACTCTGTTTAACTGAGTTGTTTTGCATAATTTACCGAATTATTTCTGTGGTCCAGTAGTTTTAACAGCTACTGGAAAGAAACTGTTCAGAGAAGTTTCTTCTTCGCAGGAGCTGTGCTATGATTGTGCATTCAATGATACAGCACTGGCGGGGAAACGATGCCTGATTTTCATTCAGACTGCGCAGTAAATATCTGGGAAACAGCCCAGAACGGATTTTAACATATTTTCATGCCTTAAGCTTAAGCACAGAAATTCAAATGTGTCGGTGTGGGCTAATAGTTCTACAGCACACCTCTTACACTGCTGTGCGTGTTGTGATGACAAGGTGGTTTCGCAGTGCTGGAGGTAACTGGAGATGTTGTGGAGCTGTAACTTTCAGAAAGTTTGAGAAAGCAGATTTTGCCTGACATCCTCATACCACACTGCACGACTTCATCAGATCCCCCCCTCCTCCCACACTCTGACCCCCTGTGGAGGAAAGAGCATGGAGAACAAACCCTGCTCAAGTGATTAATCCCCATGGACAGCAACCGCTGGCCACAGACCTGCCCTTTGTGCCCGAGAAAGAGACCTTGATGGAAAATCTACAAGCAGATCACCTACAAAAACAGGCTGAACGCTTCTGATTTCAGACTGTCGTGGATTTCTCTGTGCCCTCAATTACCAAATAGGCCATATTTAATGAATGGGTCTCGTTTGTAACCATTCTTGTGTTCTTATTTTTCTCTATATTGCGTTTCAATAACAACTGTAAATAATGCTCCAGCTTTTGTTTGTCGCCTGCATTCAGTCCCTAACTCCTTAGCAAACAAGCTCCTGGGTGCAGATCAGGTCCCGTTCACTTTCCAGTGGGTCTGGGCTACCATGCGCTAAGCTGCCAAAATATAATTATCATCAGTGTAACAGACCAGAAAAGGCGCACATTATCAGCTAATTAGATTTTATTGAGGATGGCAGTAAATGAACCTGGAAAGAAAAACAATGCTAATTTAATTATTTTGTTATAAAAGGTTGAAAATGCTACAAACAATATGTATGCAACAAACCTACCTTTTCTTCGCCACTGTTACTATGAAAACAGGTGTAGTCATTTGCAGACAGCAGAAGCTAGCACTGTAACTGCCTAACTGACTTAACGTATTTTTACAGACCTTTGTTATAAGGATGTCTTGCATTTACTACTAACATTTCAGTACACCCTGAACTAAAGCATAAAAATGCAGAAAATATGCAAACTGTTATTGAAAAGATGAAAACTGTAATTAGGAACATTAGCATCAGATTTTACTAAAGTATTGCTAAAGAGATTAAAAATTGAGATGATGCCAAGAGTCATGTTTATATCTGGTTTAAAGCATCACATGGCCTTTAGTCTGATTCCATGGGGTTGGGACTCCAATGTAATTAGGCAACTTGATGTTGTATGACTAAAGTTACTAGACACGTTGGTTTCTAGCACTGATAAAAACGTGCTGATTTTTTTTTTTAATTCATCAACACTGACACCCTTTAGTGTTTGCCTTCTATCATACATTAGCGGTACAATTTCACACAAGATTAGGCGGGTAATTGTGTGTTAAATAAGAGAGGTTAGCCAGAATTGCGTTGCTAATGAAGTCGGTGTAGTTAATGACGCCACATATGGACACGACGATCCTTGTGAGCAGAACAGTGATCCCTGCCCATTTGAACAGACCCGGAGCCACTCCAGCTGGGTTTTACAACCAAACCCCTGTGAATCTTTGTACACAGGAACAGGCGGGAAAAATGCCACCAGGGCAACAACACAATTAGAGAAAGAGATTCCCTAATTTTTAATGCCGGGCTTGGAATTCCGACCCAGGTGTACTGTATTCAACAGGACTGGTTCCCATCCAACAGCCAGTTGTGGGCTAGGCTGACGATAATCCATTATCATTTTCGCATGTCAGGCTTCCAGAAGGCAGTGTTATCATATCACTTAACTCCGGCCCTCAGGGGAACGTCCGGGCAGGACTGAACAGACACCCCCGACTGGCGCGCACGTGTGAGACAGATGCCAAAGCAATCTACGCGATGGGCCTCAAGCTAAAAAAAAGCTCATTTAAACAATCTACATTATTATGAAAAACAGAGTGAAAATGGGCAGCGGATTAGAATTTTAAATGCATCCACTGCTGCAAATACAGATCCCCTTTATGTCCTTCAGTCTTGTCCCCGTTTTCTGGTTGTGAACTTGCACTGCTTTCCACAATCTCAAGGTTGAGATGAAGTTTGCTGGCCAAAAAAGGAAATGCACACTGACCCCCCCAGCTTCCAGTAATCTGATCGCCAAATCCTACTCGTCACGAGAAGCCGAAAAGCTTTCTCTCGGCCGTCCTGACCTCTGCACCCTCTGAGGAAAACAATGAAACTGAAGGTGACAGGTGTCAAAACCAGACAGTCTCCAGATGTTCTGGTCCTCTCCAGATGTCACGACACATTAGGACACACAGCAAGACATTTTCGTGCCGGCTCTGTGGACTTTCAGGAGCTGAGGAATTGGCAGGGACGATTCTCCCCTCAAAAACGCTTTCAAACCATTTTGTAATAAATTGGATTTTCATATCTTTCCTTTACAGCAGGTGTTTTTTTATTACTACTTCCTTCTTGGTGGGGGAATCGGGGGCTTCACAGTTTTCCAGTATGCTGGTGATTATGTGGGAATTTTCAGATGTGTTAATTTGCCGACTGTAATCTGTTGGATGTTGTCCAGAACTCCGGCTTCAGAAAGGGCCCTTGGTGGTAAGAGGGAGGTATGAGCGCTCGGCTCCAGAGCGTTCCAACACTGGCAGCCTGTCCACAGGAACAGGAGAGCTGTCAGCCCAAGACTAAGAACCCCGCATGCCTGGCTCTGCAGACGTGCGATACAAGGAGGCAGGCACGCACAAAAGAATCTGACACTCATCTGTGGCGTCCAGCTCTGTGTCCCCGATGACACATTTCCAAACCGTCCTCCTTCGGAAACAGCGCTGCGATGCCGCCACCATGAACCGCGCGTCCCGAGACCCAGCAATCACTGCAGCTCCATTTTTAGTATTTTGTTCTGTGAAAGTGTGGGAAGGTTCAGACATCCGTGTTAACATGAAGCAATTCGGCGCCTTCAGGTTTGACCCTGAAGCGGCTTGAAACCCTCCCGATACCACCGTTCGGTTTTCAGACCCCGGTTTTCCCCATTCACAGAAATGAGAAATCCCCAGCAGGCCCGACGCGCCTCGAAGGGGGAGTCTTCGCTCACACAAAGGTCCTCACTCTGCACAATCCATGGAGTGTCAGGATGCCAGCTCTGTTCAATAGAAAGAGCTCCCTTCTTACAAAACAAAGGAATCTGGCGTCTCGTCTTACTTAAAGTGTGATTCCAAAACAGCTTCCCTCCCTCCTCCCACATGGCGTAAGAGCTTTTTTTTTTGCATTCTTGATAAAACTCTTGTCCTTAATGGTATTAAGCTGCCGTGCATTTCTGCTTAATGACATTTTGATCACAAAACCCATGAATTCAGCCCGCCGCCCAGGCTCCAGCCCTGTACCCAGACCAGTGCTGGTGCTGTCAGCTGCCTGTGCTCAGTGGCTTCTAACTCAAATCCAGACAGCGGTAAATTAAGACGGTCCGGCTGCAAACAGATGATAAAGAGAAAGCCGCAGCTGGGGACGTAACATGAAGGCAGTGAAAAGAAAAGTCCCCTTGCAGTGAACCTTCTAGGAACAGTAATCCTCCCAAAGATTTATAAATGTACGAATTAAAACAGGAATCCAGTTTCCCTGTGGACTCTTGCTCACAGCACAACTGCAGATGAGCGGCTGCAGAGCAGATGGACATTCTGGCGGCGGTTGCTGTTTGTCTCTTTTTCCTGCCCTGATGAAGACCACTCGAGTACTTCTGTAAAGCGAGCACAAGCACAGAGCTGCACGGCAGACGGGGAGAGGGGCCAGGCGAAGGGTTAACTGCCCCCCCCCCCCCTCGCAGGCTGCAGAGCGAGACCCTAACATCGACTCCGCGCGGCTCAGCAGTCAATCACAGCGCCGGAGCCCCCGTGTCGCCGCGTTGCCATGGGGCCAATCGCAGCGCCTGCTCGCAGGGGGGCCGCCAGCCAGAGACGCGGGGCTCCTCTCGCACCCCCCATCCTCCGGGTCCTCCTGGCAACGCCACCCACATTGACTGGCCCTCTCGCTGTCCCCCCCCCCCAGATCCCCCCAGCAGCCGAGCCGGACCCGCCCCGTGAGCGCGCGCCCCCGCGGGACCTCCCGGAACATGTTCCTCTGGACGGGAAGCAGGACCGCGCAGGGCCCGGGGCCCGAGAGGAGGTACCGCTTCCGCTCTTTCCTCACCCCTGACCTTTGCCTGCCTCTGCCAGCTGCGCCCTGCTCTGCAGGTGCCCTTCCCAGCCAGAGCAAGAGGGGCTGCCACAGGAGCCCACACGGGGCTGCTCTGGGCAGGGCTCAGGAAGCAGCCCTGGCTGGTTTAGAAATCCGTACTTTAAATATGTGGCGTACAGTGCGGACTTGAATAAAATAATATTGAAAAATATTTTCCTCTTTTTGCATAGAGCTTTTGGTCTCTGAACTAAAACATAGCCAGACATTCCAAATGACAAAAACGACTTATATTAATGGTTCAGTTAAAAAAAAAAAACACACAATTTAAACATGGGGAGCCGATAACTGTTGACATAATCCAGCAGATTTCATAACTGTTGGTAACAAAATTGTTGACAGGAGAGCGGTGTAAGTAACTCAGCGTTTGTTCATTTAAGACGCACATCTGAAAATGAACACGCTGCAAATCAATCAGGCCATGTAAATCAACAGCTCTTGTAATCTCAATTAATTAAATGCTTAACATTGATTATCAGTATCCAGTAGAGCGTGTGCAGTTTTTTACAGAATTAAGAATCGAGTAATAAATCTATAACATACAAGAGTAATCCATATTTGTTCCAGGAGAAAGAACTACTTGCAAGTAAGAAATTGACTTTCAAAAGACAGTCCTTACACTCGCTCTATAATTGAGCAGACCTGATTGATTTCCTTTATATGCAGATGTAGATAATATTACCTCATCTGTAAATTATGTAATATTGATTTTGTGCTGTTCTAGTAAGTGCAAAAGATGTTTATTTGAAAGAACTTAATGAGCATACATGCTTTCAGTCACAAAAGGGCCGTGCATCGAGTTAACGCCGTTTGCATCTGTTTCAACAGCCACGTCTGTATTAAAAAAATAAAACTGCATGACGTCTGTGTGGAGTTGAGACTGAGCATAAACAGAAAGTCAAAATCCCCCGCTTCTCTTTAAATGTGTTGAATGCGATCACATAATGGCACACCCAGGTGTCACACGGGCAACATCAGAAATCCGTGTGGTATCCAGCTGCGAGTGACCGCACCTGCGTGTGCCTGACTTTGTGTCCTGTCCTATCACAATGAAAACGAGTCAATAACAGACGGCTGACTGTTGAAAGTGCGCGGAAAGAGCGCTAAGATCTGACTGGGCGAGTCCTGTTATAATAAGCTCCCTTCTCCAGTAGAGGAGACGAGCTCTGGGATGTTGCACACAGGTGCGATCTGTCCAAGATGCACACTCTCCATCCCTGCAGTGGGCTAAAATCATGTTTTTAACTAACTGTAGGTGACGATTGTAATCTGGGGTGATGCAGCGGAAATTTAAAAGACTGTTGTTGGCTTGTTGTTTTTTGAGCCGCATGGTCTGTTCGAATCACCAGGACGATTTACCAGAAAATCCGGGAGCACGACCTCCTGGACAAGAGGAAGACGGTGACGGCGCTGCGGGCCGGCGAGGACAGAGCCATGCTCCTGGGCATCACCATGATGGCGTTCTCCGTCATGACGTACTTCCTCCTGGGAATCACCGTGGTGCGCTCCTACACGGAGAGGTAGGGGCGCTGGGGCGCTCGGGCTCCCTCTGGTGGTCAGACTGGGATCACCGTCAGCTGCTCTGCGCGGAGCGCCCTGTACAGAGCAGATCGATCAAGACCACCGTCATTATAATTATTATGACTAGATTGACTTACACTGGACTTATTGTTTTTGGAAAAAAATATATAATATTTTCAGATGATAGAAAAATTACATTAGGTTTGTCGGTACAAGGAACGATCAAGCAGGTGCAGTAAGGTACAAAATTAAAAAATAAATAAAATAAAATGAACGACAATTTTGACAAAGCTGAGAACTGGAGTCATTTCTTAAGGCAGAAGGTTGTGGGATTATGGAACTAAATACCAAACCATGATGTCAAAAACCCGGCGTCTTTCCAGAAACAGCTGCAGGAAAATCCCGGGATTTAGCTTAACTACTAACTACAGAATGGGCTTGGCAGGGCGGGTGGTCTGCTTCAGAGGTTTTGTCCAGCCTCCATCCCGTTGGAGACTGGTGGGATTAGTAGGATGTGCATCTCAGCCCTACATGACCTCACCCTTGTCCTCACTTCAGGCGAAGGCGATCCTGCTGTAAAAATGCGTTTTTTTTTAAATCTGCAAGTGCAGATATTCCGGATGTGGACCCCAGGCTCCACCGTGCTCACTGAGAGACAGAGAGCTGGAACGGCCAGGATCTGACTCTCTGGCGGGGTTTTACAGTACTTTAGAGGTGATCACACTCAGCACATGTTGGGCCCTGATGGAGTATAGCGGGGGGAAAGCTTGATAAAGCTTGATTGTACAGGCCGCCCGCTGATGTGGTGCAGAGGAAAGTGGCCGTAGCTGGGAGGGATCTGAGGGTGACCCCTAAGCTCTGCCGGAGGCCTGGGAGGTTCAGGGCTCAGTCATGGCAGGGCGCCCACCTCACCTGGGGTGTGCCCAGAGAGTGTCGTCAGCAAGTGACACTTCAATCCTTTCCTGCTCCTGCAAGCACTGTGGTGCTGACCGGCCCCATCAGCTGACCAGTGTCTCAGCAGTGGGTGTGATAGAGCCTGTCCCAGCACGCAATGGGTGCAAGGCACGGTGCACCCTGCACAGGATGCCTGTCCATCGCAGGGCACACACAGACACTCACACACAGACACATGCCAGAGATAGTTTTCCCAGAAGCCATTTATCCTGCTATGTCTTTGGAGGAACCCCACGCAGGTCTGGACCCAGTGCTGCCAAGCAAACCTTCTCTGAATCTCTCGTTCCACCCATGCTGGTACAGCATTATAGAGTCATAGTGGATTATTGAATACTGACTCTACATGGGCAGGGTATGAAAACAGGGATAATAGTCTGTTATCCATGACTTTAAAGCTAGTATCTAGGTAATACTTGGCATTTTAACTGGTAACCAGTATATAATCCTTTTTCTTTCTCGATTCGTATTCAGCATATGGACAGGGGAGTCCAACTGCACTGTGCTCAACTCCAGCATCGTGGCTGACGTGAACTGTACCTACAGCTGTGGCTCGGACTGCTGGAAGGGCTCGAGGTACCCCTGTCTGCAAGTGTTTGTCATGCTCAACTCTTCTGGGAAAGCAGCTCGGCTCTCCCACAATGAGGAGATGCAGGAGTTGAATCCTGAGGTGAGTCCAGCCATGACTCCAGCCAGAATACTAGTCAATAAGGTCTCGTGACTCAGTGCTTACTGGGGACATTGTCCTCATCGGGCTCTGCATGACACAAATTGCACAAGACATGGATACATGTGTCCCAGTTTCACTGCCCCGTCTGTTAAGGCTTTTCATTTTAATACGAAGCCTCTGAAATTTTAAATGTTGTGTGTAGTGTGTAGTGTGCTGACTTCGATTAAAGACCCTTTTTCTTTCTCTTTCTAGTGCTTTTATGTGCCCAAATGCCGGAAGGACTACTCCGTGGTGCAGACGATAGTTCTGAACATTTCCGAGCGCCTGAAGGTGCACCAGCACTTCCCCTGCTACTTCGACCCCGGGGACGGGCAGGCCAGCGTGCTCCTGACCCGGCTGTACGGCCGCAGGGCAGTGCTGCTCTCTCTGCTCTGGCCCTCCTGCACGCTCCTGGGGGGGGCGCTCATCGTCGCCCTGGTGAAGCTCACCCAGCACCTCTCCATTCTGTGCGAACACATCAACAAAATCAAAAGGTGAAACAGTGGAGAGATCAGCACTAAAGCGCATTCCTGCCGTCTCCTCCCAAACCTCAAGGAGCGACGTTTTTGTCTGGAAAACACGCCACCCCCCCCTCCCAAAAAATCTGCATCTGAAAATGTGTTTTTCTTCTTGTTCTGAAATTGTCCTTTGAGGCTTCACTGCTTCACATTACAAGACCGGCTTTGTGGATCAAACCAGCAAACTGTGTGGTGGAGAAAAGCCCATCTCTGCTCAAATCCCAAAGCTGAACATTCAGGAAAAGTCCTAACAAAGGGAAAGAACACTTTCACTGGATGTATTTGTGTTTAACAATCATACAGCACCTGTCTCACTTGGGCTTTTTTCTTCTGGATACTCCCATATCTCTGCCCTTACCTTAAAGAGACAATTCTAAAAACAAACGATGACAGAGAGTACGTGTCGTCTGCCCTCGAACTCTTGGACTGCTCGGTTTATTGGGGTTCAGTAGGGAAGGCACCCAAGTTCTGACTCTAGGAATGTGGTACTGAGGCATTGAAAACTCTCAGGAGCAGATGAGAGGGAGTATAATGCCAGACCAAGTCAAGCAGGATCAGACCTATTAAATTACAGTGTGAAATGTACTGTTTGGCGGCACAGTTATGAACCCCAACAGCAAGCACTGTGCAACTACACATAACTATAAACAGAAGGCACATCCGGGGAAATTGTTAGCAATACTCTACTGCTCAGGTAAAGGTATACAGCCCTGGGTAAGACTGATATTCCAGCCTCAGTGCTGATGTATTACAGGTAATCAAATTCACATTGCTCACATTTCAAAACGAGAGTGACGGCGGTTTTTAAAATGTGATTTCTCTCTTACTGCATTTTCAAATGGAAATTGCGCCTGGCGTCTCATTGCAGGGCGTGATCCCTTCCCGATCCCTGTGCCTCCAGGACAGGACAGGCTCCGGGCTGCCGAGTCCCGCGCCAGGAATAGACGGCTTTCTGGGAATGGATCTGATGATCAGTGGAAATTAAGTAATGAATTTAAAACAGCTGCCAACAACGGTTCCTTATTGTTCAGTTTTTCCCCTTTGGAACAAAAGTCTTGCACACTGCAGTGTTTAAGTGCTGCAAACACAGTGTTCTATATTTTAAATGCAAGTGATGTCAGCATAACTGTGAGCAGGCAATTCAGGAATCATTGTACTCCAACACAGCCTTAATTTGGGCTCAACTTCACCTGAAAATTAAATGAGCTTATTAACCGCTTTACAAACTAAATGTACTACTGACTGTACCATCTGCTACAATTTCACAGCACTGTGAGGATTCTCAAGTGTTTGTCTCTGATGGAAGACAATGTGTGACATGTACTTCCTGAGCTAAAATTAGGCATACCGCAGTAAAAGTTTAAATCTCCTTTTTTTATTCCATTCGCAGTGCCAAGCTCAGCCACGCTGAGACACGTGTGACCAGCACCTCAGAATCAGTCATGTTGCAGCAGAGCTCAGTGTGGCACAGTTGTTAGTTCCCTCAGAAGGTTTTTTTGTGGAGCGGCACTGACTGTGGCAAGGAGCACACATTGAAGAGCAGCTGGGTAGATTAATCGGCACTGTGGGAAGAGGCGACTGAAGCTGCTTCAGTTGGTAAGAGAGGGAAGGAATTCTTCTTACACACTTCCTAACGGAAATTGGCACGGTCAGCTGATGACATCATTGGAATCACCTGACATCCACACGTGGGAACAGCAGGGCCACAGACTCAGTCACTGTATGGGCTCCTAACAAACCCAGCCTCTGCAGATCCTATAATGTGCTATTCCAGTGTCTACACCAAGGTGGCGAGCTACTTTTTATACTGTTGATTACCATTGATAAATGAAAAAATAAAGATCTTTATAAAAAATCGGTTTGATAAATTATTTGAAAATTGTTTCATAGTTCAAATCTAGGATGGATTTCAATGAAAAGATCATTTATTAATTTATTAAGTTAGTAAAGTTATATATAGGAATTGTATTAAGTTACTATGCTGTATGTATCTTTGGGAATCTGTATTCAAACCACTGCTCTTATCTCCAGGGAGCTCTGCTCTTCGCAGGCCACCGTGCAGCAGGTCTCTATAAACCTCCAGCAAGGCCTCGGCTTGTACAATTAAGAAACTAATGAGCTCAGTTGGGTAATGAAGGGCTCAGATTGAAGGAAAGCCAGAACTCTCCTGGCCCTGCAGGACTGGAGCTGTGCTCCTCTCTCTTATCAGATTCCCTGTCTTTTTTTCCAAGAGATGCTGAGAAGATGCTACAGCACGTCGTCCTGCCATGAGAGGGCGTGAGTGACGAAGCCCACATCTCATGGTCCCGGCAAGGAGGGGAGTCACTCTCCAGAGCCTGATCCCCCTTCACGCTGAACACGATCTCTTGAAATGGAGGGAAAATGTCCCGGAGCTGCAAGCTCAGCATGAGCCGTTTCTGCAGTGACATCGGCGTTGAAAACCACTGCAAAGCATCCAGCAGGGTGGGCCTCTTCCTGCTGTACTTGTTCTGTTATTCGCCGGGCCTGCCCACGTATGGAAACACTGTTCAGGGGAGGAGAACACTGTTTCATGGGAGTCTGCGCAGCAGGCCCAAGCTTCCTGCGGCTGTGGACCTGTCCCTGCGCGGAGTCAGACTGTGAACATCTGTGCTGAAAGCCGAAGAGCTCTGGCAAGAGCGAGGATGACCCCCACAGGAAGCTGGACGCTGCAGCTTCGTTAGGGTTAGGATTACAGTTCCTCGCCTCAGCAAGGGCCACAGCGCACTGACCGCCCAGCGGCGGTGACCACCTGGGTCCTGGACTCACCAGTAAAATGTGTTTGCAATGAGCAAAGCACTCGTGTATCACTTTAACATACTGGAAGTACGTAAGTAAAACTGACACACACTGGAACTCAGAGCTGTTCTTATAAAAAGGAAATCTGAGTTCTGGAAGTGTAACTCCAAAAACAGTTAAAGGTATAAATATTGCCTTGATAGTACACAACTGAAGTATTTCAAGTGTTGTGAATAAGCCCCATTAATCATCTGTATGTTAAGTATCTGTAATTTCTATGAAGTAACAAATTATTCTAAATTTCCATGGGCATCCTCTTTTTCTCTGAAGAGATCAATGTTAATGGAGACATCCTGTGTGAGGCTCCTATGCATTTCTGACATAGGAATTTGGCACCCTCTGCTGTTTATTGTGCAGGAGAACTAGTGGGCAAAAACCTGAGAACAAGTGATAAAAACATGGATCTATATCAGAACGTACTTCTCTTCTTCCCTGATAAAAATGATCTCTTGTTAAGGAAGCCCATCTTGCTTGTTTTTTTGCTAACTGATTTCATCCAGCTGTTTCTTGAAACAGGAGGTATCGGCTTCAGCAACAGGGCAGGGTAGCCTGGTCCACCCTCCCTCAACCACACAGATGTACAAGTGAGACAGTTCGTCTGTCACTCGTGATTTAAACGCAAAGGCTGGGTGAGGCACCTGTGTAGCCATTTGATCCTGATACGAGGTTCATAATCAGACCAGCTGATTCCTATAAAGTCCTACAAGACATATACCTTAGAAATGGCTTTCACACCCATGATCTGCAGTTTGTGTTCCTCATGCTGTATCCCAGAAAAGCCACAGAACTTCCACAAAAGTTCTGGAGCTCCAGGAAGATGGAGAGCACCGCAAGAGGGAGGAGACGGGTTGCACATCCCCCCCCACACCTTGACATCAGTCCAGCACCTTTGCTGCCCCAGAGGAGCTCAGGATCCAGCCAGTGCAGGAGCTGAGGCCCAGGCACCAGTCAGTTAATAAAGACAGCAGGCCTCTAATGAACACCTGCAAATCCCCAGCACTGCCACTTCAGTCCAAGGCCGTGTCCCAGATGCAGCACTGAGCTCTAAGCCCTTCCTCCAAGTCCACACTTCTGTGACGCAGCGCCAGAGGACTCGAGGAGCAGCGTTACAAACGGGGGAATGGGACACCTCTTGTGACGTCACCCGCTGGTCACATGGCTCAGGGTCACAATGGTGTCGGCTGTCGAAGCTTCCTTTCCAGTAGCTAAGTGCATGTCAGCAGGGAATTATTTTAATGAATTTTTCATCTCGTCTGTCCCTCCACACAAGTAGTGACACATCGTGTTCATTCATGTTGAGCTGCTCGACTCAAAACTGGCGAAGTAAACCAAGGAAAACCTGGCAATACCACTGCCTGTTTATTCACAGCTGAGTACTACTAAATACATTTCATATCGTCTGTCCCAGTACAAAAATAACAGTATGGGACACGTGACCTGTCCGTTCATGTTGAACAGGATTCATTCAAAGTGGTGAAAGTAAATGAAATAAGGTAAACATGGCAATATCTCAAAACTTTATACTGTTAAATACTTTGTCTTTTCATGTTCAAAATATATCGGAGGTGAACAAAATTCATCAGTCGTAATGGGGTAACGAAATAAAGGCTTTATGTCAACACTTCGTAAGTAAAATACATATGAATGATACATATGAAGTAGCCTTAATTAAATTCTGTTTATACATAAAATATTATGAGCTTTAAAACTCTAAAAAGCATGAATTTTTATACAGAACGCACGTGTGAAGGGCGTGAGTCTGCAAGTGTGCATATTGGGAGAATATCTGTCCCAGGACCAGAGAAGGGGTGGTTGCTGGAGGAGAGGGCAGAAGAGTTGCCAAACGAAAGTCAGAAAGGCAGTTGGGATGCTGTCAGTGATGGCTCTGCAAAACCCTATCAGAACTACATTCCATGCGGTGCTTTCCTTGTGATACTGGTGATGTTCAAGTTCCATTGAAGTGTATTAGAGATCATCATTTCCTAAACCTTTAAGGACTCCGCCACACCATGTTTTTCGGAAATCAACCACTATTTTAAGGGTACCAGGCTCCAGGTGGTTGTTGGTGAACCAGACTCCCCTCATCGTCGGGGGTGATGTCATCTGCAGACGCGATTGTCCATTGGAGGAGTCGCCGTCAGTGCAGTGGCCGGTGTAAGAGGAACAGAGTAATGGGGAAAGCACACATCCTTGAGGTCCACCAGAACTCACTAACAGACAGTCTGACAGATAAGGGCTGAGCTACACCCACTGCCTTCTATCTGTGAGAAAGCTGAAGATCCACTGGCAGGTGGAAAGTGGGACAGTCTACTATAACAATTCGTTGTAAAGGAGTTCTGGAATGATAGTATTAAACGCAGAGCTAAAAGAAACAAAATAATTATTGCATATGCACCTAATTCATAATGTAGTGAAATCCCCCCAGAATGCGAAATGTAGCAAAGACCCATGTTAACAGCATCATCCACTGACCTGTTGACACAGCACGCACACTGCAGAGAATCGACTTCTGAGATAAAGAAGTACCGTACTTTCACAAGTCTTTATTATGATGGAAGTAAAAGAAACTGTAGTCATTAAGTCACACTGTTTTGTCCTTCTCTGGTAGAGAAACACTAATGGAGGATCTTACACTGGTCCAGAGACTGACTGAATCAGTGACAACAGGGGCTCCAGCCTCTGTCCTGCAGCTCTGCCTTGCAGAGAGCCTATGCACTTCCTGTTCTTCGCTAATTCGAGGAAGCTGAAGAGGAGAGGGGATGGCTGAGAGCCGGGGGGGCTCTGGTTCAGGCTGAAGGGAAGAGGAGACCAGTGAGGGCCAGGAGCTCACAGAACTAGAGGAGCTCATCAGAATGCAAGAGCTACGATCATCACTAATGAGCCCCCCCTGTACCTCTGGTAGTAATCTGTTACATTTTATCATTTAATCTGAGGACAATCTGAGGTGTTTCGCTGATGATGCCAACATGACACTGCTGAAGTCATAAAAGAAAAAGCCTTTTTGTCAGCATGGTGCAGTCACACAGGGCTCAAACTGTAACACACCCCCCAGGGAAAGAAAAAAAAATATTCAGACAAACATACTGCAGCATTTACAGCTGTACGTTTAAAAAAAGCAGCTGCCCAGTAATTTGCGGTTTGGAGAAAGCCTGGGCACTCCTCTTTCCTGTAACGTGAGCTGGCAAGCTTTACAGTTCCAGTAACAATTACTCACTGCTGCCACACGCACGTAAGAGATTGCAAAAAAGTACAAACTATTTATTTTGAAAAACCGAAATAAAGAGGGCACGTGGCCAAATTGCAGGCTACTGGCGGAACAGACCATGTCACTTGAGGCAAGCAGCTGGCTGCTGGGGTGTCCAGTGGAGGGGGCCCCACTGCGCTCACTCCCTCCCCCAGCCGCTGCCGGAGCTGGGGTCACAGCGAAGGCCTCGACCTTCTCCTCCACTCACCTTCACAGCTGACAGCCCGCGGTCCAGCCCCCGGCCTGCTGACGAACTCGCTAGGCACCGACGGCAACACGGTAACCATAATCCTCACATAAATGAGAATATGCTAGAGGGTGTGTTTCTTTTTTTGGGGGGGTGAGGGTAAAATAACATTAAATGACACCATCAAACGATGTTGGTTTTAAACCTACATTTCCCAACCTAAGGGAAATATCTTCTCCAGTCCAGCATTGATTTGCAGTCCTTAGCGATGAAAAACGCTACATAAATGTAGGGAACTCAAGGGAATTCATTATTCCAAAGAAAACTCAGCATTGAACCAGGAAGGGAGGAACACGCTTGTAAGTTGTGTGCGTCCAGGGTGTTGCTGCTAGAGGGAGCTTCTCAGAATGTGAGAATACAGCAGGAAAATAAAATGTCACTCCTTGCATTTTCTCATTGCTTTTCATCCTGTAGAAGCCCAAAGCTCTGTACATACAGAACAGTCATAGGCACTCAAACACTTAAAACACACCATTACAGAGGAGCAGGTGGAGGTTAACTCCACACTGAAAAGCAGGAGGGATGAGGGACCCGAATATTTCAGCTCCTTCAGGTGTGAGTGTCGCCTCAGCTGCAATGTGCTTTCCCTTCCTTTACTTGCTCCTGTGCTGCCAACGTGCCCCGACGCAGCTCCCAGCTCGGACATTGGAGCAGCATTCAAACCAGACAGGAATCCTTCAGACTCGCGGAACCGGCTCCTCCGGAAACAGAGAGACGCACCCAGGCAGTAAGACAAGGGGCCACAGCTGGCTCACTGACCCTGCCCTCGCCGGGCGTCCCAGTGCCACTGGCCGGGACCAGAGCGGACCGGGCTTCTGCACACTTCAAAACCACCGCAGGCAAACAGCAGGACGGAGAAGGTCTGGATGCGAGTTCTGGTACTGGTACCGATCCACGTGAAAACAGCTCAATAGCAGATGGAAAATTCAAAACAACTTTTGCATCAAACCTTCTACTAGGCAATTAAACACAAAAATTCAGTACTTTCACTGTACTCAATTTTTATAATCTTTCGTTTTTAATAAATCTTGATTCGGATGATCTCAGATCTAAGTGAAAGATATTACTTCCAACATTCCACACCTACTGCAGCTCCAGCAGAACTGGACCTTGGAATTCAGACCAAATCTGCTTAAATTCAAACACCGTGAGCCACATCATCAACCGCATGACTAACGCTCCCCTGAATTGATTCTTCGTCTCCACTACGTCGTTTCCCCTTTGATTAATGAGCCACAGTGGCAATCAGTCCGAATGAGTAAATACGTTGCCATCCGGGGTTGTGAACTGAGTCTGGAGTCCTGGGCGCAGTGTTTTCTGAAAGGGAAATGTAACAGCACAGCAACTCTGTTCCCAGCTGCAGAAGCATGAGGGAGTAAGACAGCATCCTTCAAGGCTCCGAGTCCTCTTATAATAATAATAATGATTAATAATTGCTTACACTTATATAGCGCTTTTCTGGTAATGGGGACCCCCTCCACCCCCACCAGTGTGCAGCCCCACCTGGATGATGGTCTTTAACACAACCTTCTTCTCTGCCCTCTACAGCTGTTTTACTCTGGCAGCAAGTTGTTTTTTTAACCTTGTCTGTGACTGTTAATTTTCCTCTTACTTACTGGTGTGTTTGGAGACGCACCATGAGCTGGAAAGCCTACTGTGTGTCATCCCGAGTGCGGCTGGTCGCGCTGCCTGCCCTGTACTTCGCTCTTTTTAATAGGTGCCAGCCAGCTCTGGCCCACCTCGTCGTTTTTCCTGCATTTGTGAAATAATGCAAAAGTTGTTTGCTTTAATAAAAGTTGTGTGTTTATTGTTATTTCTTCTTACGCTTACGGTGTAAAAAAGTGCCCCATTTACTTTGTTTAATCTTTTTGATTTCAGTGTAAAAAAAGGACAGTTATTTTTCAGTTCTCAAGACACACATTTTCTCTTTTTGGTTCGTCACCAACACCCTTGTGTTTTGAAGCATGGGGGTTACAAGTGAGAAAAGAACCTACTGTACATCAGCCAGGCATGATTCAGTAAAATGGTAAAATATCACATCAAAACTTCAAAATGTCTGTCTTCATAACATTAGTAAATGGATTTGGTATTGACGAAACCAATAGGCTAATTTTAATTTTCAGTAAAAAATTGGTTAATTTAGATTAAAAATCCTCCCCTGATAGAAACTATTCTGCTCACTGGGTGTGCAAAAACACACACGTATATAAAATATAATCACTCCACAGTGCTGATGGAAGAGTATGCTGTTACATTATACCGCATTGCCACACACAAAACCACAGAGAGCAGTTAACAAAGATTAAAGTTTTTTTATTAAATTGTTAAAATCAACACATCTCAACGTGTCCAAAATAAGTGTTCCAATAATTTCAGCAACAAAACATATTTAATAGTTCTGCTTTCTTTAAATATACATTCAATACATCTTAGTTTTTTTCTACAGAGGGAAGTCAACCCAATTTAAGTGTACCTGTGACTATGACCCATTAAAATTCCAGACGTCTTGTTGCACCACAAATTGTTCTGCCTTCACAGGACATAATAGATTCTATGGAAAATACTGAGGGAGAACACATGTCCTTGAGGCATCTGTGACATGACTTTTGGTGGTGTTCAAAGGCACTACGGTTACGCATGTGTTACTTTAGCTATTTGGAACATTTCTACTATCTCTTATTACAGAGATTAATAGAAGCCACTGAGAGTTACTTGCTTGTTTGGGTTCTACTTTATAGCATAAATTTGGGGCGTTAAAGTGTGACAGCTTTCCTCTGATTCCTCTGGAATCAAAGCAAACGGAAAACGAGATGTTGATTTTGAAAATAATGCACCAGATGTCCAAGATCACATATATCTTCCTCTGATGAGCCGCCAACCGGAAAGACAACCGCTTTCAGAAAACACCCACCACTGAGCATCTGACCTTCAGCCCTGTGCTGTTCCAGGATGCAGACCGGAGTCTGTGCTGGCTGCTTGAACTTTTGGAAGGAGTGTGTTTTCCCTCCGTTTAAGAAGAGGCAGGTGAGCTGGGAGGAAAACGATCCTCCTTCAGGTCCTTTCTCGGATTTCTCTGGTTACCGGACTCATTTCTTCTCATATTGACCAGGCCTCTGGATCACGTGTTTCAGATATCGTGCCTGTGCCACCCTGCATTCCGCAGGGTTCATGGCAACGCATAAGGATCCTCCCATTCCACCTGGAGGCGTGCGGGGCCACAGCAGGATAAACCAAGAAGCACGAAGGACAACACACACCACCCGTCTTCCAGAATGCAAGGAGAGTTGAGGCTCCACAGCAAGAGGCCAGTGGGAATCACAAATTGGGAATCCCGAATAATTAACCCACACTGCAAACAGAGAACACAGTGAACATGAAGGCATCCAGAACCTTCTCCCACAAGCTTGTCTGTGCATATCCGCAGCCAGCTGGCATCTGCAAACACCCCGATGTGCTCGCCCCGTCTCGACAGGAGCTCTTCTCCCTTGTTTCTTCCTCGTCCCCGTCTTTGTCTTTCTTGGGTTCTGGTTCCTTACTCCTTCGGTTCAGCAATGGCCCGTTCTGCTGTTCTTCAGGAAATGCATCAAGGGCGACCCAGTCCTGTTAGTGCCACAAGGGCCGGGCGCCAAACAAGGCCCCGGAAAAAAATCCTCTACTTTCAAAAAGAACAGCTGCCTAGAAAATGTTCCGCAAACCTGTTCTTAACTGTGTTGAGAAAGAAACAAAAACTAAATAAATAAAGATAAATACAACTGTGGCCCTATTATTTTAAGGGAACATTAAGTGCATTTAAAAAAGTACAACCAGTTTTCTTACAGTTTAAAAAATGACTCGTTCACCATAGCCAGAGGAAATGCTACAGATGCTTACAGCCAGCCGTTAGGTACTCAATTCCAGTACTGGTTTCACTAAAACCCTGGAACTGAAGGGCAGAGGATGGGGCTGACCTGTCAAACAGTGCCTGCAGCTCTCAGGACCTTAAAACACAAATAGAGTTAAATGTGATCGACTTCCCCTCATATACTCTCTGTAAACGTTTAGTACAAGAGGTGAGGAACAGCAGGAAGAAAGTGACGTTGAACCCACGGGCTCAGAGCAGCAGTTCCCAGCCTCTTCGAGAGCGCGGAGCACCTCTAGGACGAGCTGGTTTTACACTTCGCTACACACTGTACTGAAACTCAGCACTCAGTAAACACTTGCGCCCACTTTAATTTATACAAAGTTCTTAACGATTACCTCCTAAAATGTATTTGTGAAGCCCAGCCATGCCATGTAGAGAACATGTGTGTGCTGAGTAATGAACTGTAGGAGGGTGTGTGTGTGTGCTGAGTAAGGAGCTGTAAGAGCACATGTGTGTGTGTGCTGAGAAACGAGCTGTAGGAGAAGGCTGGTCCTCTTTCTCTGACTTTACAACCAGCATGCGGAGTTGGAGCAGTTGATATCACCTCATCTTTTCCGCGGAACCCCTGTATGAGCTTAGTGGATCTCCAGGGGTCTGCAGAAGACAGGTTGGGGACTGCTTGTCTAGAGCATGGAAATCACACAAAGGGCTCAGAAATTCAATTCATTTCAGCTTGCAAAGTGTTTCAGTACAACTCCCCAAGCTTTTAAACACACAAAAAGCCTTCACAACTAAAAGAACACATGCAATATAAAAATATGTGCAATCAAATCAAAATAACTAAATTACAAAAGGAACACTCTGCATTTTTAGCCACAAACAGTAAATAAGTAAATGTACAAAAAAGAAATAAATGTGTAATGTAACGTTAACCTTCACATTCAAGTCATATAAAGTCACACAAACAGCTAAATGATCCGTGAAACAGTAGAGAGGCTTCTGTCTCTGCAGACAGAGCAATAGATCTGCCTGTGTTTTCACTGAGGAAACTGGCACAGCATAGCTCTGCCTCACCTCTCATACATCTTGTATGTGTGAAAAGAAAACATTGGCAATTTGTAACCTGTAGACACACTGTGTCAAGAGATAAATAAAAACTTAATTTAAAGCAGTGCTTGGGAAGGGAGTGCAGGACTCCCTACAGTGTGAGACGACCTGTGAGCCTTGTGTACTTTCAGCATGGCAGCCAGCACATCCCGCAACAGGGAAAACCTAGAACTGGCTCTATAGTACAGTACAACAAAATCTGAAATGCCAGAGTGTGTTTCAGCACAGAACAGGTTTTTACTTAGTTTCTGTTTTCAAGGGGCTTTGAGATTGCGTGCAAAATGAGAACATCTGTACTGCAAAGGCCACGTGACATATTCTACAGGCGGCCACATGTGAGGAGACCGGTATCTGGCCAGGTGTGAGGAGTCCGATACCTGTCCAGGTGTGAGGAGTCAGATAACTGGCCAGGTGTGAGGAGTCCGATACCTGTCCAGGTGTGAGGAGTCAGATAACTGGCCAGGTGTGAGGAGTCCGATACCTGGCCAGGTGTGAGGAGACTGGTATCTGGCCAGGTGTGAGGAGTCCGATACCTGGCCAGGTGTGAGGAGTCCGATACCTGGCCAGGTGTGAGGAGACTGGTATCTGGCCAGGTGTGAGGAGTCCGATACCTGTCCAGGTGTGAGGAGTCAGATAACTGGCCAGGTGTGAGGAGTCCGATACCTGGCCAGGTGTGAGGAGACTGGTATCTGGCCAGGTGTGAGGAGTCCGATACCTGGCCAGGTGTGAGGAGTCAGATACCTGGCCAGGTGTGAGGAGACTGGTATCTGGCCAGGTGTGAGGAGTCAGATAACTGGCCAGGTGTGAGGAGTCCGATACCTGGCCAGGTGTGAGGAGACTGGTATCTGGCCAGGTGTGAGGAGTCAGATACCTGTCCAGGTGTGAGGAGTCAGATAACTGGCCAGGTGTGAGGAGTCCGATACCTGGCCAGGTGTGAGGAGACTGGTATCTGGCCAGGTGTGAGGAGTCCGATACCTGGCCAGGTGTGAGGAGACTGGTATCTGGCCAGGTGTGAGGAGTCCGATACCTGGCCAGGTGTGAGGAGTCCGATACCTGTCCAGGTGTGAGGAGTCAGATAACTGGCCAGGTGTGAGGAGTCCGATACCTGGCCAGGTGTGAGGAGACTGGTATCTGGCCAGGTGTGAGGAGTCCGATACCTGGCCAGGTGTGAGGAGTCAGATACCTGGCCAGGTGTGAGGAGACTGGTATCTGGCCAGGTGTGAGGAGTCAGATAACTGGCCAGGTGTGAGGAGTCCGATACCTGGCCAGGTGTGAGGAGACTGGTATCTGGCCAGGTGTGAGGAGTCAGATACCTGGCCAGGTGTGAGGAGTCAGATAACTGGCCAGGTGTGAGGAGTCCGATACCTGGCCAGGTGTGAGGAGTGTATTCTCCTTCATGTGGTGGTATAGGACACTTTGGTTTAAAATTGGAGGATCAATGGTCTTTATACTGCACTGTATATTTATAACACTCAAGTTAAAGTGTATTAATTGATTATTATTGTTGTTATTATTACATATATTGAAAAAAGAGTTTTTCTTTTCAAGTGTGTTCTTCCGCTAAAACCCACGAGCGCAGCAGAACATCCTTGAACGTCTCCATGGTGCGAGGAAGGGGGTCAGGACCCCCCCACAGGATTCGCCATGGTCTGTGACTGAAAGGGCGCTGGCGTCTGCAAGGCCCGAGTGCACCGGAATTGGCTTAAAATTACAAAAGCAACCTGGCCGGGCTAGCATTGGAGGTCATGTTAAAGATATTCCACAAGACCACAGAACAGCTTCCACAAAAAACACCAAGGAAAAAGAAAACCTTGTCTCAGAACCGTTTTTTTTTTCTGCACGAAGCCAGCTAACTTGCTAAATGTCATTGCCTTTACAGTACATTCACCTTGTCTGGTGGAAGTCTGGACTGCAATGTCTGCTTCACTTCAACACTCCTGCTGGACTGGGAGGGGATCCCCAGAAGCCACTAAAGCTGACGAGACGCACGGTTTGTTTTCTTGAGATTCCCAGGACGGGCTGAACAAAGCCCATCCCAGCCCTCATCTCAGGCGCTAGTTTCATCACAGCACAGTAGTTAAAACTGAAGATCGATACATATTACCAGCTGACAAAGCAAGGACAGGCCATGGTGATTAGCTTACCAGCAGGGGGTGCTACTGTGCATTCAAAAAAAAAATATAGAATATCAATAAATAAATACCTAGAAATCCAGCAACATTATTTTCTTCTCGACAAAATGCACGGGGGACAGTGGTTCGCTCCGGACGTGGGCCAGGTGAGGGCGGGTCGCCCAGTCCAGCCCCGCGCCCCCCTCCTCCGGCCGGCCCCTCCGGCGGGGCGCTCCTGGGGGCTCCCCGCGCCCCCCGACGCCCCTACGTGTAGCCCAGGTTCTCCATCTCGCTGCGGTAGCGCTGCTCCGACACCTTGCTCTTGTGCTGCTTGCTCTCCAGGTGCAGCCGGAAGTCGGCCTCCTCGCTGGCGCCCGAGTTGCACATGGAGCAGTAGAACTGGCCGCTGGGCGTGACGCACATGGCCAGGTCGCGGGGGATGCGCTGCCGGGGCCGGGGGTTGTAGTAGGGCCCTGCGAGCAGAGAAGTTGCTGGAGAGGTTACCGCGGCAACACAGCGCACGCGCACACGAACGGGAGCGGGGCGTGGGGGCGTCTCCGAGACTCCGGTCCGGCGGTCTCGCTCCGCACCCCTGGATACCTTGCTCCACTCCCACAATGCATTGTGTAACAGAGGGTCTCTGGCTCTCTTTTGTACCAGCCCTTCCTGTCCAAGAAACATTAGCAAGGCTACACTCGGCCCTCTCCTAAAACAGAAACGTCACTTAACCAAACTGAGACGGGGAGAGGTGCAGCCAGTATTTGCAATAGTACTCTTGCTTCAAAACAGCACTTTTTCCAGCATGAGGTTGAACCCCCTGTCTGCTCCGAGCCTTAGGAGTTCAACAGGAACTTAGATCCGCAAAGCTGTGTAATGAAAGTGTGGGTTCCCTCTCCCTCAGTTAGAATTTAAAGCCTGATAATCTCGTACACATTGAACTAAACGCAGCAAAGCTTTGTCAGATGTCTATTTGGCTGGTGGGGGGTTCAAGAAAAACACAATCAGCCTCTAAAGACAACAAATTCGAGTCTTCACTACTGACTGCAGGCTGGAGATACTGAATGCCCCTTTTCAAGCAGTTCAAGTTAAGAGCGTTTTTTCATCAACATAAAAAAAATTACAGAGCAGCTAGAGGAAGCTTTAATTATGCAAGAATGACATTTAGAGCTCTTAAAATATTATCTCCTTAGAAGGGGCTGCAGCGCGCTCAGAGGGCTCCCGCGCAGCCTGGCCTGCTGTTCCCTTATCAGCGCTCCAGCAGCGGCTGAGCTTTCCGCGAAGAGCCGCCTGAGTGACGTCTGTCGGGCTCCTCTGACCTCTGGACTTGGCCCGGCCCAGCAGTCTCCTCGGGACCGCTCTGCTCCTCTCGCTGGGTCCGGCCCGAGCCCCAGGCCAGGCAGCACCGGGCTCTAGTGCCAGGAGCCTGGAAACATCTGCATCCGTGGCTCCGGCTTCGGCTGGGGGTGAAGGGGGGGCACACCCCTCTCCGCTGCTCCCCTCTGCTAGAAGAGCCCCTGTGATGTTCAGCACAACCCCTGCACGCTCCGCCTCTCACACAGGACTGCCGACAGCTTCGCTCCCAGCACGCCCGCGCACACATCCACTCCAGGAGTCCATGAGCGCCGCCAGGAGGGAGAAGCGTAGGAGAAGAGGAGATTAACCCTCCGCCTCCAGGGCAATCCAGTTGCGTCCCTGCTCACTGAAACACACATGCCCAGTGCTCAAGGCCTCTCGGCTGCCGCCTTGTTGCTTTTGTACGTTATGTAAGACCATCAGTCTTCAGAGAATAAGGACATGTGAAACGTGGAGGAAATCCCGATATTTTCCTGTTCGCCAAACTTGCTTTCAGGTTCACCCTTTGGATACTTTTTTCTCGTGGTTCATGAGAGAAAACTGACACGCGCCTCTTTATCACTCGGGCCTGTGGAACACAGTGGCTGGACTCCCGTTTTCATGCCGCAGTCATCACCACACTTCTGCCCCCGAGCTCCTGTGGACAGAAGTCACGTCGCTCCCAGTAAGCTGTGCTCCAGCTTTATCTCATCAGCGAGCAACGCCACATCGACTTCACAAGGGGCAGGTTGGGCCTGTATCTATGGCTTGATGAGAAAAACGAACAGACCCTGTGTTCCACACACAGGCCGGTATCTGCTCCTGATGCTCACAAAACCGGAGAAGAAAACAGGTTTGATAACATTGGATCCTGCTGAGTCCAGGCAGATTCTAACACAGTGTCTGTCCTCATGAAGTAGTTCTTATCGAATAGAAATGCTCTTATAAGTGTGTCCGCTAGCTTCAAACCGTTTTCGTACTTTACTGGCTTCTGAACAGATCACAGATATAACTTTGAAACCAGCAGTCATAGAGAACCCCCACCAATGTTACACCAAAGTAACAAATAGAAAAATGACAGGTTGCTTTTTTAACAGCATAGCAAGATCAAAAACCTGAGAGCTTTGAACATTAAAATGTATCACTGCCATGCAGATTACTAGCTGAAAAACAAACAGCTTTTAATACAGAGGGAATCACAGAGAGGTCTTTTAAATTCTTGTCTGACATACCAGCTGAGTGAAGGCTGCAGAATTTTGAGCTTCAGTTTAAAAAGGCCTGTGCGCTATGCTAGCGTTCACTTCTCCAGAATGCACAAAGGGATTCACAACTTTGCTCTCATATGCAAGCCAATAAGGCTTACAGTATATATATAACACAATGAGACATTGTAACATGACGTATTATCCACAATCCATAATAAAACAAAACAACACCAGTAACTGGTGGCCAGGCTAGATGGAGAAGACATCAGAGCAAGGCAGTAACCACATGTGAAAATTTTCTGACACGCCACTGACAACATGTGCTGAAACTGAGGTCAGTGGTTCATCCTCAAAGGGGTGAAAAACTGCAAGACACAGGCTGACTAAAGGTGACATTCTCCTCCTGCCTTTAAAACAGCACGTCAGGACATCAGAAAGGCTCCAGCCCCATCAGACCCATCCTGCTCTAGTTCTGCACAGTCCCAGATTTACTTAAAAGATCACAGAAACAACAGATTTTTTTTTTCCACTGAAGACGACGACATAAGCCTTTTCAGGCAGGATTACTTTTTCATGCTGTTGTTTTCTTGTGTTGTTTCACAGTTCTGCAGCCTCCTCCTGTTCTGATCCGTTTGAGACTGTCTGGATCTGCTGATTCCGAGCCAGAATTCTGGCTGTCACTTTCACGTCAAGGGCCACACAGCAGCTACCCGCTGCAAGAAGGTCTTACATTTATCTTTAAGACAGCTTCCTGTTGTGCTGTCATTACGTCCCCTGTTGCTCTTGCACAAATACTGGGTTTGTAGTCACGATTAGGCAGGATGAATCAATTCACAAGCCCTGGTGAAGCACGAGGGCAGAACACCCCACCCGTGCCGCGCCCACTCTGACCCGCTCTGCGAACCCTTGACTTCCCGAACAGCCCTGCAGCTCCGATCGGAGACCTCACCAGGAGGGGCTGCTCGTTTATGGAAGAGAGACTAATAGCAAGGCCAGGTGCCAGACCGTCAGCTCATCACCAGAACCATTCTGCCAGCTGCGAGCACTAACGCCCGAGTTAAACAGAAAACAAACAAACCTACATCTGCGTTTACCACAAGAATGTAAAATGAATCAGTCGTGCAGCAGACCTTGGCTGTGTTTTGTAATGCACTGTCCTAACTTCCTTGCTCTTCAGCCTGCGGTAGAAAGCAGTCTTACCTGGCACGTTTGGGGGCACATTCCTGCGATTCTTCATGACTCTAAACTCGCTCCCCTCTTTCCTTGGTCGCCTTTGGCTGGGTTCTGACGAGTCTCTGAAAAACACAGAAATCCACTCCATCAGCTGAGCTCCAGACTGCTGCCCACCATCTCCTGTTCTGAAGGCAGATATCTCCCCTCCCCCTCAGGAGAGAGTTCTTTGTTCTGCTAACACAATGCTACCTTCACCTACAGTTCGGGTTTACAGTTTCTGTTGGAGGGTGTGTCGGAGTACTCTGTGTTTTCTTAAATCATTTTAATACAAGTATTTAAATGTAATCTGCCACTGACGCACATTAAAACCACAGTTTCTTTGGGAACTTCCAGCCACGCCATAGATCTTTGTGGTCCTATGAAAGATCACTAGCTAAGAGTGATGTTTGGCTCCGCATGGCTTGGCACCACTATCGTCCTACTCCGCACCTCGCAACTTTCTCTCGTCTAATTCTGTCTGTGGGTCTAATGTCTGTCCCCCAAGCACTGTAGGGGTGACAGGGCTTCTCCTGCTGCGCCCCAAAGCTCTGGAACTCCTTCCCTAAAGATATCAGAGAGTCACCTTCCCTCTGTTTCAAATCTGGACTCAAAACCCTCTTCTTTAGAAGAGCTTTGATTTAACTGGCTCTGTGAGCCCCATGGCTTTCCTTCTGTATCTCATCTGCCATCTCCTCTTAATGTGTTATCTTCTTTGTTGTTCTTGTTCTGTACGGCACTTTGAAAAGCCAAAAGAATAAAGTTGTTCTGAAAACAGAGAGGCTATTGGATACACATTGATTTCATGTTTCATATTTCAGTGCAGGAGATCACTTACAGTGCAGAGTGTGGACCTCTTCCCAGAAGGCTGTTTGTTTTATCAGTAAAGATCAGCAATGTCCTAGCTTGTCAATGTTCAGTCTGCCCTGTGACGCCTGGCAATCAAGACCCAGCTACCTGTGTAGGGCTGGAAGCAGAAGGGGACTGTACCGCGACTCACACGAAGGTACTGCTCTGCTGGGCATCTGCCAGGCGCAGTCTCTTGGCGTGGTTCTTGCCCTGGTAGTGGGCCTGCGCCACAGCCGGGGAGCTGAAGGAGGCATCGCACAGCTTGCAGTAATCGTTCTCTGTCGCCAGGATCACCCGGCCGGCCGGCTTGAAGGGCGCCGCCTGGGAGGAAGCAGGCAGGAGAGACGGCGCCGGTCAGAGCAGCAGAGCGGGGGGGCCGAGCCCAAGAAGCCGCGGGTCCACCGCGGGTCGACATGGGTCGCGATTCGGGCCCCCTGAGTTACCGTCTTCAGCTCGGCTCACGGGCTGGCTGACTGAGCAGAAGCTACAGACAGGAATCTGCAGGCTACATTGCTAACCAGAAGACTCAACACTTTACAGGTGCATTTGAAATGTCTTACTCCTGTTCGGATGCCTGCGCAGCACGAGAGTTTCTTGGTCTCTGCCAAGAAATGAATCGGGCTGGTCAGGTAAGGCAGCGAGGGGTCATCCTGCTCTGGTTAAGCCTTACTTAGGTCAGTTTAACGCTCTTCCTCAGGCCTCAAACTGTGACATAACGGCACTGCTGCTCTTGATGACTGGACTCTCTGGCCCCTGGCTCGTATCTGCCCCACAGAGAGGCCCCGGAGCCCAGTCTCACTGCCCCACAGAGAGGCCCCAGAGCCTAGTCTCACTGCCCCGCGAAGAGGCCCCAGAGCCCAGTCTCACTGCCCCGCGGAGAGGCCCCGGAGCCCAGTCTCACTGCCCCGCGGAGAGGCCCCGGAGCCCAGTCTCACTGCCCCGCGGAGAGGCCCCAGAGCCCTGTCTCACTGCCCCGCGGAGAGGCCCCGGAGCCCTGTCTCACTGCCCCGCGGAGAGGCCCCGGAGCCCTGTCTCACTGCCCCGCGGAGAGGCCCCGGAGCCCAGTCTCACTGCCCCGCGGAGAGGCCCCGGAGCCCAGTCTCACTGCCCCGCGGAGAGGCCCCGGAGCCCTGTCTCACTGCCCCGCGGAGAGGCCCCGGAGCCCAGTCTCACTGCCCCGCGGAGAGGCCCCGGAGCCCAGTCTCACTGCCCCGCGGAGAGGCCCCGGAGCCCTGTCTCACTGCCCCGCGGAGAGGCCCCGGAGCCCTGTCTCACTGCCCCGCGGAGAGGCCCCGGAGCCCAGTCTCACTGCCCCGCGGAGAGGCCCCGGAGCCAGGTCTCAGTAATGAATTTACCTGCTTGCACGAGGCTGCTGCGTCCGCAGGAGGGGCAGGTGTCTGCTGGCTGACGGGCTCCACCACCTCTGCCGGTATCCGCACAGGGGGAGGCTGCTGACTCCCCGCGTAGAAATTCCTCAGCTTTTTGTTGTGATTTTTACCCTGGAAAAAAAAGAAAAAAAGCAGAAGCGTGCTTAAAGGGATTTTCTGCTCTCGTATCCAAGCTTAAATCAATAACATAATTAACTCCAAGGCCACTGCTCATAAATGATGTCAAACCACTTTAAAGTTTTATTTGGCACACGTAGCCTAGCGGGTGAGCCATTGCACTCTTGACTAACAGGCTGTGGGTTCGAGTCCCTGCTGCAGACACTGCTGCTGTAACCCTAGAATAAGTTGTTTACCCCAGTGGGTCCAGTCCTCCCAGCTGTCTAAGTGGGGACCAGTGTGGCCGGGGGGTCCCTGCGATGGACCTGTGTGGAGGGCTCGTGCTCTCCAGTCTGTTTAACACTACAGACACCAGGAGGCGCTGTGGCTCTGGTCTGGGCTGTGAACCTGAGAAACAGTGTTATTCATGAAAACAACACATTTCACTTTCAAAGGCATCATAGCCTTCTGCCAGGACCCTAAATTAAGAGTCACAAGAGGTTGAGTAACTATAACGTCTTACTGTTTTTCCCAGCTTCAGAGTACTGGAAGCATATTTCCTGTTTACCATCCCCAGAATCTCCAGAATAGACCTGTAAGCCAGGTCCTTCATGGTCCTTCTTCTCTTTTCCTACTGGGATCTACGGGTGTGAAACTTGCTTCCTGGGACTGACAGGTGTAAAACAAGTGTGATCTGGGACCGACAGGTGTAAAACATGTGTGATCTGGGACCGACAGGTGTAAAACGTGTGATCTGGGACTGACAGGTGTAAAACACATGTGTTCTGGGACCAACTGGTGTAAAACATGCATGATCTGAGACCAACAGGAGTAAAACACATATGACCTCTGACCAACTGGTGTAAAACATGTGTGATCTTGGACCAACAGGAGTAAAACATGCGTGATCTGGGTCCGACAGGAGTGAAACATGCAACATCTGGGACCAACTGGAGTGAAACACACATGACCTGGGACCAACAGGAGTAAAACACATGCGTGATCTGGGACCAAACAATAGTAGGTCTATTAGGGTCTGACAGGAGTAAAACATGTGTGATCTAGGACCGACAGGAGAAAAACATGTGTGATCTAGGACCGACAGGAGTAAAACACGTGATCTGTGACCGACAGGAGTAAAACATGCGTGATCTGGGTCCGACAGGAGTAAAACATGCGTGATCTGGGTCAGACAGGAGTAAAACATGCATGATCTGGGACCGACAGGAGTAAAACATGTGTGATCTGTGCAGATCCACTCTGCCCCCACGGCTGCCTCACCTGGTAGTGGGCCTGCGCCTGCTGTGCGGAGTTGAGGGTGACGTTGCAGAGCTTGCAGTACAGGGGCTTGCAGAGCTCCTCCAGGGTGGGCTCCTGGTGGGCCCCCGGCTGGGGCTCTTCGTCCTGCGGGGCGAGGGGCTGCAGTCTGGGCCCGGGCTGGGGCGGGGCGGGGGCGGGGGCAGGGGGTCTCTGCGCTGGCTGCAGCGAGGGGGGCTTGACGGACAGAGAGGTAGTGCAGACCGGAAACCGGAGGGGGTCAGGAGGCACGGCCTGCGGCCTGAGGGCAGGGGGCGATGGGACAGCTGGGAAGGGCAGCTGCTGCTGCTGGCACATGACGCCCACCGGAGGCCTCAGGTCGGGCTCGGGACCTGCAATCAGTGCAGAGAAAGCGGGTCAGCTCACCTGCCTGTTCGGTTCAGCTCCGCGCAGCCCACGAGAGCGACTGCGCCAACTGACATGGTCTGCCACCAGAGCCGAGCCCCTGCACACCTCACGCCAGGCGGGCTCTGGCCCCCAGAGGAGCTCCTGCCCTGCAACCCGCTGTAGAACTCTTATCGGCAATTGTTCTTCTTTAAATGTCCTTTTGCCCCCAGAACCTCCGCAGGGCTTTCGGGAAAACAAACCCGTTTATTCTACAACCCCTCTGAAATAAAACACCTTGCGGAATCAAGCTGCCAAACTCCTATCCGAGACGCCTGCCTCTGCGCTCATCCCTGTGTGTTCGGCAGTGTGCTGTAAAAGGGCATGACGCCCGTGTAACAAAGTGGCTAATAATAGCACTGTGGAGTATGAAAGGATCTGCCAGTGCCGGCTTATAATCGAGCTTATTTGTTCCCTGGAGTGATGCACAGTCCTTTCAGCTGGTGCAGATAAGGTGCTCAAGTATTTCTAATAAGTAAGTCAGATTTCTCATTTTAATAATAATAATTTTCTAGCTACGCTCTGCTCCAATTCCTGGGATACTGCTCAAGCCCTGGCAGTTGTGTTAGTTTACCACAAACCTGGCCCGAGGGCCCCTGTTTTCTGCAATTTTACTTCTGTGGGACTTCACAGTACAGTTTAAAGATTTTTTTTAAAAAAGAACATTCTGAGGCAAACCGGACAGCTCTTTATACCTAACAGGGCTCCACCGCCAGCGTGAAGCTGCTGGCTGAAAATGGGAGCTCGGTATTGGATTTCAAACACCTCCCCGAAACCTCCTCTGATTTAAATGCAAGATTTCTGAGGAATTAAGCAGGGAAGGAAAATGGTTGGGGTGACAAGGCAGTTCATGAATCCGTCAATTTTAATTGATACACACAGATGCAGAACTTGAATGAATGTAAAATATATAAAAGACAAAGTAATATTTATAATTGAGACCAATAATCTAAATGAACAACTAGGTGCCAACACCGGTATGGTAATTTTCCAGGAGTGCAATTCAGCAGAAAATCATCATATTCTACCATCAAAATGCTTTTGTTAATCTGTCTCACTATCCTTCTTTCGACAGATCTCCTGAGAATGAAATTTAGCCCTTTTGGCGCTGCGGTCTGGTTGATCAAGTCTTGCCCAGGGATGCTGTGAAACCGTTTTTCTTCTAAAACACCCTGCAGACGTCAAGAAATCTCTCCCGCAATTGAGAGCGCCTCAGACCCACAAATAGACACAAGCAAGACCTACATAGCGTTTTGTGAAGGTTAGAGTAAGTCCTCGTTTGCCAAAAGACAGGACCCTTTTTCTCAAAGACGCCCGTTTCTTTTCTGCTGTAAAGATATTCTGAAGCACCATGCACGTCTTTAAAGAGTATTCCCAGGAAGACACACCTGATCCGGCTCCTCTCCGGATACACTGTACTGGCAGGTGAGAGCGTGCCTGCCTGTCTTTACCAGAGAACTAAACTCGGCTTCGTTTTCCAGCAGCAGGGCCTTTCAGCTTCAGTCGCAATGCTTAATCGTTAGTCTTACTGTCAGTCTCTAATGGACAGCTTTCAAGGATCCAGAGTCACTATTTTCATTGTCTTTTTGCTTTCCAGGCCTCCAGCCTGAGAAAGAAGGCAGTTCAGTTGAGCAGCAGTGTGGGCGGACAGTGCGAACACCAGGCTAAGCCCCCCAGCATTCCTCTCTTCCCCCGGATGTCCTGGGGTAACGCTAACATTGTCTTTCTCGGGGGGATAACTGGACTGTAAATGAAAAACGGAAACATTCTCTGGGTTTTAAGTCTCCTTTCACTCCTGTAACAAAAGCAGCCGTCGGGGTCTGTGCCTGACTGTAGGTCCTGCTGTCTTTCCAGGTGCCTGTGACCGTGAGACAAGCGGAACTGCAGACCGGCAGTCCCTTCACGTCCCAGCAGAAGAGGTTCAGGAACAGGAGGAAACCCTGAGAGCAGGATCAAAAGGCAACAGAGTGATGGGAAAAGAGGGATATTTGTCATGTAATCTGAGCGTAAAGATGATAACTTCACAACTCCAGAGGGCGGAAACTACAGAATCAGCACACAGGCCATTGTCTCTTCATTACCAGGATCTACAGTATATCAATTATTAACAGAACAAAACATGAGTTTTACACCTTACAGCTGTACACCTGGCTAGATCTGTGATCTAACTGTGATATTCAGCACCTCGGTTTTCTATCTGTTCTGGTCCTTTTTCCTTCCAGTCCTGTTTATGTGAGTCCTTGGCTGTTTTTACCTTTGGAGGCTCAGGCTTTGTGTGCTTGAATACAAGCCTCTGCCCAGACGACCGGAGAAGCGCCGTCCTGCAGGGGCGACTGCTGGCACGTGGATGGGATGAGGTGTCTGCTGGGGAAACACACCCAGGACGAGCAGAAATATGGGCAGTTGGGTGAGATGGAGCGCTGCCCATCGGAGGCATCTGACCCCCAGAGTTCTGGACAGGCCCAGCCAGCACAGGCACTCCCCCGTAGAACGGGCTGAGCCCTGCTGCCCAGGCGGTGTGGGTTCGAGACTGGGCTTCCTCCTGAGCCGACTGATCAAGCCCGCCCAAGCAGTGGGGCACTATGGGCCGAGCGACACTGGGACGGAGTCAGCCCGCTCCTGTGAGCACACAGTGCTGCTAGCAGGGCTGTTTCCACAGCCGGTACAGATCAGGACCTGCCCTTCCCCAGCAGCCCTGCCTCTGATGCATCTAATTCCTGATCTTCTATTTTAATCTCACATTTATGCAGGGTTTTATTGTATTTTGTTTACTGTACTTGTTTAAGCATGATGCGTGTAAAGCACCTTGAGAGTGCTTTAAATATTGATTTTAATGATGCGAAGATGTTATATAAGAATAAAACAGATTGCCTGACTGCTTGACTGAGATGCAGGTTATGGTACAAATTTTACAAAACACCTTCAGCCCATTCCATTTCAGCAGCTAACTGACCTGAGGGTCTCATCCAGCCTTTTCTTGAAAAAGGGTACCTTGTTCCTGATCTCTAAGACATCAGTGTCCTGACCTTCTTCTTATCCTCGGTTCCAGTTGCCCTTCCCTGCAGCTTTCACCGGTGTCCTCTGAAGTCGCCCATGGTGCTGACTTCGACATGTCTGCCTGTGTCATCCATCCATCCATCCATCTCCTAACCGAATTTATCCAAGAAAGGGTCCTGGGAGAGCTGGACCACATCCCAGCAAGCAACAGGCGCAAGGCAGGACGGGAGTGGACATGAGGCCGGTCCACCACAGGGCTCTCACAGACACAGACACACACTCACACCAGGGCCAACATTCCCAGAAGCCAATGAACTAACCAGTATGTGTTTGGACTGGGGAGGGGGGGAAAGTGGAGCACCTGGAGGAGTCCCACACAAACACGAGGAGAACATACAGACTCCACACAGACAGCACCCCAGGAATTGAACCCAGGGCCCCAATGCTCAGCACTATGTCAGTATGCGGCACCTGCCTGTGTCATTTTACTCTAAATATGCTGATTCATATTAATTTGGGAATTACTTTGTACATTTTAATTTACATCATCCAACAGCTAAATCAGGCTTAATCACTTGTTTTTCTTCCATTTTTATCAAATATAACTGGATGTCTGAAGGATGATCTTCCGCCAAGATCCCATACAAACTCACAAATACGATCCCAACAAGACGAGAGATTTTCTTAATCTGTAATTGTCGCTAATGGAGGATGAATCCCTGTATTGCTGTATTCTTTGTCTAACCGTACAGAATAAAAACTAATACCCAACAAAACACAAAACACTTCAAATTGTAAACATACTGACATCTTTGGCTGTCTGGACTACGGACTACATACTATAATGCAAAGATCTGAAATCGTTGAGCTGCAGGATAAACACCTGGTTTGGGGAGCTACGCACATATACTGTATTCGGATGCACACATAACACTGAAAGCTAAAAGCGTTTTAATAATCGTTTACAGCAGCGCTGCTCGACCGAAGCTGAATTCCAACACCACAGCCTGCTCAACTGATGTGCCTGTAATGAAAGTGGAAACGATGTATCATTACAAGTGAACCAACATCAGAAGAACACCAGGTCCACCCTGCCGAAGGGCCTGGGGACCATTAAGATCGCCTTTGTCTCATATAGGGATCCTGCAGTTAACACTGGCTGCCTTCCACATTCTAATATAACCTGTTAGCAGTGTGGATAATCGAGATGAATTCACCAGAGACGAACTCACAAATCCCAGCTGGCTAACAACGTCTTGTGATTCTGCAGCACCTCATTTCTCTTCGCATCCATCAATGTGTTAAGCTTAACAGTGACTTAAAATCGTCCTTGTCTAGCTCGTGCCTGATCCTATTGGCTTTAAAAACGATCCTCGACTGCAATATCCGAGCTGTGCCGTGTATTTATATACTGTGTTTTTAGAGCCTTTAAACAAGACTGGCATGCACAGAATCGCACAGCACACGGAATGCCAGCAGGACGTGAATTGCCCCCCGCACATAAGAGCCGGGCATGAAATGAAAGCCGTGCATGTCAAAGGCTTGTCAAATCGGCTACGTTTGTCCCCACGTTTTTTTTTTGGTGGCCTCTCCTGGTGTGAGCTGCAGCGGTGACACCTGCGCCCGTGCCCGGACCCCGTGCCCGTCCTGCCCCCCGCTGTCCCGGGCCCCTGAGCACACAGGCCGGGGTTGCACAGGGAAAATCGTCAAGTCCTGGCAGCCGCAGAAATAATCCCCCCCCCAGAAAAAAACAAACACCGCCAGCGCCTAGACTCGCACCTCTCTCCTACGGCTCCGAAGGGCAAATCAGCTCCGCCATCTCTAAACAAGAAACACACGGCAGCCCGGCCCGCCGCCGTCCCGGCTCGCACCTCAGCAGACGGGAGCCGGGCGCTTGGGAGCCGCGCACAGAAGCAAGCTTTTCTGCTCCTTGTGCCACCAGCCCTGCTGCGGAGCGCATCAGTCGCCGCTCGCAGGATGTGGGCATCCGCCCCCGGGGCACCTCGACCGCCGTGCTTCGCCTACCTGGTAACCGGTGGAAAAGGGGGTTCCCATAGTTTAAAGGCTGCGGATTAAAATCTCTGCAGTAGTCGTTATGTTGGTAATAGGCACCTCTGTTCTTCACGTTCATCGCCATCTTCACCGCATCCTTTAACTTCTTTCAGCCAGACATGGGGCTTCCGCACTGTACAGTACGAGGGGAGGGGGGAGAATACTGGGCTGTCCCTGTCTCCCCCCTCCTTAAAAAAAAAACAAATTTCGTAAACGCGAAACCTGCGGGCTACACGAGAATACAGTTTTAACTAAAGTTTCCCTTTACAGATGACCAAAGCGTCAGACTTCGGTCTTGAATGTCTCGGGAAGGGCAGCGATTAAAAACTCCGCCTCCCCCTCCCTTCCCGAGAGTAGTACGGTCCGTTTCCCATTACAGCTGGCCGGTACTGTACTGGGAGGGGGGGGTCTGCCTGCCCGGCCGGGGTTCTGGCTGGGTACCGTACGCGCACACTTCCATCTGTAAACTATCGACATCCTCTGTGTGCTCAGAAAGACAGTGGAAACACATTCTAAGGGGATATGACAATAGGCAACAGACAGGGGAGAGGGAGAATATATACAGTATATATATATATTTATGCAGCTCCATTTAAGCAGTTTGGTATGTTTAAATGCTTCACAGATAGATGTAAAGAGAACTGCACAGGTCATTTTGTGTTATTGTGGCACCGTGACACAATAGTTATAATCCCTATATTAGAAAAAGTGTTTAGGAAAATAATAATATACAGTATATTGAATAGTGTTACACAGAGCCTGATGTACTTTCATCTGTAGAGGTACCTGCAGCACATTGGAGAGGAAATTCATTGGCATATGAAGACAACAGACTGTTTAATAAAGACTAATGTTCAATCACAAAAGCACTTACAGTACCAGCTGCTGTACTGGCTGCCCTCTAGTCCAACAGTATAAGTTACTGGGGGGCTCAAAACACTGAAAAATAGAGCAACGCCGAACTGGGGCCCCTGGTGGAGATGAAACAAGCTGTTGTGAGCTTGTGGTTGAAACAGTACAGGACTATGTGACTGGGTAACTGCACCAGAGCTCCTCTGCACAGCAGATCAAGTGGACGAGCAGGAAACTGCTTCATCGGTTGAATTAAGCCAGGACACTGGGGTTAACTCCCCCTCTCTTGTAACCAGTGCCCTGGGATCTCCATGTAGTGCGGACCTCTGTTTAACATCCCAGATGAATGATGGCACCTTCCACAGGACAGTGTCCTGTATCCCTGGTCACCATACTGGAGCTTTAGCTTGTACATTCTGGTCCGGAAGGAAGAGCGCCCTCTACTGGTCCACCAGAGAGGGCCCACCCTACTGGTACAGCAGAGCCCCGATTGTCCACGGGCAGGCCTGAGGCCCAGGCGTTCTTAACTTCTCAGAAAGCAAGTTTACAGTCAAGAGGAGGCCGTCAGACCCCCCCCCCCTAGCATCCAGCATTCTGAGGCCTGATGAGTTCAAGCTGCAAGATGGGACCTCAGCTACCTAATTATAACACCTTTCCCAACTTCCTGAGGTCCGATCGCAGGCATTCATCGCCTGTGGCAGTTAATCCTCCCGGTAAGACACCTGACAGTGAGACGGGCCCCGGTGTTAGCTCTTATCCTGTGTACAGGGTCAACACCACCTCCCTTCACCCCTCCTGACAGCAAACGTCCAGACAGCACCCCCAGGCTCCTGGGCAGCTGGAGCGCTTCTGTCTGTCTGTGAGAGCAATCTTCTGGACAGGTGACTGAAAGCAGCTCCCTTTAATAAAGCTTGCACAAGGAAGGAAGGTGCCTACAGAGTCCTAGATTCACACAGGCTCCGTGCATATATTTCAAAAAGAAATAAATGTAGAGTATAAAAAAAATCCTAATAATTTTACTTTGGCTTGAATGCTGTTTTTGATATCATTTTCAACATCTACTTGAGAGGACCCTTCAGCTGATATCATGTGACTATTTTCTTTTATTTAGTAAAAGCCTGGCTCATATTGTTCAGCACTCCCAAAATACTTCCAAAGAATGAATGAGAGCAATCTACATTTTCTATATATGAGAGAGTGTGTTTAAAGTTGCTGATGCTTCTCTCTAGTAAATATTTGAGGGGTTTAGATCGCACTGCCTGGCAAGGGCTGTACAGCCTGTGCTCTGACATGTGACAGTGTGCTTCATTACGACACAATGATATTCAGGGCCTCACTGTCAACAGCACTGCATCTTTATTGTGGATCAAACAGCTGTTCGGTACTCATCTGTCACAATAACATAAAACACCCATCGGTTTTCAAGCGCTTTATCCAATACAGGGTTGCAGGGAAGCCGAAGCCTATCACATCAAGCAAGGGGCGCAAGGCAGGATACACCCTGGACAGGGCACACACATACTCACACCAGGGGCAATGTCACAGACGCCAATCAACCCACCAGTCTCTTTTTCAATTAGCAATGATCTTGCCTCTGCTAAAACCCCGTAGGCTACAACAATGCCACTGTGCAAAGTGTCTTTGGACTGTGGGAGGAAACCCGCATGAACATGGGGAGAGCATGCAAACTCCACACAGACAGCACCCCAGGTCCAGGACTGAACCCAGGGCAGCAGCACTGACCGCTGCACCGCCTTGCTGCTGCGATATAAAAAACGTGTGTATCAAAAACATTCATACAATAACGACCATATTCATGAATCGGCACATTCGTGTCCAAATTTAGTTCTTTAACCTTTCATCACCTCTTGACATTTTTCTATTCCTATTTCTATATATTTTTTGGGAAACAAAACATCGTTTGCAAAAAAAAAACTGCCTATCCTGTTTGTTTTTTTTTAGCCCAAGTTGGGTGACACCTAACCAACTATTTCGCGCTGTTGAGCTCACAGTTCCCGGCAATTTTTAGGCGTGGGAGCTGCACAGATAACAAACACATGGTGCGTGTATCTAGAGACACATTATTATTATTGTTGTTGTTGTTGTTATTATTGTTATTAAGTTGTCCCGGGCACACCTTCACAAAGTTGCAATACGCCGATAATGTAATTGTTTGCCCTAACCCAACACGGTTTGGGCTCCGAGTTAGAGGAAGCAGAGCTAAGTTTGTCTGACGGTGGTATTTGCAGGAGGAGGAGGAGGATTGCTCGCCTGTGGAAAAGGGATTTTGGAAATTCTCGCAAGCCCTCCCAAAAGCTCGCGCGACAGCGGGAGTTTTTTTAGGGGTGGAAATTACGAAAAAGGAGAGAGAGAGGGCGACCTTCCCCGGTGTGGAGAATATTTTTCATTTGCGAGTTCCCCCCCCCCCCCCGTAATTGTTTTCGGTGGATGTTTAGAGAGCGTGTCGTCCGCCGACGGCCAAAAACACGTTTGCGTTTCTGTTGTTTGTGGTCGTCCGTGGCTCCCATGGGGGAGATGAAAGGGGGATTGTGTTAGTTTTTTGTGTGTGTGTGTTTATTTTCCTTGCCTTCAACTGCTTCGGTTCCACGCAAGAAAAACAGGGAGCGGGAGCCGCGCGGTTGCTATGGAGAAGCTGCGGCTGACAGGCCGTGGGCAGGCCTGAGCCTCGGGCTGGAGTTTGCCGGGAACGGGGAGAGGTCGGTGGGAGCAGCCGAGGGGAAACTAAAGAGGGAGACGGGGGTGAGTGGCCGCGGGGGGGGGTTGTCAATCGGATGAGTACAAAAAAATATGGAAGCATGAATCCCAAAGATCGACTGACCCTGGCGTGTTTACCGTGTCTTCACAAGCGGGACGGCGGATTTGTGGGAATTAACACACCGGCCATCGACGGGAAGCTGGGAAATCGGCACTGTGTAATAATAGCAGACAACAGGACTTGCATTGCAAGCGCATAGAGCGAGAACGGGGATGTCACGATGAAAAGGGATTATTTAGCCATTCGCGGCACTAGGGACGGAGGTTTACTAATAATTGCTGCAAGTACAGTTTGCGAAACCGAGAGACGTTGAGGAAGCCTGGAGCTCCGGACCAGCGAGCGAGGGGTTCAGACAGCTGCTCCGCAGAAATCGCCGAGATGAGCTGCGACGGGGTGTTTTAGTAAGAGGGGTTCGTGTGGGGGGAACAGAAACCAATATACTTGGAAATGTGAAGTTTGTTTTAAAAAACACACGCACACACACCGTTTTCCAAGCCGCCTACAATAACAGCGCGACTGTGTTTTTAATGGAGTTTCTCGGGGTCGTTGTTTTTTTCTTCCTTCTTTCTTTTTCTTTTTTAAATGCCGTTGCGATTCAGCGGCCGTGGCTGGTGAGGTGAATGGAGTGAGCCCCCCCCCCCCCCGGGATTAGGGGGCGATTTGGAGGGGTTGCGGTGGGTCTGTCGCCGAGCAGGGGTCGGTGCCTCTGACAGTGGGGAAATGAGACGTGGTCGGCTGCAGAAATGTGGTCTTGGAAGCTGCTAAGGTCCTATAGGTCTTTGTCTTCTCCGCTTTGAAATTCGGGGGGTACCCCCCTGGTCTTGGGCTCCCAGAGAACGGAAGCCCGGGTCTGCTTTGGGGTCCCCCTTCAGAGATCCGCCTCCCCTGTGCCCCTTTCTGTACTGTATGCAGGCAGTTCCTCACATTGGGGCCGGTTTCGCAGAATTTCCCTCCCTAAGAAAAAACTTTTCTATCCTCCCAAACTGGAAAGTTGTATTGCATGTCTTTGGGGGGGGCGGTGGGTTTGCGAAACGTCGTTTTCAGCGACCGGTTGCGAGATCTGGCCCCTAGTACTCGTTTCCACTGAAAAGAAAAGGAAACGGCAGAATGAAACATAGGGTTCCCTGTTTTGTTTTGTTGTTTTTTTTTAAAAAGAGGATATGGGTGGAATCGCAAACGGACACATGAGGCCTTCAGCCCTAACCGTGATCGGTTGTGGTTGTTGTCTTCTGAACCCACGAGTGGGTGCGAAGAGAGATTTTACCAGGCCTTGCTTCACAGCGGACGAGATGCGTGTGTCAAAAGAGTAAAACTGTCCTTTATTAATGTTTCCCGACAGAATATGGCCGTCCAGTGACGAGTTGCCAGGGCAGCGAGCGACAATGCTGGTGGACTGAAATCTGGAAGGGAGAGTTATTTCAGACCAGCGATCTAAAGGTAAGATCGCTGACAAGGAGGGACGGGGTCGCCGCACACGTGCACTGTTTTGTGTGCGTGCAACATATGGGCTATTTTTATTGATGTTTTTTTTGTTGTTGTATTAACCTCCAAACCTGCTTCTGCTCTTCACCGGTATCTGGTGAGCGTTGGTCCAGGGATGCATGAGAAAACGTGAGCTGCATCCCCTACGCCTGCGGCGTCTCTCGCATCCTTGTAGAAGCAGAGCTGACTGCCTGAAGAGCCCTGATTGACAGCCTTCAGCTGGGGGCGAACCCCAGAGATGTAGTAGTGGCTAGCACTACAGTGTCTGCCCGCCTTTCACACCACCTGAGCTGGCCTTAACTGTGCTGCGGGCTTTCCTGGAAATGACTCTGTGCCATCGCTGAGTTCGCCGTGGTTTTACAGAGGTTCTGGTATAGTTGGCCACCTCGTCGAGTTTGCAGGTTGCAGTTTAGCAGGCTTGGCGGTGAACTGGTGGGGTTGCAGCCCTTGTCTTTGGTTCTGGTGCTCTTGCGTAGCCTTCCTGCTTGATGCGTGGTTTTGGACTCTTTGGACCTGTGAGTGCCGCGGAGGTGCCCGGGGCGGCCCCGGTGCAGGATCTTTCCCACTTCCGGAGCAGGAAGGGAAGCCTGCTCCTGGTCTTGCGTGTCCCGGCCAGGCAGTTGGAGCCGAGCGGAGTCTGGCGGCTGGAGGTGGGGCGCCTGCGCCTGGAGACAGGTGGGAGGCTGTGCACCTCTGCGGCTGTCTCCCTCCCAGCTGGGGAGGGTGGTTTGGTTTGTTTCCCCTCTTTAAAATAAAGTTGTGTGCATAGGAACCTGCTTTGCTGTTACAGCCCATTCTTATCGCATGGCACCGTGCCAATGATAAATATTAGGCATTCTTTTGAGTTTCTGAACGTTCACAAGTATTTTTTCGAAAGACGTAACTGTCACCCCAGCTGTTTTCTTCAACGTTTTCCCCGCAGCTAAAGAAGTCAGTTGGGCATATTGGATGTTTGCGATTCTGCTCATGCGAAAAAAGTTTTTTTTTTCCGGACGTTTTACAGACTCGGCGCGTACTGCTGATTTATTCTAAACTATCGTGTTGTGTGCTTAAAGTAACACTTTCTTAATGGGCATTTGTTAGTTCTCTGTATCCTTCAATGCTGTGCAATGTTCTCAGAGTCCACCTCTGTCTCCTCCAGCTGCATACTAATCTCACGAGTTGTGTGTCCAGAATGGCTTCAGTCAGTGTGATAAGAGTTGCTATGGCGATGTTTACAGTTCGGTCCTCTGCTCCTGTGTGACTGTATTGTCTTCTGTCCATTTGCCAGTGAAATGAGTCTTAACAATTGGATTGCAGCTTTGTCCCAGGCTGCACATGCAGGCCTGCTCACTTTTCCCCATGGGACATCTGCAAGCCCATCTGCGGTAGGCATGCACAGAACTAGTCATAGTCTAGGGCTGCTAACTTTTTTTTTATCTGCATAGCTGTTGCATATCACATAACCTGGCTTCTGCGCAAAAGGCTACGCATGAGCCCTTTCAGAAAAGGCTTCTTTCTTGTTTTGATAAACACTGTGTGTAATACTACGTATCAGGATAATTGGCTCCTCTACAGACTGAAAGGTTTAACCACCATTGTGCAGCTGGAATACTCATGTTTTGTGATTGTTCATTTTCCCATTTTGTAGAAGGGGACAGAGCATGGATTAGCAAACATGCCTGTCGTGCTGATCTCCAACCAACTGAATAACTTTTGATGGAAACACTTGCATGAATTGCTTAAAGCTGTAAAATTAAATAGGCTATCACATTGATATAAGTTTAAAATCAGAGTGCATTTTTGCCAAGACTTTGTGTTTGCCAAGCTAAATGGTGTAATAGCCTGTTATTTTTTCCCCAAATGTTTTGTTTGATGTATTTTTTAAGTCATTCATTTGATTCTAGAAAATGAATGAATGGTTATTTCAAACTGTGTTACATCCTTAGGAAGTGTGAAACTGAAATGCATTTTTCTTACAATAGCCATCCGAAGTGGAAGAGCTATTGCCACTAACCTAACCTTTTCAGTAAAATATCTTTAATTGTCGGACTGCAATTTTATATTGCAGCAATTTGGGTTAGCAGAATAGAATATAAATGCATTATTTAAAATAGATTAAGTGGGACTTGTCACAGTCGAAATGTTCATATTCTTTAAACAAGTCATCTTTAAGAAAGTACTCTTGTGTTTAAGGTGTCTAATAGATGGATACTCTTATGTCATCACATTTTTGACATCAAGATGTCCTTGTAGGATAGCTTATTTGAACATTTACTCTGCTCTCTTGATCTCAACGCCTGGTTTTTGTTTCGGAAAGGGTGTGGCAATCTTTGATCTTGGACTGACGATAGCTTTCCATCCGAGCAGACTACTCGCTGTTTCCTGTGTTTGTGAAGTGAAACGTTTGTTCGCTAGGTGGGGAGATGAGTCATGCATGTCAACAACCTCTGTTGAAGTGAAACTGCATTGCAAGAAGAGGCCTTTGGGTGTTCAGCAGCAGCTGAGCATGTTGTAAAATCCTTGCATCCGATACATCTCTTCTAGTAATAGTTTCGTTTTCAGATCACACTGGGTAAAAATAAGAATAGGGGCTTTGTGTCTATTTTCTGTCTATTGTGTTTCCTCCTGAAGTAGTTAGTACGTTGTTGATTGTTTTGTGTGTGTGTGACCCGTGCAGATAGTTTTGGGTTGATTCAACTTCTTTCAGTTTGTCCTTTGAGGTTTTAACTGTATCCTGCGTCCAGGTATGTGGCTGGAATTCACAAGCATTTGCAGGACTGGATGGAAAGGAGCTGGAGTGTCTCAAGTCTGACGTTGTGTAGCTGCAGGTTTTCTCTGCTCTAGGGTGCTTTGGTTTTGATGGGCTTTGCCGCCAGGCGTACTCAACCCCGGAGTCCGTTTACGAATGAGGAGCAGTCCCGGAAGCTGACGGGGGGGGAAGTGTTCCGGATTTAGCCGTCTGCTGCAGACCTTCTGTTAAGGAAAGATTTTGGCAGCAGTGTGGAGGGAACAAAGTACACTCCTCTTTTCTGGGGGATGAGTTTTCTCTGTGGGTGACTCACAGGCTGAGCAGGTCTTTTCTTCCAGGCAGTTAACAGCGACACGTGAGCTCATCTGAACGAGCGAGACTTGCCGCAGTTGTTTTCCTCATTGCTGTCCCAGTCCTGCTGGTGTGTAATATAGTGGCTCATCTGTAAGCCACTATTTGGAGAGGGAGACATCTGTCTCTTAAAGGAATGCCACTGATCCCCAATTCTCCGACCTCCTTTCCAAAAGGAAGGCAGAGTATCTTTCCGCAGCTTGTTGTACACAGCTGTAGGTTATCGCATAGAGCATGAGAGGTTATAGACCAGAGTCACTGCGCTGTCTTTGTCAGGGTCCTTGAGGGTTTGGAATACTTGTGTTGGGTCGCCTCGTCATCTTCTCTGTTCAAGACTCAAAGGGTTCACCGTCTGTGCAGGGCCTTCCCTTAAGCCCCAGAATGCACCTGGTGGCCCTTTTCTGGACTGGTACCAGAGCTACCACTATATTTGTAATCTTTTTTTGGCAATATGACCGAAATTGTGTACTGTATTTTAAATGAGGCTTGTTGTTGCCATTTGTAAACATACCTTGCACTTGTCTGCGGTAAACATGAGACGCCAGGTGAAAATTATAACGTCAGATTTTGATTTATACTTATTTTAATTTAATAATAGCCGCCTTTTCTAAGTCTTATTAGTAAATCAGATGTATGAGATTTTATGTCTTGCAAGTTTTGGGCTCATTTTTTGTAGCATGATAAGTCTGTTCCTAACAAGATTTGTTAAGTGCGGCATGCGCTGCGTTATCTCAGGGCGTCAGCATGCACTAACTGCAAAGGAAAGGTAAATTCCCCTCTGAGAAGTTGAAAGAGGAAACATTTCGGCTGTTGTGCCTTCGTCACATGTAATACTTTTAGTGTGATTCTACCTTAAAGGGGTATCTGCTGGCCAAGAGCTTCTGGATCTCTTCATTGTTACAAAACAGATCAACCACATGTGTTAGCCTTTGACCACTGTGGTTATCAGCTGGACTTCTCTCCAGCTTCTCTCACTTCTAAGATAACCTAGACTTGTTTTGCCGGATCTGAAGAGACGTGTTAAATAGACTTTAATAACGTGCGATTTATTTTTTAAATGCTGAAATCTAAACATTTGAAGTAAATGACTGACACCTCCCACTTTTCCTCCAGTGTGTATATGCACGGATTTAAAGTTCGACGGTGTTCTTTGCCATATTAAAAGCCAGTAAATAAAAGTGCTTGTGATCGCTTTAAGTGGAACTCTAGCTGTTCCTCCTGATACACAATCTCTAAACCTTAGAGGCTTGTGCTCTACAGGTTAAACATTTGGACGCAGTAAATGCAGAGAGAATGCACTGAGGGTAGATTACTAATATGTTCTTTTCCTGAAGACAGAAGACGTGTCTCAAACCACTGCTGGCGCTGTGCAAGCTGTCCTCTTGTTGTGGTAACAATCTGCGGTCCTCATTATCACTGAAGCAGCATGGCTGGCGTAGAGAGTGTGTGTGTGTGCGCGTTAGCTTACATCCTCTTTAAGTGTTAAAATGTACCCGATTAAAGAAATTCATTCACACATAGATACCTTGTCTGTTCAGTTCCAAGTGATAACATATGGTTCTGAAAGAATAGCTTCTCTGTAGGTCTTAAATTTATTGTAATGCCAAAATAGACTCCTTTTGTGCAGTTTGTCAGAGGCATAATTAGCGGCTGGTGTTCGATGCTTCATGGCACCTTAAATGCAGCAGGAAACAGCATTTTGGGGTTGATGGCAAGCTGAAGTAGTAATCAGGTCTGAGATTGGGTCTGAGCTGTCGGGGAAAGTTTGAGAAAGAGAAACCCCCATCGGTACACCACAATAATTCATTAAGGCAGCACGTGCCCCCCTCCCCAGTGGTGCAGCTCTGATGCCAAAAGAAGAGCAAAGAGTGCTTGCGTCATGCTTGCGAGTTCACTTCCTCATCAGCCCTGTCATGTATTTTTAAAGACGAGGTGGTCGTGTGCTCTAGGATGCAAAGACAAGAACGATGCAGGCGTCCGAGTACAGAAAAGACAGCAGTGTTGGCCGGGACATTGGACTCTTCGGCGCGTTTGTGCATTGCTGTGTCCTTGTGCTCCTGTGAGCAGGCGGCGCTGTGGCTGGTGTATGGCTTTAGCTGCACAGAAGCCCAGGTAGGCAGATTGTCCCCCGGCCGAGTCAGCCCAGTCCAGGCTGTTTCATGCTGACGTTCTTGTTTTCCTCTCCATAGGAGAAAAGAACTCGCAAAACGTTATCGGCGTTCTGTAGGAGGCGAAGAGGAGATCAAGATGCCTCCCAGGCCGTCCTCAGGGGAGCTGTGGGGCATCCACCTGATGCCCCCGCGCATCCTGGTGGACTGCCTGCTGCCTAACGGGATGATCCTGACCCTGGAGTGCCTCCGGGAGGCCACGCTGGTCACCATCAAGCACGAGCTGTTCAAGGAGGCGCGGAAGTACCCCCTTCACCACCTCCTGCAGGACGAGACCTCCTACATCTTCGTCAGCGTCACACAGGAGGCGGAGCGGGAGGAGTTCTACGACGAGACCCGCAGGCTGTGCGACCTCAGGCTCTTCCAGCCCTTCCTGAAAGTCATCGAGCCAGTGGGCAACAGGGAGGAGAAGATCCTCAACCGAGAGATCGGTAGGCGTCCGTCTGAAAATCTTGGTCTGAGGTCTGTTTTAAATTCAAATGGAAGAAACCATCCCTTTCGGCCGCCTTAAACATTTAAAATGGTACCTAACTCATCAAGTTAACCAATAAAATGAGAACTGGAATCTTGTGTGTGGTTCAGGGCCCAGACCAGCACAGGCTGAGAAGAGCTTTCACAGGCAATTTAAAAGGGTTTGTGTGACTTGAGTCCTTCTCGGACGGGTGAGATGTGTGTGGCAGTGCTAACGGAGATCTGTAGGGTGTAGGACATGGATCTGTAGTCTAAGGCAACACTGTGGAGGTTGGAAGGAAGAAACAAGAAAACAAGCTGTGGCCCAGCGTTTTAGGTTCTTTTAAGTTCGTTTTGTTAGAAAATTGAGTTTCCACCCACGTGCACGGGGCAGAGTCCCATCAGTCCGCTGTTGTATCCACTCCTCCCACTGTCCCACAGCTGTCCAGTCCTGGTTCTGGGGGGGGGCCCACTGGGTCTGTAGAATTGCTTGACATCTTTAAAGCAGCGGCACCTGCAGAGCTGCGAGTATCCAGCTGGGTTCGCTCATTATCAGCTGTGGTGGAATGAAAGCCTGCAGATGGACTTTCCCTCCTGGACCAGGATTGGACACCACTGTCAGACACATTCTGGGCACTATGTACTGGGAGCGTTTAATACAATTCTAGATATAGAAGTATCAGAAATGCTCATGAAAGCTGGGTTGTTTTAGCTTTATGATCGGCAATAGGCACATGTTTTGCAAACATGGTAAGCATCAGTGTTTCACCGTTTGATTATAGAAAATGTGCCATGTGACTAATGGAGAGGGATGGGTCATCGGATGATTACTTCCTTTGTCTTGCATTCTGTCTGCAAAGGAAAGGCTTTTTTAGGTGATGCGTTTTTATCTAGAAAATGAAACACCAGCGTTAGTGGCATAAGCTTTCCTCGTTTTATTTGTAAAACTGTTGTGTGGGGTAAGGTGTTGGTAAAAAAATATTGCACTGCCGTTTTCCTTGGGTGCTGTAGAAAAAAAAGAACACAATGCCCAGGAACAGGAGGGCTTGGTGTACTTAATAAAATAGGCGTTTTATCCTCATGGCGAGTCCTGTGCGTTTCTGTTCCAGGCTTTGCTATCGGCATGCCTGTGTGCGAGTTTGATCTTGTGAAGGATCCTGAAGTGCAGGACTTCAGGAGAAACATCTTGAACGTTTGTAAAGAAGCAGTGGACCTCAGAGACGCCAACGGACCCCACAGCCGAGCCCTGTACGTTTACCCTCCCAATGTTGAATCGTCGCCAGAACTTCCGAAGCACATTTACAACAAACTCGACAAGGGTAAGGAGGGTCATCGGAAGGCTTACGTCAGCGGTCGGGGCTAGAAATTATATTTCTGTATAAAAAAATATATTTGAGCCTTTTTAGGCTTTTATTGTTTGCATACTGCTGCATGCAATCCAAAATCATTTTCTGGATTTTTTTTCCAAAACTGCAAGTGGCAGACGTTAGTATGTACTTGAAAGGGTTGTGTTGTGTTAGTTAGAGGTCTGGAAAATGAGATGTTATGCGCAATGAATTGTGTATACTTTATAAAAACAGTCCCTTAATTGGAGGCTATCATAATAATGCTTAAGAGGATCAGTTAGCTGAGTGCGCTAGCTGTGCCAGCTGCTGTTTACTTATTTCTTACAATCATTTGATTTAATACACTTGAAATTCTAATCTCACAGGGATATGGATCTGAATGGTTGCAATTAAGGAGAGCCAGGAGTAATGTTTTGTGTTTTTGAATAATGGTTATTTTTAAGGGGAACTTACAGACCTCTTAGTGGTGGCTACTGACATCACATAAAGCAGTGAAGCAAAAGGGCATTGCTAGTAGTTTATTTTCCTTGGGTGGTACCATCAACCAGCAGGTACATAAACCATTTGATATATTAAAATCGGGTTTTTTAAAAAAAAATTGTACGTTAAATCTTTCTGAATTTATGTAGTTTTGTATGATCTTGTCCCTCATCTGAACTCGCCAGTCTTACTATTAAGTCCCAGCGCGCTGACGATGATAAAACACCTGAATCCGTGTTGTCTCTTGGACAAATTCTAATTCTTTTGATCTTTCCTGTAAAACGTTTTCATGTTGGTGGTCTCTTCATGTTCCTTTTTTTTGTGCGGTTCAGGTCAAATCATCGTCGTGATCTGGGTGATAGTGTCCCCCAACAACGACAAGCAGAAGTACACCCTGAAGATCAACCACGACTATGTGCCAGAGCAGGTCATCGCGGAGGCCATCCGGAAGAAGACCAGGAGCATGCTTCTGTCCCCGGAGCAGCTGAAGATGTGCGTGCAGGAGTACCAGGGGAAGTACATCCTCAAGGTGTGCGGCTGTGACGAGTACCTGCTGGAGAAGTACCCACTCAGCCAGTACAAGGTAGGTCGCCCTGTGTCAGTTGGCACTCCTCGTTAAAATAAACAACTCGTGTGTGTGAGATGTGATCACTTTATTAGGCATATACAATGTCTTGTATTAGGAATTTGTCATTTTGCATGCCCAATCTTGCTCTTTATGAGACACACGGACAGGGAGAGAAGCTTGGGGTAAGAGCGCAGGGTCAGCCACTTATATGGCACCCCTGGAGCAGTTGGGATGAAGGGCCTTGCTCGGGCTCAACGGAGTAGGATTCCTCTGCTGGCCGTGGGATTCGAACCGACAGCCTTCGAGCCACCGCACCACCCTATGTGTGCAATGTGCATGTCGGTAATCTGCAGGTGGTCATACTGGAGCGCTCTTTTTGTGTTTTGATCTTTTTTGTGTTTTATTGGAAGAGGGGTTTCACAGATGAGTACAGCAAACAACTGTAATGGCATTGATAATGGTTTATTTATCTTGTTTCCCATGCTTGTGGCTATCCGCTATTGTGCCCGGCATCAGTGGTTGCAGGTGTATTTCTCCAAAGCACAGAAGGTTTCCACATTGACATCTGGCACACAAGCATGCTGAGCAAAGTTTTCCCTGGGCACTGGCAGCACCAGTATCGGGTAGCGGGGCACAGAGAAATGCTTCCTGTTGAGGTTCCCCACCAGGCAATATTTACGTAGATTAACCGAAATGAGCATAAATGTAACTGCGGTGCACAATTGCCTTCATCAAGTGTCTCGTCTAAGGGAAACCGCCAGCTGGTTACTTGATATTATCCAAAACCACCATTTATTTGCTAGTGTCCTTTTGAATGAATTACTTCTGTCCATCAACGCGTTTGAATCTCTCATGCATGCGTCCCTTTCCTTGGTTTTCAGAAAAACTGGTTTATATATGTCTGTGTTTTACAACGTTTTCTCTTGTACAGTAAGAGGTTTTGATTGTAATGTTGTTTGAAAAAGACCAGCACGCCCGGGCATGGGCACGTATCGGCCGAATGTCTTTTGCTTGACCCCTGGGAAACCGTGTGCGGTTGTGGGAGCTGAGGCCCTGTCTCCTGTCAAAGCTCGCTGGAGGCGATCCTCGGGTCGGTTAGCCGCTGCTGACCGGTGTGGGCCGCGCTGGCCGAACGGCCTCCCCTCGTAGGTGACCATCCCGAAACCCCCCTGTCCTGTGCTTCTCCCTCTCCCAGTACGTGCGGAGCTGCATCATGCTGGGCCGGATGCCCAACCTCATGCTGATGGCCAAGGAGAGCCTGTATTCCCAGCTGCCGATCGACAATTTCACCATGCCCTCTTACGCGAGGCGCATCTCCACCGCCACGCCCTACATGAACGGGGAGGCCTCCACCAAGTCGCTGTGGTCCATCAACAGCAACCTGAGGATCAAGATCCTGTGCGCGACGTACGTCAATGTCAACATCCGGGACATCGATAAGGTGCTTGACTCTCTCGTACCTCCGTCGCCCGAGTCCCAGCCTGTCGGGTCGCTCCCTCCCGTCGCTCCGAATCGAGCGGCGACGAGGCCGGCACTTGTAAGGGCTGCTGTGCCTCGGGAGAAGCGGAAATGGGCTTGGCCGGGAATGTTCTCAGAAAGTTAAAAGATTCTGGTTTTTCATATGCAAAACGAGTTGCAGTTCTTTTCAAAGTGTTCTCTTTGCATTTCTTCCCCCCCCTCAATTTCTGCTGCTTTCTGTAGGTTGTGTTTTTAAGTGGAGTAACCTGCAGAGTGTAGTCTAAACCTGTTTGTTCTTTTTTTTAAAAAAGTCTTTACTAAAAAAAAAAGGGGAATATGGATATGTTTCTAGCACATTCTCGGTTTTAACGGTGTGAAATGCGCAGCACACCTGTCTAAAGAGTGGACTTACTTAGCGTGAAACATTGTTCGTTTTCATGCTGTGGAAATGTTGACATGCTTTATGCTCCGTAGATTTACGTGCGAACGGGCATCTACCATGGAGGAGAGCAGCTGTGTGACAATGTGAACACCCAGAGAGTGCCCTGCTCTAATCCAAGGTATTCTGCCCATGGCTCTTCAGGGCTGTAACCAGATACTCTTATCCCTGTATCTTGCTGGAATAGTGAAGCCTTTAGTCATTTTTCCTAGGTTCTGACAGGAAAAGCCCATGAAAGCTCAACTTTTTCTTCCAAGTATTTGTTAAACTTGTACCTCTAGTACAGCTATTTCTTTGGCAAATCTTTATCGGAAATGATTTTGCAAAGCTAATGACTTCATAGGAAGCAGTGTGCATTGCTTGGGTTAACGTGCTCTTGAAGTGATCCCTGATCCCCGAGTGAACATGCGGTGTCCGCCTGTTGAGCAAAGATCTTTTCTAGATCTTCAGTCCCAGTCTGGTGACGCCAGGTGTGATCAGGTAACAGGTAGTAACAGAAGCGTAACTGACTGTTGGCTCAGTGGTCTTGCTGATGTTGTTTCCATCTGCACGTTTCAATTGTTTTCTTCTGAGATTCCCCCTTTCTTTCCAGGTGGAATGAGTGGCTCAACTATGACATGTACATTCCTGATATCCCCCGCGCTGCACGCCTCTGCCTTTCCATCTGCTCTGTGAAAGGCAGGAAGGGAGCCAAAGAGGTGAGGCCTCTTGGTGCGCAGAGCAGGCAATCTTAGGAGCTGTTCCCTTCTTCCTGTCGGCTGCTTGCGCAATCCTTTCGTTTGTTTCAGGTGCAGAGCTGTCGCACTTCTTGGATTTTTTACTTTTAAGGTTCTGTGCTCGGTGACGTGAAATGAAGGCGGGGGGAATAGAAAACATGGCTTCTGTGCGCAGCTAAACTTAGCCCTTGACATCCTGTGGTCAATGGGCGTGAGCCGAGTGAGCTAAATTTGCTTTCTCGCAGAGTGTATGTGAGGCAATCTGTGGGGGAAGGTGGGTGTTCGAGAACAAGGTTAGAATGTAGATTGAAACTTTCGTAGGATATTGTTACTAGTTTTGAAGCAGAAGTTAAATACAAATTGAGCTGTAAAACATGTAAAACAGTTTGTTGCTTGGGTTAATGTGGTAGCCTTAGTTTGCATAAGCATCTCTTTCAGTGATAGAGGACATTATAATGCTGAAGGTTTGTTTGCGGTGCATTTATGCACTTCGCGTTGGGTGACCGGGCTGTCAGCTCACTGTGAAGCACTTTGGTGAAATGTGCAGCTAATGTGGCGCACGGCTTTCTGATCACTGTCCTCAGGAGCACTGTCCGTTGGCATGGGGGAATGTCAACCTGTTTGATTATACACACACTCTCGTCTCGGGGAAAATGGCCTTGAACCTGTGGCCTGTACCTCATGGCCTTGAAGATTTGCTGAATCCTATTGGGGTCACAGGCTCTAATCCCAACAAGGTAAGGGACTAATAGGTACCTGAGGAATGTGCCTTGTGCAGCACTTTACTGTGTTCATGATGTCGTGCCTGGATACGATGGGTAACGCGGGTGTTTTCTTGTCTGCCCTTATTCAGGAAACGCCCTGCTTAGAATTAGAGTTTGATTTTTTCAGCAGTCCTGTGAAGTTTCCTGACATGGCGACGGTGGAGGACCATGCGAACTGGACCGTCTCCAGAGAGCTGGGGTTTAACTACTGCCATACTGGCTTGGTAAGGCCGTGTGCACCTGGACTGGGGAATGCGTGACTCGTACCAGCCCGTTTATACTGCAGTGATGTTTTCCAGTGTGGTGTTCCTTAAAGGAAACAGGCATGCTTTTGTAGAAACAGTGTAGAAGGTATTCATAGATTCTGCTGGTTTTGATTTAGCTGCTGTAGGTGTTTTTCTTTGCAGTGTAGTTATTGAAAGAAATAGAAGCTTTTTGTTAAATTTTTTAAGCATCCTTGTACTGCACACTGAGATGCTTCCATTTAGAAACGCTTCTAAAACAAAGCTCTTCTTAATATCTGAATCCGATCCAGAACTTGTGGACTGACAGTTGTTAAGCCTTGTATATATATATAAAAAATTTGTTTTAAAATTTCTCGGTCATCTGATGCTGCCTCAGGAAAGGCAGATCTGTAATTAAATAAGATTTGGCCAAGAAGAAGTAGAAGAACTGGGCAGATTGGTCCTGAAACCCTTTTAGCTGAGATTGAATCTCCCAGATCAATAAATCTCATGAGCGCTGCTCAAGCACAAAACGAAACAGTTTGATTTTGCAAGGAGTGCGATACTGCACAAGAAGACAAGGTTTTACAGCATATGGTAATCAAGATGGTGCTGTGTTAGTGGCAGCCTGTGCAGCAGCTCTGTGTCTTTTTGTTGTCTTTTCGTTCCTTTCAGTTAGTGTCAGTGAGCTCGTGTTTTTCTTTCATATCCTTGCCGGTACAATATATGCCAGGGGCTTGTGCAATACATTTATATTTATACTTATATTGTGCAATACAACTTCTTGTGTACTGTTCTGGTTTGTTCTTTGTATGTTCTGGACTGTGAGTAACTCTTCTTAGTGCACTTCTCACTGTACTGATTGTATTGTATTATTATTGTATCATTCGTTACACTGTTTTGTGTTGACTGTTAAGCTGCTATTGCACTGCAATTTCCCTCACGGGATCAATAAAGTATCTATCTATATGCAATCCTGCTAGCATGTGTAGCACAAAGTGTCTGTTGGTCGGGTAGAAGCCTTCTTGAGCCTGGTAGCAGACCAGTCTTGTGTGTCTCGTCGGCTGCTGGGCTCGCGTCTCTCCTGAAGCGGTGCTGGAGTGGTGAGGCGGTGTTCGTGTTCTTGCAGAGCAACCGACTGGCTCGGGACAACGCCCTGACGGAGAGCGACACGGAGCAGCTGCGCCTGGTGTGCAATAGGGACCCTCTGTCTGAAATCACTGAGCAGGAGAAGGATTTCTTGTGGCGGCACAGGTGCAGCATTTAAGTTCACATTTATTTGTCATTCCAGCCATGCACAAGTGTACAGTAGAACGAAACATCGTTCCTCCTGGTCCATGGTGCAATTGCAGACAAGACACCGACATAGACATTGTAGACAGATACACATAGTGCAAATTACTGATAATAATACTAATTGTAACTAAGAGTGTGTACACCAAAACAGAGGCAGTGTACACAGGATATACACATAGTGCAATTTAACCATCATAGAATAGTACAAAAATTACATCATACAAAACACACTGGGGGGATTTAAACCCTGTTTCTGGAATTGGAGTTGGTGCAAGTAGATTCCAGGGTGTTGAGAAGCCTGACAGCCTGTGGGGAAAAAGCTGTTACAGAGTCTGGTGGAGCTAGCCCGTATACTGCGATATCTTTTTCCATATGAACATTTCTTGAAGTGCATATCCAAGTCTCTTTTAGTTACTGACATCATTTTTTGTCTTGCTTTCCCCAAAGACACTACTGTGTGAACATGCCTGAGATTCTCCCCAAAATCCTCCTCGCGGTGAAGTGGAACTCCAGAGATGAAGTAGCACAGGTACTGATGAGCACGCCGTGAGGCCGATACCAGATTCTTGCATTGTACAGCTAAAGAGCGGTAAAGCCTAGTGAGATACAGACGTACAGTAGTAATCCATGACAAACTGCCTTGTATAAAGATATTAAACCTGTGGGGAAACTTCCCCCCCCAAAGTAATTTGTGCAGCATGTTTTTGTTCAGTGTGTTAATGTAGTGCTGAGATCACTAGATATTTTTATGACCGAAACTATTAATAAGACTTCCTGTTCAGACTTCCCGTTTCTTCTTTTACTTTCTCTTTTGCATAGATGTATTGTCTCTTAAAGGACTGGCCAGCAATAAAGCCAGAGCAGGCCATGGAGCTGCTGGACTGTAACTATCCAGATCCGATGATAAGGGATTTTGCTGTTAGGTGCCTTGAAAAGTATTTAACCGATGACAAGCTGTCTCAGTACCTCATCCAACTTGTACAGGTACAGTGGAAACTGCCCTTATTGTGTAATCTTGTTACACATGCCTTAGAATCTGTGAAATACTTTTACTCATGAGCTTTCTCTCTCGTTTCTCATTTTTTGGCTTACTGTGAGTATGTGTGCTAATTTACCACCAGGTCCTGAAATATGAACAGTATCTCGATAACCCCCTAGTGCGATTTTTGCTGAAAAAAGCATTAACCAACCAGAGGATAGGACATTTCTTCTTTTGGCACTTAAAGTAAGTTTTTTTTTTTCCCAGTATGAAAGGAATAGTGTATGTTGCATGATCCAATACAGTGCAGAGAAAACGTTTGTGACACCCCAGTATGTTTTCAATGCAAAATAATTTATTCATCCCTAGGGGGGGCAGTGTAAGATTGTGGGGATTTCAGTGTTTGATCATGATACCCTTGTTTAATCCCTTAAATGCCCAAATGGGATTATTTACTTATTCAATGTTTTTTGAGATCTGGATGGGTTGCCATCATTGGCACAGTTATGAATTTGGTGTTGTGTTGGCACAATCTCCAGGAGAGTATCATACAGCAAGACAGTGATCCTAAACATACATGCAGGTCTATAACAGAATTGCTGAAGGAGGAGAAATTGTGTGTTTTGGATTGGCCAGGGCTACAACCCAGACGTAAACCCCATTGAGAAGTTGTGGCAGGACCTGGAGTGACTTGTTTATACAAGGAAATCTTCAGTTGTCTCTGATTAAAGGCAGGTCTGTTAGATATTGGTTTAACATTTCCACCAGCAGGTAATCATTCCAGCTGATGGAGGCACCTCCAATTACAGACCCTACGGGTTCTGTACTTAATCTCTCAACAGTATTTACTGTTGGATAATTTACTAATTAAAATGTTTTTCTGTTATACATTTACCAGTTTATCTGAATCTTTTGTTTAGAATTTCATGAAGATCTCCTTACTTTGTAGGTCTTAAAATATGTGTACATGAGCCAGCAGAGGGGGTTCACAGACTTTTTCTCGGTACTGCATGTTGCTGTATCAGAAAAGATAAAACAATCCGTTCTTGGTTTGCTCTCAACAGCCTTGTGAAACAAATGGCCCCTGATGGGGCTTGATTGCTCTGTACTGTAATAAAAGTATTAACCTGCAGCATGCGTCAGCCGGGTGCAAGGCCACAGAGCAGTGTTTGTTGTAGACGGTATCGGGAAACGTCATTTTTGCACGAAGACCACGATTCCGCCCACAAATCTCAACCAGGCAAACAAGTGAAAAAAACAGCAGTCTGTAAACAGATTGTGATCCATTTTAATTATCTGAGCATTGAACCCCTGCTACATGCATAGTAAACTGGCTTGGATGCCGTTTGTACTGAAATCTGAACGCACAAAAATGCACAAACGCACATCTCCTTCCCCTGTGATTCCTCTGCAAGGTCTGAAATGCACAACAAAACGGTGAGCCAGCGGTTTGGGCTGCTGCTGGAGTCGTACTGCAGGGCGTGTGGGATGTACCTGAAGCACCTGAGCCGGCAGGTGGAGGCCATGGAGAAGCTCATCAACCTCACTGACATCCTCAAGCAGGAGAAGAAGGATGAAACGCAGAAGGTAGAGGCTCAGGCCCACCCCAGAGAGTTTTGGGGTTTCTTTTTTTGCTGGTGCTGCGGTGAAGTGCACGTTGCTTGTCACAGCTTCATAAGATTTGGAAAAAACAAATCTGATAAAGAATCTGAAGAATTGCAATTGTTAAGGATTAGATTTTGTTGATTAATTTGCCCTTCCTTTTTGCAAGAATAGATGCCTAACTGCTGTTTAGCCAATCCAGTAATCTAGGTTCCTAGCCTGGGTCCTGGGAAACACATGATTTTCATTTCCATCTGATTAAATTAGATAATTGAACCCTTAATGATAAGATGCACGTGGAATCCTAATTGTTTTCACTGTCCCAGTCATGTTGTAGGATGCCTTTTAACTACCGTGTCTCATAAGTGTGGATCTCCCAAGTTTACGGTTGGCGAAACTTGGAGGGTTCTGAATCAAGCAGCATGTTCAGTGAAGTCAAGGGCCTGACTGAGACAGAAGCCTGCAGGTGTTGGTTGTCCTCAGCACACCAGGGTGGGGAACCCCTGCAGTAGACCACATTCTTGAAATCTGTAGTCAGTCCTGCGGGAGGGTGAAGTTCTCCTCAGTGAGGAGGATGATAACTCGGACTTGCCGTTCTAGCCTGGGTTCAGCTTCTCTTTCTCTCTGCTGCTTCACTCAGTCAGGACTTGCCCGGATCTGCAGGGGAGTGTTGCCGAAAGTCTTGAGCTTCTATCGTGACCAGCCATGTTTGCGACCTTCTCCGAAGATGAGCCAATACCCCTTTGTCCTTTCAGGTGCAAATGAAGTTTCTGGTGGAGCAGATGAGGAGACCAGACTACATGGATGCATTGCAGAACTTCACCTCTCCACTCAACCCTGCACACCAATTGGGCAACTTAAGGTTTGAGACGGAGCTCCTGTACATAACAGCAAGCTTTTGTTTTGCAAGCTAGTGATCACAATGTAATACTGTTTTTTAAAAAGATAAAGCCTAGAGAGCATATTGTACAAGTGACATCTAATGTGCTTGCATGCTTTCTTGAAATAATTACATTTTGGGTTAAAACAATCAGCAGATCTCCTCTGTCCCTCCAGCTTCCACTTGAGTCTTTAAAGGCAGCTGGTCCATAATGAGTTAATCGGCTGACATATTGAACTAGTTAGATTTCACTCTGTTCTGTGTTGAACTGCTAGGCGGATGCAATGAATCACATTAAGTGGATTGTTTCTGCTCATTAAAAGCTGACTTCTTTAAAGTTCATTGCACTAAACGTACAGCAGGCTGGATGAAAACATGGAGAGAGAACACTGAGAGTGTCAGACTTCCTCCTCTGTGTTTTTCTTGTTAATTCAGGCTAGAAGAATGCAGAATAATGTCATCTGCCAAAAGGCCTCTGTGGCTTAACTGGGAAAACCCCGACATCATGTCTGAGCTTCTGTTCCAGAATAATGAGATCATCTTCAAGAATGGAGATGGTAAATATTTCCTGTTGCGTGAATTTGTGCACAGTGAGTGATGTGTTATGTATTAATTGTAATCATAATTATTACAAAGTTAGAGGCAAGACTTCAAACTCCTAGCCACAAGTATAAGTCTTGTCTTGTAATTGTCGATGGTGAATTATGGATGCCTTTTCTTTTTAATTGTTACATTTCTCTCTTAAAAGGATTCTCTGTTGTTTTTCAGATTTACGACAAGACATGCTGACTCTGCAGATCATTCGGATCATGGAAAACATTTGGCAGAACCAGGGTCTTGATCTCAGGTATCCCTGATGACACTGTGCTGGCCAATCGCAGCTTTCCTGCCCGAGTCAAATGGTGCTCTGCTGGCTCTGGCCAGGAAGTGTTTTTCCAGGGGTCTGCTTGCTGTGATTTCTGCAGGTTCGATGAAAGTCTTTTATGCCTTTTCCAGGATGCTTCCCTATGGCTGCCTGTCGATCGGCGACTGCGTGGGGCTCATTGAGGTTGTCCGAAGCTCCCATACAATCATGCAGATTCAGTGCAAGGGGGGGCTGAAAGGCGCATTGCAGTTCAACAGCCACACTTTGCACCAGTGGCTCAAGGACAAGAACAAGGGCGAAATGTAAGTCTCTGCGGAGAGCCTGGTTTAGCACTGGGACACGTGCTGTCAGGATCCCCACATCACACCTTTCTCCTAGTCTAAATCAAATGCCTGCGCTGCGGGAAACACAATCATTAATGCACAAAGCATTCTTCCTTTCCCATTGCTGACATGTGGGGACCTAGGAACACCTTTTATATTCAGAGCTTAAAAAGAATCGGCATTTGACGAGTGCATTTCAAACCACATGGAAAGTAAAATGTGCACAGTGATGTGTAAAACCTCCAATTTACATCGCCAAATCAACATCATTTCCAGCAATGCACAACCCCGTATTTGCTTTATTGTCTGCGATTCAGAACCAGGCAACAAAACATCCCGTAATGTGAACCGGCTCTGTTATAATAATATCCGTACATATATGGTGCTTTTCTGGACAATCCACTTAAAGCACTTTACAGGTAAGGGGAACTCCCCTCCATCACCAGCAGTGTGTACCCCCACCTGGATAATGCGATGGCAGCCAGAGTGCACCAGTTTGCTCACAACATAGCAGCTCTCAGTGAGTAGGAGAGAAGAGTGAAGAAGACAGCTCATAGATGGGGTTATTAGGAGACCATGATTGTTAAAAGCCAGGGGGAAATTTGCCAAGTTAATTAAGGTAACACCCCTACTCTTTTAAAAAAAAAATGCCCTGGGATTTTTAATGACCACAGAGAGTCAGGACTTCAGTTTTACATCTCATCCAAAGGATGCGTATAGTATTTTACAGCATAGCATCCCCATTACTATACTGGGGCATTAGGACCCACACAGACCGCAGGGTGAGCGCCCCCTGCTGGCCCCACTGACACCTCTTCCAGCCGCAGCCTGAGCTTTCCCAGGAGTCTCCCCTCCAGGTACTGACCGGGCTCAGCTACTGCTGAGCTTTAGTGGGCTGCCAGGTGTGAGCAGAAGCGTGATAGTACGTTACATTGTAAACAAGCAGGCTTGTGAACACATCTCTTTTAATCCAACAGAAATATTACTGACAAATACTACTTGTTAACTCTGCATGCACATGTAAAATCATTCGATACTGTCAATTAATTTGGGTTCGATTTAAGAACCGCTCTGAGAATTTTGGATTGCGGTTCCACTTTAAATGTTAAAGTACATGAACTGTTTCAATTTTCTCACAGTTTAAAAACTCAAGTCCCTCTTCAGCACATGGAAACTTCTTGAAGTGAGCTAGCTCACTTAGGTATTGATGATCCAATGCCTCTGTCCAGGTATGATCTAGCGATTGACCTGTTCACACGTTCCTGTGCTGGGTACTGTGTAGCCACGTTCATCCTGGGGATTGGCGATCGACACAACAGCAACATCATGGTGAAGGACGACGGGCAGGTCAGTCCGTACATCTCTTCACTCCTGAGCTCGAGAATTTTTAAAAACAATTTAAAAATTGTTCAGGATTTCATTGTGACAAAGTGATAGGATATTCACTAAGTACTAAGTACTATGAAAATTATCCCCATGGAATAACCAGTGTAAAATTGCAAATTTGTGAATTGCATTGATTTAGGACTTTCAGCAAGACTCTGGTAGAGTAAAACAAAGATTGCTTAATCCTTTGTCAGCCTATATTGATCCAGTAAGGCTGTTTCACAGTAGCGAAGGAGTTGTTGCTTCTGGTGTTTTTATTTAGTTTCTTTCCCAGTTGATGCTGCTGTGAATAACCTGCTACATGAGAAATGACCATATCCAATACAGCCAGTGGAAACTGACATTCCTGGAGCTAATCTTGATCACTGAGGAGATTGAACTGGAATTCCCCTGAGCAGCTCCCACACAGGGCCTTAAACATCAACCCCCCCAGAACATATTCTTTTGCTGATTCGAGAGAGTTTGCCTGGTTTTCCTTAATTTTCTTAATTGCAAAGTAATTTTCTTTGTTTTTCAAGCTGTTCCATATAGATTTTGGACATTTCCTGGATCACAAGAAGAAGAAATTTGGCTACAAAAGAGAGCGCGTGCCGTTCGTCTTAACCCAGGACTTCTTAATCGTGATCAGCAAAGGAACCCAGGAGTGCACTAAAACAAGAGAATTTGAACGGTAATTCAGTGTTGACCTCTTGTTTGCCATTAGTGTATTTTACTTAAAAGGGTTTGGCGGGATGACTTGCTAAAATTAAGATACAGGAATGAGCAGCAAGAAAAGTCCTATGTTTCTTTGCTTTGTGAGGTTTGGTTTCAGGTTTCAGGGGCTCGTTTTGGTTAGTCCTTTTGATACAAATTTTTGTCATTTTTCAGTTTTTTTTCTCAACCTTCACACACTTGATGAGCAGCTGTAGAAGTGTTGGAGCCGGGCGGTTCGCTCTCTGACTCCTTTATAAGCCCGCCGGCCTGCTCCGTTGGTCTTTGTCGGTTGACCGAGCTTTGTCGATTGTCCCTCTCGCGTCCCGGGCAGGTTCCAGGAGATGTGCTACAAGGCATACCTCGCGATCCGGCAGCACGCCAACCTCTTCATCAACCTCTTCTCCATGATGCTGGGCTCGGGGATGCCGGAGCTCCAGTCCTTCGACGACATCGCGTACATCCGCAAGACCCTGGCGCTGGACAAGACGGAGCAGGAAGCCCTGGACTACTTCATGAAGCAGATGAACGACGCCCATCACGGCGGCTGGACGACCAAGATGGACTGGATCTTCCACACGATCCGGCAGCACGCGTTGAACTGAGGCGGCGGCCCGCCCTGCCCCATCGCGTGGCATTGCACTACCGGCCTGCGGACAGCGGGCGACGGAACCACCCTTGTAGCACTGAACAATCCGGAACTCTTCTCTCATCGTCTTCATCATCGTCATCTTTGAAGCCCGAGCTTTGTTTTGTTTTTTTTCCCCTTGTCCTCCAAGCCTGCAGTTGTGTTTCCCGGCAAGCAGTTCCAGGTTTCAGCGGTGGTGTGAGAATCTTTCGTGAAGGAGGATCCTTTTGTTAGTGTCTCAGCGGTGTGCTCTGGTCTCCTCTGAGAAGCAGCTAGATATCCAATTTCTTGTTTTATGGCCTTTCTAAAATCACTTACCTCTTAATTTAACAGGAGCTCCGGGGGAAGGGGCAAAGGGATTGTAAAATGTCTTCCTTCTTTTTGCCTTTAAATATGCACAAAATATTTAATCTCCTGCGCAAAACACAGGGTAAACATTTTTTTTTCATGTTTTGAAATGCGTTATTGGTTTCAGTCCTTATAAAAGGTCAAAGCAGTGACCCCTGATGGGCGACCTGGGTTCCTGTACGAGATGGCCTCAATCCAGGCTGTGACACTTGGCGCACCGGCGACCCCTAGTGTCTACTGGCAGTTTTTCAACTTATTTTTACCTTTCAGCTTCTGCACTCCTGTAAGCATGAACGGCCTTAGTACACTTCGTTGTTTTTAAATAATGTACCCTGTTTACACAGCTTAGTAATACTTTTTTTTTTACCAGCAAGCTCAGATTCAGTCTCGAATTTCAGCCTTTGCTCGCGATACTCCTGTGAATCTGGAGCACGACTCCCAGGTCTCCCCTGTAGAGACGCAGACCGTGACGCCGAGGACGGTCGCGTCTGCTTGAAAGGGGGCGAGCCTCTAACTTCTTCATCTCTGAATGTCTGGTGCGGTGAATGTCGGATTGCATCGACCAAGCTGAGTTATGAGAGGTGGAGGGTGGTTTGTTTGTTTTTCTGTGCATAGGGAAAGTCACCATGGAGCTAGAATCTACATGAATGTTATGCTTTTAGAACCTTAAAGAAGGAGGAACGAAATAATCATTGTTTTCTTACACAAACACTTAACGAGGGGGGCAGTGTGACTTCAGGATGCAGGATCCAGTAATTTTTAAAAAATAAAATGCACATGATGCTGCTAATAGTTTGCTGTTCGAAGCAGCCAGACAGTGATATCGCCTTATACCTCTCCCTCTTGCCAGATGTTTTGTGGTACCAGGTGTGTGTGAAAATAAGAAACCAGAATACAATATAATTTACTACCATTCCCACGTGTGAAAATTTCCCAACTTTTGAGTCAGGTGGGGTAGAGGTTTTCCTGAGATGGTTTGGACAGCTTGGAAGGAGGTGAAGTTCTGCAAGGCAGAGCACTCCCGCAAATCACAGCTTATTTAGGCTTTTGTTCTCTGAAAGTAGCCGCTCGTGGTGCTGAAAGGATCCAAAGCTCTAAAAATAGACGCAGCTTAAAGGCAGTGGAATTTACCTTTTGGATTGCTTATGGGAAACAAAGCTCATTCCTATAATCTTGCTTGGCTGCCGTGCGAAACTAAAAATGTGAACTCTAATGGTCGGGCAGGGCTGCGAGGTGAATCCTTCTGTCTGCTTTCCATGGATTCAGATGTTTAAAGAAATCTGGCAGGATATTTATACGCAAAACCAAATGAGAATGCCCCCCCCTTCACCGAGAGAGAACTTTATATTGGATTATTTCCTTTCGCTGACGGCAGTGAGAGACGTTGTTGCAGCCGCCGCCGCTGCATAAATCTGCACGGTCTTGTTGGCAGTGACTAAAAATAGGCCACAGTTGCAAAAGACATGCGACAAAAATGGTGCCGCTCAATTTTAATAGATTTGCAGACGGCGTGTTTAGGATGCCTCCTCAATATTTTAATCCCACTGTACCGCGTATTAAATAACATCCTATCTCTGGCATCGAGTTCGTTCTTTGGTAATTGGAACTTCCTATGTCATCGGTGTCTCTCAAACAGGTGAGGCTCGAAAAGCAGCAGCGTTTCTGTTTGGAGTCTCTGTAAGGTGTCTGTGACCGTTGCTGTGATGGACTTGCACAGTGAAGGCACGTGTCTGTTAGTGAGGGTTTCATTAGATTTTGTACAAAAACAAAAGTCGGACTTTCACGGCTACTCCTTTAATTTGATGAGGGGCTCCGTCGGATATTTTTTTGAGAGGAAATGAGATGCCGTGGCACGAGAGAGATGTTGAGCACCCACTTGCTGAAGACTACAAATGTGTCGACTGAGCCAAAGTTTATAAGCAACATAATTGGTTGCTTGTATATAGCGTGTGCTGTGCAGTACATAAGATGACAATATAAAACTGCCCAAATATTTTGCAAAAAAGAGAAAGTAAGCAGGCTTCTGAATGGGAACGGGTTTTCTGAAGAGGATTGTTTGGTATAGACTATAGAAACGTAAAATACTAACAGCTTTAATCATCAACGACACTCTCAAATCTTGGCGATTAGCCTCCAAGCCTCCAGCTCTGCGGTTGTGACCTCTTTTGCACAGAAATGTTGCAATAAATCGAAACCAAGGTTTACTCTTGATAGGAACTTACAAGGTAATGTTTGTTATAGGTGTTAGTGTTTTTAATGGAACTTATTTATTGTAAATCGACAATAACTACTGGCACAGTGAAGGTGAACTAAATTGCCTTTCAGCCATAGGAGAAGTAACTTGACTGGTTTATAGAGGGACGTGAGTGTTTGTAAATCTTTTGGTGAAGAATCGTGGTGCTGTGTTTGGTTGGAAATGCATATGGTGGTAATCATGTCCAGTTCCAGGAACTCGGCCAAGGTTTAAAAGCTTGTTCATTATCACAGTGTCATCTGCCATTATGATATGAAGCTTTTTTTTTTCTAACAGGGTCTGGGAATGAGGCCAGATCAGCAAAATATTTTCTGTATTGAACACTACAAAGTTTGTAAAGGAAACAAGAAATCTTGCCTACTCTTAACACTTTGAATAAAATGTGGAAATCTACTGAGAACCTGCTCTCCATACTGCATTCTAAATGCATTAAACAATTTAGAAAGAAGGCCCAGATTTTGAACTGTGAATTTAATTTTTTTCAACTATATTTAGTGGAGTAGATTCTCTAAAGACTGGGGAAAGTATATACAGTATTCCAGACTTCCTATGCATTCGTGTGAGATACTTGAGGTTTTCAATTTTAAACTACAAATGTGGTTCTTATATGCAGTAAACCAGTCAACAGCTATACAATCGTAACTGAAGTGTGTAGGTGGTTTTGCACTTTGTAATTTTTTTATTTCTTTTTTTAAAGAATGCCTTCTGTCTAAAAGCAAAAAGGCTTACTTCTGTGCATGTAAACAAGTCATTTTGCTCTTTAGTATCAGAAATGGGTCAGAGACATTTAAAACCTTGTAGTGTACAGTAGCCTTACGCAATTTTTTAGGCCTTTACTAGCATGATCAGTGTCTTCTGTGTATACGTCTGTCTGTACAGGTTACAGACGCCTTGTTTGGGCCGGACCCAGATACAAAGCCCATTGGACGCCAGTGTCTAACTGTTTAAGACCTATTTAAGATGCTTTTCACTTGTTACAAGATTAAAAAAATAAAATAAATGTTGAGAGGGTTTAGATATGCTACATGTAGGATTCTGTAATGGAAGAAAAACCTTCCATGCTTCAGTTTTAAAGGTTTTACTTGAATTTCATTACGAACCACCTTTTTGTGCGTCGCGAACAGAGGTGTGGTCACCATGTGTGCAGCACTGAAGGTCAGCTAGCATGGGCAATTTCATACCGATCGTGAATGTTTCAATCCTTTGCTCAAACTAGTCTCTTCAAGCAGTTAGGGATTCTAACAAATTAGTACTGTTTTATTATAGACTTAGGCCAAACTTTGAAGTAATACAAAGCATGACAGAGCATTGCTATCTCTTGAGTTTTGTTTGAAAGGTGCATTTCCAGAGGGAGAGGGAGATCTGAGGCTGAAAAAGTCTTTGCCATCTGGGACAGTAAAATGTCTGGAGGGACGAGAGAATTTCATGGTGTGCCCAGGACACATCTCTCCAAGTTAGTTCTAGCTTTATTTTCATTATTATTAACATTATTTTTAATATATTGTGGGCCAAATAAAGATTGCATAAAACCCTATTGCATGCAAGTTAAACTGCAAACTCCCTGTTACTTTGGTCCATTCTGCTATTTAGCTTGGAAGGATAATGTTTGGCCTAAGACTGCACTCTTTAGTAAACATTTATTAGACTTTAACTGCTATCCAGTAACAGTCTGCATTTTTCATTTATCTATTGTCTGTTATTCATCATGCTATTTAATTAAACGATGGCTTTGTACCCTGTCTGTCTCGGATACTTTTGAGTGTGATGTAATTATGTACAAATAAATTTATTTCAAGTTGACTAGTTTTCTTTTCATATCCTCATACAATTGGTACATGTGGGGGAGGAGCTGATACAACTGTGAAGACAGACCTGGCATAAAAAATAGAAACCGTTTAGACTGTTTTCATCCTTTTTTTTTATCCTGGATGATGATAATTGAACAGGTGTGAGTGCAAGGCAAAGGATCAATCAAAACCTTTGACCATCTGCCAAGTGCGATCAATAAACGCTCGGTTGCGGAGGCTTCCTCCTAGTTCTTAATCAAAGACCACCTGCCAGCCAGACACTGGCCTTGTAATCTGGGCTCGGTGCCCCGTCAGCGGCCGAGTGAGGCAGGCCAGCAGGATCGCCATGATCCTGGGTGGAAATGTTTCATGGCTTTTCAGCACAGCATTTCCATCTGAATGTGAGGAGGAGCCCCCTGCCTTGGAGCAGCCGGTACGTGCCCCTAGGCTTCCTGGAGGAGCCGCTGGAGCACCAGGCCTGAGTCTGAAGGGAAATGCAGGCCGTTCGTTCGGGTCGCAGCAGCACGTGGCAGCAGCTCCCAGGCCGCGGGGGGTCCGCGACTCCCCCCGGTGGCACGCCAGCGCACGAGTTCAGATGCCCCGCGTCCACGCCACTGCGCCGTGCCACCTCCCTCCAGACGCGCTGCCGGTGCCGTTCTCGCTCGACGCATCTTCGTTTACCTATTTTTACCTGCAGGTAGCCTTTGCCCAAAATAATTGTACCAGAGTGTCGATCTAATTTTCATCTCAGTGGAGAGAAGTGGGCGTGGCTCCGTCCACCGTCCTTTTCAGGGGGGACGTTTTCGAGCCGGCACAAGATTTCAAGGCGGCTTGCCTTTGAATTGTTTCACCCTGTCATGAGAAATGAACAATTTTTCAGTTTTCTGAATGCCTGCAGACTGCTAACAGAGTACTGAGCGCCTGTTGACATCGTCCGACCGCTTTGGCAGGAGTAGCGGACAGCTGCTCTGTACACAGGTGCTGTCAGAGGCATTAAAGGTTGGAACGTGTAAGGCACCAGTTTGCATCCCTGTGAAGGTATAGTGCTGGAATGAGCAGTGATGGCATACAAGATGCCATCATTTTTCTGATGAATGTGCATGGAGTCTTGTTCCAGGAACTAACCCCCCTATTTATAACAGAACTGGGGGAAAATCAGTTCTGAGGTTCAATGTTTATGTTTGGCTTTCAGACACTAATTGTATTGTGCATGGACTGTATACACACAAAACCGTTTGCTGGGTGGGAAAGTGAGGAAACTCCAGCTACATTACGTACAGAAGCTAAGGAATGTTGTAATAAGGAAAGTCCCAAACAAGAGGCCGTTCGGTGCATCGAGCCCGTTCAGGAGTCGGTAAATAATCGATCCGAGGATCTCATTCGGTCATGTCTTGGAAAAGACCAGGGTCCCGGCCTCAATAACGTGGCCAGGGTGTTTGTGCCAGAACCAGGCCACCAAAGAAACCGCAGAGGCCACGACAAGCTCGTTTCTGCACTGCGGAGCAGAAGATCGGCAGTATCGGGCAGCCATGACGTCTTCGAGAGCGGCTCATGTCTTGTTCGCAATTATCAAGAGCAGGAGTAGAGAAATCAGAAGTCAAAAGAAATCAAAAGTTTAATATTGCTTGTGACAATGGGGAAGAAGAGAAGAACTGACAGCGAAAGAGTTACAAGCTCTTCCAGGTGGGGTTGAACAGTGTGGCCTTTCCACAGTCGGGTCCCTGCGTCAGTGTCTTCAGAGGAGGGAAGATCAGCTGTTTGCCGTGTGTGGGAACATCCGCGTTTTTCCTTCATTTTAAGGGCATTTTGTTTTGCCGTTTGCCCACGGCCTCAGTGTCTAGTCTCTGAGGTCAGGGGCGCCCCCGCTGGGAGGGCCCCAGGGCTGCAGGCCTCAGCAGAGCGGGGCGTGCTGGGCTTGCCGGAGCCGGGGTCTGCCCTGGAAGAGCTTGTAGAGCTTGCTCTGGCCGCTTCGCCTCGACCCCGGGGTGGGCGGCCCCGAGTCGCTCTTCTGCGGGACGGCGGGGAGCCCCACGGCCAGCTGGGACAGGTGCTGGGTGAGCTTCACCATGGCCACGATCAGAGCGCCGGCCACCAGCAGCAGGGAGGGCCACAGCAGGCAGTGCAGCACCACCGCGCTGTCGTACTTCTTGAACAGGATGGCGTCTCGGGGCTTCTTGTCCGGGCTGTAGTGGCAGGAGAAGGGGCTGCCGTGGCCTGGGTGTAGGGAGCGCAGGATCCTCTTGGCATCGCTGAGCAGCTCGTCCCCGTCTCGTAAGCACTTGGGTATGTAGAAACACTGGAAACACAAGAGCACAGCTCGGTGAGCTCTGCTGTCGCACTGCCTGGCGGGCTTTGCGCAGCAGAGAGCGAGTGGCTCTTGCACCCCCTCATTCTGGTAGCTAAACAAATTCTACACTGGGTGGATAATGCTCTGTGTGCGGCATTAAACACCCTGGGGGTTTAATGGTAAGGTGCTCATTTTTATTTTGAAAAAGTCTGTCCTGGCATGGAATGAGTTGTAACAGGTCTCAGCTGTATCTTTCCATGTGTCGAGTTCGCAGCAACACACAACCTTCCTGAATTGCATTACATTTACCATTTTGCCCTGTTTTTCTTCAGAAGGAGCATGTCAGGCAGCTGCCCTGTTGTGGTTTTGCAACATGAGGAATCTATGAGGAACAGCTGCAGCAAGCTTGTCTGAGCGACACGTCTCTCTATCAGGTGTCTCCCATGTTCAAAGGCTGGAGGGGAATTTCTCTCCTGCCCTACCTTGGGGTTTTGCTGGATGACCTCGTCGTTGTAATGCAGCACAGCCTTCTGCCCCGAAGAGGAGAGGTTGACGAAGACCTGCAGGCAGGGGTACTTGGCCTGGCCGCGGCAGTCCACCCCGCAGATGAAGGTGCAGTCCACCCAGTCCTCCAGGATCTCCGTGCGGATCACCGTGCAGTTCGCCTGCTCGCTCCAGCTGCTGCAGCGCGAGCATCGGGGGGCTTTATTAACACTGCACACACCACTCCCTGAATACTTATTCCAGCCAAGTCAGCAGTTCATTCCATTTACATTTGATTACATTATGAAGCTGGTGCAGCGTTGGCTTAAGGGGTCTTCCAAGGGCGTTATGCCTGCACTGTATGGACATGACCTGCATCATTTCTAACTTGAACAAATTAGTTCGGAATTATCTGGAATTTAAATCCATGTTTAGTTTATTTACAGTACCACACGTAGAGATATAAGCTCCACTACCTTGTTAAAACTATTACTGCTGTTTAAGACTCTGTTCTTTTAAGCTCTTGTTCTCCTGAGATGTGTTGCTTACTCCCTTTATTGTCCCAGGTGGGAAATCTGTTTTGCAGGCAGGTGAAAGAACACGATACAGTGTGCATTTAACACAACAGGAACCCATTAACTAGTAAGAAACAAGCAAGCGTAAGTAAGAAACAAGCAGCTGAAGTCATCTCCCCAATTCAGAAAGACAAAGAAGAGAGGTCACCAGCGTGTGAGAAACTGCAGACACGGACAGTGAGACGCATGCATGATGAAAAGCTGATGAAGCAGGTTAGTAGCTGCAGGAGGAGACGCACGTCCCGCCGCTGGTCCGTGCCAGTATGTCAGCCTTGAGCTCAGGGGCCTTTTGGAATCCCTGCAGGACCCGGACGCGAGCCGTGTGCGGCTGCTGGCTTCTCACCTGAGCATGTAGGGTTTGACCACGGTGATGCCCAGCACAAAGAGCATGAGCACAGAGAAGGCCATCATGGCGAAGCCCAGCAGGACAGCGCGGTCCTCCCCGGCGCTGGACACGGGCGGCTGACTCCTGCATCTGTCCGTGCCCTTCCCGTCCCTGGCCCTGCTCCGAGGGTCCTGGACGGGCACCGAGCCGCTCATATCCCTGCAGAAGGCAGAACACATGCAGCTTCTTCTGGAGCACCAAGGCCGGGGGACGGGCCCTCGCCCTGCTCACACCGCTGCGCTGCGCAGCGTGGCCGGGCCAGGTGAGGGAAGAACCCGAAACGACGAAAGACAGATGGGGGCCGAGCAGTCTGAGGCGGCGGAGGAGGCAGAGAGAGCGGCAACCCTACCTGGTGAAGCGTCTGCGCGCGCACTGCAGCGTGATCTGGACCGGGATTCCGCAGGACCCCCTGCGCGACGCCGGCTGGAGAGACATGTCCGCTCCCGGCTGGGACATGGCAACGCAGCCTCCGGCCCTGCCGCGGCGGAGCACACACACACACGCTAACGCCCGGATGAAGCGCGTCGCAGAGGCATGGAGCCTCTGACAGGAGGATTGCAGGTGCAGCTCGCACCCTGTCCCTCACCTGGGCCTGGCTGCCGCGGCAACCGCCCGGGTTTCTATAGGAACGCCAGCAGACCAACCAGCTAACGATGCCCCGTGGGCTGTTACAGGCCCATAGGGAGACTCCTTTCCTCAAGACGTGCGTGTCCTGTGCTCCATGTTTACGAGGGATTAGCTCCTGCTGTGTGCAAGGAGGAGAAGTGAACGAGAGGGACCACTGCACTGCCACCCACCACAGCACACGGGCAGAGGACGGGCTCCTCCGGTCTGCGCCTTGGACAGAGCAGGAGACCTGGCACAAGCCTTCAACAAGCTCAACCCTGCAAGCGTCTCCAATGAGCAGAGCGACATGAACCGGAAGACTCTGATGGAAACTACTCGAAGGTGTACTTCAAACTGAGAGGCAGAGGTGTGGGAGTGTGGAACAAGCTGCTCGGCCCTGTTGTTTAAGACGGTACCCTGGCCTCTTCCAAGAAACAGCTGGATAAGATCCTCCAATCACCAACATACTGACTACCAAACAGTTAGATGGGCCGAGAGCCTTTGTCTCATTTGTTCCGTTTCCTATGTTCAGAACAGAAGGTTAATTAATCTCCACAATAAGTGATGCAGCTACCAGACGAATCTGGCATAATGTGTGCAAAAGGTTACAACTCCCTCAGATATTTCGGCTCAGATTGAAATTTCAGATTCTCCAGCAAAAGCAAACTGCATACCAACAGTAAAATACTCGAGTGGAAGAGACGTAATTTTGTTTCCATTTTTGTCCTGAAATCTTTGCTTTGTCCGACAGTTAGAGGGTTTATGGGCTTAAACAGCAACAGGGTCTAATGTACCTATTAACTCAGATCACAGGCAATAACGCTCTTTCTATCCTGTCCTTTCACTTCATACCCAACCACGAACTTCATTCCTTTCAGCAGCCGCCTAATGATCTGTTTGTCACGCTGAGATTCTTCATGTCAAGATGTTGAAGCTGGTCAAGACACATCACCACCTTCCCCTGGCGCTCAAATCTCTCTGACTGCTCGCAGAGAGCGCAGGAGAGGCAAAACCAGCGAACGTACTGTAACTGTCGAGGGTTTTTAATTCACCGGCACACGCGAAGCGCAACGCAACGTCTTCCGCTGCAGTTGAAAGAGAACTGATGCATGCCATTACAGATTTTAAGATCCTTTCGGATCAGCTGTTGTCAGCTGCCTAGAGTAAGTGCCTTCGATCTTGCCACTGAGTGCTTCATGATATGACAAAGCGACTTACATGAGCAGTGTCATCGGCGCTGCTGTGGAGGACTTCAGCCCGGGCGATCTCTCTCGGCTTTTTCAAGGTTCCAGCGAACCTAGCGCTGTTTCTCCCATTTCCCGGGCTTCGATCTCCCAAACCGTCAGGTCTACAGCAGACTGAAGTTTCAAATCCAACTTTCACCCTGACAATATCCCTCTGTTTAATAATGCATGAAATGTGTTTGTGCAGGTGCTGCTCGCAGGGGGAAAAAAGGATATCAAAATAACAGAAGGGCACACAGACCTTTGCTGTACATGCAGATTTTACGAAGATATATCAGTTTTTGCTGCCGTAGGCAGGAGTGATGTAAAAGCTGTGTGCTGCAGAATCGGACTGCTGTGTGTCCCCAGATGGGTATCACCGCCTGCTCATGTATAAAGATGGAAAAAGCCACCTGGGTTATTGAAGAAGCATTAACATGTCCCTAATATTTTAGAGTGTAAAACTTGTTCTCTGTGTATAAGCTGTAGCTTCCCACGGTTTTAAACTAACACATCTCTGACAGGCAGGCTCTGATATAAAAAAACATCGACTCGCATCTGCCCCAAGGCCGCTGAGAACAAAACGCAGTGATTTTCTTCCTCGTTCTTTTACAGATGTGTTATTTCGGGGGCAGATCGAACAGCTTAACCTTGGATAACACCCCGGCATTCTGTATACGCGGTCGTTCCTAATGCAAGAAATTGTACAGGGCTAATAAAGTGATGTTATGTTAATAAAGTGGTGTCATCCACCTGGGAAGACTTGAAAAGACATAGAGGAAACATCTATTTTCCCCCCCGGCAAACCCATCCTCTCCGTTTTCATCTGCCAGATGTGGGACAGCCGATATCGTTTGAACTGCAACATGCTATTGGGTGAAACATTTCCATGCACCTGGGCGAGACCGTGCCCTGGACCTCGGGACTGTAGAGCAAAGAACCGGTTGGTATCCCGCCCAGCTGGGCGCTGTGGCCAGACTCCTCTGAAGAGCGGAGCTGGGGAAGGGACCGGGGAGAGTCAGTCCGGTGAGAGACCCGCGACACATCTTCCATTGCAGAACCTGCAGTGATCGGCACACACGGAGAACAGCCGAGATTTTGCTCCGAGCACCGCTCTTCGTAGCAGAGTCCATTTTAAGCGACGCACAGCTGTACAAAAGGTGCATGCCTGCAGGAGGGTTTTCTCCGGACAGTGCCTTATTGTTCCGCTTGAGGCCACACGAGCACCTTTTCAAACAGTGAAACACGATTGTGAAGAACGTCACGAAGAAGGAGTGATGAACTGTGAATAACTTCTCCCTTCCTTTTCTCAAGATGCTGGCTGTTCCCGCCTGACAGCGATCTGTGACATGAGCGCTCTTGCTCAGAACCAGACGGACCAGGGCAGGAGTACACCCTCCTGGACTGAGCCCAGTCCACTACAGCGCTCACACAGGGACCATTTAGGGACACCGCTGTACAAGAAAGAGAGGAGAAGACCCAAACGAACAGGGAAAGAACATGCAAACTCCACACAGAAGACTGGATTCACACAGAGGACCCAAGGGCTGAGGGCAGCGCCAGCCAGTGAGACACCGTTCTGTAGGTTGTATTAATGTAGTATGACTTTAACCTGTGTTTACGTTGTAATATCAGAGTCTTGCGCGGATGGGCAGGTCAAGGATCGGTGAGCAAATACTGATATTTTCTTGTTTACTGCAATATCACTCTGAAAAAGCGCTCTGTGGAGATACGGGCCCACCCGTGCAACTCAATTTATTGGTTCAAAACCGATTCCGGTCTTTGGAAAGATTGTTTTCAAAGCGACGAATGGTGGTTCACAATATTTTGGGCTCACTAACCCCTCTGTCGAGGTGAATTTCGGCGCCCAAGGGCAGGGTAATAACGTTGACTTTAAATGGCAGTTAAACGTAAGCATCTCGTTGCACTTGTGCATATGACAAATAAACTGAACTGAGCTGAACACTGCAGCGCTTCTGAGCGCCGGCGGGGTCGCTAGAAGAAGCAGTGACACGCTGCGCCCGCCAGGGGGGGGGGGGGGGGGGGGGGGCCATGCCTCTGGTGCTTTGCGCTCTTGTCAAACCACCGGTTTACGCGGTGAGCTCTTGTTTCCCCCCCGGACGGTTAACGCGGTGCGCTCTTGTTTCCACGCCGGACGGTTTACGCGGTGCGCCCGTGAGGTCGGCCCCGCAGTCACGCCTCCCCAGCCGGGCCGAGTTCTGACCGAGCAGCGGAGCGGAGCGACCTGTCCAGCTCGACAACACCGCACTGGCCGCGGAGTATGAGCAGCCGCAGCTGCCTGTGAGGAGGCCCGGAGACCAGGATAGACGAAGGGAGGCGGAATCTCAGCTCTGTCAGGTATAGCAGGAGCTACATTGCGGTTTTCTGCAGTTCCGAACAGTGATGAGAATGTGAGGAGACACTGCGCACAGATCCGGTGGCAGTTTCATGGCGAGGAGGGTCATGAGCGGTGTGTTGAGAGTCGCGTGTTTAGGTGCATTAAACTGGCTGACTGTCACCACTTGAAGATCCCGTAGCCCGGTGTGGGTTTTTATTGCTTCCAGGCAGTTTTGTTAACAGGACTGCGGTTTCGTTTCGTGCGTGCGTGCGGTCTTGTTTCAGTTTTGAATCTTCAACTGGGTGGTTTTAAAGTTCCAGTACTGATAATACCGGAGCGGTTCCAAGGTAAGGCAACTAAACAAAACACAGGCCTCTGTGCCCTTCTTGTTAATCTCCTGTTTATGAAGCTTGTGTCTGACCAAGGCGTCCGGCCCCAGTCGAGACAGGGAGAGAATTCAGGAAAGTCAGGAAAGGGGAATAAATTAGTCTGGGATACTTCCCGGGTCATTAATTAGCGGTACGTGAAGGAATGAGGGATATTCTGAAAAATTAAGCCTTGCTTTGCACAGCCAGGTTTTCCCGCGAGTTGTCTATTTTTCCCCAAGTCTGCATAATCATTTGGTTCTGAAATTCTTTAACTATCGGGATAATTATATCGTCGAGTCTGAACCGAGCAATTTCTGCAATTTTTCCAAGTCCAGTGTGACGTAGGACAGGTGAAGCGCTGTCGTTACGTATATCGCCTACGTCATACTAGAAGACTTGTGTGATAGCACCAGTTTCAACACTTCAAACTGACACTTTTTTGCTTTAAAGTGTCTGATAACCACAAGCTATGCTTTAAAAATAGCTGTATAATACATTTTCTTTAAATGTTATTCATGATGACTTTTAAGGACTCAGAGACTATGATTGCTACAGTATTAAAAATAAGCAAGGTAATTTTTTTCAGTTTTTTCTTACTACGTACTAGGGACATCTAAAACTGACGATTGAAAACGCTCCTTTTCTGTTTTATAATATCTAGTTTGTGATTTTCCTGCTTGTGAAGTAAAGTGTAAACAGAAACAAGGTACTAAAATAGATGAGGATTAGCCAGCTGTTCCCTTTGCAGTGCAGTCGTCACTCGGTCAGGTCAGGGGTGCTATTTCTGTGCTCTTCTGGTACTTGGGAAGGATGCACAATATTATTGAACCCCAAGATTATTAACTTTATTTGCTTTAGTAGTATAACCTTCTGTAAGTTTGAGAGACAGACTTGGAAAGATATACTACACAGAAACTAAACTAAAACCTTTTCCCCAGCAGTCTGCTCAAGTGGTGTGTAAGATGGGTGTGGCTGTAAAGAGTGTATTTCCCAGGGCTCTTCTGTGTTTACACACTCTCACAGGGTGTGTGTGTGTGACCTTACTTATGCATCCTAGGAGATAACCAACTGTCACGAGGTCACCTACAAACCAGAGCTAAACATTTCCTGTCCAGATCTCTGTATGGCACAGAATTCTCTAGTTTTCTCATGGGTCTGTTCCTGCTGTAGCAGTGCAGTACATGTTTTTTGCACAATTAATTAATGTACAATTATGTGCAATTCTCTGACTCTTTGTGCTTGTGGAGTCCCAAATCATTCCGCCAAATAGAAAAAAAGTTAATGGCCTCTTAGAATTTTTTTGAAAAGTGAGAAACATTATCCAATCTGTAAGCTTGTTGCAGACTCTCTCACCCCCTTGGGTAAATAAGGACCTCCTGTTCTCAGTTTTAGACACACTTTGGTGCGTCGTCCACCTGTATCCTCTGATTTGTGTTTCCATGGTTATCCTGAAAGAAATCCACGGGCTTGTCTTGGTTAGTGATTTTAAATACTTGAATCAGGTCGCTTGATAGTCTTCTCTGTTCAAGATCAAAAAGGTTCAGTTCCTGTCGGTGTGGGACACTCCCTTCAGACCAAAGAGACTCAGTTCCTCCAGCCTGTCAGTGTGGGACACTCCCTTCCGACTAGAGAGACTTAGTCTGTTTGCCTGTTAGTGTGGGACACAGCTGTAATGTCCACAGTCCCTCACGTAGTGTCGAACTGGCTGCTTTTCAGGACAACAGCATGGAGCAAGGAGACCAGTCCCCCCTGAAGCACTTTGTGCTGGCGAAGAGGAAGATCAGCTCCATCTTCCAGCAGCTGCTGGATTATGTCAACGAAGGGGCGGCATTCCTGGAAGGTAAGGGAAGAGGACCGCAGGAGTCAGGATCTTGGCTGTGCTGCAGGTGCTGGAGTTTGCGTCCGTCCCGGCGCTAAACCAATCGCTGGGCACTCGAGTGGAGTGGAGTGGAGTGGGCTGGGCGGGAATGCGGGAGAGGAGAGGACGAGCCTGAAGCTGTTTGGTCTGCTCCTGCCAGAAACCTGCCGGACCAAGGAGCTGGAGCAGATCGCCACGGCGGAGCAGAGGGCGCGGATCCAGGCGGACACCGAGAAGATCGCCGTGATCAGCGAGGTCCTGGCCCGGAGGCACATGAAGGTGGCCTTCTTCGGCAGGTACCGGCGCGGCGCCGCCGTTCCTCCGCGTGCCTCCCCCCGCCGCGTGCAGAGCCCGCCGGCGCCCGCCTGACCCCCCGCGGCTTCGTTTCCTTTCCCAGAACCAGCAACGGGAAGAGCACGGTGATCAACGCCATGCTGCGCGACCGAGTGCTGCCCAGCGGCATCGGCCACACCACCAACTGCTTCCTCAGCGTGGAGGGCACGGACGGGGACAAGGCCTACCTCAAGACCGAGGGCTCGGAGGAGGAGCAGAGCGTCAAGGTGCGGCGGTCTCCCGGGCCGGAGCGCAGCCCGTGTGTCTGGGAGCTGGCGTTGACGGGGGTTCCCAGCCCTGCTGCCCCTGTACCCTCGGAAAAGCACGTCGGTATCAGCCGGGGCCTCGCGGGAGCCTGCCAGCTTTTGGAAGGCGGCGCCGTCCTGTGCATAGTGGTATTGGGTCTCCCCACCCCCCCTCCACCCCCTGCTGCCACACGGTTTCCCCCCCAGGGGAACTGGGCACGGGCGTCGTGGTGCGCTGCTCCGCAAGAGTTTAGAAGCTCGGCAAGGCCCTGCCTGGCTTAAGAGCTTGAGGAGGGTTGATATCACTCTGGTATCCGGTGCAAGCAGTGTGGCTCTGCCCGGCACTCCGGTGCAGTCCTTTGCGCGGTGGGAGAGGTGCTTTGAGCCCGAAGGGGGATATAAATGGGGGATTAGAGGCTGTCTGTCAGGGCAGGGTACGTCGCCACCTGATGTTGGTTGGCTTCATCTGGCACCGTTGATGCCTGGAGTGACTTTATTTTGTACCGAAATCACGATGGATGTAACTGAGGCCTGTCTGTGTTCTGTTCACTCCTGTGAGTGCTTTATATGAACTTAAGTAACAGGATTTAAAAAAAAAAGTGTTCAGCATCCCTTTGTCTGCCCCCCGCTCCCTGCTCCCTTCCTGTTGCCAGCAGACCGTGAACCAGCTCGCCCACGCCCTGCACATGGACAAGAGCCTGGACTGCGGCTGCCTGGTGAAGGTCTTCTGGCCCAAGGCGAAGTGTGCCCTTCTGAGGGACGACCTGGTGCTGGTGGACAGGTATAGCGTCCGGTCCGAGGCCGGGGCCACTCGCGTCAGACAAGACTCCCGCTTCCCCTCTCGAGTGTGTTTGCCGAGCGCCTGAGCTTGACCACGTGTGCCGAGAGCAGAATGAGCCCAGGCCTCTCCTGGCCTGTCATTCCTGTTCAGCTGGTGTGCTTAGAAGAACAAGCAAGGGTGCTTTAAAACATTTAACTTTCATTTAATTTCACCAACTGTTTTTAAAGAGCAATGCTGAGTTTGCTATGCGTCCTTAAGTGTTATGTCAGCAAAACTCAGTGTTGCCAAAACTTTGTGGTGGATAAACATCAGACCTGGAGTCCAGACATTTTACAGGGCGGGGGGTGTCTTGTCCAGTTTCCCAAGGCTTGGAGACGGACTTTGACCCCTGCAATCCAGATTAAACACGGGATGAGTAGTAATTTGTGAAACTGGTCTCACTCTCCCAGTCCAGGGACTGATGTGACAACTGAGCTGGACACCTGGATCGACAAGTTCTGTCTGGACGCGGATGTGTTTGTCTTGGTGGCCAACTCTGAGTCTACGCTGATGAACACCGTAAGTGTGCACACGGCCTGTCCATCTGCTTTGTTCACAGGAGTGCTAAACTGTTTTTTATTCATTACTTCCTGTATTTGCCTGCGATTCTGAGGGGTCTGTTTTTGAATCCCCCCTGGCTAGCACTTTGAAGAGTGGTTCATGTTTGCCATACCACTTGTTGAAAGGCTAATGACGGTTGTGCAATGTTTCTTTGTCAAACAAGAAATGCCTGTGTTAGAGTCGTACATTTTACACCCAGAGTTAGCAAATAACTACTGGAACAGAGACATACAGCATTTGTACACGCTACAGAGTGACATCTCTGTTTATCTCTGCTGAACTATCTGAGGCACTCCAGAGCACACAATGTCAGACAGGTCATCCATGCCAGTGCTTTCAGAGGTCGGCTACTCTGGCCTAGTATTTACAGTAAGCTGTTCTCTAAATAGTCCCTCCTGCAGCTGCTGAAGGAGAATATGATATGTTCAATGCATGGACACAGACATGAGGATTATTGACATTCTTACAGTTCGTTTTTTTTCTGACCTTGAAGGGTTTTCAGGCCATTATATTTAAAGGTGTACAGAGAACAGTGTGTGTGTGTGTGTGTGTGTGTGTGTGTGTGTGAACATCGAAGAATTGATGGCCTGTTCAAAACTGTATCACAAAGACTTTGCACCCTCAGTGCAGTGCAGTCTGAAGTGTGTACAGCCTGGGTCCCAGTGGCAGAGAGGCTACTGCCCTGGTGGTGATCTCCACATGCCCCATGATGGGCAGCAGTATGGCAAGAGCCTTGTGATGTGGCCTGTCTTTGTCCATAGGCAGTGGACGCCACAATGGACACCCCAGTGTGAAGTCACTCAAAGGGGCGTAGGGCCCCCACGTTAAGCCTGTGATGAGGGCCAGAATCTATAAAGGCCTGGAGTGCACCTGGAAGTCTGAGCGCTTCTTGTTTCCTTTTCACTCCAAGGAAAAGCACTTTTTCCACAAGGTGAATGAGCGTCTTTCCAAGCCCAATATCTTCATCCTGAACAACCGGTGGGACGCGTCGGCCGCCGAGCCCGAATACATGGAGGATGTGAGTAGATCCCGAGTATAGGGGGGACGTGAGCAGAGCTCGAGGCCGCAGGCCAGCTTGTTGCCTGGATCGTGTTTGATAGGCGAGCCGTCCTGGGCCTTCTCCTGGCTCTGGTGGCGCAGCAGTGCAGCACCTTGCTGCTGACCTTGTTCAGTCGGCACTAGCAGAGACTTGGGTTCTGATGGGCCGGGGAGTCACGAGGCTGGGGTTCTGTTGGGCTGGGCTGGGGAGTCACGAGGCTGGGGGTCTGTTGGGCTGGGCTAGGGAGTCACGAGGCTGGGGGTCTGTTGGGCTGGGGAGTCACGAGGCTGGGGTTCTGTTGGGCTGGGCTGGGGAGTCACGAGGCTGGGGGTCTGTTGGGCTGGGGAGTCACGAGGCTGGGGGTCTGTTGGGCTGGGCTAGGGAGTCACGAGGCTGGGGTTCTGTTGGGCTGGGCTGGGGAGTCACGAGGCTGGGGGTCTGTTGGGCTGGGCTAGGGAGTCACGAGGCTGGGGTTCTGTTGGGCTGGGCTGGGGAGTCACGAGGCTGGGGGTCTGTTGGGCTGGGCTGGGGAGTCACGAGGCTGGGGGTCTGTTGGGCTGCGATGGGGAGTCACGAGGCTGGGGGTCTGTTGGGCTGCGCTGGGGAGTCATGAGGCTGGGGGTCTGATTGGGCTGGGCTGGGGTTCTGTTGGGCTGGGGAGTCACAAGGCTGGGGTTCTGTTGGGCTGGGCTGGGGAGTCACGAGGCTGGGGGTCTGTTGGGCTGCGATGGGGAGTCACGAGGCTGGGGTTCTGTTGGGCTGCGCTGGGGAGTCACGAGGCTGGGGGTCTGTTGGGCTGCGCTGGGGAGTCATGAGGCTGGGGGTCTGATGGGCTGGGCTGGGGTTCTGTTCGGCTGGGGAGTCACAAGGCTGGGGTTTTGTTGGGCTGGGCTGGGGAGTCACGAGGCTGGGGGTCTGTTGGGCTGCGATGGGGAGTCACGAGGCTGGGGGTCTGTTGGGCTGCGCTGGGGAGTCACGAGGCTGGGAGTCTGTTGGGCTGCGCTGGGGAGTCACGAGGCTGGGGTTCTGTTGGGCTGGGCTGGGGAGTCACGAGGCTGGGGGTCTGTTGGGCTGCAATGGGGAGTCACGAGGCTGGGGGTCTGTTGGGCTGCGCTGGGGAGTCACGAGGCTGGGGGTCTGTTGGGCTGCGATGGGGAGTCACGAGGCTGGGGGTCTGTTGGGCTGCGCTGGGGAGTCACGAGGCGGTGGTTGACCCGGCAGGTGAGGAGGCAGCACATGGACCGCTGTGTCAGCTTCCTGGTGGAGGAGCTCAAGGTGGTGGAGCGAGAGCAGGCCCCCAGTCGAATCTTCTTCGTGTCGGCGAAAGAGGCGCTGAACGCCAGGATGCATCGAGCTCAGGGCATGCCGGAGGGGGGTAAGCACGCACGCCGCGACCTGCAGGCACTTTCGGGAGTGGGCAGACAAGACAGACGTGCAGGCTGAAGAAGACGGGCACCATTCTGTCACTATACGTATGTGTCAGTTGGTTCTCCCTGCACTGCTTGTGCACAGAGCTGGAGTGCGTTATGTCACTGTAAAAGTCGACTTCGGTGTAACGTCAGCTTGGACAATAACGCAGAATCCATTTAGCTGGGTGTTAAACTTTTTGTTCCATTTTTTGTTCTTTTTGCTTGTGTAAAGTCAGATCAAGACCTGCTGCTTAACTATGTCAGGACTAATTTCACTTTCTGCGACAGGTGGTGCTTTAGCTGAAGGGTTCCAGGAGAGACTGAAGGAGTTCCAGAATTTTGAGAGAACGTTTGAGGCAAGTGCAGAGGCTGAGAGAGGCTTGTCCTGCTCCTCCTGGCTTTTCTTCTTCCCTCTGTGATTCTGTCCCTCTGTAGGGCTGCTGACTCACTGGTCTTGCTCTCCTCTCCTCTGCAGTACAAGTGCTGAATGCACACACAGCAGGTGCTTTCACAACAGACCGGGAGCTACTGCCTCTCTTTCCTCTCTCTTAGGAAATGCTAAGTTTTACTTCAGAGCTCAGCAAATAAACGGGAAATGAGGACCAGAATTCAAACGGTATACTTCCAGAGGGAACTGATCTAGATTGCTAACCTTTAAAATCAAGCACTTTAGTCAATAACACACAAAAGTATTGCACGCCAGTTCAGAATTTATCTGGGGTAGGTATTATACACTTTTTTTAAAAATTAAGGTTGCTGAAAAAGTTGAGACAAATATTATGTCCTATTAATTTTTGGGTTTTGTTATTTGAAATGAGCTATCGGCATAATGAAGTTGAAAACTGCCCCTCTGAGGAAACAGTAGCAAACCGTCTTGACACTAACCTGCTCCACTGTTCGCTTGCGGAGCTGTAGAGCTCACCGCAGAAGAGCTGACAGTTCTGGTCTCGCACGGTACTCCTGTGCTCGAGCCCTGCCCTCCCAGCGGCCCTCACTGCTCTGTGCACAACCATCGAGCTGTGTCCTCATTGCTGAAGTCTAGATTTACTTCGGCGAGGCTCTGAAGACCCCTCTCTCCTCTGTTCTTGCCTTCATTTTTCCTTTTTCTTTCTGTTTTTCTGCTTTCTGGTTGTTATTTTCTTTTAATTTCCCTTGGGATGTGATGTATTAAATGCGATTTATTTAATTTTCCAATGTCACAGTGGATTAGTTCCTCTTGGAACATCCTCAGTATCGCCATCTAGATGTTCAGCTGTGTTTGGTTATCTGCATGGTTATAGGAGTTTCAGTTATTGTCATGTTTCTTTTTGTGACTTTTGGGTTTTTGTGATTTTGAGTTTCTTCATTCTGGAAGAAGCACATTACTGTGAGAATTGAGGGAGTGGCTCCTGGGGGAAGGTACTGGTCTGCTGCTGCAGGTTTGCGGAGTCGGTGGCCTTGAGTTGGTGTTGCGTTGGTTTTGAGTTGGTTTCCGTTTGCGTTGCCAGCAGCAGCTCGGTATGTTCTCCCCACTCTCCGAGCGCGGCCGCGCTGTGCCGCTCTGTCATCACAGTAATGTGTCGTGGCCTCGCAGGAGTGTATCTCGCAGTCAGCAGTGAAGACAAAGTTTGAGCAGCACACGATCAGGGCCAGGCAGATCACTGAGACCGTGAAGGGCATCATGGACGCCATCAATATCACCTCAGCAGAGAAGAGGTGAGCGCCTACCACTTCCTCTCCCGCGTCCCAGGGCACCTGAGGGCTTGTTCTCCTCCCCTTCTCAAAGCTGCCCGATTTCAACCGCGAAACCCTTTGTTTCAGCTGCTCTGAGTCTGCACTGCTGCCTTCTGTAGGCAGCAGCAACAACAGGAGGACCAGCTCGAATTCACCAGCCTCTGCCTTTCGATCAGCCTTCACAGAAACTATTTTTAACTCCCAAAAGCTGTTTGTCACGGCTGATCTCCAAGGGCTTGAGATGAGCGTTAATGTCCCTCTCTTGGAGTCACACCAGTATTTAATGGCGACCCTGTTTCCACTGTTAGCATTTTATGCAGTCAGGCAGCAGGTGGTGAAGCATGTGTTTGCTGCTGTGGGTCTTGTTGCCCAGATGACTTCTGCAGAAAGCCTTTGGGCACATCTCCAGAATGGCATCAGCACTTCTACAGCCTGAATCCAAATAATACAGACCAGTCTTTGTGGTGAAGTGACACCTGGCTGACCAAGTGTCTAACGGCTCTCCTCCGCTGTCCCCTCGCCCCAAGAGTCCGTTCGCTGGAAGAGAAGGACGACCAGGTGGACCGACTGGAGTTTGTCCGCAATCAGCTGAACCTGCTGACCGAGGACATCAAGAAGAAGATCAAGTCTGTGACGGAAGAAGTGGAGGCCAAGGTAAGAAGAAACTGAGCTCGTGCCCTCCCTCAGTTCATGTCCCAAAAGAAGCAGCACAGCTGGAGCCAATAGGGGGTGCGGGTCTGCGGTTCTCAGGCTGTCGAGGTGCCCTCATATGTAACAAGCTGATAACCACGCTGGCTGGGCTGGACGTTATCCTAAATATATTCTGCCAAGTTTAAGTCGGGAGTAAGGATTGAGACTGACTCCTGGAACAGAGGCTCCCCAGACAGGAACCATCAGAATCTCTGCTGTAGACGATCTTGACCTCAGTTTTTTACCTTTTCAGGTTTCCAGCGCAATGGCGGAAGAGATTTGCCGTCTGTCGGTGCTGGTGGATGAGTTCCACTCTGATTTTCATCCCTCTGCGCAAGTTTTAAAAATGTACAAATCTGTAAGTGTACCGCCGGTGGAGAGCAGGCCCGTCCTGGTCGTGTTGAGGAAGAGAGGGGAAACTCGTGGGGCCTCGCCGAGATCAGCTGACTCTTCAGTTCCTCGGCTCGAACTCGCAGGATCAAACTGTAGGCAGTCAAGGGATGCTTTTGTAAACGAAAGAACGATTGATTGCTCCATGGTATTGGCGAAGACCTGCCAGTGTCAGATTTCCTGATCCAGGTGGCCTTCGGCACTTGTGACCTTTCGCTAGCAGAACTCAACTCCACCCCTGCTGCTCGTTTGCGGTTGAGCTCGTTATCAGTCAGGTCCTGTGTGTTAATCTCTACCTGGAGCTTCAATGCCTGCACCTGTACTCGCGTGCGGTGACTCTCATGCCCCTCACCTGTCTTTGAAGGAACTTCTGAAACACGTGGAGGAAGGAATGGGGAAGAACTTGGCCTTTCGCTGCTCCAGCGCCGTCAACGCGTCTGTGCACTCGGCCCAGCAGCAGATGATCGGTGAGAACATGCGGGAGGGGGTGAATTCTGCCCACGAAGCAGTACCACTGCGTCTTTCATTTGCCAACACAGAAAAAAATCACAGCCAGGTTTTTATGAGGAGTAGACGCGTTTTAAAATAAAAGTTGGGCCTTTGGGGTACACTCTGGCCCTGGAAGAGTGAAGTAAGAGAGACGGGGAGTTTGTTTTTCCAGTTAACGCAGGGAAGCCCCAAGGTATAGGAGCTGTAATTGTAGTCATCCCTGTGTTTTGCAGTTTACGAAGTCCTTAGTATCATGAGGTTTTGTCAAAATTAAACTTCTTTTTCATCAACGGTTTGACCATAAAATGCACACTCTGTATAAGGATTAATTGATGTGTAGCTAGACTGATAAGAAGCTGGATAAATGGGAAAAGCAGCTTGTGTGCCGGATAGCTGAACAGATGTCCAGACCGATAGGAACGTGCATCCCTACCTTCTCTACCTGGGCTGAAGTCCTGAGTCCTGACTGCTTGTCCTCCTCCTCCTCCTCTCAGAGAGCCTGCAGCCTCTGCTGCCCCCTGCTGCTCAGGACCGGCTTCACATGCTGGTCCCCTGCAGGAAGTTCGACCTCAGCTATGACCTGAGCTGCGGCAGCCTCTGCTCCGACTTCCAGGAGGACATCGAGTTCCGCTTCTCCCTGGGCTGGGCGGCCCTGGTCACCCGCTTCCTGGGCCCCGCCAACGCCAAAAGGGCCCTGACGCTGGTGGACAGAAGCTTCCAGGTAGGAGCGGCGTGCCGCTCGGAGACCTCGCGCGGGTTCAGGGTTCAACCCCTCTCCCCAGCCGTGAGACTCCCCTGCTTTCATCATGAAGTTAAAAAGTAAATACAAAACCCCAAAGGAGCACCCCTGCGGTGTTGATATCCCTACCCTGCCCGGTTAAAAGGAGCGTCTCACAAGCACAAACACGAGGGGCCACGAACACCCCTGGGTCTAAGCTAGCTTGAGCTTGTGCGCTCCTGGCAGCTGGGAGGGCTTTCCTCATCGTCCGTCCTTCCTCTTCCCAGATTCCCCAGCCTCTGGCGACGACTCCGCCGGCAGTGGGGGCTCTGCCTGGGGCCCAGGGCGCCCCGTCTCAGGACGAGCTGGTGCTGTCCATGGCCGCCGGCTTGGCCTCGCTCACCTCGCGGACGTCCATGAGCGTCCTCATCGCCGGCGGAGTGGTGAGTGTCCGCCTGTCTGGCCTCCAGTTCAAGTTCAGAAAGGGCAAGCAAGGAGGGAGTTCTCCCGGGTAAGGACGGGTGTTCTCCATGCCTGGCCTCAGGTGCTGCCTTTGATACAAAACTAACTACAGGTAGAGCTGGCAGCCAGGCCGGCGGCAGTCTGTGAGGGCTGGTGGCAGAAAGGGCAGGAGGGGCTGATGGGTCCTGCTCTTCCGCCGGGCAGGTGTGGCGGACGGTGGGCTGGAGGCTGATCGCGCTGTCGGCCGGGCTGTACGGGCTGCTGTACCTGTACGAGCGGCTGACGTGGACGACCCGCGCGCAGGAGAGGGCCCTGAAGCGGCAGTTCGTGGACTACTCCACCGAGAGGCTGCAGTTGATCGTCAGCTTCACCAGCGCCAGCTGCAGCCAGCAGGTCCAGCAGTAAGTCCGGCTAGCCGCCCTGCGGTGACCGCCCCCGCGTGACCCTCTTGCCGGCGCTCGGTGTGACCGCCTGCGTGTTGTCCGTCCGATGCTTATTCATTTCTCGGATCAATGGCGACAGTTTTAAAAAGGTATGTGAGGTAGCAGACTGGGTGGGACGTAGTTCGAGCAGCTCCAATTTAAAGGTTCCTACGACATTGACCTGTACTGACCAGCGAACACCAGGGTCCGTGATGAGGTAAAGGTCTTCATACCTTCATAGCTGTTCAGCTCTTCGGGGGCCACAGGCAGCGAGGGTGCGGGGGGCGTGCGGGTGTGGGCAAGGGGCCGCGGGCAGCGAGGGTACGGGGGGCGTGCGGGTGTGGGCAAGGGGCCGCGGGCAGCGGTCAGGTCTTCACATCCGTTTCCCTCGGCGCCGCAGGGAGATGGCTTCTACCTTTGCGCGGCTGTGCCAGCAGGTGGACCTCACGCAGAAGGAGCTGGAGGGCGAGATCAGCAGGCTCACCAACAAGATCGAGCGGCTGGCAGCAGTCCAGAGCCGGTCCAAGACCTTGAGGTGAGCGTCGCCGTCTTTACGGACAGACCTTTCCGGGAGACCTGAAAGAGCGGTTTAAAGATCCTTGTGTTGGACACTTGACCTCGACCTGTCTCAGGCATCCAGTTCTCGCCTGTCTTGCCTTGTACACACCCATGCATCCCTCTGGCAATTTTATTACAGTTATTCTGCTGCTTTTCTCACACCACATCGCTCTGCTGTTGAAGGTGTAGCCACGTCCCATGATATGTGCAGTTTTACATGACATGAAAGCTTGTGCTGCTCATCAGGCTATGTTCCAAAATACAAAAGCAGTTGCTGCAAATGTCGCTGTCGCTGTACGTAGCTCCATGGTTTTCAGGGATGTTTCTACTGTAATAAAGCCGTGAACACTGTCTGCCGATAGTTCTGGTTAGTAGGCTGGCTTGCCTCCCAGCCAGCCTGAGACAATACTGTACAGGTGAGGACCACAGGTCTGCATCACTCTGTTGCAACTTTCATCTTATACCCAAATGCCACCAACGCAGGGCTCTTGGCTAGCTTTCTGTATCAGGTTATTGTCAACCCACTTCTTGGATGCTGTGCTTTTCTTTTAGGCACAAGGCAACAAGACTGGAGACAGAGCTGCAGAATTTCACCACGCAGTATTTACAGCCTGAGCAGTAACAGTCTCCCCACCCCAGGCCAGAGGACCCGCAGGCTCTGCGCACCGTCGCAGGAAGGAGATCTCTTTTTATAGCAGATTTTATTTTTCATCAGAGAAGTCTGTACCAAGAGTTCACAAAAAAGGATCACCCACCCTTTCTCAATAAGCCCTTCAGATGTTTTTGTACCTTTCTACTTTTATCTCCCCTCTAGGATCCTTAATAAACCTAAGGTTGAAACAAGTACCTAAACGAAACACACCTGAATCACACAGGTCTGAATAATTTTTCAGGTATAATGTGGTGCTTTAGAGAAGAGCTTTAATACTCTACAACAAGCTAAATTACCAGAGTTCAATCCCTGTTTGAGCCGTTTTACAGGTATATTCACTTTTGAAGATCATTGTTGTCAAAGTCTGATTTGAAACAGATGGACATTTCCAGTCCTGCACTGGTCATTGGTCTGGCATGTCTGTTACTACAACACATGGAGCTGTGCTCTGGCTCGTCTTCCAGCTGGTGTCCACAAGACCTGAGCAGTGATTTAAAGACCGTTTCTGCTTCTGCAGATCATGGCTCTACCCTGTAGTGCTGTAACCTTGAGCAGAATATGTGAAATAACTCGATCGGGCTTTTGAGGGGCCATAACCTTCAAGGTTAACCCCAAGGTTTGCTCAATCTTTGCCATATTCACTGTTGTGAAAGTCCGTTTTTGAGAAACATGAGGTTTGTATAGAACTGTTTGATTACCACAATTGTATTTTATATTTTTTGGTAATGGTTTGTACAAGCATGAGCTGGGTAATACTGTTAAAAAAAACACTTTTTCTTCTTTGTAAAAGTCCCATCTATTATTGCTTTTTTCGGTTTGAAGAGCCACTGTAGTTACCTCTTTTTATTTATATGACAGAAATTTAATTAAAGTATCAAATTGTTAAAAGCGCATTTTTGTGTGGTGCTGGGAATTATTGGTCGATGAGCCAGAAGTGGCCGTTTTCTTTTGTCCCTTTGGCCTTTACAGCAAGAAGTAGTGCAGGATAAGTTAAGATGTAGCTGCCAAAAAACATTTTAAAGTTGTAATTGAAAAAGGCTTCAGAATTACAGACTTCCCATCACTATATGTGAATCACAGTAAGAGACTCGGCCTTCTCCGAGAAGCAAGGATGTACCACACAAAGCACTTTTGTTTTTTAGTGGTTTATTTGCAGGTGGATTTCTTACACGTGTGCCTATCAGTCACAATCTTATAAAAGCTCTGTTGCTACAAATTTGCACTGAAGAGTATAAACTTACAATCTCTTAACATAGTGAACACACTGAACACAACAGCCTTGGTTAAAAGCTTTTTCTTTTTTTTTTTATTGGTTACAATATCAAGTCATGGCAACATATCAGTATCACCGAGCCACTGTACAAATACAAAGAAAAAAAATCTGTTGTGGAAAAAAAAAGTTATCTGGTAGCAGGTGATTATAATTATTTCACACAAGAGCACTGTAAGAGAAAATGGTGGCACCAAGTCCCTGGTTCTGACTGGCTCAAAAAAAACATTGAAAAATAAAAAATAAGACTTTGTTGGGAGTACATACAAGAGCCAAAAGGCAGTGCATTGTTACTAAAACAGTGTTAATGTTGTGGTGATGACACACAACTCGAGCAATGGACAGCCAAGCTTCGACAGTCGGCACCTTGGCTCTGTGCTGTCCCCTCTAGCCCATAAAGCACGACCGCGTATGTCAGGGCTGCTTGAGGCCAACAGGCCTCTGTCCATCAACCACAGCGAGGAGGGGGGGGGGTGAGTCTGCTAGCTGAAGCCCTGGAGCATCTGAGCCCTTCCTGCCCTGCTGCTGTGACAAGACTTCCTGGACCACAGGGGGGGGGTTAGCTCCCTCAGATAGGGGCGGGGTCAGGGGCGGGCCTGGGGGGGGGTTGATGTTGGGGGGGACTAGTCTCAGATAGGGGCGGAGTCAGGGGTTGGAGTAAACCTCGCAGACAGGGACTAACCTCTCAGGACAGGGGTGTGCCCCACTGACCAGGGCCCTACCAATTTTACACCAGGAACCAAGGTAAAAAAAAAAAAGGGGGTAGCCCACTGGAAAAATAATGAAAATGTATTTATACATTTAATGCAGTTATTTAATTAACGGGTCAGACCAATACTTTCCCTCCCTTGGGATCTGCTTTCACCGAGGGAGGCGGCCTGTTCCATGGGGATTAAAACTGACCCCACCCCTCCCTCTACGAAACCCCACTCCGCCCGGAACATGGGAGACCCCAGACGTGTGTGAAAAATAACGTGAAGGTCCAGAGAGGACGAGAAGGCTCTATTGTCCATGAATCACTCAGTCAATCAAACCCCCGGACTCCCCTCATGGTCTCGACCTCAGGGGTCTGGATTCAGGTCTTGCTTCAGCACTACTGCTGTGCCCCACCTCTCACTCATAAAATGGGATTTGGGCCATTTTTACCCCCACCTCCCATGGGAAGCTAGAATCCCCAACTGCAAAACTTCATACACACGACAGAGGTGGCAACGGTTTGCTTTGCAGCGGTGGGGGGCGGGGGGGGAGGGATTATTGAACTGGCCGCACTCCTGGGCGTTATTGTAGAGGGTTGAAGAGCAGGTCAGGTTTTGACAAGAGCAGCTGGAGAGGGAGCAGTTCTTGAAAAGCGGCCACAGTAGGACCAGGAGCCCCTGGTTCTGCATGAGTCTCCCAGTGCCAGCCTCCTGCCTTGATAAAATCAAACCCTTTGCACATCAGGCTGCTCCATACTGCCTGAACAAGCCCCATCATTAGCTTCCTCACAGCAGATGCATTATAAAGTGGTCAGTGATGGTTTTATTTTTTTTGCACTTAAGTATTGTTCATCGCCCAGCTGTACCAAAAGTTGGTTAAATCGATGACCATCAACAAGGTGGAGAAAGTAAAAAAGAGGCAGAAATGCCATCTCTCGCTTCAGGCTGAAAGGGGCTCTGTTTTGTGTGGTGGCAGAGATAGCGTTTGATCTTTAACTAGGGCGGGACCAGTTGAATAAGGCTCCCGGGTGTCTAAACTGTTTCTGAAAGAACCAGAAGGGCCCCCTTGTATTCAGTCAAGTTGGTGGCAACGATGGCCAAATCTGCACATCGTCGGCCACCAAGGGGCCTCGCAGTCTGCTCGCCCTTCACCGCAGGCTTCGGCCATTTCTCTCCGAGTGCCAGTCTTGGACACGACTGAGTGATGCTCGCGGAGGGAACAGGGAGGGGTTAAGGGAGCACAGGAGGAGGCTGAAGCAAGTATTTTTTAACACCCCCCCCAATCATCATCATCATCATCAACACGCAACTCCGAGCGCACTATGCCAACGGGAAGACGTCAGCTGCCTGGCCCAGGTACGTACAAGCGGGAAAGGGGAACTGAAAGGGCAGCAGGAGGCGTGTGAACCACATGAAATGGTATAGAATTTGAGCAGTAGGAGGCAGGACTTAACAGGACTAAAGTGAAACCTTGAAATACGCAATTGCATGAATGACTAATTTTGTTTCATATTCTTTTTGAGGCAACCTTGGGGTTGGCATGAATGACACCGGAGGGGGGGCTCGTCTTCCATTTCAAATGCATCAGGGATGTGGGGTACCAACCTCACCCCCGTGTCATTTCCCCAGCGCCCAGGGGGAGGGCCTGCAGCACACCGTCTGCACTCTAAAGCAAGGGTAAGCCCGCAGTGGGCCCAGCCCTGCCGCTGGGCAAGTAATGTTGCTTTTCTTTCATCATTTACACACGCTCCCAGAACGCCTTCACCACAGCTACATAAACAGGTCAGATTATAAAAAACCTAAAAAGTAAGCTTGATCTTCATGTGCCTTTGTCCCATTTCTAACAAAAAGCTGTGTATTGTACACGCATATGTAATGTGATTGATACCCTTTTATCATTGTTAGAACTTTAATACTGTTGCATTATTTAACAGAACACTGCAGTATCCAACATCGCACAACACTAGACACACCCCAGGGCGTCCCGGGGGTGAGTCAGAAAGGCTCCGCTTTGATCGGGGAGAACCCAGCTCCTGGAGCTCTAACCCGAACCCTACACGAGGCAAGGAGTTTGAGAAGAACAAATGTTGCTTTCAGTTTTTAAGGCCATCCTCTAATGTGATTCAAAGAAAAACCTCCAGCAAGCCCACAGCTCTACATGAGCTATTAGTAAGATTGAGCATGGTTCTGTAGTAGGTTTAAAGGCAGAATTACCCATGAAAGTTATTTCTATTGAACTGAACTGGATATTCACCACTGCATCTTAAGCAAAGAGCCGTGCTGGGGCCCAGCTGGGCATTCTTGTTAGATGCCTTTATCATTTTAGGCAACTCATGAATTTAACTTCCAAGTATTTAACACATTCAAGAAACTTTTATACTGGATCAGCATTAGGGCACTGGTCTTTCTGTTCAGTCTTGTAAGCAAAAACATTAATACAAACAGACCTTAAATAAGTGGCACAAAGCAGCTGTTATGTAATTCCACTTCAGTGTTCAATGAGGGTATAATTTTGGCACAAAGCGTAGCCTTGGAAAAAAAAAAAGGCAGGTTGACCACACAGTACGGTAAGGATCTTTTCAACACTGAACCGCAACACATCTTACATCACGTTTACCTAAAAGCATCTCTTTCTGGAAAAGCCACATTCTATCGTCAATCTATGCAGATTTTTTTTTTCCGGAGAGTAAAAAATAATTTGGGAACTGTTGGCTAAAAACACAAAACCGCAACTAATTATACTACCCGACTGTAAAAAGGATTTCTTCATAAACAATAAATACAATAACCGTGTTCGTCCTAAGTGCAGAAAGCAACCCGGCTCTTCATCGCGCTGCAGTAGCTCTACAGAAAAGGAAAGGAGGAGGAGGAGGAGCTGCTCCGCCCGCGACAGGACGCGCCGCTCCGAGCGGGAGAAAGCCACCCCTCTGCTCGCCTTTCTTTTGCCTGGCGACTTGGGTCCCGGCCCGTCCTGGGCCTGGCGCTGCACGCGAATACGTCTCGCCCGGAGGCGATGGTGTGGTGCGGCGCATGACGGGCACGAGCCCCAACGAGCCCCCCCGCCGGGCGACGCCGGGGGGCTGGCGGCTGAAACAAACCCGACTGCTCAGGCCACGGTTCGAAAACGGCAATCGCGCGACGGGGGTCCTCGGTCGGGGGTGGCCGGTACGGAGGTCCGGAGATGAGGGGGTGCTGCAGGAGGGCAGGAGTGGGGCCGTGGGACCCGGGGAAACACGGGTGGCCGGACAAGCGCATCAGCGCGACTGACACTGTGCGGCAGCCGCCCCCCCAGCCCCTGCGCTTGGCCATAAGACAATCGATACTGACTTCGCCGGCTCACGCTTCGAAAACGCGGACTGCTTCCTCATCGAGTCCCTCCGTTTACCTCGGCAGAGCTGTGCAAGCCGTGTTCTGAAACGGGCCGCGGGAGGGTTCTGATGCGCTACGCGCAGGTCCTGCACCTCCGCTCCTCATCGCCACAAGCCCGAACGTGCTTCCCGGCCCACCTGCGCCGCGCCGGTCTCTCGCCTTCACCGAGCCAGCGCACACGGCGGTAACGGGGGGTGGGGGGGAGCGTTTCGGCGAGGGGTGAGCCAGGAGCAGCGCCCGGGGGAAAGAAGCGAGAGTGAGGTCCTAAAGCAGAGGCTGGGGGCCAGGAGTCTGGCCCACCTCAAGCCCTCTCCACGGTCAACAGGATGGGCCGTCTCCCCAGTGGCTCTGTACCGGTGACGTGGACATTCCTGGGGGACGGGGGGGACTCTGTTTAACAGTGCTGCTGTAAGTGGAGCACCCGAGGACCGACGAGGACAGGAGGGCGCCGCCCTCAAGCGCCCCCTGTTGGAGGAGCGGGAATCGCGACCTACCGGCTGCCCGCACCCCCAGGGACGGTCAGTCTGGACCAGCCCCCATCGAATCCTTCAGACCGTAAGGGGAAGGTCTCTACGTCGGTATTCCTCTCTTCTCAGCGGGAGAAGGGGACCAGACCTCTGTGACATTCGCTGTGCAAGTGGGCCTGGACTACAAAGACAGAGCAGTCCATTCATTATTGCAAGACACACCACTAGCATTTTTAACTTAATGTACATGGTGTGATACTACAATACAAACATACACATTAAATTGCCCCGTCTCCTCAAAATCCAGCCAAATGCTTTGTCCAGGACATACAATTACCATCTGCAGGTGAAGCAGGTGAAAGGTCATTGTCTCTTTCTTAATATTCTGTTAGGGGTTACTGATCAGTATTGAATTCATTGACCACTGGTCATCAGTTTCAGACAACCAGGCAACTAAAAAAAAAAGAGGGCTAACCTCTTACTGAAAATACTGAATTAAATCTATAAAAGGACAATGGATGTTTTATATATATATGCGTATATATATATATTAAAAAAATCACCGACGAGCACGTTGTGATTGGCTACTATCAGGTGTACATTTTGATATGTACAAAAAAAAACACTGAGCAAAGCAGAAAAAATAAATCAAACATTTAGGGAGTGGGCAATAAACAAAAGAACTATATATAAAAAAAATACATATATATATTTATATAACAATGACTGGCTCCTAGCTTCTTGGTCACCATGGTAACATGCTAGCCCCTGCCAGATGTCAGTGGACGGCCAGGGTTAATTTCTCATGTCCTCCTCTGCCTGGACTATGTACTGCAAGCCTTGTGTAGTAAGTGAATAGAAAAAACTTCACCTGGAAAGGTAGAAAGAATGTTACTCTCGCACAGCCGCGGGCTGCAGCAGTGACCCCCCCCTCCCCCCGCCTTGCAGGGGGGCCATGTGGTTCACCCCCCCCACCAGCCGCGCCCGCCAGTTAGTTCCAGATTCGGAGGAAACTGTCCCATGAGCCCGTGGCTACAGCCATGCCGTCGTCCGTGACCCCTAAACAGCTCACTCGGTTGTCGTGGCCGGCGAGGACACCTGGGGGGGCAAGACGGAGAGGGTCAGAGGGTCCCGTTGTTCCTTCAACCCCAACAGCCTCCGGTCCCAGCCACCGTGGGGCGCGGCCGCACAAACCCGAAGCCCCCGGGGCGGCAGGCGGCCGAACCCGGAGCTCAGAGGGGACCCGGTGGCGGGGGGAGGGCGCTCTGCCGAGCCCTCGTTCAGACCTCTCTGGCGACACGGTGGGGCCGCGCAGTGCGTTTTGGAAACGGCACGGGGAGACGTGCACGCCTCCATCTTGTACACAAGAACAGCCAGGTGTGCAAGAGAGGAGCAGGAGTGGGGGATTGATGCGAGGATCTCGCCCTGCCCTGGTACTGGACCTTTATGGCCCGGTAAATTAAGGACCTTGATATGCCAGCAGTTCCTACCCCGACGTGATCAGGGCTGTATTCTGCTTCCTGTCCATCTGGTGTTCTACTGCAGTGCTGAGCCAGCAAACTGCATCAAAGCCTCAACTGATGGACAGTGAAACCCCCTGCAAAGACCCGCCCCCTACCACAAACCCCCGCCCCAGTGCCCCTCGCCCTGCCCGCTCTCCCTTCAGCCCCGCCCCAGTGCCCCTCGCCCCGCCCGCTCTCCCTTCAGCCCCGCCCCAGTGCCCCTCGCCCCGCCCGCTCTCCCTTCAGCCCCGCCCCAGTGCCCCTCGCCCCGCCCGCTCTCCCTTCAGCCCCGCCCCAGTGCCCCTCGCCCCGCCTGCTCTCCCTTCAGCCCCGCCCCAGTGCCCCTCGCCCCGCCTGCTCTCCCTTCAGCCCCGCCCCGGTGCCCCTTGCCCCGCCCGCTCTCCCTTCAGCCCCGCCCCAGTGCCCCTCGTCCCGCCCACTCCCTCATCCCCACCCCAATGCCCCTCGCCCCGCCCACTCACTCACCTGCGCGCTCTCCCTTCAGTGTGTCCCACACGTTGCAGTTGAAGTCGTCGTAGCCTGCAAGCAGCAGGCGGCCACTCTTGGAGAAGGCGACGGAGGTGATCCCGCAGATGATGTTGTCGTGGGAGTACATCATCAGCTCCTGGTCCGCGCGCAGGTCAAAGAGCCGGCAGGTGGCGTCGTCCGAGCCCGTGGTGAAGGCATTTCCGTTGGGGAAGAACTGGACAGCAACGGCAGCAGAAAAACAGTTATTTAAAACCCACAGTGAGCCTTCAACAGCCATGTTGAACTCACCGAGAAATGTCAGCCATTTCCTCTTGCAGCAGGAGACAGACGAAGACACTCCACCGCCACACATTTGCATTTACGGCATGATAACCCTTTAAGTACCACTATCATTCTTCCTGATGCAAATGCAGGGTTTGTTACAGAATGTTACAGAAGCCAAGCTTCACCCAATGATGCCCCACTTAACCCCTCCTAACAACAACGTTCCAGAAACGACGATAGCCTCACTCCATCATCACGCAAAATGATCCCCATCACCTCAAATCTTTCCTTTATATACATTCAACTTTCTTCGGGGTCCCGCTAGAAGAGTTACCTACCCTCCCAGACGAACGAGAACCAGGAGGCGGCCGCAGCCCGCGTACTCACACACACAGCGTTGATGTCGGACACGTGGCCCGTGAACGACTGCCTGCACATCCCGTCTCGGACGTCCCACAGCTTGGAGGAAGCGTCGCAGGCCCCCGACACGAAGGTCTTCATGTCGGGGCTCAGGGACAGGCTCATCACGTCGCCCGTGTGGCCCGTGAACGTGGTTGTCTGCTGGCCGGTTTCGATGTCCCATAAAGCACTGCAAACCAGGGCACGGGGAGCCGTCAGCGATCACGAGGAAGACCGCGGAAGAAACACACCTTTCAGTTTCTTAACCCTCCATCATCTCACTCTGCAGAACACGCGTGAAGGTCCACTTGTCTGGAGTACTCCCAGCCCCTTATAATTTTACATTAAATGGAGGAACAAGCCTCACATGCTTTTATGTTTGGGTGAAAAGGTGACTTAGAAAATCGTGTGCTGGTGGTGATCTAATCAAGTGGTGTACAAGACTCTATAACACGGCAGTCTTCTTTGGCACTTTAGCCAAAGTGGGGAAGCTCACTTCGATAAGTAGCAGTCAGCTGGAGCAAAGACTTAGAATGGCAGCGACAAGGTCACACATCAGAAAAGGAGGTTATAGAAAAATAGACGCTTGAAATCATTGCTAGCTTCTAAACTTGTAATCCCACTAAGAGATGAACGATATCGGATCCCATTCTGTAATAGATGGAGCTATTTTAGGTCTTACAAGCTGCGGGATTTTGAACTTGAGGCAGAATCAAGGTCTGATTGTCTCACAACTGCTTTGGAGTAAAGTTCTGAAGGCTGACATGCAGAGCTAAAAGTAATCAGCTGCTCCGAGCACCTGATGCCATACAGGTCTTTTCTTCTCTTCCTGGGGAAAAAGACCCATGTTTAGGAGCCTTTGAGAAGCTCCATCTCTTTTATCTACGAGACCTTTTCAGCCCCCGGTTGCACACGAGAGGCAGCGACTCACCAGGTGGTGTCTCCCGAGCTGGTGACAATCTGGTTGTCATCCAGAAAGCGACAGCAGGATAAGTAGCCTTAAACAAACAAGTGAACAAAAATCGTTAGCCGGAAAGCACATTTCAGGTCTACTGTACTGAAACAACGCGCAGTGCTCTGCGGAGGACATGATCTTCGCGGGACTTTTACCTGTGTGCCCGGGCAGCTCTCGGGTGACTCTCACGTTGCCCTCTCTGGTCTTCAGGCTGTATATAGAGCAGATGTTGTCCAGGCCGCCACAGGCCACATAATTCCCAGAGGGGGCGTAGGCACAGGTCATGACCCAGGATGACCTCAGAGGAATGGCATGCATCTGGAGAGAGCAGGGAACCGCAGCTTACCAACTCCACAAGGGCCACAAGACCCCAGCTGGAAGTTTTAAACTTCACAGAAGCTTTATGCTAATTGCAGTATATTTTAAAAAAAGCACACGATCCAATGAATGTCATCTAAAAGACACCAATCGCACCAGAAACACATCCGGGATTAAGACGAATAAATGTCCTTTAACAAGGAACCCTTACCTTGTTTGTCGTATAGCTGTCCCAAATAATTAATTTGCCATCCTGAGAAGCACTGACAAGTAATCTGTTCAGAAATAAAAAAATAGATGTTGTGAAAACACTGAGGACAGATTGTTGTTCCAAAGTTAGACATACATCTCTGATGGCCAAGGATTGTGATTCTACCTAAAAATAACAACGCTATCAGTTCTAGGCTACTGTAGTATTTCTCTTCTTATCAATTAAAAAGTACATCAGGTCCAGCGGAAATCTACGTTTACAATTGAACAGGCAGAAGAATAATCCATCTTTCTAGGCGCAAAGCCAAGATAAGACAGGCTGTAGTACTGGCGAGCTCCACACTTCAGCCAGCAAGGAAAAGGTTAAGAGTTCTCGTTAGATCAGGAAAAAAAATGACAGATGGGCTGAATGACCTACTCTCACTTGTTCTAATGTTCACCTCTTTTCAAATTCTCTGCGGTTTGCATTTCTAGCTGCACTCTTGCCGGCGGTAATTTTACTCTGAAGAGCAGGTTTTCCTGCAGCCATGTCTGGCTACACGCTATGATCACAGCTCATTCAGAAACGCCCAGCTGGATGGCCCTGCCGTCACGAAGAGGTGGCCTGTACTACACACCCCTCCCTCGTTACAGCCCTCCCAAGCTGAGCCAGGCTAACGCAGCTCGCTCTCGGTCTCCATACAGAGCGCCACAGCGAACCGCAGCACAGCACACACGACACACTCTTCACTTCCAGCTGCTCAGGGAGACAGAGGACTCCAAACCAACATCTGAGCAAGTGAGACGCACACACAAGACTAAGACGAGTGGACAAATTTACTTCCACACAGATATAAAAACGGTCAGCTGTTACGGTGAGGGTGTGCAAGTCGAACCACAGAGTGAAATCACTACGAATTCACCAATTTATGTAAATCGACACAGATTATCTTGAGAAAACGCATTCAGGTCCAAGTAAAATGATCAGCACCTTCCCAAGGGCTCAGTATAAAGTGAACAGTATAAAGCAGTATGGCTCTTATAGAAGACCTCAGTCAGACAGAAGCCCACGCCTGTGCAATAATGCCACACAGCGTCCAGCCTCCGCTGTTTAAACAGATCCCTTTAAACGGCCCGTGTCCAGTCCAGGGGACGAGCCCGTGTGCATGACGAGCCAGCGGGAGGCCGGGGAGAGAGAGAGACCGGTATGGACCTGGAGTCGGAGCCCCAGTGCATCGCGTAGATTTTGGCCAGGTGACCCCTCAGAGTGCGCCTTGTTCTCATCTGAATGCGCCCCACCGAATCCAGGCCAGCTGTGATCTGGGAAAAGAAAATGAAGAAATCTTGGCTTCAACAGGAATGAAGGTACTTGATGTAATGTTTTTTTTTGTGGTGCTCTTTTCTTGAATTTCAGTATTATTATTATTAAAGCGCTGGAGCGGTCGTTCCTAATTTCCTCAGAGAGGTGCCTGTGGATGGAGAAGTACGAGCAACAGCAGGACTGCAGGTTCACAGGGGTTTCTTGCCCTTAGTAATTAGAAGGAGCTGCTCGTCAAGAGGGGCCAAGAGGTATCACTCCCTGATCTGAGACAGGAAGAGGTCAGATTCTCCCTTTTTTAGGGGGAGGAGGAAAGGCCAGTTCAAGTTGCACATCACCGGGAAACAGAACGTTACAGTACCATACGCCGCAATATTTATATTACAAGAGGAATTTTGAACTGTTACAGTACTAATCTTGCTGTAATAATTCTGACAACGTGAACAGCACGAATGCATCGCACACCAGTTCGTCCCCACTGGCGTACATTTTCAGCTCACGCGGGGCTGTGCAGGGACCACCCGTACTTGAGACACGCCGCAGCTTCCCGGCAGCACGAGCGCAGCGGGGCTTACCTGGGACAGGGTGGAGTCGCTACAGGCCTTCCTGGCATCCTGCGGAAGAGAGGAACAGAGCGCCAGTGGCCAGTCAGCTGCAGGGAGGACTCCTTGCAGGAACAGCTCATTAGGAACAGTCCGCGGTTCCACCCGGGCGACGGAGAAAAGCCCTCGCCGCAGGGACCGACAAGACCGCCCCCCTTTCCGCTCCTGCCCGAGCCGCAGCGGGACGCCGGCGGCCTCACCTTGATCTGGCTGCGCAGCTGCTCGGCCTCCTGCCGCAGCTGCTCCAGCTCGCTCATGGCGCCGTCCGCGCGCGCTGGGGGCGGGGTCCGCGTCGCTCGGGCGGCTGCTCACCGGCACCTGCGGGGGAGCACAGGCCCGTCAGGCCAGGAGAAACACTCCTTCCCGGTCTCGGGGCACGGCCGCAGAGCCCGCCGGGACAAATCCCAACAACATCTACGCTATTCAATACCTCATCGACGCCTTTATACCGTATTTACCCAGATATAAGACGCACTTTTCAACCCCCACATTGCAGGTGGCCTGCAGCTTATGTTCAAATAGAAATGAAACACAAATTCGGAAGCTGGTCTGGCCGGTGACTGGTTCCGCCGGAGTGCTGAACAGCTCTGAACTGTGACAGACCTCCATTTTGCTTGGCCCCGGCCTGTTGTTGCAATCTCGTGATAAAAAAAAAAACTTTCATATTCATTTTAAGTCATCCAAAATGAACAAGAGATCGCAGTACACCTCTGCGTCAAAGAGGGAGGCGATTCTGTGCGCTTAGCGTCAGGCTGGGAGGCCGTTTGTAACGGACAAGCAGTGCAGAAGAAGATGAAGGAAGAGCTCTCGCCTGAAACGAGTTTTAGAGGAAGAAAGGGTGGTGTTTATCCTGGCATTACTTATATCATCTTTTAAAATCCGCTCCCTTTTCCTTTATTTAAGCCACTTTTATTCAGAAAGGCATCTTGTCCTTTGTCCCCAAACTGTTTCATCTGACTGAGGCACTTATGCACAATGATGATTTCCTTGATTAAAACCACTACGCTCCCAGTCCTCCCTGTACAGGTGTCTTTCTGCAACGCAGCCCCTGCCCAGCGGCAGAGAGAAAGGCCAAGACGCCTCACAGGGACGGGAGAGGAGGAGGAGGAAGCAGCGAAGAGTAGTCGCTCATCACCTTGTACAGAAGCCAAGCGGCAGGCAGGCAGAGGCCTGGCTCGCTACCCCCCGTCAGAGCAGAGCCGCCGCCGGCCCAGGAGACCAGTCTGGGCTGGGGCTGCCACCTGGCTCATCGTGCCCGCCGACGTCAGAGCGCTGGCAGACGCGTGACTGCAGATCCAGGGCAAGCCGGCGCCAGGCGCTGCCCAGCTCCTTCGCCGCTAGGCCGGGCGGGGGCTGGACAGGAGCACATGGCTGAGACCCGGGGGCAGGAAGACGGAGAGTCTGGACCCGGAGGAGAACAAACTCACTCTTTTATGGAACGAGGGGACTGGATGTAAAGGAAGGGGGTTAAAATGCCATCTGTCTCCGCTCAGACTTTAATAAATACCCAGTTCACTCACACCGCAGTTGTGTCAAACATGGTAACTGGCTTTCAGAAGGCAAGGCTGTGCTCTGCTGCGAAGTCTGTTTTGGTTTTGCTGGGCTGCAGCGAGTGGGTACAGTGCCTTTGCACGTCACATCTCACCCACTTCTTTGCTTACCCTTAGAAACAGGCCTTAATCGTTTCAAATAAAGAGGTCGATTTGACATTTCTTATCACAGAACTGAGAGATATGCTCTAGTTTGTAGAAGTGCTCAGGCTGCAGCCTGGACACATCCGGTGTTTTCTGCAGAGGGAGCGAGCGGAGGAGGAGCAGAGCCGAGCGGGGACGACAGCGACGTCGTCCTGCTGGACCCCCCTGTACCCCACCCACACCCCCGAGAGGCTGACCCATTCGCTCCCGGCGCTGCTGAAGCACAGACCGACAGCTAACGAGGTCCCAAAAACACTTGAGAGAAAAATGTAAAAAAAGAAACTTGGTTTTGGAAGTAAAAGTAGTTCATACAGGATACGGGATGGCTATTTGCACTACAAATGGAACAAACAAAAACAGGCTGGAGAATAATCAGGATGCCTTTATATTTCTATATAAACACTGCCACCCTGTAAACAAAAGGGCTCTCATTGGATTGAGCCTACTCCCAGCACTGTCAGCTCACATACAGCTTCTGCGTTTAAAGAACAGACGCTCTGGGAAGCTGGTCAGCATACAGACTTCAAAGCCCCGCCTCCACGCCCACGAGGGGCACCAAGGCACTCCAGGCCACAGAAAGCAGCCGCAGACAGGAACAGCCGCAGGCCTGTGCCCTGCACTGAGCTTCACTCCCGCTGCCTGTCGCCCTGCCCCACTTCTGCAGCATCATAAAGGGACAGGCAAGTGGACATGACCTTGGTTTTCCGGGTCACGCTGCTCCTCCTGCCTCTGCACTCTACTTATCTATGGTGGAGGGGCTTTCGACAACGCAGCCCCACAGCAAAAACAGGAAATGGCCCCGCCCCCACCCGAGCCCCGCCCAGTTAAGCCTGAGCCCCGCCCCCACCCATGCCCCACCCTGTGACAGCCGAGCTCCGCCCCCTACCCTCTGCATACCCAATCAGCACACTGGAATCGGTGTCCCTCTGCCACCAGTCAAGCTCAGTACCAAGGCTTCAGCTCCAAAGTGCACGCACATCCCCCTCCTTCAACCCTGCAAAACCTCTCAAAACCTCACCGGCAGGTGAACCCCAGCTGGAGAGAAATGCACGTCGCTCACTGGGGTCACGAGGATCTGGCCTGCCCCTGCCTCCACTACTCCTCAAGAACATTAAGCCAAAGACTGGCTCACTCAGCACAGACATGCGGGCGAGGTCGCCTCGTGAACAAGGTCAGGCCGCGGCCTCTGAAGGGACAGTTTATCGCAGAGCGCGGGAGCAGCAGGATCCGCGCCAAGGGCGAACGAGCAGCAGAGCTGAAGAACGAGCAGCCGGCAGAACCAGAGGCACTGGGAGGCACGTGACCGTGAAAACCAGTGACCTCGTTCGAGCAATCTAGAGCTTCTTCTGAACTTAAAGAGGAGAATCAGGTCAAAATCGGTTAAAAGGGATGTCCCAAGATCAAATGCAACAATAAAAATAAAAGCTGCAAAAGCTTAAACCGTAGATGTCTTCGTCTGATCATATAGCACAGTCAGAATGACCGACGCATTGCTCAGAAACTATTTCCTGTTTGTCATGGAAAATGAAGACAAACAAAAACCAGACCACAAACACACAGAACTCGAACTATCCACTCACATGGATTTCCAACACATGAATGTTGACAGTCCATCTGTTTTAAACCCGGAGCACTGCTCTTCACAGCCCTACTCGAACACCCATCTATCACCACCTATTCCTGTTGTGCTACAGGAGAACTTGAAACACGAGCTAAATTTTCCAAATGTCCTCGGATTAACGGTTTATGTGAAGGGCTCTTCAATTATCGGGAGCAATTTTGTTACAGCACAGAATGTTTTTTTCCCTTAAAAATTAAAGACTTAATTAGTAGGCTATATTTAGAAATCTAAATAAGAGATAATGTGAAGAACTTTGCCTAGTTTTAAATTGGAGTTCATGAAATCACAATTCTCAACTAAGCAGAGTGCATCGTTAGCACAGCTACATGTATAAACCACGCTGTCTTCATGAGTGTAATCATGTCATTTAACAACCACTTTAATTCCTACGTCTACACACATGAAGAGACACCTTCTAGCCAGTACGGAAAGTACCACAACAATTTGAACATTATACCCAATTGGTGCCAGAAGAGACTAAGGAAGAATCTCATTTTATTTCTGCATTTTCTGCACAAGTCAAATCAAGCGGCAACAAAAACTAAGATCAGGGGTTCCAGGGAAGAGATGCGCTTGTTAGTTCAGGACTCCGGAGTCTAAACTAAACTGCTTCAATCCTCAGGAGCAGCTTTTCTGCACACTGTTCTTCTTTTCTTGCCTGGTTTGCAAGCCTTAAAAAAAAAACAACCAGAAGGATATGAGAAGGATACGCCGGAACTCCACAGGGAGTTTACCTTAAGACCATCCAGGCTTTTCTCAAGCAGGGCACTAAGTGATGGAGGGGTCTGAAACTCTGAAGGTGAGCTTTACTGCACCATGTGCCACATACAACTAACACACTGCCCAATGGCTAGATGCATTCTATACAAACTTTAACCAAAAACATCTTATCTGGCAAACAAAACACTTTGCGAGCTCCCTTTTTTCATTTAAAATGAATGAGATGTCCTGATTTCTTAATCAGGCTTCGCGATCCTCTCTCCAGTGCCAGTGGAGTCCGACCGGTCAGAAGGAACATGTCCGCACTCATCTGATCGAAACCAAACTGCGCCGCAGTCCGTGCCAGCTGGGTTCTTTTTACAAGCACAGCAGTACAAAGGACCTGGAAACACGGCCTTTTCTGACTGCAAAGGTTTTCGCGACATGAAAGACTATTAACTTGTCGTATGTGGACCTAACAGCTCTCCTCTTCGCTGTCCCAGGGTTCAAACTCAAGAGATCCCAGGTCGGATCTGGACTGCTGCTCACGGCCATCGGGAGCCGGCGGCAGGCAGGGGGGGGGGGGGCAGCTCTTTGCAACGAGACCCCTGTGTGGCCGACGAGATCAAAACCGATCACCCGGGAATCCGGGGCCACAAAGGAGGAGGGCCCCCGTTAGCCCTTTCCTCACCCCCGTACCCCTCCGCCACAGAGGGAAAGCATCAGTCTAAAAGCAAGAAAAGAGGATCTGGCCCCTTTTCCCCCCCACTTCTCTCCGGTCAGGTTGCGAATGGAACTGGGAATCTCTCTCCCGGTGGGAAGTGTATTAAACACTGGAGCAACGCGTCACCCGTAGGCAAAGGACCGCTAAAGGCCCGACCCCAGATTGACAATGTACCCCTCAGGCAGCAGGAGGGCCTTGGAGACGGAAACTTCTCAACCATGTGCGCTCGGCTCAGGACGAGCGCTCCCTACACGTCAAGTGCGGAAGATTTCAAGAAACAAGATGTGGGAGGCAAAAGATTATTTTGCCAAAAAAAAAAGCTTCAGAATCAGCTCTACCTATCATCAACACCCCTCGTGCGAGAGGGCGGGAGGGGTCAACAAGCTGGAGGCTTTTGCCTGAACCCCCTTCCTTTGGGGGCAGCGAGGAATGAGGTATTTGCACCTTTAAGTGATGTGAAGTGGATGTTTCTGTGCGCATAAAACACACCCGATTGGATCTCCAAAACACATTTCTGTGAATGAAAGGTATAATCGTATTGTACTAATTGCTTATAAACTTTTAGTGCCTGGATCATTCATAACCTGTCTTCTGGGTCACTCGTGACATGATATCGGGACCGCCAAAATTATGACAGCAGATTTGCCCTTTGACCTGCTCAGAGTATTGCACGTCAACTACTGAATTTAAAACTCTTTTGTGAAATAAAAATGTGGTTCTCTGCACCACTTTGAAACATTTTACGCCGCCACTCACAAACAACTGGCATATATGTGCGACGTCTGAAATGAGAATAAAACCGTCCACTGCAGTTCCTTTACCGCACTGCAAGTACAGTCACAAAGGGCCCGATCTTCCAAGAAGCCACAACAGATCCTAGATGAAGCTGGAGAAGGTGGTTCCTAACTCCAGTGAGACAGATGAAGCCCATTATAATTAGAAAACAAACAGGCAGTGTAGTATTAAGGCAGGGAAAAAAAAAGCTAGAGGCTTTGATCTCGTTGTTTGTCCCGAGCGCTGCCCACATACATCATAACACACTCCCTCTGAACGCTTCTTCAAACGAGGGCGGGGAACAGGAAGGAGTTCCTCTGCCATTTTTAGCCTAAATGATCCCAGCGCCGAAACTCACAGCGAGCACCGTGCAGGAAGACGCAGAAGCTTGCTTCCTGGCAAGGAAGGGAGCAAAACTGGTACAAAATACTGACGCCGGGGTAGCAGATCTCTGGGCACAGTGTCACACACGAAGGCCGAGCTCCAAGCCAAAGATGAAAAACATTCAATTTCCTGAGAAACGAGCAGAGATACAGCGTGAAAGTGACCTGACTCCGAAACGAAAGAGAAAGCAAGAGTGAGGTCTTTGTTTTGGCCACAACAGAAAGGTTACTGTAGCAAACAGGCAACTTGTAAGGTTTTACAAAAGGAAGTGAAGAACTGTGACAGGGCTGCAAATCCCCCCTGCAGCTGGAAGATGATGAATCAAATCTTTTTAGCCAAATTTTTAAAAAAAATTATGGTTCAAACCAAAATAAAAGTGTGCACAAATGTGAGAAAACAAAAAAAAAAGACTATTTCAGAAGCATACAAACAGACAGGCAAGGCACCCAGGGTATGATTCTTTGGGCAGAACAGGAGGCACTTCCTTACACAAAGGGTGGGGGGAGTGTGGAACCAACAACCCAGGCGTGTGGCTGAAGCCGATACCCAGGCTTCCCCGAGACTCGTCATCGTCGGGCAAAAGCACAGGTTAACAACAGCAGACACGGGCGGAGCTGGATGAGACCCTCAGGCCGATGAAGTTCTCGGGCCGAGAGGGCAGAGTGTCTTCCCCCTCGAGCCTGTAACCCACCCCGCAGCGCCCCAGGCCTTCCAGGGGTCCCCCAGCGCAGTTCTTCTGAACTACCCCAGTACCAACGGCGGGGCAGCGGCCTCACACCAGTCCAGGAGAGAGCCGCGATCAACGGGCAGCTCCGTCCGCGAGTCGACCCAAGACCTCTGCCCACCCCAGTTAACCCCTCGCTGTCGGGGTCTACCCTGGGTTGGCCACACTCGACCACTTGGGACGATGTTCCCCACTGCTCAGAAACCGACAGCTAAGATTCCCGGTGTGAAACTGAATTGTTTACCATTTCGAGGGAGTTCTCCCGTGGATTAAAGGGGTACCCACGATGAGGCCAGCGAAGTGTGCAGAAAAGCAGACCCACATGACCAAGGTATGACACACTGTCGTAGCTCAGATCCTGGCTTGAATTAAGATGTCTAATCTCCACATTTACGCTTCACACTCAACATGCCCCATCTGTGACAAGCGCTACCTCTGAAACGACTTCTGGTAGCGATTAATTAGAGCTTGGCGTCTACCTGGTCAGGTGCACTGGCCGAAAACGACGGTTTAACGCGATTTAAAAAAAAAAACAACAACAAATCTGCCAACACACTTCGGCATCTGTAAGCGCTGGCTTCTCTCCGATTATAAAGAAAGCAAAACGATATTATTTCCGAGACAGAGCCGCAGCCCGGAGACGAGACTCGCCATCATCAAGCGACAGCGCAGATTAACGAGAGGCGAGCGATACAGGGGCGTTTAGGCTTAAAGTCCCCCTAAACGACCATGACAAAGCAGAAAACGGCACTTTTAAGCCCCGACGGCGCTACAGGATTCATAAGTCGGCACTAACGCAGGCAGCACGAAACCCGCAGGCCGGACGGTAACCTTGCGCCGGGGCGCAGCCGGCTCCCGGCTCCCGGCTCCAGGGCCCGCAGCGAGGGCTGGGAAGCCGGGAAGCCGGGTCTCGGCTCCCCGTCCCGGAGCCTCGGCCCCGGCCCAGGCGGCCCCGCCTCACCCGAGCCCGGGCCGCGCAGCTCGGTCTGCGCCCCGGGGGGGCTCCGCGCTCCCCCGCCGCCCCTCCACCGAGATATAGAAGGAAAAAAGGGTTTAAAAAAAAAATCCACCTCCTGGCGCTCGTTTCGCTGCCCAGACCGTCGCTTTTTCCCCGGGAAACAGCGCCGCGACCAACCCCGACTAAGGACACCTCCCGGAGCCGCACGGAGAGGGAAGGGAAGCGAGCGGCGGCGGCGAAGACACCAGCCCTGCCCCTCCGGGCCGGGCCGGGCCGCTCTCGGTACCGGAGAACACGGGGACGAGCGAGCAGTTCCTACCTCCTCCCCCCCCGCCCGCGGCCGGGTTATTTACCTGCGCTGGGCTCCGGGGGAGGGGGGGGGGAGGAGGGGCGAGTCTCGGCGATCTCCTTCTCCACCGGTGCGCCTCCGATCAGATCCCACACATGGCCGCCGCCGCCGCCGCCGCCGCTGCTGCTGCTGCAAAGGGGGGATTTATAATTTTTTTTTAAAAAAAAAAGAAAAAGAACAAGACGCTTCTGAGACTTTGTTTTGTTTTGTTTTGTCTCGTTTGCTCGTTCGTTCCCTCCACCTCCCTGCTAATTAGAATACGGTGCAGTTTTTCCCCCCAGTTATCGATACGGGCGAGCGCGGATTTAAAGGGCCAGCCGCACCGCGTCTGCTCGCCACACCCAGGCAGGCGCAGGGCGCACGGCCGCGGCGCACACGCGGGGAGGGGGGAGCCCGGGCGGGGACCAAATCAAAACTCCCTCTTCCCCGCCTGTCAGTCTTCGACACACACGCACACACTCGCCCTGGGCTGCTCTGGGGGGGGGGGGCACTGCGGGGCAGATGCGCGCCCCCCTCCCACCCCGCAAACCGGAGTAGGTTGTGCGAGCGCCGCCCGCACCCCCCCCCCCCCCAGTTTCCTCGCTAATGGCACAGTCCGGCGGCCGCCTGCAGCAGCAGCAGCAGCACGGGAGCCTGAGACGGCGAAAACAGGAAATCGGGTGGGTTTTCCAAGGAGGAGGGAGGGGGGGCCGAGCGCACCCCCCCCTCCCCGGCAGCGGCCGGGAGTCCAGTCTACTCCCCGGCCTGGTCCTGCCGCAGCCTGGCGCGGTGTGGTAGCAGGACTGCTCCCCGCCGTGGCAGTGGAACAGCCCGCAGTGATGGGGAGGAGGAGGAGGAGGGAGAGAGAAGCGTAGCTCTCGGGCTCTCTCTCCCTCTCACCAGCTTTCCTAGAATATTGCCCAATTTTAATTTTAATGGTGTGGCATTAAGAAAAGGAAAAAAAAAACTACCCTTTCCTGCGTAGGCTGAAACGCTGTTCCGGACAAAATACAATAAAATGAAAAAAGATTTATTTTACCGAGTCGCGCTGTTTTGACGCACGTGTCTTATTATTTAAATGTATTTATTTTTTTGCTCCGGGGGCTGGCTGTTCATGGAACACCTGTGGGGACGATATAATAATTGATCATATGCACGGTTGCCATTTGTTATAATTCGTCATATGCGTTTATCATATATGATGTCATTTGTGCTGTGTGCTGGTTGGGAGAGAAATGAATTAAAAAAAAAACGAATCTGCTACCTACACAAAAAATAATCCTCTACAAAACAGAACTACTGCATCATGGCTGCTGTTACATGTTAGGTGAGACCTAAAACTGTAGAGCCATTATCATATGGTTGAGACGTGCTCTTCTAAGAAGAATGGGTTTGGCGTCACTCCTTCCAAAGCTATAAGGCTGTGCTCCGTCTCTCACGCCTGCACCAGGTACTGCTGGGTCCAGAACCCGTGCACCACCGCAGAGCAGCCCCTGGATTCAAACAAAACCAGTCACAGCCTCCGGATAATAACTCAGGGGGGAGGGGAGGGGCCGGTCCGTGCGACTGGAGTGGAGAGACTGAAAACCAGCTCAATCGCCAGAAAACTGCAGCTCAACCCCGTCCGCTGTTGGGCACACAGGCTCCACTGTGTCAGCCCTTCATGTTCCACTCTCCTGTGGTTCCCAGCCCTGTCCCGGAGGAGCACGGAGCCTGCTGGTTTAAGGTTGAGCTCTACGCCTCCACTGTTCGTCGATGACCAAGCTGATCCACTTGCATGTTCAGACTTTCATTCAAAGTTTCTTCGGTCAGTTTCGAGTGATTTCAAGGAAACCGTACACAGCCACTTCCCTGCCTGATGACCGTGGTTTCGGACCAGTTGCTGAGGAACAGACACAGGTGGGAGGGACACTGCACCAGACACGCCAACAAGCAGCTCTCTTCCTTCTGCAGAGGTCCAGTTGGTTACACTTCAGTCAACAAACCGTTGAAGAAGAAGGACCGTTCTAAAGCCCAAGGCATCGGTACCGGCTTGATAGCAATTACAAATCCCACCTGACCTTTCAAGAGTTGAAAGCAAATCGACAAATACGCCGCATTTAGAAAACTGACACCTACGCGTCTGCGATTAAGAGCTCAGCCGGAGCAAAGATTCAGAAGAGACAGCGCTCCCCCAGGCACAGGGCAGAGGACTGCTGCCTCAACACAGCTGTTCGCCACAGAACAGGCCGGGAGCACGTCACCGTCTCCGGTCTGCCAGTCTGTACTGTACACATTACTTAGCTGGGGAATTCAGTCAAAGTTTTTGAATCAATCGTTTTTCATGTATTCTTCCACCTACAAGATGCTTCCCAAGTTCCCTCTCTGGCAGGCCAAGGCACTCAAGAGAAGAGTTGTTGACCAAGCCTTATTTTCTTAAATGTTTACTGCCTTTCTTGCCTATCTGCTTTAGCAGCCACAGCGTGGATCACAGCCAGGGAAACCATCTCTGGCCGTCAAGAGTGGCTGCTCTGGAGTGCCACACGCAGTCAGCGGCTGACGCGCACTATTCGCTCTTTCCACGCTGTGTGGCTGCCTGAAGGGCGCCCCCGTGGGGGGAGCGACGTCAGCGCGGCCCGTCTTCGTGTCACACGGATAACCGGCCCCCCAGAGCGCTGCAGCTGTCGACAGGAAGAGAGGTAACGCTAATTAGCACCATTCCTCCAGCCCGAACCGTGGGGATGGGGGGGTGTGGGGAGCGGCGCTGGGGTTCATGCATAAAAAATGCCCTGCGCCCACCAAAACACAGACAGCCACCAAGCTGGGGGATTAAAACATTCATGAAAACACCTTCAAAGTTCATCCTTCACAGCACACGGCACTGACGTGCTGCTGAGGCCTTTTCAGGATGGTTTATTGCCTGGGCTCGGAGAGCGGCGCTGGAAGACTGGGTGAGTTGCTGTAAGTGTCCAGACCATTTCTGCAGATGGCTAATGGGCACTGAATTCGCCAAACTCTTGCAGCACTCTGCGAAACCTTACAGTACATGAAGCGCTCTGGCAGCCTAGTCCCAGCCCAGCGTCAATTCTGCCCTTCTGCTCGTACAAGGTCATTGGAGCTCTGACTGGATAATCCCACCTATCACTTCTGTAACATTCTGTTTGCTTTTTCAAAGACCAATTTGTCTGAAATTCAAGTGCAATCAGGTTAGTTACTTCAAAGCTCCAATCAGAACATCATTCCATTTCCCTCCTGGGATTTCATAATGTGGAAAATATGACCAAAATAAAAACAGCCTGGATTTCCTGCTCAGGCAGAAGAGCACTAAATATTTCTGGTTCCTATCCTAACAACTCAATGATCTACATTCAAAACACAACAGGTTTCAGCCCGCTTCTCCGTAAAAACAGAAAGAGAAACCTTAACACCCTTCCCTTCCTCCGCCCTCTTGCCTTTTGCTCAGAAACCCTCACTTCAAAATCAAAACAAATATTTATCTAAACGTGTTTTTTTTAGCGTAAGCTTTTAATTAATAAACGTGTTAACATTCAACTTCTGGCTCTTCCGGCTTCACTGAATATACTGCGAAAGATCTCCTTTCCTTGTTTCAATATCTTTTAAGTTGTGCTTTTCCCTGAACCGATCTGTTCCTTTAAGATGAGCAGCACAGAGATTCAAAGAATATTTACCCCTCTTGCACCTTGGGTGTAGAATAACCTTAATTTGAGCCGGGGTCTTGTACGTGACAGCAGGAGGAGACAGCTGATGCATTTGGTCCCCCTCTTCTTTATAAAAGGATTAAGTAATTAAAAATAGGAATTTTGTTTTTTCCATTAGGAACTCATGAATTGTTAATGCCACCAATAAAAGTGAACAGTGGGGATGACTTCCCCTCATCTCTGCAAGAGCTCTGATCAATGATGAAAGGGGCAGGAGCCTCCCATGTTTTGTTTTTCAGGATGGGGATCAGATGGGATGCAAATTTAATTTGGAAGATGCTTGTGGCTGCTGTTAACCTTTGCCAATGTCCACAATGCACACTTCAAATGGAACAATAAATAATAATAATAATAATAATAATAATAATAATAATAATAATAATAATAATAATAATAATAACAACAACGATCTTGTAGGGATCTTAATCGCATCTGCGTTTGTGGTTAGTAATGTTACTTTTGCCTTGAAAAAAGTTTCCAGATGGTTTTTCTTAGTGCCTGTCATGGTGCCGTCTAGGATAGCTGTGTGCTCAGAAGGCTACAGATCAGGGCTGCACCCCACCCACAGATGCTCTGCAGTACTTCAATACGACAAGCTCCTTCATGGCAAGACTGAGCCGGCTAATTGTCTGCTAAAGAGCTGAGCAGCTGGTCATCACAAAACGCAGAAATGAAGCAGACTGAAAGCAGCACAGGTTCAGCAGTCCTGCCACAGTAAAAAAAAAAAAAGACTATTTTGTGCAATAGGTTGGGGACTCTTATTCACAACAGGATACATTATGAAAAAAACTGTAGCTAGAAATGTGTCAGACTGTTACTTACTCAATGTGTCTTTGGATTGCTTGACAAGTTGTGCAAGTGTTCTGTTTCTTGTCAGAGTTGTTGAATAAATGCGAGCAAGGTGGCTGGTAGCCTCCCCAGTCCTACATTTCTGAGGATTTAAACAGGAAGAGACAGAAGAGCCACCAGAGGGAGGTACGAGAGGACCACTGGTGGCTGAGGAGCTGGGGGGGGGGGGTTGAAGTTGCCATCTCGGGGATTATTGCTGAACGCCTCTAAGTCAGACCAAGTAAAAGCTAGAGAGCTGGCCAGCTGAAGCAGTGGCTCGTCTGCTGTTCACAATGAATGCTCTTTTGCAGTAGTAATCTTTCACACGGCCTACAGTTTTTGAGCTAGGACCTCTGGACTCAGCGTCCTGTGATCTCGTCAGGGAGGGACCCCGCCCCCCCGCCCCCATCATGTTGAACTGCGTGTCTTGCAGTTTTATCCTCTGGATGCAAGAAGTGATGTAAACAGCTGAAAGTCATGTTACGAATGGGCCTGTACTTAGCAAATCGCTGCCGTTAATCAAGTCTGCCACAGAGCCGCTGTGCTGGTGTGCAATGTTAGCACTTGGTGGTGACAGTGCTTATTTCAGGGGAGAAACGGCAATATTTCTCCAACAGCTCCCAGCAAAGGAAGGTGATTTGAAGGAATGGAGAAGTGGAACTCGGCTCTCGTCTAGTGACGAGAGTTGCATGCTTCTAAGGAATGTACAAGGCAAAGCATCCAATCAGAGCAAATTACATCTTCTAAACGAGGGTTGAGACGTCAATGAAAATGTCACAGTTAAACACCCCGCAGTTATCAAAAACAGGTTAGTGCTCAAATCAGATTTCGAGTCTTATAACAGCATACCTTCCAGCAGAACAAGTTTGCTTATTTTTATTTCTACCGAGATTTGAACACTGAAATCCAGTAGTACTATCTGGATCAAGGCGAGCCTTTGCATGTCTTCAATGGGACATTCAGGTGATCGTTAAAGCTACATGAAAGTGCTTGTGACTATATGCTTTTTTGCAGCCTTCAGAAGCAGAAATTAAAAGCTTAAAGGACAAATGGTTTTCATTACTTTCAGTGGAAGGCAGACAGATGGTCTGTCTATCTTTTGGGGAGACAGAACCAGAGAGCTCCCTGACACATAAACCCCAACCTGAGCGGCAGGCCATCACATCAGGCTGCTTGTACCGTGGGTCACTAGTTAAGACACAGGAGCAGTATTTACAGGTTCAGCGACAGGCACTGGAAAGGGATTAGCGGTTCACTCAGGGCTCAAACAGCATTCTCTGTTTCGGGTTTTCTACACACAGTACACTGAAGCTGTAAAGATGACCTTGAAGACAACAGAAATACTGCACAAGGAACAAAGCACTGGCCTAACTCTCACCAAAAGTGTGCGTTTTTCACACGCGGAGCCCTATTTAGCTGAAAGCGTGAGGCCTGTGTAAAATAAGAAATATATTTTGTGTTGTGATTTCTGCTGTTTACTAGAAAATGTCAGATTCGTGTGAATCTTTTTTCACAGCTACCTGAGTGTTACTGCCCTACACAAGGTAAAGCAGCTTTTTAACTGCTACCTGCACTGGACAAAGGAACATGCCAAATGAGCAAATGTTTGCTTGCTACTGTAACTCTCAGTGCCGCTTATCTAGACTTTCAGGAAAATTAATCATTGCTGAACTACAGGGCTGTATGCCCCAGAGTGTGAAAGAACAAGAAAGTTCATGTACTGTATGGAAATAGCAAAGTCTTAAGGTTCACACACAAATCCTCAATTAAGCCACAAAAATGCTGGGAAAATACAACAGAGTTAATAATTTGAATAGGCAAATAACTGGAGGAAGAGGTTTTTACTGGAAGTTTTAATTCTGTATTTCATTCCATCATTGCTTCTACCTGTAATCAGTTACATAGAGTACTCAGCAATTGTCAATGAAACTTGATTGACAATACATAATCAATGAAAAGATGTGTTTATTTTTCCTGCTTCTACTCAAGTAGTTAAGAGTTGGTTTTGTCTGCTTGTCTGAGCAATGCAAGAGCTACAGGAGGGCATGACTGCCAAATTTAACATAACAAAGCCTCCCCAAAAAGCTTGATATTGTGCAAGGCAGTAGCTGCTGGCTACTTTCACAGCTTCACAACAGAAAGCTGAGCTGCCGTCACCAACTCTAGCCTCAGGAAAGGGGAGCAAACTCAGTCTGAGGGCGTGTGCTAGCAGTATGAAACTGACAAAGGCAGAATCTTGTCTGCAAGGATGCGACACTTTGAAATGCATGGTCTGGCGGGGCAGTGTGAAAGACGTCTGTGTGCTCGTGCCAGCAGGAAGAGCTGCTTGACAAGAATTTCTTCTGACGTTGCAGGATGTTGCCTTTCCACCTGACAGGTAACCCAGGGGACGTTATAGATAGATAGATAGATAAGACTTTATTGATCCTGAAGGGAAATAGTATGTAAAATGATGTATTTGAGTCCTCGGGGCCGTTTTCCAAATGTAGCCTGAGCCCCTACCATTGGGACTTCCTTTGGAAATGTGTGTTTTCTTCTTGTGAGCTACCTGGGTTAATGCTCCCGACCGCACAGCCTGGCTTCGCATCACTGGAGTGCTGAAGTCTGCCAGTCCCCCTGATGCGCTAGCCACATGCCCTGCTCCCGAGATAAAAGAGGCCGCCTTCGGCCTGAGCCGCAGCTCACAGGCAGACCCCTCGCGGTGACCCTCCTGAGAAAGCAGGGAGCTATATCGGGAAGCCTCTTTCAAACTGCCCACGTGATGGAATAACAAAGTCTCTTTCCTAAAAGCCCAGTGACGTCAATGAGAGAATGTATGAAGCCTCCTGTGCCACAGTGCAGATTAGACGTGTGATATTTAAAAATGTCTGGTTTCCAGAGAGCAGTATGAGGGCTCAGCTGGGACACTTATCACAGCTGCCACCAGAGCTTCCCCTCTAGATGCTCCTCTACACTTTTCTCAGTAATAAAGTTATTTTTTAACTCATTCAGACTACCATTAACATAGAGGTGTGGCAGCTCCCCTTAAACAGGTTGTAATTACAGCTGACCTGCCACTAGAGGCCACTAATAATAATGTTAATAATAATAATAAAAATAATAATAATGTTGCTTTATCAGCCCTATACAATTTCTTGCATTAGGAATTCATCTTTGCGCAGACCCCAGCTTGCTCTCCATGAGACACACAGACAGGGAGAGAAGCTGGGGGTCAGAGCGCAGGGTCAACCATTGTACACCACCCCTGGAGCAGTTGGTGTTAAGGGCCTTGCTCAGGGGCCCAACAGAGTAGGATTCCTCTACCGGATGGATTTGAACCGGCAACCTTCAAGCCACAGGCGCAGATCCTGAGCCACAGAGCCACCGCTCCGCCCCACTACCTGGCCTCTAGACAGCTTGTAAATGGCCACACAAGAGGGAATTGGTTTGCTGCTCAATATTGTTCTGTGTCTCTGTATTGTGTATTGACCTATAGTCGTATATGTTGTACATTTATGAACTCTTGATGTGCAAGACAAGTTCCCTTAGGGGCAACAGAGGTTAATTCAATTCAATTATTTAATCAATTAATACTTAATTGGTTTAGGAATGCGCATCCACAAGACGTTACAAGATGACCTGCTGCTCAGATTGAAAGGAGGCCATCAGGCCCCCTGGTTGTGAGTAGTGAGTTGGGTTGAGGAACTCATCCAGCTGCTTCGTGCACGAAGCCACTGTAACGGCTTCAACAATGTGGCTGGAAGGTTTGTTCCAGACTCCTACAACTCTCTGTGGAAATGCACACCTCCTCTGTGCGTCTGTGCTGTAAATCCACTCCCTCTTGTGTCTCACTGTTGACTCTGAAGAGACTCAGCATATTGATACTCTGTTCCAAAACGAAAACACAGAAACTGTCTCATTTAAGATTCTCCGATGGTCCTTATTATTCCTTTACAGTTCAATCCAGAGGTTCCCAGTACCGGGGAGTCCGGCCTGGGCCAGGAGAGTCCACTGCTCTCGAGCCAGAACCTGAGGCGTGCACTGTCACATGGATGTGGTTTTCTTTCATGGAAAGACAGCAGACATGCGACTCCAGGAGTAAGAGGACAGGTCTTACACATCTCTGCAAAATGCTTCTCTCACTCTGCTGCGTCTATTCCTCAGGCCCGTCGGACTCTCAGAGCCCCGCAGACACGCCCACGAGGGCGGCAGCTCCCACACTCCCACACGGGCCGCGCCTGAGTGCCGGGCGAAGTGCATCCCCTCCGATGTGTGAAGCGCCGCTTCAGCATCCTCTGGGATAAGAAGCGCCACGTAAATGCAATTAAATGAATAAAATATAACTGGGATCACAGTTGTGAGCCGCCGCAGTGACGCTCGTCTGCGGTTTAACACCGCGCGTCTGAGGCTGTCCTTGACAAAGACAGGAAGGGCATCAAATACAGGCCAAAAAACCGTTTAGCCAGATATTTCATTCTGAAACGATCGTTTACTCGTCTATAATCCCTTTTCAAAGCTTTGCCTCTTCTGAAGCCGTTTTCCTTAACTCCACTGCTCTACAAAACAGAGCCCAGCTCGACTTCCAGCAGAGGCCTCTTTCAACAGAAGAGGCAACGAGAGGAAACGTTTTTCTGTGCCTATGAATGACTTCACGCTGCTAAAGACTGAGACAGTCAGATGCTCATGAACATGTCGAATGACATTTCTCTGTGCCTAGAACCAGCTGTATCCAGATTTCAGGCCACAGCCTGAAGCGGCACTCTACAGACGTGAGATGCATCACGTAATGCAATAGTTGCAAGTAAAAAAAGCTGCAATAATCACATCTATGCATACATATCATATGGGGAGTGAGCCATAGCATAGTGCGTGAGCCTTTGGTCCCAAAACTAACAGGCTGTGGGTTCGAGTCCCTGCTGCAGACACTGCTGCTGTAACCCTAGAATGAGTTGTTTAAGCCAGTGGCTCCAGTCCTCCCAGCTGTCTAAGTGTGGCCGGGGGGTCCCTGCGATGGACCTGTGACCCCTCCTGGAAGGGGTCATGCTCTCTGGTCTGTTTAATGCTGGATATTCCCGTTACAGCGCTGGTGGGTGTGCCGAGATATTTTACGGTTTGTTCCCTGTCAGTTTTTCTATTGCACGCTTACCATCTTCAAAATGACGGTAACACCACATCCTGGAAATCATAAAAGTAGCTTCCACCAACATTAGGCATGTCTGAATGCATCATCTTCAGGTTGTTCTTCCTTAAGCGAGGTTTATGCTGCCAAGACGAAGGTACTTTGTGTGCAAAGAAGGACAACATGCTGTTGATTGACTGTTAACTTTGAGCTACTATCAAGCCAACACAGTGTATGGAGCCGCATTAGGCCCTGTAGTAGCTTCATCCTCGCCAGACCCTCCAGAGCGGCCCACCCTTTCCAGCATAACACTCAAATAAGAATCCACTGCAAAATGTAACCTTGGCAACGGCAAAAAAAAACCTGCCAGTCAGAGTCTGATGGTCAGACCCGACTAAAGACAAAATTAAAAATTAAAATACCACTCGTTCACGGATTTGGTCTTTAAAAATGAGTTAATAATACCTTCAGGGACTCCATGGCTTTGGGGCTTCTGCCTTCTTAAAAATCGGTTTCTTTTTTCGGCTCGTTTTATTACTCTAATCTGTCTTTTGTCACAGGCTGCTCTCTGCAGTTGTGGGTTCAAGCCTGGGCCCCGACTGTGAGCAACTACACAAGACCAGCTACAATACGTGTGTGACTACCAGGGCTCTCGGCGACACAGCGCCCCGTGTGGCCGGAAATGCGGCGATATGTCATGTGGTGGGTGAGGGACGTGCCCCTTCCCCAATCAGCGTTGACCCTGCAGGTAGGGGGGCGGTGCTGACTGTGACGTCTGGACACACGAGTGGTTCGACGGCGAGCGGGAGGAGGGGCCTTCACCGCCCCAGTCGCCCCCGTGTGAGGTCACAGGGACTGCAGCCGTGACGCCAACAGAGAAAAAAAAAGACATTCGGTTGTTCTAATTCAGGAGGTGAACTCTTGCCACAAACTGTGCACCTACTATTTTCAAATAGTTACAATGCACATTCTGCTGCTCTTTATTTCCTGATGCATGAAATGGAATTTAGAACTAAGACGCACGCTGCATCATATTTGTCCGCCCAAAAAATACACCCGAACAGAACCTGCATTGAGCTGTGTTTCAGATTACTTTCAAAATTCAAAATCGCCTTCTCTGCTCCGGCAGGCACTCGGCTGTCCCGCTCGTTCTCTGCAAGGTTTAGCTTTCCTGCTCCACCGGGAAAGAGCAAAGATCACAGAAGCGCTGGTCAGATTCCTCAGCTCTGAAGCTCTCTGCCCGCAGGCTGGCAGCTCTCCTCCAATGGCTCAAAACCAGTCTCGGCTCCTAGAGTCTGGACAGAGTAGTTATGTAGCAGCTAAGTGACCTCTGTAAAACACTCCCGGACTGACGAGATGCACTGGTGCTCTCGGATTTGATTTGCATCAGAGTGACTTGAATGCACTTAAATGAATGCCCCTTAATGTATACACGGCTTTCCATTTGTTATTTCCCAAAAGCTTCCGGAGGGTTTTTATTTTTTTATGAGATTGTATTATAAAATGTTAATCCCGGCAACGGTAATCCAATCAATCAGGCAGAAACCGCCCGTGTTGAACACGCAGGGAAACGTGCACAGCAGGTCTCGGATGAGATGCCAGTCTTAAACCACATCGTGGAAAACGTGGACCAGGGCGTTGTACGATTTCTTGTTTCTCTGGGCTCCGCTCTTTCAAAAGAGCAGAATAAATAATGAGCTTTGTCGTCTGCTGTTAAGATTCAGCTCCAGATTCTGCTTTGTTATCAAGAGCTTGAGGGGAAAAAGAAGAAGGGGGGGGGGGGGGGTTGGAGGAGAGAAATTCAGCACTCTGGGGGAAAGAATAGAACATCAATAGCTTGGTTTCTAAAAATAGATGCGGTCGAGGCTAAAAATAGGCTTGCGGATCCAAGCAGGTAGCCTGCGTGCCTTCTCAGCCGTCTTGGTGCTGCTCCCTGACAGATAGCCCTACATGCGAGCGTCGTAGCGCTGAACCTGCTTTGAAAGCGCAGAAGCGCAGATGCCAGGTCTGACATCACCAAGGCGCCCAGGGGCGAGAGAAAGACGTGAGCCGGGGACTCGTCTGGAGCTCACATTAATGCCCCGAAAAGAAGTCGCAGTCAATCGGAGCGGATACATGCCCGTGTAACCCCCTACTCCCGCGAAACATGATTTATACACGCGATTTCTTTTTTTTTTTTGGTGCTTACATTTTTCAAGCATGAGCCTGTCCTAGAATGACATCATATTCGCTGAATTTGCGACGGACATCCTCCGCAGGCACACATTACACAGGGCAAGACTGCAGTACACATGTACGCAAAAAAACAAAACAAAACATTGACAAACCGAGGCGAAAACGGGCAGAAACACGACATGACAGTGTGAAGTGTGCTGCAAAATTGTAATTAAACGGCGCTATCCCATCTTATTGATATACGCACGCGGAATAGGACTACTGCTGTTTCATTACACGCACTCGTTATAAAAGACACATATATACTGCATATGTTACAGCCTAAAAAGGAAAAAAAAATCCGTGTTTTATCTACCAGACGCATCTCCAGGGGTGGTTGGTCGTTGCCCGGGCAACTCTCGCAAATGGCAACTGACGTCACGTAGGTAGGAGAAATACCACCCAGCGCAGAGCTGTCATCCATAATGGATAATTCAGAAGGGCCCCACTTGAAGAGCGCTAATGTGACTCAAAGTACACGAGTCTCCCCCCTTGCCTGCCCCCCCACGACCCCTTTTTCCCCCCACAGATTACCCAAGAGTTCAGACGAGCTCGGGCTAGAGATCATGCGCCTTGTTCTCTCGGCCCGGCTCATTTTAATCTGCCGGCTCCCCATTACGATTCGCAGAACCCCCCGGGCAGCTGCTCGCCTGACTGCTGGCCATCGATGGATAATGCTGAGCGTAAAGAGCCTCATTTTAACCCGTCAGTGCATTACGGAGACGAATCGTATAGCCTGCCCTTTCGGAAGTGCTGCTGCAGATTTGCACACGATAGCATGCTCTCCGTTTACTAAATAAACCAGTTCTGCTGTGTGTTAGCTGAATGCAGTAAAACACAGGGGTATTTAGACTTTTGTCCTCATGACCTGCATCCTTAAGGCTTTAGACATTTTTACTTTAACAGTCCACAAGTTTGTAGAATCCGTACAGTGCTCTGCTGTAGACCATACCTGTCTGTTTGCAGACTGAGAGCTTTCTTTTTGGCTTGAGATCACCCTTAATTCCTACAGGGTTGACAATGGTGTAGTTAAGCACAATGCCCAGTGTGGACTAAAGAGATACAGGCATGTGCCTGGATTTTATTTGCTTTAGTTACTCAAATGCACATACAGACTATGGTAGACTTCAGGGTAACAGAAATTAAAGACAAATGTCCTGTTATCTGTGTCCTGTTTACATTCATTATTTCCATAACTCCCCCAGAAGGGTTTTATGTTTTTATGTTTGATGAAGATGTATTTCAATTTAATCCAGGCAACAACACCAGTGTGCCAGAAAGGCTTTAGATAATGTTCTCAAAAAAGGTTAATTCTGAATTTTCAGGGTAATGAATGTCTTTGGATTGAGAACTGTTTAATGGATAAAAAACAGAGAGGACTGATGAGGATAAATGCCCAAAGTGGGGTGATGTAATTAGTGGAGTACCCCAGGGGTCTGTATTAGGACGCCTGCTCTTTGTAATTTATACTAGTGGTCTAGACTCTAGTAAAGTTAGTCAATTAGTCAAAGTTGCAGATGATACCAAAATAAAAGACAAGCTAACACTGCAGAAGCTGCAAAAAGAAATTAAAAAGGACAAAATTCAAGACTGAACAAACATCTGGTGGAAGACATTTAATCCAGACAAGTGTAGACTGTTACCAGCAGGTAACAGAAACATAAAGAAGAAATATAATAATGGAAACGTTCAGCTTGTAGAAGCTTAGACTTAGGTTTTTATGCTGAAACATCATTTTCATATCACAGTCAACGAGGGTAACCAATTTCTAATGCAAACTGAAAGTTTGGATGTATAATTAAATGTGTAAATTTTGAATTAAGAGATAGTAGTTTAAATTCAGATATATCTTAGAATATTGCATTAAATGTTGGGCAGCACAACAGACACAACACGGTGTTCTGCTCTGGAAACAGTACAGAGAGGAACAGTGAAGTGTGTAATGTACCTTCTCCGGCTTAAAGTAATGTTATACGCTGATTGAGAACACAATCCCTTAATCATGAGTAGAGAAGAGTACAGGAGTTCTTTGTACAATTGAAGTATTCAACTTTTTCAAAAGCTTTAACAAAGTTAACACGATCAAATTCTTCAGAATCAACAGTGAACCACAGACTAAAGACCACAAGGGGAAACGGTGTGGAAGTGCATTTAAAACTGAGAACATCGGGCACCTCTGTGCACAAACGGGTGTGGGAGCGTGGAGCCAACGATCCAGCCCTGTTGTTGTTGAAGCTGATGCCCTTGTTTCTTTCTAGAAGTGCTGGATGAGATCCTCTGATCAGCTACCAGCAGCCAAAAGAGCTGAATGAACCAAACGGCTTCTCTTATCTGTCACCTTTATGTTACTGTTTTCCCATATTCAGCGCATCATGACATCCTTACCGATTACTTAGGAAAGACGGTCATGGTGGTCAATCATCCTATCAACCAATCAAGCAGTCATTCGGCAAAGATTCATTAAAAAGAGAATGCAATAGCAAATATATGGCCTTTGTTCCTGAAGGAGTGGCCCCTGATTTCTTGTTTTCAATTTCAACAGCTGTCGTACAGGTGTGTCACTCCATCAGAAATCTAAGCCTGAGATATTCTTGACGCAGTTCACCTTCCTACATTGCCGACATGACCGGATGGACAACCACATGAAGCACGCACAGGACCAAAGCACATTCCCGACGGCAGAATGTGTTGCTACAAGTGAAATATGGTGGAACATAACCAGAAGGTATTTTGAAAGCACTGCATTATTGCTAAATGTTGTGATTCATTCATTAGTTTTCATTTCAAATGTTAAAATCGGAGGAACAGTCACTCCCTCCTCATCTTCCACCCCTTCCACAATAGCCTTAATGATGCTTTAAACTTCCAGCTCGTTAAAAAAAACAAACTGTTGCAACAGTAATGAAGGCAAGGCTTGTACACAGGTCTGTAAACGGGTCCCCACACTGAGGAAATATCCATACGGATTCTGGCAAACTCAGCAAAGGCCTTTGTCAGCGGTGGGTGTGTGAGCTCCTGAAGATGCTGCAGCCTGTAATGGAGTTCACTGCCCGTCTTTGTTCTGTACTCCTTGATCGTTCCCTTTCTTTCCTTGGTGCCATTGTTGGATCACAATGGACACACTGTCATTGTCGACTCTTGGGGAAGTGTCACCCCAGCACAGCAATAAGGCTGTGTTTGTAGTGGGGAGAGCACACAAGAGCACGCCATTGTAACCAGACTCGCTGTGGCGCCCAGGTGCAGAGCGTGTGGTTCCTGTCCGCAACAGCACTGCCAGTAGCTGGGAGTCCGGTACTTCTGGTAAAGATCTCCAGCCACAGAGGAAGAGTATTCGCCTGAAGGACTTAGAATTGTGTGATTTCAAAAAATGTTTGTGGAGTTGCTTACAAAAATATGACATGTCTCTGAATGTGTAAATTTATGACAACAGCTCAGGAGTTTCCATTCATGCAGATCTTCATACCCGAAAAACAACAACAAAAAAACGCATTAAAGAAATTAATTGTTCAAATTCATCTTGCATTAAATGAATACTAAAAACAGACAAGGACAAGTCCAGTCCAATACCCCAGCAAGCCAATCTTATAATTATTTCCTGATTAAGAAAAACCTCTGAGTACAGAAGTATGAAGTACAGAAATCATTCTGGTGGACAAGACAGTCAGGAATCATATCTCATACTGATCAATCAGCAATCAATCAGGAATCACTCCCTAATCTCTCTCTCTCATACCAATCAATCAGTCAGGAATCACTCCCTTATCTCTCTCTCATACTGATCAATCAGGAATCACTCCCTGATCTCCCTCTCTCATACTGATCAATCAGGAATCACTCCCTGATCTCTCTCTCTCATACTGATCAATCAGGAATCACTCCCTGATCTCTCATACTGATCAATCTGGTCAGTAATGTCAACCTCCACACCTCAAAAAATCACTATTGGAATAACTGGCTGCCCCCTACAAAAAGCTCTTCATATACATTTATAATGTATTAATATGGTAAAATAAATAAATGTGATGATAACAACCTCTGTTGTACACTGATTGCATATCAGCTACAGGACCCTAATCCTGACCACAGCCTGAACAACACCCCAAAACACAGCTAGAAACTATGAGATATAATTGTTACAATACTTTTGATCCTACAAGTACGCAATATTTTCCCAGTCCCTTACAACATTATTGATAACATGTTAGTAGATTATTTATAGACAGTTACTATTTTAACCGTGACAATTTTAACTAAGTAAGAGAATCACAAAACAGTGGATCTCATTGGCCACCATTGTTCTGAACAGCTGAGACACTAGAAATAAGATTTTGTCTTCTTGTTTCACGTAGGTCAGCTGAAATAACTCCTTGAGAGCTACAGTCTTCTGGCTTTCATTCCACACGGGTTCTCTCTTTGTTAAATGGACCAATCAATTAGTTAATTGGACCAATTTAATTATCTCCCAAGATGTGATGGAAGTCAAAGATGAATCCTGTAATAACTGTTGGCAGAGAGTCCTGGCAGACCTGCCCTGAGAAAATCCAAGCACATTGACACCCCCTGCGTCATCAGCCCTGACTACAGTTCCTGAACCGCATTTCAGGAAAGACCAACCTTAGACACCCTCGCGGGTAAGAAATATTCACAGAAAACGAACTGAGGCAACACAAACGAATACTAGACAGAAATATCGAAAATAAATCTTCTGTAGGTTAAGTGACATACTTGTTATTTTCATATAGTCCAAGATTAGACACTGCTACACTTGTACTTTTATTTTATTTTTCATATTTAGGAATAGAAATATCTTCAACGGTAATATTGTTACACTGAAAAAAGGTCATTCATGAAAATGTTGCAGCAATAGTTTGCATTACTAATGAGCCAAATGTAGTGTCTGAGCCTAGGAACGTTGTCACAGGAATGACAAAGCACCCAAACTGCACTAACAGGTGGGCTCAGAATTGTCACTTTCTGTCAAGAAAGTGCTGGCAATCTGATTCTTTGGCTCTAAGGGTGTGGGGCGGCAATTTCTTAATGTGATGGAACATGTGGATCTGAGCTTGGTGGGGTACCCCACCACGCTGACAGGAAAAGACACACAACACCGCAGTGACCTGTGTGTGCATCTTCCACACAACACGGTCACATAGAAACAGAGTCTCTCCTCTCCCCTCCCTGTGCTCTGTACCAGGGCTGGGCTGTCCTGGTTCTGATGTGCCTGCAGGGTGCGCAGGTCTCTTCACAGCAGCTGGGAGAGGCTGGTAAATTGCTCCTGTTGAGCCACTGACCAGCTGATGTAGGTCAGGAGAACCTGGCTGGACTGGAAACACATCTCCTGGTTTTCACTCCAGGGGTTAAGGGCTTTAATTATTCAGCCGCCGCCTTAATTTGTGATCCAGCTGTGCTCCTGGTGATGGCTCAACAGAACCGGGCAGTTCTCTCGCCCTCCATCGGCAGCGGCTGGAGAAACGCAGCCTGTCCGTCTGGCGAGCCTCTGCCTACAGGGCCGGGCCCGTCGTCAGGGCGTTCAGCGGCCGCGGCGATCACCATTTAGAAATGGCTGACTTTTTAGCCATTTGCAGCCAATAGTGCCAAGTCAACTAGGCGTATAATCTGCATTTGCGGGTTTTTTCCTTTTAGATAAACATTGCATTGCAAATCTCACTGAAAATGAAGCGCACGGAATCTGTTGTTACCCCAAACAAATGGCGTTTGGGGGACAGTAAGAGAAAGTAATAATTATGCTGTGATGAACAGCAGCCCGTCACTAAGCCATTTTGTTGTGTGCTACACGACAGCGACAAACGAGCCACCCAGAGCCAGCCTCGACATCCACGCAGCGCAGACGGAAGCCACGACCAGCAGGCTTTAGAAACCCAGGGTGTCACCATAAACCTCACCGCGGAGCGGATCGGCGCTCGTCGCCCTCCGCGGCGAATGAACGGCTCTGATTCCCCTTCGCCCTGTCTGGGGCGTGTGGAGCGACACGCAAAATAACGGCAGCAGCGAGGAGACACGCAGACGACCGACGGGGCTGTGAAATACATCGGAACCCGAGGGGTTTACTTACATGATTCAGTGGTCTTGTATCTTGTATCCCGAAGCAGGCAGACGCTCGCCCTTTCTTCCTGTTACTCCCAGTAAGCGCCTTGGTGCAGAGCCGTGCGCGCAGTTTCGGTTCTGTGTCCGTGCCGAGTGTGGGTGGGTGTGGAGCAGATCCACAGCAAGGCGGAGGTGAGGGGCCGGGCGGGGGGGAGGAGGAGGAGGAAGGGGGGGGGGGGGCACAGTTCTTTAAAGGGGCAGTCCTTCTCGCTTTTCTGCAACATGTATCACTGCCCGCTAAACGGCAGCAGTGGCAACAGTGTCACGGGTCTGTAAACGCGTCCGCGTCTGCAGTCCAGGCCTGGAGACCAAACGACACGTCCCCCCCCCCGGACCCCCAGGAAAGAAGCAGCAGCCCTCTTCCTCTCGCATCCCAGTGACGTTTCAGGCACAGCTGCTCCGAGTCGACCCCACTCCTGATCAGACTGTAGCAGATTCAGTTCACGTCAACAACTTGATCGGCATAACCAATGGATAACTCGGTGTTGCCAAAGCATATACAATTAACATAAAATATACAGACATTTACATACCTTTACAATACATACACATCATAAGACATTTACATTCAAACATATGGAGCATCACTGGGAGACAGGCTTGCTGTTCCTCAGGCTGGGACAGGCTGGGACATACTGGGCTGCCAGTTCAACTGAGTTCCCTCCTCCCTCTCCCAGTAGGATTGGGACCTGTTGTGATTCTGGCAGGTCTGGGAAATCTGGGATTAGATTAAGGGAAGAATGTTTCTCTAATCCCAGAGTATCTGTCACAGTGCAGTAGGAAGTGCACCTCTGTCTCTATTTCTCCCCGCTGGCAGTGGGAGCACAGCCTGTCCTCTCTGGACAGCCAGGTCTGCCTGTGTCCAGTTTCTATGGCCAGGCTGTGGTCACTGAGCCAGTCCTCTCTGGGCAGCCAGGTCTGCCTGTGTCCAGTTTCTATGGCCAGGCTGTGGTCACTGAGGCTGTCCTCTCTGGGCAGCCAGGTCTGCCTGTGTCCAGTTTCTATGGCCAGGCTGTGGTCACTGAGCCTGTCCTCTCTGGGCAGCCAGGTCTGCCTGTGTCCAGTTTCTATGGCCAGGCTGTGGTCACTGAGCCTGTCCTCTCTGGGCAGCCAGGTCTGCCTGTGTCCAGTTTCTATGGCCAGGCTGTGGTCACTGAGCCTGTACTTCGTCAGGGTCTGTTTCTGTTTGCTGTTTAGAGTCGTTCATTTCTACGCTACTCGTACTGGCAACTTTTAGCATTCCAGAGTTGTTTGCATCCAGAAAACATACGTTGTTAGCATAAAAGAGGAAAGTCATTTTGCGTGAGCATTTTGCTCGGCCTAGCACGGCAAAACTGTCTGGGTGGCAGTTTTGCAACGATTCAGGAAAAAGGCCAGGCAGTGCCCTCGCAAAATGACATGATTTAAGAATCCCCCCAGCCGTACTTAAGTCGATTACATGTATCTGTAAATGGCATCACGTCACGGCCAAATTACTCTTCTGAAAAATCGCAAAGCCCAAAGTACATTATTCTAAGCTTTCACTTTGTCGTTGTCAGCCAAAACCCCAAAACAAAACACACTTCCTTCACAACGAGCGGTGGGTGATATTCCGATACCCGCCCACAGAGCGACGGCACTGTGCGTGTGTGTGTCACACCGTGTCCCGTCTGACAGCCCGCAGCTCCCCGGCGCCCCCGCAAGGTGGCGCTCTAGCGGCGGCCTGTTCCCGCTGGAGGAGCGCACGCCCCAGCCGGGGTTAGCGTGCCACAGCCGCATTCAACAGCCCCGGAGTGTAATTAAAGTGACAACCAGCAGAGGCGGCAGCAGCGTCACCGCCTGGTGCAGGGTGTTAAGATCAGATAAGATCACTTTATTGGCCAGATACAATTTCTTACAGTAGGAATTTGTCTTTTCGCAGACCCCAGCTTGTTCTCCATGAGACACACAGACAGGGAGAGAGAAGCTGGGGGTCAGAGCGCAGGGTCAGCCATTTATACGGCACCCCTGGAGCAGTTGGGATGAAGGGCCTTGCTCAGGGGCTCAACGGAGTAGGATTCCTCTGCTGGCCGCGGGATACGAACCGGCAACCTCCCAGCCACAGGAGGAGGTCCTGAGCCACAGTACCACCGTTTTTACGAACTCCCCGGGCAATGTGCTGCTGACAGGATACGCTTTAATTTCTCAGTTTTCTATGCATCCCGTCCCCATGCAGAGAATATGCATCCAAGCAAACCCTTTCCATCCCGAAGAAAAAATCAGTTTACTATTTTTTAACGTGGATTAAAACCTTCCATGGCAGTGATATACTGGGACAAACGTCTCTGATGTTCTTGCAGTCTGTCTCTGGGGCACTTGAGACAAGCACGCCGGACCCGACGAGCGCCTTGCACACGGCGAGTAATAGATACCCCTCTAGCCTACCGGCGCCCTGCAGGCGAACCGTGCCGGAAATAGTCGAAACATTCCGGAAACTGCCGAAGCTAGGGACGCCATGTTGTGTGTGGGGACGCGTATGTGGTTGTGTCGTATAAGCCAGGACGGTGTAGTACCTAATTTCTTTTGTTGGGTTAAAAAGGCTGGGGGGAGCAGAGTTTCTCGCAGTACTAGTTTTCAGTCGTGATACAGCGGGGCTGTGCGTTTTGTTTTTTTGTGCGGACCAGCAGCGGGAAAGGATGAGCGGCGGGGTGTACGGGGGAGGTGAGTCCAGACGGGAGGGAGCCGCCACGTTTCTTGCGAGTGCTTTGTGCGAGCAGCAGGACCGAGGGGGCCTGTCGGGAAGCGGACACGGGCCCCCACCCGGGGAAGGGCACCCACCCGGGGGTGGGGGAGCGCTTCACTCTGAGCAAGATTACAATCGCAGCGGTTTGCGGGATCGTGCCGTTTTCTAAAACTTTTCCCTTCGAAGGAAGCCTTCTTGCACCGGGGAGGCTGGCAGTGACTGTAGAAGTTGCTCGTTTATTTTATTTTAAATGTACAAAGGAAGGGTTAGTGAGCTGCGACGGAGGTGAGCTCGGTGCACAAGCCGCCTCTTTGCCAAAGCTATTTCGCGGCCGGTCCTGCAGCTGCGGCCGGGACGTGTTTCTGCATCTCGGCACCGGGATGAGAGCCTCGCTCTCTGTAGCTCCCGGGCGGACACGGGGTGCAGGACCCTGCGCACGTCTCATGAACTGCCCCCCCAGGACCCACCTGCACAGCGCCCACTGCTCCTAGCTCTCCCCTCTTGGTGCGCGATTCGAGGAAAGCAGGACGTCCGCTTTGATGAAGTTCATTTACCTCTTCATCCAGGGCAGACAACGGTACCGCCGTCCTGACGTCAGTGAGGCCGAGTTTGCACAGGATGGGTTCCCGCACGTTTTAATGCTCAACAGGTGTGAGCCTGGCCAGTACCTGGAGGGGAGGCCTCCTGGGAAAGCTAAGGCTGCTGCTTGAAGAGGTGTTAGTGGGACCAGTAGGAGGCGCTCTGTGTGAGTCCTAATGCCCCAGTATAGTGACAGGGACATTATACTGTAAAAAGGCGCCGTCCTTCCGATGAGATGTAAAACCGAGGTCCTGACTCTCTGTGGTCATTAAAAATCCTGGGGTGTTGCTCGAAAAGAGTAGGGGTGTTACCCTACTGACCTGTCCTGGCCAAATTCCCCCCAGTCCTTTACCAGTCATGGCCTCCTAATAACCCCCGTCTCTGAACTGGCTTCATCACTCTGCTCTCCTCCACTGAGAGCTGGGGTGTGGGGAGCGGACTGGCGCATCGTCCAGGTGGGGGTGGAGGGGATCCCCATTGCCTGTGAAGCTGACTTTGTGTGGAGAGTCCAGGAAGGCGCTCTATGAGTTTGAGGAATATTGTTGCGTGAACGTTAATCGGAGTTTGTCCGTTTCAGATGAGGTCGGTGCCCTGGTCTTTGATATCGGCTCTTACACGGTGAGAGCAGGGTATGCAGGAGAGGACTGTCCCAAGGTAAGACGCCCTGTCCGCGGCTTTAGTGAAGTTGCCTGATCAACGGGTGAATCGAGGGGCCCGCCCAGGCCCCCCAGCTCGGGGACCCCCGGAGGAGCGCCTCTGACGGCCAGCCTGTCCTCTGCTTGTGCGCCCGCAGGCGGACTTCCCCACGGTCATCGGGGTGGCGCTGGACCGCGAGGACGGCACCGTGCCCATGGACACGGAGGGGGACAAGGGCAAGCAGGGTGGCACCACCTACTACATCGACACCAACCAGCTGCGCGTGCCCCGCGAGGGCATGGAGGTCATGTCCCCGCTGAAGAACGGCATGAGTACGCCCCGCTCGGCCCGGCTGGGGGGGGGGGGGGCGGTACCGGGCCATCAGGGCCCCGCTCGGCCCGGCTGGGGGGAGGGGGGGCGGTACCGGGCCATCAGGGCCCCGCTCAGCCCGGCTGGTGGGGGGGGGGGGGCGATACCGGGCCATCAGGGCCCCACTCGGCCTGGCTGGGGGGGGGGGGGGTGGTACCGGGCCATCAGGGCCCCGCTCGGTCCGGCTGGGGGGAGGGGGTGGTACCGAGCCATCAGGGCCCCACTCGGCCCGGCTGGGGGGAGGGGGTGGTACCGGGCCATCAGGGCCCCGCTCGGCCCGGCTGGGGGGAGGGGGGGCGGTACCGAGCCATAAGGGCCCCACTCGGCCCGGCTGGGGGGGGGGGCGGTACCGAGCCATCAGGGCCCCACTCGGCCCGGTTGGGGGGGGGGGTACCGGGCCATCAGGGCCCCGCTCGGCCTGGCTGGGGGGAAGGGTGGTACCGGGCCATCAGGGCCCCGCTCGGCCCGGCTGGGGGGGAGGGGGCGGTCTTGCTGGGAAGAGCTTCCTCTGGGGTCGGTGAAGGGAAGTAGTGGCTGGCTGGGCGCTCAGCAGGCACCGTGTGTGTTGGGTGGGCATGGTGCAGGGTGACTCCCAGCTCAGTGCAATAAGGCGAATAGCAGAGTCATCCTTAGCCCTCTGTGTTCGTCGCTGATCGTGTAGTGTTAATTGACCAGGCACTAGGATACCCTGCTCTTTCTCTGCTGGCTAGGCCTGCCCCTCAGCTGATGTGGAAGGAGAGAGAGCACTTGTCTTCATATTTCATTATCTGTGCGCTTGGAGAGGTAGTCCTTTCTTGCTTTGAAAAGGTCAGTTTGGACAACGAAGATCTCCTGTATAGGAGGATGGTAATGATGCTATTTGAACACAGTGCCGTGGTCTCCTGGAGTTCATTTCACCAGCAGGACAGCCGCCAGTCCTGTGCTGAGCTGAGTGACCGGGTGAACTTGGTTTTTGAGTACTGGTTCCGTTTCAAGTCTCGTGCCCCCGAAACGCGCTGGCTTGTGTTTTGTAAGGGTGTGACGGTTCACCCACCTGGTGTCCTCTGGGGTGGTCCGAGCTGTTTGTTTGAGACGGAGTGTGACTGATCTGGGTCTGCTGCCTCTTTAGGTTGAAAGCTGAGCTTCGGGTGGTTGCTCTCGCTCTGAAGCCAGCGGGGGGCCGGTGGGTAACTGGGTTTTTCTGGTCTCCCTCTAGTTGAAGACTGGGACAGTTTCCAGGCCATTTTGGATCACACCTACAAGATGCACGTCAAGTCGGAGGCGAGCCTCCACCCCGTGCTGATGTCCGAAGCCCCGGTGAGTCCGTCCGCCAGCCCGAGCCCGAGCCCGGGTTTGAGCCTCCTGCGGGGCCGGACAGGGCAGTCGCAGCGCTGCTCCGTTACTCGGTGTGGCTCGGTGATGTGAGATAAGATTGTAAGAAGGGGCACGAACGAGAGGAGACAGTGCGGTCCATCTGGTCCATTTGGTAGTTATTGGTTAACAGAATCTCATGCAGCTGTTTCCTGAAATAAACCAGAGTATCCGCAGTATAGCAGGGCAGCTTGTTGCAGACTCCTGCAACCCTCTGTGTAAAGAAGCCTCCCGACTCTGGTTATAAATGCTCTTACCCGTGGTTTTGACTCCTCCGGTTCGTGATTCACTGTTGGTTTGTTGCAGAAGTCTGTTTGGTTGGCTGCCTCCCCTTGTTATGTTCTCTGCTCAGGTCTAAAACTGACATCGTCGTGCGCCATGTGTAGTTATACTGTACGTAAAGGTTAATATTAGGCGACTTGGTCTAAAATCATCTTAAGATTTTTATGTTTTTCAAGATATGTTACCAGCAATGTGTGGCATCTGTTTCTCTTACATCTTGTGTAAAACCAGATTGCACTCTTATGGTGTGCTTTGCACTACGTTTTTTTTTCATTTTTCTTTTTTAAATACAACAGTGGAATACAAGAGCAAAGAGAGAGAAGCTGACAGAGCTGATGTTCGAACATTACAACATCCCTGCGTTCTTCCTGTGCAAAACGGCTGTGCTGTCGTCGTATCCTTTCTGTGATGCTCCCCGTCTCGGGGGACGAGCTGCTGCCGCCCCGTGAGGGGCTCGGAGTCGGCTCTGTGCCGGTTTCCCTATGGGCTCGGAATTAAAGTGCGCCTGGACCAGTATACAAACACACATGCTGCTTTATGCTTTCGACAAGAACATTTTACTTTTTTTTTGGCAGAAATGCTTGTTTTGCATTCTCGTCGGGCTTTTGAATAGATTGTAACATTCAGATTGCAAGACCTCAAACTCTTTCATTAGGGTTCCTCCCTCACTGTGGGGTTTGTTTAAATGAGCAAAGTCCCGCGTCGCTGTCCTGGCGGTGATTCTCAAAACCTTGCAGCATATCGCGTATCTCGCTCATGCCCAGTATTGCATCTTTTTTTCCCCACTCCTGTGATGTATTTTTGAAGAGGTGCGACCTGACCCTTAACCCCTCGTCCAGGTTTGCAAACGGGCGCTCGACCGGTCTGGTGCTGGACAGCGGTGCCACGCACACGACGGCCATCCCAGTGCACGACGGCTACGTGCTCCAGCAGGGTAAGGCGGCCGTCGCGGTCTGCAGTCCTGCCCTCCAGGTGGCGCTCTGTCCGTCCCGAGAGTCGCTGGGCTCAGGCCTGGAGAGAGCTCGACGCCCGCGCAGCGAGAGAGAGGCTGCAGGTGTGGTACGCGGGGTCGAGCTTGCTCTCGGATTGAGCCCTGACTGGTTTGTAACGATCATTCCAGACGTGTTGAAATTGGAATCTGCCTTTCAAACGGTTAGATTGCGGCAGCAAGCCGACAGCTTTGATTTAGAACTGCTGTGAAATTTAAAAAAGTACAGAAATATTATTTACAAAGAAGACGAGACGGTTCATTGAGGGGTGGGGCATTTTCTGTGGGGGTACGCTGAGAATCTTCTTTTCTTTCAGGTATCGTGAAGTCGCCTCTGGCGGGGGACTTCATGAGCATGCAATGCCGAGAGCTCTTTCAAGAAATAGGTGTTGAAATAGTTCCTCCTTACATGATTGCTTCAAAGGTGAGACCTGATAAAGTAAGTCTAATCCATTCCTACGCTTCATTTTTGGGTGTTTTTTGTTTTGCAAACATCATGGTGGAGGGTTTTGTAAGTATTTTGTGACCAGTCCAAGGTGCATGTGCCTCTGTGTGTGTGCAGCTTTGGGGAAACTTGTGTCTCCCCCCAGGGACTGAGATAGTTCAACCACAAGCGTCAAGGAGTAGCAGTTAGGTCCTAAAGTTGTGGTTAATTCTTGGTCCACAAAGGGTATCGGGCATACTTTCTAACCAAGGACTGCCCTAGCTTCATGTGGCTTTCACCTCAGGAGGATAGTTCTCCTAAAGGGGATGAAGGTGTTCTTACCTTGTTTCAAGAGCAGTAACGGATGGACAGCTGTTTTGAGCTGCTCTTTTGAAGCTAGAGGTTTGCTTCGGCGCCTGGAGTGTCGTTCACGAAACACTGGTGACTCCCACAGCTGGAGGATCATCGCTGCACTGAGAGTCACATGTCTGACTGTGTCTGTGAGGGTGACGTAACCACTCTGCCTGTACATCAATAGTACATACTACACATGCACAGGTACTGTATTTAACCTGTATAAACGAGTACAGGCTACATATGCACATACTTAATGTAATTTCCATCTTAACATTTTTCATTTCATATAGGTCGGGTCTCCTGGTATCTGCTGATTCTTTGCTCTTCAGGTTGCCATTTTCCATGTGAAGTAAGGTGTACATTAGGAGCGGCTTCTGAAAACGTATTAGTGCTGCGACACTGCAGAGCTTTATTCTGCTTGACCTCTGTCTCCTCCCTGTCAGTCAGCTGTGAGCCGTGTTTTCACAAGCTGCATGGTGTGGAATATTTCATCAAAAAGATGGGTTCGTCTAAAAAAGGATGTGGAGTAAATGAATTTGAACAGCTGTTCCGAGTTGTATGGATTTTTTTGTGTTGGATTATTCTTCAGCTGCTCCTGTTTGTCTCGCATGAAATCTGTCAATTCGAGTTATAAAACATGCACATTATATTGTTGCCACATGCTGACTTCTCTTAAAAAAAAAAAAACCCCCACTAAATTAAGACTTTTTTTGTGGGTGTAATGTGCAAACATCAGTCTCGGCTCATGCAGATTGACAGCAAGGCCTTCCTCTGCAGGAACCCGTGCGGGAAGGAGCTTCTGCCAACTGGAAGAAGAAGGAAAAACTACCTCAGGTCACCCGTTCGTGGCACAACTACATGTGCAACGTAAGCGCCCGGCTCTGCAGCGCCCTGTGGGCCTTGTCCTGTGACCAGCTCCTCTGCTTCCTGCGGTGCCTGTTTGTCCTGCTCGCGGCAGGAGGGGCCGGAGGAGTCCAAGCGCACAGTACAGGAAGGGCCTAGAGGTCTTTCAGGTCCTTCTCTGTGGGTTTGGCGCATCTAGTTTTAGTTCCAGGCTTTTTTTTTTGTCTCCGCCCTGTGTGCAAAAATCTCTGATGCACGGACTGCATCCTTTCAGTTTCTGATGAGCAGCTCTCTTCCGGGTTCGAAGGCCCCATCAGTTAGTCGTTTAGTTTAGTCATTGGGCTCGTAAACAGAGATGCTAAAACTGGCCTGGAATAATCACTTTAGAGCCGTGTGTGTCACTGTGTGAGCGGCGCCAGCAGTATTTGTTGCGCCGTTTTAAGACGACTGATCGCTGTGTTTTCCCTTCAGACTGTGATCCAGGATTTTCAAGCCTCAGTGCTGCAGGTGTCCGATTCTCCATACGATGAACAGTAAGTCTGGGCGTTCGTACTTTAAAGTCCTGCTGGAGCTCGGGTTGCCAAGGAGAAGCCACACAGGCCGTTGGCTACTTGTTTTTGAGAATGAGTGTGCCACAGCGACTGGGCTCTGTTGTAACCGCAGAGCACCACGTACGGGTCTGTGCCCGCTGTTGTCCTGAGTCCCCCTCGAGTCGAGCTGCAGATTTCACCTCCTCTCCGCAGAGTTGCAGCTCAGATGCCCACAGTGCACTACGAGCTGCCTAACGGGTACAACTGCGACTTCGGCGCCGAGCGGCTGAAGATCCCGGAGGGCTTGTTCGACCCCTCGAACGCCAAGGTGAGCCCCCTGCCGCGTGCGAGGTGAGCGCCTGGCCGTGCCCGCGTCACGCCCTCATCCTCGCTGCCGCCTCGTTCTAGGGCCTGTCCGGGAACACCATGCTGGGCGTGGGGCACGTGGTCACCACCAGCGTAGGGATGTGCGACATCGACATCCGGCCGGTGAGTGGTGCCGCCGAAAGCGATGTGCAGAATTTACTGGAGCTTGGCGTGGGGGGGGGTAACGATGAGCAAGGGGAAAGTGCGAGGGGGTAATTCCGATCAGGCTGCATGTCCGTGTGGTCGACGGTTATTCTGCTAGATCTCCCAGGAACTGGCTGGATGAGCCAGCTGTAGGAAGCAGAGCGAGCGAGACGGTTCTTCTGATCTAAAGGGGGTAGATTCTTTAAAAAACTTGAACCTTCCTGGGGGTTGTGTTCCCCGCCGGGGTGCGCAGGCAGTGACGGCTCTGTGTCTGCTTGCTCCTGTGGCAGGGCCTGTACGGCAGCGTGATCGTCACGGGAGGAAACACTCTCATCCAGGGCTTCACGGACCGCCTGAACCGCGAGCTCTCCCAGAAGACCCCTCCCGTGAGTGCAGCCCGAAGCTCCCCAGAGCGCGGCTTTATCGAACACGCCGATTTGACTTTGTAAATCTGTAACGACCGACAGTTTCCATTTTATTCTGTAGGGCTTGAGTGATTCTTTTGAAGCTTTTTTTTTTTTTGTAATATGGTCAAGATGCCAGGACTTTATGTCCCCACCATTCAGTGTGTCTGCCCAAGCCAGCCCTGTACCCCGGTGAAGAGGGTTCCCCTTTTTTTTTTCCCCTCAGAGCATGCGCCTGAAGTTGATAGCCAACAACACGACGGTGGAGCGCAGGTTCAGCTCCTGGATCGGAGGCTCCATCCTGGCATCGCTGGTGAGTGGAGCTGCCGTTGCCCTGGGGTTCGGGCTCCTGGGTGGCTCACTGGCGTTGGGCCCCGTGGCCCAGGGGCGGTCAGTTGGGTGTAAGTGACGGTTGTTCGAGTGGCGCCATGCAGTTGGCACTGCGTGCCCAGGGCAGGGTGGCATTAATCGGTTCTGGCCCCTGCCAGCAGCGATGGCAGCGCTGGTTTCCGGTCGGGCCCGACGTCGCCCGACGAGCGGTTCAGTTCTCGTTCTCCCGCAGCGGTGCAGGACTGTAGCAGCAATGCCAGGTGTCAGTAACCCGTGAGCCCACCCTGGGTTTGCATAACACAACGGCAATTCCAAACTCAGTAAGAGCGTGGTAAAAGCGCCACTGTTGTGTGGCTCTCTGGAGATGAGATGGTAGAGCACAGAAATATTTCTTTCAGTTGAGCGCAGGCAGGCACATTTGTAGTGGGGAAGTGGAGGGGACTTTGAACCTGTGCACTGCACCAAGACTGAATGGATAAGAACTTTCACTGTTTTCCTGGAATAATTTTCAACTGTGCAGTGTCTTCTCATAGAAGTTGAGGAAGCAGGGTTTTTACAGACGGGGACCCCCCTAAGAGAATCACTTTGGAGTGGGACTGTGCACCTGAAGAGAAAGCAATCTCCAGTTCTCTGCAGGACCCCTCCAGTGTGGAACAGAGGGCTTCAGAAGCTCGTTCATCTTCGGTTATTTCTTTCTGCAGGGGACTTTCCAGCAGATGTGGATATCGAAGCAGGAGTATGAGGAAGGAGGAAAGCAGTGCGTTGACCGAAAATGCCCCTAATGCCACTTCTACCACCCTTCTACCTTAACAGACAAAACGCCACCTCCGAACTTAGTCCAGCCCTTCCCACAGTACTCAGGAACACCAAGGACACTTGCAATTTTGTAGTTTTTTTCCCCCTTATTTTATACATATGTAATTAAAATGGCTTTCTTTGTATTTTTATGTAGAAAACGTTTGTGGCGCACATATTGTACAATCAGTGTACAAATAGGTTTTTGCTATTTTCTTACTTTGAAGACAAACTACTGTTAAAAAACATAGTTCTATCGAATCTTCCATTTTTATTTTAAAAAAAGGCTTTTTCTAAGCCTCTTTTGATACCAAACAGTTTGTGATGACAGAACTAAAGTACATACAAGCAGTTTGGAAATAAACTTTTTTTTTAAAGAGATTGATTTTCTTTATGTAGTATATTCACCAGTTTAATATTGTGTTCCAGATTACAACACTCCGCTGTTCCAACAGTTTTGCAAAGTTGGGACTGAACTGAATTGAACATATGTGAAGATAGAGCAATAAATACCAATTTTGAGTTAGGCAATATACACCATAATGTCACATTTTCTGTGAATGGTCTCCATGGTTTTGGAAATAAGGGGATCCCTGCTTGAAATCCGTGTGCCAGCATATACAGTGGTGTTCCATCTCTTGGGAAAAGCCTGCCCCCTAGAGATCAGATCAAGCTTTGCCTATAATGTAAAGGTAAAACACGTGAAACACAGGTCAGGTGTGTGGCTGCGTCCGCTGCAAAGGAACAAGTAATAGGTTTATTCCATGCTGAGAAGAGAGAAAACATTTTGGCTGTGAAGCCTTCTTCTCTCTTCACCATGGAACAAACCTATTACTCGTTCCTTTGCAGTACAGTTAATGTACAGGCTGTCGGAATCATTCATAGACATCATCTACGACACTTCTCACACTCAGGACAGGAATTCGTTATAGAAGCTCAGGATAGAAACAGGCAGTTTTTATGTGATTTAGTTTTTACCCTATTAAATAAGAAAAAAAACAGTATCCAGACTTTGATCAGTTGTAACAATTTCAATACAGTATATTTACAAAAGACTTTAACAATTACTAAGGTAAGGTTTTCACTCCACGGTCTTCACCAAAGTCTCCTGCCACACAGAGTTTATGCCCAACCTCTCAAGCCAGCCAAGATGTACAAAACACTAGATTTTAAAATGCTTGCCCTGTGCAACAGCCATCACAGGGTGTGGCTCTGTGGTGACATGTCTTTTCTCCGTGATCTTGACTAATCGAAGTAAAAAAGCACGTCATCGTGAAAACCTTGCTGGCCACGTCACTTATCCGATGCTGAAAGCGGCTGGCTGTGGGGAAATGTACGGTTACAACTTTGCAGCCTGTTTGGGAAACTTCTCCCTGAGTTTCAGCTGCTTGTCAGCCTCCATTTTCTTCTTCTTGTTGCTGATACGCAGGCGCTTTTCAATGCGAAGCCTAAAGGAGAAACAAAAAGTGGCAAGTTTATACTTTTTCATTCTTTAAACCAGGGGTCTTGCCTACAGCTCCTGGAGAGCCTGATGTCTCCTGGCTGTTGTTCCCCACCAGCTCTGGGTAACAGCTGCATAACTAATACTCCTAACCACGATGAATGGGTAACTATATCTTTAAACACACGAATGCCTTGTGTTAAGAACATTAAAAGACCTTGAGGAAAAAAAAACCTTCCCTATAGTTAATTTAGACGATCGCTAGGCTAGCACTTGTGTTGACTCTCGGGCTAAGAGGAAGCAGAAGGCAAGGCCCTGCGGTACAGAGCACGTCAGCTGGCTGACCTGAACAACTGCACCCCTCCTATACTGTCCCTTTCAACCAGGACTCAGGCTGCGTTACACCTCTCAACTAGGGAGGGTTTGAGTCATCATCTGTACCAGACCTTGAGGGAAGAAAAGCCTACACGTCCAAAACAGAATTTGGTTAATTGTTGAAACGGGAACTCGTGTTGGGATAAAAAAAACAAACGACACTTGACCTTACAGCAATTTAGACGGAGACCCCTGTTATAGGCATTATGGCAAAGTTAACGTTTACCATTTTGAAGCACACCGAACGGGATTTGATAAAAGTTATTTCCCATCGTCTCCCGAAAGAAATTTGGAAGCCGTATCAACAGTGCAGACGCTAACCTTCTACAGGAGCAGAACTGCCTGGGACTTTCAGTCCTTTGACCCTAATGCCATTCGGAAACTGGCATTCAATGGACCTGTTTTCCCAAATCCTAACCTGTTTTCCACAGAATCCCTAATCCTAGAAGTTGGGCTTCCAACCAAAGTATATAATCGCAGAAGGCCACAGACGTGGAGGATATCAGGCTGAGGCAGAGCTAAAAAACTCCCTGTCTATCCTACACAGCGAGGCTGCACTCACCTTACGAAGTGACTGACGAATGGAGGAGTGAAGAAACGTTTCCTTGTGTATCTTCTGTTCATGTACCAGGGAATTGCCCATTCCTTAAATCTGTACCTGAGGAATCGAGACATGACTCCCTCAGCACAGTGTAACAGGTAAGGACCGGAACAATGTGAAGTTAACACAAGACACCTTGAGTCACCACAAAGTGAACGTGTAAAACAGAGGAACCTTCAATTCTTTTTCTAACTGTTTCGTCCAGTTCAGGGTTGCAGGGGAGCTGGAGCCCTACCCCTGCAGGAAACGGACACAGGGCAGGACACACCCTGGATGGGACATCAGTCCATAGCAGGGGGCACACAGACACAATCACACATTATCACAGCAGCCTATTAGCCTATCAGTATGCCTTTGGACTGTGGGAGGAAACGGGGGCACCTGAAGGAAACCCACAGGCAGAGGAAGAACATACAGACTCCACACAGACAGCACCCCCGGTCTGGAATTGGACCCAGGGCCCCAGCCCTGCAAGGCAGCAATGTGGACCACTGCGCCAAGCAACTGAGGAGCCCTGGACTCCAAAAGCCACTGTAACAGCACAAGGAACAGTGCACGTTTGCTTATAGAGTTGGCGGCTTCACACCCCCACAGCCCCACGCTCCCTCTCTGGGGCCTCAGCACCGACACGGCGACCGGGCAGCGTGGAAAGAGCCTTACCAGTAGGTCCAGCCGAAGATGTGTTTCCTCCAGGCCCCCGGCCTGGCCCTCTCCTGGCCGGTCTGCAGCAGCCTCAGCGCGTCCTCTCGCTCCTTCACCACGGTGTCCAGCCTGATCATGGACCGCTCGACCTGCAGCAGAGCAACAGCTGCCCCCTTAATACTGCCCCCTGCGCCTGCAGATCGACCGCCAAGCTGCAACGCCACACGGTTTGAAGGCTAAGCCTCGGAAACCTTTCACAGCCCTTCACCGAGACCGGGCGGTAAACAAGACTGGGAACACAATCCCAAAAAATCATAGGGCTGTGTGAGAAAACACAAACGCTGAGCCTTAAATATTTGGACCTTTTTGTGTTGGGTAGCTAAGTAATCCTGTACCAGTGTCCTCCATCTCAGTGATGCAGTGATACAGTTATAAAAGGGCTGTCTCGTGGTGTTTGTATAACAGCTGTGTTACAGTCAGGCCATTGCCCCGGGTCTCAAGTCTTCAGAAGCTAGGCGTACAGCGTACTGGGATGTTGTTTCTGCACAGGGAGCTGGACACTTGCCTGGGCTCTACAGCTCAGCAGAAGACCTCCCTGAGATGTTCGGGGCTCAAATTCAGACTCTAGCCCCAGTTACACTTACTTTCTTTAAGCGTTCAGGACTCGGCATCTGAATTCTCTGTCTCTTGGCCTCCTGTTCCACAGTCAGAAGCATGTTTTTCTCTTTAAGCAGCACATACCTGCACAGACAAGACAGTCTTAAGCAACAGTTTGTTTTTCCTCAGCACCAAATGTCTGTCACTGTATGAAGGATGAAAACACATTGTAATCGAATTCGGCTAGTAGTTCTCATTAAAAGATGAACAGTAGCAGGCAACAGCGGTGGATGTGCGTGAGCCCCGGTCTGATTTACCACAGCTTGTGCAAGTCTTCATTGCTTTTTGTCCGTAGCTGCTTTGCAGTCCATGGAGCTCCTGGGGGAAAGCAACGTAATAAAATTAGAGTCCACAATCGATAAAAAAGTTAACAGGCAAGACTGCAGTACAGTCACATTGGAGACGCGCTCGAGGTGTCAATCCTAACTGAAATCAAAAAGGATTTACTGCCAAACAGCCTCACAATCTCAGCGTTAGATACAGGTACTTCTGGAAACAAAAGGCAAACATCACATCTGCATGACAAACACATCTACTAGGGGATCCTGAATAAAGCCACGTACAAGTAACAATAAGGCTACGATACTAAAAGCAAAATAGAAGTGCGTCTAGCTTCTAATTTATGCAATCAATCTTGGATGACAACTGTATGCGGCGTGTATTCAAGAACAGATACAAACGAAGTGTCACCGACTAGCCACCCTAAAACTAAATTAAAACTATGTATTCTAATGTGGAGAATGTATTCAGTCGAGATAGTCTGAGGTGAAAACCACCGAGTTAGTACGGAAATATTAAAGGCTAAGAACTCTTAGAGAGTTCTAAAGATTTTTGCACTCGCTGTAAATAAAATGCCTCTGGACTTAATGTTAAACGCGACTGAAGCACAGGGCTGTTCCAGTCGGCGGTTCTGACCGCACTCGGACCCGGGGCGGGTCGGCTCACCTGATTTTACAGTGAGCGCTCCCCAGTTCTGCGGGGAATCAAAAAACTCCTCCAGACCCCGTCGGCACTGGGACGCGTGGACTGCCCTGCACTGCTTAGCAAGACCGGTCCCCACACTGCTCCGAAGAAGGGTGTGGGCATTTGCACTTGAAGAAAGAGGAGAAACAGGGAGATGCATCACACTTCCATCACCAGTACATTATGTAGTGTATGAGAGGCTTCACTTGCAACCGGACACAGGCTACACCTACAAATAACTGTCGCAACACTGCGTTACCTGAGAGGATGCAGAGACGGACTGTTCAGGGGAAAAGAAGCATGCCGAACCGAACAGATCCCGAGCCCTTTCTGAAACTGCCTGCAAAATGACAGAACTCGCCCCAGCGAGGTCGCAGCCATCTTGGAAATGACCGTTTACCCGGCGTGCAACGCGGTGTCAGTTTTGTCCGGAACTCGTCACGTGTAGTTAATTGCATATTTAGGAAATTAATTACCTCTTGTTACTGATTGTGAAAAGGTGTAGGGCGACGAGAGCAAAATAAATGTATACAGAAATAGATATGAAAAATAAAGTCTGCTGCCCTAAGTAAAGATGGCGTTTTGGCCGTTACTGCAGTGCTGAAGTCCGATCATCGACTTCCTGCCGTCCGCTTTGCCCTTAACAGCCATGGTGGGCATGAGCGTCCTGTCGTCTGCGGCTGCATTTGCAGCTAGATTGAATGTATTAAAATCCGGGTTTTCGAAAGGGAATTTTCTCTTCAGGACTGTCCCACGAATAGAGAACGGTAAGGAAACTCACTGAGTCTTCTAGTGGCTACGATGATCGCCTTAAAAACGCAGTCTGCTAGTTTTGACCTTGTGATTCTGTACCTCAAAAGCGAATGACCCGACATGGGTTATCATTTGTAAAGCGGCCTGTAATTTCAATATTAAAGCTGTAAGAAAGTTGATGAATTTATTTTGATGCTTTATCGTGCCGGTGGATGTGTTTCGTAAATCGATTGCTTTGGCGTAGATAAATCGTATTGTGCGAGAGGGAAGCATTACGTTTAAGCTTTATTTTTGTTTGCTTCAAGATGGCGGCCGGAAAGCTCGCTCCGCTACAAACTGCTACTATGTTTTACCTTTCTGCTGTTTTTGTTTGGCAGATTTAAGTTTATGTCAAATTAAAGATTTGTGACACATTAGAGAGCGTGTTAATGTTGCCATTGTCCATCCGCACACAATTGCTTATAACCGACATACCTGGTGGGAACATTGGGGATACACCTGCACCAGGTAGACAGGTAGAAGATCCGGCGTCCGTGCTAAGTCCAGGAGACGGCCCTACCGTCTCCTGTTGTCGAATGCCCGATCGCTCAGGAACAAAACGGACGAGCTTTTAAACCTTATCCAAACCGAGAAAGATGTTAAGGAATGCTCAGCCATCTCACGGAAACCTGGCTGAACCGAACGCTCCCGGACTCCACCGTAACCCCTCTCCATCTTCAGAGCCAACAGGTCGGCAGAGCTTTCTTTAAAAAACTCGAGGAGGCGGCATCTGGTTCACGGTGACTCGGCTTTGGTGCACGAGTGTTTCCGTACTGCTTCTGTTCATCGTACACTGAATTCCTCAGTACAAGGTGCAGAATTTTTTTTTTCCTGCCCAGAGAGTTTGCTTCTGTTGTTATCGGAGATTATATTCCACCACAAGCAAACGCGAACTCGGCGATCTGTGAGTTAGCGCAACAAATGTTTTTTTTTATTGCAAGATCTCGTCCAGATTCTGTTGTTATAGTTTTTAGGGAATTTTAATCAGGCCTGCTTGTCTGACGAACTAACAAACTATAAACAGCAAGTGGATTGTTATAGCCGAGAAAACAAAACACTGGATCCTTGCTACACTGTTTCCTGAAGCCTCCCGCGTTTTTCCCCACGCAACGCTCGGTAGATCCGACCACACTCCCCTACTCTTTATTCCGTCGTAAAAATAAAAACTTAAATCCAGTAAACCTAAAAATGTTACTGTTAAGTCGTGATCGGCGGAGGCCATTGAGATGTTGAGGGACTGCCTTGACTTTACTGACTGGGACATGTTCAAAGCCACGTCTAAAACCATTGACCGGCACACTGATGTTGTATCATCTTACATAAACTTTTGTGAAGAATTGTCTGTTTCTAACAAAACATTGACTTTGTATAATAACAAATCCTAGTTTTTGAAAGAGGTGCAACTGCTGAGGAGTACGAAAAACTCAGCCTCCATCAGCGAGGATAATGTACAGTATAAATCAGCAACATATAAATTGTGCACAGCCATAAGGATAGCTGAATCAAACTATGCCCAAAAGATTGATCCTCGGTTTTAATCAGACATCGGAACGGTATGGAAGAACCTAAAGAATATGACAAACTACAAAAAACCTACAATATCCCTACCAGACGACAACTCGGAGCTCCCACAGAAGTTTGACGGGTTTTGTGCACGCTTCAATAAATTAAACACATCACACACACACACACACACACACACACACACAGGAAGAGGTGAGAATTGGGTTAAAAAATAAATAAAAAGAAAGCTGCAGGCCCTGATCATGTAAGCCCTGCTGTGCTCAGTCACACTCTCAGCTGGCTCCAGTGTATACAGCTATTTTCAACAGCTTAGTTTACATGAAGTGCCACAATGCTTTAAAGTGGCAATGATAATTCCAGTACCAAAGTCCTCCAAACCAGGTTGTCTCAATGATTACAGATCTGTTGCCCTAACATCTGTGGTTATGAAGACATTCGAGCGTATTGTCCTGCACCTCCTCACGGCTGGACCCACTCCAGTTTGCCTACCGCGCATGCCAATAGGTCTGTGGAAGACGCCATCAAATTGGTCCTCTGCTATACACTACAACACCTAGAGATGCCAAACACCTATGCACGCATTCTGCTCATAGACTTCAGCTCTGCTTTCAATACTATTAACCCTCTTAAACTTTTCAATAAACAAATTGATATGGGCATTAACCCTGCAACGTGCCACTGGCTGCTGGATTTCCTGCAATGCAGACGTCGGGCAGTCAAGGCGAATGAGTTTACCTCCCATCCTCTGCCCATCAACACAGGCGCGCTGCAAGGCTGTGCACTCTCCCCACTTCTCTTCTCCTTCTTTCAGCTTCACAGCACAGTACTGTCGAAATACGCAGATGACGCCACCATCATCGGGCTCATTACTGAAAACAGTGAAGCACAATATCGGCTGGAAGGAGATAGAGCAGTCACTTGGTGTGCTAACAGTGACCTACAACTTAACACATCCAAAACCTTAGAGGTCATGGTGGACCTCAGGCACTCACAGGATCACAAATCCCCCATCTCCATCAACGGTCAACAAATAGCCATAACCGACTCATTTAAATTCCTGGGCTCCTATATCTGTAGCTCTCTAAAATGGCATATCACCACAGACCATCTCATCACGAAGGCACATCAGAGATTGTACTTCTTCAGACAATTATGGAAGTTTGGAGTCAGTCAACACCTCCTTGTTCGATTTCTACACAGCCATTAAAGAGAGCATTGTGACGTCTTCTATCTCTGTGTGGTACAGAAGCATGGACATCCTAACAAGGAAAAGACTTCAACGCATTGTTATGAAGGCCTAGAAGATCACTGGCACTGCCCTCTCCTCAGCTGAATCCTTGTACACCCAAAGTACCACCACACGCGCTAACAAGATCATTGTGGACCCATCTCACCCCGCACACGACTTATTTCAGCTGCTCCCCTCGGGTAGAAGTTTCAGATCACTGACATCCAAAACTTCACGTTTCAAGAACAGCTTCTTCCCGACTGCTGTTTGGCTGCTCAACAAGTTACGTGCCCCCAACCATCAAAAACTTAGTATTGTGCTTTATGACCTGTATCACATTTAAATTGCACTGATTTGTCTGTTTACATTGCAGGGCATCAACTCGGCATTTTATTGCATATCCGATGATAGAGTGAATTTTAATGTTCTGTATTGTGTACAGCCTCTCGTCGTCCTGTATTTTAATAATCTGCATTGTATATTGTGCAGTCTGGTCCTGTGCTTATATTCTGTATGTTATTGTCACATGTCAAATGTCTGTAGCAAAGCTGTACCAACAACAATTTCCACCGGCCTTGGTGGTGTGGCAATAAAGATTCTATTCTACTTGTTTCAGTTCATATTAAGTCTCTACGGGCTTGACAGTATATCGCTTTCTTGCAGTAACGATGCCGCCTAGAAAGACTAGGTTGCTGTTTAAGGTGATGATGGTGGACCAATAGGTGGTACAGTTCCCTCTGCACTACAGTTGGCTATCTAATGTCCCAGTATGGTGCATGTATCTACTGCAGGAGGTACCAGCCTTATGACGAGATGTTAAGCAGAGTAGAGGAGTTTATTACCTTATGTACATGTGGATTGGATCTCTTGGGACAGAAACAGCACAGCAGACAACACCACACAATGCAGCCAGCACATGACAAACATAATAAATACATAGCACTGAAAAAAACATGGTAGACCATTCAAAGAGTGCATAGTGCAGACGTGCATTGAGTCTGAGGCCCTGCAGCGAGCTGTTGAGGATGCGTACTGCAGTAGGGTAGAAGCTGTTCTTGAGTCTAGTGGTCCGCGTTTTAAGAGCGCAGAGTGGGAGAACGGTCTGTGGAACATAAACGAGACACCGCCTTCTTGAAAACACGTGAAGTCCTGATAACCTGGTCATTAAGGATTCGTGGTGCTGTTTGTGAAGGCGGGGCCTGGTTACCCCCAGTGTTCTGGTATCATTCCGCTATGATCTTGGACAACTGGCCTCCCCGTAGTGTTGCCCATAATTGAGCTGGTGAAGACATTCCTGCGTCTCCCCCGTGATCTGCTGTGCTGTGGGGCTGATGGCAGGAGCTGCAGTCACGCACGAGCCAAATGGCACTGCGTATCGGGGCCAGACCAAGCAGGTCTCTTCTTGTGTGAACTATACATTAGGGTCCTTGAGGATGAATCCACTGTATAAACTCAAAGAACTGTATTTTTCTGTTGTTATACTGCACTCCATGATGCATGGAGTTTGTTAATGAAGGATACCTGCTGTGCATTTCCAGCTACTCATTCTGCTCCTCAGCCCAGACTGCAGTGTTGCTAGTGTGTCCTCAGCCTTCCTCATGATGACTTGCTCATGAAACTGTCTTTGCAGCCACTGTGCGATATGGGAGCCATTCGAAACGGATGTTTGTCATCAAGCCTACCAGGTTCTATGACTTGCGTTTCCTTCGTTCATTGGTAAGTGTCCTCCCCTATCATTGCAGGTGCTTGTCCCATCCTGTGACTTGCAGCAAGTAGATCGCTAGTGCTCATGAGAAGTCTGGTGTGATGGATCCAAGTTGTTTCGTCTTGAGACAAAAGCACAGAGGGTTTGACTCAAGAATTCAAGACCCCGTTGACAAACGTTGATTTATGGTTTACTTTACGCTCAGCGGTGACACAAAAACACAGCTGGAGGTTACAAGGAAGTGGTTTTAAGACTGAGAACAGGCATCCTCTTTCCACTAAGAGTGGTGGTGTCTGGAACAAGCAGCTCTGACACGTTAGAGCTCATTGCACAGGAAGCTTAAACAGGTGGCTGAATGACACACTCATCCCAATCACCCACTAGCAACCAGAAGACCCCGGTGTGTCAAACAGCCTCTTAGTCGATGTTTTCCTATGGCAGGATAACCAAGATTTTTTTCCTTTGCAGTACTTCTACATACTGTTAACTGGCATCCCAGTCACTGTGATCATCACGTGTGTGAATGTATTTATCGGTAAGTTTGTGAACTTAAACTGGACTGTTCAGATTTGTTTTAAAGAAAGACCTATAGTCATTTAAAACTAGGGAAATGTGTAGTAGTGTCTGAATCGTGTGTTGCAATTTGCCATCTCGTGTAGATTCTGCAAAATGCTGGGAGGGATCTTTTTATCTGTGTAATTCCATCTAAATCCTTAAGATGCCAGTCTTGTCTTCCCAGAAAAAATGCATTTAAAAAATAAGTAGTGTATCAACAGGCTGCTGGTTATGAAGTTTCAAGTGGCAATTGTCTCAACAGGGCAAGCGAAACTGGCAGAAATCCCAGAAGACTATGTCCCAGAACACTGGGAGTATTACAAGGTATGTTGCCCGTTTCTTTCATCGAGGACATTAGTGCTGACATTCTTGTTTAATGACATGTTAGTAGAAGGCTGTACAGGAAAAATGCTTAAATGTACTATTACGTTGTGACACAAAAACTGTGTCCCTGGAATTTCAGGATTGTTCTGCGAGAAACCCTGCAACTCTGCTGTCTTTCTTGTTAGATCTGAGATGCAGTCAGGCCGGGCCTGATTAATACTTCAGAGTCCTCATAGGAAGGAAGTGGTCTTAGTGGGCCAATAGGTGGCACTCTTCCATCTAGACCAGAATTCCAAACCCTCTAAAGTGATAACATGTCAAAAACGGGTCGCTGTTCTGTAGGAAGTACCCCTTCAGTCTGAACTCGGGTCCCTGCAGTCCGAAATCCAGTCTGGAATTTGGGACCCCTGAGCTTGAAGGAGAATCGGAGGTTTTGTCAGGACCATGTTGGATATTGTGCAGTAGCAGGGATATTAATCCCCAGTTTGGAGACCAAAAATAAAAAGGTTTCAAAATCTGTAATACCTAAAGTCCACATCTGTACCTTAATTAAGGTTGATGTCTGTATCCAGCCTACCCTAGAGACCCATACAAACCAGGTCTTGCTCCGTGGTGAAAGAGGAGTTTAATTGTCACGGAGGATGTGATTGTGAGTTTCACTTCCTCCTGGACACGTCCATGAGGCAGTGCAGGTTGCCTCGGTGTGGTAAACAGTTCCAAATGGGGGGGCGAGGGGGTGTTGAAGGAATGAGTCTGCTAGTGATAATCTGCTTCGAGCTCCTCTGAAGGTGCTCACCTGTCTGCAGGCTGGGCCCCACAATCGCGGGTTCGAGCCGGGGGTCACACCACCAGCCCAGCGTGACTGGGATTCGCAGAGGGTGGGGTGGGACTGAGTCTGTGGGCAACACAGTGCCTCCTGTGGCCTCCTGGGGTGCTTGCAGGCCTGCGGTGCGGTCAGTGAGGCACTGACCCTGCAGGGCGGGGCGGTGCTGCTTGTGACGTGTTCAAACACGAGCGGCTCAAACGGCCGGGGGGGGGGGGGGGATCCTCCTGCTCTTCCTCACTCTCCCCCGTGTGCAGTCACAGGGCAACTGGCGATTCTAAACTGGGCGGGCAAAACCAAATTAATCTCTGAAGAGGAAAGCTGACAGTCAGCTTGTAGATGGACCCGTGCAGAACCAAGAGGTTCTTCTGTCCAACGTCCCGGGTCTGTCCGTCTCTCTCCTTCAGCACCCCATCACCCGGTGGATCGTCCGGAACTTCTACGACCCGCCTGAGAAGGACTACGAGAAGATGATGGCTGTGATCCAGATTGAGGCGGAAAAGGCTGAACTGAGGTTAGTGGCGGCGTGGAGACTGAAGAGCCTCTCCGCTCTCTGAAGCGTCTCCGTGGAGCTTGTCCCCTCCGCTCAGCTCGGCGAGGGGTCTGACTGAGCAGGCTCTCCCTTCTTCAATACTTCAATACTGCCCGCGATATCGAGAAGTAAAATCACTGTAGCTGTTATTGTTTCATGCCCTTAGCAGACCCCTTGTCATCGTCCGTGTGTTTTTGGGGAGTCCTGGCTGACGTTGGTGTCTATGTGTGATTGCGCGTGCCTGGGGGGCGCCCCTAGGCTCCCCAGTGAGGACAGTGTAGCGGGCCCTCGGCCCATCGTTGTTCCAGATGTCCCGGCGGGAGGCGGGGGGCGGGGGGCGGGGGGACCCGCTCTGCGAGAGTAACGCGTTGCCTTTGCTTGCGCCACAGGCTGAAGCAGCAGGAGGTGCGCAGGCACATGCGCCACAAGGGCGACGGGCCCTGGTTCCAGGTGGAGACCATGGACAAGCGGCTAATTGACTACTCCCACAAGGCCACGCCTGACAACTGAGGCAGCGCCGGCCTTCCGTGAGCCGCAGAGACAGCCGCCTGCTCGCCTGCTCGGCGGGGGCGTGCTCGGAATTTATCCCCTGTATATGTTTGTATAATAATGCGCTGGCTTAAATAAAGCCTTTTCAATGTTTCAGTTTTGTTTAAGAGTGTTGTTTAAAACTGTGATCCCCTGTGGTCCCTGTCCTGCTGACCCGGTTCTGCTCCATCCAAACCCTCAGGTACACAGTCAAGTCTTCATTCACTTAATATGGGGCGGAGCGGTGGCTCTGTGGCTAGGGATCTGCCTGTGGCTGGAAGGTTGCTGGTTTGTATCCTAATCCATTGGGCCCCTGAGCAAGGCCCTTCACCCCAGCTGCTCCAGGGGTGCTGTATAAATGGCTGACCCTGCGCTCTGACTCCCAGCTTCTCTCCCTGTCTGTGTATCTCATGGAGAGCAGGCTGGGGTCTGTGAAAAGACAAATTCCTAATACAAGAAATTGTATATGGCCAATAAAGTGATCTTATCTTAATAGTTAATTTGAACTGTGTCCAACTCTTACACACATTCAAGCTTTAACCAATGTACCATTTTGCAAGAGATTTAAATTCTCAAGCTTGTGACTATTAACACATGCAAATGTTGAATTGAAGCAGCTCCTTGCTGATCCATTATGGCCTAAGTTATCTGCTGGAGGAGGATGGGAATGAAACCCAGCAGGTGTGGGGCTCACCAGGACCAGCACTGGGATCTACTAGTTTAAAGAGAGCAAACTATTCATTTTAAAAAGATTTTGAATGTAGTTTCCTACCCTACCTTTCATTTTTGAGCTGGTCATTTTTTTTAGTCCCAGGAAGTGATGGCAGTTTTGTCTGTTTTTGTGCTCTTAAGGAGACGGCTACCTGCTCTGCCCACATGTCTTTCGTCAATTAGATGTGATGCTCAGAGTCTATTACAGGGGTGCCCAACCTTTTTTTAATGTAAGATCTACTTTTTCATGTGCCAGTCCAGTGCGATCTACCAGTGGGAATTTGAAGCTCCGATACAGGAAAAACAGACTGTGGGCACAGCGGTACAATAACGATACCCATCACTAAAATGACAGCAAGTAAAAGCAAGTGACTCAGGCTACAGTGAACAAGTCATGTTCCCCATTTTAGAAAAAAAAAATCCTACCTTCATGTGATCATGGGCACTGAGAAGCTTACTTGAGGACACTTGTAATCGTTTTTTGAGCGTGTTGACACTGCTGATCATGTTGATGACACTTTTATTGTGTCCCTGCAGCTCGACATTCAGCTCGTTCAGCAGTTCAGTCAAGTCTGTGAGGACTGCTAAACCCAGAAGCCACTGGTCGCCCTCTCATTGGGCATATTCACCGTGTTTAGACGACTTGAGAAACTCTTTCATTTCAGCTGTCTGTACCTGCCAAAAATGTTTGATTTTGAAATCTCCAAACAGCAAGTCAGCAGCAGCGATGACTGCCGCTTTCCCTCTTGTATTGGGCCTCGTGAAAACCGACTGCAGCTAGTTGAGATTTTAATTTTTCCACTTTTCTTTTCCGTAACTCGCTTTTAGTGGGGAAAGTCCACATCCTACGTTTTGTGTGCAGTTTTGAAACGTTCTCTGTTTCCTTTCTTTCGCGTAGACGCTAGCATTGCAGATTTGAATGTGAAAGTCACAAAAAATAATCACACTCCCATTCCTTGTGGTGACGGTAAGTCTTCGGGCTCTTTGCTTCATCATTTTCGCTCAAACACTACAACTATCAAAAAAAGGCAATCTAACTTCTCAAACTGCTGGTGAATTTGTCACAGCCAGTCTGTTTCGCTCCACTATGCACTGTGGCGAATGTGGGGTTCGTGCGGCAACAGCCAAGGGACCGGTCTTGGGCAGCACACACAACTCTCTACAGAGCACCTGTAGCCTTTCCTTCAGTGTCAGCCAGCACTCAGGGAAGGGACTTTTCCAACCCGTTCGACAAGGGTTAAACACACACAAGGGCAGTAAAATGTATGACATTACATACACAGATCTGAATGAATTTTTAGGCTATCGAAAAAAGTAGTCAAATAGCCCATTTATTTTTTACCACACATTCTTGCGATCGACTGGTTGGGCACCCCTGGTCTATTACCTAAGAAATGCAAAACAGGCACTTAGAACTGATCTTGACTTTGTCTGAGGAGAGCGACACTCTGGAAAGCTGGAGAATCCAAAAAGATCATCATTAACCCACAACTGAGTGAGAGAAGCCCTAAACCACACTCGTGGTTGTGGCACTGAAGCAGTGAGATGCTGCTGTCTGGTTGGTCAGTCACTGGTTTTCTTTGTCTGGTGTCTAAGACATTTCTGGGAAAACAGTCTGCTCCTCTATTTGATCAGCAGGAAGCAGGTGAATATCGGGTCGGACGTGAAATTTTCATGCACCTCGTAACAAGCCCTGTCACCACGCCCGCCTTGGACTCGACGTCTGATCCACCCGAGGTTCAGCAGAATCGATTAACACTTATTTACTTATTTTCGGCGATTTAAACATGTGTTGACTGGTCAGCCGGGTCCGAGGAAGCGGAGTCGATTCGGGGCGTGTTCGTCCAGTTCATCTGAAGGTCTGGTCTCTTTTGGGTGCGTAATTCGCACAAAGAAGGACAATCGGGTATTTAAGATAAAAAAGGTCGAACGCTGTTTTACAAAACACCCTATACGGGCAGGTCATCTTACCCCCCACCTCACGTGAGCTAATCGCTAATCAATGATCAGTGACCGCGATGAATGAGTTAAAAAATTGTAACATATCCTCCGTTAGAACCTCTTACCTCTTTATAACCTCTTACCTCTTACCTCTGCTTTATTCGTCGGGTTTCAGCACCGTCCGGCGCTGCTATATTGTATATTGTCGCATAACCCCGTCATGCGGAATTTGCAACCTCATCTGCGCAGCGCCCAATTTCGTTTTGAAGCTTTAAAAGACCGTTTCCACGCCAAGGGCGGGCTGCGTCGGTTCTGTCACGCACGTCGCCAAATTGATTACGAACGCCGAAACCTCGAGTCTCCTTTCAAACGACGCGCCTCCGCCGAGGAAGGTGGGAGACGCGGAATTAGGTAAATTTACAGTCAGCAGCGCCACATTCACGGTGAAACAGAAATCGATTTAAACCCAATAGGGAGGTTAAGAAATACCGCCCGAGCACCTAATATATATATATATGTTCAATTTTAATCTCGCTCTCCTCCTCCTCCCCCCTCGCTTCACAGCGTCACTATCCCGGATCCTGCAGGAATGTCGGGTCTGTGTTCATTTAAAAATAGCATCATGTGCTAGCTGGTCTCCCAGACTGCCAGCTCCGTCTCCCTCGCTCGCGGTAGCATTGTGGGGCTGGAGGCAGGAATGCGAAGATGGCTGCAGACTTGGGAGAGCTGCTGGTCCCGTACATGCCCACCATCCGAGTCCCCAGGACCGGGGACCGGGTTTTCAAGAGCGAGTGCGCCTTCTCCTACGACTCCCCAGTAAGTGCTCGCCTGTGCCGCGCAGGCGGCCGTGTGGCCCCGCTGGACACACGTGAACCGCGCTGCGCACGGAGGGGGACCGGGGGTCCGGGTCCGTGTCCACCATTCTCTCCGCCCCGGGGCTCGACCAGCTCGCAGCGCCGGCTGAAATAACTCACCCCGTCCTGCCCTCTCGGTCTCCCTGCCTTGAGCACTGTTAAGACGGCGGTTGTGCGATTCTCGGTTATCCCTCCCCCTAACAGTCTTTGGTTTTCGAGTGCGGGCACAGCTTTGAGTCCAAACTTCCTCCGCGGAGAGGGAGAGAGAGAGAGAGGCTTTTTCAGCACTGCCGCCGGAATGCGGTAGGGATCTGTAACTTCACGCATGCAGACTATAATGCGTTTTTTATTTTTTAGAGAGGCGCAGACAGCTTCCCCGAGTCGGTTTTTGTTTTTTGCTTTGCGATTTGTGATTTGACAGCGCCCTGCTCGTAAAGATTGAACGTTTTTCGAAAACGGGTCATCCGCAGCGCTTCATCTGGGTTCAAGTGTGCCGGAGCGAGGGAGCCCCAAAGACGTGCCCGTTTCGTGTCTGGGCTGCCGAAACCCACGTTCGCCTGCTCTTAGACGCGAAACAAGGCATGTGGTCTAGTTCTTCAGTATACAGCGGTGTAATGTCACCTTTTGTTGCAAAATGTCACGCTGAACATGAACGCTCAAAGGGACAGCATTTCCAGAGGAGCAAGGGAGCAGAAAGATTTAACCTTCAGGAGCCACGTGTTGGGGAATATTAACCAAAACCAACACTTTATATAAGTCAGTTCAGTTTCTCGTGTTTTTAAGGACGTTGCCCTCACTTTCTATGTATTATTTTATAAGCTGGGGCAGATTTAAAGGTGACTCAGCTGTCAGGTACTCCTCATGTCGGCTGGAAAGCCTGGGCTATTTTTAATCTCTTTCTCAAATGGCTCATGTGTCGCCCACCCAACTCCATTAACCCTGGGGTCTCGTCCAGCTCGGCCTGCCCGCCTATCGCCACCAGGGACAGAAAGGAGAAAAAAAACAATTGCAATGTTGTTTCCTTTACAAAAGAAACTTTAAAAAAAACTCGCAAGTCTTTTCTACCACAGGAGACTAGGACACAGTAGAATAAATTAAGATGTTTTCGGATGTATGGTGTAGTTAATTCGATAACTTCTCCTGTCTGGCCTTGTCTTGGTTACCAGGAGGGATTTATACTGAAACACACATTACTGTGGGCTGTAAATCCTGTGGTAATCTGCTGAGGGCTTCACACCTGAGTTTCTGTTTTTTTAAATGTATGTTGTGGTTTCTATTGTAGGACTGAGCAGGACTGAGCAGGTGCTCCTGGTTCTTTTTAAACGACCGGTGTTTCTTGGGTTTCGCTGAGATAAAAACATTCACAGTGGGCTGCAACAGATGTCTTGTAGCCACAACGTGTCCATGAGCTCATCCAGCCCTCTGGAAAAGAGCTGTGGTTTCTCAAGAGTTGGTCAGGCACACTTTTCTGTTTTATTACAGGAGGACTGTTTTATTTCTAGAATGATTTAGGCACTTAAATCTCTGATACATATTCCTCTGCAGAATGAGGCACATTTACTGTCTAACTCGGCAAAGTTTCTTTGCATGTCAGCTGACTCTGAGCTAAGTGTTATGAGTTTTCATTCATCGTCCATCTGAAAAATTATCGATGAAGTCAACCCAGCAGACGTCTTGAAAAGTGACCAGTGAAACCTGAATGGGTGCCCCTGAGTGTAACTGTGTGTTTCCCCACTCTGATATTGAAGTTAGAAATGGCTGTAGCCAGCTCTGCTACATGGAAAATGGCTGAATTGATTGAATTAAGGTTAGACAACACCGATGTCTCTGCTTCTCAGTGGCCTTAAGCTGCTGATGAAGAGACAGAGGCGAGACAGGTTCCAGATTCCAGGAGGTTAAGTGCCAAACTAAACAGTTGGTCTTTCTTATAAATCTGTGTTGACTGTTTACTAGAATCTGATTTCTAGACAGGTGATCCTCTCCTTTCGTTCTGAAACTGTTTCCGTAACGTTTCATGTGCCAGGTGCGGGGTGTGGTGGTCAGTAATTTCCCTGAGTCAGTGTTTGTCACCCTCTGAGGGATGTGTGCTACGCTGCAGTACAGACCTTTGTCCTTCCGCTGCCTGAGGCCTGTTGTCGACGTCTTCTTCAGTGAACACTTGAATGAAATGCTCATTTAGTACATCAGCCACTGTCTAGAAGTTTCCTATTATTGTCTCGGGTATATTTTACTTCATCCTTGACATTTCTTTACCTGCTCTAACACTGAAGGAGCTCTTTATTCACCTTTTACTTTTTAGCCTCCGTTAGAATATTCTTTTCAATTCTCTCTTGGCCTTTCTAATATCCTTTTACCCGTGTGTTTGCAATTGATTGTGCTCCCCTACTTTAGCTAGATCCTGTTGTTTTTTTAATTGTTTCTCGGAGCACTTTCTTTTCCTTTATTTTTCTAAGCCATTTGTTGAATCTTTTGGGATGGGATGTCATTTTTTGGCTCTTTATCCAGTTCCGGGAGAGATTGAGCTCTGTGCTTCACCAGCTTCATGTCTTCGCCCATTTTACTTCTCTCAAACTGCCCCCTTCGAAGTCTGCTTTCTGGGGATTGTAAACTTTTGCTCTGGATTTGACTAGTAGGGGTTTCGAAATCTACTTCAAAGCACATTGCACTATGAGCTGAACCTGCTCGCTGAACGAGCACAGGCCGTGTTTTCTGACTTGTATGGAAAGTAGTGGCGAAATCCTCCGATTCGCTTGTCTCCCAAAAGACAGATGGAGCCGGGCGAGAGCGTCACAGTCTGTACAGTCATGGCTGCTCTACCGTCTCAGACCATCGCTGCGCTGCTGCTCTGCTGCTCTGCGGTCTTCCACTCGAAGGGCTGGAGTGGGGTGTTTAGAGACGGGGGGTATCTGAAGAGGGGCAGGGGCTAACAGAAGAAAGCCAGCCCCACGCTGGCATGGCGGCCAGGCGGGCTGAGACCCTGAGCTGGGCTCAGCACAGTGCCAGTCCCTGCGGTTTCCTCCCCTGCTCTCCTGTGACGTGAGACAGCCCATCCAGGGTCTGAGCTGGTGGCCTGGGTAGCTCAGTCTTGTCCTCTGTGTACCAGCTCTCAGGTGTCAGCCTTGTGTTGCAATAGCCCAGTGATGTCAGCTGCTGTGACTCTGGTGGCCAGGAAACCCCCCCTGTAGCCATAAACACTCCAGGGAGGGGAGCAAACCGAATACAGCCTATCTTTGAGCAACAGAGGAGAACGGAGATGCTTTAGCTTTTCAGTGTAAAATCCACATTATGGCGATTACTCCATGGTGTGATTTTCCTCTGGCTTGTGCTGCTCTGTGTGACGTATACGGACACACAGTGGGAATCGCGACAATCCGAGAAAATCCTGGAGTTTGTTGGGCACATGCGTAATGCCACGTGCAAATTAAATAAAGAGCAGTTTGCTGATTGTTTGAGTTGTATTGCTCCTCAGGATAATGAAGTACTGAGCTCAAGTGATTTAATTTCACAATATTGCCAGGTGTCCAGTTTTCAGTTTTTGAGTAAAAGTGACAGAATGATTTGATTGAGAATTTATATAAATAGACGTGATTTTAATTAATTCAGGAACATGACAGATACGTTCGTGCCCTTTTTGAGTGATGAGATCGGCCGGCTGCCACCTGTCTGTGAGAGAAGAATGAGATTCGGCTTCGATTAGCGCAGAGGAACCAGGAAATGGTTTCTGTGGGACATCCTGAATGACGGAGAGTCATCACACCAGTCCAGGACCGTCACATCTGTCAGACAATCCAGCGACAATTTTTTAAACCTAAGTATTTCAGTTTAAAAATGAGTCGTATAGAAAGTAAAAAAGCATGACGGTGGGTCTGTTCCTGTGTTTCCCTCTAGGAGTCTGAAGGAGGCCTGTATGTGTGCATGAACACGTTTCTGGGCTTCGGAAGGGAACACGTCGAGAGGCATTATCGCAAAACCGGGCAGTGTGTGTACATGCATCTGAAGCGCACGATCAAAGAGGTAAGACGGGGAAAACAAAACCATTCTTCTGTTGTACTCATTTTAATTTGAATCCCCCCCACATTCAGTTTACTTCTGTATAAATACAGAGCAGCTGTGACTGGACAGCTTTTGCTGTTGTCTAAGAAAAAGTTGATTGCTGTCATCCGGGTTAATTGATGTGCTTCCAGATGGTGTCGTGGGGCCCAGTGTTTGTCCCCCAGTAACCCTGTGTAACTGTGCAGGTGGTGGTCTAGGATAGGCTGTCAGTACATGGAAAACCGATTTGGCACTTTACACAGAAGACAAGTCCATCATGGGGGAAAATAGGGGGTGTCCTAGATTAGTTTTTTAGCGTTTTCTGTCCAATCTCTTCATAAAACCGATTAGGTCTGTGCCGTTTCAGAAAGACGGTAAGCACCTTCACACATTCAGCATGGGATGTTTAGATGTTGCTCAATTCAAAGTATCCATTCTCCCGCAAGAAATGGAATATTCCGTTGTCTCCTCGGCGCGACCTCAGTTCTGCTCAGGTCACCAGGAGCTTATTTTGGGAAAGTCGTAACATAAAACACGTTGCATCTGGAGCTGCGGTGATTGCATTTCAAGCCAGTGTTTGTCTTCATTTTTAGTGTTTGTTAATATTTTAGTCATTTTTGGGGGGGTATTTCTAAAACGTTGGAGCTTCTTTCCTGTTCGGAGGGGGTAGGATGGGTGTGGGATGTCCCGGTGCGTGCTGCAGAGACGCTCATGGGAGACGTCTGGCCCCACGCTGTTCGCCCGGGTGCAGCAGTCCGGGCTCTGAGGTCAACGTTGGGCGCTACAGGCCCTTGCTGTGTTGTGTCAGGGAAGCTGGTGCTCTACATGGACCAGATATTCGGATCCCCCCTCGATGGGCTGGGCCTCAGCTTGCAACAGAGACGGCTCGACCCAGACGTGGCGAGCCCGTGAAACGTTTCCAGCCCAGCCCCTGCCTGTTCCTGCGGCAGGGTTACTTTCAGCGGAGGTCCGGCACGCATCGTGCCCTGCCCTTGTCCAGCAGGAGTTCTGCCCAGGGAAGGAGATGACCGTCTGTCTCCATCTCCTCGAAACCGCTCAGGCCCAGTCAGGCCCTTTCAGTTGCCGAAAGAGTCTGTTCGATTGACAGCGGGCTGCGGATATTGTGGCCAGTGAGTCTAAGATGCAAAAGACTCCCGCCTCCACACGCCTTTCTCTGTGAAAACAACGCAGCGCGCGTGAAATATTCAGTACCTGGTATTGGCTTCACGCGCAAGACTGTAGAGAAGTTGGAATGGATCGATCTGCTCTGCATTAGGAGTCATGAGCTCGTAATTGGGTTGTTAGAAATTGGATTACTCTTAAAAGGAATGTGTGCAGGACTTGCAAATAGTGAGGTACAGAGCTTTTTTTTTTAAGGAAGTCTTGCGACTAGCAGGCATAAAGCATAAGATGCCTCCTGTGGTACCTGACGATCTCTCGCATTTTGTGGGCTAGAGCAGCTAACAAACTGCCTTCTTCGCTGTGCGTAAGCAGATCGGCGTCGGCATGTTCGAGCACCAGGTGTCTTCCTTAGTGTTGGGGGACTGGGAGCTGGAGGGAGCTCATGGCCAAGGCAATGGAATGAAAGCTGGCAGGCGCTGCCAGTGTTTCTTTCTGCCTTTAGTCAGCCTTATGATGATGTTGCTCATTTCTCCTGTACTGGCTTGCCTTGCACGCCCCTCTAGACCCAGAACTCGGCCTGCCACTGCACCTGGATACACTGGCTGAGCTGCGGTAAAGGCTTGTAAGGGAAACGTGAGCTAAGGCGCAGTCTCACTGTGGCTGTTGTCACACTTCCATGGAAGAGTCAGGTGAAACCAAGGATAATTTTCTTCATAGCCGGGTGAACTTCTAAAATAAATATACATATTTGCAAGGATCGACTTGCAAGGAGAGCTGTCCTAAACTCCCCTGGCCGCCTTGCGAGTGCAACCCGCACAAGCACGGCTTGTGCTTTGTGGAGCTTGTCCCCCTGTTGGAGGTCTTTCCCTTTCCCATGACCTGGATCTGCGGATCTTTCCAGACGCTTTGGAAGAGCAGTCCGGAGGAGGCCTGTGCCTTCAGGCGGGCCCGTCCTGAGCTCCGGGTGCCGACGTGCAGATCCAACAGCTTTTCAAAGCCCAGAGCAGCCAGATAAGGCAGCGTCTGTGCCTGCTCGGGTCTGTGCTTGGTGTTTTGCAGCTGTTGTATTTGTACGTCCCACAGCAAGCTCAGCAGTTCAGAAGTGGCTTCAGGAGTTTGTTCTGTTTAAAAGTCTTCCGAAGGTCTGATTTCCTTTCCCTTCTGCCCTGACACAGAAAGACCCAGGAGCCTCGGGAGGCGCAGTACCACGGAGACAGAATGGGAAAGTGTTTTTAGGTAAGATTGTCCTTTCAGACACTAAACCCTCATCTGAGGGAGACAGTCTCTTCAAGGCAGCTGGGGGCCAGAATCACGGTCTTCCTGTGTCTGTGCTCCAACTTAAATACCGTGGTAGCTCAAACGGAGCGATGAAGTCTGGAGAAGAGTTCTCTCGTTCCTGAAATACTCGAGTCAATCACACGGCCCCGAACAGGAGGTCGGGTGGGGGAAAGGATCCCGAACCGGACCTCCTGCAGCCGGGAGAGTGGGAACTGAAGAGGGGCCGGGGGCAGCAGGCAGGGCGGCGCGCTGGGGCTGTTTGTACACAACAGGTGGCTCTGTGGGGCAGAGGCCGGGATGCGTCTCGCTGCCGCTGTGTGCGAAAGCGCTGGATTCCCATGTTAAGGGACGACTGCCCCCTTTTTCCCTTTGGCTTCGTGGCTAAATATAGCCCGATTATTTTGTATATCTAGTTGGTAGGTGCTCTGTATCTAAAAGCGACACATGCCCAGCCGGGGCCCCTCCCTCCCTGGCAGAGGGGTTGGTTTACAGTGGGCCGTCCCCGGGCCCCTGCCGCCCCCCCAGCTGCTGGCTCCTGTCAATCCCAGCTGACACGCTGGTCTTGGTTGGGTGACATGAGCGACTCGGGCCAGATGGCATCTGCTCTGCTGACTGCAGCTCAAATTAACAACACAGCCTCCCTTTCTTCCTCGAGGAAGAGAGGCTATTGGGTGTCCAGCCTGCCCCCCCCCCCCCCCCCCATCACTAAGCCCACAGAAGCGCAGGCTGTGTTCATCTGGAGCGTCTATCGGCTGACTTGGCCCCCTCGATAGAGGCAGTGACTCAGCGCCGCAGAGCCGATCGGACCCTGTTTGGATGTGCCCGCCGAGCGCAGACGTCCTGGTGTGTGTCCGGGCAGTCGAGCGCTAAACACATCCCATTCCCCTTCCTGCCATGTCCGAGCAAGCAGGCGCAGACCTCCGGCTGCTCCGCTGGTGCCACAGTCGCGACTCAGCCCAGCTTCAGCTGCGATCTGATCACAGCGGCGCAGCTCGGGAGCCTCAGACACGCCAGCAAAACGCGGACAGGAAGGGATTCGTTGGCCGGTTGTGTTTCCAAAGCGTCCCGGTCCATTGGACCCCCTGCTCACTCCTGCGCCTCTTGTGTTCAGTCAAAGTGCTGCACTGTGCTGCCGGTCTCGGGTTTCAGGCTGGGGTTTGAGCAGGGAGGGTTCAGATGGTGCGGGCTCCCAGCTGGCTCGTCTCCCCTGTTTACTTCCCTGTCCTGTCCGTTGCGCAATCCTGTGTGCCTGGCTGAATGTATTCATCATCTTTTGTCTTTTTAAAGAGGACGTAGACCTCAGCTGCGATTTTAACGGAGACGATTACGAATACGAGGACGAGGCCAAACTTGTCATATTCCCAGACCACTTCGAGATCCCTTTGCCCAATATTGAGGAGCTGCCAGCGCTGGTCAGTGAGTGTGGTGATGACGTCTGTCTGTCGCGCATGCGGAGAGTTCCCTGCAGGTCAGAGTGTGCTGCATGTTCACTTCTCAAGGCAATATAGGAGAAACCCACCGACTTCCGGCAGAGCATGGGGAGATCACTGGCTTTTCTGTATAGAAACAAGGCGGCGTCTTGTTCTGGGTCAAGTGTCGCCCTCGTGTGGAGCGTCGTTGTGCTGGATTTGCAGCTGGTAGATGAAAAAGCAGTGAGAGTGAACGGGACCTCCCTATGGAGGAGGAAGCCCAGGGTGGGCTGGCCTGTCTCTCCCAGCGACTCCCTCAGGGTGTGATTCAGTTTCTTCACCCCTTAGTTCGTCACTACAGTGATAGCTAGTGCTCACATCTACATCTACAGCATGTCTCCCTGCAGGGAGCCTTTTCTAACCCTACCCAGTAGTGGCGACCAAGGCTGGAACGCTGTAGATTTAAACAAACACAGCCACAATGCATGTACAAATCCATTAGGGCTTATTGTTATTAATAGTTAATCGTAATATTATATAGTATATGGCCCTGTGGTTCACACACTTTCTTATTTAATTTCTTATTTAATCTTACTTAATCTGAAAGTTCAGTTTCTGTCATGGTTTTTATGTTCAACTTTGAAAACAAGACTTGGCACAACTGCTCATTCTGACTCTGGAGGCCAGGCGGCAGTGAGCCGCACTGCAAGGCAGAGGGACACCCGTGGCTCCCTCTAGTGGGCGCACAGAGTTATCGCTGGGCATGAATCCTGAGTTGTAAGTGACTCTGGACCTAAACGTTTCTCCTGAACTCAGCCGGTGCAGCACTCTGGCCCTTGCTGTGCGTCACCCTGGTGGGCTGCTCCTCAGGGACTGAAGTGGGTCCCTCCTGTATGTGACCTAGTGTGGGAACCTTTGGGATGAAAGGTACTATATGAACACAATGAATTCACAATACTCAAATGCGGGTTTGCATGTTTTCTTGGGACGACTCCTGGGAGCACTCTTCTTGCTTTCGGTCAAAGTGCAGCGAGTGATACTGACAGACCTGGGGGAGGTCATTAAATCACACTTTCCTGGTAGGATGCCCTTGCATGAGACTCCTCCTTCTCCTTCCAGGTGACGATAGCCTGTGACGCTGTGCTCAGCTCCCCGTCGCCGTACAGGAAACAGGAACCGGACTCCTGGGAGGATGAGATCCAGGTGTCCAGGCACGCCAGGAACCTCAAGCAGCTGGACAACAGCGTCCGGATTCCCCCCAGGTAGCTCCAGAGGACGGACACGTCCCACAGCGTCCTGCGGCCAAGAAAACATGACGAGAAAGGGAAAGCTCTCGGGACGCATGGCGCCCTGTTCCAGCACAGAGTCGCAGCGCTGGGGCGCCCGCAGTGACGCCTCGTACAGGGCAGTACTGTAGAAAAGTCACAGACTGCAGCTTTCGTCTTCCTGCGTGTCCTCTGTAAACTAAACTACATGCCTGATGTAATGTGCCCAGTGTGCATACTTTGCCTCTGGCTATTAACATGCGATCTGACTGTTAGCCAGCTTTGTTTTCAGTCATGAATTTTGCTTTAACCTTGCTTTAATTGTTTTGCTTTAAGGATTAAAGTTAAAGGCAGTATAAAGAGCCTGTTGGCTGCAGTGACTCTGTCTTGCCCTCTTTCCCTGCTCTCTGGTGGCTGCTGGGGTAAACCTGCCCCCCCCACAGCGGCTGGAAGTGTGCCAGGTGCGAGCTGCGCGAGAACCTGTGGCTCAACCTCACGGATGGAGCAGTGCACTGTGGGAGGTGGTTCTTCGATGGCAGTGGGGGCAATGGCCACGCGCTGGAGCACTACCGCGAAACCCACTACCCGCTGGCCGTCAAGCTGGGCACCCTCACCCCCGACGGCGGAGGTCAGTGCGGCAGGCGGGGCAGCGGTCTCGGGCCCGCCGAGATTAGCACACTTCTGCAAAAGTCTGCTTCTGACAGAACAGAGCCTAGCTGCCTGTAGGCACCTCGTGTCTGTGTGAAGGGTGTCTTAGAACCTCATTGCATTGTTCTGTCGTCGGGGCAAAAAGTAACTTTCATAAGCCTGTAAGAGGGCTCCTTGCATGTTTTTAGTGCATGTGCAGAACGTTGCTCTTACCCCTCCAAAGGGCAAGACCTCTGTGGCTCCAAGATGTGGCTGTTCTCTTTATAGATGTGTATTCATTCGATGAGGAGGAGACTGTACTGGACCCATACTTAGCAGAACATTTAGCTCACTTTGGAATAGACATGCTTCAGATGCAAAAGGTGAGCTTTTCTTTGACGTCAGTTTCTGGTGAGCAGTTGAAGTTACGAATGCAGTTCTGTCTGTCCTGCTGCGCATACAGTACAATAAATGTGTCCAAGCTGCACCTTGAAGATCAGCTTATTAGAAACCAGAGACTGGTTGTAGGTATCAGAGGACAGGAATCTTGAAGCTCATGGAAACTTGTGAGCTTTTAGCAGGACTGTTTTTTTTTTTCCCCTGAAGATTATTTCCTTGCATCGTGGTTTAAAGGGGTCTTGCAAGTCCTGTAAAACACAAGGAAGTCTCCTCCTTCCTTGCAGACGGAGAATGGCCTCCCGGACAACAAGGCGAAGCCGCGGATCAGCGAGTGGGAAGTGATCCAGGAGTCGGGCTTGAAGCTGAAGCCCGTTTATGGCTCTGGTTACACAGGCATCAAGAACTTGGGCAACAGCTGCTACCTGAGCACCACCATGCAGGTCCTCTTCAGCATCCCAGAGTTCCAGAGAGCGTGAGTGCCTATGGGCTGGGGCTGGCTTCCTGTGAGTAGTGGTACTGCTGAAACCTTCACACAGTAAATCTGGTTTGCCCAGGCCAGCCAGCCGCAGAAGCACCAGAAATGCTTGTTTATCTTCGTTGCATGGGTAATGTGAGTGGACGTGGCTCGATGCCTTTAAGACTCCAAACTTCCCTTGCTTGAGACGTGGCGCTCTGATCTTTAGGGTTGAGGAGCGCAGTGCTGGCGTGGAGATAGTAATTAGAATTACAGCTCAGGGTTTGGTTAAGTGTAATGGGTTGCAACTGGATTGCATGTGTCTAGAAATGCCCCATGTTTTGTAAGCAAAAGACAGCTAGATTCACAATGCTCTCTGCACCTCTGGATCTGCAGATATGTGGGAAACATCCAGAGGATATTTGACTACTCGCCCCTGGATCCCACGCAGGACTTCAGCACACAGATGTAAGTTTTCGCATGAGATGGGATACGCAAAATTGATTGCAATAGAATTAACGGGGTACGGCATTTTACTGAGTGGTGCCATATTAGAACGAGCTCCACCTCAAAGGAGGCGATTGGTGTTAATCCCTCCTAGAACCTCCCCTCTGCTGTTGGCGGCGACATTCAGCCCTGCGTGATCCTATTGGGTACATAGGGGTCACAGCATAAGGCAGAGAAATGAAACCACATTTTGAGATATGCTCGTCCCCGTGTTCCCACATCCCTTGTGGTCCGCTGGTGCGTGTCGTGATGTTGAGTAGTTTCGGCTCATCTACGGGCCAGGTCCTGTGCTGTAAACCTTGTACCAGAGATGGTGTCACGAGCTGTGCTAAAGCCCCGCGTTGTGTGTTTGGTGCGCAGGGCCAAGCTGGGACACGGTCTCCTGTCAGGCCAGTACTCCAAGCCTCCAGTGAAGTCTGAGCTGATTGAACAGGTGATGAAGGAAGAGCACAAGGTATTCGCCTGGGTGAGCCGCAGCGTGACGTGTGGGTGAGGGCGGTGAGCTCCGCCGCCACAGCTCCTGCTGGCTTTGTCCGTGACTCTGGCTGCACTGAAATGGAGGAGATGGCGGCTGCCCCGGATGGAAGGGGGAGAGAATTAGAAATGAGGTGCGGAAGAGGAGGTGATGTCATCAGAGACGATGACATCACGGGCGGTGGGGCGGAGTCGGGAGTGGGCACGGCCCTGATGCAAGCGCACCCGAGCAGGACCGTGTCCTCGCCCACATCCTCGAACCCAGAGCCGCGGAACCGCGGCGGTGAGCTGTTTGTTTACCGCGGTCAAGTCCAGACAGGAACATTTGTATTGCAGCAACAGTGAGTGTTTTGTTGAAGGGGTGTAGGTAATAAGGAATTCAGTGATTAGGCGTCATGTCATCCGCACTCCTCTGCGTGGATAATATGCTGTCTAACGTTTAATTGCCTGTATGTTGGACTGCTGGATTGATCCCGTTTGAGTAACTGTGGCATCATGATGTGCTCGAAGGCTTGGCATTGCACCGGAGCTGTGCGCTCGGCGTGGCGAGAGAGGGAGAGAGGCAGACTGAGTCGTGCATGTTGTGTTGCTCGCGCCTCGCAGTGCTGAGAATTCTCACACCCGGGTCCTGTTCCAGCCCCAGCAGCGAGGGATCTCCCCCAGGATGTTCAAAGCCCTGGTCAGCAGGGGCCACGTGGAGTTCTCCTCCAGCAGGCAGCAGGACGCCCAGGAGTTCTTCCTGCACGTGATCAACCAAGTGGAGGTCTGTACAGCCCGACGCCATCCCTCTCCCAGCAGCCAGACCCGCCACACCTGTTGGGTGACACGGAGGAAAGAGGCTCTTTATGTCCGACGTGTGGTGGAGTGAAAGACCTTGCAGATCTCGTCTTCCTTCATAAGACCTGTTATCTGTAACCAATGCAGCCGGCGTCCTGATGACACTGGTACTGGGGCAGCAGTGTGGTTAAGAGGTTGAGGCTCTGAACCGCTGTACTCTTGAGTAAGATACTTCACCAGAATGGCACCAGTTAACAACCCAGCCGTATAAACGGGTACAAACGTAAGTCGCTTGGGATAGAAGCATCAGCCGATTAAATTAAATAGGCGGTTGACGCAATGGGAGAATTGATGAGACGGAAAAACGTAGCTTGTTTTTTTTCCCCCCAGTGTTAAATTAACTCTGCAAAAAAACTGGAACTTAGATCTTACATGAAGCAGATGATGTGGAAAAGCAGAAAGAAAGTGTGGATTGTTTTTAGCGGGGCCTGTTCTCTGGAGATGCGTGGGGATGCTGTTTTTCCTAGTTCCCATACAGAGGAGCTGACCAGGGACAGCCACAAGGGAACATCCAAGCACGCCCAGAAGAGCTCTCTAGCGAGCTTCCCTTACTCTGCAAGTTGCCGCTCTGTGGCTGGCCAGCAGTCTCAAGTATATCACAGCCTCCCTGGAGCAAATACATGACTGAAATTCCTGTAGCCCCTTAGAACAGAAGAGAGCCACTGTGGAAAGCTGTTCACAAGCTGCTCCTTCAGTTAGAGTTATATGGTCCTGCTTGCCTCTGGCTCTTGAAGCAAAGACATATAAGCTTCCGCTGCAGTTAATTTCCAGTGTCCTGAGATGCTGTTTTTGTGTGGTGGAGTATTAAAGGTATAAAAGATGCTCAACGGCCTTGCCCAGGTCTATTTTAGTCTTTGACTTCTCCCAGAAGCCTCTGTGCAAGAAATAGCACCCTGCCTCTTGAAATGGTGTATAAGGAGGATTGAATTACTTTGCACTTGTTTTAAATCTTTATTTAACTTCAGGACTCCTGAATGTCTTTCGCCTTGTTTGCAGCAAGTTTGTTGACAAAATTAGACACGGTTTTGTTTTATTCCTCTGCCACAATTTGTAAATGGTAATAAAATTCATCCTGCAGTACCGTTGGCAGGACTACTGTGAAGTAATGACGAGTTAGTCGTGTTGCCAGCAGTCTTGGAGAAGCTAGGTGCCATTACAGCAGAGCCAGGCCATGAAGGGTTGAGCTCAGTGGGTAGTCCTGGGTGACCCGCACGGGCAGGCCGTGTTCTCAAACCCGGAACCCCGCTGTTGACGGGGCCGGTCTCTCGCGCGCTGCGTGCCCATGTGTGTGCGTGTGTCTGTGTCTTCCGCAGAGGAACAGCGAGGGCTCGGAGAATCCCAGCGACGTCTTCCGGTTCCTGGTGGAGGAGCGAGTCCAGTGCTGCCAGACCCGCAAGGTCCGCTACACGCAGAGGGTGGACTACCTCATGCAGCTGCCTGCCCCCCTGGAGGCTGCCACCAACAAGGGTAAGCGCGGGGCAGCTCTTCTTGCCCTGTCCGCTTTGATGGAGCTGGCAGTGTGCAGGGCTCCGGGCTAGAGATGCGGCCACATAAAAGCGTCAGCTGCACAGGTTAATAAGTGCAGGCTCAATATGCTGGTGGAATATACGTATACTAACCTCCACACTAACAGCTGGGCTGCCCTACATTTATATATAGAGTACGCATTTGTTTCGGTTTAGTATGTCGCTTGTAAACCAGTGCAAATTTGCATGGAACTGAGAAAGAGACTCATACGTGCATCTGCTCTGTGCAGATTTTAATCTTATTTCGCTTTTGACCAAGATCTGCTCTGATCCAGTGGCAGTGCGTCACATGTGTGGTCAGTCGGCAGTATGGCTCGAGAGTGCTGTGTGGGATGAATTGCCCCTTGCTTGTGAGGCTGTCAGGGCTTTGGGTAGCTCACGTGGTGGAGCGGTGCCCAGCCAGAGCAGTGAGCCCCTCGTGCTGTCCTGCGATTGGCTGTGAGCAGTCATGTGTGTGGTAATGGAGAGTTCCGAGGTTATATGTAGCGCATACAGGCGATCAGTGCAGACCTCCTCAGGCTGCTGGGCAGGGAGGCGAGGCTGACTGGCTGGCTGGGCGCTGTGTTGGGGTGGAGGCCTCAGTGTGGGCTCGTCTCGCCCTGCAGAGGAGCTGATCAGCTACGAGTCCAGGCGGCAGGAGGCGGAGGAGGGCCGGAGGCCCCCCCCAGAGCGGGTGCGAGCCAGGATCCCCTTCAGCGCCTGTCTGCAGGCCTTCACGGAGCCAGAGAACGTCACCGACTTCTGGAGCTCCGCCCTGCAGGCCAAGTCCGCGGGAGTCAAGTAAGAGTGGGCTGTGTCAGGCTGTGTCCGACCTAACTACCCAGTTCCCTGTCCTTTTAAAAACGATCCCATTACACTCCCCCAGTGGCTCAGCCTTTAAAGCCCTTGCACCTCTGAGGGCAGGTTAAGCGTTATGGGTTCGAGCCTGTGTCCTGTCCCTATGCAGCTGCTTTTCCCAAGATGCCTCAGTGCTGCTGGGGCAGGGCTTGTGACATCATCAGTGAGGGACGCACCCCTCCTCCAGTCGACGCCATTCCTCCCTCCTGAAAGTCAAGTCTCTGTGGCGCCTTAAGCGTGTCTCGAGAGGACGGCGGCTTCTTCCCATGTGGGGACAGGAGTCAGTGCTGGGGGCCGAGATGTAAAGAAATCATTGGCAAATCCAAACTAGGTGGTGGACATCATAAATTAACCCATCCACCTGCCAATGAACCCAGCTTATTTTGTTCTCGCTGTTATTGTAAGCTCGAAAGACGGCATACAGCTTTCTTGACTGGGGAGAGGAGGGGACAAAAGATCCTATAAGATTGACAACATGGGGCCGGGTGCTGTGTTCCACATCCCCCACAACCCTTAGTGTGAGGAAGTGCCGCCTGGTCTGGGTCTTTAAATGTGTTTCTCTGCGGTTCCCTCCCGTGTGCCCTGCTTCGCGTCTCGCTGTTGACTCTGACGCCCGTATCCGGAGACCGGGAGCAGAGCGAGAGCTGTGCGTTCAGCCGTCGTGTCCGGCTTCTCCCTCGCCTCGCGTGTCGCACGCCGCCCGCTGCCTGATTTCCTCACGTGTGCTTTGCTTCCTACAGGACGTCCCGCTTCGCGTCCTTCCCCCTGTACCTGGTCGTACAGATTAAGAAATTCACTTTTGGGGTGGACTGGGTGCCTAAAAAACTAGGTGAGTGCTGCTTCTTTTTAAGCTAGACCTAAAGGTGGAAGATCTGGCTGTGATGTATCCTGATGAAAACATAGAGGCATGTCTTATCCCAGGAAAATAATTCTGTTTGCTTTCGTTTTTATTCATTCCCTGTGTTTTTTAGTGAAGCTGAGATTTTCACCTGCTATTAATAACTGCCCTTTGCTGGTATTTCCTTTCTGAATTGTTTGAAGTAAAATTTATGGACCGTTTACAGCCTAAGGGGTCAGACTCCACTGAACAGGCTGCACTGTTTTCTGGAAAGCCCTGATAAGATTTATGTAATTAGAGCAATTAAGTAACTGAGTGCTCAAGGCAAAAACCCGAATGTTTAATCAAGTTCATTTTTTTAAGTTAGCAGCTGTAAGATAGTTTTAAAAGCTTTAAGCATGTCCACTTGAGACAATTATATCAAGTGTTATTTAATTTGGAGTGAAAAGCGGAAATTCTGTGGCTCTCTGATCTTACAGCCCTGCTTTGTAGTGCAGCGTTTCTGTGCCAATCTTCCTTTAAGTCAATTAATACTTGTTAAATGATCCCTGTATCCTAATTAGGAAGAAGGTATTGAATGTGGTTTGAGTTTTAGAGCTTTTTTTATGAAAACATTAAAATATTGTACCTGTGACTAACAAAGTACAAGATCAGTAACCACAGCCTGGTCACAGTCTGGAGACTGGACACAGGCAGACCTGGCTCCCCGGAGAGGAGAGGCTCAGTGACCACAGGCAGACCTGGCTGCACTGAGGACAGACTCATTGACCATAGCCTGTCCCTAGAAACTAGACACAGACAGACCTGGCTGCCCAGGGATGACAGACTCATTGACCACAGCCTGCCCCTAGAAACTGGACACAGACAGACCTGGCTGCCCAGGGAGGACAGGCTCAGTGACCACAGCCTGGACATAGAAACTGGACAGAGGGAGACCTGACTCCCCAGAGAGGACAGGCTCATTGTTCACAGCCTGACCCTAGAAACTGGACACAGGCAGACCTGGCAGCCCTGAGAGCACAGCCTCAGTGGCCACAAGCTGGACACAGAAATACATGCTGTACCTTCCCCATATTAAGAAACATCATCCTGGTATTTCCACACCTAACAGTATCACAGCACCCATCTGGGGAACAGGTGGTAAAATCAATAAAGCTCAGTTTGTGATCGGCTCTTGTTACAGCCTGAGTGCCCTATCAGATATGATTGTTAATAACTATAAATGCCATTGTTGTGAATTTTTAATCAACACTGTCATTCGTCAGTCATGAATCAGTTAAAGATCTTTGAAATTTGAAACTTGTTGCTGCAGTTTCCCACCAGAGGGCAGTATCTGCCTGTTTCTGTGCTTTGGCCAGGCCCAGCGAACTGGGGATCAGGTGCATTTTCACTGCTCTTCACATTTTTTCAAGGTTGTATTGATCCCTGTCCAGCAACGTTCCTTCTTCACCTACACCTTGTTTGTCACCTGCTGGGCTTTCACTCTGCTCTGCCTCGGCCTGATCCAGCACGTGTCTGCCTCAGGGTTTATAACCTCAGTTATGTCACGTGTTATGAACAGTTTTTATCTGAATGGCTAAGCCATTGAAGACTCAAGAGGCCCTGCTGTTCGCTTGCCTGCTCAGTCCTGAGCTAGTGACAGGCCGGTGGCGTCTGGGTCGTGACTGCCCGCGGTGTCTGACTGGCTTGCCCCGCGGTAAGGGCTCCAGCAGCGGGAGAGAACCGCACAGCTCTTCCCGCGCGGAGTGCGTTAGAACCCGGCCCACGCCAGGCAGGAGTTCCCGCGCGATCCCAGCGCTCGCTTCTCACTGCCTCCGCTGGGCGGTGAGGCAGCGGTCCTCGTGGGCCGTTCTCATGCGCTCCTGCTGTCCCGGCCCCCAGACCTGTCCATCGACATGCCGGACCTGCTGGACATCTCGCACCTCCGTGCCACCGGCCTGCAGCCGGGAGAGGAGGAGCTGCCCGACCTGGCACCCCCCATCGTCATTCCTGACGACCCCAGAGGTACGGCCCCCTGGACGCTCACATCACGCTCGCTTCCTCGGGAGGTTCAGTTAGAGGTGGCAGGGCGGCGCAGTGCTGGGGCCCTGGGTTTAGTTCTGGACCTGAGGTGCTGTCTGTGTGGAGTTTGCATGTTCTCCCCATGTTCATTTGGGCTTCCTCCCACCATCCAAAGACTTACTGGGAGGTTAATTGGCTTCTTGTGTCTGTGTGAGCTCTGAGATGAGCTGGTGTCCTGTCCTTGCGCCTGGTGCTCGCTGGGAGCCTGTCCCAGCGAGCACCAGGGTGTACCTTGCCTTGTGCCTTGTGCCTGGTGCTCGCTGGGACAGGCTCCGGCTCCAGGGCGTACCCTGCCTTGTGCCTGGTGCTCGCTGGGACAGGCTCCGGCTCCAGGGTGTACCTTGCCTTGTGCCTGGTGCTCGCTGGGACAGGCTCCGGCTCCAGGGTGTACCCTGCCTTGTGCCTTGTGCCTGGTGCTCGCTGGGACAGGCTCCAGCTCCAGGGCGTACCCTGCCTTGTGCCTTGTGCCTTGTGCCTTGTGCCTGGTGCTCGCTGGGACAGGCTCCGGCTCCAGGGCGTACCCTGCCTTGTGCCTGGTGCTCGCTGGGACAGGCTCCGGCTCCAGGGTGTACCCTGCCTTGTGCCTTGTGCCTGGTGCTCGCTGGGACAGGCTCCAGCTCCAGGGCGTACCCTGCCTTGTGCCTTGTGCCTTGTGCCTTGTGCCTTGTGCCTTGTGCCTTGTGCCTTGTGCCTGGTGCCTGGTGCTCGCTGGGACAGGCTCCGGCTCCAGGGCGTACCCTGCCTTGTGCCTGGTGCTCGCTGGGACAGGCTCCGGCTCCAGGGTGTACCCTGCCTTGTGCCTTGTGCCTGGTGCTCGCTGGGACAGGCTCCGGCTCCAGGGCGTACCCTGCCTTGTGCCTTGTGCCTTGTGCCTTGTGCCTTGTGCCTGGTGCTCGCTGGGACAGGCTCCGGCTCCAGGGTGTACCCTGCCTTGTGCCTGGTGCTTGCTGGTGGTGAGAAAATGGTTAACTAATGGGGGGGAGGCAGAGGGTATTTTCCATGCATTTTCAATTATAAGGCTCATGTTTTTTACTTTCAAATGTTAAGTTTCTTCCTTAAAACACAGTTACTGGTGTGTGTATTATTTTTTGTGGAAGATCTGTGTTGCTCCTCTGTGGGTGCTGTTCTTTTGAACCCTTTTTCTCTGACCCTTTATGGAGTATTATTACTGTTGGGAATGGAAAAAGTGTAATTGTTATCACACATGCACCGTGACCTATATTAATCTACTGCTCTCTCCCCCCAATGTACTTCACACCGCAAGATTACCTGTGCTCATAAATCACAATTTGCCAGTGTAGTGATTTTTGTCCATTTGTCTTCCTTTAAAGTAGGGCAGCAAAAAAGGGAAAAAGCATTGCTTTTGTAGGAAGCAGCTGTTCACCAAATAGCCTACCTTTCATTTCATTAAAAGCAAGATAAATACACCCTGGTGTGCAAATGTCTTGCACATCTTACACACGTGTAGGTTGCAAGCATCAGAAATGTACTCAAAGCCTCTGCTAGCGTGTATTTTTACTATTGGAACATCTCGGTTTGGGTGATAAGAAATCAGTCTTGTCATTTGGCAAAGTTTATTTCATATTGACCAGAATCATCAAAATTGATCACTGATCACAGCAGCTCAAGGTGAACTGTACATGCACAGCCAAATTAAAACATTGTTTTAGTCCATCACACTCGATTATAGCACTAGAAGTCTCAAGCACTCCTTAACAAGCAACATCATCCGTTTCTCTCTGCACACCCAGAAAGTTAAAAGGCCACATTTTGTGCAACATCCATCAGAATGAACTGTAAGATTAAAACAAAATGGTTAATATTTCAGTCGGAGATCTCTAGAATTTTTTCTTCACACAGAAGGAAAAACACTGAGAACAATAAGAGAAAAGAATAGAATTCTAAAGCATTCTTGACAAGAATAGAACAAGGCAAAACATTTAAGGATTTTGCACAGCAGTCCACATCTGTAATTGCTCTTATTCTTGTCTTATTTATCAACTATTTAAAAAAGCTTATTATGGTGACAGATCTAGCAGGAAGGGCAATGTGAAATCATTTTAATACTGCATTTTAATTAAGCAGTCATTGGAAGGAAGCTTGAATAAAAATAGAATATTCAAACCTTAAATACTTTCATTTTTAATTATAGTGATTATGCTGCATTATGGCCATTATGGCTCCCCTGCTGGTGAACAGCGCAGAATTGGCCCGAAACACTGTGAACGAACCCCTTGCCAGGCGGGCGCTGCAGGCATGACTGGCGCTGCTCTTAAATCTGGTCACCCCCCCCCCCCTGCAGCTGTGGCCAGATGTTGTGAAGGGCACTGCGTGCCCCACTTCAGATTCCATCTCACGGCTCTCCTGTCTGTCTCTCTGCCTCTTCCCTTGCAGATCGCTCCATGAGCCATTTCATGGATTGTAAGTATCCCTCTCCGTCTCCGGGTGTCTGTGCTTGTAGAGTGACCTCTTGTCGTTTCTGCCATGGTAATTATCACACGGACCTGCTCCACGCATGGTGTAACTGCGGAGCGGCGAGTAAAGCGCTGCACGTTTAAACACGGTTCCCAGCTTACTTCAACAAATCGTTATTAAACATCGGCGCGCAGAAGCCTGTGCTGTGAGGTGTCGGTTCGTTTATTAAAGTTACTGAAACTGCAGGTGACAGGCTGGTAGACAAGTCAGGCCTTTTGCAGGGTGGTGGCTGTGCGGTCAGTTGTGGTCAGTAGGTGTGCAGGGTGGTGGCTGTGCGGTCAGTTGTGGTCAGTAGAAGTCCAGGGTGGTGGCTGTGCAGTCAGTTGTGGTCAGTAGGTGTGCAGGGTGCTGGCTGTGTGGTCAGTTGTGGTCAGTAGGTGTGCAGGGTGGTGGCTGTGCGGTCAGTTGTGGTCAGTAGGTGTGCAGAGTGGTGGCTGTGCGGTCAGTCGTGGTCAGTAGGTGTGCAGGGTGCTGGCTGTGCAGTCAGTTGTGGTCAGTAGGTGTGCAGGGTGGTGGGTGTGTGGTCAGTTGTGGTCAGTAGAAGTTCAGGGTGCTGGCTGTGCGGTCAGTTGTGGTCAGTAGGTGTGCAGGGTGGTGGCTGTGCAGTCAGTTGTGGTCAGTAGGTGTGCAGGGTGGTGGCTGTGTGGTCAGTAGAAGTCCAGGGTGCTGGCTGTGCGGTCAGTTGTGGTCAGTAGAAGTTCAGGGTGCTGGCTGTGCGGTCAGTTGTGGTCAGTAGGTGTGCAGAGTGGTGGCTGTGCGGTCAGTTGTGGTCAGTAGAAGTTAAGGGTGGTGGCTGTGCGGTCAGTTGTGGTCAGTAGGTGTGCAGGGTGGTGGCTGTGCGGTCAGTTGTGGTCAGTAGGTGTGCAGGGTGGTGGCTGTGCGGTCAGTTGTGGTCAGTAGAAGTCCAGGGTGGTGGCTGTGCAGTCAGTTGTGGTCAGTAGAAGTTCAGGGTGCTGGCTGTGCGGTCAGTTGTGGTCAGTAGGTGTGCAGGGTGGTGGCTGTGCAGTCAGTTGTGGTCAGTAGGTGTGCAGGGTGGTGGCTGTGTGGTCAGTAGAAGTCCAGGGTGCTGGCTGTGCGGTCAGTTGTGGTCAGTAGGTGTGCAGGGTGGTGGCTGTGTGGTCAGTTGTGGTCAGTAGAAGTCCAGGGTGCTGGCTGTGCGGTCAGTTGTGGTCAGTAGGTGTGCAGGGTGGTGGCTGTGCGGTCAGTTGTGGTCAGTAGGTGTGCATGGTGGTGGCTGTGCGGTCAGTTGTGGTCAGTAACGCGTCTCCATGTGCTCCTCAGCTCCGGAGATCGACGAGTCCTCGGTGATGCAGCTGGCAGAGATGGGGTTTCCCCTGGAGGCCTGCCGGAAAGCGGTTTACTACACAGGAAACATGGGGGCTGAGATGGCCTTCAACTGGATCATAGCCCACATGGAGGAGCCTGGTAAGGCGCCACCTCCGCCATTCTCCCGCGTAAAGATCGCGCAGAGAGTAGACGCAAGGAAAGAGTCTCCTGGGGTTCACCAGGGCTCAGGAGGCGCAGTGTTGGGGTGGAGCCTGTGTGGCTCTCTGGTGTCTCAGGGGTGCGGGGTGGCAGGTGGTGTGGCCGGCCCTGTCCATTGGGATTCTGGGAGGGTGACCTCTTGCCTGACTGAGCCACTGGTCCGCACCACCCAGACGGCTGGGCTGGGTTTTTGCAGAAGACAGGGAATAAGTGCACGGCTTCTGTGCAGCTCGAAAAACGAAAGGGAGTCGTGGCATCAGGACAGGAGTGACCAGTCACTGGACAGGAGTCCCCTCCGGTACCTGTGAGCTGGACTGGTTTCCTTCCCAGGACTCGCCTGCACAGCTCCTGTGCTGAGAATGGGCTGCGGTCTCCCTGCCTGGGAGCGCTGCTCTCATTCACACACCTGCACCTCACTGCAGCGCCCAGCACCAGCTCGCTCACCTGCTGCATCAGCACCTCAGCGCCCGTTTCCTTGTGCCCTATTAGAATCTAGAGGGTTTGCTGTGAATGCAAACCTCCATACGTAATAGTGCTTATGTACTTTGAATAAGGTAAACAAGGCTTTATTAGTCCCCACCAATTCATGTTTTGTAAGAGTCCTGTGCTTCAGAGCCCCATTCAATAAGACACACAGTTGGAATCTGTTATGGAAGAGTAGCCAGGCTGTCCTGGGCCCTGTGATTGGTTTGCAACCCTGTGGTTTGTACAGGGGGCCGTTTTCGTGGAGTCATCAATCTTCAAAGAAAGAATTGCTTTCTGAATAGCAGCTTTTCTGCAAACTGACTGCTTAACGTGGAGGTGGAGGGGTGTATTCAAAATGTTACTCATTCAGCAGAGGCGCAAGATGAGCGGTTTTGTACCCACTAAAGAAACAGGCAAGGCAGGAATGCTTTCATTGAAAAACTGCTGTGCTGTTGCATTTCTTTATGGTGGTGATGCCAGGTGCAGTCCTGATTGTGTTGATTGACAATGGACAGATGGCCCCAGTTTAGGCCAGACACAGCTCCAGTCCTGGAGTGCTGTGCCACGTTTGCTAATGGAGCTGATCATTGGCTTAACTGGTCTATTTGAACGATTTTCATAGGTCTTCAGCCGATGATTTAGAGAGGCACTCGAGGACCAGGGCTATGCAGTGCGGTTCCCAGTACAGTCAATGAGTTATTAGTTTACCAGAAGGAGTGCATGTGAAAAAGAGATTGATCAGGAGGAAAGAGAGAGAGAGAGAGGGAGACAGCTTGGTCTCTTGAAACCACTGTAAGAAAAATATGGTTTTCATTTTCATTCGTAGAAGGCAACGGTAACAGAAACGCCGGAAGTAATCCGCAGCAGGGTAAGTAGATTAACCCCTTGTTTACCAAGACGCACACTCGTTTCTGTGGGACCTCAGGCCGTCAGACCCGTCTGTCTTTTGTGTCCGTGGAGTCCGGGAAGTGCACATTTGGAAAGTGGGCATTTCCACACCCGACGGTGAGCTCCAATCACCTCGGCACACCAGAATGCAAACCCCTGTCACCAAAACGTAGAAGGTGTCTTCTAGTCCTCTGAGAACAGTTTCCCATAGTTCATAGCGACTCTTTTAGCACAGATTCTAAACCCCCGGACCGAAACACTTACTTCTTTATTATAAATGTACATGCACCGTATAGAATTGATTGAATATGACTGTTATGCTTTGAGGTTCTCAAGACTGCATGCATTTTTTTTCCAAAAGACTACTGTGCGCTGGAAGTTGATTAAGTAGCTTTTTCCATTGAAATCTGATCTTTTTTTGCTATTCATGAACTCCATATCCTGTCCATCGTTCGTCTGTTCCCCAGTGTAGAGCTGCAGACGCCACCTGCAGAGATCAGGCCTTGTAAAGTGCGCCAGCAGTCAATATGTGCTCATAGTGCATGAATCGGTCCCCCGTCAGCCTGGGCCTGCTTAGGATCACCCTGGTGTGCCTGGTCCTTATCGGTTCTGAATTCACACTCCTTTGACAAACAGGGCTCACTGCGCCCAGATACTTTCCTGGGAGGATCTCCTCTCCTGTCCTGTGTGTGCTCTCTGCCTGAAGTACAGGGCAAGCACATTTTTTCCCAGATTCAGTGAAACAAGTCACAGTCGTCCAGATAGCCTCTCAGTCCTTATCATTGGGTTTAGCATCATGGTAGATTTCCAAAAGTATCAGGTATGAGAGGGGTAGCTGCCTGTAACAGGAGCATTGCAGAATCCCACTGTAAAACAGTGTCCACTGCACAGGTCAACCAGCCTACCCCTCTCCCCTGTTTCTGTTGAAGCCATTGTGACATATGAGTTTCCCATTGTCAAAACACCAGTTAATTCTACTGTTTCCTGCTTATGTTGTGTTCAGAGGTCAGGGCCTGGAATTAATGTTTGCTTTATTTTGTCTTTTAATACAGTGTTGGGTTATTTCTATAGCAAGCAAAGCTAACTGGTCATTCTGCCAAAAGTCTTCAGTAGGCTGAATGTGTCAGTGTGTAGAGTGATCGCAAAATTAGTTTAGGTTCTGTGGTTATGCAGAATTAAAAAGGCAATCCTGTTTGATTGTGAGACCTCATATGTCCGCATGCTCCGATGTAACCCAACAAGATAGAAACCATTGGTATACAAAGGGTTAAAGATGACGTTAAAATAGGGTTCAATATAGCTTAGTAGTTTTACTAAAATCTTTTTCAAGAAGTTTTTTTTATGATGTTACAATGTTAAAGATATGACTAGAAAGGTAATTGTAGCTTTTTTGGGGGGGATAAATAGGGACACTGATTCACTCCTAGGATTCAGGAACATTTTGTTCTTTTTTAATTCCTTTTTTCAGCGAAGGGTCAAGTGCTTGTTGCTTGTGCTCCAGCCCTGTGGGCCTGTGTGCTGGTGCACTTGTGTTCACACGCTTGTGCTCAGCGTGAGACTAGACTGAAAGCGGAGAGGAGCAGCAGTAGCAGCCTTCTGCCCCAGAGGCGCAGCCGTCCGCAGGCCCTCGGCTGGGCGTTAAAGCGAGGACCAGCGGCTGGGGGGGGCGGAGCAGGGTAACGGGGGGCGTGATCAAGGCTGTGAGCTCGACATGCTCGTTCCCGGGGGGCCAGCCCGCCTCGCACGTGCAGCTCCAGCCTCACGCTCTCCAGGGGCGCCGTATAAATGGCTGACCCTGCACTGTGACCCCCAGCGTCTCTCTGTCTGTGTTTCTCCTGGAGAGCAAGCTGGGGTCTGCGAACAGACAAATTCCTCATGCAAGAAATTGTATAGGGCCAATAAAGTGATCTCTTATCGTATCTTCCATGCTGCTGATGAAATAACCTGCGTGTGGCCTGATTGTAGTCGTGAGAAACGTGTGTCTGTTTATAACCTCCCTGTGCTCCATCCTCCATATGAGACACCCTCCATCAGGCAGAGGTCTGGCAGCCGCGCTCCGGAAGGGTCCCGGGTCGTCGCGCTCCGCGGGCCGTCTGTTTAACCGGGCTCAGCCCTTCCTCCTCTCTGCCCCCTCCAGATTTCGCCGAGCCCTTGGCCCTGCCCTCGTTCGGGGACCCCGGGACCGGGGGGTCGGGCCTGACCTCCGGGATGGACAGCCAGCCCCCGGAGGAGAGCATCGCCATCCTGACCTCCATGGGCTTCTCCCGGCGCCAGACGGTCCAGGCGCTGGGGGCCACGGTACGTCTCGCCCGCTGTGCCGCCCTCCCTCGAGCCCGGCATGAGGACAGAGGGCACCGCGCGCCCACCTAAAACCCGCCCACTACTCTCTGCACGAGGAGAGGAGGCTGCAGTTCTGACCTGTCCTTTGTAAATGAGCTGCAGTTCTTGTGTACCTGAAGTGTAAGTACAGTAGAAAAGTGCACAGGGATATTCATGCTCTGTGCTTCTAGCAGGTTATTGTTAATGTATTTGAAAGAATGGTATTATTAGTCACCTTACTGTTAGTATTATAGGCTTCAGGTATGCTGTGAGTGGGCTAACAATATCAGTATAGCTGGTTTTTAAGAATACAAGCAAACATTAGCAATATTGTTTTTTAAAGCCTTTCTAATCAAGGAGCTAACAGTAATACATATTCATGTATACTATGCAATTTTGTGTGTTAAAAGTAAACATCATATTTGCTACCGATGCATATGTATGTATCAGTGTTCCTGGGTATATTCGTTGTTCAAGTAATCTAAAGAGTGGGGTTTGTCATTCAGCAGGTAGGGAAGTTTTTCCGGAAAGAAGGTCATTCCATATTTTATCTGTAAGATGCAGGAGGTGTTAGTTATCATTCCAATTGTTGGATATTGAGGTCGGTGTTTCTTCTACAAAAACAGTAGACGCTTTGCTTTTGAAAGCCTCCAGCTCCTGTGCCGTCCTGCTCCTTTATCAGACCTGAGTCTGCCTCCTGTGCATGAAATGTGAAACCTTCGTCCAAATGCCAACAGGCCATATTGTATATGTATTTCCAACTGGGTCACTGTTCCACCCTGGACCACGCGCCTGCTCAAGTGAGTCAGTAAACCCAAGCTGCCTCAATCACACCGCTAGCGTATCTGGAGTATAGCTCCCCCGAAGGCGTTGGAAAGGTTTACTCAAGAACGAAAAAGAAAAAAGTCTTGTGCAACAGCGGGTGCTGTTTGGTGAATCATGTGCCTCTTGGCACAGGCTAGAAACGTGCTGTGCACTGAGGCACGAGTCTTATTGCTCTCACTGCACCACGTCTGTTAAACAGCAGGAATACACAAACCCCTGAAGGATAGTGTAAGACCGTATTTTGTATCTAGGATGCTGTAGTGGTGTGTAGACAGTATTTGGGAACATTATGCTTCCTGGTCAAGCAGCATTCTGGCAAACATTTTCACAGTACGACCACCATTGTCAAATTTTGCATGTGTTCACCCTGTATTCTGAGGTCTCTGCCTGCAATTTGTGTAAAAAGCTCTGTCTAACGTGTTATTAAGAGGTGTGAGGCTGCAGGAGACTGGTAGTCGTTCCGATAATAGCTCTGTGTCTGAGAGGGAGTCTGCAGCTTCACGAGACCTGTGTAAGTACAGAAAACTGAGCTGGGCTGAGCCAGGTTCCATCACTGCTGGGGCCGGTGGTCCTGTACAGTCTCGGGGAGTGAAAAGAAAGCTTGCGCTGTAAGCAATGTGTTCATGTACACACAGTGAAGGTGTTGCTGCCGTGTGTGCGGGTCTGAGGCCACACGTCCGGCCCATGTGACTGGTTTGGGAAATGTGTTCCAGAACAACAACCTGGAGAGAGCGCTGGACTGGATCTTCACCCACCCCGAGAGCGAGGAGGAGAGCGAGGCCGCCTTGGGCGTCGTGGACGCGGAGGGCAATAGCACTGCCGCCGCCGCCTCCTCCGGCGCAGAGCCCGCGGGCCCCCGGGTCCGAGACGGGCCTGGACGTGAGTACACGCCTCTCTGGAGCTGGGCAGGACACAGGCGCTGCCTCAAGCCAGAACAGTCTCCCCCTGGCCCAGGGGTCCAGCTCCAGACCTTCGGCTCTTTCTTAACACACCAGAGCAGCTACTCCCTCCCCTTCTGCTCCAGCACCCTTGAATACTCAGACACACACTGGTCCATTCAGCACAGTCAGGATTGCAGGAGATGCCTGGCTAACTGCATTATTGATTAGCCAATACTATAGCAGCGACAAAAGAACTTCCCAAAGACCTGGCCAGACTCCTGGCAGATGACACTTAATGAGGTCAAGAGTATGATGTGCAGGTAATAAAAACAAATACAAAATGGAAAAAACTGAGCTTGAAAAAGCTGGTTTATTCAGCTTAAGGTCATTGATGACATTCATCTTTAGGATAATGTGGGTAAGCAATTAAATAACTGTTAGGCTAGTTAAAAATGTAGAACTTAAATCAACGGATGTTCTGTTCATATTGTACAGTGTACTAGTACGAGCCGATTTAGAGTATTTTGTACAGTTTGTTTTTTTTGTCACCTGCTCTGGAATCTGTCCAGAGAAGAGCAGCCTGAAGCATTCTGGGACTTGAGGGAGTGAGCTGGTCTGGTAAGAACTGAAACTGTCTAGTCCTGAACCGAGAGGACTACTGGGGGACATGAAAAATACAAGTTTGAGGACTTTGAATACTAGAAACACTGAAACAGGAACTCGGAGACTCAAGTGGAAAATACAGTGAAGTACAGGATGTCAAAGTGAAAAGAGGAGGCTCTTCTTTTTACAAGCAAGTGGGTGTAAAGTCACTGGGATGTGGAAGTACAGCCCAGCCATCTTGTTGGTTCCTACTTGGTAGGGCCGAGTGAGACTCTTGGATTAATTAGCAACTAGCAAACAAATAAGCTACTGTACATAATCTGCATGGTTTCGTCTCTATTGAAACTTGCATATTCATTACAGTTAGAATTTCAGGCAGAAAATTAAAGTAGATGTGAACTGTTTGGTCAACAAAAGCAGTAGAACAGAAACTTGCCCTTTTCTTGTCGTTTGTTTTCTCGACTGTGGCGTTACAGTGTGTTAAAATATTTAAAAACCACGTGCCTACCGATTCACCACGCACAGGACTACCCCCTCCAAGATGAAATCAATGCAGTTTGCAGGAAGAAGTTGGAATTTCAGGGAAGAATCTTCAGGAGACCCTCTATCCATCAGTAAACGCAGAAGATGATGGCGATAAAACGCACACTAGGCCTTTTCTCTTCGATTTAAATGAGGGTGCACTCTTGTCGTTTGTCTCCTCTGAAATGTAATTGCTTTTTTTGACCATTCCCTGAGAGAAAGGCATATTTTATTTTTAGGGGAATGGCACCCCAGCAAAGAGTACTAAGTGCGTCATGACTGTTGAGTTCCCTCGAGCTGCTGTGGACCTCAGAGCTGGTCTCCTGTTCTTGTGTTGCAGGCTACGAGCTCTTTGCCTTTATCAGCCACATGGGAACATCCACGATGTGCGGCCATTATGTTTGCCACATTAAAAAGGAGGGCAGGTGAGTGATGCTGATGGGATGTGTTCTCTCTACCTGGGTGGCCCGCACAGTTAGATGTCTGGTCGTCTGTGCTAATAAACCTCCTGGCCCGCTGGGCACACCCTGCGCCCCGGGTCTGTCACGCTGTCCAAGGGCGGGCGGTTCGGTGGGCCGAGGCCCCCGGAGGTGTGGTGTGGGTTTGTGTTTCTCGAGTCCGATGTCTTGAAAATGAGGACCCCCCCCCCCACTACTCCACACCCTCTGTCTAGTGCATGGGGTCTCTCGGAGAGCAGTTTGGCTTGGCGATGGCGAGACAGGCTGGGTAGAATGAGAACGCAGTGCCTCCGGTTGTGATGGTCTTTTGAGGTCAAACAGCAAGCCTTATGCCTTTTTCCTTTCGTTGTACCAGCTGTTGCATAGCTGCAGCCATGCGTGTGTGGCAGGGCAGTGCCTCCTGCTGCAGGCCGTGACTCCAGCGTCCTGTCTGTCCTCTCTAGATGGGTGATCTACAATGACCACAAAGTGAGTCTTTCCGAAAGGCCTCCTAAGGACTTGGGCTACATCTACTTTTACCAGCGGATGGCCAGCAGCTAGGCCTGAGCCCTGGCAGCCAGCCTCAGAGCCGTGGTGCTCCAGCCGGCGGAAATCGAGACCTGTCCACGCTGGAGGAGTAGCCTGGACACCAGGGCGAGAGCCGTGGGTCGGAGAGGGAGAGCGCTGGGAGATGGCCGCCATGTTGCGCTCAGGCCCAGTACAAGAGGGAAATCTTTTCTGTGTGTTCGTGAGATGTTCAACGTGAATTTCCGCGTGTTTGTCAAGGGTAGATGTGAAAGAAGACGCGTGCAATTTAGTTACCAAAAGCAGCTGTGCTATGCCTTGTATATCAGAAGTTTTTTTGGCTTTTTTTTCATGACTTTCTTGTTGTTGTTGGCATAACATTTTAAAAAGCCTTAATTTTCTAGGAGACTTTTTATTTTCCTGAATGTCCCGGAACAGAACGTCCACAGAGTCCTTAGCTCTTGCGTTTTCAGACTGGCGCAAGTGAAAAACAGCCTGATCTCGGAGGATACAGTGTGTCCCAGACTTGCAGCACCTTTGCAGTTTAAAGACCTGTCCAGGGAGCCAGTCAGTTCTAAAACCCCTGGCTCTGCCCCCACCAGCATCAGGAGCACGGTAGTGTAGAGCTGCAGATGTGAGAGGGAAGGCAGTGTGGCCGGTTATTTAAGGATCTGGCTTCGTTACCTGGGGGCCGTGAGTTCAAATCCCATTGGGGGTGTTGCCTTGGCAACTGCAAGGGGGTCAAGCACTAAGCAGATATTGTTCTTTCAAAGGTCAGATCCTGAAACTGGGAGGACCTCTGTGGAGCCGTGTGTAGGTGCCACATCTGGTTGTGGTGGCTGGTTAATAGATATGCCTAATGAAGAAGCCTGATGAAGTTTTTGCGTTATTAATGTAAATTAATCATTACAGATGTAGAGATCCACTCTCCACCTGTTCCTGCCTTTTCATGTATTCTTAAAAAAAAACCCCAGAATGATGGGATGAAGGAAAGGGCAGCGCATCTGAGCGGAACCTCGAAGCAGCTTAAAAAGCTTCTTGGGAGAGAGAGGGTCGGGCTGTCTGGCTTCTAGGAAACGGGAGCTGTGGCCATTTCAGTCTGTCCCTCTCCCCACGGCTCTGCCAGAGGGGCTGCTGCTCGTGGCTGTCTTTCACTTGAGCAGCTCTGTTATGTGCCGCAGGTGTGCGTTTGACGGTGTTGAGTTAATGAATTCCTTCCCAGTGTATGAAGTGACCTTAGCTCTTCCTCTGCGATCTCCCTGTCACTCCAGACACACGAGTGTCCACAGTCGTCACTGTAGTTGCCTGCTGAGAACAGCTGCAGAAGGATTCTTCAGAAGGCCTCATTAGTGCCTGGGTTTCTTTTGTCAAAGAAACTGAAACCATCTTGTCTTTGATGCAGTATAATTTAAACAAAGTTTTATTGTAAAGCACTTTAATCATAGAACAACCTAGACTGCTTTGTACGAAGAAAACCGCCAGAATTACCTTGACCCATCTGTTCGTTAGTTTTGTTGTGGAAAGTAGGTGACGTTTCAATTAATTGTGCCAAAACCGTAGGTGTCGGTGATCTCAACCAAAATGTTGGCAGTTGTGATTTTGCCAGCTGAGGTAAAACACTGTGGTGCTTTCTGTTGCTCGGAGCAATAATTTTTGGTACAGTCCGAGGGAAACCGCAGCTTGGGGATCGTAGCTGTCTGGGAAAGTAAAACTAGCAGTGAAAATGACGCGTTGTGATCTGGTTAAAAAAAAAACGTTGAGTAGAATCTACAGCTGACCGCTGTAGTGGACAGAGTACGATGCACTGTGTTTAATTGTGCAATTATCCAGGCCTGCTCCTCCCTCAAGAGTCATATCTTTACACACTAATCAATGATTCTGTGGATTTTTTCCACCATTTTACAGGTCCTTGACATGACATGACTGCGCAACCGGGATCGTCTCTCACTATTCAGTTTTTAGGTTGGAGAACTTGGGTTTTCTGTTTGAGGTACTGAACTATATCTGGTTAATCTCCGTTTTGAGCACAAATGGATCTCCAAAGGACTCCGAACTCACGCAGACGGGTCTCCAAACATATCAGGGGCTGCCAGCCTCTAGGCTGTGCCTGGCGGCTTTGTGCTCATGACATACACCTCCCAGGTGTTTCAGAACACCTCTGGTTTGTGCGCACGTTGCACTTGTGGTTCTGAAAAACCAGGCCGTGCACTCCAGAGTTAGACCCGTTCCTGGAGTGAGAACGGACAGCATGCCTTCAGCACAGCGGCAGTGGGGTGTCTCTGGGGGAACCAGCTACCCCGAGAGTAACTAGAACAGCTCTTTACAGAAATATGGAGGTGTGGAGGGGAGCCATCTATATCCCCTCCTTAGCTGAAGAACAAGCACAGTCTGTTTCTTGTAAATATTTCGATTTTTTTTCACAGAGCTGTGTTTTTTTTTTTCTCAAAATTCTAGTCTCCCCACCATTCCCACTACCATAACCAACTGAATAAACTGAAATGGACTGGTTTATTACAACTGTGCTCCATAAAGTGCCCTATAAATGGTAAAGAATGTACTTTTATCACATTTAAAAGTCTCAGTTCAGTGTTTTGAAGTCTGAATGTGTTCCCTGTGGTGCTGAGCTCCAGCTGAGCTGTTGCGAAGTTTCCCAAGAAAATCATAGCACGACCCATAGCTAATCGGTCCCTCTCTTGTGAAATTTCAAGGGTCGTCTTCCTCATTTCACCAAAGTTATGTGCATCTCTGAAGGATTCAATTTAGCCATATCAAAAATGTATTTTAGTTAATGTTGTGTAATGTTTGTAGTCATAGATGATGCTGAAGTACAGAAAAATAACTCTCCGCCTTCCTTGAATGTGGTACTGCACAGAGAATGTTTGCTGAGTATAGGTGCAATATTTAAAGAACGCATGTTGTTCTAGTGAACAGTAGTGCTGTAGGCACAGTGTAAATGGTACCAGCTGCTTCTGTGTTCCAAGGGCATAGTTTTCAAGTGGTGAGTCTGTAGTATGGATGAAATAAACCTCTGTTTTTGGTACACCATGAACTCGGACGTGACTTGTGCAGAGATTTTCACTGCACTTTCGCTGTCCCTTTTGTCAGCTGCTCCCTTGTGATTTATTTTTATTTTTCCTGTAAAGCGAACAGCCAGTCTGTGCATGTGACGATATGATGTGTTTTTAGGGAGTTTTGTACTAATCTCGCTGTCAACGCCAGATCAATAACGTCTGTAGCTGCCAGTTCTCCCTTTGTGATGCAAAGTCTGTGCAGCCCAACTGGAAATCTTCAAGGTTACTATGCAAGTCCTGTCGTCTGTTTCAGTTCCCTCTAAGCTCTCTGTCCTCTGCCCACTTGTTCTTTGCTCCTCTGTTTCCCGGCTGTTGTTCTGTATGCTGTAAGCTATAAGCTCTAGTCTATAGTCTTGTAGTCTGCCGCTGCTTGTGGTGCTGGCGATGTTCTGGGGGATACTGTAGGCCAGGAGTTTCCAGTCCTGGCCGTGGAGACACACACCTGCTGGGTTTGCTTTCACTCGGTCTCTGAACCCCTAACTGGCCCAATAACGGGATGAATCTGAACTGTTTGGCTGTTTTCACCTCTTGAACATGTCAGATTTGCCTTTAAAAATAAAATCCCAAAGTGCCGAGTAGAGAAAAAGCCTGCCAATATTCCAGTTAAGCAGCTTGATAGCTCAGTTAAGGCCTGAGTTTATCCAGAGGGGCTGGAGTGGAAACCCGAAGGTGTTGTGTAGGATGACAATGTCATTCTGCCACCCTGACTGTCTCTCTGTGTGACCTGTAAGAGCTGGGAAACGTACAGTTTATCTCTGCGTTACCACACGGTTTTAATTGTTTATGTATTATCTGCACACGCACTGAACATTGACACTTGGTCATTACAATTGTACAATTTTATTTTTTTTTCATAAATTTGGTGAAGGAAAGTTTTCACCTGTTTTTATTGGATTATTCTTTTTGCAAACAAGATCGTGCCAGTCCTGGTTTGTCTGCACTGGATTCTCCACATGTAGTCCTTGTCAAAGACACCCTGCTTTCTTGTTGGTGTGGTTTAATTTCAGTGGGACGAGTGTCTCGCTCTTGCAGAGTGAGCTCTCTGGTCGAATCAGCTGTGGAGGCGCTGGCTGGCTGTAGTCCTTCTGCTCTGTTTCACCAGCGATGATCGAAGAAACACTTGGCGGATAACTTTAAGGCACAACCAACTACTCACTACACTGGTGCTGCTCACTCTTAACATTAGGATGGTTCAATAAATTCAAAACTTGTTGATTTTTTTTTTATTTTTGTCATTATTTGGTGAATTTGTTTGGTCAGTTTTGACCTTTTTGTCAGTTGTGTGTTTGATAAGATTCTGTCCATCGGTAATCGGAATGGTCATTGTGGTGTTGCTCGCCCCTGTGGTATTATTCAGAAACACTATTATCCCACATGCTATTGATGAGCTAGCCTTTTGCATGTTAAAAAGTGTTACTGGCTTTTTTTCTATTAAGTCACGTCCTCCTGTGCGTATTCTCTTCCGTGTGTCGGACCTTATTCAGTGTGGGACTTCACTCTGTCACCAATGTACCTCTTAGCCTGGTCTTGGAAGCTGAACAGGGCTTGGCCAGATCAGTACAGGGTTGGGAGACATTCATGGAAATCCAGTTGTTGCTGTAAGTAGTGCTGGTGGACCAGTAGGTGGCGCTCTGGTCTCCGGGATGGAATTTCCAAACCAACGCCCCAGTGTGGGACTTGGGGCCACTGTGCTGTAGAAGCCATCATATGGATAATTTCTTACACTTATATAGCGCTTTTCTGCACACTCCACTTAAAGCCCTTTACAGGTAATGGGGATCCCCTCCACCATCAGTGTGTACCCCCACCTGGATGATGCACCAGTCCTCTCCCCACACACCAGCTCTCAGTGGGGAGGAGAACAGAGTGATGAAGCCAGTTCAGAGATGAGGATCATTAGGAGGCCATGATTGTTAAAGGTCAGGGGGGAAATTTGGCCAGGACACTGGGGTAACACCCCTACTTTTTTCAAGAAGTGCCCACAGAGAGTCAGGTTTTACGAGAGAGGAGAGACCTTGGTTTTACGTCTCATCCAAAGGATGGCACCTTTTTACAGTATAGTGTCACCCACACAGACCACAGGGTGAGCGCCCCCTTCTGGCCCCTCTAACACCTCTTCCAGCAGCTTTCCCAGGAGTCTCCCATCCAGGTACTGGCCAGGCTCACCCTGCTGGGCTCCAGTGGGCTGCCAGCTGTGAGCTGCAGGGTGAGATGGCTGCTGGCTATGGACAGCCTGGGAAGCAAACCCTAGTGACCTGGCTAAAGTCCACTCTCAGCTTGACCGGCTTGGTCTTTCCTGCTGAACTCTCCTGGTCAAGTGTGCCTCATCTGGCTGCCTGGTGCAGGATGGCTGCTTCAGGTCACCCCAGTGGGCTCCCAGGAAGAGATATCCTTTCCGTGTGTGAAGCGCTTCGGGATCCTTCAGGACGAAGACGGGTGCCGTGGACATCAAAGGATTCTTACAGCCTGCCGGCCCAGCAGAGGGAGTGGACCTGTGTCCAAAGGCCGGGCACCAGACTGTCACCCAGCACGAGTCAGGGATACACCAGTGATGGCAGATACTGGTACCCACTTCCTGCTGATGATTAACATGCCTTCTCCTCCTCTGAACATTTTTCGACAACAGCGGGAAGAGCAGTTTGATGGAGAGACCTGAGCGCTACCTCTCTCCGAGGCCCTGTTCTGTGATTGGTATGAAGGAGCATTTCACCAGCTGCCAGATTTAACCTTCTGTGCTTTAAGAGATGCATTGAAGGCCACAGACTGCCTGTACTGTGTTGCAGCCCAGCCAAAGCTGCTGGAGCCTAGATTTTCATAAGCGGTGTGATTAACTGCCCAGGTCCAACCTGGTGGTACACAGCAGTAATGACCTGAAATCAGAGCTTCACAATGCCTCTAAAATGAAATTCCTGGCCTCTTCAAATGGATCAAAGGCTTATTGTGAAAGCTGTCTTTCTTGATTAGAAATAACAGTGAGCTTGGAAGTAATCAGGTGCCTGTCAGAGGAGTGTCGGAGAATTCCTTTATCTCAGCAACAGATCTAATGCTTTCTGTATTTCAGTGGGAGTATAAAGTTACTTTTCTAGTGCACGTAAATTCTGGTTCCCCACCTGTAATGATCTGCAGCTGAAGCCTGTTGAGGCAGTGCTGGGATGCTCTGCTATGGTTTTTTTTTCCTTTAGAAGAATTATGAAACTTTAATAGCACTGCTGCTGGGCATTAAGCCACAACTACTTCGATAACAAACTTAACATCTTTTTAACAAATTGTTTATGGGATGTGAATTGATGGAGTTAAGGTTTAAAATTAAGCAGTGTTTTTTGCTTAAGTGGTTTGTAAACCAGATTGACAAAGTCATCGGCAGTCCTAGAAATGGCTTTAGAATTGTGGTGCAGAATGTCTTTAACTGGAAGCTTCCCGTGACATATTTGCAGATTAACTTTTCAGGACTTTATAAGCATGAACGGATTTTAATAGAAGTTGCAGAGTCTTAAAATGGGCAATTTATATATATTTTCCCCAACGGCTTATTTTCTTATTTATCCTCATGGTTAATATGAACTTCATGCTCAGGATCTGCGCACTGTAAAAATTCAATCGACCTTAATTAGGGCTGAATGACAGGAGTAATTAGATTTTCGATTGTCTTAACCCACGTAGTGGATGGAAGGCCTGACTAGCCACAAGGAAAAGATCGGCAGCCTCCCTGTCCCCACCGGAGGAAAGGTTACGGCCCAGTCATGTAGTGAAGGAAGTCAAGGTACCGGGTTCAACCAGATGCCTGGGTACCTTGTTTACTCTGGGTGAAGATGTGTCTTGTTTTCTTGGCCTTAAATGCGCTTTCTCCTAGTTTTCACCTGTTCTCTCTGGCTCTTGTCCTCACGGCTCGTTCTGAGGAGATGTCCTGGGCTGTCTTTGTCAGTGAATTTTGAGGATTGTGAATATTTGTTTTAGGGTCCCTCGTAGTCTCCTCTGTTCAAAACTTCCTCTAGCCTGTCACTGTAGGACCCTTCCTTAAGCCCCACATTGAGTCTCGTTGTTCTTATTTTGGACTGATTCCAGATCAGCAACATGTTTTGTAGCACCAAGATCATACGCAGTATTCTGAATAAGGCCAATTAGAGCAATTTTACCACAGCAGCCCTGGGTTTCAGTTCCACACTTTTGACTGTATAGCCCAGGGCTGTGTTTGCCTTTTTATGGATTCTCCATAATGTCGGGAAGATGTAAGCAGTGTCAACTAAACACTAAACATACACTGTTACATTCATCTCCTTCATTTTCAATTAGCCATTATTTTATTTTGTGACAGCGATTGTAGCATAATTGTCTGCCACTATGGTGTCTTCCTGGATTTCGTTTCTCATACTCTTAGCATTTAAGCCAGAATCTATATCACACTGGAGCTCAGCAGGTGTGAGCCTGGTCAGTACCTGGATGAGAGACCTCCTGGAAAAACTAAGGCTGCTGCTGGAAGAGGTGTTAGTGGGGCCAGCAGCGGGCGCTCACCCTGCGGTCTGTGTGAGTCCTAATGCCCCAGTATAGTGACGGGGACGCTATACTGTAAAAAGGCTCCGTCCTTCAGATGAGACTTAAAACCGAGATCCCGACTCTCTGTGGTCATTAAAAATCCCAGGGACTTTCTCGAAAAGAGTGGGGGTGTTACTCCTGGTGTCCTGGCCAAATTCCCCCTCCTGCCCTTTTCCAGTCATGGCCTCCTAATAATTCCCATCTCTGAACTGGTTCCATCACTCTGCTCTCCTCCCCACTGAGAGCTGGTACTGTATGTGGGGAGCGGAGTGGTGCATCATCCTGGTGGGGCTGCACACTGGTGGTGGTGGAGGGGATCCCCATTACCTGTAAAAAGCATTGAGTGGAGTGTCCAGAAAAGTGCTGTATAAGTGTGAGGAATTATTACTAGTTAGGTATAAATCTAAGTGGAAGGACCCAAGCAGCTGCTGCAGGGGTGGAGGGAGAGGTGGGGAGAAACCACTGCCAGGAGAGGGGTGTTGGAAGCCAGAGGTTGAGGTTGGTGGATGTGGGCGCAGTCAGGACTGTCCTCCTGAAGTTGTGGGCCGAGCTCAGTTAAGATCATTTTAAAGGGAAATAAAGACAAATAATAGACTTAAAAAGTATTACTTTTTTTTAATTTTGAAAGATTTGATTTAACACGGCTTGGAATCCTGACAGATTTCTTCAAATTATTTTTTTGTATGAGAAGAGTAGTCATTGTTTATATTAGGTAGCCAGTAAATATTATTGTGTACTATAATGTACTACATGTAGGTCCTTCTGTGCATCAAAACTTTATTTAATACAGTAAATATATATATATTATACATATATAAAAGAAAGTCCAAGAAGGTCAAAAAAGTGCATTGTAATGAGAAAGTCATTTCACTAGAATATATATATATTTATAGAAATAAGTAAAAGAAGAAAATGTCTTGTGAACATTTCATGCATAAAAACAAATTAATTAAGCATTCAAAAAACCAGAAGTCTTGCATGCAGCATTTCTTGGTCAATATTCCAGAGCATGCAGTTAACTGATTTATCATACCTGAGATGATAAAAGCTCCTTTCTATAAAAGATGTTTGACATCCTAAATCAACACATTGTTATTATAATCTAGTATATCATAGAAGACCTATGCAATAAATTCAAAATGCAACATTTAAAAAAATAAGATTTCTAAGTAGGACTTTGCATTTAAATTGAAATCTTAGAATTTTCTAATGCAAAAATAGCAGTGGGTCTGATTCATTAAGAGGCTGTTAAGGTGTGCTGGGATCAAGCCACGCTGGGGAGCTGCTGCTGACATCTGGACACCCCCAACATCCACAGTGCTGCTGCTGCTGAGCACAGTCTCTTTTTCCTTCATTACAAGTGCTCTGTGGCTGCAAGAATCAATGATACGTGCGTGTCTAGCTGGGAGATTATCAGCTTTCACCTTCTTGTGCTGCGAAGCATCCCAGCCCCGTGTTGGGTTAATGTGGCTGTGCTTACCATCTGGACCTGAAGGCAGGTGAGTCGGCTCATTTCATTTCCAGACGAGCTCTCGTTTGTGTCGGCTGTACTGGTTACTAGCTCAACTGGGCCAGGGTAGTGTGTCCTGTAGCTGCTACAGGCCGACTGAGGACAGCTGCAAAGGATGTGTAGAACCATTTCCAGGACCAGCCCACAGACTCTGGAGGTGCTGGGATCAATTAAAGAGTTGAGGTGAGGTGTCGGCTAAGGGAATCACGTTATGTAACTGAGTGCTCAGCTGGAATTGAAACCTGCTCTTGACGGCGCTCCGGACTGGATGCAGGATCACAGCCCAGGAGCTGGAAACAGGAAATGCTATTTGTGTTAGGGAGTTGGGGGGTGAGAGACTTTAAATGCCCCTGGCTGGGTGTTTCCTGAAGCCGAGACCAGCACTACACAGCTGGAGTGCCAGTCTCCCTGAAGAAGAGGAGCCTCTGGCAGAGAACTGAGTGGTCTGGTGGAGTGGCTGCCTCAGGGGCCCATGGTCGCAGGTCCTCACTGAATCAGACCCCTTTACTTTCTCACGTCTTCAGGCGGTCGTGTTTTACTGTACTGCGTGCGTCAGTGAAGCTACAGTAAAACGGGCAGTTTGTTTCCTCTTCAGATGCTGTTTTCTGTCATGTAGCTGTGCCCGTGTGGGTGAAGACAGGGTGGAAAAGACAGAGCGCTGCACCAAACCGTTTTCCCAGCCTTGGCCGCTGTTCCACGCGGGACTTTTGCCAGCACGAGCAGTAACGTGGTAACTGCCACAGCAGCCGAATCAGACCAGCCCCCAGAATGCACTTGTGCAGCTGCCAGGAGAAAAGGGCTCCGTTTACACCTTGTGCAGCAGCAGAGGGGAACGTTCAGGAAAGCGTGTGTGTGTGCGGGGAGGGGGGGGGGATTGGTGGGACAGCATTTTACTGAACATGACTCACAGCATCCCAGCTCCCCTGAAGCTCCAGCTGCTTTCCGGTCACTCCCTCTCACTCCTCCGCTCCGGATCAGGAGGATGGAGCTTTTCGAAGGGATGCTGCTGGTCCGAGTCCGTGCCAGGCCGGGCTGCTGTCTGCTAGGGCTGCAATGTTACGCAAAACAGAGGTAACAGAAAACGGTGTGTGAAATGTAGTCTCCTTGCGAGATGGCAGGAATTCCACTTCCCCTCTACCCCCTTCAGGCCGGCCAGAGGGTAAATGTGCAGAGCATCCCGGTTTGTGAAGGAAGAATGCTCCACAGGGATCTGTGAAAGGATGCAGATTCAAGATGAAGTGCAGTCCCGATACAATGACGATGGGGTAAGAAGATTCTGACATCTGAGCTGCAAGTCTGTTGTGCAATAGTACATAAAATACCAGCCAGTAAGCCAGCACACAGGACTTCAGTCACTGCCCACTGTACCCATTCTGTCTGGCTTAATACACCATCGGCCATTGAGTGTGGTCTGTCTTCAGCGGGGAGCTCTTTTGACCAGAAAGTTGTGCACAGAAAGTAAAACAACGCGCAGCGATGAACAAACATCTTAACTGTGCAATTCGTGATGGCCCTGCGAGAAGCGGTCCTTATACTTAAAAGGAAAATTAAGCATGCATTTCCAGTAAAGCTTACAAGTCGCCTAACAGGTGCTGCTAAGCCAAGGTAGAGCGAGGGAGCGAAATGTACAATGAAAAGAGTTTTGGTTTCGTGTCGCAGGGTTTGTTTTCTTTAGTGCACACATGCATCAGGGGAGACGACGGTCTCGGGATCTGGGAGATATCCTAACCTGAGCTGCCGGAATGCTCGCATGCGGAGTTTGGAATCTTAAAGCATGGAAAATTATAACATTTAGAAATATACAAGGCTAATGAAACAGATGCAGGTGAAACATTACTAGAAACTAGTATAGGTCCTCGTGCCGTGAGCCCTGGGAATGAGGATGGACTCAAATGGGTATCAGCAGCAGTTTTTCATACAAACATACAAACTTTTTTTCATTTTGTGAGTTTGCTTCTGGTTCATCCTAACACCCAGGTGCGTGATGCGCTATTGCTCAGACACTCAGGCCATGAAGTATAAAGTACTGGTATAACTCCAGTCCATTTCAGTGGCATCAAAACATTTCTAATTCTACTTCAAATTTCTATCTGACTTTTTTTTCCTGTTTTCTCTAAGGCATACTCGTACAATACAATCTCCTCTAGTCTTGGCTCTTGTGCTCTTGTCAGGAAATCGCCAAGCTCAGTGCAAATCCATCATAGTCTTCTTCAAGCACATCCCCAGGATTGCAAAATGCTCTTCAATCAGACTGGCCTCAGTAGCCATACTGGACTTCTGTTTCTTTTGTAAAAAATATATACAGCTTTGGATTCATGTTTTCTTGACAAACCATGGTCTTCACATGTCCAGCTTAAAGGCCCTCATGAGTAAGTCCAGGTCGCCTATATTGGCGGCTTGAAAGAGTTCTGGTTGGTCCATCATGGACAGAGCTATTCTCAGGGCTGCCCAGATATTTCCCGACATGACCTGGTGAGAAAGCTGCCGACTTCTGCTCTTCCTCTGCAGGCTCAGGGCTGTGAGGAAATTGCTTGCAGCTTCCCTGTGAAAAGAGCAACACCCTTTATTCACGATGTGGGCTAAATCACGCGTCACAAAAGATTAGCCCAGTGGGAGAACAGGCTGGGACACGCTCCTCAGTACAACTTCCGAGCTCTTTTGCAGGACAAAATATTTCACATTCGTTTGGAACGATGGGCCATCTGTCAGGACAGTGAGATGAGCAGCATCTGTGGATTTCTTTCTCCTTGATCTCACTATGAAATGGTCCAGTCGTCCCTCATTATCTGCTAACCGGGTGTCATGCAATCTGCTTAGCAGGAATCTGAGAGCACTGTGTCTAATGGGATAGGGCCCAGCACTAACCAGGGCATGTGCCCTGATGATGTGGGGTGACCTTCTCCCTGCTTGCACCCAGACCATGTCCTCCCCTCAGTCTGCAGCCCCCAGTCTCTGGACTGCAGCTTCCACCTGCAAGCTCCCTGCTCGGCCCTGAGCTACTGGGCTACTCGGCTTCTGAGCTACTGGGCTAATTAAGCTTCCCTCTTGGCCAGAGGCGCCTCCCTGTGGTGATGTGTTGTGTGTGCGTGCATGCTTGTGTGTGTGGAATCTCAGCCTGCGGATTTGGCCAGAGTCCCAGTCCACATCCTCCCGGGAGCAGCACTGACCTGTGAGCGCCCAGGTTGATGCAGCTGATGCCCAGGTTGTACCTGGACCTGATGAAGCCGGGCTGCAGCTCCAGGGCCTTGGTGTAGGCCTCCACCGCCTCCTTGCTGCGATCCCCGTTCGCCAGCGTGGCCCCCAGCCGGTTCCACAGCAGGTAGTCCTGAAGACAGCAGGAGGGAGAAGAGACCTCCTCAAACACGGCAGCTCCAAGTGATGTTAGGACAAAGGCAACAGCCTGCTTCAAAAACTGAGAGCTACTTATTTTTTTCTGAAACAAAGCTGCAATGAAGCTGTCGCATATATCTTTTCCCTTGTGATATTTTAATAGTTGCTTTAGGCTGGTTAAATGTTTCCTTTTCTGATACTGGAAGTTTATGAGTTTGTGTTTTTCCTTTCGCATTGAGAGGGCAGTAAATTTAGTTTACTGCCCCGCGGTGTAATTGTGCTGGGTACGGGGGAATGTCGGCCTGCGCTCAGTTATGATGCGACCTATGATTTCCTCTGAAAAAATCTTGCCCGTGATGATTCATGCATGATTTCATCTAAAAAAAAATTGTTCAAGATGTTTAGTGATAAGAACTATAGGACACAGCATGAAGACAGCACCCGTGTGTGATGTCTGCTGGACAATATGCAGGTATGTGACTCCAACCTCTGTGGCTAAGGGTGGAGAAAAACGATACAACAGAGTTGCTTTGAAGGGTTTATGTGTTAATGTGGGCCTGTTAATCTGGGAATGCAGCTTCCCTCTCAGGCTGGACTGCAATCCTGCCTCCACAGAGCGTGACCTTGAGCTCAGTGCTCTCCGGCAGCCAGGGACCACGAGCCTGTCTCCTGAGGAGTGTCGGATGTGCAAGGGCAAGCTGGAGGGCCGTGTTTGCTCTGTGCACAAGTCTGACCCAGCCACGGTGCTGTTAGTGGGCACACATGGCCCCTGACTCTGCTCTGTGCACAAGTCTGACCCAGCCACGGTGCTGTTAGTGGGCACACATGGCCCCTGACTCTGCTCTGTGCACAAGTCTGACCCAGCCACGGTGCGGTTAGTGGGCACACATGGCCCCTGACTCTGCTCTGTGCACAAGTCTGACCCAGCCACGGTGCTGTTAGTGGGCACACATGGCCCCTGACTCTGCTCTGTGCACAAGTCTGACCCAGCCACGGTGCTGTTAGTGGGCACACATGGCCCCTGACTCTGCTCTGTGCACAAGTCTGACCCAGCCACGGTGCTGTTAGTGGGCACACATGGCCCCTGACTCTGCTCTGTGCACAAGTCTGACCCAGCCACGGTGCTGTTAGTGGGCACACATGGCCCCTGACTCTGCTCTGTGCACAAGTCTGACCCAGCCACGGTGCGGTTAGTGGGCACACATGGCCACTGACTCTGCTCTGTGCACAAGTCTGACCCAGCCACGGTGCGGTTAGTGGGCACACATGGCCCCTGACTCTGCTCTGTGCACAAGTCTGACCCAGCCACGGTGCGGTTAGTGGGCACATAGAGAAGCTCGGAGAAGGGAGCAGCTCTAACGTATCTGCCAGAGCAGCTGTTCAGGACTGGGGCTTTTCTCGCTTCTACATCGGTGATGTTGAGTCGTAGAGGTGCCTGAGGCCGATGCCAGGCGCGTTACCTCGGGCCGGACAGAGAGGGCCGCGTGAAACGCGTCCACGGCCTTGTTGAACTCGGCGCTGAGGTTGAAGAGCACGCCCAGGCCCGTCTGGAGATCCGGGTCGATGACGTCCAGGGTCTGCTGGACCGCCTCCAGAAAGAGCTCCCTCACCTCCAGCAGCAGGGAGCTGGGTGCCGAGAGAAGGGAAAACGAGACGTTTCGCACGGGGGGAGTGCGCAGGATTCCCCTCAAGCACCTGGAAACTGCAAGTGGCTGACAGAGGCTTTAGATTTTGCCCTCGGCCACCTTAAAGACCCTTTCCAGACTCAGCGGACCCGAGCAAAAGAGTTTTTACAGCGGACGAACCATTCCGGCTGCAATGTGTACAACATGTTCATTGCGGCTTTCTGGGATGGTATTTTCTTTAATGAGAAGAGTGTAACTGAAAACACAGGGTGGAGGTACAGCAGACCGTCCCATTTGATTAATACCTGTCCTGTCAGAAAAAGAACTGGAAATGATCATCTGCCTGACATCCATCTGCTACCTCAGTTCTCAGCCTGCTTTGAGCAAGAAATGTTTTATATTTATTTTAGTTTTTCAATATCGGCCTGTATATAAAAAAAGTGCACTCACTGACCGATGTGGGCTCGTCCCGTGTGCAGACACACACACACACACACACACACACACACACACAGGGTGCGGCGGCGTGTGTGGACCTGTCCCGTGTGCACACACACACACACACACACACACACACACACACACTCAGGGTGCGGCGGCGTGTGTGGACCTGTCCCGTGTACACACACACACGCAGGGTGCGGCGGCGGGCGATCTGCCTACCTGCCCAGGGCGGAGGCGCGGGACGTCCTGCGCGTGGCAGGTGGGGAGCCCCGCGGCTGCGCCCGGCTCTTGGCCAGGTGCTTGTACTTGGGGTTGTGGCGGATCCAGCTCTGCAGCGCCTCGCAGGCCTCGTGCTGCATGCCGGTGTTGGTCAGGCTCACGGCCAGAGCCATGAGCGCCTGCAGGTTGTTGGGGTGCAGCTCCAGGCACCTGCGGGGAGACGGGCGGAGGCGGGTATTTCACACAGGCCGGCGAGCGTCATGCTCACGGGCAGCACTTTCAAGCCCTTTCACTTCTCTTTCTGGGGCAGCTGAAGAACAGGTAAGAACAGGGCTGTGGGAGCCTGGCTCAAGCTGCCCAGCCAGATGCTTCAAGCCAGTGCCCTGGATTCTGTCAGGAAATGGCTGGATAAGATCCTCAGATCAGATAACATTTCTCCAGAGCTACAAAGGCTGAAAGGCCTCCTCTCATTTGTAGCGTTTCTTATGTTCTTCCGTAACTTTACAGACAAATTTCTTGTGATTTTTTAAATTCGTTTCGTGACAAGACCCCTGGAGAAGGATTAATCCGGCTAGGCGTTAATTGGAATAGTCAAGAATCTTTCTCCCTCTTTTAAACTACAGCTGTTTTTTTACTTTGAAGGCTGGGGTTTTGAATTCTTTAAAATCAGTGAAATGCATAATTTTTGGAAACAATCAGAAGCTTATTTCTGTTTCCATAAACACGAATAAGATAATTACTAATGATATTAACAAAAAAATAATTGTCTATGCTATGTACTTGGGTCTTGACACAGGAATATTGACATAAGTCACAGTGAAGCTTAATTCTTAATTTTCACATGGGAAGGCACTGGAGTGTTTGTGAAATAATTGAAGGATTATTTTATTGCCTTCCAGTGTCAGGACGTAGGGACCCTAAGGTTCGTTAGACGTTTAGACTGGCTGTTTTCTTCAAGAAAGATTAGAAGCTGATTAGAGATGACTGGAGTCTGCTGTGCGGTACCTCGCTTCTCAAGTGCAACTCAGAGAATGGAGCAGCTGTAACGCATAGAAGTATTCTTGCAAGTGTTCTACTTCCCCGTCTCCTGCCTTCCGACATCGTTTCATCTTTTACAAGAAGATAGCAAGTCTCTTAAAATGAACTATGTTCAATTTAGTTTAAAACAGGCGATTTTAGAGCATAGCAAGTGCTGTGTGACTCTATCAGCATCTTGGAAAAAGTGAGGATAGTTCTTTTGTGTGCGTGTCTAGGGGAGATTTTTTACAATCTGGATTATCTCTGAGCCTGATGACAGAAGGAAGTAAGGAAACTCACCCTTTGTTAGAACGATGTTTATCTGCGATTTAATGTTGATTCAACTTTTCAAACACTACTCCTGGAACGGCTTTGGTTATGATATGATTTTGATTTTCTGCCTTTTATCCTGTTTTGGATTACACACACATAAATAAGGATACAGATGCTTTTGCTGGTATTTACTCTTCTCAACAATAGGATCATTTTGAAAAGTATTAAAAAGGGATTTAAAATCTATCAGATATATTTAAGAGGGAGTAAATAATCATGACATACAGTACAAGCTTAAAAACATAAAATGGAATTAGAAGAGATACATTCTTCAAATATCAGGAGTAATAATGGTGTTTTATATAGATGATCTCATATTTTTGCAGTTGTCTCTGCTTGAGATCATGTCTGCGCTAGTTTCCGTTTTCTTTATGCTACAACACACTGTGCATTTTTCCACACAGATGCCACTTAACCTCCTAAATTAGTTATATGAGATCTGTATATGAAGTAAAGGCATTAGAATGGCCCTCTTGTGACGATAATTTGTCCAATCGGGAGATCATGAGCTGGGTAGAAACGCGCACACGATCAGACCCCTCTAGCTGAAGGACAGACCTGGCCCGATCTCAGAGCTCGGATCGGTACCGATCGGGTCCAGTGAACCTCCCCCACGCGCAGCGGCAGCTCCTTACCTCTGGAGGGACACGATGGCTGCCTGCTCATTCTCGTTCTCCGCCTGCGTCGTCCCGAGCACCTGCCAGGCCTGCGGGGCGACAGAGGTGTCACCCTCGGTGCGGAGCTCGTGCACCGCTGGGGGCTCGTTAGCTATCCCCCCCCCCAACCGTTAGCCTAATCACCAGCCACCACAATAACATGCCCATCACTAGTAACTGAAGGCTGGCATGAGACAAGCAGTAACGCCAACCAGCATATCACTGGAAATTCATTTCATGTCTGCTTTAAAACAGCTACCCAGAACAATTGTTTTTTTTTACTGGAGTATAACTAGATTTTTTTAACTATTTTCTTCCAGTTTGGGGTGGGTGGGCCGTGAATCTCGAGTGCGGTCTCTTCTCGGGGTGACCAACTCTGTCCTCTTGCACCGCTAGTAGGCCCAGCTCCTGGAGCCTGGCCTGGCCTCATTCTGCACAACCGTGGAGACGTTATGTAGCTGTTAGGCCTTTTACTGCACCAGCCCTGCTCTTAGAAGGGCTTCAGGAATCTGTGGGTGCTGTTGCTGAGGGAGACGGGGGTGGGGAGGTCCGGGGGCAGGAGGAAGGGGGCTCTTGCCTCTGAGTCCTGGGGGTCCTGCAGGATAGCGGCCTCCAGCAGCAGGACCGCGTTGGGCAGGTCGCCCTCCCTGGCCTTCCTCACTCCTTCCTCGAAGGCGTTGGGCCAGTCCTTATAGGGGTTGTCGGTGTGAAAGTAGTAGCCCTGCAACAAACACCCGAAGACAGGGAAAGTGAGCACCCCAAATCTCCACCTCAAAACAACACAGGACGCTCGGCATCCAGGGGTCAGAACAGTACGGGGTCAAAGGTCAGGTCATTTTTAGCGTATCGGGAGAACTTAAACAGTGGAATGATCTGCTCTGTATTTATTGCAGAGTCTTCTTATAATTGAGGAAGCAGAGTTACCGGTAACACACAGACACTGTCACGTTGCTCATGTTCAACTTCACTAGGGAGTTACTGTACTGCACCCCAAATTTCTGCCTTCCCTGTAAACTGTGGAAAACACAGAGCTTTAATGTTAAAATGTGTGTCAGCGTGTGTTTGGCCCGTGTTACATGTGGATCCATAAGGAATGGTGCAGTGGACTGTAATAATATTTACAGTGCTCATGACACCAGTATAATAAAGTCATCACACATCTAGTGCAAAGTCAACAGTCCACAGCTGAAGTCAAATGTCCTGCATCCCGTTAAAGCGACCCAACAACATGTTCTTGAACTGATTATTTTCAGTTTTGTAGTTAGTACGGCGCCCAGACACTGTGCAGCTGAAAGAGGAAGACGCACCTTTTCGTGAGGAGAGATGCTGGAAGGGATCTGAGGTGACTGGTTTTCTGTCAGCCAGTTTCTCCGGGCCAGCTCCTCCCACTCTGCCTGCATTTTGTCCCAGAACTCGGTGTCGGACTAGAGAAGCAGGGAAACAAGCGAGCTTGGGCACTTGGCGGGGGCTGTCAGCGAGGACTTAGTCACTATTCCACGACCGATGAGAGGGAAACACAGCGGTCCGCACGGAACCCCTTGCCTATCTCTTCCTACAACAGAACTAAATTTTCAATCTTTTTTCAACACTGTAAAAAGGTACACACTTATTTTTCTGTAGGAAAAAAAATGATACCAGGAAAGTAAATGACCAGCTCATTTTCCAAATTGTAACACAGTGCTGGGCCTCTTGTAAGATAATGGGTGCAGGGGGGCCCCCTCTGCATTTTACTGGCAGGCCTGGGGTGAGACAGGCCAACACACTACCAGCGAACCTTTGAACCCTTTTAAAAAGCCACAGCACTGCGGCACCTTATTAGTGAGAAGCTGTACATGATTATTGATGGAGGGCTTTAGCATCAGAGAACCAAGAGTTCAAGGAGAAAAGTACATTCCCAGAGAAGCACATTAACCATGATACTATTAGCATTTATTTATGGCTTCAAAAGCATCTCCCTCAGCTCCTTGTTCCTAGCCGCTGTCTGTCTGTGCAGAGGTCATTCGCGACGTACGAAAGGTCCAATTCGGTGACAAAGCAACGACCTTGCTGTTCAATCTCCTCTGCCGTCCTGAAAGAGCTGTGGGGCTCCGTCTGTGGCTCGGTTGCTGTACCGCGTGCAGGGAAACGCACAGCTTGTGCCCGTATCGCTGCATGTGTGCGAGATCCACTCATGCAAATAAGACCGGCAGCCAGGGCTCTTCAGCAGAGCAGCAGTCTGCTGTACTGACCCTTGCAGGCTCAGAGAGTCACCAGGCACAGCTGGGCCCTCCAGGCACAGCGCAACACATGTAAAGATGATTGGTTTAGGAGCGTAAATATCTCAGGATAAAGTGACACCTTTAGATAACAAGGCGCAAAAGTGATTCTGCACGTTGTCCAGCTGTCTGTTGAAATTCCTCTCCCTATTTTTCTTCGGGAACAATTTTAGATGCAATTAAGTGGATAGTGTTTCCCTAATCTTTCTGATCTAATACAGATATGCTGAGTGGACAACTGATGGTGATTTATGACTCCTTAGATGTCCGTAAGCGCTGAGAAGCACAGAGGCTGTAGTTACACAGTTACTTCTGCAGAAGACTTTGAATAGCTGGTGCATTTCCAGAAAGAGAGGTTTGGAGATAGATAGATAATACTTTATTAATCCCGTAGGGAAATTGATGTGTTACAGATGTTCAATACGAAAGCTAAATAATTAATTTTACTCATAGAATTAGTGTAAGTCAGCACTTTTATGGATAAATCCAGCAGTCTCATCCCGTGTGGATTTTTCATGCCACCTAGGTTCCACTGGTTTTTCTAACCCATGAAACATGCTGGATCGGGCTTGTCCTGTAGTGGTACGCAGAGAACATGGCTATGTTCCAGACACTGACATGTCATGTGCAACTGCAAAAAACATAATTGCATTAGGACATGTGCCTTTATATGGTGGCAAGAAATAATGGGCTTTTATCCAAATAACCTTGAAAGACGGTCCGTGAATTCAAGTTTCATCATAATCGGCCCCAGATTAGATTACATATCAGATGGATATACAGTACATCCTGTGCGGGTCAAGACATCCTTCATAATAACAGGACACTATTTATTGTCAGTCCCACAGACAGAAGGCCATCATTCTTGGGAACCTGTCCAGTCGATATGACAAGACAACAGAGTGCAATGTTGCACATGTGCGTCGTCAGAGCCCCTCAGACATACTGGGGGACACTCCACATGGCGAGTGTCTGCACGTAGGCTCTGGAGCCCTGCAGGGACAGTGCCTGGGCCTGGGCCAGCGCTGGGTTAACGTGAAGGGCACGAGTCCAGCTGCTGTGTTCTACTGGACAAATACCGAAATGATTAATAAGGGATTAATTTATCAAGGTCTTTATGAGGCACTTGTATTATTCAGTATTTTTAGAAACCGGATGAACAAAAGGCATTGGAAATATGGATTTTTAAGTTTTCAACATATCTGTTTTTCAACTAAAAATGCCAAAAGAAAATATGACACTGAAAAAAGCTCTCGATGCGTCTCATACAATGCCTTGCTCATTTTAGTCTCGTTAACTCCCACAGAGATGTGAAACATGAACAGAACTGGCTCTGTATAAAATAAATCTATATCTCCAGAGAACAATCTTCCTACTTTCCAGTGAGGTACACTAAGCTACCTTGCCAGAGACATTTATTCCGATGACTGTGATAGAGTTAGAATGTGAAACGCAATGTTAGTTTCTTCAATGCCTGCCAACACATGTCAGTGCGGAATATGAATTAACCACAAGATTCAGAGGTTAGTGTTTGCTATGAATACATCATTGTCTAAACTAGCAGTAGAGAGAACAGGCCTGACGCACGTTACGCTCTTGAGGGGCTATTTCTTGTCCATCTCCATGAACGAGGACATGCGCTGTGTTCTGAGACTCGTCCCAGAATATACTGTTGCTCAAAATGACAAACAAATGCCTTCAGTCAACTACAACAGGAATGCGCTTCCGTTTTTTTTTTATTTCAGAACCGATGAAACGGGGGAATGGGGAGCAGACAGCGTAGCTCATCATCCATTCATCCTTCCATTCTCTAACCACTTCATCCAAGCAACCTGGACCCTAGCCCAGCAAGCAACAGGCACAAGGCAGGGTACACCCTGGACTGGATGCCAGTCCATCACAGGGCACACACACACACACACACACACACACACTCCAGAAGCCAATTAACCTCCCAGCCTGGGTTTGGACTGTGGGAGCCACCCAGAGCACCTGCAGGAAAGCCATATGAACATGGGGACAACATGCAAGCTCCACGCAGACAGCGCCCCGGGTCCGGAATTGAACCCAGCGCCGCGAGCCGGCAATGCTGACCACTGTGCCACTGTGCCGCCCCAGCGGTGTTCAACACGTCCGGAAAACACCTGGCGGCGTGTACAGCATGCACATCAACATCTGCCTTCCCACCTGTTGCTTTTCAGGTACAAGGTTGTCCAATGACAGGAGAGCTCCTGCAAACTCCAGGAAGAGGCCCGCCGGGCCGGGGGAAGAGCAGTGGAGCTGGTGACTGCTCGCCTCCTGCTCTGTGCAGAAGCAAACCTGAGACGGCCGCACTGTTCAGATTTAGAGTAGATCCCAGTCCCGTCAGGCCTTCCGACTTCTTTCATTACTTGCCAACAGATTTGCTTAATTCAGTACTAACCCGGTGGGCTTTTGTTTGAACAGGCCTTTTGGTGTCTTCCTTAGCAAATTTTATTTTAAATGACCCTTAGCTTGGGCCTGCTCACACATTTCCCTCCGTCCCCCAATGGCACATTATCAGGTTTTGTGGAAATTAAAATGTGAGAAAAGCATTTGAAAGCCCGTCTTCCTCCAAAGCAATTTCTATGTTATCTCCTTAATGACTTTATATTAAATACAGCAGGAGCATCGGGCAAACCTACTGGATTCTGAAAGGACAGGTAATGGGAACGTGGAGGGTGGCTTGTGTGATGTTACGTTCTTATTAAGTAAAAGGCCCTAAAGCTGCAGTTTAAAAGTCTCTCACCATTAGGCAATTGAATGTGCAGCAATCAGATTTAATAATACAGACAGATTTTTCTTCTGGTCACCATTAGGTTCCATCCTGATTAGTATATACGCATACACATCCTTGGTCGCTCGTTGGGAATGATATGTGCTGATGAATCCCATTATAAAGGCAATCTGGGCGGATTAACAGCCCCAGCCTGGCCATAAAAAGGAAACTGAGCTCTCTTTGTGCAAAACGGGACACAAGCCGTGGTCGGTAGCTTAGATCGATCTTCCATTTGTCTGCGTGCATTTGTGAGGGTCATGATTTATAGGCGCTGCTTTCGTCCACCAGGTGCCAGCAACATGAGAGCAGGGGTAGTCATACATTTCGTAGTTCTCTGCTTTGTAGCTCCGGCAGCTGCACTGTCATCATTCATAAACTCCTGCTTCCCTGTTCCGCACGAGAGGAGCACGGCACTCACTCCCACACCTGCTTTCTTCTGTTATTTCCTACTGGGGGAGGCCTAACAACGCTGATTCTCACACCCATGCACCATGTGCAATGCCTTCAGCAAAAATACAGCTGCTCCAATTCCTGTTTGCGCAGGAAAGCAGGCAACAAACACAGTCAGGTATAGAGTCAGCTGCTCGGCAAGCAGGTGGGTGAAGTCAGTCGTAGGAGCATTGTATAAATTAGGACAAGGTGCTGAATGCCTAACACAAAGAGGCTGCACGAAGAGCTGGAATTCAATGCACAGTTCAGTCAGGACCCTGGACAGCTCCTAATAAGCAGGGATATCTTATTTCCTAAGGAGGGCACCTGAACTAAGTGATATTGTTTCTCCCATCTGGAATAGACGTGATTACTGGTGTGGAACTTACTAGGAATAATAAAATATCTTTATTATAACAAAGCCCGTGTGTCAGATTACTGTAATAGGAATGAAGAGCTAATACCTGATACAGCAGCTAAATTACTGTTATAATATCTCATCTGTTAACATGAGTGAAACTTAACAATAAAGTTACTAGGAATAATAAAAAGCATGACTATAACAAAGCCCGTGTATCAGATTACTGTAACTGGAATGAAGAGCTAATACTTGATACAGCGCTACATTGCTAATATAATATCTCACATGTGATCATAGCAAAGCTAAACAGCTGTTGATCACGACAGGGTTAGTAAAGCTGTCTACTTACTATGCAACATGACTGACTGACCCCCACCAGTGGAACAATTTGCCTCATCCCAGTATTAATTGGTGCAGTTTTTGCACTGCTTACACACTGAGGGCCGAAATAACAGCCTCCTGCAATGTTATTTCTGCACCTCTGTGTCCGTGAGCTGCTGCAGCAAAGAGTGGAACAGCAGGCACTGTTTATACACAGAGGGTTGCAGGAGTGTGGAACAAGTTACCCCGCCAGGTTCTTGAGGCTGATACCCCATGGCACATTCAAGAAACGCTGAATGAGATCCATGATGGAGCGATTAGCTACCGGCCACTATGGTTTGCTCTTACGAAGAGGAGGGTGCGGGTGCCCCTGGCGGCCGCCTACCTCCACCGCTGCCTTCGCTCTCTCAAACTCCTCCTCCAGGGACTGGTTCCTGGACAGCAGTGCACTCCCCCAGCGCTGCTCCTTGCTTGGCCGCCCCTGTTAACACACACACACGCGCACACACGCGCGCGGTCAGGGTCAGGACCAGGACCAGGGTGAAGGTCAGAGTCAGGGTCAGGGTCAGGACCAGGACCAGGGTGAAGGTCAGGGTCAGGACCAGGACCATGGTCAGGATCAGGGTCAGGACCAGGACCAGGGTGAAGGTCAGGGTCAGAGTCAGGGTCAGTCAGGACCAGGACCATGGTCAGGGTCAGGGTCAGAGTCAGGGTCAGGACCAAGGACAGGGTCAGCCGGGGCCACACCCCCTCTGCAAAGCTGAGCAGGAAAAACAAGCCTTTGAAAACTGCCTGAAAGTTTGGCTTTTCCGTAAGATTGATTTCCATGCCTTGTGAATTCATCAGCAATTACAATCACTGCAGGCTGTGCATTTAGCCCGAGTTTTTTTTTTTTGGTCATTTTCTGGGTTTTTGTGTTTTTGTCTATTTTTAACTTGATAGTTCCAGCTAGGTAAATTACAGCAGAAACAGGAGCATTATAACTGAAATTGCGTTAATCGGAAATGAGGAAACTTTTCAGGAGCGTACTCTTCAACCCTGATTTTCGGTTCATTTTTTGCTGTGTAAATTATTTTTTTCTGAAATGGCCTTTTAATACCCAGAAGGAGCTATAAATCCTGCTATATAAAATGATCTTTCATTACAGTGCCTCACAACACCCATAGATAGCTCCTCATCATTTCCTGAAACCAGAGTGGACTTATCATCAAGGAAGTATAAGAACAGGGAGTGCTTAATTAGCATAAGATTTGAAAAGAGCAAAATACTATTCAGTAGAATAACAAATACATTGTACCTGCTGGATTTGAGTGCCTTCCTACAATGATACCAATATCATTACAAATCCTCTCTAATCCAACATATTTAAGAGTCTAATGGGGTGCTGCTGTAGTCAAAGGAAGGCTAATCAATCACAGATGTGATCTGCTGGGTGGTTGGGCTCCTGATATGAAACAGCTCCTGTATGTCGCCCAGGTAGGGCTGCATTTCAGGGATGGATAAATTGGGTCCCCTCCCATGCCAAAAGCACTATGGGATGTCATGGGATAAACTGTGCTGTAAAGGAATTAATATGCTTCCATGAAAGATTTTTTCCCAAGGCAACAAGTACAAATGCTCAGCCTTCCTTAACCTCCTATCTGCTGGTCTGAAATTACAGTACTGCCGAAAACTGCTCTGTCAATATTTGATCATCATAATGGCACTGATGCGTAAAGGTTGACATTTAGGTTAGTGGTTACCTACCTTGAATTCTGCTTAGTTTTCTGCAATAAACTAGTGCAATTCCTGTGCTGTTCGGGATTAAAAATAGCTTCCAAGATGAGCTGCTTTTTAAGAGACCTTTGACCTCCTGTTTTAGCGTATTTCATGCAAGTTTCACAATTTGAGAAGGTGCTGAAAGTTTGATCCCTGTAATATATCTTCCTGGAACAACTCTGCTAGTTCCACCCCTTTCTCGTATCACGGGGGATATTTAATCCCAGGCCTTTGTTTAATTCGAGAACCACAGCTGCTCGCTGCTGTCATCTTCAGAGACGCTAATTCATTTCGGACATTGGCTGCAAATTAATAAACACAAAGTGAGCTTCCACCATCTCAACCACAGTAGTTCTTAGTGCTATAAAATGACACTATTTACTTTTTTTTCCCCCAGTACTTGCAGATTACAACAGCAGTTTGTACATTTACATCTAATTTATAGTATTTTTTTCTGGGGCGGTACAATGTAATGTAATCTGACTAGTAGCAAAACTTTGAAGTTAAAATTAATCTGCTTTCTTATTTTGGGAAAGTGCATGTTAAGAAAAATAAATGAATTCCTCTGAATTCCATTGTATAATTTACTGTATGCTGCTACACTGCACGTTGTTTACATATGTATGTGACAATGTTTGTCTGTCTTCGGTCCTATTTAAATTTGTACTGTAAATGTTGTATGTATGTCTCATCTGTGTTCTTGCTGTACCAATAGCAAATTCCACAAATTACTGCTGTGTGTCAATAAAGAATAATCATCATAAATAATGATTTTTCTGGTTTGAACTCTATAGAGACAATTTTTTAAATTCTTCTTAAACAGTTAACATATATTTGAAGAATTTCTTTCTGTAATGTCGACAGACGGAGGTTCTGTGCCCTGACTTTCGAACAGCTTAATGAATCCTTGCCTCACGCTTTAAAAAGCAATTTCAGAATTTCTGAGGAAATTTTTAATTTAGCGTAATGTACGGTACTTGTGCACATTAGTTTAGTGACCTATCTCCCACATTTTGTTTTTACTGATTTAAATATGATAGTGTAAATGTTGAAAAGGGGTTTGTGGGCATTGATCATTTGTTGAGATAACACAGGCTGTAACCGGCTTGCAAGGTGTGAATAATTGATCAGGTGCTTATCTGACAGAGATGGCTCTTAAATACTGCAGGAGGTGTCACACCGCTGTATGTACCCCATTACTTCCAAGATGAAGCATCTGACACACATACCTCCCTATCCTGCAGCCATAACATTCAGAAATGCCTGAAACAGAATTTTAAATGTGGGCGTGTGTGGACACTTGCTTTATACCAGAGTATCACCGCAATATATGTTAGAAGGTACTTTGATGTCCACACCAGACTTTGTCGTTCATTTGTTTAAGTTTTAATTGCCTCAAGAGTCTCCGGTTCCTTGTGTGTAAAGACACTGCACACTAAGCTGAAAATGGAAAAGTTAAATTTATTAAATCTTTATTAAAATTAGTTAGAATTCAAACTATTTGATCTATGGGGCAAACAAATCTGGTCTGGGAGGGGTAGACCCTGTGGGTTCTACAGATCTGATCTTACAGGTCCATCACCTTCTACAGATCTGGAATAGACAGGAAATGTAATACTGTAAGTAATTACTTAATTAGCTAGAATCTCAGGCTGGAACAAAACTTAGAAGCACGGTGGCCCTCAATCGCTGTCGTTTGTGTTAGATCCCTGTCCTGACAGTGCAGGAGAGCTGCACAGCAAACCGCTTTGGCTAACAGGGAACCTGAACCTCAGCTCAGACACAGCTTAGACAGATGCTGAGCAGAAAGTCTCTGAGAGTGCAGTCCGCTGTAGAAAAAAAAATAGAAAAGTGCCAACCCACACCCTTAAATTAGTTTTAAAACTTTGGAGAAATGAATACTGTTTCTGCAGGATGCAAACTGAAACAGCACCTTACCTGGGACACAGCTATAGCCTCCACCTCCAGAGAGGAACTGGCCTCTAGGGAGTTTTTTGCTGATGACTCAGACTGTGCTCTGCTTTCTGAGGGCCTGAAGACAACAAGACAAAATGCATCAGAGCAGATCTGCAGCAGAGGTGATTAATTAGGGGGGAAATGGATAAGACCACATTTCTTCAAAAGCTCCCATCCAAGACTCTTTTTTTTTTAAAAAAAAGCTAGATGTAGCTGAGCTGCACTCTGATCGCAATTTGAAGGGCAATTGACCACTTATGTTTAAAGTAGTAAAACAGAAAGTGCTTCTGTGGCCGTTAATATTTCACCTCTGCATCAAATCAAGCTGTGATTGAACATCTCGCAAATCTTCTCAAGTCTTCCTCATCCTGAGCCAATGTCTCCTAATAGTGTGATGTACAGTTTCCTTATGCTGGTTGTGAGGAGTGCAGTACTGTAAAATATCCCCTAGGCTGAAACAGATGCCTTGGGTGATAATTTCCTTCGAATGACCTTTTCAAACTTCTTGGAGGAGCCTTCAGCCTTTGAACATCAGCGGTTTCATCTTCCTTTGTCTTGTGCCAGACTGTGTAGTTCCAGCACTTATTACAGCTTATGGAACCCAGGCCATATGTCACGATTCGTGTTAATTAGCTGGTTGCGAGTTTGTTCACACTCTGGGTCACTTAATTAATTAAAAAAAAAAAGAAATAGAAACATGGTCATATTTTAAAGCAAAGAGAATGAATTTGTGCGATGCAGAGAAGGAAAACAGATTAAATGTTCGTCTGTGATTTCAAAGACGTTCAGTAAACAAAGGAACAAGAGAGGCTGAGGCGCAACAGAGACATAAGCCCCTGGTAGAGGGCAGTGCTGGACAGAACAGGCATGCCACACAACACCAAGCACAAAGAGGAGCAGACATTAACACCTTCATGCAGGGGCTCATGTATATGCTTCTTAGGTAAGGACTGACAACTCCACCAACGGAGCAACAGGGGAGAGCACTGCACACAATGTTGGCGCCAGGGTAAGGCTGCCCTACCAGAGGAATTCACTGGATGAGTGTCTAGAAGATCGCCTTCTCTCCAGCTTCCACTTTCTGCTCCCGTTCCGCTCAGCATGCGAGCTCACCTCCTCCCATTTCTCCAGGGGGGAGGCGACGGTAACTGTGAGGGAGGGGAGAGAGGGGACAGCTGGTACACAGGGAACTTCCCGATCTTAAACCTCGAGCACCGGCTTCAGCAGTCGAGCTATGCGGTCAGTAGGGCCATTCTGAAACACACGACCCCCCCATGAGTGAAAGCACTCCTGTCGTTCTATTTATTGTACTTTTAGAATGGGAAGAACACTCTTACTGTATGTGTGTCATGTAAGTGGAAATGAAATCTCAAGTGCTGTGGGGGAAAACGCGGTAGGAGAGAAAACAGTTGGTACTGTAGGCTTTTGAGGTTTAAAACAGCAAACCTCACTCCTGGTCCTGTAGAGCCACAGAAACCGCAGGATTATAGGAAATCTGAACTGCTCAATGAAGCTTGGAAACAGTTACAATTAACTGCCAGCAACTGATTTAATGAAGTCATCCAAGCTCACATACAGTAATAATTATTCATAGTAGTTCAGGTGGGTAGCTGCGTCAGCATGCGTAGGCTGCAAAGGAACAAGTAACAGGTTTATTCCAAACTGAAAGGAGAAGAAAGAGAACACGTTTCGGCTGTGGAGCCTTCTTCAGGTATGAGAAAGACAGGGCAGACAGCAGAGATTAAATAGCACAGGAGAGGAAAAGCTGGGAGAGGGGAGGAGGCAGGAGCAGGGGAGGCAGAGAGGCCACTCAGGTGGTGCGAAGTGCAGAGAGGTGAAGAGAGGGGTGAAGTCGAATAGAGAAGATCACACGAAAACAAGTCTGTCATTGAGAGAAAGGGGAAGGTGTGAAGCCAGTTTCAGGAGAATTGTTGTTTCTGTTGTCTTTCTGCTGTGGGAGTTGAGAAACCCTTCTTTGAGAACACAGACGGAGAGATCAGTGTGATCATGGCCGTCAGAGGTGAAATGAGAAACTATGGGCTTGGAGAGATCTTTAATCTTCACAGCTCTAACATGCTCTCTGAAGCGGTCTCCTAGTCTCCTTCCTGTTTCCCCAACGTAGATAGATACGTAGATAGCTGGGCATTATAATTATTTCTGTTTGCTTTCATATGTAAATGTATTTCATCCCAAGCTCTCCCACAGTGCTTCTGAGATAGGAGGGACCCCACCTGGGTGATGCACAGCAGCCCCCTGTACGGCAGGGTCATTAGAGAAGTGAGTAATTATTTCATCCACAGAATTAAGGGGGACACGTAGGGAAGCCAGATGGTGCAAGCCCAGCGTGGCGTTTAGCCAGGTCAGACAGTGCCACGGGATCTTTAATGCCCCAGTGCTCAGGATCTTGGGGTTAACGTCCCAACCAAAGGATGGCACCTCCCCCTGCACCTGGTGTGCCTGGTCACCACAATGAGAGAGCGCCCCTACTGGTTCACGAACACCACTTCCTGCCACAAAGTGGTTCTCCTTGGAGATCTCCCATCCCAGTGCTGACCAGGCCCAGCTTCTGACTTCTGACGAGCAGCAGGCCCTGTGGCTCCAGGTTCGGGAGTGAGGCTCAGGATTATAGGAGGATGCACTGTAAGCGCAGCGTCTGTCACGGGTTCGATCCGGTCCGTGGCCTGGCCCAGTGTTCAGTACACCGCTGTGCGCTGGCACCATGGCTGCCTGGCGTACCTGAGTCCAGCGGCGCTCTCTCCGGCGCGCGGCAGCTGGAGGAGCTCCGCTCCACGTCCACCTGGATCAGCTCCGTCTCGTCCATCTTCTTCCTGGGGGGGGTGCTCTTGGCCCCCTCCGCTCTCTTCCCGGCCTTGCAGCTCCTGCCCTCGGAGGGGTCGCTCAGGTCCAGCAGGTCCAGGCTGGGGGAGAGGACTGGAGGGGGAACAGGAGGAGGCACAGCGGGTCACGCTGACCCGCTCGGACAGGACGGACTCCCGGCACCGGGATGTTCCCGCCGTGCAGTCTGGGCACGTACGTGCGAGGTGTACCTTGGGGCAGCGCGGCATCTCTGTGCTGTACATCCTGTCTGCGCGGGAGGGGACAGGGCCGGGACTGGGCGTCCCCGTGTGCTACAGTGAGGGAGTGGAGTTTGAGGGACAGCTGCTATTCCTGTTTCTAACAGACCTCATGTACAATACGGCCTGAGACAAGCGCACGGGCGGGTACAAGGTATCAAAGCTGCTCACCAACAAGCAGAAGAGAAACTTCACACAGCAATTTAAAATCATCTGGTTTTAACAGCATTAGACAAGACATACTCTACACCCTACGATTTCTGTGGGAATGCAGCTGACTACTTACATATAAATTCCAGGCCAATTCCTCAAGACATCAGAATCAACATCGCCAGCCTTTCCAAAAAAATCTTCTCTGCGCGACTGCTCTGCTATTTGTTTCCAATTAAAGAACATTCGATTCTTATGTTCTTATCTTCTTAAATTAGGCTCATTTTGTGAAGGAATTAAAGACGTCAGGAATAATTTTGAAAACACTGCTGTTTAATTGGAAACAAGTACCCAGAGCTATGGCATTGACTGAGGGTAGTGAAAGATATTTTACAATTGTTTACACAAATGTCTGACAAAGTACAGATTTCAGTAATGAAAAGTAAATGTTCCCTATTAAAAATTAATGAACACAATCTTTATGTAATTTAATATTATTATGCTGTGTATTTGCTTCTGTTATTTATTCCTCAAATGATAAACTGTTAATTGCCAAGCAAAGACACTCTCGGGTTTAATCTTGTGCTCATCAGTGTTATGGGAAAGACTGTTTCCCAAAGCAATAAAGAAACCAGCGATTCTTTATATGCAAAGTTCAACTGTGATTTTTAGATGTTCTGCAAATTGAGAAATAAAAATGCCTACCGCATTATTCTTGATTTTATTTATTTTGCTAAATTAAAATTAACACTCTGATGTTTCTGGCCTGATGTTTCGAAGGTTATTAGTTGCCACTACAGGGCTTTAAGATTGACAGCATGTATGAGTTACAGTAAAATGCTGGATACATAATGGGGAAGGGCTAGGACTCTGTAACTCTAGATTCTGTAACTTGTGGGTTTGAATCCCAGGTGAAACTGCTGTTGATCAAGCTGCTTCACCCCCATTGCTCCTATAACACCCATTTAAAGGGGTAACTGTAAGTTGCTTTGGATAAAAGGTGTCGGCATGTAATTGCTATTACACATCAGTAATAATAACTAGTAACACTGCATAGGTCATAAGGAGTATAGTCACAGGGCAATAAAAGTCAGCTGTTGCCACGGAAGATCCCAGTGTGTGTCTAGCTTAGAGATATGTGCCCCTTTGCTAAGCTCTAGTGGACAGACCAGAGGTCTGGAGGCACAGAGAGCGAAGATGTTGTGCTCTTACATTGCAGTCTGCAGGGAAAACGCCAGCCTTCACAATTCCAGAGATCTTTGAGGGACACACTCAATACGCCCCTGCGTCCTCTGTTTTTCCACTCCAGCCGAGAGGCTACAATTGATTTCATTCACATTTTTCTTTGATGTGGTCACCAGGTTTGCACATGGTGCTCCGGGCGAGGTCTTACCCAGAGCGCTATGCGATTTTAACCACATTCCCTTGATTTGAAGGCAATGGATAGCCGGGCTGCTTCAAAGCCCAGGGGCAGAGGGGCTCCCAGCGCTGCGAAAGAAGTCGGGGGGGCCGACGTGGAGCGGGGCGAGGTCGTCGGTCCGGATTCGCTCTTACCTGCCGTGTTGGACGTTACCGGCCGCGAGGCGACATCGCTCTTCGTTTCGCACAGGAAGTCATCGATGGAGGGGCTCAGGAGGGGGCGGCTTTCCTGCTGCTCGTTCACCAGCTGGGAACAGAAGAGAGCGGGAACATGAAAGCCGGACGAGCCCTGTTTGATGTGAGAGAGCCGCAGGTGGGTGTCGGCTGGCCATCAGCACACAGGGGCCGGCCTCTGCTGCCGCACGAAGTCAGCCGCCAGACTCGTGCGTTTGAAGCGGAGAAGGAGCATGAAATTAGGAAGGAAACAAATCTGAATCCAACGCTGCCTGGTGATGCTTATTCAGCTGCCTGCCCGTTCGCAGTGACCCCAATCAGAAGAGGAGGAATTCAGAGCCGTATTTTTAATGACGCCAGAAAAAAAACAACCCTAATCACCCATCGTGAGGATGCACGGCGTGCGGTCCAGAAGCACAGAGGTTCATGGTTAATACAATTGACATGTTCTGCATTTTCATGACACGTCTGTGTGCATTTAATCTGCTGTTCTGGGGAACAGATGCTGCAGCAGCTTGGGTATGCAGAATTATTACTTCCTAAAATCCTCACAAAAGTTTTGTATCAAAGCTGAGGAAAAGGTGTTTCGCTCTCAATACCCTATTTAACACAACAGACTTACAAAAGGGGGGGAATTTTCTGAAGAGATCAAGATGCACTCTAAGTGTTTTGAGACTGTATAGATGTATTGATAGAGGCAGACTCTAGTTTGTTTGTGGTCTGTGAATGGCCTAACAATGTATTGAGCCAGATGCATAGAAAATCTGAAATTCTGGTGTCGAAGTCGCCTTTATTCTCCAAATTTGCACAAGGGTTCGAGATGTTGTATTGTATTGTTGAAATCAGGTTAGCCTGGACAGGGAGCTGCTGTATTTAATTTCTACAGTATGCAGTACTGTATATAAAGGAATCTGACTCTACAGTGCAGTACACACAGCATGCAGTTTTTCATTGTACCACTGCCCTGTTCAGTTGTATTTCATGCGTCTGTGATGAACCGGTATTGTGTTGACACTGGTGGGATTCAGCAGCGAGAGAAATTTAATTTTCTCTTTTTTGATCAAAGTGAATGAAGAGCTACGCTATGAGCCTTGTGGTTTTTTAATTCACTGGAGTTTTTTCCAGCTTCTCCTATGTGCAGCTACTGCACTGTGCAGACCTCAGCAGTAAAGTTTGGCAGAATACCTGCTGCCTGCCATGGAGGAGTTGAGAGTTGGTGGCCGACGTCTGAAGACTAGGTTCAGTGCAACAGGGTACCAGAGTCTGTAAACCTGAAGGAATTCGCAGGGGTGTTTGCAGAGCTTTTTTTTTGTCCAGAGCAGAACTTGTTCCAGATTTGAAAGGCGATATACTGTAGCTGTTGGTGGAAAACCAAAATTAAATGCAAGGGAAACATTTTTTTTTTGTAGAGAGAGTCTCTACATTTCAGGTGAACAGTAGTCGGAGCGAGTAAAGGGCAGAGTAAAAAGGTTGGGAAAGTGCAGCTCAGTGAGATCCTGGACCTGCAGAGTGACGGTAGGATACAGGTGGGACAGTGTGAGGGAAGGTAGCAGCACACCTGTCCTCAGCGAAACAAAGTGTGTGTGAGAGGGCTTAGTGTTCCTGAAGCCTGCCCTGAAGAGAAAACCACTGAATCCTGCTCATACTTAACGCTCTCATTAAGTATGTTCGCCCTCATGCTTGTTGTTGGAAATGGAACAGCCCCTCTGTTTTTTCTCCACGTCTCGTGCTGCGAGTGGTTGAGCTGTGTGCCGTTGAGCTGTGTGTTGTTCCATGACGATTGAAAGACACTGTACAGACTCTGGTGAGCTCTGCTCACTCGGCTCGTATCCCTCCTCCATGAGCTGGCAGACCTCCTATCGTTTGTGCTGAGCTTTAGTTCTTGGGATGCGTTTTGTGAAGAATAAGATTCCAGTGAGTCCACAGGGCTTTTATAGAACTTGCTGTTAAGTGCTTTTCTTTATTAAGCATCAGCAGCTTGTATTTGCATTTTGCGAATTGCACACTTCAAAACGTGAGCTCTTCCTATTTTCACTCCACGCAATTTCATACAGATCGTAACTTCACATCCTTCAGTTGTGAAGGATCTAAAAACTATGTATCTGCTGAGACAAAGAAGTACCTTTTCAATTTGAAACTGTCCTATTTTACCATTCAGAATTATGAGCAAACAAACAGAGATCAATGGCAATTTTACAAAAAAAAGGTTTAAAATTAAAGCTGCTACTTGTCCATTACAAGGTATAATTATTTTCAGTCGTTGTTAACTACTCTCAGTATAGAAACCCAATTAGTGATGAATGGCTTGTTTTTTCTCTGTATTAAGAGAGAGTTATTACAATATCCAGATAAAAAGCCTCTACAGCAGAATGAAAATGAAAGTACCTCCTGGTCATTTCAAACAGGGTTGTTTTACTTTGATTAATCTCTCTTTGAATACAGATCTTAGTAAACGGCATGTTTTAATAAAACCCCTTAATATATACATAAATCAGAACGTTTGGGAATATTCTTTCGGAGATCTCGTGCAGACGAGTAGTGATTGCTGAATAATGAACGTCATCAGTTAGTGATTTAAAAGTGCTTTCGACTTTTTAGTAAGTAGTGCAACTATTATCCTCTTATCATAATAATTGCAAGGAAAATGAGGTCATTAATTAACTTGGAGAACAGCATAGAATGCATTTATATTTCAGTAGCCTGACAGATAATTAGAGGATTTCCATGTTTTCAATTAGAAATCCTGCACTCTTGGCTTGTGCAGAAAAGCACTCTTGGTATTAGGAGATATTAGGAGGGGATGTCAACTACCCATTCATTTTAAAAGATTCATGAAGAATTCCCAGACAGAGAGTAGCTTTTTCCTGAGGATACACATGGATACACTTTGTCTCTGACGGTGATGCAGTTACAGAATTCATGTTTTTATCCAAGGAGCTGGAAGAAAAAGAATATTTCTAACTAGATGTCTTTTGAGCATGTTAAGCCACTGCAGCACTGATGTTTGGTATCAACGCGCTGACAGCACTGTCTGAGATCAGCGTGACAGAGAGGCATGATTCAGCATGCCCCTTGCAAGCAGGGCTGAGTTCATCAGTTGGGCATCTTTGGATAGGTGACAAATACTGTATAAAAAAGACAGCTCTTTAGATATGTAAACTAACGCACTTTGTGCAGTTGCATCATGTTTTTTTCTGATTTTTGTATACGTCTTGCATTGATAAAAAAGTTGAAAAGGTTTTATGATGTGCAAAAATAATTTTGCTGTTCTGCACTGTAAACATGTAGCACAGAAATATAGCCTAATTGAGTTCAGTCAAACAGACTTCCGAATGACTGATTGGACTCCTTCTGCATAGAGCAAACCTGTTATACTTACAGAGACTTGACACTGTGTTGTCGATCAGTTCATGTTAGGAAAGTAAGAAGGGCAGACTAATTATGATATGGAGTCTTGCAGCTCTACAGCAACCAATACAGAGACCAATACAATATAAAATTGTCACTGTTTCTTATGATTTCATAATAGATGAGTGCTACATCTCATCGCCACTAACGATTAGAACATGACGCTTGTATTGCTACAATACAAAGGCCAAGGCTGAAATCTTTCAAGCTCTTAAATGGTTCATAGTGCTGAAGTTTATCCCTGCATTTGTGGTGTTAAGTGAGCAAAACAGTTCTGCCACTGAATGAAGATTTCATCCATTTATGTTGTGTTCCAGGCAAATGGTCCTCTGTGTTTGTACAGTTTGCTTGTCTCATTAAAGGGCTCGAAGCTACAACTTTGTACTGATTCAATGCTATTAGATTATAGAGTCAAAACATCTTTTGCAACCTTTGTCTCCACTGCAAATTAATTTTATTTTAATCCCTAACATATTTTTTTCTGTCAATATTTGTATTTGTTCTCAAAGATGCCCAAAATACGTAGAGAAAGAGAAGCTGTCTGGCAACATCTGGGAGGTTGAAAAGGCAAACCCATTTGGAGAATTTCATTCTGAAAGGTTTCTGGTATATTGTGGCAGCTGAGAGCACGTACTGTACCTGTATGGTGAGGATTGTGATGGCAATCATGTGTCTGCACTGCTGTCATTACCAACTGTCTAACCACTCCAGCTTCCTAAGAGGCCTCTTTGAAACAATCCATCCAATAAGATTGACATTAAAACCCAAATAGTAGCTTGAATGACAGCCAAACTAAATGTGTCCTTGAATATTGTAAACCTGTTTAGAACTGGATGAGACAACTGCCCAGCCATGAACCTCTTTGTATTAATCGCTGTTTAATCTGGAGATTAAGTCTGTTCCAGCATTTAACGAACATACTCCCCTGCGAGGGCACCAGAAGTCATCTTATTGAGTCAAGCCACACTAATGACCGAGCATGATCACTTCTAAGGAATGCCTGCGCTTACTGTTGTGTAATGGAGGCATTTAGTCCTGGGATTCTGTACTGTTTTCTGAAGGGTTGACGTTAATGGGCAGAGTTCTTGAAAATCAAAGCGGACATGACGCATTATTCTTATTCATATTATATTAGGTTCTATATCTTTAAATATATTCATAATTACATCTGGATTTGTTCAAATGATACACTGTGTAGAAACTTTTAGCTTGATTCTTATCAGTGTTCCATGTCTTTCTTTTTACCAAGTTGCTGGATGTGAGCTCACAGCTTCTACAATTCACTGTTATTGTCTCTGGATTTACCTAACACTTCCATGAGGAAAGCAATAACTGTGGAGGATGACAGTCCAAACCAAGCAGAGCCCTGCAGCGTTTCCTCCTCTGGCCCTGCCCCACTGCTGTCTGCTGATTATCTCCAACCACCTGTTTGTCTCCTGACAGAGAGTACGAGACGCCGAGCAGGCGAGGTGGTGGCGGAGGAAGGGAAAGCAACAGGACACTTCCTACCTTCAGCATTTCTGCCGCTCCAATCATCTTGTCGTTTTGTTTTACGAGCGCTTGAAGGGTAATCCAAATTTTTTTTCTAATGGAAATCTTTAGCTAATTGTGTGGCAGCCAGGCAGGGAGCCAGGAGGGATGTCTTACATGTGGTTGTCAAGGGAACCCTGAAGTGGTTAAACTCATGGGAGTTTTCGGAGAAGGCAATAAAGTGTTTCCTCCTGTCGTCTTCCTGACGCTCGGAGAGCCACTCTGGTACCAAAGGACACCTCGGCCATGGCCAGATCTCAGCGTCAGAACTTCCAAATACTCTTGACTGCAATACCAGACCTAATACAATAGCAGGTCCACTTCACAGTAAAAGTAGGCGTGCAATCAAAATGGCCAAACTATCACTAATTCTACTGTTTGCTTTCAGATAACAAATACAACTAGGCTTTGCTTGTGGCACATCCTGAACAAGAATGATATCCCAGTGCGCGAATCAGAATGGGCAGAGAGGAGGACAGACGGCTGACCTGCACTGCGCTGTAGATCCCCTCAGAACCCCCTACATCAGCCATCACAGCAGAGCTGACAACACAGCTGCGGCTCGTGTTTGTTTCATTTGTTTCCGAATTCTCTGCGAACCGAGTGTCTTCGTGGAATTAACATGTATGACACTTATAGGTTTTTCCGGAGTGCTGCTTGCTCACACGGAGGAGACGGATTCCGTCGTGCGGTTGCTCTGACAAGGGCCCGCGGGGAAGGGAAGGAACTACACTCCCTGGCAGTTCAATGGCAGTTTTAATGGGCTATTACAATCTGAAGCATGTAGTGTTCAAAATAAAAAGCTTGCATAATGTGATTTATGGTAATTTAGAAATGCAAGATGTTTGTTTCAATTGCCACTGATTTCTGCTTCCTCGTGGACCTGAAAGCGAATAGCAGAAGGCCATGTTCAATCTAGCGTAATGATTTTCTGTATCGAGCACGTTAGTCAGTAGATAGACGATGGACAGATGATAGACAGATAGACGTATGGGGCCTAAAAGCTAACGAAGCAGGGACATAAATTCCAGTGTTGTGCCCTCACTGAGCTGACTGTGAATCCTGTATTGTGCTGTGCTATCTAACTCTTCTCTTAGTAGGCTGTTCTGCACACTTCGAACTTCGGGTACAGATGGCAGCCGAGAGAGTTAATAACATTTATTAAAAAAATGCCAGAGTCAGTAACAGTACAGAGAAGCACGAACAGCATTTTTATCAATTTCAGGTTCTCAGCTGCAATCCCTGGTATCAGCCCATCCACCCCTCTCTCCGAACCCTGATTGGTGCCACGAAGAATCACACAGCTGGCTGGAGCCACGTTCTGCAAGGGGCAGGACTGGAATGGCCACAGGGTGAGCAACTGCGCTATGAAGAAAAATGTTTTGTAAGTCACTTCCTGGGAAAAAGACTTATTTGGCTGGAAACTACCAATGCAGTTTTTTTTTCATTTTTAATGCACACAAATTGGGCCTTAGACAGAAGCAGTGGGGTACAGGAGAGTTATTGATCGTCTTTCATTCAGGAATTGCAGTCTCTATCGATTGGTGTGAGCCGGGGCATCTGACGAGCTCAGTGGTGCCAGCTGCTGAGAGCGTTTGACTGAGGTAAGCAAGAGCTTGATCTGTTTCTGCCATTAGGCACTTGCAAGACCTGCCCAGACGATCAACACTGAATTCATCAGTATGAGGCGCATTACAATCTCATGTTTGCAAGGAAAGAGGCCCGGCGACAAAACAATTTATAATACGGTTAAAAACAAACAAAAAAAATGTGCATTTTTTTCGTGACAGACTGGTGGAAAGAAATAAATGAAAGGGGCTCGTGAGGACATCATAACTACAGAGGGCTCGTCATGTTAAAATGGGCAAATAAAGAGCATCATGTCATGCGAAAAGACCAATTCCTAATACAGGAAATTGTATATGGCCAATAAAGTGATCTCTTGTATGCGAGTGCCGCGTGACTGTGCACAGTGTGGTCAGCGGCTGGACTTGGAGCACCACGCAAGTGGAACAGGGACCAATGCCCCGAAGTGACGTCGCCCCCCTGACGCCCCAGAGCTGGCCTGCAACAGAAGACACTCATGCACGGCCTGAAGCAGACCCTCACCTGCAAGGCTGACTTGGTTTGGGAAGTGTTGTGAAGAAACCCAGACCAATCCACTATGCATTTGTGACGCTCATGAGAAATGTGAAAAGCGAAGGTTTTTGCAGTGTTGCTCTGGAAGTGCGTTATTCCGAGGCGCTTGAATCTGTGGGACGGGCGGAGATGGGATGGGGCTTTCCTGCTGCAATGGGCCCGGGGGACAAGGCTGTTGTGTGTGCCTCTCTCAGGGCCGTCTCCCAGGTAACCCTCTCTAGAGGAGTATGCAACAAAACGCGGGTGGCAGCTGATTAAGGCTGGGTTTTACACACCAGTTCCTCAGCAATCATCTCCTCTAATTAAAGAATACTTGCTCATTACGTACTCGATCTCGCCCAGTCCTCCGGAGCACGACTCAGCAATAATGCCGACTTGATTCAAGTGGCATCAGTGCCTCCGAGTCAGAGTGAGGCCAGCTGTCATCCGAGCAGGGCTGCCCGGCGTTTGAGCTGGCAGGATGGGGAACAATTCAACAACTCTGCATGGAAATAAGGTAGTATTACAGTGAGGATGAAAAATACTCATCCTGGGCCTCTGAATTTCGCTAGGATGCCACTACAAGCCATGCCTATGGCTTTTCCAGCCAAAGTCCCATTATTTTGGGAATCCCAACAGCGATGCTCTGAGCTCACGGAGCAGCGTGCGTTCATGAGCCGCAGGATGCCGAAAGGGAGGAGATAACCTCTCTGGAGCCTCGGAGAGACGAGTCAGCCTCAGGAAGGGTTTGAGAGACGCTGTGCTCAGTGGGAAGGACTTTGCTGGGAGAGTCCCTGCTCCAGGCCCCTCAGGGTCCACAGAGGGCCCGATCCACAGGCACTGACAAGGGCAAGACTGCTGCCCCGAGAGAGAGAAGGAAAAGGGGAAGATCTGGCCATGGGCAGGGACCGAATCCAAACATTCGGAATCGTGTTTTGTACGGGTTTCCCAACTCCAAGATAACAGCTTTTCCCATCTCCGAGACTGACACTGTTTTTCCGATGTTCCCTTCTTTAGACGGTTTGGACCCAGGGTGTGGCTGACTTCACTTTCCTTCCTCTCGCCTGCTGCTGTACACAAGACGGGTCTCTTCAAAGAGTACTGCACTGCTGGAACAGCAGCAGTACAGGACTAGAGAGCCATCGTGTCAGCCAGATCCTCTTGCAGCAGACAAGAACATCAGAATGTGTACTATAATGTACCTAGAATACTAAACTAATACGCTGTGCTGGAACTACAAGACTACAGGCAGCACACTATTGCTTTCTGCAAGACTACTACTACAGCAAAGACTACTACTGACACAGGAGTCAAAAACAACAGGGGATTCATTAGACTAGACTTGACTGGAATAAGAGCCAGCACCAACCGCCAAAACTGGGAGAGACATTCACAAAGTCCAGCACCAATCATACAAGGAAAGAGCAGGATATCAGACTAATGTAACAACAGGGATGCAAATACAACTTAAAAGTACCGGTTTGTGAGCTGGCTGAAAACAGTAAAAGACAAAACTTTGTATTAAGGAGAAAAAAAATTAAATACAGTGCTACCCCCACCCCCAGACAACATCCCCAAGAAGATAAAACAATTACAGTGTCTGAACATCATTTAGAGTAAAACATTTCAAAACTAGTCAAAGTTTAAAGCAGGAAACAACATCAACAAATCCCAATAAAAAAACACGCAGACAAAATGAAATAAAAATCAAGGAGGCAAACAAAATCACCACAGACAGCGCAACGCACAGCACACACGGCAAGCAGGACACTCAGAGCAACGCATCAGGTACCACACCTGCACAGCACAGCTTCCGTGCTAAAGCAAGGGACACAGAATCACAGAACAATCAGCACACGGACACAGAGCCAGAGAAAATCACCTCTGAAGGCGCATGGGATTAATTTACTCAGAATTTAATCCTATGCAAACAAGTGTTACTTGTCTGGAATGCAGAAACAGAAAAAGGAGCTCAGCTGCTTATGAGGTGTAAAAGACACAGTTGGTCAGGGGCCCTGGGAGATCACGGTCTCTTCCCGGGAGCGAGGCGTGGGGCACGAGCAGGGTGGCGGCAGTCCTGACGTGCTCTTGCTTCGCACCCCGGAGGGAAAGACAGGCACGCAACAACCTGAGCCCTCCGTGAAGGGAGGCAAAAGAGCCGTCGTGATGGGGAAGACTAGGACTGTTCTTTGGAAAACAATACAGCAAAAGCTGAGCTGAATTTGTCATGCTTATGGCGAAGATGTAGAGATCGCCGGCAAAATCTGTTTAATTAGGTGCGCAGAGATAACAGATTGTTGGAATTGTACTGCTGTGTCATTGAGAACTCTGGCAAGTTAACGGCTTTATCCATTAACTCTTTAATAGGATAAATAAAGCATGTCTTTGCTCTGTCTAACTCGGAAAATGTGTTATTATGGAGCTTCTATTGATGAATGCACAGGAAAGGGTGCTAAGATGAAACAGTCCTTATCCCTAAATCTATAAATCTATATTTTATACCCCATAAAGCAGCTTGCAATGGAAAACCTGCTTATTTATGAAGAACAGCTAGTAATTCTTGTTGTCTTGGATGTGGTTGTTTTATGGGCAAACGATTTATGGTTCAGCTTACTCACACAGAGTGGAGGTTAGTTATGGGATGTTTAAAAGGCCCCCTTTAAAAGTTGTGTCGCCGTTGCTGTAAAATCCCCATCAGGCTAACAAGCACTTCCCCCTAGGAAGCTCGAATGGTTCTGCCCACCTGTGTTGTCACGGTGAGGAGAGGTTTTCCTTCTGAAGACTCCTTACTTGGTATCTCCTTCATCACCATGGCAACAGCCTTATCTGCAGCCCTAGAGTCTTTCCCCTACAACAGTGAAATCAACAATGACTTGCGTCAGGACAATTTGTTCTGTTACCAGGTTCATATGTGCAACTGTTTTCTCCCACAAGGGTCGCTGAACACAAACTTTTTAAAACTCATTTTTGCGAAAAAGTCCCCTGGGCACCCGCGGTCCTGTGCAAAGACGGCTGCAGCTTGGGGCCAGTGGCTCATGGACCGACTAACGCTAAACACCTGCATCCCCCAGCTGTCTTCTGGGATTGCCTGGTCTGGACAAGCACGGGCACCGACCCGGCCACAGAGACGCCCTGCAGACCGCGCTTACCTCTCTGTCCAGCCCTGAAAGAGAGCAGCACCATCGGCTGGATTTTTACTGTTGCTTTGTTTTTGTTTTGTTTTTTTTGTTTTTTTACAGGTTTGGCCTTAAATTAAAGAAATTCAGGATGTCTCTTAGAACAACTTTACCGGAATTGAAAAAGAAAGTCAAGACGCCTTGTGGCAGAGGGTCAAAACTCCTGTTCCTGAGTTGTCTGCATTTTACCACTTGTTTGGAGCTGAACATACTGCATACTGGCATACGTCTATGGAACTCATTTCTGTAGGAAAACACACGTTTGCAAGTGAGAAACTTTTTCTTGCTTGGATTCCTTTGAAATCCCTGTGGAGAAGCGGCTGAATAGGTTTAGATTCGCCGTTTTAAAATACAGAAAATCACAGGGCAGAGTGATCCCTTTCTTTTCTCTTGTGGAAAAGCTGCTGTTTGCTAAGAGAATGAAGGGGTAGTTCAGCACAGACTCTTTCGGAGCACTTCCTTCAGTTTCACATAAATCGGAGAGAGGACAGGGTTCATGAGCCACGGGCCTGAATTAGATCAAATCCTCGACCCACGATCAGCTCCCTAAATGAACAGACAGCCGCACGGGGGGCTCTGTGTTTATAGGGGGTTTCTGGCTTCCGCCATCAGGCAGCAGGTTTGTACAGCGATTTACAGACAACAGACGGGTCCAAGTTTTGATGCTGCGAAGGTTAAGGGACGAGAAAGGAGAAAAACGTGGAAATCAAGGTGTGGAAAATCCATTAACCTCCACAGACCACACGGAAAGCACCGGGATCAAACATGAAGCAACATCATCCTCTGAATCGCATCCAGACACCAGCGAGAGACCACAACTAATTCTAATAAGACATTCTGTTAAAGATGCGTTAAAAATAACAATGGAGTTAGAAGCCTTTACTTAACGAAAATCGCACTTGACTTTATCCACAACCATCACCTACAGTATCTTTCACTGAGAACTCTACAATTATCACACAACAAAAGACTGAAGGGCTTGATTTGAAAGTATATAAAAGAGAAGGTTAACTGCCTTAATAGATAAAATATGAAAAGACAATACAAACTAGCACAAAACAAGGGCCTGGAAAGGACAATTCCACAACTGGGAACATGCTCCACCAGTATCATGTATAGTAAAGAAAGTGAAATGAATATATTTACCTTAGTCCCAGACACTCTGTTCTAAACTTGCACTAGAACCAGTAGAATTAACACAGACATCTATTTTACGCTTGAGGGAGTGAGTGAATGGCCCGTTTTGTTCAGTAAATACACAAGATACATCCATTTTCAGCAGAGACCATGCAAGTAAATGGTTTAGACGGTGGATTGCCACATCACTGTATCAACGAGGACCATTCAATTACATTGGGCACTTCAACTAGGGGGGAGCAGAAAGGACAGGAGGACCTCCAAGGAACTGAAGCACCTCACAGGGTTGTACCTGAGATGGAAAAAAAATGAAATGAACAAATGGGAAGAAGATCATTTGTCCCGGAGGAAGATTACTGAGGAATGAATGGTTGATTTCGCAAAAGAGGATACCGGAGAGCCAACTGCCACTGAGTTGGTGAAGGCTATGATGCACAGCCCGGCTGTCAGAAACCGCAGGAGGCAGCTCGTGTCAGTTCTCTCCTTTTGTAACAGCCACACTAAGAACGGCCATTTCTCGCATACGGGCGGACGTCATAAAACAAACAAGGGGCGGCCTTTTCGCTCACGGTGAAGGAGCTCCAGCCTAAAGAGGCAGCAGAAGAAATCTTCTGCGAAGCGAAAGTGTGAAGAAAAACGAAGACTAGCTAATATTCCCGCGCAATGGTGAGAGAGGCGAAGCTCTTCGGCAGCAGGGGGGGTGGATGGGCATGGGAAATGGGATGATTGGTGTTGACCATTATCTCTGCGGCACAGGCCTCAGAGAGACGCAGCCCATAAATCTCCCTGAGCACAGAGCGTCCAGCAGTCACAGGCCTTTCCCACCCATCCTCGTCCCCGCTCTCTCGAGGCTGCGGTCCGCTAAACCGCAGGTGGGCCATTAACACATGCAAACAAATGAGCCGCCTCCCTCTCTTCACCACCGTGCATTTTTTGTACATACGGACAATGAAGAGCAAATGCTTACAAATTCTGTTCAGTAGTTTTCTCTCTCTCTCTCTCTCTCAGGAAATGTGTGGACCTTCCACGATGCTACAGTAGGCTTATTGTCCTGCCATCACTCTCCCCTCCTGGTGTGTGTTTTAACACCTTCTGCCAGTAGCTGCCTTGCACTTGAACTGAGTGTGCAGTGGTGGTGTGGTCCTGATACCATCGTGTCTATGATGCAGGGCGGAGCGGTGGCTCTGGGGCTCAGGATCTGCGCCTGTGGCTGGAAGGTTGCCGGCTCAAATCCCGCGGCCGGCAGAGGAATCCAGCTCTGTTGGGCCCCGTTAGTTTTTCAGGTTAGTGTTTGTGTCACTGTAATCTTGTTCCTCTTCCATATCTTATAACGGAATAATTATGTGAAAAAAGTAGCATTTCGGACAATCCGATCTTATTTTTCTTAATTAATTCATTACATAAATCCCCCGGCATTTTTAATCAACCACAAATCCGTCCATGTTTGCTATGTGTTAGCAGCTCATCTTTGGTTCCTCTATAAATGCGCAAACTTCTAACCCTGTTAATGTTCGTTACTGGCTTCTGCTCCAGATCAGCGCTCAGTTACATAGTTGGCATTGTTTTTTATTAGTCCATTAAAATGGATTTTCAGCTCCGAAAACACATTGCAGGTTCTGTATACAATTTTATAGATCACTTGAAATATCACGTGCTGCATACAATTAAGAATGATTAATTACATAGATTGTTCATTACATAGTTTAATTAAAAAAGGAGACAAGTCCATATTTTCCCTGGGAGCAACCTGCCAATTTCCTGTTGGAGTTTCCTGTAGATGAGCTATCTTCTCACTCTTACCCCAGCAGCGAAACTGGTTTCTGATTTAAAGCACTCAAAACGTTGACCAAATCCCTTGGGTATTTTTAAACCAGCACCCATTCTTTGTACTGACTGAGATGCTGTGATGAAACTGAGACTCAGTAGAAGGTATTAAATGCTCTGAAAGGACTTTAAGCCCTGAATGTTGCTGTGGGATGAAATATTAACCAGGATATTCACATTCAAATAATCACCCGTCCAGCTTCACTCCAGTTTATCCTTAGAGAGTGGCAGTGAGTAAGAAATACAGTATATGCACACATGTTTTCACACAATCTAACAAAAGACATAACATTGAACTGTATTTCCCGATATTAATGCTACAATATAAATACTCCTAAAACACTTCATCCAAACACTTAAAAGTTTTGCACAACTGGAAACAATGAAAAAAAATAGCAATGATAAATCAAAGTATTAAATACAAAGCAAACGTTTTGCGGTGGGGTGATAGTGTGGGACAGGTAGGTGATGAGCTGAAAATATTCCATCACTTATTTAAGCAAAAATAATTAATACAGTAGTCAGATTAAGTCAGTCGATCCTGGCAGTCAGCATGAATGCAAACGCTTATTAAAAGTGAAATAATTTGCACACCCCACTGTCAGAGAGAACCAAGCAAGGTCACAGTGCTCTTTTCATCTTTCCCGAACAATCTGGGGTGAAATAAATTAAGGAGGCATGAGCTTAGGATATGAAGCATTAATCAATACTGGTCTTATCCTGAATTTAAAGAAACACAAATATAAATTCCTAATGGCCCTGGAACACGACAACACCTTTGATTATTCAGTCTGACACTGTATTTTACATGCTAGAGAGCACTGAAACAAAGACAGTTTATTGATGCAAGTTGAAAGCTTTCTCTCTTGTTAAAAATGAAGCCAAACCCTTTTTTTTTTTGCCGTTTACAGCATTAAATCAGCCCATCAAAGTCCGGCTTGCAAGAGAGCAACCTGCAAGAGAGGCAGGACAGTGCGTCTGGGCACGCCGAGTGTGTGCAGTGTGGACACCCGGATGCAGCTGTTGGGGCTTCCTTCCTTACTGACATCCCTGACCAGTCCAGGCTCGTTTCCATGGTGATGACTAGGACACCCCCCAGCCAGGCTGGCATGACTTCCTAGCTAGCCTCCTCGCAGGGACTGGAGGTGAGGGATTTTATTTAGAAACGTGAGAGCCTCAGTCAGGTGCCTCATTGATTCCTTAAGTGTCACACTCAGTAACACCCAACACTCTTCAGAGATAAGCAGGAATGTGACAGCACAGGGCTTTTTATAGACAGGTCACAGGGCAAGCACAGAAACTTCAGCAGTGGAAGCGGCTCTGCTGGTACGATTCAAGCAGGAATGAAACAGCTTAGTACTGTGAGGCCCCAGGGATCCATTGTTTCTGAAACTGCCTCGAGAGCGAGAATTATTTCCTGCCTGTTTGAGAGAACAATGCGTACGATGGGAAAAAAGCCCAGCCCCAGGTGGGGAGAACATGCTGCCTCCACACAGACAGGTTCCCAAGGTAGTGGGAGCTTTGAGGCCCCAGAGCCAACCCCTGTGCCCTGTGCTTCCCCGTCAGGGGCACACAGCCCACTTCTCTTAGCTTCACTTCACTGCCATATTCCCAGGGCATCCTGCTCAGCCACCCTGATGCCCCTGTCGCCCCTCTGACAGGAGAACAAGAGCTGTAAAATAAATGTATAACTCTAACGGTGATGGATTGAGACACCTGAATAAGACCTGTTACTGTTCCAGGTCTGCATTAATATTTGGGCTGGCCCGGTGTCCCGCCTGGGGGCTGGCGCTCTGTGGCTCAAGGCGAGCGTCCTGATGACTCATGCTTGGGAGGATGTGTTTGTGTTACAAGACAGAGTCAAATCCGCAGCGAAAACAAAATCATCTTTCCCCCAAAGGGCAGATGACACGGATAAGAAAATATCGCCTAGATGTCAGAGCAGGCTCTGCAGAGATTCCCGTTACTGAGCCTGGCAGACCCCGTGGGCCTGTTTCATGGATCGCATGGCACAGCGCGGGAGAGGCTCCCCGACTGCTGATCAGCTTGGAAAAAGCGTCTCAGGAAGCTGACAAATGAACCTTCTGGACGACCTCAGAGCCTCTACAGACACGCTGTCCCAGACAACAAGACATGACACATGAGCCGAGTTTAAAAAAAAAGCTTGTGTTGGAAGTGTTGGTGCTTCCACTCTCCCCAAGGATGTGAACGCAAACGCTGGCCATGCCAAATTAATTACATGGTCTGGTGATCTAAATCTGTGAGCACTCCGCTTGGCGACAGTGCTCCATTAGCAGAATGGAAAGCATTTTAACAAAACCTGTGGGGATACTTAAGAGCCGTTTTCTGTGGCATGCCCCCTGTCTGGTGCATAAAGAAGCAGCTCTGAACTTACTCAGCCAGCATGGGCGAGCACCGCTCATGGCCGACGTGAAAAGGTGTGCACACAGCGTGTGGGAAGTTTACGGAGGTTGCTTTGCTTTAAATTCTACCCACCAGACATGTGTTCAAAGCCCAGGCTGCACTACAGCGACCTAATTGTTTTAAATTTCCTATTGGTAAAACGGACAGTTCTACTCTAGGGTTGTGGCGTATGTGCTCTAAACTAATCTCGGCTGATCTCAGTGTGTACGTCGGAGTGCAAATTACATTATTTGGCTCCTAACAAAATTGGACACTCGAGCAGATTCATGCAACTCCGACAGGAGAACAAGGGCTGTAAAATAAATGTATAACTCTAACGGTGAGGGATTGAGACACCTGAATAAGACCTGTTACTGTTCCAGGTCTGCATTAATATTTGGGAATACAAACCTACAAAGCTGAGTTTGTTAACAAAGGGTGAAAATCTGCCCATCAAGTTCTGGCGTCCTTTGGACACAAATTATACTTTATACTAACGGATCTTGTTTTGCGTTAAAAACAAACAAAAAAAAAAGAATCCCATAGTCACCAAGATGTAATTTATTATTACTACTGTACCTACAAAAATTAGAATTACTTTCCTCTCACTTTCAGTTTTGCAAAATACCAAACTCGAGGGGCTAGGGCTGACCATGCGAACTCCACACGCAAGGTGCCACAGTCTGGACTCAAACCCAGCCCAGGGGAGCTCGGAGGCAGCAGTCTGCCGGCCACCTTGTCCCACAGAAGGAAACAAAGAAATGGGTGTATGTAATGATTTTTAAACACATAAATTAGAAAGGAAAGGTAGTGATAGATCTTTAACTGCACAACACTTCCAGTGGCTATCCTACAGTATGTGTAAGGTATTCAGTCACAACTAATCCTTATGATCAGGAAGACAATGAGAGCGCTTGCTTAATTACATTAAGCACAATTTAGCTTGTCTTTAATCATCATATCTCAGGGGAAATTGAATTTATCGCACACCACTCTTAAAAGGAAATGAAAGCGAGTTTCAAAGCCATTATAACTTTAAATAAAAACATTATCTGAAGCTCTTATCCGAATTGAAAAAAAATGAGTTGAATGCTCAGCTTGCCCTCCGGAGGACTAGCGAGCAATTTCTCACACTGCCGGTGCGAATGGTGCGGTAAGAGCTCTGCCGGGGCCGGGCTGTTCAGGGGCCAGAGCAGAAGCAGATCTCCCCGAGGGTCCGCCGCTCAGCAGAGACCGCCTCGGTCCCGGCCCCGGCGTGTCCGACCGGCGCATCTCCCGGCGCACGGGCACGCCGACTGAGACCTCGCCGCAGGCCCGTTACCGGCCCGGCTCCACAACGGGACAGCGGAGACCCGGGGGAGTCTGCTGCAGGCGGGGAAGCAGGGCTGGCTCTCTCCTCAAGACTCATGCCACCCACCTCTGCCAAACGGTGCACTACATCCGACTCGGCCTGGGCACTTCCCTGCCCGGGCACAAACCACGGCCTGACCTCCTGCCGCTCTCTGAAGGCGTCTCCTTCAGCCCCGGCGCGTCGCACAGCGGCGATGACTTTCAAGACCTGCACAGGGTAACGCCTGCTCCTTTTTTTTTATTCTTCGCACTGTGTCATCGCCCTGAGGCAAGGGGCTGCGGTCTAAAGGAGAAAGAGCTTCAGGGTGATGTTTACATTGAAAAAGAAGAGGCAAAAGCACGTCGAGGTCACAGTGCTTCCGCTGAAAAACCGATACGACGGTACCTGCGAGACTGTGCTCTGTGGCTGGTTAGGGCAGGCTTTACACACGGCACGGGAGCACACAGACAAAAACAAAAATAAGATTGAGACACCTCATTCCACTCGGCTTCACTGGGAATATATTTACAGATTAACATGCATGTCTCCCTGTAGTGACCTCCTTGACAGATCTTTTGCTTTTTTTCCTGCCTTTCTGCTGGGCAGAAACTAAATTCAGGACACGAGCGTTGTGTGAATCGAGAGAACTGCAGACTCTGTATATTCAGAACAGGGTCAAGAGCTGTGCCATTAGAGACCACTTTCTTTGCTTGTGCTGGAATGTTCTGTGGCTCTGATGTGTCTAAATACCAGAATGGAAATTAAACAGTAACTTGCTTACCCCTGATAACAAAAAAACTGCAGAGTCTGAGGTGCACTTTATTTAACAAGAAATGCCTGACGAAACCGTGTGCCTGACAGCAATTCTTTCCAAACAGCTGGTGTAAGCAAATCCACGGAGATATTCATACAATGTGGATTTTAACACCCCGTGTCACCAAAAGTACTGTAGCATTTCATTAAGAGTAGTTATTCTAAGAGATATATTTATATACCTCATTATATATGGTTTGCACCAAGAAGGTTAGTGGTGCCATATGCAGTATAAAAAGATGTCAGTTGCTCATTATTCTGCCAAACTTTCTAATCATTTTGATCTGAAGATAAAAAACAATTCAGATCAGTACTTTTAGAAAGAATATAGATTAAGCTTACGAGCAAATGCCTATATTATCTGCTTAAACACTGACTGGGAACAGGTCTCAGGCTGCACAACAGGCATAGACACGCACAGCCAACTTCACTGTCAGTCCGTAAGTAGTTCTTACGCAAAAGGCCAAACCTCAATTCACAGGACACAAAAATAGGCCTGAGCTGTAACTTCTAAAACAGGAGACTTGCTAATGATGCACAGAAATACACCCCCTCCTGCCCTGCACGCACACAATTAGCAGCTCTGCATAAACAGCACTTCCTGGGTACTGGCTTAGAAAATGTCTTTGTCCCAGAGCAGATGATGGTGGAAAGCTTAGCACCCTGTGAATTAAATAGCTGAAGTCAATACCTTGTTTCCTTGTTTTTGCTTATTATAGGACCTTAGCTGAAAAGGCTTTTTGTACACATTACTTAAAATTGTACGTTTTTTTCCCCTAATTATATTTATGGTGGCTGTGCCAATTTTACAAGAAAAAAAAAACAGTGCTCTCTACCAATAGGTGATATCAGGGAAAATACTTCCTGGTTGTGCCTGGCTTGAGCACACCTCAGCAATTTGTGCTGATTAGCAGTCAGGAACATGAGATCATGAGATCATGAGATCATGAGATCGAAGTACAGCCCTTGCGAAAGGCAGGAGAAGATCCCAGCTGCTCTCTTCGGTAGAACTGTGAACAGACCTCTCTCTAACAAGCTCATTCTTCCTGCCTGCATAGCCACGCATCACCAGCTAGCGCGCATTACAGTCCCAGTGGTCTGATAAGCAACCGAAAAGACCAGCACACATGATCTAAATGTAGTGATTGGCCGGTTACTACTTCTATATCAAAAATATACAATTGTATATAAAAATATACAAGTGTACAATTAAATAGGTAAAGAAAATCATTAGTCCTTATTGACATTTTATATTCTTACTGTCGGCAGGTGGCCCTTGTAACACAACTTGTCACCTAGCTGTCTCTCAATCTACTCTAAAAATAACGACGTACCGGGAAAACCTGTCTCTCCAGAGCAGTGTTTGGCGCAGAAGTTCAAAGTCGCAGGACTGCCCAGCTAGTGTTAAAATTGAGACATAAACCTGCACGCTTCAATTCCATTTCCTTTCACTGGTTAGGCTGTCTTGACAGTTTTTTCTTTAGCCAACTAACTGGCTGCCCCACCTGGCCGCTGTCTGCGTGCCGGCCCGCTGGCGCCCAGGCGAGGCGGTGAATACCTGCGCCCCACACGGCTTCTCTCGCAAAGCCGACGGACCGTGTCTCCCCCAGCGCGCCGTCATCTCGGGAGCCGTTCTCAGCATCGCACGCTGCTGTACAAGGGGCTCACAGCCTCACTTCCAAGGACAGACAGGGAGATCATGGGAGACACGGCGCGGGGGCCGGCGGCGCGCAAAACCGAGGCGCCTGGAAGAAAGAAGCGATCGCCAAGCTCGGTGAGGAACACGCGGGAAAAAGGCATCACCCCAGGTTTGGTCTGCGACAGATCCTGGTTTAAAATCTCCATGCGAGACGGAAACTGCAATTATTTCTAGTTGGGGTTTTCATCTCAGATAGGGGATATCCACCTTTTTTTTTCTCCAGCAGGCTACCTAATAAAGGTACCAAACCACGTTCCACAGCAATAATCATCATTTTGCAGGGATAGATAACGCTCGGGTGAACCAAAACAGACATTAATTCTCCAGATCAGGGAATTGTTTTCATTCCAGCAAAGTTCTACTTTTTGAGTCAGGTTGCTTATCTGTCTTTTAGGGCTTCAGTTTGAGAATGTAAGTTTACAGATGAACCGTCGAGAGAAATTAATATTGTAACGCAACGGGGGCTCAGGCGGGCGCCCTTGCCGCATCTGGTCGGCCCCATCCCGACTGGAGGCTCGAACCCGGGACTTCCGCGTCTCTCTGCAGCGACCCAGCACCGTGAGCTAAAGAGAGATCTCTTCCCAGCCCAGTAGCTGTAGTCCTGCTATCATAGGGAAGGGCGGTGACGTCACCTGCTCTGGTACGCCGGCTCTTACACAGTACCTGATGGCCGTAAGCGTTACACTCTCCCCCGCTTAAATCGCCGTCCCCGGCGAAGGGCTATCCCACCCCGCTTCTGACACCAATGGAACGCAACGGGGGCTCAGGCGGGCGCCCTTGCCGCATCAGGTCGGCCCAAAGTATAGGTGGCCCTTCCCTATGATAGCAGGACTACAGCTACTGGGCTGGAGAGAGATCTCTCTTTAGCTCACGGGGTTGGGTCGCTGCAGAGAGACGCGGAAGTCCCGGGTTCGAGCCCCGGACAGTGTGGGGCCGACCTGATGCGGCAAGGGCGCCCGCCTGAGCCCCCGTTGCGTTACAATATCCTGCTCCAGGCCGGGTTTCTGATTAAACAAAGAATATTATCACGAGCCTAGAAATGTGACAATTCTGTTAAAAATATAAACGGAGCAGGGCTGCGGAGGTGCTGGGGATTATTATATGCATTAGTCAATAGTCATAATAAAGGTGTGATGAATCACCCAGTTTCCTGCTTCCAAAACATTTCAAACAGCTGATTAAACTGGTCTGTGTGAGCTGACACTTCAAGTACAAGTATATTTCAAGGTTCAGTTAAAGGTTATCGTGCCTTCATACTTTTTCATTAGTTGCAGTCTGACAATTTAGTTCACTGGTTTCTTTAGAATTGGGGTGTTTAGGGGGACACTTTTAAAGGCCTATAAATAAAACTCACTTGTTTCTGATGCAGCACAGGAGTCGAGACTGTTGAGATTGAGCTCCATCAAGGTTATGTGAACGTTAGCCAAAGGGGAGATCGCTGCTGCTGTCAGTGGACCACAGATACCCTGTTATCTACACGTACTGTAGCTCATTTTCTAATGAAAGCTACACAGGAAATAGGGTGAAATGTCATCTTAAGGCATTTTTCACCTACAGCTTTTGTCCTTTCAGTCCTGTTTGCTGTCAGCATGGATTACAAATTAGTTGTGCATTTTTATAGATCTGCTTTGTGGTTAGTCAACCAGAATAAAACCTGAATAAAAATGTGAAGTAAGAGGTTTCTAAATGTAATGCCACAAATACTTGGCCTCAAACGGACTACACTTGTAGAAGGAAGTTTACAAATTAAAGTTGCACATTACATTTGTAGTTTTACCATATTACACCAGCTGTTGGCTTTTCTTTCCTATGATTTTCCACAGTCTGTAGCTTCATGTTTTTACAGTAGTTCAGTGCTTCACTCTTCTGTGAGATAGCAGTTTATTATACTAAACTATTAGAATAGTATTCACATCTTTGAACAGTTTTAAAGAGGGCGAGTTTTTCCTGGATGGGCCTCTTGTCTGCTGCAGGAGGTCCTGTGGATTATTTGTTCTTCTTCTTGTTTGCTTTAAGAGGCTAATTTTCCCCAAGATTTGAGTTCTGCACTTCAAAAGGAGGAAACTGAGCAATTTCATAGCCTAGGGGACAAACTGTCACAGAAATAAGAGTCATTTATAGTTTGAAAACTTGAAAGTAAAGTAAAACCACTGGTACAATCCTAAAAAACAATCCATTTATAATACACTAGCCATTTCTCCACCTTAATAAAAAATTACATTTTTTGTCCGGATTAGATGTTCTAGCCCGGGCAGGTCAGTAATTATTAACATATTAATATATCTATTAATTATGAATATGTAATTAACAGTAATTATCCAGTATGTTGCAGTGTTAATTGAGGACTGTTGCCAGAGAGGAACTCCGCTGTAACCGAAGGTCACAGTGGCCAGTTGCTGGTCCAACACTTGTTCAAATGAGATCATGAAGCGCCAAAGACAGAGCTCGGGTTCTGCCACACGGACTCCAGCCCTTTTCCCAACATCTTCAAGCCAAGAGGATGATACTGTAACTAGGCGACTGCCTTACATGGAAGAGCTGAGAGCCTCCCTGTCTTTGCAAATGTGCTAAAATAACCAACAATTAGCAATCTCCGTTTACTAAAATCAGGGAGTAAAGCGCTTTACCCCCAATAACAAAGGAAGGCAAAGGAATTGGCACAAGGGTTTTGTTTGTTGATGTGCATTTACCTGTCCTGATAAAGATATACAGTACTAGAGGACTGAACTCTCTTCCATACATGGCAGACACATACCACCTGAAGGTTGACGTCTTTTGTCACAAGACAGGAAGTCCTCCCCAAAGCGCCACCCAGGGCAGATAGAAACAGGAAGTTGAGAGTCCATGTTAAGTTTTTTTATTTTTCAAGTCCTAGGGGAGGGTGGAACTGTGTGATCGCTGACTGGGAGAAATGAAAACCTCGGGGCTCACATGGCTCCCTTCTGCAGGGAGTCCAATTTGTCTTCAGCCTTTTTTTTTTACTTCCAGCGTCAAAAGATGAATTAGTTTGCACAAATACCCTAATGTGCTCTCGGGGCCTCTGCACTCAGATGGGACACACGGAGGACCTTTAGAGATGATTTCAGCAAGCTCCTTCTCTCCTGCGAGTTTGTCAGGCAAGCGCTAGGTGATTTATTTCCGCTGGGGTAGAGCCCTAGCCCTAAAGTTCATAGCAAAACCACAGTGCGACAGGGAGCCCTACGGAAGGTCATTCTTGCCTCCTGCTATAAGACTGTACAACTCATCCACTGTGTGTCTGGGCAGGGGCAACACTGACTTTGACCTGTTCTTGGACTAAACAGTAAACCCTCTGCTTACATCTGGCTTTTCCCGTTTACAACTCTTTTTTGTGCAATATATTTATATTTATATTGTGCAATACAACTTCTTGTGTACTGTTCTGGTTTGTTCTTTGTATATTCTGGACTGTGAGCAACTCTTCTTAGTGCACTTCTCACTGACTGTACTGACGGTATTGTATGTACTGCATTATTATTGTTGTATTATTGTATCATTCCGTTACACTGTGCTGTGTCGACTGTGCTAAGCTGCTGTTGCACTGCAATTTCCCTCAAGGGGTCAATGAAGTATCTATCAAACTAAACTTCATAGCAAAATAAGGCCAAGATCTGCCCTGCATTAGACCAGAATACAGCAAACTTGTTTTCCACGTTAAAGGAGAGAAGTCTCAGCCATCGCCCAGCCCACTTTCTACCTGGCATCTTGTGGAGGATATCCTTTGACTTCATTAATAGCAATAGCAGTAATAATTCTAAACTTTGAAAGCACACAGTACATTGTGCACAGGACACATATTTATAGCTGTATTGCTAATTGCTGAATTGATTCATGTTGCAGGTCTGTATTTCCTAGCGGCTGCTGGCCCGCCCTCCCACCAGTCCCCATCTGGTGACCTTTCCAATGTCGTTATGAATCCCTCTGTAGATTCACTGCAAAGACTCGCAGCGTCAACCGCTTGCAGAGGACAGCGGGCGCCGTGGAACCCGCCGCCAGGTGCGTGCGCCCGGGGCGCGCCCCGACTCTTCTCACCGCGCTGGGGGGCGTGGGGAGCCGAGCAGCTCCGTGGGAGCCGGGGCCCCTGGTCGTGGGGATCCTAATTAAGTGGAGACTCATTAAACGCACAGCCGCACGTCTGAACGCACGCGGCTCGCAAAAAACATGCAGGAAGGAGCTTAGCCAAGGCCGCGGCTCCTGCTGACGGGCTGTGCGCTCCAGCGTGGACGACAAGCCGGGGACTGTGGCTTTCTCCGCCTTCGCAGCTGCAGTAAATAAACGTGGACCGCATCATACCGTATATATTTATCTGTTGCTCAGAGGGAAAATAATGTTCTAGCGGGTTTACAGAAATCCATCTGAGCAGATGAGCCATGCCTTTACTTGACAGGAGCAAGGAAGTCAGTTTCCATAGAGTCTAACCTCCACTCGGGGCCTCAGTTCTGACTTCACCTGTCAGTGTCAGAGTGAATGTCAGTGCCTGCTCGACACAAATCCTCTTTTTTTCCGCCAGAATCAGCCATTTGGACTTCTAATGAAGCAACAAATGGCCCAGCTCCCAATTACCTCCTGATACACTCCAGGAAACACATTTAATCCTGCTAGGCAGACGGCTGACTGTGAAGCCAGAAGCTTTTAGAAACCCCCTGCTCTTCTGTTGCTTTTTTCTTCCTTTTAACAGTGAAATGTGTTTGAAAGATTCCATTTGCTGGGATCACCTGTCATTAGTTAAAGAGGCTCAGTTTTCAGAATGCGGCCATAAACTACGAGATAACAAAGGACATAGCCTCCCTTGCTCGTCTGGTAGTTAGTAGCTAATTAATCCCCAGGTCTCTCGCAGCTGTTTGTTGAAAGAAACAGGGTATCGACTTCAACAACAGGGCTGGTCATTATTCCCCCTTTTTCAGTAACTGTTGGTGGAGAATTTTTAACGGTCAGTAAATAACATCTCTTTTAGATGGTGATGGCTATAATTAATAGAAGACTTCCTCATTTTAAGTGCTTCTAATATCTGTGACACTTCTGTCTCACCTATACTAATATTATTACATATAAAACTTTGTCTTTTCTCAGCCTGAGGCCTGCTGTCTATTACTTCATCATTAAATGCCTGTGTGAAATATTGATTTAATTCATCAGTCATTTCCCGGCCAATGTCTGGAGGCTTCCCCATGTTTATCTCCAAGACACCCTAGTTCATCCATTAATGTTCTTGTCCTGTCGGAATAATGATTCATGCACAGTCACCCAGTGCTCGGAATAACATTGTGGAATGCAAGCACAGCAAACGGCTGAGGTCCAGTCTCGTGAAAGCGCCAGATTCAGCAGGGTAACCCCAGCGTGGCTGGTGTCACACGGCGAACGCGTGAGGGCACTTCAGCGCCACTTGGATTAGTGTCATACACCTTGCAGGTATCAGGGCTGTCGTGACATGGACAGGCTGGATGCGACGTCAGTCACCGCAGCTCGCTCGGTGGCTTCATTAAACTTTCAACACGCATACTGCACCGAAGCTAACCGGCTTTCCAGCGCAAGTACCATGAACTTGTCTGGTGTGGTTTGGGGATAAAAACACTTTATTATTAACGCTGCTGGGGCAAGCTTTTCCTTCAACTGAATACAGTACTCTCACAGTGAAAATAAATAAAACATTGCCAAATTCTACCCTCTTGTCTGTGACTAACTTTATGGGGTTTTTAAAAATGACTGTAATACTGTTTTTTTTTATCTGCAATTAAGCAAAGTCGAGGCAAATCCCTGCCAGAGCACCGTGGCTCGTTTTGCTCTTAAAGACGGTTTTTAATTGCTGCTGGTTTACTGTATGTGCGTACAGACCCAGTGGCAGAGAATTATTTAAATCCCTGAAGTTCTGCTCTGCCATCCTCACTGTCAGGCTGTCTCTTTCATGTTTCTTTGGCCCAGATTGGAAAAATTGGGATGTTGGCAAGAAGTAAAACTGTGAATGTTTCTACCTATGAAATACAAGTGTCCAGGATGTCCGCTGTTTGGGAAGACTACAGAGGATAGTGAAAGTATAATTTTCTTTTATTAAGTTTATGAACAAACACCACCAATGGCTTTTCTCTCCTGTTTTTATTGTCTGTGGTTTTAATAATAAGGAATGGATTGTTTTTCCAGGATTCTCTCTTGTTTGGGATCCCTTAACTGCCATTATTAATAATGTAGGTGCCCCTGGCATTTTTATATCACATTATGTAACTCGATTACCTCCGTAAGCCTTGAAACGTGCAATTCATTTTCTCTGGTGACCTAATACTTTCTATTCTGGTCAGCGCAGCTGAGCAGAGTTTCCCATTACCTCTGCAGGGGTGACTGAAGTAGGCAGAGCCCTCAGGAGGGGTGTCTTTAGAAAGGAGGTACATATGGGGAGAAGCTAATATAGTAAGAATAGCTTTGATCTTATATAATGGCTAGGGTGGTGTATCATCCCTGTAGTACTGTAGAGTAAAACCACCATACAAAGCTGACCCATACATACAATTTAAAACACTAAATTAAACAGACATATGAAGTCAAGCCAAGCCTTTCACTGGTAAATTTTGCAATTGTATGTGGAGCCCTGACAGCCTCTGCAACCGCTGACTTTGAGAATACCATTCTGTCTCCCACAGAGCTGAGAGTGGAAGAGAACTCAAACTTGTGTATAAACTAAAGCAGAGGGGCCCTATTCTCTTTAACAGGTAGATCACTCACTTCCACTGCAGTTTCACTGCAATTCATTTATTCTGCAGTCTCTAACTTCCCAGCTCCTCGTCGAAAGTGAAATACGAAGCCTGTCCAAATCAGCAGGCTGGATATTCATGCTGCACAGGATCAAAGAGAGTGTGTGGAAGACATCAGACACTGGCCGTTCCTGTCTGCACTGACCTGAATCTCTCAATGTGAAATTTCAGGAGGAGATGAAGCAAACGACTAATTTCTCAGAATTACAAACACAACTCTCATTTCCTCACACCGCTGATCTGCACAAATTGTCTAAATTGCTAAATTAAAAAATGTAATTTCTGTTATTTATCCTTCATAGTCACGACTCATCTCTGTTCACTCTCTGCTTGGTGCTTTCACTCACCTTATGTGATCTACAGCTGCTATATATAGAGCAATTAAAAGGCAGACATCTAAAGATCAATACTTTTACTGACATCTTACAGCACACATGAAAAATTCAGGTTCTGAAAGCTTCTTGGTTATGAAATTTACCTTGGTTAAATTTGCACAGTGTACTTCTTCAGACATTAGGTCCTTAATTTATTAAAAGCCTTACTGGGGAGTTTTTTCCAAGAATCAGCAGTGTTTCCTGAAAACACCCCGGTTTTTAATGCCTTAACTAGGAGGCTGACCACCATAAGGATGACAAGAATCAGGGGTGCTTTTTAAAGTAGACACATGAGAGACATTGAGTCTAAAAAAGAAAGTTTACGGTGAGGATAGTGAATGACGAGGAGGATTCTGGGGATAAGAGAGTTACAGGGCAGGTAGCCAAGTCTGTTATCCGAGGAGACCTAGATAGTGGATGCAAACCTGAAAGCAAACTATCAAAGTAGATGAAGCCACTCTTAGTGGCTCTGAGCCTTGTGTGGGTACACATCTGCAAGCTCTTCACACCGAGCTCAAACAGTACTTGACAGGGAGAGGGAGAGCAATGCAATGCAAGGTAAATCATTCATGGTTCCTTCTCCCTGTGCAGTCCCAGCCGCCAGGGCCAGCTCCGTGGTGCTGCATTCACATGCTGGCTGTGCGAGCTGGCGAGGCACAAAGACACTTCAGGACCAAGGACAGCTCCCTTGGCCTGAAGTGCGATTCCCACTTTTCAGTCTGTCGGTTTTCTTAGTCGGAGCCAGAACCTTTCGGGTAAGTCTCAGCTCCCTTCAGCTTGGATCAAACAGGAATTCCAATTCAACCTTTTGTGGCAAAGGCAAAGACTTGCTGGGATAGCATTATACAGGAAGAAGGAAATTCCTCTAAGAGTAGGATTGCGGAAAACGTCAATGACTTCAATTGAATGCTATCATATCTGAATGAAGAAGCCCAACAAATGATCTTTAACTCATCCTACATTTTACATTTGGAGAACTAAGCTCACGAATCACTTGCAAGAGCTGTGTGACTTATTGTACTTTTAGGTCCAGATATAGTGAAGAATCAGTGACCATAACAGAACATCATCATGCAATTGTTGTGGTAATGCAGCACAATCTGGTACTGCACACACCCTTTATTATTAGCAAGTCAGTATTGTGTTTAATCCTTCATTACTGTTGTATTAATTACTATAATCTATAAATATTGCCTTGAGCAAACTCAGCTACAGCTCTTAGATTGTCCCCAATTCTCTAAATCATCACTGACTGGCTTGCTCATAAAATACTGATGGTTTTTAAACAAAAGCTTTCCTTTTGCAAGCACTATAATCAAGGCTTCCTACTACAACCTCAAAATGTTAAGCAAGAACAACAGAATTAATTTGCTCTTAAAAGCAACCAACGGCAATACCAAAAGCTTTCAGCAGCACATTCACAATTCCTTTAAGGATAACAACAAGGATGGGAAGGCTAGTAACAGTGAATGCTGAACGTTATCTATGTGTAACACAGGCTGACGTTCAGCTGGGAATGCAGTAATGTGATTTTTGTTTGCTGGAGGATATTTTCAAAGTGATGTGCATGTGTGTCATACTTATACAAAGTATTCTGGCATCTCATGTTCTGTTAAACTAGTGGAAAAAAGTTGAATTAGCCCCTGACCCAGGAAAGGCACTCTGACCACTGTATGGAAAATGTCATCAAAATTATCATTCTCAGCTTTGTTAATGGGTAACACCAGCATGTTGGTAATCAACACTCCTGCTGGTGTGCTCTGTCTGTTTGTAATGAAGAACTCCCAGAATGCCACTCACTTCGACAGCAAAGCAGACTCCAGCAGAGTTCAAACTTACTGACGTATTCTCAGAAGCCCTAATAATAATAAATGTTGTTATGAGGACCTTCAGAAACATGTACACCAAAAATGTAAACATACCCAGAAAACTGACAGATGTATTTGTTCACAATAAATCACGACAATCACCAGTTACACTGTTCATCTCAAAATACATCAGGTGTAATTTGTAATTTTTGGTCATGAAGTAATTAAAGACCCTAAAGTGTTTTTTTTACTTTATCAAGCCTGCTACAGGCCATTTAAAACAAAGCTGAGGATGAGCATGGTAGGCAGTTCTAGTGTCATCCACTGATTAAAACAAGAAACTCTATCATCATTAATGCCTCCGGTCTTCAAAAGAACAACTGGAAACTATCATTAGTTCTAAAAGAAAAAAGAAAGGAATTCGGGACTGAGAAATTACTTCAGCAGACAGTGTGGCTCATTCCCCCATAGTGCTTTGGTGATTTGCAAGCGGGGAAAATGAATTGTACCTTCATCTCCTCGGAAATGTCAATACGCTGGCACCAATCACAACGAGCCTTGGCTAAAAGGAGGCATTCATAATAAAAAAGGGCTTTTTCTTCAAACAACAGAATCTCTTCTCGTAATGAAAGCAGGTGAGCACTATACTTTAGATTCTATATATAGATAAATATAGATACTATATTTGAGTCCTAAAGCTGAGATTGCACTTGGAGCCAAAAAGATTGTTGCAATCACATCATCATCATCATCTCACATTTAAGAGGAACCATGTGAATTAACAAGAATGCAGCTGCAGAAAGTCCATCCTCTGTATGTTGACTCCTTTCGTGCTACAAAGCTGCCTTTTTTAAACAGAAGAAGTTCCTGTTGTCAATCTAGACTGTAAAGCAAACTGTTATTGTTATTGTTATACTTTCTAATGTCTTAGTGTCAAAAGGGTGAAATAAGATGTACTCTATTGAAATAAGATTTCTGTAGGATGCAAAACCTTAATGTACAGTGTAACACTGAGAGGCTCTAAAAACACAACAAACTGGTTCCAGCACCTGTTTGTTGCCTTTCAGTAATGTACAGCAAACCTTACATCTTGTCATGGATTTCTCTCTGGAATTAAAATTTAAAATTAAATCCAAATGTAATGTTCCATCATCGAAGACGCAGTTCAGAAATGAAGGCTTTGAAGACTATTCCTGTACCTGTTCATCTCGTAACGAGGAACATCCGTGTTCACTGAGGACTATTATAATCTGAAGAAGGATGTGTACAGGCAAGCCTTTGTTGTATGGAGAAACTAATTAAGTTATATGCACTCTATACTACGAGATCCTATCCTGCTGGAGAAGCAATAGATATAATGTGTGTGAATAAATTATGATTTGCTTTAGAAAGTGCTGCTGTTGTTTTTTCGAGTCAATGTGATTTCTAGCTGTAGCTGATGCGCTGAACACAATTTTTCTAATAGCCAAAACAAATCTCTGTGGGATCCGTCTGGAATGCACTAAACTATGCAGCTGACACAATATGCTGCCTAATACGGAAGAAGCCAAGTGCAGGTTTGAAAGTAGCTGGGCGTTAATTTAGAAGTACTACAGGAAACATGCTTGTGTGACCGATGAGTTTCTGCCCTTCCCCTGACTCATTGTCTTTGGACTGGAATCACCTGCGGATTTTGACGGCTCTGTCCGGATGAGGATATTGGGTACACAAAGTCAGAAGAGGACAGCAGTTTGAAAGGTCACACGCACTCAAGAGCTGACTCGCCAGCTTCTGCCCGCGACATTCCCCCTCGTTTCCGGAAAATCCGGCAGGAAAGGAAATGCCGGAGCAGTCGAGCTTGGCATTTCCACACACACAACGCGCTAACACTCCTCTCGTGCTTGTGATAATAGCTTCTGTGCTATTAACACCATAGAGAGAGCTGTTGTTTCATGTCAAGAACCTGTTCCCCAGAGAAGGTCAAGATCAGCCACACACACACTTAAAATGGCTTTGCAAAGAAACACAGGATGGTTTTCATTTTAAACGCAACATAAGATAGGTCTGCAGACAAAAGGCGTCTTTCTTAAAAAAACCCTCTTAAAAGACGTTTCTTTAAAGTGTGAGAGTCTGAGCCTCTACCACCTGGCTGGGAGATCTGTACCAGATCTTTTTGCAGAGAAATGTTTCCTATTCTCTTTCTTTTTCCAGCTGTGGCTCTGTGTCCCTGTCTCACTACTATGTGTGAAACACAAGAGGAAAAGTCAAGTGGAAGTTAAAAATGTACATTTAAATGTGTCCCCCAGATCACATTAAGGGTACAAAATAGTTCATTTAAAGTCCATACTGACCCATTGCAGACATGTGGGAAATTGTCTGGTATCATCCAGGTTTTCTCACAGCTGTACATATGTACTGTACCTGTAGTTCATTGTCCTGTAGGATGCACAGCTGTATATCACCCTGCATCTCACCACTGCCAACGCACTGGAGCTCAGCAGGTTGAGCCTGGCCAGTACCTGGATGGGAGACTCCTGGGAAAGCTAAGGTTGCTGCTGGAAGAGGTGTTAGTGGGACCAGTAGGGGGCGCTCACCCTGCAGTCTGTGTGGGTCCTAATGCCCCAATATAGTGACGGGGACACTGTACTCTAAAAAAGGATGAGATATAAAATCGAGGTCCAGACTCTCTGTGGTCATTAAAAATCCCAGGGTGTTTCTCGAGAAGAGTAGGAGTGTTACCCTGGCGTCCTGGCTAAATTTCCCATGAGCCTTTACCAGTCATGCTCTCCTAATAATCCCCATCTCTGAACTGGCTTCATCACTCTGTTCTCCTCCCCACTGAGAGCTGGTGTGTGGGGAGCGGACTGGCGCACTCTTGCTGCCGTCGCATCATCCAGGTGGGGGTACACACTGGTGGTGGTGGAGGAGAGTCCCCATTACTTGCTTTGAATAGAGTGTCCAGAAAAGCGCTATATAAGTGTAAGGAATTAATTACTTGTAGTTCAGTGTCCTGCAGGACATACAGCTGCCTGGATACCAGGGAAGGCAGGGTCAGGGGTCAGCACTGTTTCATTGTAGTGTTGCATCACGTTCATATTACAACAAAACCAAAGCTGTTCATGTTACAGTCCTTCCTAACTGCCGTTAAAAACAAATCCTTCAAAACTTTCAGCTGACACAGTTACGTAAGCCTAGGAATAATGTTTTTTTTTTAAATAGGTCGAACACAAAGACACCGGTAAAGATTTATATTTTTGTCGGGGGTAATTTGCTGAGACCGCGAGCTGGAAAATGAATGGCTCCGGCTGGCGAAATGAGCTGTCTCAGCAGCTCCGCTCCCCGGGAGCAGCCACGAGTTCCACAGCGAAGCCACGGCGAGAGCGGCAGGGACAGAGGGCCGCGCGGGTCAGCCCTGCCCCTGCCCCCGCGCCCGCGTGACGCACGGGCACCGCTGGCGGGCAGGAGCGCAGAGCCCCCCGCCACTGGCCAGCGCCGCTGCTACCTGCCCCACAACGTCAGGTGATCTCGGCGTGGGCTCAGCGCCTCACACACAGCAGAGAGGCACACAGGTGCAGCTCAGACCACACCTCAGCGTTCGTGTCTGCACCGGAGTGCGGAGAAGCATTTTACTTCTAATTCACGGACTTCTGCAGCGGGACGTTGGGGGTAAAACAGAAATAACGTGTGCTATTGTTTAGGAGGATTTGCTGGTCTACGGAGACCTGCATGGAGCACTGGCACACAGAAGGACACGATGGAAGACTTATTACTCCAGATTTATCTGATTTTTTCTGAATTGTATAATGTTAGCATGCCCAGAGGGGTTGGGCAGCCAGTTGACCTTGGACCCCCAGAGGTTTTGTTCTCCTTAAAGAGGGGTTTTTGGTTCCTCTCCTCCGTTGTCTTCTGGCCTTTTCTCTTTCTGTATTGTAACGGCATGTACTGTCACACAGCTTTGTTAAGTGCCTTGGGGCAACCTTGTTGTGAAAGGCGCTTTATAAAAATAAATTTAATTGTATGCAAACACTCTGTATTGAGCTTCCTGGTGCAGGAACCATGTCCGTTCCTCTCCCCAACACACATACAGGCAGTAGGAAGATCAAGTCCAGTGGTCCATTGAATTTTACACAGCATATAAAGGGCTCAGTATTCAGCGTTTACAGGCTTTGACAATGAACCTAATGTCCCTTACTTCTTGTTAAAATAGTCAGTTGAAGTAGCTCTGGTGAACTCCTTGTACAAATTTATACAAGAATGTTTTTAAAACAAGAGAGACCACCACTGTTGCGGCTCCTTACAGACCTTGCGGAGCGCACTCAAACAGCCGAGTGGATCCCTCAAGCTTTCCCTTTCCGCCTTTGACTCTTGCGCCCGGGGCCAAAAAAAATCAAATGAAAAAGAAAACAAAAGTCGAATCCTGTCATTCGCATCTGCGCAGTCGGAGACCACCGAACCAGGGGAAGGTCGCAATCACGCTTGGAGTACCGCCCAGCATCGAGGAATCAAAAGACGCCTGATTTTTTATTTTAACATTCAAATGATCTGCCTCTCAAAGGAAAACGAAATGAGAATGGAACAAAGTAACTCAGACGGTGGTGACCGGGCTATTGAGCCTATCCCTTTCAGATTGGCAGGAGTTATAACAGTAATGGCCCCAGGGAATTCATTCGGCTGCAGGCTCAGGTCTCTTTCAGATGCCTAATTATGCATCACAGAACACTGGCATCGCAGCTCCAGCGTGCCTGTACAGCACGTCATTTTACTACAATTGATTTCCGCGATTCCGACGGGAAGGCGCTTCCCTTCCTGGGCTCACTCTTGCTGCCCAGAACCTAATTGAGGACAGGACGTGGCCTCCTGTCCTGAGCGAAGAGAGAATAATGGCGTGGATAATGAGATTTGTCCCACAATAGCGACTGCCTGGAGGTCAGGAGAGGGAGAAAAAAAAGGCTGGAGGTTTTCAATTCCACACACAGTGCAGTATGAGTATTTAAAAATCTGCTTACATTTTTACCAGATTTAATGGCATTTCCAGTCAGGCTCATTTATATTCACTGATGTAGAAAACTGACCAGATTTACTTTATAAGACTCAGCGCTTTCCAAGCTCAGGTTTCTAGCCATCCACTGAGCTTGAAAAGAGAAGCTCACTCCCAGAAATGAATTTGATAAGTTGGTGAGGTGGGGGGAGGGGTTACAATGACTCGCCTTGCTGGTATAACAGGATATGCTGGATTCTAAATATTTTTGTTTACCATGCACTTTATATAAAAAAGCAATACCAACTGAAATATATTCTAAACTAAATTAAAAATCCTGTGATATATTTTTAAGTGAATGGATTTTGAAAAACGTGCATACTTCTCTGCTGCGCGCAGACTTTGTAGGCTTGAGTACAGGTGCCATGCAGCAGGGCCAGTCAGAGTGGGTGGGGTTCTGCAGGCTTGCTCTGTGCCCCCAGCAAGAGCCCCATCGCTCCTCCTGTCGAAGGTAACCCTAACTGGGGAGTTAGGGAAAGGTTGTCAAAAGTCCGAAGATCGGCAAAACCTGCTACATGTTCTTGAGGTGAGACTTGTTTCAGTGGCACAGTTGTGGAGGACCTGCAGAAGAAGTCACATTCTCCCACTCCACGGCCCCTCAGCTTAACAAAAACACTGACTGAGGTCCTGGACGAGACAGGCATGGCACCAGCGCTGGGTGCAGGAATGAATGGTTCTGTCCCGTGTAAAGTACTGTAAATCCTAAACTTCTAGTGATTCAACTAAACAAACATGCCATGAATAGAATCCAAAAAATCCTTCTGGTTTCCATTTCAGAGCTGACACCTGCTGGAGCTGTCCTGTCTCTATACCAGCATCTCTCTTTAACAGAAAGGGAGAAGAAACAGATTTTTTCCTTCATTTCAGCATGGAATCCTCTCAGACAGCCCCTGTTACCAGATCACGTCAAGACTGCTTGAATGTAACATTGATCAAACAGGAAACAGATGAAAGAGCCTGGGCATCTATACCCACAACCTCTTCTCACGAACCTGTCTGTTCCTCCTTGCATCTGTAGAGTATATCTAGCACATTAAATATGGCTCTTGAGGTACGTGTGGTGCATCACCTGTGTGCAAACCAGTCTGCAACTTTTTGTCCTTTTTACAAACGAGCTATATAGTGCTTTGGAAATGAACCACTCATCCACCTGCAGCTTTTATCAAAGAACTTATAGAGGCTTAGATCTACATTATCTCTCTAAAAGAATGAGTCCATTATGCCAGGTGATATTGCCAGTAGCCATATCACCCTGCAACTCACAGCTGGCTGCCCACTGGAGCTCAGCAGCTGTGAGCCTGGCCAGTACCTGGGTGGGAGAGTCCTGGGAAAAACTAAGGCTGCTGCTGGAAGAGGTGTTAGTGGGGCCAGTAGGGGGCGCTCACCCTGCGGTCTGTGTGTGTCCTTGTGCCCCAGTATAGTGACGGGGACACTATTCCGTAAAATAGGCACCGTCCTTCGGATGAGACGTAAAACCGAGATCCTGACTCTGTGGTCATTAAAAATCCCAGGGTGTTTCTCGAAAAGAGTAGGGGTGTAACCCCGGCATCCTGGCCAGATTTCCCATTGACCAACATTTTCTGCCACTTTTGAACAGTTCTGTTTATTTTTTCCCCAGGAACGTCATGACTTTGGTTGCATCCAAGCCCGTCTGTCCCATGGCGAAAGTAATCAGCCTCACAGCAGGAGCCCTGATCTGGGTCCTGCCAGAGAGGCAGCCTTGGGAAGGGTGCAGTGAACACCCTGGATGAAATAAAGGAGCTTCTGACCGGCTTAAATGCAGGCAAAGGTCAAAGGAGGAGGTCATTCGTTCTAGCTTGTTTAATCATTTAAATATTAAGAGAAGTCATCCACTGGAGCCAGGAAAACTGCGGGCTTTATTTATTTTCATTTCAACCATTGTCCTTGGAGCAGTTCTTTTGCTACAGGATGTCGAGCTTCGGTGAATTAGAAATGTGCGAGAGGAATGTCTTCTTTACCTCACTTTGCCTTTCAGCGAATGTCTTCAAATGCTGTTTGATGTTGCTAATTGGTATTTTAAGAGTCTTGCTAACAGAACAGCAAGGTTTCATCTCACGGTCTGTTTTCTACAGAATGATCTACAGTAAATGCCAAAAATAAGCCAGTTTTGCACATGCGCTGTAAGATCGATTTGATCAACTGAGTCAACTGTGCCTTAAGCAAAATAAAACCCACCAATGTTTTTGAATATGATACAGAAGCATTAAACAAAATTGTTTGAAGTTTTCATATTGTAAGAGGTCCGGATACTCTTTTGAAGTCAAAAGAGCAATTCCTGTGCTTTCGGTTTTAACAAAAGCAAACACTGCTTTACGCCACAGTGGAACCGAGCTTCAGGGTGACTTGCTGGAGCTGGGAAGCTGTGCTGTGACTTTCAGGTCCTGTTGAATCTTTAAGCAAGGTGTTAACTTTTATTTGTTTCTTGCCAATGAAAGTACCAGAAATTGTTACAGAGGTAAACCTATAAGTAAAAACAAGTAAATGAGACCATAAATTAAGCCGCCAACAAGAAAAGTGGATATGGACCACTGAAAGTAGCCATTCTGAACATTTCAGAATTAAAGGACACAAAGTACAGTATAAAGCAAAAAGCTAAGGAATCACATGAAATTGTTTAGACCTATCTCAGACATTCATACACTTATTAATCCAGTGTTACAGCTATCATACCATTATATGTAGGGAATTGTAAAGCTGTGTTTCTTATTTTTTTATGTATCTGAGAAATAAGCATTAAAAAAGTCGTTTATCTCTTGTTCCTGAAGGGTTCCTGAAGGGTTAAATGCAGAAAAAGATAATTTAGTCAAGCTAAAAATCTCGTATAGAGGTCACGTTCTTTTCACCTTCCTCATCCTCTTCATCTTTACAGTTATTGGGAACCGGGTTGCAATATATGTTCTGTGAATAAAAGTGTCGTGCTTGAATAATGTGTAATATCTTATCACCCCAGTAAACCGGCAACAGCTGTTAGTGTCCTTCACATTTCCATGAGCTGCTTTAAGCCACAAGGACTAAAAGGCAGACAGAGTTTTTCTCCTTTCCATCGGCACATTTCCACACTCTTTATAACAATATGACGCGTAACTGTATCTACAGATTGTCTTTATACTGTGCTACAGGTGTCTCGTGTACTGTGCATACTGTAGTCCTCCTGTATTACATGGACAGCCTTGACACTGTCTTCAGAAACCTGTTTGGTAGGAAATGAAAAGACCAGATTCCACACTTGATAAATGGAAGAGGACTGGCTCTGCTGTTACAAGTGAAAACTATTATGTGGATTATTGTTCCTTCCCAGTCAGCAGTTGGGAAGGAGCGAGATCTATCCAGTATTAATCCACTGTGAAGAATTTGCTTTGCAACACATGGTGCCCCCCCCGCTTCAGTATGTAAAACACAGACTGTCTGTAAACGTAAGGGTTGCATCAACTGAAATCTCCGTATCAGGCTGATGTGAATGTGAAATTTTACTTAACAAAACTAGTCCAATAATCTCTTCAAGGCCCAGAGGAAGATTTTTCTCTGATGCAAGTTGCATTGCAGGTTAAAATGCTAATTACAGATCTGAGGAGAAAGTGCAGTGGAGTTAATGGAGTTCAAAAGGCTTATTAGAGGAGAGCATTATTCAAAGCAACAGCAATCTTCTACCTAAATGGCCTTGCTACCATTTCACTGGGTTTTACAAGAAAGTCTACAGCCTTTCATCCTATATTTACAAAAATATAAACAGCTCAGAGAAGAGGAGTGCTTCTTTTGCCAAAATCCTCCTCTGCTGGCTCCCCTCTTCACCAGTCCCCCTGTCCCTGTGTCCCGTCGGGCGGACACAGCTTGAACTGCCATGCTCTGCAGACATTGTGCAGCTCTCACATTAAGCAAAGCAGTTTGTAATGCATCGCATTTCAGGCCAGTCCTACACAGCATAAATCCAGATGCACAAAAGACTGTATGTGATTTGAGTTTACCTTGTATCAGGCCGTCGAGGTAGAACCCAGGCTCTGGCTCACTGGCTAAACAGAGTCAACCTGCTCTGCTGGTAAACTTGATCTTTAAGCCATGCAAGGTAACATCATCCGTTTAAGAGCCCTGAAATACTACAGTATATAGCAGCTCATTTTGGTGAACTAAGTTGCCTCTATTTCCTTGTTTTATAAGGAATGTGTACGGTTTACTGAAACAGGAGCAGAGTCTGAACTCAGAAGACTAGGCTGAATCTGCTGGCTGTTTCACCTAGGGCTACAGCATTCTGATTAAATGGTTAGAAACCTCAATGATTAATCTTTCATGTGGTTGAATGCTCAGACAGCTTTTGCCGTGAAATCTCATACCGTACAGACAGGGCCCTGGGTTTGTCTAGATTTGGCATTGTGACCTGTATTTCAGTTGTCATCCCCGTAGGCACTTAAAGGAATAATTAAGAAATCGGCACAGAAGCTGTGACTAATTGTAAAGAGAAGTGATAATGACGAGCATCCGTGGCCATTAGATAAATTAGATAAATCGATGCATTTTAAAAAAAGGCTTAAACAGATGCAAGAATGGACATACCATTATCAAAATCATTTTACTGTGTGAAAAGTATTTCTTGTGTTCTACACTCTCCACCGATGGATATGGGTGATGTTCACAAGACATTGTTTCATTTTGGATAACACTCAAAAGGCAGAAATAGATATTTCACCACACAAACGCAGGAAACAGAACAAGTCTGACAGGCTGAGATGCTGTGATATACAATGTCACAGTGACATTTGACTGTGCTGCTGTTAACCTGGAAAACAGCCCCAAACTACAGGCATTTCTCAACACATAAAATAAAGGTGAGAAAGGCAATACTTCTAGCAGGTCAGCTGAGGCAGGAATATTTACCCAAAACTGCTGATTTGCACAAGAACAAAAATCCAATAGATGCTTAAAATGTCTGACAGAGTATCTGTACATAAAAAACACACGAAAGGTCACAGACTAGAGAAGGCTGCTGGGCCAGTCTAACTCATCTGGCCGCTAGTGACCGAGCGAGGACATCCCAGCCAGCCACTTCTTGAAAGAAACCAGGCATCGGCTGCGACAACGTAGCAGGGAACCGGGTTCCACAAACCCTTGTATCGGTAGCTCCTACTCACGAGACAACGGATGCCAAAGACCAGTATGTTTTTCCTAATTTTATTGGTTTTTACAAGGACCTCAGTAGTTCACATGCCGGCCATGTGAATTACTGAGGAATCAAATATATTACTAAAGTCAAATGTCAAATGCCAGTGGCCATGTACACCACTCTGTTAATCAACGTGCTGAAGTACATGAGCGCTATTGATAATTGTTGATAACTTGTCAATTGATTATGCATAATTGATGATTATGGTCATGGGGCCAGAGGACTGAAATATCTGTTACAAAGCCATGTTCTGTAACTTGCAGTGCCCCTCCGATAGACAAGTTAAAGAAAGTGGGATGCTTCCCTTTGACGACTGTCTGGTTCCCAATAAATGCCAGCACAGGGTGAAGACTCGAGTTCCGAGGCGAGACTGTTCAGAGTCTATTTTACCAGTACCTCACTTGTTGTTTAAATTATGCATCAACCTGATAAACCGAACAAAAGGAAAACAAGCATTTGTGACACACCGAGACAACAATTACTTTGAAGGGATTTGTGCACGTAAGCCCTCTATGTGATCTCTATTAGAAAAGATACAGAAACTAATTCCAGACACCACAGAAATGAAGTGCACCCTAGCCCCTCCTCTCGCTGCTCAACCCTGTAAACACAGTGCAAAATGAAAGTGAAGGAAACTTCAAAACTCTGTTATCACAGTCTATCAGCTTGGTGTATCAGCAGGACAGAAGAAAGAAACTGTGGCACAGCAAACAATTACACCTCAGCATAAAGTCCTAACTGTGATGCTAGGATGTCCTCATCCTATAGATGTGCAGTATATACTGTACATACAGAATAATTTATTCCAGCTGAAAAGAGAAGAAACGAAACAACGTGTGAGCACCCTCACACACGAAGACGGCTCCATAGCCGAAACGTTGTGTTTCCTTTCTTCTCTTTTCAGCTGGAATAAACCTTTAACTTTAACTGTTCCTTTGCAGTAAACAGTATACACAGCACAGACCTGCAGTATGTATACACAGCGCAGACCCGTAGTGTATATACACAGCACAGACCCACAGTATACTGTATATAAACAGCACAGACCTGCAGTATACTCTATATACACAGCACAGACCCGCAGTATACTGTATAAACACAGCACAGACCTGCAGTACACTGTATAAACACAGCACAGACCTGCAGAATACTGTATAAACACAGCACAGACCTGCAGTACACTGTATATACACAGCACAGACCTGCAGAATACTGTATAAACACAGCACAGACCTGCAGTACACTGTATATACACAGCACAGACCCACAGTATACTGTATATACACAGCACAGACCCACAATATACTGTATATAAACAGCACAGACCTGCAGTACACTGTATATACATAGCACAGACCCACAGTATACTGTATATACACAGCACAGACCCACAGTATACTGTATATACACAGCACAGACCCACAATATACTGTATATAAACAGCACAGACCTGCAGTACACTGTATATACATAGCACAGACCCACAGTATACTGTATAAACACAGCACAGACCTGCAGTATACTGTATAAACACAGCACAGACCCACAGTATACTGTATATACACAGCACAGACCTGCAGTATACTGTATATACACAGCACAGACCTGCAGTACACTGTATATACACAGCACAGACCCACAGTATACTGTATATACACAGCACAGACCCGCAGTATACTGTATAAACACAGCACAGACCCGCAGTACACTGTATATACACGGCACAGACCCACAGTATACTGTATATACACAGCACAGACCTGCAGTACACTGTATAAACACAGCACAGACCTGCAGTACACTGTATATACACAGCACAGACCCGCAGTATACTGTATATACACAGCACAGACCTGCAGTATACTGTATATACACAGCACAGACCTGCAGTACACTGTATATACACAGCACAGACCCACAGTATACTGTATATACACAGCACAGACCTGCAGTACACTGTATATACACAGCACAGACCCGCAGTACACTGTATATACACAGCACAGACCCGCAGTATACTGTATATACACAGCACAGACCTGCAGTATACTGTATATACACAGCACAGACCTGCAGTACACTGTATAAACACAGCACAGACCTGCAGTATACTGTATATACACAGCACAGACCTGCAGTACACTGTATATACACAGCACAGACCCACAGTATACTGTATATACACAGCACAGACCCGCAGTACACTGTATAAACACAGCACAGACCTGCAGTATACTGTATATACACAGCACAGACCTGCAGTACACTGTATATACAGTACACAGCACAGACCCGCAGTATACTGTATATAAACAGCACAGACCCACAGTATACTGTATATACACAGCACAGACCCGCAGTACACTGTATATACACAGCACAGACCCACAGTATACTGTATATACACAGCACAGACCTGCAGTATACTGTATAAACACAGCACAGACCTGCAGTACACTGTATAAACACAGCACAGACCTGCAGTATACTGTATATACACAGCACAGACCTGCAGTATACTGTATAAACACAGCACAGACCCACAGTACACTGTATATACAGTACACAGCACAGACCTGCAGTACACTGTATATACACAGCACAGACCTGCAGTACACTGTATATACAGTACACAGCACAGACCTGCAGTACACTGTATATACACAGCACAGACCCACAGTACACTGTATATACAGTACACAGCACAGACCCGCAGTATACTGTATATACACAGCACAGACCCGCAGTATACTGTATATACACAGCACAGACCCGCAGTACACTGTATATACACAGCACAGACCCACAGTATACTGTATATACACAGCACAGACCTGCAGTACACTGTATAAACACAGCACAGACCTGCAGTATACTGTATATACACAGCACAGACCCGCAGTATACTGTATATACACAGCACAGACCTGCAGTACACTGTATAAACACAGCACAGACCCGCAGTATACTGTATATACACAGCACAGACCCACAGTATACTGTATATACACAGCACAGACCCACAGTATACTGTATAAACACAGCACAGACCTGCAGTATACTGTATAAACACAGCACAGACCCATAGTATACTGTATATACACAGCACAGACCTGCAGTATACTGTATATACACAGCACAGACCCGCAGTACACTGTATATACACAGCACAGACCCACAGTATACTGTATAACCACAGCACAGACCTGCAGTATACTGTATATACACAGCACAGACCTGCAGTACACTGTATAAACACAGCACAGACCTGCAGTATACTGTATAAACACAGCACAGACCCACAGTATACTGTATATAAACAGCACAGACCTGCAGTATACTGTATATACACAGCACAGACCCACACTACACTGTATATACACAGCACAGACCTGCAGTATACTGTATATACACAGCACAGACCCGCAGTACACTGTATATACACAGCACAGACCCACAGTATACTGTATAAACACAGCACAGACCTGCAGTATACTGTATATACACAGCACAGACCCACAGTATACTGTATATACACAGCACAGACCTGCAGTACACTGTATAAACACAGCACAGACCTGCAGTATACTGTATAAACACAGCACAGACCTGCAGTATACTGTATATACACAGCACAGACCTGCAGTATACTGTATAAACACAGCACAGACCCACAGTACACTGTATATACACAGCACAGACCTGCAGTATACTGTATATACACAGCACAGACCTGCAGTATACTGTATATACACAGCACAGACCTGCAGTACACTGTATATACACAGCACAGACCCACAGTATACTGTATATACACAGCACAGACCTGCAGTATACGCAAAACAATTTAGTGATGATTGAGTCATCTATTCCACTGGCCTCAAGGAGCTTTGCAGCTGCACACTCTGTGATAAATGGAGAAGTACAGTGGGTGCTCCCTCAGAAGAGGGAGCTCTCTGTCCAGCGTGTCCTTGAAGGCAGTCTCCTGGGTACTCTTCCCCTGGAATGGCTTTATACACAACACCGCGATGAAAAGCACGACTTTGCTCGCAGTTTGTAGTAGTTTCCTGAGCTGCAGCTCCATGTGAAGATTGTTCACTGGAAACCTGTGCGGTAAGAGCTAAGAATTCATACCTTTACTCCCCCCCCCCCCCCGACAAAATACAGATCACTGCAAAAAATAAACTTCTTTTCTGGAGATATTCTGTTACATTTTTGCCCATTTGGTGAATCCACACACCTCAGTCCTACAGACGGACAAAGGCATGAAAATCAGTTCTGTTTCCAGCACCCTTTCCACCTTGCAGTTGCTACAACGCAGGGCTGTGACACTGATCTGTCATTTCCTCTTGGCTGCCCTGTTGACTTCAATGCGTTGCGTCTGTGACTGGGCCATGAGGGAAGTGGGCATGAGCACCCTGCAAGCAGACCCAGGGACGAAAGCGCACCGACGCTGCCTGTTCGCGCCTCCGGAGCGACACCCGCCAGTCAAAACCCCACCTAAAAATAGTTATCTGGCAAAACTGACGCCACGGCATTCCTGAAACTACCGGCGTTGTGACGACCGCGGGCCCGTGGCACGGCCGGTCTCCTCCCGCCCCCCCCAGGACACGGAGGGTGAGGACCGCTGGTGGCTCCAAACCGTCCTGTTGTGGGGGGGGCGTCTGATCCCAGACACACACGAACTAGCTGCGTGACTCCTGGGAAACAGAAGGAAGAGAGCCAAAGCACAGGACAGCCTCCTCTCCGCTGCAGCCGAGGAGCTGGGCCTCAGTGCACCTGCAACACCGGCGCGAGCATCAAGAACTGATGCAAACACCGGCTCAGTCTTCGCCTCGGACACTTCATCAAATTCATTTAGTTTGGGCTCAGATCTACTAACTCTGTCCAGTGAGTCAAGTCTTACAGATACCTTTCTTTCTCTGTTAAAAAAGTTTTTTAAATATGCATGTGCTACAGTAGTGGAAGGCCCCCGACTAGCTCTGCTGGTAGAGCATGAGACTCACGATCTCAGGGTAGTGGGTTCGTGTCCCACGGTGCACCAAGTTCTCTAATAACCCACACTGGGCAGCAGCAGTGGGGCGGCGGTGTTGGCGGTATCTGAGCAGAAGAAAGGCCTGGCGATCTTCCTTCCTACCTTGTCCTGAAAGCTCTATGGATCGTGACGGTGGGATTGTCCATAGGGTCGCCAGGAGTCGATCCCGACTCGACGGCACTCAACCACCACAGTAATGGAAGGTAAACAGACCTGCACATAAGGATTCAAACCCACTAACCGGTATGAAATGCTCAGGGTAGACCGGGCTCCCTACTGGAACTTCACTGCTTGGATCAGCCACAGCCAACAGTAACAAAAAAAAGCAAGAAGCGAGCTAACTCACTTCCACTGAGGACAGGACCGTTTGTGTTCGAATACTATTCACATAAAAACGTCCCCCAGTTTTTGCAACAAACGCAGGAATCAAAATTTCTTCACAAGGCAAGCTATTCCAAACTGTGAATAATTACAAATATCCTTAGAATTTGACCTGACTTGTGTACATCTACTGTTTCATACCATTACCCCCCCAAAAAAAACAGATCCACACACCTCAATCCTTCAAACTTATTAAATGTAACAAATACATAGAAAATTTGTTTTCCTTGGGATGATTTTATGATGTAAACTCTAGAAAGCAACAAAGATGAACCGCAAAATGCACAGAAGCAGGATGAAAGATTGAACAAGCATTACACGGGTCTGTATGGTTTTGTACTTGTCTCTTCACTGATGACAGCTTACAAATATAATGTCACTGAAAAAGACAGGGCACCAGTGACAGGATAACTGTGATCATTATGTATCCAATTTCAGAAGAGCGCAGCTATTAGAAATTGAGAGTAAAGCATCATTCACAGACAAGTTATCATTATTGTAGAGAGCAACCCTACGTGTCATAAATTACATCTTAAATCCTTACATTGTGGGAGCTTGCCTCCTATGGGCTGTGGGCATGTTCAAGGTATCTGGTTTTATACATATCAATCCAAACAGGGAAAATCAGGACTTAAAACTCAGTGAAATAAAAAGGAATAAATCTGTAAAAGGCTGCCAATTCCTCAAGCATTTTACTGATGTTTAATGCCCTGAATGCCTTCTAAAACAACAGTAGGGTTGTAAAGAATAATTCCCTTGACAGTCAGTGTCACACAGATGAAAACAGAGACAGAATAAAGTAAAACAGTTTGACCACACATGGGACACAGAAGGTTTCAGATTCTGCTTTTAAAATACTCAAGCTGTTATGTAACTCCACATTAAGTACTGCTCCTGTAAAAAGGCTTAATGTGAAATGTGGGAAAAATAAAAACATAACATAAAGCACAAAAACGCAGTTTATAAGAAACACGCTGCTGAACATCCATGATGAGATGTAGCTACATTTCTAAAAAAAAGAGACTTTAGTACCAATCCTGATGTTCATCAACCAAGAGTAGGTACAGGTGGCGATTCACTCAGCCCTGGCACCACAGTGCAGCGAGTTACCTGAGCTTTCACTGTGCCAAACACAACCCAGTGCTCTGTGCAGTGTGGAACACAGCCTCATTGGGAAATACTGTACATCCAGGGTGCTGTGATAGCAGAGAGCTGGACATCACGCTAAGAGCAATGCCAGTACTTTCACCCAAAAGCAAACACAAAGCTACAGAACAGATTTTTCCCCAGCTCTGACAGCAGCGAGTAGCCATAGCTACCAGCAATACACAGCGGACTACCAGAGATATACCTGAGCCCCGGGAGACACACACAGACTACAACACTCACAGCAGCAAGAGGAAAATACTTTCCTTCTGCTCTGATAATCTGAAGAGCGTACATATCTTATATTTAATAACCAAGATGAATTTAGTACAAGGACAGAGCCGCCGTGCAAAAACAGAATGCCTAATAAGAGTATTTTTATTGACAAAGGTTTACTCATCTGTATTTCCATTTTGCAGCAGGTTTTATGCTTAGCTATTAGGAGTAGCATGAATCATTTTTTCCAAATATTTCCCAGTAGTGTCTGTTGACACGTGCTGTATGGGCCCTGGCTGTTCCCTCCGCGTTTAAGAAAAACTACTGGCGTGTGTCTTCTGAAATTCATGCCACACTGCAGAGATCGGTATTGTTTTCTAACCAAATGCAAAAGCCTGGGCTTATGTATTTTCAGTGTCTTTCTTCCTTTATTCTGAAGGATGTGAACTTTGCAGAATCCTCATATGGGACAGTCTGGAAAGGACAGACAGTGTCTCAAAGGGGCGCCGTAGAATGTATTCGATTTTCTTATCTTGAGAAGCAATACAAGCTCGGAATAATAAGGAACACAGGCACTCAAATCCCTGGCAGCCGTTTACATCAGAAAATGGACTTTACATCACGAACAAAAACATTAAAATGATCTGTATAGTCAAGCAAAATAAAAAAGTGTGCTTTGACTTCATGTTCCACAGAAACGTAAACAAGACACAGGCTATTACAACCTATGACAAGTATGAACACAGCAGTCCGAAAAAACAGTGAAACCTTATCCCTGCACTTCGAGGCTGGTGCACAGGAGACTGAGCGGCAGCAGGAGCAGTGGGGTTAGTAGCCGTATGTACTCAGTTGACTGCTTATACTGTAGCATCTGCACTTCCTGCTCTGTCAGCACACGACTCTGACATGTTTCTGCTGCGGCTCAAGTGAATGGAGGCCGAGACGTCTTTAATAAGATGGAGCAATAAATGATGACACGTCGCAGCCCGTACTGCTGCTCCTGCAGAGGAATAGCCGAGCCGTGAGCTCAGTGTGCTACGGAGAGGAGTCCTCGTGGAAATCAGATCTCCAAAATCCTCTCCTTCCGGGGTCTGCTCTGGCCTGACTCACTGGTGTTTGTGGTGCTGCTTCAGACTGTTCTACAGGGCGCTGAGACCCTGCTTGTTCGGGACTGTTCTACAGGGCTCTGAGACCCTGCTTGTTCAGGACTGTTCTACAGGGGGCTGAGACCCTGCTTGTTCAGGACTGTTCTACAGGGGACCGAGACCCTGCTTGTTCAGGACTGTTCTACAGGGAGCTGAGACCCTGCTTGTTCAGGACTGTTCTACGGGGGGCTGAGACCCTGCTTGTTCGGGACTGTTCTACGGGGGGCTGAGACCCTGCTTGTTCGGGACTGTTCTACAGGGATACAGGGCGCTGAGACCCTGCTTGTTCGGGACTGTTCTACAGGGAGCTGAGACCCTGCTTGTTCAGGACTGTTCTACAGGGAGCTGAGACCCTGCTTGTTCAGGACTGTTCTACAGGGGGCTGAGACCCTGCTTGTTCAGGACTGTTCTACAGGGAGCTGAGACCCTGCTTGTTCAGGACTGTTCTACAGGGGGCTGAGACCCTGCTTGTTCGGGACTGTTCTACAGGGAGCTGAGACCCTGCTTGTTCAGGACTGTTCTACAGGGGGCTGAGACCCTGCTTGTTCGGGACTGTTCTACAGGGCGCTGAGACCCTGCTTGTTTGGGACTGTTCTACAGGGGGCTGAGACCCTGCTTGTTCGGGACTGTTCTACAGGGCGCTGAGACCCTGCTTGTTCAGGACTGTTCTACAGGGCGCTGAGACCCTGCTTGTTCAGGACTGTTCTACGGGGGGCTGAGACCCTGCTTGTTCAGGACTGTTCTACAGGGAGCTGAGACCCTGCTTGTTCAGGACTGTTCTACAGGGAGCTGAGACCCTGCTTGTTCGGGACTGTTCTACAGGGAGCTGAGACCCTGCTTGTTCAGGACTGTTCTACAGGGGGCTGAGACCCTGCTTGTTCAGGACTGTTCTACAGGGGGCTGAGACCCTGCTTGTTCGGGACTGTTCTACAGGGGGCCGAGACCCTGCTTGTTCGGGACTGTTCTACAGGGGGCTGAGACCCTGCTTGTTCAGGACTGTTCTACAGGGGACCGAGACCCTGCTTGTTCAGGACTGTTCTACGGGGGGCTGAGACCCTGCTTGTTCGGGACTGTTCTACAGGGGGCTGAGACCCTGCTTGTTCAGGACTGTTCTACGGGGGGCTGAGACCCTGCTTGTTCAGGACTGTTCTACGGGGGGCTGAGACCCTGCTTGTTCAGGACTGTTCTACGGGGGGCTGAGACCCTGCTTGTTCAGGACTGTTCTACAGGGGGCTGAGACCCTGCTTGTTCAGGACTGTTCTACAGGGGGCTGAGACCCTGCTTGTTCAGGACTGTTCTACGGGGGGCTGAGACCCTGCTTGTTCAGGACTGTTCTACAGGGGGCTGAGACCCTGCTTGTTCGGGACTGTTCTACAGGGGGCTGAGACCCTGCTTGTTCAGGACTGTTCTACAGGGGTTTGAGCTGAATGCTTGTTTCTACTCTCGCAATTCACAATGAACGTTAAAGCCTCTGGGAAGCGTCTTAACTGAGCATGTTCTTCCCTTATAAACTCACTGTAAGCCAAGTGACTCCACCCTGAGCAGTCTGTTGTGCAACGGTTCAAATACAGCGCAGCCCGCCACCTCAGAATGTAAATCTAATTTGCATGCAACTTTTCCTATTTCACGATTTATGTATTTATATAAGATAATATTATTTTTATTTATTTTAATGTAATACTTTAGCTTGAAGGTTGTTTTTTTTTAAAGAAAAAAACACTATATATATATATCTTTGCTCCAAAAATACAAGTAATGATTATGTACCTAATAACATTCTTAGGTATAACTAGAATTGATGTTTTTATCGACTAAAATTATTGACAAATGCAAAGCAGTAAAGACACAAGTTAATGCGCTTAAAATGAATAGCTCAGGTTGCGGCTGTCAAGTAAAACCGATGCACTCGCTCAAGTCCTGACACACCTGCTCCAACACGGAAGACAATTAACCTGCCACTCATTTCCTGTTTCCCCGGTCACCGCTGATCCCTTCACTCTGCAGCAGACAAATCACGGACAGGTCCGCCCCCATGCCTCACAGCATGTTCGCAAAAAATACAGTTCAAGGAAACAGCACTCCGGTGTCCGCACGCACGGTACAGCCAGTACAGCGGTTGCATACTGTACAGTATGTATATCATGACATCACCGTTTTGACAACGCGGAAAACGCCTGTTGCCGTGCTCGCTAGTGCCACTAACTCTTCCTGAACACCTGGAGCAGTTTTCTAAAGAACAAAACCACGCACACTGATCACTGCTTGTGCCGTCTCACTCCCCCAGACTCCCAGAGTCGCCCGCATTTCCAGCTCCTACCTGCCCGTAACTTTATTTCCGAAGCCGCCAAGCACGTTGCGGTGAAGGCGGGGGGGGGGGGGGGAGGGAGTCCGTCAAGGTTAAACCGCACGCCGGCGTGTTTACATCCCGCCGGAGCGCCGGTGATCTCCGCTTCTCCGCCCCGCCGGAGCGACAGCGTGCGGTCGCTCATCCCCGCTCACGGGCGCTACTCCGGCATCGCCCCCGGGGTGTCAGCGCACACAGCCCGGGGCTCGTTCAGCTCCACCTCGGCCGTGACACAGAGCCCCGCAGACTTGTTCGGGCTGATCAAGTAAGACAGTCCCTCTTTCCCTGCTTTGCCCTTCAGCGAAAATTTAACATACTTAACAGGGCCCGATAACAAAAAAAAAACAACCCCAACAAAACAAACACAAAACACCAGCCAACTAGGAAGGCTCACGACCTGTCACATCCCTCCAGCACCCATTCGTCAGCGGGACGGCACGGCGAGGCGGCCCGAGCGGACGTCTCCATGGAGGGGGCAGGCTGCACGCCCCTCGCCGCCCTCCCGGACCCCGGACCGCGGCTCGCTCATCGCCTTTGCCCCGCCGCCGAGGAATGGATGCCCTTGGGGTCATCCGCGCCCCCCCCCCCCCCCACACCCACCCACCCGGCCGGGGCTGACCTGCCTTTGCAGAAACACCCGGCGCACTGCTTGGACTGACAACTCGCATCGCTCCCCGCAGACCGAAACGGAAAGGTGCGACTGAAAACAAGACAGACAGACACACACACACACACAGAGAGACGAAAGCAGCCCTTACCTGCACGTGCCCCTGGTACATATTGAGCACAAAGTCACACGCCGCTTCCCCCGTCAGTCGAGCGCCTGCAGAGCAGCCTGGCCGGGGGCACGCATGGGTGCCCGGCGCCGGGACGCGACGGGAGCTGTCCTTGGTGCCGAGCGGGTGCCGAGCGCGTGCCGGCTGCGCGGAGCGGAGGAGAGGCAAGGCACGGCGCGCGGACCACAGTTCAACGCCAGGCGCTCCTCAGCCGTCACGTTACCGCTTCGGGGAGGGAGGGAGGGGGCGGGAGGGGGCCGAGCCAGGACGAGAGAGAGAGAGAGAGAAACTTCTGCTCGCTGTGGGGGCGGGGACCCGGCGGGACCGTCTCCTCGGGCTGCTGACCTCCGCGGGTCGCTCGCGCGCTGCGGCTCGCGTGGGTTGCCGTGAAAGCACACCCGCGCGCCCGCCGTCCTCACGTGCTGCGGGGCGGCCGGCGGCCGGCAAGGGCGCGCGCACCCGCGCGGGAGAGGGGCGAGGCGAGGCGAGGCGCCGTCTCGGGGCGGGCGCGCGATCGCCACACCAGACAGCAGCAGCGGCGGCGGTGACGACGGGCGCCGCTCCCCCCCCCCCCCTCCCCGTAATAAAGCGAGTCTTGCACGGTTTCGGGGGCCACCCGGGGCGGCCTCTCGGGTGTGTGTCCTGCCCCCGTTCGTACGGCAGGTGCGGTGCCGACGGCCGTCTCCGAGTAGGGCCGGGCGCTGGGGGGGTCCGACCAGCCTCTCCTCCTGTCGGTACCGAGCAGTCACTGTAACTGTTAGGAAATGCCATGATCCGTCTACATACACATGCAGACCGGAACCGGGGCTGCTCTCACAGAACTGAACCGTCTAACGCATCGTAAGCGCCTCATTATTGTCTAAATTTCCTTTCGGAAAAAAACTTTTTCTTCCCTGTGGTTTAAAAACGAGAAATCTGTTGTTCGGCTGTGTGGATTTTGCTGCTTTGCTGCTTTGTAACTTGTTCAGACTTCAAGTATGACGATTTTACATATAACATTTTGGGCGGTAAGCGACAATACAAAAAAGCTATTAGGCGTTTGGATAACGTGCTTACTGAAACTTCAAATGACGCTAAAACAAGCTCCATTACCTCAGACTACTTGAACTGAATGTGCCGTAGAGAGGCCCTCGGAGGAGCTGTAATTTGAAGCGAGCTAGTGTGAACTCTTGCTACGGATTCAGAGACGGGAGCGATTAACATTTAATTTTCTGTGCACGTCAAGTGCGTCTTCTTCCAAGAAACCACTGCACGGTCAATTTCCAGAAGACGCAGGGTGTGCTTGTTAGAATAGCACTCCTGGAAAAAACAGTTAGACCTTTATTTAAATCACCCAAGCTTTATTTTGCTACTACAAGTTAGTTAGTTTGCTCCTCTACAGTATCGCCTACTAGTGTTTGATAGTAATGTTGCTAGCAATACATCTGAGAGAGTCAGAGTGGCTATTGTTCCCCTAGGGAGAGCTTTGAGAAATATTTAAGTCCCCATTTCTGCTTCTGCTGAACATCTGCAGCCTAGAAAGGTAAAAATCTGTTAATCCAACCCAAAGATCCCTTTCAAGGAGCAAACACAATGGTTGCAATGAAAAGGGTCTTTTCTGGTATTCCTGATTCTGATGCCCCGTGCCAGGGTGCTGTTTAGGCTACAGTCACGGTGAGGTTTTTGCACAGCAGAGATGGGTTCTCATCACATTCATGGGGCCGTGTATGAATACCTCAGAAACATACTTAGTCTCGGAAGTGGTTGCACTGTAAATGGAAGTTATTAACCGTTAACAACGATAAGTCGGTCGCACACAGCTGTGCCTAATCCCCGTCGTTATGAAAGTAACTCTGTATAATCGAGCACAAACACCTCCCTTTGCACTCGGCTCTCGGGGATCTCCCCTCCAGCCCACCTCCGCCTGGGCAGCTGCCCCCTGGCTCACTCGCTCTGCATGGGGCTCGAGTGCCAGGAGACTGCCCATCAGGCAGGTCAAGCCAAACGTCATAGAACGCCTTCACAAAGCCTTCACAAAGCCTTCAATTCTCGGTCAGTTGCCAAGTGAAAGAACTGCTGTCAAATATTAGCTTCCTATTGGGTTTCAGCTTTGGAATAACTGGCTCAGTCTTGAGCCAAGCAGAGAATTCCTTTGTTCCCTTCGTTTTAAATTTTACACCCTGTTGCATTAAAGAAAATTGATTGATTGTTTTACCGTCCTCCTCAAGATTCCTTGAACTTCCTTATTTAAAAAAAAATGAAGTGCCCAGACTGCCCGTTTTCCTGTTTCTGTGCCACGTGGCGTGGCTTAATTAATCCCATCAGCGCCTTAGAGGTGCGCTCGTCCAGCTGGCGCTGTCGTGCGCGTTGCTGGGTCATGTCATTGCTTCATCCGTGCAGCCCGGGCAGCTTGTGGCTGTGTTGCACTGGACATGAGACAGTGAAGTGGGTGAGCGTGAAAGGTCACTGTTGACGCCCTGTGCGAGGAGAGCGAGTGTGAAGAGCACAAAGAGGCTCCCACACTCAAAGACACCGAGACTAACGCTGGCCAGGTTTATATGGGCCCTGGAGAAACTGCCAGAGTGTTTTATTCTGTGTATTAATGAAAAGGAATCACCCTGCAAAGTTACCTAGCCAAAGTGGAAGCTTCTGCTATACCTTTGTAGAAAGCATCCATAGCTGCACTACCCACACTCTTTGGGCATGAGGTGCTATTATCTAATGACCAGACAACAACTGACTTCCAATATGGCGTTGTCACAGCCGAAGCCCCAGTTCAGTTACAATGCCATAAATACAGTGTAACACGAGCCAAAACATAACAGAAACAACAAACAGTTTTACAAACAAAACACAGGCCTTTATTTCCTTTTTTCCCAAACAAAAGCTAAACAAATACAAACCACGCTCTTCTATCCAAACACGCTCTAGCTCTCTAGCCCGACTCCATCCTGAGAAGAAACCAGCTTCCCCCCCCCCCAAAGGAAAGCCTCCTGCAAAATATCTTTACTCCTCTCGCACTTCCCTATTCACATAAAATAAAATAGCAAATTCAATGCAAAAGAGAAGAGGAGGAAATCCAACACAAAAGGCACCGTGAACATGTCAGGAAAACATCAGAGTCTGGTGCATTAATGAGCACAAGCAGTCACAGCACAGGACCCGGCCTGTGTGAGAGAGCACAGGGCTGCCTGACAGATCTTCCGCAGGGAAAGGCCAGACCCTGCCATCAAGACCACGCCTCCTCTCACTCAGGTGTGCTCCTGTCACAATTAAAGTCCAATCAGAGATTAAGAAGATGCACACAAAGGTCATAACAGGCATTTCATACATTTAACTGAGCTTTAAACTCCAACACTTATTTACTATGGAAAATGAAGAATTTAAAAAGCTATAAAGGCACCTTTTGTCTTGCCTTGGCGGAGGCAAATACGGTTCTCGTCTGAGAGTAATTAATTCTTCAATCTCCAGTCCGCTCGCAAGCTTGTCTTTGGACTTCCCGAGGGTTAACGTGGAAGAATGCCTACTGGGTGTCAGCCGTTGTCATTCATTTTCACTGCTGTTCAACTGGGGTTAGGTTTAGTTATTCTTCTGTACGTTGTTCTTCATGTTGGCATGCAGTAGCTTTCCAGCGTCTCTTCTAGAACAGAGCTATAAAACTGAGACCATGCTGACATCAATCCTGGAATGGGGAGCTATGTACTGTATGTACTATTTACCTAAGAAAGGACATTAACAAAGGGTACATCATGTAGTTGTTAAGACCACAAATTGCAATCAATTTCATCTTAAATATTTAATTTGAACACAAGATGGTGTGTGCCCTGTGATGGACTGGCGTCCCATCCAGGGTGTGTCCTGCCTTGTGCCCAGTGCTTGCTGGGATAGACTCTGGCCCCAACACGACCCTGAACTGGATGAAGCCGTTAGCAAATGGGTGGGTGGGTGGGTAGTTTATGCTGCAGAAATCCACTCTTACAAATCACACTTAAAGGTGTTGAAGAACAATATTTCTTTTTTCAAATCAAAATACTAAGCCTGTTACATAATTTATTTTGTTAGGGTAAACGCATGGATGTCTTCATCCTCTGGTGTCTTGGCAACAAAATTGTCTCTCTAAACTCTTTATTCTGAGAACAAGACAACATTGAAAATCACAGAATATAACGCTATAACCATAAACATTGTAAAAACAAGTAGCTATGAGTGCTTTGTCTAACTTAAGACTACTACATCTTAAAGTGGCTTCCTTCAAGAGACTACTCTTTCACAACACAGCTAAAATATTAGAATTGCTGCCTTAAGTTATAATAATGCAATGAGTCTGTGAATAAAGTATTTTTACTAATTCATAACTCCATACATACAGTATGTGAATGTGGTGTCAAGGTACATTTCCCATTCCTTTATCTAAATAAGATAAAGATAGAATAAGAATATTCTATAAGAATAATCTAGAATAATAAAAATAAATCCAGATAAAGTGTAAATCCTGTATTAGAAAAAGCTCAGTGCTAACATGTGCACATAGTAAAAGCACTGTGTGTTGAGTGGTTTCCTCAGTTCATCATGGTGACAATAACTGATAGAGGTGAAGCCCATCATCTGTAAGCTACAGTGCAGAAAATCCCAGGCCATACATTATGTAGACACTCTGTATGTAGTTCAGTTCCCAGACCGCCTAATTTTCTTAAAAATAAACTGTTCGGCCATCATTCTTTGTAATAAATACAATGTAAAACACAAGAGCAGGAATATTTCAATACACAGAGCCACACTCCATTTGCATATCCTTACCGTAGTGGTTCCCACACAGAGACAGCAGCTGACATATGGTTCAGGGCAGCAGGTAAGGTAAATTACTCAGGGCTGAAAGCTCTTGTCTGCGCTCGGGCTGCATGCCGTTTTCATTCTGAATCTCAATGATTAGTGCATCACAGTGGTGACACAGTGGGCATGATTGTAAGAGGGATCACTAAAAGTCTGCCCACGACGTCTGCAGCTGAGCGGCGACTCTCCTGTGCAAGCGCACTGCTCCCTTGGCAAGCTGCGTGACCGAGTGCAGGACCCTGCCCACGGAGGAGGCTGCAGCTGGTCAGCCGGCCAGCCTGTCACGTTAAGGAACTGTCCAGTAATTCCGGTACCTGCTGACGTGGAATGTTGTCAATCGGATGCAAAAGTGATGGTAATGACCTGTTTTAAATAATAATAAGAAAGGAGCCAGAATAGCAGGCTTTGGTACATCGGGAAAATCCATCAGCAGTATGAATGGCCTCACAGCTGGCACCTACGTGGAGATTAATTATGTATTAAACTCTATTAGCTCATGCATAGATAATGTGTGCAGATACAGTATATAATCCATATATGTAACTAAGATCTTCGCTCCTCTCCTTAATTCCTCAGAGGTGCTGCTGAAGTGCAGATTGGCACCCCATTTTCTGATTTACACGAACGTGTAAAAGTTGCTGCTCTGAAATGAAGAGCCCCTTGCCCACCTTGTTGCTGCCGCTTGTCACCTGAGCTCCGTCTCCAGTGCCGACGGGGACAGAGGAATGCCGGTATTGCCAGCTGGGCGTATTCAGGGCTGGCGTAGAAGTTCAGTGTCCCGGCTGTTTCGACAGATCCTAGTTATCGCAGCCCCTGTTCTGTGGGAAACGTATACAGTAGCAGGACTGACTCGTTCCCTGAAACACGTGCACGAGTCTAACTCTTGCACCCCGGCACATAAGAGCTTGCTCAGCTGGCGTGTTTTATTGGGATTTTCCCCGGCTGGAGAACTGCCGGTGGTGATTGCACGGGTTCTCCATAGTAGAGCAGGAGACCTCTGCCCAAGTCTCCAGGAGTTCTCCGGCAGGAAGGGCTACTGCTCTTTCCTGCTGTCCTCGGGATCCGTCATTTAGAGCCCTGTCGGTTCTCAGCATCCAGAAGATGCGTCTGCTGCTCTCTAGGCCTGACATCCGGACTCTGGACGGATTTGCGTTTTATCCTTGATGTACATTACACTGCAGCTGGAGATACACATTAGCACTGCATATGTCTCCCAAAGGCATTTGCGGTTTCACAGTTCTGATTTAAACAAAACACAAAGTGTTCAAGGATCTAATGCAAAATTGAATATTGAATCAGTCCGACGATTCCATGTTCTTATTTTCATGTTTTGTTAACAGGTCCAGTGTTTTTAGCAGAACACGTCAGTGGAGAACTGCTGGATTTTGACGGATTTTCACTCTGGTGCTCTCTGTCCATCACCAGCTGTACAAAAAGGCTGTGAGTGAAGAGTAGTGTGTGAAGGACATACTGCAAACTGTTTTCATGTGGTTGCATTTTACATCCTTTTGATCAGAAGGTCTAAGTAGACATTGTAAGTAATAATCACAATGCACCATAACATGTTGAAAAGATTGACCACTTAACAGCATGGCAAGGCCAGTAATTTCTCTCATGAAAATCTCAAAGATATCAGTATGGGTTAGAATTATAAAAAGGGGACGTGATACCTTGCTTAGAGTGCTGGTTATTTTAAATCTTTTAGATATTTTTTTAACAATAAAGTTCTTAGGCATTTCAGTTCTCATCAAGGCCTCAGAAGTTGTTTTCTGACCAAGAGTTAGAGAAAGTATGACAATACGGAAGTATTATTAAAACTCAAACTGACACCTCAATTTAACAGTACATCAATTTGTGTGTAATATAGAGTACTCTGTCATGAATTACTTGTATGTATGTACTTGTATCATGTACTCTGATATAGAGTACAAATGCATTGTTCTTTTTCATTCAGTATTTTACGTTTTTTACATGGGTTATATTCGTAGTGCAGAATCTGTCTCCCATAATCTTTGATTCACCCAAGTCCCTTAATTTTTTAAAATCACTATCTCTTTTGAGCTTTGTCATTTATATTTTTTTCTAATGTTAATATGTGCACAAGGCAGGGCTAAAATATGTTAAGTTAAAAGTTAAAAATATGAATGCTCAGATTCCGATTGTGTAATTAGTGGTGTGCCCCAGGGATCTGTCCTAGGACCACTGCCCATCCACATCTATTTTAGTGAGTTAGTCACTTTATTGCACAAAGGGTTGTGGGGTCTAAAACAGTCACCCAGCCATGTTACACTGGCTTCTTTCAAGAAACAGATGGATGAATGAAATGATCAAGAAGGAGTAAATGACCTTCTCTCATTTGCTACGTTCTTAATATTTTTTCATTCTGTAAAAATATCAGACATAGAAGTGACAACTTTTCCATCTTTTTACACTGTTCAGAAAGCTCCACACAAGGTCTCGTGAAGTTTAGGATCGCAGCAGAGAGGTAGAATCTGGGATTAGAAATGCTATTGATCTCTGCACAGATTCTGATACTATGGAATCAACAGCAGTTGTCCTTGGTCAGAATTTATGTAACTATGGAAATTGAGGATGGAACAGGAGCAGTAATACTATCTATCACTGTAATGAATGCTGTCTAACTTCTCGACCAGAATCTGTGAGCTAATTTCATTCACCAGTGATGCTTTAAATTATAAGCGCTGACAAGTACAACAACAGAACTCTTGTCAGCCCTTCAACATCTTTTGTTATAAGGCCGTTGGGTACAGATTCATGGTTTCAGATACCAGTCTTGTGTTTGAAAACACAAATCATCAGTCTGTTGAGAACACAAAATAAAAAAAAAATCAGTATTGCACTTGTATATATTCTTTTGTCAAAAATATTCAATCTGCATGTAATTTAGGTGATTATTATAATAATGCAGAGAAAATAATATTTTAATTACATCAACTACCACCACAATAATTTAAAAGATCTCTTTAAAAATACCAAATACCAAACTGAGACAACCTTGCCACTTATACATAAACACATACATAATTTCTTCTGTTATTCTGATGTGTCTATTGATGGACTGACACACATCTTCACACACGGGGACTGACGCTACTGGGAAAGATGATTTGAGTACTGTCCTGATGATTCCTTAGCATAAATTAAGCAGTAAGACTGCTATTGGTAACAGTTACATTGTGTCTTTGAAGAATGAAATCAGATGAGCGTTTGAAGTCGCTGCTAGCAGTCAAGGACAGTTTTTGCTTGAGAAGCAATGGATCATTTGCAGCGTTCTGTCCGACTAAGTTTAGTCGTTTCCTCTCACACGTGACACCATCTCCTCAGCTCAGTCAAATCGCTTCTTCACGCTTGTCTGACCTCCACCCACCCGCACTCACAGAGCCCTGAGTAATTAGTCCTCCTGTTTAAGAACCCATGTGATAGCAGCGCACGATCTGGGGATTTCTGTGCACAGCTCGGCTAGCAAGAAGCACAGACCTTTTGATTTTTTTCCTCTATAGTGATTTATTATAACATCCTTTATGTTAAAAAAAAGAATTGCTCTAGGTTTATGTCTTAAATGCTGGAAGTGGTAGGTTAATTAAGTGGAATGTCTCAGAGAGGTTTCCCTTAATATCTTTGAGGCTTAAACTCTGATGACGCATATAATATGAACTCTTGATCTCAATTCAAGGCCAGTTTATTACAATGAACCAAAAAAGCACAGATGACAGAATCTGTCTCGGGGGCTGTGAAGCCTGGAGGCAACACTGCAGGTGACGCGAGGGACCAGGGGTTTGCACCCAGAGGTGCGTCGTGCTCCAGCTTCTCCTGGCTTTCTCATGTGCGACTCCCGCCTGGAGGGGGCGCTCTCACAGGTTTACCACCACAAGTACTGGGCACCTGTCTCGGGTCTGTGGTAGCAGTGTGCACCGTGGGATCCTCAGTCTTCCCCCTGGGAGTCCAGAGCCCCGAGTGCTGCACCCTGCGGTGCTTGCTAGGGTGAGGATGATCCATTATACGAGTGAGCCAGTCCGAAGGAGTCCAGTCTCAGGCCAACTCAACTCCCTTTACAAGAGGTTCGAGAGGGGAACTTCGTCAGCGTGCATCGGCTGCCAAAGCACAAGCTCCCTGTTGCTTTACAGTGGGCAATTGTCTCACCACAGCGCAAGCAGGCGTTCTGTAAAGACTTTCATAGTGGGTTTACTTCAAAGGAGCTGTTTTTTCCACCTCTGTAATGAGGACAGGCGCTCGAGATTGGACTGGACGTTTTCAGACTGTACACGATTGCCCTGTATGTATTATGTATAATCTGCTGCAAAATAAGCTGCATAATGAGAGACGGAGTGGTCTGAAGTCATGCCAAATGGAGATGGGAGCATTCTGCTGTTGTCGCTGTGGGAAAATTAATTGCTCTGCCTTGTTATAGGCGAGCACTGCAGAGCTGAGCTTGATTCAAAGAGTGACATACGTCCAAGGGTTCTGTGACTTATCTTTAACCTCAATTGGCTTAACAATACTTAATCTTCCCCAGTTTGACGCTGGGATCCTGGTCTCGAAAACCAGTCTAAGATATTGTACCATCCAGAGTGGCTCCAGCACAGGGAAAAAACTTTTTTACAGTCAAAGTTATGTGAGTAAATGAGGGCTTGTGTGGGCAGATCTACAGTAAGGATGTTTCCAGGACATGGTGGTTTACTGACATAATAAACGGTAGAGAAATTCAGGTGGACAAGCTTCACACATCATGGCAGAATATTATCTAGAATAGATTTTTTTTTGTAAAACTGGAGTTCTAATCTGGATTATTCCATTTTTGTAGCAAGACACACTTACAAGCCAAGAAGTCTTAAGAGCTACGCAAGTTACACAGCTTGTTTTGGGAAACGGACTCAGAGCCAGCTCTGTCAGCAGGACCCTCCTCTTCTCGGCTCGCGCTTCTCCTACACAGACGTGGTTGTAAATAACTGCATCAATAGTGGAAGCAGGTAATAACACGTGAGGGCATCACACTCACACTTTCTTCCTACGTCAGACTGAGACTGAGGCTGAGGCTGCTCTCTACCTGAGCAGATAAGATCTTATTTGGGTCGACAGCCCTCAGTGCAGAAACATGCCCTGTCTTACTCAGGGCAGCAGCAGGTGTGGAGGTCAGGATTAAGAAACAGAGCAGAACGATTCCTTTGCCATCCTATGGCACAGTATCTGGCTCCTGTCCTGTGAAATTAAGGCCTGTGTCAGGACAGAGCTCACTAAACCCCTGGCAGTGGAGTGGAACATACTAATACTGATTGAGGAAGCAAGATCAAGACCTCTTGCTTTCTAACTTGGTAAAAATACTCAAAGTCTTAAAGATTTATAGTAGATGAGGGCGAGCGGTTCTGTCCTCACCAGAGGAGATACAATCACAGGCACAGGATTACAGTAAACGGGTTAATCTTTCCTGAGTCCCACCTCCTGTCCACACGATAGTTAATTTCAGTCAGCACACGTCCGAGTAAAAGCAAACGTGATTTTCTAGTGGCCGCTAGACTTTTGTGACGTTTGCACCACGTACCTTGTCAAGCAGACAAAAAACATTTACAGTACAAATGAATTTCAGTCACTGAAAATGTACTGTATATATGTCTGGATTGCCCAGTGTGTTTTATACTGTTTATAATCCTCTGTAAAATAAACTCCCTGCAGAATGGGAGAACGGTCTGAAGTCATGTCATGAAGTCGTGGAACATGCGAATGTGTTTTTATCACACTAACACCACCATGGGAGCTGGGGACTGCAGGCTGTCCTCCTACAGTCCACCGCCCAGAGGAGACTGAGGGTGGACACCATGCGTAGTACCCCCAGTTCTGTCTATATCTGCTCTCAGAGCCATTTCCAGACCGACCAGATTTGATATTTTTTAAATAGCGCCCGAGTGTGATGCAGAACGAGGGCCGAGCGCAGGAGCAAAGTAGAACGTAGAAGGCAACAAGACAGCCTTCTTTTTTTAAACTGGGGTGTAGGTGGCCATAAGGCCTTGACTCTCCCAAACCTGCAGAGCAGCTCTCGCATCAGCTTCTGGGCAATCCTACAAAAGACTATTCCATAGCACACACACAGCAGCAAAAAAAAAATCGAATTCATGTAAAACTGCAAACATATCAGTTAAATGTGTGGCAGTGGGTGTGCTCTGAATTTAGACCCGGTCATATGCATGTTAGATTAGTCTGACCTACATCTGGAGAGTCAAATAAACTGTAATCCCTGGATCTGGTGCAGATCCGTCATAACCCGTAATGTGCCTTTTCAAGCCTCCACTTTAACAGAGTCACATTTTGTACTGGGCATGGAGCCCTGCTGGCTACGGGACTTCAGCAGGACTGGGAGGACCAGTAAAGGAGTCCAGCTGGTCCCAATCTTCACTTGCTGGCCAAGTCAGCGAGAACCCCTGACTCAGCGAGCAAGAATAGGACCTGGTGTGTATCAGGGTGGCTCTGAAATACTTTTCAGCCCAGACCCATTGAATTGTTCTGTGTTGGATATCTTTCATTCTAAAGGCAAAAGCTATGACTCGACAGTGCGCAATTTCCATTACATACCCACTTTTCCCATGTTTGGAAAACTATTTCCCCCACTCCGAAGCTGTGTGCATATGCACCCGAGGTGATAATCAGCCTGGAGCGATCTGGAATTCGAGATCGTTTCACCGTGCGACTGCAGCGACTCGCGGGGAAGCCAAGCGAGAGGTTTGGTGTGGAAGTTTTATAGCGATGCCTTGTTCCGAGGCGTCACTAGCATGAAGCCAACAGGACTCGCTAAAAAGAGGCAGCAGCTCCAGCGCAGGGAGGAGCCTGGCAGGTCTACAGCTGCTGACCTCAGCACTGCTGGCTCTGCCAGTGAATGCGCCTGCCCTGCTTATTCAGATCTGCCAATTAAAAACGTGGCCTTGAGGGTCTGAGCTGTAAACGCTGTAAATACCAATGTTGCACGGTGCCATTCCAGTGACATTCATCGATTCATCAGCCGCCATTGCAAAATGACCTTTCACAGCCAGTGAACTGAAATCAGCAGGTGCTGAAGGGAGAAAAGGGAAACTTGCAGCCTCTCGGGGCCTGGGGCATCGGGGATGTGGCTGCAGAGAGTCGTGTGGTTTTCACCAATCCCACAACCCCAAAGGGGGTTCTGGCACCCCAGGAAAGACAAGGTCTCATTATTCCCAAGTTGTGGAATAAGTACCTCTCTGGAAAACCGATCAAAAGGGTAAAATCTTTTCGGAGCATCTTAGTCTGCTTCTGTGTCTTTTCCAGCTGCGCTTTCTGCAAGCTCATCCTGGCATATCCAGACAGGAGCATGTTACTGCTCGGCAGATACAGTGGGAAGACCGTAAAGACAATCGGAAGCGAGAGTGTCCCATCTGGCCTGTCCGGCCCCATGGAGTAGTTAGTAGCTAACTGATCCCAGGATCTCATCCAGACATTTCCTGAAGGAAACCAGGGTATCGGCTTCAACCACATGGCTGGGCAGCCTGTTCCACGCTCCCACAACCCTCTATATGAAGAAATACCTGCTGTTTGCAGATTTAACTGCAGTTAAAATTTGTGTCCTTTCACTGTTCATTCTGCAGATTTCCACTGGCCTTGGAGTATTTGGATACTCCGTCCTCTTGTAGGCTCCTCTGTTCGAGACGAAAAGGCTCAGCTGGTAAAAGTATGTTTTAAGCAGAATAAAAAGTATGAGTAATGAGGGGATTTTGAAGTTATAATGTGGGGGAAATGACTAAAGATACAGAGCAAATGTACCACATTGCTGTTTATTTGGTCAGTGACTGTCACTGTTGTTCACTGTCACCTTGGCTACACTGGCAAATGGGAATGAGAGAGAGCTGAGCAGGGTGACCCATAAGATTTCTATTCTCCGTCTGGATTCTCCCTGCCATAGCTGTGGTATCAACCAGCTCAAACCCCATCTAACGAGTCATTGTCTCCCCCCTCCGCGTCAGGCTTTGTTTTGCTGCTTGACTGAGTCATTGCTCAATGGGGCTGCTGCTAACATTCTGTGAGAATCCATCAGGAAACAAATCTTCATCTTCCTGAGAGCTCTGTGTCTTCAGGAGACACAGCTCCCCTCCCAGGAAGGCAAGGGCTACATACAAGCCTGTAGCTGTAGCTGAGGTGAGTTACACCAGCTGACCCACTAGCCCGCATGGGTCTTTGATTTCATAAAACCCCTGTGCATCAGTGCAGTTACCCCCTAGCAACAGAAAGAAAAATGCCCTGTTTCACTGCTCTTTTGAGCTGCCTGTTATAACAAAGGTTTACCAACGGAGGCCTCGATTTTAAGGATCACTCACTGTCCTGCAGTCCTGACGCAGTGCCACTGGGTGCGCGTTGATTGTTCAGGAAGTCAGAACAGCTGTCTTGTGAAAACGGAGCACCCCGGAACGGGACTACAGAAAGGGCCACAAAGGGGGGCAAACAGGAGCCCCGCGAGCAGGAGAGCAAGTGCAGGGTCACACTGTAGTTTTCACAAGACAGCATTCCATTCCCGTCAGGATTAGTAGAAAGGCAAGTCCACTTCACGGTGCAACACCTCTGAAATGAGTCCTTGACCAGACTGCACGGTAAAGAGGAACGTTAACGTGTGGGGTCTGAATAGCAGCAGGTACATCTTTCTACCAGGCAGGTCTCCATTCAGCAGCCTGCAAACAGGGGTCTCCTGCTTGCACTGTAATTCTCTCTGTAGTTCTGCAGCGCTAATTGTACATTTTTAAAGTAATACAGTCGAAAATAAATTTATCATTTCAATTTATATGCACAGTTTTTTTTTTTTAAAAACAGCATCTGATGTACATTTTGTAAACTGGGCATGCCGAACTCTAACACTCAAGGTTTTTTAAAACTACAGCCAAGCAGCCGTAAGAGGCAGTTTAGTCTCATGACTGCAGCCGCAGGTCAGATCTGGGACACTCAGGCGACCCGCATACCAGCATATTGAAGGATTAGTCTGCTTCTTTAGCTGTCTGTCTGAGCAAATCGGCAGCCGCAAGGAGATTGCTGTTGTGCTGCGCCTTTAGCTCACTAAGATTTATAAATTACTAAATGGGTACATAAAGCATATCATTCTGGATGCTCTCTATATAAAAGTGGCTGGCGGCTGGTGCTGGAGCTTCACAGCTCTCGGGTCCGGACCTTGATTCTGGACTGGGGCCCCTTATGTGTGGAGTCTGCGTGTTCTTGCTGTGGTACCGAGAGGTTTTTTTTCTTTTGTTCGCCGGTGAGTGTGAGTCAAGCCCAGTCTTGCCCGTAAATGTGTGCAGTGAATCTGCTGAACTTAGACTAAATCCATCCATCCATTTTCTAACGGCTTCGTCCAGTTCAGGGTCGCGGGGGAGCCGGAGCCTATCCCAGCAAGCAACGGGCGCAAGGCAGGGTCCACCCTGGACAGGATGCCAGTCCGTCGCAGGGCACACAGAGACTCAAACACACTCACACCAGGGCCACTTTAGGAAGCTCATCAACCTGCCAGGATGCCTTGTCTATGGACTGTGGGAGGAAACCGGAGTCAACTCTTGGGGTAAACCCACGTGAAATCTGGGAAACACACAAACTCCACACAGACAGGGCCCCGGGAACTGAACCCAGGGGCGCAGCACTGCAGGGCCGCAGTGCTCACCGCTGCACCCCCATAACGCCAAGACTAAATTCATGCCAAATTGAAAGTTCATCTCCTTTTGGTCCTAAACTTCCACTCCCTGAAGTGGTGAATCAATAAATCAGATTCTTTGCCGTTTAAAATCTTCATCGCATGCAGGAATAAATGATGTTTTACTGCATGTGATAAAGAAACTCAAAAGAAGATCCAACAGTGATGCCTTTAAGACAAGGGAAGTATAATATAGAGCATGTCATTAAAAAACAGTGACTCCATGACAGCGAATGCCCAAACACAGCTTTGTGCAGTGGCCCGGCTTTGTGTGCCCCCAGAGATAAGGTGATGTTTTTGTAAAACTAGCTGGACTGCTCTGCTGCAGGTGGGGATGCCCATTTTAATACGGCAAGGCTCTGTAAATATTTTAAGATACAGCGTGGATCAAAATCCCATTTTCTTTTCTACCCCAGTAAGCTGCTTAACAGCATGTCATATTCCATTTGAGCTGAAGAACACGAAAGCCTTTCCCATAGTACTCAGATTAAAAATTTAAAACTGTGGAAAATCCAATATGCCCCTCCTGCCCAGACCTGCAACGCAGAAAATCACACTGTGGCTTTCGTCGTGGAGTGTAACCGGCCCACGAGTGGCGCTCGAGTGCTCAGGAGGGCTGGCAGCTGCGGGCGCAGGGAGAGCTCGGCGGGAGCTGCCATGCAACATCCATGGCCACGGGTTTCTGAGATCGTCGAACCTCCCAGACTTCTACCAGTGGAGTTATTATGACTCTTTCTTCACATAAAACACAGGCTGCCTGGGTGCACTTGGAAGAGGTGGAGATTGTTTTCAAGGTTTAACTTTTGCATACAGTGAAGCAGCGCATACTCGTGCACTAATTTGTTTATTTTCAGACAGAGAATGGCAAATTACATGAAAAACACAGATAATTGCTCTGTTGTCGAAACGCTAATCTTCAGAGGGTCCCTTCGGTGCTGTAAATGAGACAGATGAGCGGTGCGGTGAGCACAGAGAGCATAAAACAAAACTGATGATGATGAGATCCCTCCGTCCTCTGCCTCAGCTCCCACATACTCCACCCCCGAATGGAAGGATGAGCAATCAGGTGTCAACACGCTTACCAACTCTTTGCACTTTAAGTGTATTTTTGTGGACTGTAAAGTCACGTTTTGAAAGATAAAAATAACAACACCCGGCCTCTGTCCTAATAATTAGTTGTGGCTTTTTTTGAAAAAAGAGGTTCTGGCCATTACCATAATTATGAAAATGATAATTGCACAGGAATGCTGTAGTGCACGCCGTTGAAGCACCTGTAAATGGGTTCTTTACAAAGCGAGGAAGAAAAAAATGATTTGTGCATCTTCTGTGCTTATAGAGGAGTTGTTGTTTTTTTTTAGTTTTTGGGGGATGTGAATTTGACCCAGCGCGAGAGTTTGTGAGAAGAGCCAGTTCAGCTCACCTCACTGTGTTGCAGTGACAAAGGACTTGTACCTCTCATTGGCCTCTGTTGAGGTCTTTCAAAGACTCTTTTTCTTCACTTACTTTGTGTTTGTCACCCTGGAACAAAGGTGGTGATATCATTGCATTCCTATTTGATGTATAATATTGTAAATCAGGATTGTTAGTTTACATATTGGTTGCTTGAATTTATCTTACCTTTTGCAGAGCCAATGTTGTCCTGGTCCATTTTTCCACCATTTTGTGTTGGGTTACAGAGCCTGGTTGGGTTCCTGTTCATCAGCAGGAGCCAGGGGTGGAGCTCGGAGTATCAGACCCAGCATTCCTGGTGCAGCACGTCGGTGTAGTTTTGACTTGTGCAGGATTATTGTGTCTGTGTGTAGTTACACAGCTAGGACTTTGAAACAGGAACATTCCTTGGACCAAGTGCAGTTTATTCATTTATTAGATTTTTATGACTTCTGTGTCCACTCATGGACCTACTGCCAGTTAGTTTAATATACTGAGTATTTTCTAGGAATAATGCACTTTTGAAAGATCCCATGATGTCAACTAGCTATTTTTCACCCAGCGCACAGGGCCAGAGGTCAGGGATTTCACCAGGCAAGCAGTGAGGTCCTGGCAGCGTAGGGGAAAGTCCTATCAGGCCTTGCTAACAATGACCGTTCATCTTGCCCGTTTGGCCAAGGAAGTGTTGGCGCAGCTTCACAGGCTGGAGCGCTGGCCTGGCGTACCCCAGCACGCAGAGTAGCATGTCCCCCGCTCTGAACTGCGCGGGTGCGTCTCCTCGCTGCGACTCTGGCACTGGAGGAACGGGCTCCCAGCAGCAGCACAGCCGGCTGGTGTCTACAGCCAGCAGTGCTGTAGATGTCTTCCCTCGCTGTGGCGCTGTACTTCCCCTTCCTCAGCCTGGTGGCTCTCATTCATCACCGTTCTCTTATCTGCAAGTCGGGCATTTTTTTTTAACTTCTCAGACGCAGCCCAATGTTCTCTGAGGCTCCATTAAATCAATGTGTTCCAACTTATTTTATTATTTGTTTCCTCTGGGGAATCATTAATAAACCTGGTTTTAATGCCAATGTGGGGTAGATTGCCTCGGACATGAAATATAGCATTTTTTTTCCTCTTGTTTGCTCAGCGCTGCTGCTGCTGCAGTATTCCAGAGCTAGAGCAGCGCAGAGGTGCGGCTTGCAGACCTGCTGGCTCAGTCGCAAGGTCCTGGGATGGGCTGTGTGGAGTCTGCACGTTCTCCCTGGGAGTTTCTCTCCCCCGCCTGCCCCAGTGACTCATGGGAGGCTTGACTGCCCTTTAAAATCTCCTACCCTGAGGTCATCCCCTGTTGTCAGTGAGAAAGTGAACCGAGTTCTTCCCTCCTTTCTCCATCTTCTGCTTGTCTGAGTACAGTAAGTAACCGTTCCTTTAATTAAGCAAAGGTTTTGAGTACCTGACTGTAAAAGACACTAAGAAACATACTATACTATATTTCCAGGTCAGAAAATAATCAGGTGAATTGGTTAACTGGCAATTCAGGCCGCAACTGAAACCCTGTTGTAGGAATGTTGAAAATTCCTGAACAGAGTGAGAAGGAGACGCTGTGTTTTGTCTCCTTCCTGAGGCTCCAGGGGAGTTCTGTCCACGTCTAGGCAATAGTATCAGTGCTCCTGCTTCGCCAGAAGTCAGTACTGTACATATCTGCGCTGCCTAGCAATCTGGAAAAACACATTACTTTGTAACAGACGGTCCTGAAATTAGACATTACACTGAAAGATGGAAAAAGAGTGGAAAGTCAGGGAAGCTGCAACACTTCTGTTAGGCTTTTAGCTGTGGAGTGTGTAGAGCCCAGACCTCGGCCCCAGAAAAGGGAAGTCAGCTGTGAAACCCTCAGGGCAGCTCCAGACCTTCCTAATGTCAACTGCCTTCTAAACGGAACTCCAGCAACCCTGACGAAACCATTTCGATCTGTTACTGCGAGGGATCACAGCTCCGTTTTCTCTAAAAGAAATGGAGAATCTTTCTTCTCCAGGAAAAAAAAAAAAACTGTGGCAGGAAGTCTGGAAAGGTCAGGCAGTGAGAGGCTTCTTCGCTGCAGGTGCAGACTCCCATTGGAATGGAAAAAGACTCGCTTATCCCAGTTAAGGCTGCGCTGGTGGCGTTACAAAAACACCCCCTCCAGGCCCAGATCGGAGACATCGGAACTGACCCCGTAAAAGCACAAATATATCCTAAAAAAAGTCAGAGGAAAGAAGAAGTTCCAGGAGAATGCTGTGGAGACCCTCTGGCTTGTGCTGTGGATGGTCTGATTAATTACCTGCAGGACTGAGATATTTCTGACGAGGCCGGTGGCGATTAATGAGTAACCGTACCTGGAATGACACGAATGTTTTGAGCAATCACCTGTAAAAGACCTTTAGAACAATATCTGTAGCGTATGAAAAGGAGTTGATTAATTGCCCTATATCTGTCGAACTAAGAAAATAATTGGTCAATTGTTTCGTTAGCTGCTCAGGTTGGAGCAACAAAGCAAAAGACTGCAGATCTCTCAAGAGCCGAGCTGGAGGCCCCTGGCCTAGATGAGCCCATTTCCTACTGCCTGTTTTCATCTAAGTATGGCTTTGTTTCAGCAGCACCAGGCTCCCGGGTCACGGGCACTGAGCGCTCCCAGCTGCCCTCTCATCCCTCAGTCCGGCTCCAGGTGTTCCAGCTGCCGCACAGCTGGGAGCAGCCTCTCCGTCACTGCTGGAGCTGTGGGCTCGCGCCTTGCTCTTCATCACGCACAGCTGACAGGACAGGTCTTCACATTCCTCATTCCTCCTCTTTCTTTACTCCAATACGCAAGCCTCGCGAAGGCGGGACTTTCCGGTTCCAAGATTAATTCATGCTGAAATGTTAATAAGCTGGTTTTAACCCTTACTGTACCTTTCCATTGTATCGCTACTCATTTTTATAAACTTCACATCCTGTCAGGTGTTACTCTAATACATATCCATTTCACAAGTCGTGATGTATCTGACCATGAATATCTTAAGCGATGAACCAGATGAATGCTGGGGAAGAAAAGGCCTCATCCAATATTAGACATACAACCTAAATCAGTCAAACAGTCCAGTGGAAGAAAATAGAAGAAAAGGCCCTTTTCAGCAGGGAATGAGCCTTTACTTGCTCCTTTGCAGCCTACGCATGCTGACGCAGCTCCCTGCTGGAACCACCTCAGTGGAAGAAAATGATCTTTACCCGAGTTCACGTTTTGGAGTAATTCTGTTGTCATTGTCCTTGCGTGCTGGTGCAGGACGCCAAGCCGGAGAGACGACAAGGCCCTGCGCCCTCGCCCTGCCCACCTCGAGCTGCTCACCCCGCGGACGGCATTCAGCGCTCCCGAGGGGAGACAGGTGCGTCCGTCGCCGACGGCACTGCAGGCCTGCAGAGCTCCTGGGAAGCTGTAGGGATCGCTGCGTCACTGGGAGCTGAGGCAGCCCTGGAGGATCCCAGTCACAGCTGGCTGGTGAAACCGAGCCAGGCTCCAACCTGCCGCACCTGGATCAAGGAGCTCAGCTTGCTATTGGTTGAGCAGCTGGGGAGGCCCAGACCGCTCGGGATTTCTAAGAACCGCAGTGCTCCCTAATGGGAACCATAATGGGATCAGAGGCTATTGCAATGTGTGATATAACACCTTTTGGGCAAAATCAGCTTTTATCTGCTTTTTCAAAAGCGGCTTCAAGCATATCGGTTTCGCCAGCTGACCCTCTCGGAGTTCACTTCGTAAATTTGCTTTAGTTTGTGCTGTACTGAAGAACAAAGCACACCAGCAAATGTGTGGCCGGTGATACAGCCCGAGTGTGTCACCCTCTGCCCTGCTCTAACCATAGCGGCTGTTTCAGGCAGGCAGTCCCACAGGAACCTTAAAGATCTCATTTCTGTTTAATGGGCGTTATGACTACCAGCCTTCAAAGATGTGGCTGTAGTCCTGGTTGGCCTACAGGTGATGTCTGTTAATAAACACATGCACAAGCACCAGAGCTTGTCTTAGAGAAGACAGACAGTTTTCTTTGCCCTTTTGCACACGCTGTACTTCCTGCTTTTAGCAGCTCTTTCGATCGCCCGGGTCGTTTCATTTTAAAGCTCATGCGTGTCCTGCCCCTCATCAGAGTTTCGTGTCTCTGCAGCCTGGGGTCACCGGCACCAGGCTTCCGGACACAGCCCTCTCCCTTGTGCTCTGCCTTCTTGTCTGGCCCCGTTGTGGAGCCGTCCCTGTAGAGTATCTGCCACACTTTCCTGCCCGCTTCCTGGCACCGTAGCTGTGCCTCCGACTGCAGCGCCCTGTACAAGAGCTGGTGTGAGTGGAGCGTGGCGGCGGTCCGCCTCCCAGCCACCCCCGGGTCTCCCACGCTCTGCCACACGCTGCTGTTCCTCTTGACATATTTAGGATTAAAAGAAAGTTGCCTTGGATAACATCAGGAATTAATCATCACACGAATTAAGTAAATGAATTAACTTGCTGTATAATTTAATTTGAATCGATATCTTGTTCCTCATTACACAACACGGAGCTGTGCTTGAAAGGCACAGCTGGCTGGTTCGGTAAATGTGCTCTCACTCCTAAATGCAAACACGTGTACGCAGGAGGTCCCTCTCAGAGTTTTTCTGGAGGAATTGAAAATGAGCCACCCTGGTCAGACTGACAGTCTGCCTGCGTCACGAGAGCTACCAAAATCCCAAGCAGGAGAACACTGGAGTACCGTTTCCCATCTGACACTGTGTTCCAGATCAGAGCTGTACCTACAGCCTGAGCAGTGTGTACTCCAGACCCCAGACCCTGTGTTCCAGATCGGAGCTGTGCCTACAGCCCGAGCGGTGTGTACTCCAGACCCCAGACCCTGCGTTCCAGATCGGAGCTGTGCCTACAGCCTGAGCGGTGTGTACTCCGGACCCCAGACCCTGCGTTCCAGATCGGAGCTGTGCCTACAGCCTGAACGGCGTGTACTCCGGACCCCAGACCCTGCGTTCCAGATCGGAGCTGTGCCTACAGCCTGAGCGGTGTGTACTCCGGACCCCAGACCCTGTGTTCCAGATCGGAGCTGTGCCTACAGCCTGAGCGGTGTGTACTCCGGACCCCAGACCCTGTGTTCCAGATCGGAGCTGTGCCTACAGCCCGAGCGGTGTGTACTCCGGACCCCAGTCCCTGTGTTCCAGATGGGAGCTGTGCCTACAGCCTGAGCGGTGTGTACTCCGGACCCCAGTCCCTGTGTTCCAGATCGGAGCTGTTCCTACAGCCTGAGCGGTGTGTACTCCAGACCCCAGACCCTGTTACTTGGTATTTTGCAGGAAGATCATAATAGATCATTCCGTAGGTTGTGCTGCCCTGAGAGCATGAGAGAACTAAGCAACCTAGAATACAAAGGAACAAGTAAAGGTTTATTCCTGCTGAAAAGAGAAGAAAGAAAACACAAAGGCTCCACGGCCGAAACGTTGTGTTTTCTTTCTTCTCTTTTCAGCAGGAATAAACCTATTACTTGTTCCTTTGCAGCCTACGCATGCTGATGCAGCTCCCCACCTGAACCTAGAATACAGCTTAGTACTTTGAGAACAGCCTAGAAAAGGGGAGGTTTCAGCCATTTCTTTCTGTGTTAGTGTTGGAGTTTTTCAAAACTCTCCTTTGTCGAATCCTCAATATAAACCTTTTAACCTTTTCAGCCGCTCGTTGGAAGATAATGCATAAGTCTAATTACCTGTATTGGCTAGACATTTATGATTAGGTATTAGATTGGTTACTTATTTTTGTATAAAACTATCACCCCCCCCCACCCCCACCCCAATCATGAAGCTGACAGCAATTACAGCTCGTTATATATAGTATATAATTACATTAGTGTCCTTTGTACTTCACATCTGAGACTTTCCGCATCTTGTTGTCAACATATTGGTTAGTTGTCATGGTGAAAAGTCCGTGCGCGACAGTAAACTCAGGAAAGCAGGAGGCTGTGAAGTCTCCTCATTACAGTTAAAGAATCCTTAAAATAGACTCGCTTGTTTCAAAAATTCAGAAGCTATTGCAGTTATTCTTCAGGGACATACATATTAATTCTTGCCCAAATTCAATACTATGTTTTAAACTTGCATGTCAGCAACCGGATGAAAGTGAGAGTAAAATACAGGAAAGACGCGTGACGTGGCCAGCTGTCAAACTGCGCCTCTGAAAGCATCAGAGCTGTGCCAACAGCATGGCCACCTCAGGCCTCGTGCGCTACGTTACCATCCTGAGAACAAACCAGCCCTGATTCCTCATGGTCCCCAAAGGCCTGTCTCAATCACACAAGACATCTGCGTGATGCTTTAAAAAGCCGCAGAATAAAGTATGTTTGATGTAAACCTGCTGTTTAATAACTTATGAAAACAAGACAATAAGCTCTGGGTCCACACTTTTCTGTTGGAGGATTTTAGCTTTCCCACTTCGTGGTTTGTGTCCTCGTTGTGATGGCCTGAACTACGTGCGCTGTTTTGAACATGGGCATCTCCCTCCACTTTGGCTGGACAGGAGGAAGAATGCTTTCAGCTCGGCAAGGCCGCATTAGAAATCCCTGCGGTGCCACCTCTTCATCATCCTTCATTTCCCCAGTTCCATTTAATTTCTCCTGACCTCGCTGGAAGGGAGAGGCTCGGGCCTGTCGGATCATGCACAGCACTGATGAGGCCTGCAACGCGATGAGAGTGCGGACTGGGAGCCCTCGATGAAGAGGGAAAGGCCAGGCTGCTTGTTAGGGCGCTGTAAAGGAGGCAGTGGCCTTGAGTAAGAGTATGTAAGCACACGTACAGACCGCCTCATTCGTCTTCCCGACTCCTGCTGCGCTCAGCACAGGTGTGTCATCTATTTTGCGTGAAGAGTGTTAAAGTTTACAGCACAGAGGCATCAGTCACACAGATGGCACAGGTTTCGCTGTCTGCTCTTCCTTATTCCGAGACCCCATTGTCCAAGACCAGGGGAAGAGCTGCAGAGGGGCAGGGGCTGTGCGGCTCACGCAGCTCGTCTGCTTGCTGGTGGGTAAGTGATCCGAGGATCTCCTCCAGCTGTTTCTGGAAAAAGCCTGTTCCAGACTCCTGCATCCTTTTGTACTAAAGAAGAAGACGTGCCGCCTGTAAAGCCTTTTCAATGTATCTCCCTATAGTTTCCTCTCATGGCCTTTGGCTTGTGCTTTGTAGTTGGTTCTGAAGAAGTCGCTGGCTCTGAGGATTTTGAATACTTTTTTTGAAGTGGGCTCAGTAATCACCTTCTCTACTCTGCACTATAAACGGGTTCAGTGTTTTTTTTAGCCTGTCAGAGTAGGACATTGCTTTAACAACAGAAACATAACTTGTCATCAGTGTTTGCTGACATTGGAATTTTGTCCTTTGAATTACCTTTGCAAATCCCGTATAGTTTTCTTCACGAACCTACTTTGGTTTCATCTGCGAACAGAGCCGGTTCACTGTGCATACAGTACCATTCACCCTTTTCCGATTTTTATTAACTTAATCTGGACAAACATTACCTTGAAAGCTGCAGTCCAATTTGAAAATCGGTCTTTTAAAAGAAACTAAATACACCACACCATATGCTATATTTGTATCTTTCACTGCTGTTGGCTGCTTATAAAAAACTCTTAAGTTAGTGAACTCACCTAATCCTACAACCATAGAAATGATCCTCTAGTTTAGCTTCAATAATAGTTTCCATAATCTTACATGAAAGTGATGTTTAGTCAGTTTAAAAGTCTATATTTCATTGGTTCAGGTTATGCACCACCAGCCATTTCGCGGCCAGTGGGAATTACATGCACTGTACTGTCTAATCAAATGTCACCTAGAACTTTCAAACTGCATAGCGCTGCTTTAAAACTAGAGCAATAGCCACTGTGTTTGGGCTTCCTGTAGCATCAGGCTACAAATGAAGATGCAAGCATCTTGAATTGATGTCTTGTTACACTCCATATAGCAAGCAAAACCTCCACTTTCCAAAAGAACACTATAGCGGAGCCAAGGCATATTTATCAGCATCATCTTTAATCACCTGCGGGCCTGTACAAATCCCCTTGTCAATAGAGCAGGTGCTGATGGTAGGAAGACTGGGGTGCTATAAATAAGATTGTGCTGCTCCTGTGGTTTCTGTGTGCCCTGGAGGCTGCATCCAGATGAACAAGCACCTTTATTGCAAAGAGGAAAACTTTTTTTAACATAGTTCTTATGGAGAGAACACAAATCCATTAGTTCAAGTTGTCTTTTTACCCCCTGAAATCGTCTACATTTTATTTCAACATGCATACTGAAGCTAAAGTGATTGATGCTGATAAATGTCCGCTCTGAAAACCATAAGTCACAGGTCAGAGTAGCCAAAGGAAAACCAAAACGTTTTTGAAACTACCACCGAGTCCATCATTCCTGATCTACAAGAGATGTCCTCTGGAAAGCACACGCAGGTAATCGTGAGATCATTCTCAAAGTGAAAGATACTTGGCAAGATTTACTGCAGGGCTCCTGGTGGAATGCCTGCGAGGGTACAGCAGGAATCAAAGGCACGCTAGAAAGGCTTTCAGATTTAGAAAGGATTCAGAACCTCAGAAGGTTCTCAGAAGGGCAATAGATTTGTCAGTAACTATGTCGTCAGTATGTTTTTTTAAAATGTGGAAAATGAAGAAAAGAAGACATAAGGTTCCTCTGTAAGCAGGTGTATAATGAATAAAAAGAAATGGATAAATATTGCCTTTGCTTTTCCAAATCCAATTTTTTCTTGGAACCTCATGGAGTTCAATATTAATGCTTGCAACCCGCCTACTCAATGCACCATCTGCTTGAACCCCATTCATAGACAGGAAATCCAGAGATAGCTGCTTTTTTCTTCTGTACATATATAGCATACATATGCTACAGTACTTTGATTTCCACCAGTAATTTGGAAATTAACAGACCAAGTGCAAATTGAAAATCTGAAGATTGCCTCCGCTTGTGAGGGGACCGTTGAGGGATCAACGCTGAATTTAATCTCACACACGCCAGTATTCGCAAAAGAACTCCAGGCGCCCGATCAGATAACATAGAATTAATGCCTTTGTAGAACAGAATGGTGTCCTTCGCCACTTGGGATCGGAGTGAAATGAGGCTCCACAGACGGTTTGGGATCTTCACCCACCCTTCTTTCGTCTCTTCTTCTGTGTTTCTTCTTTCTTCTGTTTCTTCTTCCAGAGTCGATACAAGAACATGGAAACAGCACAGAGTGACCCGGAAATCCCAAGGCACCGCACAAGGATCCCTACCCCAGTGCCTCACAGAGGTCTACTAATCAGGTCAATGAGCGCTCTTTACTGCAACACCAGTGATGCTTTTCGTGACCATTGTCGCCAGAAGAAAAATGGGCGTTTTTCAAAAACTAATAACCAGCAACTGTGGTCCTCAAACTCCTCTCTGTCATGGAAGGAAATTGGTCCTTAAATGGAAGGAAGCCTCCGGAGTTCAACCCCACACATTAAGTCATGAGTGCTGAACGCTTTCCGAATACAGCCCACTCATGGCTTCGACCAGTGAGCCTGCGAGGACTGCCAGACAGCTTGCTTTGGACAGATGGGGGGGAAAAAATTGAGCTGTACTTTTTAATGAAAAATTACATTACACTATGTGTCCGGTGTTGATTATTTGTCTCCTTACACAAAGCAAGCCATAGTGAGTGAATGGTTCGTCACAGGTGTGTCTTGCATCGGTGCTTGTTCATCGAGGTGCACTTTGTTCACCTAGCATTTACTGCACACTCCTGTGTCACTGTCCTCGTTGACAGCTCTCCCAGGTTTGAGGAGGCTGCAGCAGGGACAGGGAGATTGCTATTAGTACAAGTGTTCCTATGCCTCTTCCTGACAGGGATGTCCTCTTTACCCTGCTGCTCCATGTCTTCTCTCAAGACGTGAGGCACTAAATAAGGCAAACAGCTGCAGCCTAAAAGCTGCTCTGTGATGCTACCCAGATGTTTCATCTTACATAAGAGCAATAAAGCCATGACTGCAAATTCTTCAGAGCCCTGAATCCAGATTAAAATGTACTTGTGTGTCTGGATTTGCTCTTGTCAGATAGTGTAATGCTGTTTAAGTCTGACATAACTAAAACTACAAAGGAACAGACCATTTGAATACATCAATGTTTTAAGGGGTGTAATGCATGAAAGGGGACAGAAATTGCGTTTAAGACTAAATTAGAAAAAACAAAATCATGTCTATCCCATTTCTGTGACCGAGACAGTCCCGATAACCTTCATCAAAGTCTTTAATAATCAGCTTAGAGCTGGATCTGAAGAGATTTCCCATAATTTACTGGTTGAAATGAGGTAATCATATGGCTCTTCAGCAGGCTGCTGTCCAGGCCAGCCTGTTGACCATGTCCTCTTCGCGTTGATGGAGCTGAAGGAGATAGCAGGCCAAGCAGGGGAAGAACCATGAATCCCATCAACCAATCATGGCTCTGAACAACCTGAACAACTTTAAACTTTTTTTGTTTAGGGGTTAAATAACCATCTTGTGGCAAATAATTCAAAGTGGAAGCTGTAAAATGAGCTACTCATGTACAGTAAGTCACTCCAGATCCCAGTGTCAATAGATACATGAACCTACATCCTTGCTTCACAGACTGAATGACTGTCTAATGGTGGACCCACTTGTGTATGTTTGCAGTTTGGGCTTCCAAGAGAGGCTTACTCTCAGACAGAAGAGTCCAAGAGCTGAAAGTGTTTTTTGGATTTAAAGTGCGCTGCTTAGAGGGCCTCAGAATCTCCAGCAGGTTGGCAGGGCTTTAGGAAGTGAACTGAACTGAAAATGTGGTCACAGCTGGCAGGGGGCTCGACACTCTAAGCAGTGCTGTTAAATGCCGTCTAACGCATCTGTGGCAAATGGTATTAGAAATTAATGAAGAAAATAGATGAATTCAGCAATGACTAATTCAGTTATGAAGTTAATAATTTGCTCAAAAGAGATTTATTAGAGGGTAGACAAAGGCAAGGCAGTCTCTCAGGCAAGAAACATTCAGCACAGCACTTCAGATTAAATCCTAAGGGAAACTCGTGCACAACAGGAATTCCACAGCAAGTCGCAAACTACATGTGCAGAACCGTGTCTTCTACAGTCAGACTCTTCTCTTACACACCCACAGCTCTCCCCCCTCCCAGGGGACACAAGAATAGCCATGAGATACCGCAGCAGGTCACGTGGTATAAAAATGATCTGTGGCGCACTTTAGAGGAGCAGCTCATGAATTGTGAATTTGGTTCAAGACAGGACTTTCACGCTGTGATAAAGGAGCTTCTTTGCATTAGGCAAGGCTGCAGTGATTTATGGGCGAGTCCTCATGTCAGTGAGCCAAAGTACAAATTGGCCATTAATTTCCTGACAAAAAGGGGCATGATCGTTAAGCTTTAGTTAATTTCCAAGGAGTAAGACTTTGACATCTTTAGGCTACTATGGGAGTTTATTTTTAGCTCTGTTAAGAATGTTACTCTACATAATGCCTTTTGTTTGTTGGAAATCTTTCTTGGTAATATATGAGCTATTAATTCAGTTTAATTTGTCTTATTAATTCATAAACATCTGTCTCCATTGTCTTTGCCTTTATCTTGCTGTACTGTAAAATCCTTTGAGATGACTTGTCATGAATAACAAAGATTATAGCGGATGACCAGCAGCAAGCAGACGTATGTGGCTTGTTAACGTGTCCCATTGCCAGTCGTGAGATTGGTGTCCACCTCTTAAATTCGAAGACCTACTGTTACGAGCACAGCCGGCATCAATTGATCCTCATTATTCAATCTCCTCTTCCTTCACTATTTAAACCCTCTGTTCACTCCTAGCCCTCGCTTGCTATTAGGAATCTATCTGCCTCCTGAGCTTGCATCGTCCTCGAACCTCTGACCACTAACATGAAGACCCCTCTGGCTGTGGACCTGTCAACTACCCTCTCATCTCGCCCCTTTCGGATTTGTGTGCCTCGCTTCACGACCCGGATTCGAGCTCTAGCCTGGAACTACTGACCTCTGTGCTGCCTCACCCCTCCCGGACTCTCTAAGAGACCTGCACAGGGTTCATAACAACTTGATCATGATATCTGTAAGGCAGGACCGATGACCAGACGTGTTGCCAAAGCGATAACAGTTTTCTAAACATGTTCAAACATTTAGGACAGTCACATTATTATTATTTTTTAAAAATTGTTTTTGTTTCAGTGGATGAGGAAAGTGTCAGTTTTTAAAATCCTGTAGTGAAAGCCGAATGGATGTCTCTGTTCTTTTGAAGAAGCATTCTCACTGCTCAGTGGAGGAACCCGTGCCTTGATTCTTCAGTGTTTTGGGATGGAACGTTTTATAAGTGTGTCCGTTCAGTCAGTGAGAAAACTGTAGACCTGTTTCTGGGAAATAGATGCTCTCAGCTCTTGCTGATGCTCATATACTATATTATTAGACTCATTATTATTGAACTGGTGTAATATATTGGGCAGCAGAGAGAGGTAGAAAGTAACTTGTCACTTGTATGACATTACAAGTTACTTGTTGATTTCTAAGAGTATGAAATTAAAAATTTGCAGTCTGAGATCAGTTGCAGTGATCTTTGTAGTGTCTGTATATTGTTTACTATGCAAACTCATGTGTAACAAAGCAATTAAAAGCAATTTTCCACAGCTTTTTACCAATTTGGAAAAGTACCTGTAACACCTTCACACCTGTAACAAGTATAAATGGATTGCTTTTTTAAACTGACTTTCCCCACCCCTCACTGGAGGTGTTGAAGTGTGTGTACATTATTTTGGATGGAATACTAGAACAGTTTACGGATAAACTGTTAATATCTGTGCTTAGGGAAATGTTCATATTCCTTATGATACACCCTTAGAATATGTGAATTAAGATGGGATGATTTTGTCTGTAACTGCCTCATGTTTGAGAAGTAAGAAAAGCTATACTCCACAAGCAATTAAAAGATATCAAAGTTCCAAAACCTTCCTACATGGAAATATCACAGTTTGTATCTATCGTACAGCTGTAATCAAACTTTTAGCCAAAATGGAAATTAGCTGCAAAAGAAAGCCAAGTTTTGTGCAAACACGCCTGCGATTCCAAGCCCGCGTGTTTAATATTCATTAAGGCCGCTTGCTCTTGCCCGAGGTGATAGATGATATGTTTGAAATGTTTAATTGGTTGGATGTACAATTGAGGCAGGACAATTGATATAATTACCTGGCATCGTTATGCGGGAGGCGATGCAGAACGGGATATGCAAATGGGGGAAAGCTGGGTCTGAGCGATGCTGAGGCTGGTTCTTAAATAATGCCCACAGACAGATCGAGATCTGTCTCATCAGAGCCCAAGAACAGTGCAGAGAGCCTGCTGACGTCTGCCACACTGGACCGAAGCCCTGGTGCCTACTGGGGCATCAGTGTTCTCACTTGACAAGCAGCAAGAACCTGCCAACAGATACAACAGCAGGGCCAGGGCTTTCTCCTGCTGCTGTTGATCATGGGAGCATTCCACTACATGGAACCTTGCGGTCATGAAGAAAATCCAGGATCCAGGGACCTCAGTTTAGGTCGTTGTCTTTTCTGTCACGAAGACATCACTAAAAGTTACTGGGAATTCTTTAAAGTGAAATGAACTGGGATATTAAGACACTTCATCGTGGTCCCTTGTTGTCAGACCCTGCATGACTAGGATGCCAGACCTAAGCTGACAGTTTGCTGGACTCTCAATGACACACTCAGATTTTAGACCAGATGGATTAACCCTGGAACTGTGCCCACAAAGCTGGAATACTTGCACTCCAGAAGCAGGACCTGCCTTTCCTATAGATTCTCAAGACTGCAGAATGTGTCCCAGGTGAAGCGACTGTCAGTCTCCGTGAGCCTCGTGGGAAGCACAGGGAGAAATGTGATTGTGGTTGAATGTGATTTGGAACCACATAACAAAACAGGTCCCGTGTGCCACAATAAGTGTTGTTTTTGTTTTGCATCCGGCTATTTAATCACATCAGCATCCCAGAATAACACAATTTAAGAAGCAAAAAGCTGCCCAGCAGCCAGTGCAGCACTGCGGATGCCCTGTGTAGGGAGAGTCCCCAACATGTGCATGAACCCCTCCAGCCACTTACAGTATCCCAGTGCTACTACATCACTGCCAAATCAGGCTTCATCGCTGGGGCACGCGACCCACCTGAAACACACTGTGCACAGAGCGAGAGTCGACACCCCCAGGAAGGTTGAGGTCTTGAGGACCATTGGGGTGATGGGGCAACGTCGCCCCTGTGTGATCCCGGGGTGCCCCGAGAGCCCAGTGAGGGCAGAGCCAGTGGAGAGAGAGAGAAGGCCTACAAGGCAGGAGCAGGGAAAGGGGAGGGCAGTAGTGTGGAAGGGAGCTCGGTGAGGTGCTGTGCGTTCCCCCTGCTCACAGGTGAGAGGCTGCCCGGGGAGGGGACTTCATTTCTGCTGTTACTGTCACGCCCGACATCCCTCCCTAGAGGGCGCTCCACTGCTCTCATTATTGTTCGTGTGATTTAGTTCTCCAGGTGTACCCTTTTAGTGTTATTATTTAAGACCAGCTCCTCCAGTCCTCGGGGCTCATCATTAGGGTAAGATGTCGCGAGGCCCGCCTAGCACCAGGAAACCCTACGTCCGTCTCCTGAGGGCATAGGCCTCATCCCCGACACCTCCCGCTTCCTGAGCCCGGGGTCTGGAGGATCTCGCCCCGTCACCCTTGGACCGCCATGTTTTGTTTGTCCGTGTGCTCCCCCCTCCCGGGGATTTTAACTTTGTCGCGTCCCAGGATGGATTCCTTGCTGATGGACTCTCGGACTGTGCTTTGACCTGCCCTTGGACCCGTTTGGATTTGGATGCCGTTTTGTCTTCCCTGTACACTGTCTCACGGATTGTCACTATTATTTTGTGCACTATTAAACCCCTGTGTGTTCTCTTTTACCACGCCTCCTGTTTCCTCCAGCTCTTACTGCATCGCATAGGGTCTTCTATAAGATCTGACATGGATTTCAGTCCGTGTTCGTGACAGTTACCTGCTCTGCGCGGGGGCTGCGGACAGCTGTCTTCTCCAACAGGCCCCCAGAGCGCTCCTGCTGCAATTATTACCTGACCTGCCCCCTGGCAGTTCTGGGCTTGTTGACAAGGGCCCTGCACACAGCAGCAGGAACTGGGCGCTCCCAGGGGGAGCAGAGCTGTCAGCTGCGGGAGGGAAGACTCATGCAGAACCTTCTCCTCTGCCAGTCTGTAAACATGAACAGCTACAGGCAAGATACACTTCGCAATTTCTGCTGGAAGAGTGTTGACGGGCAAATTCGAAGTTATTTTTAATAGGGGTTGGAAATTTAGAGTAGCCTTTTTATAGCCTGAACCGCACAGTTTATAGATTAGCCAGCACATCCATCTTCGCGCAGGTTGAAATAAATAGAGAACTCGTCCCATCGCCCCCCTGTATCAGACCTGTCCAGACACAGGAGGCAGGGCAGCTGGGACTTCAGCCCAGAGGCCTTGCCACCCCCGGTCCCAATTACTTAACTGAACTCATTATTTTGAATGAGAAGTTGAATTGCACGTCTTGTTGTCTTAATAAGCAGCTAACTAGCAAATGCTAGCATGCCTGCAGAAATTCAGCTCACGGGGACAGGAGTCAGTCCTCTCGCTGAGAGACGGGCGATGGCTTTGGTAGCCAGCACTGAAAAACACGACTTGAAGTACACCATCTGTCAGGGTGTTGCTTTGCCGATGGTGGAAAAAGATTTTTTTTATAAGTCAGGAAAACAGAATGGCACGAATATGTTTTTAGCATATGGAACTGAGAGTTTTTAAACTTCTCTCCCAGTCTGTTCCCATGGAGACGTTAAAGCTTGTACGCTTGAACTTTTGCAATGAATCCTTTTATAATTTTATACAATTTTTTTTTGCCTTTTAGAAATCGCTTTACATAAAAACAGCCTGTGAAAAACTGCCCTGTTCCTTCCACACTGTCAGTTAGGGCACGGTTTTTGTTTCAATACTTAAGTTTGCAGGTCCGCTGTGTAGCCGTGGAAAACATATGCAATGGTGCACAAATTATAACACCCCTGTGAGTCTCACGAAAGTACACAAAGAGACATTCTGGGGATCCGTTTGGCAAATGCGTGTCGTGTGTTGTCATCCTTAGAGAAAATGCTCAGGTATCTGTTTTCAACTTAATTAAAAACAGACGTGTAATATTAGCCGCTACGCAGGGAGCAGGGCGGTGGAAACAAACCAGCGCCGCCTGGTTGTCGTCAGGCTGGACCAGTGCGAGCAACACGCACAGGGGAACATGAGGGTAGCACGGAGAGCTCTTTGAATTGTTTTTATGTTCTTATATTTCATGTGAGCTCAAAGACGAGCTTACGAAACAATAGGTGTTGTTTCTCAGTCTTGATGAAAGCTGAGGACCTACAGAGGCACCGCTCTCACCCCACGGCGATGTGTGACAGGGCCTCGCAGCACCTAGAGGACTGATTTCGCCTGTGAAAGACGGAGATTGCTCGCTGGCTCGCTCTGCCGTCCTACTCCGAGGACACTGAAGTGTGTGTTGAGAGTCCTGGGTGTGTCTGATGATGTGACTGCACATCCTGACTACACTCACGAAACAGAGGCCAGCACACTAAACCAACACCCTTCGTTCGTTTTAACAAGACCACCATGGAGGGTCACATATCTGTCAGGGCTCTAACGCAGCACTGTCACGCCCTCATCCCACCAGATTCCCACACGGAAGCGCACTCGCGCTAATCACACTCCAGCCCCGAGCACTTCTGCCAAACGACGCCGCTCCTGCCAATCAGCCAACCACGACACTCCAGCAGTCAGCACTCCTTCCTCCTCGCACAATACTTCAACCCTCCAGAACCCTCTGCTCTTTGCCCGGTATTGGTGGCCCTTCGGAGCTCCTACCTCGCCTTCCTTTTCTAAACATCCTCTTCGCTCTTCACGATACGAACCACAGAACTCGCCACCGACCACGTCTCTCGCCTGGCCCTCGCTCTGGCCCTCGCTCTGGCCCTCGCCTGGCCCTCGCCTGGCCCTCGCCTGGCCCTCGCCTGCTCTGGAAGCTGCCTGCTTGTCTCCTGACCGCTGGAGGTACCGCACAGGGTCCATCCTCCCGATTGCTCAGCGGGTCACTTGTGACAGACATGTCCTGCGGGAATCCTACAAACTTCTTCCACTGGGGGTTTGTGTTCCTCCCGTTCCTTGATTGGGAATACAGCAGGTGGGGTGTTTTAAGGATGTGGCCCAGTGCTTTTTCACAGCCTCAAGGAAAGCCACTGATAAATGAGGAGCAGCCTAGGAAATGACTTTGAAGGAATAAGGACGTGCAGCAGAAAACAGGCAATTAAATTAAGATGTAGACATTGCTAGTGACGCTAACAAAGCTCACGCACCAGCACTTTTAGGTGTAGCACAAAAGAAACTTCAGTCAAAGTATTAAATTGCATTAAATTAATGTTCACTTTAATTTTTTTTTAATTCTAAAAGGGTCTCACTCCTTAGTTTCTAACAGGGACCCCTGAAGATTCAACGACGAAGAATTCAACGGAAGAATTTTGTTGCGATGAACAAACTTCCTTGCCTCCGAGTTTAGAAACTAGAGCGGAGGAAGGCTAGGGGTTTTGTGATGCTGACTTCCTCAGGTTCCAGGTCTTCTGTCTGGCTGAAAAGAGCTCTTTCACCTCAGTTTCTAGACTTTGTTCTAAGGGAAGAAAAAGGTTGAGAGTGTTAAAGGTGTCAAGAGCCCCTGTGCAGACAGCCAGCCAGGACACACAGAGATAAAGAGCCCAGTTCCACTTTTCCACCAGCAGCCAAGAGACCGAGCGGAGTCGCCGCCTCTCAAGTGCTTTTGCTCAGCTCAGAAATAAAGCTGCGGCTTGTTAACACTCAGCCTAAAGGCTGGCTGAGTCTGCCTTCCTCCTGACTAGAAGAGCCTGCCAAGCTACTCAGAAAGGGGCTGAATCACCCCCATCCCTGTGAACCTGGCTGAACCCCAAAGCCAAATCAAATCCCATTTTATCTCCGGGAAACTATGCTTTAGTCCAGGTTTTCAGAATGGCTGGTAGCTTCATTCTTTTTTGTCTGTTTTGGGGGGGTCAGTTTGCACTCCTGGGGCTGACATCACCAGCCCCATCACTTCCTGATGGGTGCTACAGTATGATGTGAGAAGGGTAGAATGATGGACTGAAATAAACTAAATGGGAAGTTAGTGAGGGGCCAAGCACCCTTTATAATTTCAAGGTGGCCTAGTCATGCGCAAAACACGAATAAGTCTTGTTTTTACGGGTCACCTCTCAAAGACATTAGGATTAGGGGTTAGGATTAGAGTTTTGAGATAGCTTTCGAGTATCTTTACCAGGCCCTCCAGCATGTACACAGAAGGGATATCGGAGGTGTTTGTGCCTGTTTGATCAGCAGAGTGTTCCGTGAAGCTGATTGATCGCTCCCAGCACTGGTCAGTTTGATGACGCAGGACTTTTAATTAAAAAAAATCTTTTGAGTTGCAATGCTGTTTCGATGGTGGCTGCAGATTCCTTTCAAACACTCAGGCCAGACTGCAGTTTTCTGCAGATGGCTCCTGATTTATTTGCTACATATTCCCTGAATTTTCCTCCATTGACATTGAAAGGGTTTGATTAGCCATCACACAATAAATATATATATATGCATCATCCTTACCAGCTCTCGGTTTCCTCCTTTTTTTCACCTTTTCACTTGCTGTGAAGCACAACTCAAAGTTTGTATTAATCCTGTAAAGAAACGTATGCACCTAGCAGCAGAGCTAAGAATAAAATGTCTTGGGAGAAACTCTTTTGGCTCTACATCTCCACGTTTGAAACACCTGAGCTTGCAGATCTGCTTTGCCTCCTCAGGGGATTTAAACACCTCGGTAGTTTGACTACAGGGCTCGGGATTCGTAGAAGTGGTGATGAAGAGACTCTGGAGAAACTGAACCTCCTTCTGCGGGCGGTCAGCACCTGTTCCAGCACCCGTGTGTGCATGTGGGAATGCTTCGCAGAAGAACTCTGGGGTTACTCGGACTGACCTCCCCACAGGGAGCGCTGTGACCTCCGCAGCCCAGGGAAAAAAACAAACATGCTGGACAGCCCCTGGAGTGCCTGATTCTGGAAGCTCAGGAGCCAGCGTGTGCGTAATGATGCCCCTGTATCTGTCACGCCCTGGACACCTAGAGGCGCTCTACTTCTGTCCTGTTCCTAGTTCCCTATGATTATTCATATCTTTCCGGTGTGTCTTGTGGCCTGAGGGCATAGGTTTCTATACCGACATCGTCCGACCCCCTGAGCCCGGGCTAACCTCTGTGTTGCCCCTTTTACCACTACACATAGGGTCTCTACTGCTCTCCTTGTCATCAGCGTGCCTTTCCGATGTCCGTGACAGTATCAGTCTGGCCCTGTGCTCTGCTCCGTACCAAGGGGCTGCTGGAGGAATCACCTTCTTCTCTGTTTCCCCACAGCCTTGCCCTCTGCGGCATCACTTCACAGACTCCCACCCCGGCATCTCGCTCCCGCCACTTCCTAACGTACGTTTCAACCTCTCCGCGCCGTGGATAAGCGTGGATCGTTGTAACGAGCTGCGAATGGCACAGTTTGTTTCAGAGGTGGACAAGAAAAAAAAGGCGGAGAGTGGAACTTGTGACAAGACCCAAGTGCTGTTGCAGTCTAAGAATAGCACAGCCGCTGAGCAGCACGAGCTCTCCGGTAGCCCTGCGCGTCTCGCAAAGGAGGAGAGTTATTTTAGTTGAGAAAGTGACGTCATTAAAATTGAATTATACATCCTGAATACAGAAAAAACAGACAATTGTGGTGCCAGAGGGCAGAAGCCGTGCAGAATACAATAAAATAATGCCTCAGAGGAAAATAAAGGATAGGTTCTTCCCTCCTCAGAGTTCACAGGCTATTTAACATCTTTATAATTTTTCACCATGATCTATACCTTCATCTTAATGGGTTTTCTCTGTATCCTGTTTGAAAGAGTACCATTCGTTACAGCATAGAAAAGTGAAGTATGTCCGGTCTTTTTCCTCTTTATCACTTCTAAGCCTGCTATCATTTTCTCCCTTCCTGTTTCTATACCTGAGAAAAGACAGGGCACACTGTATTCCTACAGTGTTCTTTATATAAATATATTAGTGTCTGAAAGAGCTGCAAAGAGCTGCGTCCTATGAGACGTACTCAGCTGTGGTAGGATTTGACCTCAGTCTTTCAGGCCCAGCAGCATCTCTCCTCTTTCTCTGTGACTCATTACAGTGGATGTTGTCAGCGCTGGCTGTTCAGCCAGTTAACTGGTTATAGAAGTAGCAGGGCTTGGGGCAGCTGCTCTGTACAGTGTTCTGAGAAACCTGCACAGAGCCTCACAGCGAGCTGTGCAGGACAGGGGCGGAGAGTGACAGAGGAGCTGCCTCGTTTCAGTCAGAGTGTGTTTCTGTTTCAATTCAATTACTCAGGCTCGTTCAACAGAGAGAATGCAATAGCTTTCAAAAGCCCCCTTACACATTGTCGTGGTTTTCAGATCCCCTGCTGCAGGACAAACGAATCAGCTGAGACTCTGCAGCAATCATGACATGGGCAGCTCACCTCTGTGGCGAAGCGGCACACACGGGCACATGCAGACACACATGGGCACACGCGGGCACACGCGGGCACATGCAGACACACACGGGCACATGCAGACACACACGGGCACACGTGGGCACATGCGGGCACACGCGGGCACACAACAGTCCTGACGAGTCATCAGAAATAGCTGCTCAGGGATGCAAAACAAACTGCAAAAGCTAAAAGGAAACAACTGGGCAGAGTGATATACTGTAGATTGCAGGTTAAGGTCTGCATGACCTCAATATGCAGAGGTACATCACCACTGATATTTTTTTACCTTCAGAACGTTCTCAGATGCGCAATAAAAGAGTTAAGGACTCATGCCTTCTCCGTTACCGAATTCTGACGTAACGAAATGCCCCGTCTTTAACATTCCTCCCTGGACACATGAAGCAGCCCCTGCAGGCTCACTGCTCTCCTCCCCCTGTCCAGAAGACGACTGGGCCTCAGTGTTGGTCCCTCACCAGTTTCTTCGTGAACAAACGGGTGAATTAATGTGACGCGTCCGAGTGTGAGCTCCCACCAGCACTTTGATTTCTTACCCAGCAAAGACCTTGATTTCCACTGGCCTGGCAAGGTTTGTGGTCCGGAAACCAGGGACATCCAAGGGACAGGCTGATGGAAGGCCTGCGGCGTTCAGTACTTTGTCTCGAGGCGGTCATAAATCCGGTAGGGTCGCTCTGTAAACGTGCTGGACTGTAGCTCTCAAGGTCTGGGACGGGGGACGGGAGAGTGGCCGATCTGAAGGGAGAGAAGGTGGCCAGTTCTGAGCTCAACCCAGCGGGAGTGGTGAAATCTCCACAAGAGGGTCCCCAGCACCCCACTCCTCGTCCCGCAAAGAGCCTCTCACACAGAGGAAAGTCACGTGGCTTGCTGATTCACCTGAACGACATGCCCCCAGACCAGAGCAAGACCATCAGGTGACCAGCCCGCATTTCCAGCTGGCGAGGGTGAGCTTCGCCCCTGGCTGCTCTTTTCCGAAAGGGGACGGTGGGATCCCGGTATTCTTCAGCAGCATTTTTAATCCTCTTCTGCAGAGGCTGCATCTCCGAACCGGATAATCAGCTCCTTTCTTCCTCCCCACCTTGCCTGGCTGTTAGTGCTGACCAGACACCAGGCAAACCACCCCCCTTCACAGCAGGACAATGGGCAGGGTCCAGTGCTGTTGCCACGGCGACACTGGCACGGCAGGCGGGGGTGAGCCCGAGGCAGCGAACAGCTATTTGTAAAGCGTGAAGCGTAGTTCAGGACCCTGTGCAGACGGGATGATCCGGAAGTGAGTGGAGAAGGACGACGGGGAGGAGACGACGAGGGTCAGGAGGGGGTGACAGACAGGGGGGCGTGACGACGGTGAGCTGGTGCTCGGGGGGCGTGGCCAGGGCGAACAAGTCCAAGGAGGCCAGGGGGGAAATCCAGGATGAAGTCCAAAAGTCAAAAACAGGGTGTCCAACCGAGATGGGACAAAACAGAGTTGAAAACCGGAATGGGACCCGGTACAGGGACAGGGAAATAAAACCGGGATGACGAGGCCAGGCGCTCCGAGCCCCGGACTCAGCTGGTCAGGACGCCGATAGGAGGCCTGTGCCCTCAAGCCGCGGGCGTAGGGCGACTTGGTGGTAGGCGGGCCTCCGGGCGTCTGTCTTCCAGTGCAGAGCCAGGAGTAGCGAGAGCCAGGAGGGGCAGGACTGGGGGCAGGTGCACGTAGTTAGCAAAATAAGAAAGAGCCGGAGCGCCCTTAAGAGGAGGGATTACGATCGTGACACTATTGAGGAGCGTCTCTTCACAATCCGACAGGTCCAGACTCCAGGGCCGCCGGAGGGCTACCCTCCCCAGGATCCACGGGCAGCGCGGCGAATCCCTTCGTTCCCACTGGCTTCTGCGCCGACAAATCATGTCCGTTTGTCCGTTTCTCAGGATGTGACTGCGAACCCACCGGGTACCTGCCCGCCTGCCCAGCACCTGGCTCTCCAAGCCGTCCGGGTGCTGTTTTCAGTGTTAATTAGTGTTAATTAGTTAATTAGTGTAAGCAGGAGAACCTGGCTCTAGGTTTCCAAGATCACGGCACAGAGCACTGTGGAATGTGATCCCATCTGTATTTCACTCAAGCTCGGTTTCTGGTATGAGAAGGGAAAAATACGCCTGGCTCAGCACATCCATCAGAAATATTCTTCTTCAAACAGCATGAGCTCCCTGTTATTCAAAATAGTTTTCAAAAGCATCACAAAAACCAGTAAACCTGACTAGCCCTACATATCCGTGATGTGTCTACGGCCTGGGGTAGCATATTTATTTAGCTTTCGACTGACTGTTGCTTCGACAGTATCGTGAGTGGGACCGTGTGAAGCTGAGAAGATGTCTCATGTTCTTGCGGACAATGAAACAGCCTTTCTGCTGGCCGAGTGGAGGGGTTACTGGAGATCTCGACCCACAGTGCTCTCACCTCAGGACTACCCCAACTGACAGCTGCTTGTCTTCCAGGGATTGTGATCTCAAAACTTACTGTAGCATGCACAGTAACTATAACTATATAACTTATAATATAAGTATAACTATACAACTATACAAAGATACCAGGGGAAAGTATCTTAAAATCTAGGGTCTTCGTCTAGGTCCTTTATGGAGCATCTGGGGGAATAAAGAATTCCTGAGCAGTGCCCCAGACACAGCATTTGTGAAAACTTTAAATATAGCCTGTAACAAACAAGCAAGTGTCATACTGTTAATTTACTGTACATTTTCACATTTGTGAAACTTATTCAAAGCCTGCTCTTCAAACGCATTCCAGTTGTCTGTTCTGCAAAGCAGGATGTGTCTGTTTGGAAGTCATCAGGCTGTCACTAATTGGAAAGGAAAATATGCACATCAATTTCTGAAGCTATTTCTGTCACTGTTCTTTTTTTTACTCTAAGCTCTGTGCAAATGAAATTAAGAAACCTTTTTTTAGAAAAAGATCCCATTAGTTACTGGATTAGCTTTGATCCATCAAAAATGCTTTCTTCTTCTTCCATTTTTTAATATTCTTCAAGTCTGGTGCTCATAAATAAGGAATGATGCTTCATTGTGATGGAGTGGTCTGAAAATAGTGCTCTTTGTGCTGCGGAGCTGCTGGGAACATGAGGTCAGACCATTGAAAACGCTTCTGGGGTGCCATGCACCCCCACCCACACAGCTCATGCACATGTTGCTACAGTAGGTGTCTGTATGGGAGAGGAAGGCCCTTCACCCAAACTCTGTTTGACACAAGATTCATTTCAAGAAGAGCGATGCACGATATTTAGTCTCCATTTAATCCAAGTCTCGGGCATTTACTTCCTTGATTCCCACTGCAGAATTTCAGCCAGTCGTTATCTTGATACGTCTCCTCTCATCACAGTGCGGCCTTCCAAACCACTCCCCATAGAACAGATCTTTACAAAAGCCCATGAAGCTGCTAAATTGAAAAAGAAACAGGGATATATTATTAAAAGTGTAAGGCCTGCGGTGTCAAAGCCTCCTGACATGTGCGACTGGTGTGTTTTAAAAAAAGATCATAGAAAATGGAGCAAATTGGGCTGCTCACAGTAAATGAAGATGGGAAAACAAATTTCAAACTAATTAATATAAAGGACTAATAAAGCATAATTCATCTAAAATGCATATATGTGACCACATTGTGTAGCTGTCCTTCTCAATCTTTAAATCCTTTTCAAATGCATTTTTCTGAATGGACCACAGTCTTTATCCTTAAGGGTCACCTCTCCACTTAGATTTGGGGTTTGGTTTTTTTTTTAAAAAAAACCATCCATCCGTCGTTTAAAATGATGGAGGAGGTGGATCAATAAAGCAAATCTTTTTCTTCAGCTCATGTTGATTTAAAAACATCACGGAGAGGAGTCGTCAGTCGAACATTACCAAGACACTTTACACAGGAGACCTGGGCCCATGAAAGTGAAATACACTCAAGAAATTCAACCTTTCTGACTCGGCGCTGCTGAATGTGGGAGCCGTGTTGGGCAGGCGGGAGGAATTGTGCGAAAGGGATGTCGTGTCCCGGGTACATCTCTCCTGACGGCAGGAAAGACAGCCGAGCTCAAACAGGGGGAAGAGAGGCACGGTCGGTGAAGCCGCATCACGGCGTTAGAGACAGGCCCGCGAGGGAGCAGGCAGGGCGTGGAGAACCCACCGCTCCAGAGCTCAAACTGTGCTCGAGAAAACGGGTTTATTGGAGGAATGTGTGGTACTGAAAACGATGGGGATCTGACAGGAGGAAACTGGGGTGAGGAATGTTCTGGGAAGCCTGGAAAATCCTCGAAAGAACCAGAAAGTGTCCTGGGAAACCTGGAATGTTCTGGGAAGAACCTGGGATGGAGCAGACACACACTCCTAGTAAGACTCAATGACACAGCCTGGGGGGGTGGTTCCTCAATAGTGTGCGGGTTCCCTCGTGAGGTTAATAAGCCCGGCCTGATCTCGTCTGGGGCGGCCCTGACGAACTCCTTCCACATGTGGAATGTGCTGTGGAATTTGATGCGGGAGCACTGGAGCTCGTCAGGGAATCACACTCCTGTAACAAGTGTCACGATCCGGTTCTTTCCGGGCCCTATGCGGACGACACGATCCGGAATGTGAGGATACAATTGGGAAAAGAGTCATGCAGGAGAAGGGTCAGGAGACAGGGGGCGTGTCCGAGGAGTGCAGGTGTCCGGGGGGAGTGAATCCAGGGCGAACAATCCAAGGGTAAATCCAGAGGGGGAATCCAAGACGGGAGGTTTAGTCCAGGACCAGGGGATCCATCCGAAGTTAAAACCAGAACCGGGTCGGGACCGGCGGGGCAGGGAATCAGGAACAGGAAACTAAAACCATGACGGAGCCAGACGCGGCAGGACCCCGGGCTCTCACGATGCGCAAATCAACGAGAAGCCCCGAGCAATCGCCTGCGTCTGGCTTTAAAGGTGGAACTAAAGAGGGGCTGGAATAAGGAACAGGTGTGGGGAATGGGACAGAACGAGGAAGGGCTGGAGCGCCCTTAAGAGGAGGAGTAACGATCGTGACAACAAGAGGACAACAAGGCAGAAAAACACAAGAGCGCCACCCACCAAGCTGCTGCACGAAAATCGCACAGGTCTCAAATGACAAGCTAAAGATATAAGAGTGTTCTCGTGGCTCCCAGCATTCCCCATCACACTGTGACTGGGCAGCTTGTTCCCCCCATCCACCACCTTCTGTGTAATGAAGTGCCTCCCGGATTCCAATGTGTTTCCTTGTGTCCTCCCGCTGCGCCCTTGAGGTCTCGCTTCACTGCTGGGAGTAAAGCCATCCACTCTTCTAACTTCGTACTTTTGGCAAGGTGGAAAAGTTCCCTCACAGTCTCTGCATCACCAGGCAGCTGGTTTGATTTAAAGACTTTAAAATGCTTGCAGATGAGAGGAGGTTATGCGACCCACCTTGAACTAAAAACAAACAGTCCTTTGAGTCTGTGAGAGCAGGACTCTCCCTTGAGGAGTTTACCTGGTTGCTCCTCTCTGGACAAATTTAGCAGTTAATCTCTGTACTGTGGCCCCCATACAGGCCCCTGTGGTACTCCGTTAAGTACTCCTCACCAGCTTGAGCATTAATTCCTCATCGGGATTGCTTTCTCTCCAGTGACTAGTTCTGAGCCCAAATACATTTGTTTCCTTGAATGTCTTCCACCTGCAAATCTGAGATTTCATATTTTAAAAATATAAAAACGCCACAGAACCCATTAGTTTTACCCATTACTGCTGATGCTTGTTCTAAAAGCTCTACGTTGTTAGTTAAGCAAGACCTACCCCTCTAGATTTGTTCTAATGATCAGTACCATATCTTTACATGCAGCAGAAGTAAGAATTGGCCTTTTGTTGAGTTTTGTTAAATGTCTTTGAATGGTATCTATCTTGTCTTCTGAAGTAGGAGTGGAAGAACTCCACAAGCTAATCTAGTTCTGCTTGTCTTACTTCAATGCTTCTAGCACTTGTAACACTTCTGCCTCTTCTGTGTTCACGTTGTTTAATGTAGGACTTGGTCTTTCCTCTGTGTGATGCCTCAATCGGCTGTCTGCAGAAACAGCTCCAAGAGTCTGGGCCAATAGGCCGTTAGAGGTGACCAGATGCACCTCAGATGTTCCTCTCTGATAGATTTCTTCCACCTCTGATGAAAGAGATGTTTTTGACACAAGGGACCATCGAACTGAGGTCCTGACTGCTTGGCCACTACGGATCCCAGGGCACTGTCCCTAAGAGTCGGGGTGTTAAACCAGGTGTCCTGGTTAAATCCCACCCAGGTCCTGCACAATCAGCCCTTTGCTTAGCTGGCGGCACTTTCTCACTCCTGAGCCTGATCTGCTGTGCAGCGGGGCTTCTGGGGCAGAACAGCTGCTGCACATCACCCAGGTGGACCCATAAAGTCCTTGAGGATCTTTGGATGAAAGGCACTATATAACTGCAAGGAATTGTGATAATATGACACCTCGAACAAAACCACTCACGGACTCACTTGCAGACTTTCTGAGCTTAAATGAGGTGACCCAGCATCTGAAAAAAAAGACCTGCTTAGCTGAACAGCTGTTTTAGAAAAGCAAACCCAAGAGATCAGCGTTGACGTAAACAGGAACTCAGAAAATCTCCGAGTCATCAAAAACGAAACGTCTCGTTCCCGAGCACGCCTGGGGGGCGGGGGAACCGGCCGGCGGCGTTGGGCACGCTGCGCAGCTGCTCTCTCTGCCAGACGGCTCAGAGGAAGCGAGCAGCAAGGCCGCCGTGCCCTCGGTCACCCCAGGGCTCCGGCGCTCGGGCCCCTCGGCTCCCGGTTAGGTAAACGTACGCGAGCGCACGAGGTGAGCGAATTCTGACTGGGGCGAACGCCCAGCTACTCAGGGAGAGCAGCGACGGCCGCAGCTCGTCCCTCTCTCGCAGCTAGGGCTGGTTTGACGAGACGAGCAGAAGGTGAGGAAGAGCGATGGAGAGCGCTCTCGGGCCCTTGTCAAAGCCCTGGAGAACATTCAGGCCTCGAGCGCTCTTCCATCAGCACAGGCAGGTCACACAGGCGCAGCGACTTGCTCTCCTTGTCCCGCGCCTTGCCTGCCTGCCAGCTGTCAATGGACAGCATCCAGCTCCAGCAATCGATCCCCTCGCACAGGTGCACAGCCCTGTCGGCTGTAGGGTAGGACTTTCACCCGCTGCTGCAGACTCTTGGCAACATCGCACAAAGTGAAAAACGGCTGGGCGCAGATCGGCCTGGTTATTAACAGGACCTTACGCAGCTCTTGAACACAGCGTGTTTTACTCCAGATGAATTTGCCAAAGTATTTTTTTTTAAAAAAAGCTGCTCGTGCTGTTCACCTGGGAGCCTAAATTGACTACCTGCGCAGAAAATTTAAACCCGCTGTAAAAAGAGAGGAGTGGAGGTATTAATAATTGAATAATCCACAGCAGTTCTCCTCTTAGCCAATAAGTGAAGATAAGGCTGCATGGGTATCAAAAGAACTTACGGTATTAAAAAGTGGATCAATACTCTTCCGTTCTGCTGTGTTTTCCTTGATTCACACACATAAGCTTAAGACAGTTCCAGGTCTGCCTTCCTCGCTGTGTGATATCTGTGCCATCTGGTTTCTCTTCTCTTTTCTGAAAAGGTGGTGTGCATATTCCAAGCAGAGGTTTAATAGAAGTTTAAATCCACCTGAATAAATTACTGATTCGCTCAGCAAACAGCACGACCTTTGTTTGGGTGAAGCTTCCGTCAATAAAAACAACGCAAGACACTTCCAGGCGCAGGGCGATTGCAGGCGAGCGGCCTGACTCCAGCAGGCACCCCGGACGAGTCGGCGTGCGCCAACCCCGCTGGTGCCCCCAGGGCAGAGCGTGAGGGCGGGGAGCGCTGGCAGTGAGTCGCCTGAACAGCCAAGCGCTTGTTTCCCGCTGGAAAGCCTCACCGAGATGGGATGAGCTCTGCTTCAGCTCTTGTCTACAGGGCTAGACAACAGTACAAGAACCGTGAATTGGGTACGATACAATAAATCCCTGACATTTTGTTTCAACTGGCTTCGAAAAAAGAAACAGGCCCATTCCTGGCTGAAACCAAAACAGAGGAGGACATAGGATCACCACCAGGAGGCTGAACCCCTAACAATAAGAGTGATTCGAGCAGGAGGCAGGCAGGGGTGTCCCGTGCTGCTCCTGCAGCGCAGGTGTGCCTGCAGGACTCCACTCCACCTCAGCTCTTCGTGGCCTGAACCAGCTGGGGACTTGCTCAAATGGACCCAATCACATAGCTCCTTCTCTTCGGGTTCTGCAGGTTTAAAGACTCCTCGGGGTTCAGGACACCCCTGGGGTAGGGAAATTTGGGTCTGTGAAATACAACTTTGGAAATAGTTGTATGTTTGTTAGGAGCCACTCTGAGCTCCCTCCTTCAGACGCCCTTTCACCTGTCCGTTACTGAGTCAAGTAATTGAATGTTGTTAATTAGCATCAGCAAGTGCAGGTATCATCTCCTAGGCTACCACATAACGAGAAAGGTGGTCTTTTAGGTAAATGGATGCTGTTTGCAATAAAAAATTATATGGCCTCTTTTTAAATTAAAGACTCTTACTGTGTGCTGTAAGGTACTTCTTTAAATCAAGCTGAATGGATAACAGCTCAGACGGTGTTTTATCCCCCCCTTGTGGCCCGCTCACGTCATTACAACACCCGGCTGTTCTGGGTTTTCTTGTCGCTTCTTGTTGAAAACACGGGTTTTGTTTCCCGCGACTCTCCTCGGTAGGCGGGGCGTGATGTAACACAATTATTAATTTCTCCCACTGGACTTTGACAAAATTGAGATTTATATAATAATAGAAAGGAATACAAAATATTGAAAACCTTTTTTCATCTACTAGTCTGTTTCTGTACTTCTACTCGAAGACCTAGGAAATCGCATCTTTATAATAATATTAGGGGGCACGTGTCGGTTACTGGTGAAAAAGCAAACCACTAGGAGTCGGATTTCCGCTTTTTATAGTCAAACTTTGCTCCACACAGCCTTGCGCCTTGGACTTTAAGGCGGATCTAGAGCGGTCAGTGAGAGAAACCACAGCGCTCTTCTTCCTCTCAGCGGTGCGTGACATTTGTACCACAAGGGGGCGCTGTGCGCCATTATCGGAATGAACAGCAGGCATCGCTGTGACACACCGCAGTAAAAAATCACCTGAGACCCAGAATGATAATTTAAAGTTCCTTACACGTATAGAGCGCTTTTCCGGTAATGGGGATCCCCTCCACCTCCACCAGTGTGTACCACCACCTGGATGATGCGCCAGTCCTCCCCCCACACACACCAGCTCTCAGTGGGGAGGAGAACAGGGTGAAGAAGCCAATTCAGAGATGGGGATTATTAGGAGGCCATAGCTGGTGAAGGCCGGGGGGGAATTTGACCAGGAGGCTGGGGTAACACCCCCTCTTTTTGAGAAACGCCCTGGGATTTTTAATGACCACAGAGAGTCAGGACCTCGGTTTTATGTCTCATCCAAAGGACCTTTTTACAGTCTAGTGTCTTCATCACTATACTGGAGCATTAGGACCTACCCAGACCGCAGGGTGAGCGCCCCCTACTGGTCCCACTGACACCCAGGAGTCTCCCATCCAGATACTGACCGGGCTCACACTGCTGAGCTCCAGTGGGCTGCCAGCTGGGAGCTGCAGGGTGACAGAGCAGTGTTACACTGTATTTGCATTATTCTATATGTAGTTAGTGTTAGTGTTAATACTTATAAAAGCAGTAGTAACAGTGTCAGAATCAGCAGGTGTACTAACAACAGCACTCACGGTGGTACCATTAATAGTATTCATCTGGCTGGAACCTTGAACCAAGACAATGCACGAAAGTTACAACTGTTGATCCTCACTAACAGATTCAATAGTCAGTTTTACAGCATGCAGCACGCACAGTAGCTACACTGCGCAGTAAATTGATTTCCGGTGCTGCTTTTACAGCAACACATACAGTAAACTATAGTCAATCAGAAGACATCATTACTGAAGTCGGTATGTTTTCACTGACAAACATGCTACAGAATTCTGTTCTCTGCTGTCAATCACACGGTGGTCTTCTTTCCAGACGTGGGTTTTATAACTAAGGGCTTGAGAGTGAAGAGAGATCTCAGCTCGTTCGTGTCCGCGCTCGCCAGCCTTCAGGTACAAAGTGCAATTATACCTCGTGAGGCACAGACCCATTTAATTAGCTGCTTCTAATTTAAAATCCACAGCCTAACAGTCTAAGAAAAAATAACTCGTTGCATTAAAAAATACAATACAAGTCCACAATATCAGGGACCCAAGAAGGTTTTTTTTTGTTATTTTCTCTGATAAATGTTTTGCGTGTCAGACGCTGACAGAGTATCTCTTTGCTGCTCAGAAAGAGCGGCGCTTGTCCGCGCTGCGGTGAGGGCGGGCGGCCTCTCTCCCGGCTCCCACTGGCCCACGCATGACTCGGCCCACGCGTGACTCGCACCACAGCGCCTCCTGAAAGTCTCAGCCTCCCTTTTCCCACTGCCACCTGTTCGCCGGTCCACACAGATGAAACCGTTTCTGCACAGGTATTTAGCACGGCTCCGCACGGAGGGAGTCTCTGCTTGAAAGGCTTACAGGGGAAGGATGTTTGCCCGTCATGCCTCCTGGCACGTCGGCGCAGCAACATCCCTCTGCTGTTTCCGTAACGTGGAGGACCTGGCGCCCGATGGGGGACACGACCCCACTTCCCTGAGAGGATGAGTCTCACGCTCCACCAACAGAGCTAGCTGGGGCCCAGGGACACACCCTATAGAGATGTGTAATAGGTTTATTCCCTGCTGAAAAGAGAAGAAAGAAAACACAACGTTTCGGCTGTGGAGCCTTCTTCAGGTGTGAGAAAGACAGGGCAGAAAGCCAAGGTAATGTACAGTAGCAGGAGAACAAAAGCTTTTAATGAATAAAGTTAAATGAAGTGTTTGTGATGTGCTCAGTGTATTGAGCAACCCCCCCCCTACCTGAGATGTGTATCACTGAGCGAAACTAACCACAGGTCTACATCTGACAGCAGTCCAACAGACATGTATCGCCCAGTAAGGACCCCAGCCTGACCTGCTGGCCTGCACACTGCGTCCTGCTTCCCCAGCTCATGGTCTTCCTGAGGCTGTCTGTCTCTTAACACTGAAGAAGACCGAAGTCAAAACACCACATCCCAAAACATCTGCTTTACCTTCGGAAAATACCTGGAAATCTGGAGCAGGATAAGACTCCCAGAGTGTCTATAACTAAGATCTGCCATGAATATCTCCTCTCCTGACTGACGTTAACAACGCACTGGTCTCTGATTGACTTCTTCTCTCTCGTGACCCAGCATTGTTAACGACAGGAATTGCACAGCAAGCAGAAGAGATCCTGCCAAGGCAGAGCAAACTTCGTTACTTCCTTCCTATTTTTAACGAACGCCAGCGATACGTCGGGAAATTAAATTTCTGCAAAGGAATCAGAGCAGGTTTACTAGAATATGCGAGATGACTGTTGGGGAAGAACTCCGTTCACCTGATTGAAAGGCTGTTCTGCAGTGAGAATCGAGGCTCAGGAGCAGGCCTGCTGAGTGTGCATCAGCAGGCAGTCTCTGCAGGAAGCCCTGCAGCGCCCCCCTGTGGCGTCCTGCACAGAGCCAGGATGACACGCTGGGCACATCGCTGTCCCTGCAGCAGGAGGGCTGGGGCTCCCGCTGCACAGCAGCTTGAGCTCATGAAAGTTTAACTTCGCCGCAGGCGTGTCAGCCGCTTCTTACTGCATTGTGGACAGACTTTCTGTGCGCTTGTCTCATCTTTGACTTAATCAGTAGTGCTGCCCCCTGCCACAAACCCAAGAGTGCCACTCGGCCCGTCTAGTTCCTGGGGTTTTCAGGAACTCGTGGACGCGAGGGTCTCATGCATCCATTTCTTGAGAGGAGCCAGGGTACTGGCTTCAGCACTGCGACTGGGGGGCTTGTTCCACACTCCCACACCCCTCTGTGTAGAGAAGTACCTCCTGTTCTCTTCCCTCGAGTGTCACTTTTCATTCTGAAAACCTTCCGCTGGGTGGACCTGGCCGATTCCCAGAACTGGGAAAACTCTGTGATGTTTAGGTCATTCTGAAGCCCCCCTCTGCTGGGATGGTAGCCTGTCTGGGTCTCTGTTGGGTATTTGCTGGAGGGCACGTCCTCATTAACATCAGCTGAGGAACTCCAGCTGGCCTGTGTGTCCTAATCTACAGAGACCCACAGAGACCAGAGACGTCTACCGTCTAACATCGACTACCGGAGCCTTGCAAAAGCTCTCTCCTGAGACTTTTATTTATTTATTTGTTTGTTTTATTTTCTTTCTCCTTGTATTTTGGATTTGTTCCCTTTAGTTGTTGTTGTTTTTTTGTTTTACAGTTGTCACACAGTGTTTTTACTTACCCTACTAACACTGTACCTGCCATTGTTAATATTAAACTATGATGATTTTTGAAGGCTCTAGCGCTGTTTGCTTGTGTTTTTATTGCGGCTGATTGTTAGCCACAACTGGCTCACCTTCCATCCCTGCGCTCTCAGTCTTTGTATCAGGTTCCCTCAGAGTCTCTTCTGTTCAAGACTAAACAGCTTCAGTTCCTTCAGCCTGTAATTGTGGGCTGGTCCAGTCTCCATAAGCTACAGAATCTCCTGGCTTCACCTAGACAATTTAATTACTTAATGGGACCTATAAACTCTTCTCCAGGAGTCTACAGTGCTTTTCTTATGAGAATGTTGCTGTTCAGTTTGGCCAGGGCTGAGAACCTCTGGATAGGACAGCAGAAGACCCCTGACCCCTGAACCCTGACCTCTGGCATCTGATTGGTCCACCTCCAGTAGTGTTTCCATCTTCATTATCTCATATTCTTTCTTGTAAGATGTCTCTGGAGACACAGAACCATAGAAGGTGGTCTTTTCACAAGACATAAAAACTGTTCCCTTGGCTCACTCACTTCTTGTGGCCTGATGTATGCTTCCAATTCTATGTTTTTTTCTGTTGCCTTCTGTACACTCACTGTGTGAAGTGACACCTGACCCAGGTCTGCTGCTACCTGCACCAGGTGTGTCTGTGTGACCGTCGCGGTTCCGCGCGGGCTCGTGCCCTCCGCCGCCCGTTCCGTCCCGCAACACCTGGGGCACGAACCCAGGTCTCCGGCGTAACGCACCAGGGAACCAGCCGCATGAGCTAAAGGAGACCTCCCTCAGCCCAGGCAGCTGAGGTCCCTGCTACGCGCAGGGAGGGCGATGATGTCACCGTGTCCGAACTCGCTCCGCTACATCTGTGCCAACAGTCCTGCCTCCTGTGAGCTCACCCATTCTGTCCTACAGCAAGGCATGATGGGGAAAGGCCAGGGCTGCTACTGCTTTACGGTCCTGTGGAGGCACTGGGCAGGATTGGCCGACACTCTCCGAAGTTTAGATAAGAAGTGCAGGAAGGCTCCATCTACAGGCCCCGTGCTGAACAGGAGCAGGTGAAGGTCTATTCCACGCTGAGAGGAAAAGAAAAGGGACGCTGTGGAGCCTTCTTCAGGTGTGTGCTCCTTCAGGTTGTTCCTGTGCAGCCTACACATGCTGGCGCAGCTCCCCACTTGAACTCTCTACTGGACCGTCCTGTGTCACAGAAGAACAGTGTGTTTGTCCCTGGGTCTGATCCTGGAAGGCCTGAGTCCAGACCAGGAAAACCGAATATACCGTATATCTTCATACCTGGCAGGACAAAGACATCCTGATCTTTAGACTTCAGAGTTTTTATATATTTTATTTCAGGAGCTTAGAACATTGTAACAAAGCAAACAAAAGCTAAGAAACAACATACGAACAAAAACACACAATAAAAACAAAACAAAACAGACAGTGAACAAAAGACTCAGATAGTTCTCTTGCCAAGATAAGTCTAAAGTTTCGACCTCGGATTTGATCATTTTGTTCGGAGTTCAGCAGCAGAACTCCGAAGGCACCAGCTGACAGACCTTGTGCCATCACTCATAAACCGCTGTGTTCTTCTCGTGCTCTAGGGGCGATGAGAAATAGAGCACCAGACGCCCTGCTGGAGCCCTGGTGGAGTTTGTTCCTGCTAGATCCTATTCCCTCCTGTATCTGAAACACCTCTATCAAGCAGTTCAAGTAGGAAGCCTTCTTCAGGTGTGAGAAAGACAGGACAGACAGCAAAGATTAAATAGCACAGGAGAACAAAAGCTGGGAGAGGGGAGAGGCAGAGAGGCCACTCGGGAAGTGCAAAGTGTCTCAAGTTGTCTCTTCCTGGGACTCTACAGCAGTTCAGCCGCTACTCATTTTCCACGAGCCCTCAGACAAAGAGAGATGGAAGACTTTATTGTGAGTATAATTGAAACAATTCTAAAATTACTCGCAGGTTTATATGGTGTGCTTTGTTTATGAATTAAAACAGTGTTCTAGATAGACAGATACTTAATGAATCCCGTGAGGGAAATTGCAGAAATTGTATTCAACTTACATACTATTTTAGTGCCCACCCACAGATGGTGGTACTCTATCTAAAAACACAGAATATCGCCTTGCCCGTGTGTTCTCCATAACACAGACCTCTTCCAGCAACGAAATTACAACACAAGGAAAGAGAGGGGATCCACTTTATTAGCTACAGTTAGTGTGCAGGACCCAGGAGGATGAGCTGAAACGCCAAACGAACTTTGTCTCCTACACGTTGCCGTACAGCCGTAGCTAGGTGACGTCACGTTGCTGAGGGTTGCCATCGGTGACGCTTCTCGCCTCAAACCAAAGCCCCTCCCCCTCACCGGACCTCTCCGCCCCGATTGGTTTATTTTGTGCCCGCCCCCTGTTTTCCGCCATCCGTGCGGGCGGATCAGCTGTCAATCACCCGCAATCTATTTAGGCTAGGTTGATTAAGGGATCAGAGAGAGTGCGGCTGTCGAGATTAAAAACGGCACTTATTGGCCTTGTACGTGTAGCCGCTGCCGTTTTATTCATTTTCCGCCGCGAGTTAAAAGCGCAGCGGCGAAAATCATTTAAGCTGTTTGCTTGTAGCCGCCTTCCCGCCGGACGAGAAACTTGTCGATTTCCAGGAACATGTCTTCACACGAAGACAGAGCCAAAGAGATTCTCAAAGGATTCAAACTGTATCCTTTCGCTCAGGGATGCTGAGCTGATTTTCTTTTGCAGGAGGGGGGGGGGGAGATTAAGATCTCACCTGGTGTGCAGAAAACAAGACCAAGGGCTTAGTTCTGATGCCAGGGGCAGCTCAGAAACGCAACGATGCGCGTTTCGCCCGTGTCTGGGGACGGGCACGGGGTGCTTGTGGGCTCGCCTCCTCGTATTTTGCGCGATTTCATGCGCCTGGGTGTCCTGTTGGGGCAAAAAAAACAAAAACAAAACGCGATTTTCGGGCTTAAGCAACTGTGATCGTCGTGAACAGGGGGGGGGAAGGCGTTAGGCGGCGGTCGTGTCTGTAGCGCGGCTCCGCTTTCACGGTGGGGGGGGGAGACGTGAGTGTGTGTTTGCCGTTGTTGCGCGATGCTATATCTAATACCGTCCGGAAAAACGCGACTGGTGTAATTTTTCTCTCCTCTGTCGTGCTGAGAAAGGGGCCCCCCTGTCCCTCCCTCCCTCCCTCAGGCCGCGGCTGCACGGGTGCGAGTGATGGGTACCGGCCGGCGCTCCTCTGACATGAAAGTAGGCGGCACGTTGTGTTGTTGCCGGTGTTTGTTTGGAGTGCCGGACGCTGGCTGCTGGTCAGCGGGTGGGTCCGGTCTTGTCGTTATCCTCAGCCGGCTCCCGGGCGCCGCAGCTTTCGCTATGAAACCGAGTGAAGTTCGGTAGCCCAGGTTCCGCCTTTGCTGCAGACTTGCACAGTATTTGGGAGTTTGTTTTGTTTTTGTTTTCTTTCTGCTTGTGCACCGTTCCCCCCCCCCCCCCAAATCCGCAGTCAGCCGGCCTCCAGCCCCTCACTGGGCTGACCTGCACCTGTGCCCTGCGGGGAGAGCCGGTGAAACCCCTCCAGTCTGGAGAGCGTGTGTGTGTGTGTGTGTGAGCCGTCGCTGTCTTGTGTGAGGCGAGGCTCTCGGTGTCGTGTGATTAGCTTCCACGTTGATTTCTATTTTTTTTTTTGTCTTCCCGCCCCTGTAACAAGTGTTTCGTTAGGCCCCTCGGTCCGCAGGAGCGCGGAAAGCTCGGCTCTGTTGCCGTCCCGATCCCGGATCCAGCGCGCAGCGATCTGGTGCGCCTCTCCCTCTCCAGCCCCCTGGCGGCCGCCCTCCTGCTGATGGGGGCTGACAGCTGGCCGCCTCGCAGGACACGGGCCGCCGCAGGTGGTGCCTTTGGCATCGGCAGGGCTCGGGTGGAGGCGCACGGAGCCGTCTGGCCGCTGGCTCCTGGCGGGGTGCGGTGCTTTATTTTGGCCTGGGCCCGGCGCGCAGGAGCTGGCGGCTGGTGTTTCCTGGCCGTCAGGGCCTGCTTATGTGAGTGACCTTCCCGGGGGAGACGCTGGAATCCCAGGCCGGTAATTCTTAAATCCTTGGTTTGCAAGGGCAGGGATTTGTAGAGCTGCAGCTATGGCAGTGCCGCCAGAAGGAAGCGCCCCTGCTTGTCACTGCGCTGGGTGCAATCCCGTCAAGGGGTTTTCTTTCAGAGCGTCTTTCTCTTTTCCCCAGAGAGCCACGGCTGGATCGACGTCGACGTGCCCATCCCGGGGAGGGGGAACGGTTCTGTCTGCGGGGCAGTGCCGCTCATGAGGGCCCCCGAAGGGCCCGCTCTGTCTCTCCGAGAGCTGTCGGAAAAGATTGGCTTGAAGCAGAGCTTGGGGGGGGGGGGGGAGCATTTGTGTTCTTGAACTTTGGAAGACCGGGGAGAAATCGGACTCTGAAAGTCGAGCAGTCTCGAAAGGAAGGAGAGCATTGAGTCCTTTTCGTCTCCTGTGACCCGGCGCTGCTGATGAACCGTCTTTTCTGGACACAAGTGGCCTCCAGCAGCATGTCGGAGCCTGCTTCTTCCTGAGCTCTGGGTTGGATCTCTGTGCTCCGTAACGGCTACTGCCTTCTGCTGGGACTTGGTCTTTCAGGGCCCTTCACTGTGTTCATCACTGGCGTGCAGGTGCTCAAGGAGTCAACACTGATGGCCTTAGGCCTTAGTCAAAATTCTCAGTATTCTAGGAAGTAAGATGTTACTTTGCTGCATCGTGGGAGACTTTTCCTCTCGGAATCTGATCTAATCCCAGCTGACAGCACTATGACAAGGGGTGCAATATACTGCGGGTTAATTTGAGGCTTGAAGAATAACAGGACTCACATCAGGCTCTGCTGGGAGAGAATCCTGGCTTCTGCTCAGCACCAGCTACACCATCAAATTAGTATGCAGGAGTGTTTCTTGGGTGGTTGTTTTACTGTGAAGTTGGAAAGATGGTATTAGAAATCTAGTCTCTGTCAAGGAATATCGATGTTCATGTAACTGTGCGGAGTTTGGTGTTGAGAGGTTTTAGTTGGGTATCATGCACCAGTCTAATTGTTTTCCAGTCATTGCATAATGCTCCATTAGTGTTTGGAATATATTTTTTTAATACTCTGTATACTTTAGTTAGTAAGAGAGGTTTTCTTCTAATGTCTTAGTGAGGAAAGTTAATGGATGCATTTGTAGAATATTGTATTGTGGCCGGCCTTGAGATAATGTTCAGGGATTTCCTATTGAGTTGTTTTGTCTGCTGTTGTTGAAGGAGTCTGTAGGGTCACTATAGTGCATCTTTGCACCAAGGCCTCTAACATGAACACAGCCTCCCCCTTACAGTCACCTCTGTTTCTCCTCTTGATTTTCTTGTAACAGCAGTTTACCATTAGAAAGGCCTGGCAAACCTCATTGGCTCCGTGTGTCTGTGACTGGCTCTCCCTGGAGCTTGGCTGGCTCTCTCTGGAGCTTGGCTGGCTCCGTGTGTCTGTGACTGGCCCTCCCTGGAGCTTGGCTGGCTCCGTGTGTCTGTGACTGGCCCTCCCTGGAGCTTGGCTGGCTCCGTGTGTCTGTGGCTGGCCCTCCCTGGAGCTTGGCTGGCTCCGTGTGTCTGTGACTGGCCCTCCCTGGAGCTTGACTGGCTCCGTGTGTCTGTGACTGGCCCTCCCTGGAGCTTGGCTGGCTCCGTGTGTCTGTGACTGGCCCTCCCTGGAGCTTGGCTGGCCCTCCCTGGAGCTTGGCTGGCTCCGTGTGTCTGTGGCTGGCCCTCCCTGGAGCTTGGCTGGCTCCGTGTGTCTGTGGCTGGCCCTCCCTGGAGCTTGGCTGGCTCCGTGTGTCTGTGACTGGCCCTCCCTGGAGCTTGGCTGGCTCCGTGTGTCTGTGACTGGCCCTCCCTGGAGCTTGGCTGGCTCCGTGTGTCTGTGACTGGCCCTCCCTGGAGCTTGGCTGGCTCCGTGTGTCTGTGACTGGCCCTCCCTGGAGCTTGGCTGGCCCTCCCTGGAGCTTGGCTGGCTCTGTGTGTCTGTGGCTGGCCCTCCCTGGAGCTTGGCTGGCTCCGTGTGTCTGTGACTGGCCCTCCCTGGAGCTTGGCTGGCTCTCCGTGTGTCTGTGGACTGGCTCCGTGTGTCTGTGGCTGGCTCTCCCTGGAGCTTGGCTGGCTCCGTGTGTCTGTGGCTGGCCCTCCCTGGAGCTTGGCTGGCTCCATGTGTCTGTGACTGACTCTCCCTGGAGCTTGACTGGCTCTCCATGTGTCTGTGACTGGCTCTGACTTCTGGCCAGAGCATTAGGAGCGAATGTGTGCAAGAGGCAAGGTGTGTTCTGCAGGTTCTGTTTTCGGGCAGTTGAAGTCTTCTGTTTCTAAGGAGGTGCTCCTTGGCCCTGCTGTACCTCCTCTCTTCAGCAGGGGCCCCAGCTTGTCCTACGGTGTTCAGGGCAGGCAGCCCGAGTCCTGTTCTGGGGGACTCGCCGTCTTGTGGTGCTTTATCAGCTCTTATTTACCACATTTTGTACATTGAATTAACATGGCTAAGAAATATAGCTCGCCATGGACATTCAAACATCGCAGCAGTCTCGTGAAGGTCTAAGAGCTTCTCCAAGTGCAATAATGCAGGATGGCTTGCTGTGTGTTTTTGCCAGCCTTGGTCGGGAGGAGTCGGAGTGAAAAAGGCGAGAGGAGATGAGAGGAGGCCCGTTTGGCTGTTACTACAGTAGCCAGTGGCTAATAGATTTAAGGCTCATCCATTGCTTCTTGAGAGAAGCCAGGGTATCGGCTTCAACAACATGGCCGGACTGCTTTTCCCAAGTCCCATTGCAAGCAGGGTCACGCCTCTCCTGTTCTAGGCGTTCTTGATATCGTTCCATGTGGTTCCCACTGGTGTTCTCTGCTTCACGTTTCGCTGTTGATTCTGCAGACACCTGCTGGGTTGACTTTGACTGTTTTAAATCGGGTCCCGTATATTCTTCACTGTTCGAAGCTGAAATGCCTGAGCTCTGAATATACGCCTGTCGGTGTATATCCCCTAATGTCCCACAGTGAATCCGGTTACTCTTCCCTGGATTGATTCCAGACCAACACTATCAAAACTTGGGTGGAAAACTAGAAGTGCAAGAGGCATCTGGTTTGTAACAATTTTGCCTTTCATGGCCACTCCATATCCCTTATCCAGAACTGTTCCTGGATGGCCCACTGTAACCCGTGCCTTAGGCCTAAGGTGGAGACGTGTATACCAGTGAGCGAGCTTTTAATCCCGTCTGCTGCGTGAGAGAAGAGTCTGGGCGGTGGCTCAGATCACAGTGGTCTCCCATTTCGGACGAGTCTTCTGCTAAGGTACTGCATCGTTTTGGGTTGTGTATCTTGTACCAGTTGGATCCCCTTGAGAGGGGAAGAGTCATTACTTACTGCACTGGTTCCTGGGCAGCAGTGCATCAGAAGTGAATTGATTTGGCCAACTGCACAATTCTGTCCAAACTGGAATGGAGCACGAGTTGTTTTTAAAGCTGCTGGTCCCCTTAATAAGAGCTCTGTCTGCCTGGAATCCAGCCGAAGGTGGCTTGTGGATATATCTGGGCTTCCGTGTGCATCCTGAGTTTGCAGGGGCAGCTGGAGCAGAGCGCCAAAATCGGCACATGACTGGATCAGATCACTCCAGTTAGGGGCATCGCACAGGGGCTGGGAAAAGAGGGTCTTCATATGACTCCAGTCAGCCACTGCTTGTCCTGGGTGATGTGTGCAGTGGTATTTGCAGGTCATGGCTGAGGAAGAGAGCCGCTCAGCGGCTGGTTCGTGTAGACCGGTGAAGTGCGAATCACAGCTTCGGGCCCATCTGGAACAGGGATTCGCAGGCTCATGGCGAGTGTGGTCGTGTCCTGGCCAGCCCAAACATTTCATTTTGTGCAAGAGGGGTGCAGATTCTGTTAGTCTTCATGTTTTCCATTTCTGAAGAAAAACAATGAGGAGCAGTAGTTTTTTTTAGAGATGTGCTTCCCAAGGACTTTTGTGGACATATTGGACTCGTCTCCTGTAAGAGAAATCAATAAGATCAATCTTTTAAGATCTTAAAAGGGTTAATTCCTTCTGCATCAGTGTCCGGACTCGGTGTCTGGGACCCAAGTACGCTAGCAAAGTCCAGAATGTGACAAGGAAAGAAGGTCCCCAGTTTGTGTGCTGTGGAGCTTTCAGTGCAGCGCGGAGATCCGTTTTTTCATCTCGCGATGCGGATGATGCAGGCTTTTTGCTTGGGGTGCTGCACTGACCTGGCGGTTCTTTCCTTCGGCGATGGGGAGGTGTGTCGGAGCCCGTTCAAGCCCTCGCATGAGGAGAGTTTCTCTCTCGGTGGGAGCTGTTCCCAGCGGACTAATTATCACTGTGGGGCTGGTGGTCGTGCCGTGAGCAGTGTCCTTCTCTGCTGCACAGGATGCCCTCTCACTGCTGCTCTCCGCGGTGTGCGTGGTAGGAGGGATCGTGTCGACCCTGTCAGGGGGAATTTAAAAGTGCATTAGCAATGAGCTGCAGTGACAGCGGTATAAATATATTGGCAGCACAGGGTCCTGAAAGGCATCTCCTTTTGGATTCATTGATGGAATTGCACAACCGGTTAAAAATCATTTGGCTTTTCGGGTGAACATGTTTTTTGCCTTCTCTGAAAGAGAGTGAAATACTGCCCACTGTGTTTTCCTTTCAGAGGAAGAAATGTGTTTTTGTTGAATACAAGGCTTTGCATATTCACTCCTGTCTTGTCCACAGCATTCCAAACAGCGGTGCCAGTTTGGATAGTTGAATGTTGGATAACACAGGGAATAGATGAGTTGGTTGGTGATCTGAAGGGGTGAGGCTGACTGTGTTTTTTGTGGATTACTGGGCCAGTGGACCTGCATATCAGCTGTGCAGTCTGTATAGAGAAATGTATATACTGATCATCCAGTCTAAAGCCAAAATCATTGCGATTGGTGTGAAATCTCATCTGCAAGACTTGACACGAGCTACAAAAATACATCATACTGTAGATATCATTTTTTATGGGTACATGTAAATACAGGCAAAACCTTGATCTTTGACTTAGTAATAGGAAAGGTCTATATAAAAAGACCCCAACTAGTTGTCTTGCTGGTTCTTACAGGTTATGTTCATTTTTTTTTATTATCCCTTATTAATTATCAACTTGTTTTGACAGATGCTGTCTTGTGTTCAAACATGAAAATTGTGACAGACAAGGCCATGAATATCTGTTTGCACCATATACCCAGTTGGGTCCATATCCATATCCTTCTGTATCTGAGCATTACCGTAATCGCGTGTATCCATGTAGAAAGGACGGTCAGCACCTCAGAGGTAACTGGCAGACCTTGCTGCTGGGAGTGCAGAACAGTAGTGTCTTCATCGACTTCAAAGCACCAGAGCTTCGGGGACTGAGCTGACGATCCAGGCCACTCATGTGATTCAAAGCGATCGATACCTTTCTTGCAAGTTCACGGTCAAAACTCAAGAGCAGGTAGCCGCGTTGACCCTCCTCAATCAGAATGGTTAACCTGCCAGATGCTTGACAGTGTTGTTGGCATGGCGCGATCATTGATTGACCCTCGGGAAGCTTTGCTGTGTTCTAGTCATCGATTCAAGAGAAGGACACAGCAGGTCAGCTCTGCCATGCTTTGCACGGTGTCTTATTGTCTCCTGCAAAAAAATGTTTCTCCAGCCAGAGGGGTTTTGAAATAAAAGGCAAACTGTAATGTCTTTTACTAGCTGCAGGTCCGTTATAAAAACATTTTCTGCTTCTTTGCTAATACTGATTAGATCATTGAAGAAGCAGTATAGAGGGATAGTTTAAACAGTTCCAGGAAATACCTTCTGGGAAAGTGTTCGTTTGCACCCTTTGCTAGAAATGATCAAATTTATTCAAGAATACGAGGTTAAAAATGGGTTTATTGCAGAATGTGTTGACCTCCCATACATGGGACTTATTTTTCTTTAATTCCAATCCTAGCCACTTTAGACAATGATGTAATAAAGTGTACTCTTAATTACATCCATTTAAATTTAACAAATGATTAAGGTTGATGATGTTAGAAGCACAAGAAATTGTTTTTTTTTTACTAGTTTTGCCATTTAAACCCGATCTGTCTTTATGTGCTGCCCTATGAAAGGGCAATATGGACATGTGCTGCATAATCTGAGGAACGGTAACAGGCGAGAGGACACCCTTTAGCCCCTCCTGTTGGTTTTGGTTGTTGGAATCGAATTGGTCTGACAGTCCTTCCCAGCCGTTTCTGGAAAGACGCCAGGGTTTGGGCTTCAGCAGCATGGCTAGAAAGCCGCTCGTGTGCCCTTCTCCCACTACCCTTGGTGTAAAGAAGTTCCCAACTCCCGCCGCCCAGAGTGCCTCGCGCAAGGGTCCAAAGTGGTGGCAGCAGCAGCAGCGCCACCAGGATTCGAACCCACAGCCTTCCAGGGCTCTCGCCAGTGTGCATTACTCCACACTGCTGCCTCTTACTCTTTCAGAGTTCACTGTGGGCAACGTTGATGTTAGTCACTTTCCTAAGTCGTCGTCTTTGCATTCGTTGAACCTAAAATTTAAATCAAGTTCATATATATATATAGGCAAAAGTTATGATTAACCTGTTAAAATATGTCTGATCAATCCCTAAAGTTCTGAGTAAGATGCAGTTCTCCACTGTGTGCCTGAGGCTCTCGGAGAAATGGGGTTTGAGATGGTGTCGTCCTGCAGAGGCTGTTGCTGACACACAGAGTTGTGTATTCATGAGGGGCTGTGCGCCGAGGCGCACACAGATGGCGAGGAGAAAGCTCATCAGGTGTCAGAGACAGCAAGTACCAGGGGTTGTCAGAAACCTTTGTTTCGCGAGATCAACAAGCATCTGTACTCCTGCGTTTCAACAATAACAGCCGGGAGGCCTTCAGCCTTTCATCAATATTGTGATGCGTCTCGGCACCAGCTGTACTGTTTGCTCTAGCCTGCTTGTTTCGCGCCATCGTCTCGAGTCGTGCTCTGTGGTGCAGCAGGAGGCTGTCGGAGCTGGGAAGGCCGTGTTGGCACCTCGAGACCCCAGCTGCCGAGAGCCCCGCGAGTCGAGCGAGCTCTGCTGTCTCACGCGTGTGGTATAACTGTGGAAAGACTTTTGCTCAACTAGGTTTTGCGGCTGATTTAATCAATAAACACATCATTAACTAAATGCGGTAGTACTTAACGTAGTACTTAAGTAAGTGGAAGCAAAGACTTACAGTAAGTCTCCACTCCTCTTGAGAGATCTGCAGCTGTGTTGAGCAGTAAACTCCACATCGCCTGTCGTCTTTTGCACACAGTGGATGGCTGGCAAGCCGGCCCGCCTATTAATCTCGTGCCCCGACGCAGTCCTTTGGCTTCTGTTAATGTTCAGTAAATAAGGGTGATCCTATAGAAGGTATGAGATTGCTTTGGGAAATTGTTTCCGTGTGTATATTATGGTTCTTGAGGATTCAAATCAAATGTGGTTGTGAATTCTCACTCTAAATGTTTGCCCGTATTTAGCAAGCTAATCGAATAGAGGTGAAGGTGTGGAGCTGTACAGATTTTCTCATATAGTCCCCTTGAGCAGGTTTGGAGCTGAATGGCAAGACACTGGCAGGTGAAAGGAACCTGTCAAGAGCAGAACGAAGTGCCCAGCCTTATTCTTCAGTTTCAGTGTATGTTTTCGTTCTCGCTACTTGTTGGTGGTGTTAAGGAACAGTTCTCTGACCCTCTGAATTGCGTAACTTGTCTGTTCCTTACTTAGTTGACTGTGTCCCCCTGTTCTTGACAACACAGAGTCTGGCGTGGGGCTCGCAGTTTTCAGATAGTCAGGAAAAGCTCGTTTCGCCCATTGAAGGAGAATGGTTTGCACATGAACCGTTCCTCGTTATTTTAACGTTAACTCCCTGCCAGAAACTGGATGAACTTGAGAGATGCCGAGACGGGGAAGGTGCTTTGGCAAGGAACAGAGGACCTTTCAGTTCCGGGAGTGGAGCATGAAGGTAACGTCACCGTTCCGAGAATGCCGGGTAAATCCTGAGATGCGTCTAGTCTGTAGGCCATCCGTAGGCTCCAGCTAACCCTTAAATCCGCTGGGCCCCTGAGCAAGGCCCTTCACCCCAGCTGCTCTAGGGGCGCCGTATAGATGGCTGACCCTGTCCTCTGACCCCCAGCTTCTCTCTCCCTGTCTGTGTGTCTCATGGAGAGCAAGCTGGGGTCTGCGAAAAGACACATTCCTCATGCAAGAAATTTTAAATGGCCAATAAAGTGATCTGACCTAAATAACACTTCTAATGTGTTTATTTGCGAGTCTTATTTAAAATTCTAATTTAAGTTTGCATTTTTTAAACGCATTTTCTCTGAAACTGCTTACCTTTTTAAATGTCCTGTGCAATTTGTGTGTAAATGAACAGACAGATTTCCCCTCTCTGCAGTGAGTGACGCTTGGCAAGATGCACATGAGCTTGAACGCCATCGCCGGCCTGACCAGCCTTTTCTGCTCTTTGCAGCTCGGGTTCCCAAGAAGATCCTGAAGTGCAAGGCAGTCTCCAGAGAGTTAAACTTCTCCTCCGCAGAGCAAATGGAAAAGTTCAGGCTTGAACAAAAGGTTTATTTCAAAGGACAGTGCCTAGAAGGTACTTCTGCTTTCCTTTGTCGTGTGGCTTTTGTCTGCTGCTCTTGGAGCACAGAGCCCTGCCGTGTGTGTGAGGCGCGCAGCTCCACATGACGGCTGCAGGCGCCTTTCCTCTTCGTGTCAGCCAGGGCCCAGGAATACACTCTCACACGTGTCCATTCCCTTCATACAGTATCCTTTCCATTTCAGGTGCTTTCTTTAGCACCCTAAATAAGCCTAAGGAATGCAATGCAATGCATACAATAAAGTATGTGAGTATGTGAATGTGGCTAGTCAAGAAATAGCCTATAACTCCCTCTGTTTTCCCAATTTTTTGCAACTCGTGCACACACAAGACTAAATCAGAGCTGTTTTTAACTGGGTTTGTAGTTTCTATTGGTTAACTGGTATTCTTAGTTCACATTATGTTGCTTAAGAGGTTTATAAGCCCATGCAAGGGCTTCTTTACGCCAAGGGTAGTGGGAGAAGGGCACACGAGCGGCTTCCCAGCCATGCTGCTGAAGCCCAAACCCTGGCGTCTTTCCAGAAACGGCTGGGAAGGACTGTCAGACCAATTCGATTCCAACAACCAAAACCAACAGGAGGGGCTAAAGGGTGTCCTCTGGGCTGTTACCGTTCCTCAGATTATGCAGCACATGTCCATATTGCCCTTTCATAGGGCAGCACATAAAGACAGATCGGGTTTAAATGGCAAAACCAGTCACCGTCAGATATGGGCTGTCATCTGGCTGCTGTAAGAATCGTGTTGTGCCGTTACACAATGTTGCGGTTATTCACCCAGCAACCCTGCACACACCCCCCGGGAATGAACATTTCTGTATCGTCCTCGTAAGGCAAATTCCTTTTTTCCTTTGGAGAGGATGCCTACATGGAGTGAAAACAAAACCCTTGCGTGAAATAGTTTTTGTGCAGCTTCGCTTGATCCTGCGTGGGATTGGTTTTCTTGCTTAATAGCTTGCCTTAGGAAACCCTTGCCTTCTACAATAGATTTCCAGTAAAGGACACAATTACAAATGACAGAGTGGACCATTATATAAGACCGGGCTTGTGTTCTGTCTCAAGTCTGCACAACCTGTAAAAAGGCTGTTGGCCTTATGGTCAAAACGCAGTGGAGTACTGTCCTTTGAATGCAGTTAAACTGCAGGTCAGCTCTTTCCCCTTCACATTATGGAGAGCAGAACCCTGGACCTGAGTTCTGATCGTCCTCAGTGTGTTTTGCCTGGGAAACTGTTTACGGTGTGTGGATGGTTTGTAGGGGGTTACAGTAGGCCCAGAGGCAGTCATGGCGTTCAGCTCTGTCTTTCCTCCTACAGAGTGGTTCTTTGAATTTGGCTTTGTGATTCCTAACTCCACAAATACATGGCAGTCCTTGATAGAAGCAGCCCCAGAGTCCCAGATGATGCCAGCCAACGTTTTAACGTAAGCCATTTTTCTTGCCGCATTATGTAAAACTCCTGGGACGCCGAGTAGAGTGGTGAATTGTTTTGTTGTTGTTTTATTCCTTTATTGAAAAGTTTTATGAAAACCCATAATATCGTTGCACGTTCCATTTCCTGGTTGCTGGAAATTGATTATTTTTTGGGGTGGGAATAGGTGTATTCGTATAGCAAATGCAGGTATGTCCAATGTATGTCCTCACTGTATATGGATCTCTACTTCAGACTGGTCAGGATCCTTGATTGTCAGGAAAAGATGATCATCCTGATTTTAGAAATAAAGGAAACTTCAGTCGAGTTCGGGGTCTGCACACATAATAGATGCCACGTCTGTCAAGTCTCTAAAATATTTTAAAATCGCCATCGCAAATCCTGAGCTCGTGCCCCAGGTGCTGCTGCCCTGCAGCTGTCCGGGTCCGGGGCGCGCAGGGGGGTGGGGGGGGTGCTGTGTCCGAACAAGCAGGAAAGGGGCCGGGGGTTCAACATGCACGTCCACGTCTCACTGCCCCCCTGTGCTCTTCCCTCTAGCGGCAACGTCATCATCGAGACCAAGTTCTTCGACGACCAGCTGCTCGTCAGCACCTCCAGGGTGCGACTCTTCTACGTCTGAGGCCGGACTCCTCCTTCCCGTCTGTTTTTCCTGGTGGGGCGGGAGAACGCCTCTGGCGCGCTCCTCTGCGCGGCCCCCCGGCCCCCCACCCGCTGCTGGCCCCGACAGACTCTGTACATACACGGGCAGCGATGCCCCTCCTCCCCAGTCGTGTACATGATTTGATTTGGACGGTTTTCCGTTTCATTCCTCCACTCCGAAGGCCCAGCTTGCCGTGTAAACTGCATCGTTACCAGCTCCTTCCCACTCCCCGTTCCTGTTGTTTTACTCCCTTTAGTTTGTAACGAACGTGTAAAATAGTTTTGTGTTTATTACTGGATGTAATTATTAATTAAGAGGTACCTAGGCGCTACAAACAGGTCAGAGAAGCAAAGGGGTTTTTTTGGGGTGGGGAGGGTGAGGGAATTTTTTCCTAGACTTTTTTTAAATACAGAATGCTTTTTTAGCAGCTGTTGAATCTCATCTTTCATACTGCTACATAGAAACCGGTTTATTTATTGACAGATATTCAAATAATAACTTAGTTTTCTGACAGTTAAGTTAAATGCATTCTCAGTGAAGATCTTATTTTTTTTTTTAACCTGAATCGTCTGCATTCATGACACGGCAGATCAGCAGTTTGCATTTTTTTAAGGTTGAAATTTAAAACACTAAAATCAATGTTTTTACACAGTTTGAGTCTATGGATCTAGAGACCGAAATAAAGGACTTTTATTTGCACTGTTGGTCTTACTTTTAAAAACGGGGTTTTGTCGTGCAGTAAGATCTGTGCTCCAAGTGCTGGGAATAATGAAGAAATGCAAATAAATCCTGATGTGAGAATTAAATCCGGAATGTGTGGCATCCCTTTTTTAGTGAGGCGACGCTGTTCTTCAGCAGTCGGGAGTTGGCAGAGATGAACAGAAAGGGCAGTGTGCCCAGGTCTGTCCTGTGTGGAGTCTTGTGCTTCCTGGGCTGGCTGGGGCCGGACACAGCCTCCCGGAATCACTCCTGTCCGATGGAGGAGGGATGTGTTCATGTCCAAGATGCTGAGAATCCGAGGTGACTGTTGGAGTGAAAGATTCAAGTTTCCTACCATTTTAGGACTTGATCATGGTAGATATGAAAATGCTTATGAATGAGGTTTCAAAATGTAAACGGTTCAGAAAATTGTATCCAGACAGAATGAGTACCTTTACCACAGAATTTCTGTCCTGCTCTTACAGGGCTTCGTTTTTCATGTTTTTACTCGATTCGGGTGTCTTGTGTTTTTTGCTGCAGTACTTGGCACGTATACATTTCTAATCCAATAGAAAGAAAAAACGTTTGAGTGATGAGTGCCCTCTTGTGGAAGCTTCAATGATAAACATTTCACCATTATTAGGAGGCCATGACTGGTAAAGGCCAATGGGATATGTGGCCAGGACACCGGGGTAACACTCCTACTCTTTTCGAGAAACACCCTGGGATTTTTTAATGACCACAGAGAGTCAGGACCTCAGTTTTATGTATCGCCCGAAGGACGGCACCTGTTTACAGTATAGTGTCCCCGTCACTATACTGGGGCATTAGGACCCACATGGGCTGCAGGGTGAGCGCCCCCTGCTGGCCCCACTAACACCTCTTCCAGCACCAGGCTGAGCTTTCCCAGGAGTCTCCCATCCAGGTAGTGGCCAGGCTCACACTGCTGGACTGCAGTGGGCTGCCAGCTGGGAGCTGCAGGGTGACAGAGCAGCTGGGCTGAATGGACCCCACCTTCAGACCGGTCTCTGAGAGCGAGAGGCCACTTATAAAGTCTGGAGCGCAGACTGTGGCCTTGTGAGCGAACCTGCGCGCATGTGAGAGAGCTGTGTCAGCAGCCAGAGCCAAGCAGGGACTACGCGTTCACAGTTTGTGCAGAAATAAATGTTTATTTTCATGTGCTTCCTGTGGCAGCCTCTAGGGGGTGCTCTCCCTGCGCTCACAGCTCGCTCTCCCCTTCCAGGCCCGGGGCCTCGGAGCCGGTCCCGGCACTTCCGGCCCCGGGTTCGGCAGGGGCAGATTCCGCCCCCTCGGAGACGCTGGCGTCCTCGGAGTCCGGCTCCGGCTCGCCGGTCCGGACCGCTGCCCCCTGCTCCTCCTCCTGCTCGTCTTCCTCCCAGCCCAGCGGCAGCGAGGGGACGCCGGGGGGCTGCCAGTCGAAGGCGAAGGATCTGAACATGGTGACCGGGCTGCTGGAGCTGGAGCGGCGCAGGAACGGCTGGGATTCCTGGGAAAGACAGGGAAGGCCAGGAGAGACGGGTCGGGATTGGGAATACGGCCGTGCGCAGGAGGAGCTGGGAGGTTATTCACTGTTAGACCCAGGAGAGGATCCGAAGGGGGTTTACTTTGGCAGAGGGTCCTGGCGCCGGGGCGGGGTCACCAACACGGGCCGGCGCCGTCTCCGGTCTGGTCCGTCTCCCCTTGGCCTGGGTGCCCACCGATTGTGGGGCCCCTGGGGGTCTGTCGTCCGCAGGCAGCGGCTCCGGGGGAGACTCGTCGGGCTGTGATTTCAGAGACAGGACAGAGGAGTTGAGGAGCGTGGGGTCGGACTCGTCCCGGGGCAGACCGGGATCGCATCCAGGCTCGGACCCTGCTTTTTCAGGAGTCAGGAGTGAGCGACTCACCGCTCTCGGACCCCCGACGGGCTCTGGGCCGGCGTCCTCGGTCCGGTCCCGGGATTCGCCGGGCCGAACCCCCATCACTTCCTCTTCCTCCGTCCCGTCACCCCCATCTTCCTCGGGGGACCCGGGCACTGGGAGGGCGCTGGGGGGTGACTCTGCGTCAGGGTCTGGAATTCAGTTCGAGAGCAGAATGTCACTGACACGGGGGACAGAGGAAGGCTCTGGTGTAGCCAGGAGCCTTGGAGGAGCACAAGACAGGGGCTAAGAGTTTTTAGGCTAATAGGAGAACCTCCTTACCGGTCGAAGTGGGGGTGGCAGGAGTGGGGGGCGCTGTGGCCGAGGTGTCGTCCTTGCAGGGGCGGGATTTGGGCTTCTTTATGGGAGAGACACCTCCGCAACAGACAAACACCGTCATCAGGTTCAGGAGGAACAGAGGGAAATCTCCCTCCTCCTTCTCCTTGGCTCCTCTCCTGGGGAACCTCTTCTTCCTCCCCCTGGCGAACCTGGGCTCACTCGGGGGGGGGCAGTCCAGTGGGGTGGCAGCCAGAGGCTTGCCTGGGTCACTGTGTCTTTGACCCATAGGCAGAAGACAGCACACAAATTGTATTCACGAATCAGAGTGCGATCAACTGCAACCAGTTTCTACAGGAGCCCCTTTTTATACCCCGGGACTGGTGAGTTGGCAGGGTCTATGTGACATCCTGTATAAGAAAATTGTGATGTCTTCCCGTTGCTAAGCCGTAAAGTGATGCAATCCAGCACGTCACTAAGGGATTGTGATGTCATCGCGGCTTCCGCGCGCTGTCGCTATGCATTCTGGGATAGGGAAATACTAATTAGCTTAGCCGTTTTATAAGGCAAAAAACGCGAAACTGACTAAACTGGCTTCTGATTGTGTATTTCTGTTTGTATTAAATCAAAATATGAAATTTGATTAGTTTTATTAAGTCCCATTCATCTAGCGCAGTCGTTTTTAAGCATTTAATGTGCAAATCAATGAACTGTGTCCTGAGGCATTCAAAGTTAGTTGAATATAGCGTTACGTTTGTCAACTCATCTGTTTACCGATCTGCGTAACATCGGGGTCATTTTCAGAGCACCGGGGCGCTGAGAAGCTCTGCCGCCTGCGTGCTGCTGTGGCAGAGAGGCCAGTGAGGGTCGGAGAGAGCTCACACGGGCCGCAGGGCAGTGCGGGTCTCTGCGGGTCTCTCTCAAGACGCTGTAAATACAACTGTATGGGCTGAACTCCAGAGTGATGTGTTTTATGATATGTTTTCGCCGCTTAAACAAAAAACAAAAGTTTCTCGTTTCGCTCAATATATACAGTATATGAGAACTGGAAAAGGCATACCCTGAAATACCCCGTCTTGTATTATTCAACGTTCAGTGAAACCTGAGGGGAAGAAGAGCTGTTGGTTTGGCTCCAGCAGGTCTCAGTTCTTTAAGAAGCAAACGTGAGAAATAAACTGGGGGCCGCGCCCCAGAAACACTGGGGGGGTCGTTTTGGAAGCTACGACCAGCGGCACCAATCTTTAACATTGCTTACAGCCCAGAGACCCCCGGGTCCTCTAGATAACAGATGCCGACGTTTATAAGACAAAATGTGGGAGAGTCAGTTCCGCCGCTTGCTGGAAGCTTCCAAAGCGTCGAGAGTTTGCTGCGAGAAACACAGCGTTTCACCTTCACGCTCACCGCCAGATTCCCAGCAGCAGGTCTTGTCATGAAAACGGGGCAAAAGGCTTTACAAAATCGGTTCCGACCGAATTCAAAGTGCAGGAGCATCCTCCGCCGTCCCTGTGTCACCGTGGGTCCAGGAGTCCGCACGAACCAGGGGAAACTACGGAGAAGCGCATTTAAATCCGAGAACAGGAGGCAGCTCTTTACACAAAGCGTGGCGGGAGAGTGGAACAAGCTGCGATCTTTGGATCAATAAGCAACAAACTATCAAAGGAATCTAGTCTGGTTTTAAGTGTGTTCAAACCTCTATTAGGCCTTATTTTCCTTATTTTTTTGGGGTGGTTTCAGTGGACAAACATCATCCAGGTGGGGCTGCACATTGGTGGTGGTGGAGGGGATCCCCATTACCTGTAAAGCGCTTTGAGTGGAGTGTCCAGAAGAGCACTATATAAGTGTAAGCAATTATTATTATTATTATTCACACAATTTTTGAAAAGTTATATAAATCATAGTTAAGCTTATATTAGCTACAGTAAACTAGTCTATGGAAGTAACACGGGTCATCTGAATGGAATTACGTTTTGGTTTGTGCGGATTACTGAAAATAACTTCGTTCGCGAGTACGATGGAAGAAAAATAACGCCATCACGTGTCTTCTGTGGTGAACTACATTTCCCAGAAGGCCATTCTTGGGGAGCCGGAAGTGCAGTGAGTTGACCTTGCAGCGAGGCGAGCGCAGCACAGAAGCAGGCAGCATGGCGAATAAGGAGCCCAGTGTGAGTATGGATATTACACACGTATTTGGAAACATTGCCGATTAAAAAACATTGCCGTGGAGTTAGTGCTTTTCCGTAAGATAGTTACATTCTTGTTTTCGCAAAAAGCGTGGCGCCAAGCGCGGTTTGATGTCATTTTGTCTTGAGGTTTCATCTTTTTTTCTGATTAACATGAATATGGTTTTGTTTTCCCAGAATAAACCTACCAAATAATTCAAGATGAGTGTTCCCCGAGCTTTAAGTCTATGCGTGGAATTGCAGAATAAAGTAATACTGCTGTAAATGTTGTAGAGGGATTGCTTTTTGTGCCTGGACTAACGAGGCCATGCTAGACTTCATATTGTTGGTCACAAGAGACAGCGGATCTTGGCCGCGTACGATATGTAGAGGACTGGATTGTTTTATTTTTCGAAGATAGTGTGTAGCATTAAGATGAACAGATACGTGATCTGAAGAGCTAGGCGCTGTAGCAACCGGTGCAGTACGGCGCGTCTCGCTGGAGTCTGTGGGGGTCAGTGACATTGCATCACGCCGCCTGTAATTACACCCTTAAGACTTCCTCTGCCTTTGACTTATCCGTGTGTCCTTAAGGAACCTGGTGTAAACGTGTTGGTTATTAACGTACCGCTGTGGCCACAAGACAAGGAATGTTCTAGATCCAGTAAGTATGGAGTCCAGCCTTGTCCTAAGAAGTCAGCGCGGCGATGCCCGGTGCAGCCACTAGGGGGAGCGCTCGCCCACAGCGACACCTCAACCACTGAGTTTCATAACCTGAGCGAATTCCTGGAGCGAATGGTATTCTTGCGATGAAACTTGCGCGGTATCTGAAAGCACCGGATTTCCCAACTTGTGTTTTCCCTTCAAACCCAGGAGGAGCCGGTTCGGGACGCGCACGGCTCTGTGTAACCAGGCTGGCTCCTCCGGGTCTCGCACTAAACCGCCAATAACCGTCTTGCAATAAATATTTGTCGTGGCCGCAAATATGGGCACCCGTGCACATTTGTTTTCAAATAATGCGACACTTCTTCCGGACAAATGCTGAAATTAAAAATGTATTTCTTATAAATTGTATGGCTTTGGTTTGCAGTGAAACAAAAAAAAAAGCTGAATAATGTACTAAGCTTATTCCACAAGAAATTCTAAAATGACCCGGACAGTATTATTGGCACCTTCTGCAAGCAGTCAGAAATAATTCGATTTCAAGCTGGTGATTCTCCTTTACTTTGGAATTGAACCCACCTGTGGTGATTTGCAGGAGCCTGCAATATAAAAATCACTAATTCAGCCAGTCAGAATGGAGAAAAGGACCACAATGAGCATGGATCAAAGAAATTCTCTTGTAGCATGGACAATCTCAAGGCTACAAGTCCGGCTCCAGAGATCTTGATGTTCCCGTTTCCACCGTACGTAATGTTATCAAGAAGTTGAAGGCAGCAAGAGAAAACTTTTGATCGAAGATTGTAGCGAAGGATTGTTCGAATGGTGGAGAAAGCAGCTCGATCAGCTGCCACACAGATTCAAGCTGACCTTCAGACCCGAGGTGCGACAGTCTCGACGCGCACCGTCCATCGCCAGCTCGGTGACCCAGGAGGACCCCCCTGCTGAGAGAGAGACATCAGAAAGCCCGACTGCAATATGCCAAAATACACCTGTGCATGCCAAAATCCTCCTGGGAGAATGTCCTGTGGACAGATGAGACCGAATTAGAGCTTTTTGGTCAAGCACACCGCCTCTCTGTTTACAGAAAACTAAACGAAGCCTTCAAAGAAAAGAACACCTTCCCTACAGTGAAACATGGAGGAGGTTCAGTGATGTTTTGGGGTCGCTTTGCTGCCACTGGCACTGGGTGCCTTGAGCGTGTGCAAGGCATCTTGAGATCAGGAGAACACCGAGGCATTCTGGAGCTCAATGTCATACCCAGAGTCAGAAAGCTGGGTCTCCGTCGAAGGTCATAGGTCTTCCAGCACAACGAAGACACCAAACACAGGGGAAAGGGTCAAGACAAAACGTTGTGAAGGGACCAGCAATGAGTCCAGATCTAAATCCCATTGAAAACCTGTGTAGAGATCTGACAACAGCAGCTGGGAGAGGGCGCCCTTCACACCTGGGAGACCGGGAGCAGGTGGCACAAGAAGAGTGGGCCAGACTGGCAGTCCAGAGGTGCAGGAGGCTCGTCGATGGCCATAGAAGGTGCTTGATTGCAGTTGTTGTGACCAAAGCCTGTGCTACTACATATTGAGTCTGGGCCGTCAATAATTTTGTCAGTGCAATGCCATTTCTTCTTCTTTTCTGATTTAAAAGGATAGATTAAGTTCTGAATCAAAAACAATGGTTCTGCAATAGTAACTGTGAAATAAAGAACTGTGGAGACCACATTCTTTGGTCAGCTGCAACTTATTTTTAGAGAAAATTGTGAGTTATTTGCAAAAAGTGCAAGGGTGCCGATGTTTTTGGCCGCGACTGTACCTTGTCCCTAGAAATGAAGTGCAGCATCTTAGCAGTGGTAGTTTTTAACTGAATCCAATAAAAGGCTGGTGGTCTGTTTTCAGAAGGGTGCAGTGTGATGTGTAAAAGCAGAAACGGCTCTGTATTCCCACACGGACCTGACAAGAGACCATCAGGGATGGAGTTGACCCCCCTCCCCCCCTGGCGTCAGACTTTACTTCCCTCCCCCCCTGGCGTCAGACTTTACTTCCCTCCCCCCCTGGCGTCAGACCCCTCCCACCCCTGGCAGTAGGACGCCAGACAGGCGTGCTGGCTAAGCCTGTGCTCTCTTTGCCCCGCAGAGGTTTGTGCAGCAGCTCAGGGACATGGCCAGCCGCATGTCCTCGGGCTCCAGGGGAGCCGGCATGGGCCTCAAGCTGCTGCTGGGAGCCGGGGCCCTGGCCTACGGGATCAAAGAGGCCACATACACAGGTACGGGTTCGCCAGCGAGAGCACCGGGGCTCCTGGCCAGCTGTCTGCAAGCCTGTCAGCTCTGATGGCTGGGGATGGGGCTGGCAAACAGGAAACACTGTAGGAATATAGAAAGACGGATTTAATGTCAAGAGACTCGCATGAAAAAGATCTTGTTGTGCATTTGATTGTCCAAAAAGGAAGCGAGGCACCTGATTTTCTTCTCTCAACCTTTTTTAAATATTCATTTTTGAAGGAGGCAGCGAAGAGGGAAGGAGGAGTCCAGGACCCCTCCTCTGAGCTCAACAGATCCTGCCCTTTCTCAGTGGTGTTGGTTTGCCTGCAATCCCAGAATTCTTTTCCCTTCCGGGATTTTTTCCACACAGGAAGACGCAGCGCTCCTGCTCTCTTGGGCTGAAATCTTTCTCTCAACAGCTACACGGCCTTGGCTAATTAGAGTGCTCTCTTCTCTCATAGTTTAAAACTGCATAACATATAGTAACACAGTCATAACAAGTAGCGCCTCTAGCTGCTGTGTGCGACACAGAGACCCACTTCCTGCCGGAGCGATCCTGACCTGCTTGTTCTGTGTGCTCCCAGTTGAAGGTGGGCAGAGAGCCATCATCTTCAACAGAATCGGGGGGATGCAGGACTCCGTGCTGGCCGAGGGGCTGCATTTCAGGTAAGACTGACCCCCGTCACGCCTGGGGCTCGGAAAACTCTGATTCAGCCTCCGCAGAGCGGGGCTCGGAGAGGCTCGTGGGGGAGACGCCACGCTTTGTTGGAAACGAGGTGTGCTGCTTTTTACATGTGTAGGCTTGCAAACGGGGGGGAAGAGGAAATGCATTTTGTTTTTAAAAGTTGCAGCCAGTACACACGTACGGTGGACTTTTGGGAAGAGGAATGGACGTTTCCCAGACCTTCCTTGGCTGTGATGTCACAGGAAGGGTGTGAAAAGTAAATGTACTGGGTGTGATTATGCAGTCATGGCTTGAAGGCCAGTTGAGCTGCACTCTTGCCTGCAGAAGCAGGATTTGTAGAGGGAAATGTGTAGGTCTGTGACAGAGCCCCAGGCAGGTGGAGCTGCTGCTTCTCTGTTGACAGACTGCCTGTATTGCTCATTGAGAGTTTGTTGGCCTGGTGTTGTCGTCTCAGGACTCACTGCCTTAACTTCGACCTCTTGAATTTTGAAGAACCCTGTGCTGTAAATTAAATGCCCCTTTTATTTGAGTGGTGGGTTAAGGGTTTTATTGCAGTTGGCCATCTGGCATCCAAGCTCAACAGAAGAGCTGGGATACCAGGCGCTTGCAAAGAAGCAGGCCAGTTCGCTGGCATGAGATCAAGAAAACCTTGTTGAAGCACAAAACTAACGGTCCTAAAATTCCTGGCTGTAATTTTACTTCTCCCTAGTCTGTTGTAGCTGTGACATTACATTCAGTTTTGGTTTTCAGCTTTTACCTGTGTTTTTTTTCAGGATACCATGGTTCCAGTACCCAATCATTTATGACATCAGGGCGAAACCCCGGAAGATCTCTTCCCTAACAGGAAGCAAAGGTACTTGTGAATGTCCTGTCAGCAGGATCACTCGGGTCTAAAACTTCACAGCTGCTCTGAAGGCAGCTGGGTGGTCCAGACTTCTGTTTGTGCTTAAGAAGAACGTAACCTTCATCCTTGAGATGGAAGCATTACCCAAACACGTCACCCGCTCTTCACTCCCGCTGTTGTAAGGCTGTGAGCAAACATGTTTTTCTGTATATGCCTTTCAGGAGAGGTACAGCTGTGGTGAAAGATAAAAATACAGGTGGATTGCATGTATGTACCTGTCTGTGGAACGGATCCAGTTCAGTTGTTCAACAGAGCAACGGGCGAAACAGCAGATAGGCCCTGAAGAGATGCACTGTCAGTCACAGGATGTCACAGTCACGATGTGGCTGTGGACTCGTCCCAGGAGGGATGCGGGTTCTAATCCTAGGAGGGGTTGCAGGTGCAGTAGTTACTCTTGAGCAAGGGGTTACAGCCAGGTCACCATGAAGGAGACCGAACATTTTGTTGGAAACTAGGGGAGACACTTATTTTTTTTACTGGATCACTCCAGCTCTGTGTTGGCTCTGGATAAATGTCAGCCAAAATAGGAATAACTCTAGTAGATGAGGGGAATTTTTCAGCCTGTATAACAGTTAGTCTGGATGTAATACTCCTGCTTTCTCATCTGTAATATCTCTGATGTAGCATTGGAGGTTTCTTTGCTCCTGGGCTGTTTGTGTTGCCCTGCTTTAACACATCAGAATCTATATTATTTGGCATCATGAGCACACTTACGGCACCTCCTTTCCTGTTGCTGTGGTTACTATAACCATAGCAGCTGGCTGGAGAGCTGCCCGCTGGTGATGAGGTGCGCTGTCCCCCCACTGCTGAGAGACTGTAAGAGCGACAGTTACTTTCCCGTTTCAGCGCGTCTTTCTGCATTACTTTGCAACATGATAGCAGGTAAATAGAAAACTTGTAGTTGGTAGACTGTAGTTACAGGCTGTGACAGTTAGAATAAGCCATGGGTTGTGTTAAAAGCTGGAGTTTCTGCAGCAAATACAAGGCCTGTGGATTTCGTACAGCCTGGGAAAAATGGGGAAGAGCTGAAAGTCTTCAGCACCTTGGACAGAGTCTCTTCCATGCCAGCGAGACCCTGCATTTACTCTTAGATGTTCAGGTTTAACACCTTGAAACAAGAAGCCAAGATCATAAACCATTCAGCACCACTGCATTCAGTCTTGAGTGTTTTTTCTGGATCTTGTAAGTTACACGTCTTCTGTGTCAGTAGAGGAAGAATAACAGATGTGTTTTTTTTAATAACCCAAAGGAAATTCCTTCACTCTTTGAAGTGCTTTTCCAGGTGCGGTGGCAGTTTGTTGGGAGTGTGCAGAATCCTTTTAGTCTTAAAATTCTCCGTGTTTCTCCGCGTTTCAAGTGTCGAAGTGTCTCTTTTCTTCTAAGATCTGCAGATGGTCAACATTGCCCTGCGAGTCCTGTCCAGGCCTGTGGCCTCGAACCTCCCGGCTCTGTACCAGCAGCTGGGCAAGGACTACGACGAGCGCGTCCTGCCCTCCATCGTCAACGAGGTTCTCAAGAGCGTGGTGGCCAAGTTCAACGCCTCGCAGCTCATCACGCAGAGAGCACAGGTCAGCCTCCCTCTTTATAACCCTTTCACTGGGACAGAGACTGAGTCCAGGCAGTGTGCAGGGCGTTTCAGCGACTCACGGTTTGTGTCTGTTATGGTTGACTGGAAAGGGTTGGACCCAGATCAGACTTTAGGACAGCAGTGTTGGGCTCCAGGATTTCAAGCCAAGGAGTCTGTGTCCAGTGGGTTTCCTGGTTCTCTTTTAATGTGCAGTGGATCAAGACTGTACTGACTTTGCAGGTTGGCCTCCTTAAGTTCCAGTAGGAACCACAAGGGGGCGACAACTCCCCAAGTAGGAGTACGCTTGGGCTGTATTGAGGCGTTTCAGGTGTGAGTGTGGCCTTAACTGAAGAAGACTCGTGTGTCTCTCACCGGAGTGTTTGCAGGAAATAGGGGGGTTGAGTCTGTTTTGGACCAGCTGGAGTGTGCCCAGAGAGGGGGAAGAAGAGTCCTGGAGGGGTTGAAGAGTAGAGAAACAGGTTGTCTCTCAGTAACAGAATGTGACAGTCATGGTGTGGCTGTGGATTTGTCCCAGAAGGTTTGCAGGTTTGAATCCTAGGAGGGGTTGCAGGTGCTGTAGTTACTCTTGAGCAAGGGGTTACAGCCAGGTCACCATGAAGGAGACCAAACGTTTTGTTGGAAACTAACGGAGACAGTTATTTTTTTAGGGGATCACTCCAGTAAAATGTGTCTTTAAATTGGTGCAACTTGAATCCAGTCAGTCCCAAGTGTGCGAAGTGGGATGTGCTTTCTTCAGACGCCCAGCCTCTGTGGCTCCGTGGCTCCAGGAGAAGTGAAGAAGCACGCAGCACCATAGAAACAGGACCCTGAAAGCAGGCTCTGTCCCCACCGGGGGAGGTGTCGTGTCAGTACCCCAGCAGTTAACAGCCGTGTCTGCGCTGTCAGGGCGAGTGACCGCGTCTTAGAATAGACGCAGAGGCTCAGTGGGCAAGCTATGCCTCGGGAGCTACGTTGGGCGATTCGGGCCTTTCCCCGCCGTGTATTTCAGCCATTGTAAACGTTAGGAACTAGGTGTGTGTGTGAGGGGAGTGGTGTGTTGTGTCCTTTACCCTCCCGGCGTGTTCTGAAACAGCGGCTCTCTCGGCCAGACTCCTGTCATATCCGGTCTCGCACGGCCCAGGTTTCTGTACTTGCGCACGTATGTGTTCTGGGTGCTGATTGTCCCCCGCCAGTGCTCTGTATCCGGCGCCGAGCTCTCCTCTGAGGCTGGCTGGCTGAGCCGCGGCCCGTGCCGAGAGCTGAGCGCCGGCGAGGTCATTTCTGTCCCCGGGGTCCTCACGGGTGTCCTCTGACAGGTGTCCCTGCTGATCCGGCGCGAGCTCTTCGAGAGGGCCAAGGACTTCAACATCATCCTGGACGACGTGGCCATCACGGAGCTGAGCTTCAGCAGGGAGTACACCGCCGCCGTGGAGGCCAAGCAAGTGGGTAGGTATCGACTCTGCCGTCTCCGGGATGATCCGGGCGTCCCGGGGCAGGCGGTGCCACCTCTCCAGGCTGCGCGGATGAGTGCTTCGGAGCGGTCCTTGAGCTGCCACGCGTATCAGCCTGCCGGCGCGCGCCTGCATGCGGCGTCGGTGTGAATGTCAAAGTCCGCCCGTGTGCCCCATCTTCAGATTGGATCGTAGTCTCTTTGGGTTTTAGCTGCTGCTGCTCTCCGCGTTGTCTGCCTGTTCTCCCACCTGGATATCGTCTGCAGGCTTGACTGGTTTACTAACTAGACCCAGATCTAGACCCCTTGATATAAATTGAGAACATCGGTGTTCCTTGTACACTCCCCAGTGGTACGTCCACTAATTACCCCAGCTGGAGAATTCACCCTTTACCCATACCCACTGTCTTCCGTTTATCAGCCGGTGCTCAGTCCAAGCGCTTGTGTCTCCATCACCCTGGGCAGATGAGGGCGACGACTCTCAGTCACTGTGCTGGGAAGTGGCTTCCCAGGTTGCTGGCGGTCGCCGTGCGCATTGACGTCAAAGAGGTTACTGGAGGCTTTACTCCAAGAGTGACGTGCTTCTGTCCTTTGAAGGGCAGACCTTCATTAGCCAGAGCTGTTGTGACCAGTAAAGCCTTTTAGTTATTTTGTCTCAGTATTTGGTTGGTACACAAGTGCCGCCTTATTGTGTTTTATGTGCCCGGTAATGGGTCACTCTGGCTTTTTTTAAAGACTTTTTAAAAAAGATTTCTTACGTACAGTTAAGATTTCTTAACCGTGTAAAGTACACTCATCCATCCCACATGGCTCAGAAGCCCCTGGAGGCAGAGGTAGTTACAGGCACGACTTGCAGACCTCCCAGTTCCAGCGAGCGAGCGCTGCAGTGAAGCTGGAGTTTACGGAAGGGCGTGACCCCAGACCCCGGAGTTCATGCCTGTCGGTCCGGTCCCCACATGTAAAATCTGCTTCCTTTTCTTTTCCAGCCCAGCAGGAGGCCCAGAGGGCCCAGTTCTACGTGGAGAAGGCCAAGCAGGATCAGAGACAGAAGATCATCCAAGCTGAAGGAGAAGCTCAGGCCGCCAAAATGGTAACATCCTCCCAGATGCAAACACACACACACACAGCCCCGCATCTCTTTTCAGTACCCATGAGTCTTCAGCTGGGCCGCTGCCTGCTCCATGTGACTGAACACAACTACAGCCACAGCTTAGCCACACTTGCACCCCAGGTGTCCCATCTGATTGGCAATGCCACAGCACTGCTTTTCACATGTCTTGTAAGTGGGGAATTTGTACTGATGGGAAAGGAAGAGTGTTGTTGTTTGGAAATAAACCACCTTGGGCAGTGGTCGCAGTGGACGTTGACAGCAGTGCACCAACTAAATCTCAGCTTGCAGACTTTTAAAGGGCAGTCAACACATATGATACTGCTTGCGGTGATTTCTGGGCCTCTGCATGTCTATAGTACATAGTACACAGTTTACCCCGTGTTCTACATGTGTGACCAGAACAGTACATAATTGTTCTTTTCTGAAAATGAATTAATTATTGGGGTCTTTTTGGCTATGTGCTTTTGAACAAGTTAGAATGCATTGACCAACGACACGCCTGATGTCCCTTTTAGCATTTTATCACAGATTGCCTTTCTCAGATTAACTAACACTGCATAAACAGTGTTTTCTTAGAATCCTTTTTGAGCAACACCAATAACCTGGTGGTAGATAACTGCCAAACCAGATGTTTTACAAATACAGAAGTTAGTTTGCTTTTACTGTTTGGAAAGGAAATAGAAACTCTTGTTACAGTTACTGAAGACGGCTGTGAGCTGCATCTTGCAACATAATTCGCGATGCTGGGGGGCCCAAGAGAAAGGGGTCTGACGCCCCCTGTGCCAGCTCTGCTCCACCTGCCGACGCCCCCTGTGCCAGCTCTGCTCCACCTGCCGACGCCCCCTCTGCCAGCTCTGCTCCACCTGCCGACGCCCCCTCTGCCAGCTCTGTTCAACCTGCTGACCCCCCCTTCTGCCAGCTCTGTTCAACCTGCTGACCCCCCCCCCGCCAGCTCTGTTCAACCTGCTGACCCCCCCCCTGCCAGCTGTGTTCAACCTGCTGACGTCTCTTTGCTTGCTCTGTTCCAGCTGGGAGAGGCCGTGACCAAGAACCCCGGATACCTGAAGCTGCGGAGGATCCGAGCCGCTCAGAACATCGCCAAGACGGTACGCTGGTGGGGCCGGACTCCTGGCCTGAGGACCATGGTTTTGAGTCCTGGGTGGGGGGGGGGGGGGTGTTGTTGTACCTGATAGTGAAGTAGTTCAGTGCCTGACTCTTCTGGCAAAACCAGAGTACTGGGCGACTGAGTACCAATGTTTGGACGTCAAACCTCAGAGGCACATCCGTGAGTCACTTAGGATAAAGGCATTAGCCCGATTTGTGACCAGGAATTAGGGAAGAGGGCCTCGCGTGAAGCATTCCTTGTTCGGGGCGTCTGTCCTCCTGCAGAGCAGACAGTGGGGGTGCCGGGTGTGGCTGTCGAAAAGCCACGGCTCCAGCTCAGCATGGCTCAGTTTTGTTTTTTGTCTACCAAAGGTGCAGGGCTCTTCCTTGTTTAGAGACAGTGGGCACGTGAGAGAATGCTGGGGTGTAGGGGGCAGTAGGGGTCTTCATTCTTGAATTCTGCAGTCGTGTAAATTATCAGCAAAAATCAAGTTCTGATCGCACTCTGATTGATCGAGTATTTGAGACACTGACAGGTGTCGTCAGGCTTTTTTTTAAACGGCATCAGAAAAGGATCTCCATGTCTCACTGGATAGCAGACTGCCTTTGCGAACACAAAAAAATTATAATATTTGCTTAGAAACAAAGGGCGATGGTCTCACCCTTATGATAACCTGAGGTGTAAGCGTTCATACTCTATTCGATTGCAGGTCTTTTGCAAGCAGCACGTCTGATATGATGGCTCGCTGCTAATTTGTTTCCAAGCATTTGCATACATTTAATGATTGTATGTCCATTTTAATAGTGCAAAGCACGGTGCTCCACAGAACAGCTGTCTGCTGCTCTTCGTATACGAGGGTCAACTGCGCTTAGTGTCATCGTCACCAGTTGTCCTTGCTGACAGAAAAAGATGGAGAATGTTTCCTGTAGCTTTGCAGCAGTCCTTTCTCTTAGGAGTCAATATCGAAGATGAACAAGAATCCCCCCTGCCTGTTAAAAATTTGATTAGATTTAATTGACTTTTTTAATTAATTGCTTCAGTTCCACACTGCTGCTGTTGCTTCACTGCCACGGGCTATGTGTGTCATTGTGTAGACCCACTACTTTTAAAACTTTTTTTTCCATTTTACAGGGGAGTGCTTTATTTAGGTTTCCAATTTAAAGTGTGTGTGTGTGTGAGAGAGAGAGACAACTGGCATTTCACATCTGAGGAAAAAGAGCTAGATTTCTTGATTATTTCCAAAATGGTGGAGTTCCGTTATTTGAACAGATTGTGTCATTTAAAATGAAATGATGATTGAAAGCCGAGCCTACTGCGTTTACCAGGAAGCACAGTCCTTTGTAAAGAGCACTATGGCCCGCCAGGGTAGGGGGTGTTTCTCTCTGGAGGCCCTCTGTCATGTGCAAGCAATCACTCTGTTCTTCAGTGCTGGGAGCTCTTGCGGCACCCCGGCCCATTTGAAATTGCTTCGTTCGGAAATGGCTTTTCTGCCTCTGATCCGGTGCACAGTACCGTATCGAGCTGAGCAGCCTGTGCCTGACCCGGAGGAAGGGGGTTCTAGTGTCGACTGCTGCGGCTGCTGTCTCTGAACATGGGTCCCAGGACTTCCTGCTTTCTGCTGCTCCTGACGCTTCAGTTCTGCAGCGGCGTGCGTCAGCGAGGCTCACGCGTGCTTTCTGAGCCCTGGAAAATAGAGCACCTGTGAGAAACAGAGTTGTCTCTTCCTTGCACAGGTGGCAGCGTCGCAGAACAAGGTGTACCTGAGTGCGGACAGCTTGGTGCTGAACCTCCAGGATGACTCCTTTAACAAGTAGGTGTCTCTCCCTTCAGAAGTTTGCGGCCGAGTTCCCCTCTGTTAGAGGTATAGGGGACAAGGACATGTAGTGTGAAATTACAGCAATTAAATTCAGATTTCCTGGGAGTTAAAAAAACGTAATTTCGCTTAACTCCAGAAGGCCTTTTCTCTGAAAATAGCCTCATTACCACTTGAATCCACTGTATAATAGGTTTTGTAACTATTTTTGGTTTTATTGCACGATAAAAAATGAACTGAAGGAGCTGCATGTGAAAAAAGCTCAGTCCTATATAGACCAGTACAGATTGTGATACAGTGTTTTATTTCACTTCATTCATGTGAACATACCTCAACGTATTGTACCTTTTATGATTTTGAGGCCAACCAAAGATGATGATCATCTTGTGGCTACGTTTGGCCAATGCCTAATGGCTTGATGCTAATGGGATGAGTCTCGTTTAGTTTTCTCCCTGGCTGTGCATAAGGAATGAGTCTGACGATGCAAAGGGTTGCGTTAATTGCTTTTTAAGCTGCATAATATTCTGCTTCTCTTTTAGTTTCCCTAGATGAATAGCCTTAGAATTCAGTTGATCGTATTCCAGATCTTAATGGATTTGCTTTGATGATGGATGCTAGCCCCTTCAGCACTACATTAAATGTGTTTCCTCATATATCTCTCTATATATGTCATTTTTTCTTTTGTTTCAGTTTATCGTTGGGCTCAGGGAAGAAGTAACCAGTTCAGAAACATCATGCATTCCATGCGTTAGTATGATACTTCCGTGAAGAACCAGTAAATCTTTGTCGACTGCGTGAAAGCTCACGTGTCTGTCCCTTTGTCACTCTACCAGCTCCTAGTTTTCTAGTGGGAGTTTTTTTTCCGATACGGTAAAGGCAAATTGGAAGAATCCTCATATGCACAACAGGCTATGTTTCTTCTGCTTTGTTCTTTCTGTTCATCATGACCCTAGTACACCGGAGCCAAGTCAAATCAACCTCAGTCCTTTTGCAAAGAGGATTTGTGTAAGACTCAGCTTTTTGCTGATGTGCAAATTGTCCTGTATCATCAAGAGACCTTTTTTTTTTAATAAAGTTTGGTATCGTCAGCTATTTCCTGCTTCATGCCCACCCTGTTTTGCAGCTCATGTTGTGCATGTCTCAGCCACAGCCCTGAGCACTGTGGGGGGAGAGAGGAACTGCCCCTCTCACACGCCCATCTCTCGGAGACCCCCCCACAGCTGGCTTGCCGTTACTCGTCTCTGTCCAGAGTGCACCCTGGTCTCTCTCGCCGACGTCGCAATCCCAGCGTGCCTGCAGGTGCTGCTGTTGCTCCCAGAGAGCCCTGCCTGACGAAGGCCTGCTCAGCCCCAGGTCTGTTCAGCCAAGAGCGTCTCCCCCCCCCCCCCCCAAGAGAGATGCCCGGGGCTCGAGCTGCGGTGCGATCTGCAGACAAGCTTCACGCTGAAAACACACCACAGCCCAGCCCCAAGGAAGGAGCAGGATTTTGCTTCATCATGGGGTTGGGCTGAACGTTTCATACAGGATGGTGACGGCTGTTTCCATAGCTTCATGTCATCTTTCATTTTTTTACAACTTCCAGATTTATTTCCTCTTGGTTATGGAGCAGAGTTTTTTTCACGGCAGTAGGTGCTCTTTTGATACAGGCCTGTTGTCTGAGGCCATTCAGAAACACAGTTGCTGAACTAATTTATAGCCAAGTGTGGTTTCAAATGGACAGCACAATAAAAATGATTTCAGATTTTAGTTTGTGTGCATTTTTATTCAGATTTTGGAAGTTTCAGTGTTTGTATTTCTTTGCCAACCTACTAGAGCACGTCTTGGTTTTTGTGTTCTCTTTCAATGTCCATTATATTTTTTCCCAAATGATGCAGTCCTCTGCTTTGCTTTGTGAAAAACGTGGTAGAAACCAAGATTTTGACAACATGCTTTTGTCTCAGCTGGAGACTGCTTTGCTTTTTTGAAAAATATTAAAAAGATTGTGAAAAATGGCGGTGGGTGTGGACACGGGGACATGAGCAGTTCTTTTGAGAAGAGACTGTTCACCCCTGTCTCGTTTATTTAGTAGTTAAGCAACTAAGAGAAACTAAACTTTTGCATATCCGTTTCTATAAAATGTTCAAAGCCTAGTGGGGAGTTTCAGATTCCCTCATCTCTTGGTGTAAAGAGGTGTTTTTCGATCTCTGTCTCAAATGATTTCCCTTTCGGTTTCCAGTTGTGACTTAGTGTCCATGTTTCTCCAAGGGGTATTAAATAGTCCCCTGGATTGACCTGCTCTCTAATCCTACAGATCTGCTATACTTAGCAAATCTCTTTTCAGTCTCCTCTGTTCCACATTGTTCCTGCCCTCCGTGTGGATTTGTAAATGACAGATGACATTTAAAATAGCTGCTCACGCCATGAAGCTGCTCGTTCCTCTTTGGGACTCTCTGTAATTTTGCCTCATCTTCCAATTTAAGTGTTTTGCTGGCTATATTGAAATCGAAGCCGTTGATCAGGAAGACCGGAGGGCCCTAAACTCATTGCTGTAAAATTCCTGGGGCGCACTGCTGCTTACATCTGCCCGCCTGACCCCGGAGATGATGGGCTTTTTTCTGTTTAATTAGGGCTTAATCCGTATGCGGGAATTTGCTCGGATTCCTCGGATTGCTTTTGATTTGAGAATCAACCTTCTTTGTAAGAGACGTGTCCAAAGGTTTTCTGGAAGTCAGAATATATCCTGTCGTAACCAGCGGGATGAAACTCGGGGGCCCCCCCTTTCAGATGCTTCTTCGTTTCGTCCCACAGAAGCGAGGTGTGGGGGGGTGAAGACGGCGGGTGACCCCGGGGTGCTAGCGGCTGGGCTGGGGCGTCAGCAGACGGAGCCCCACCCCTGCTGCGTCGTTTTCCCTCTGCCCTGTCGGGTTACTGTGGGAGCCCGGACCCCCGCGATGCTGTCCTGACGCAGTGGTCTTCTGGCCCTGCTGCTGGACAGTGGGACAGTCCTGGATCGACGTGCTGTCACTCCCTCCCTTCCCAGCAGCCTCTTCTGTCTCTGACCTTGGGGCTCGGCTGTGTGTCGTTCCCCCCGCCCCCCTCAGTTCTCTCTTGCTAGATCCCCCAGCAGCTTCCGTCTCGTGCGCTGCGCTGACCTCTGACCCTCCTGTTTCATCCTGCCGGACATACACACACACCCTGGACGGGTCGCCAGTCCATCACAGGACACACACACTCGCACACCCTGGACCGGACAGCAGTCCATCACAGGAGACACACACTCGCACACCCTGGACCGGACAGCAGTCCATCACAGGAGACACACAGACGCACACACTCACACACCCTGAACGGGACACCAGTCCATCGCAGGGCAGACACACACAAACACGCTGGATAGGAGACACACTGACACGCACACACTCACACACCCTGGATGCAGGGCAGACACACACAGGCTCACACCAGGGACACGCTTGAAGAGCCGGGCTGTAAAAGGGCAGCTCATGGAAACGTTCTAGTGTCCGTGTTTCCAGGTTGAAAAGAGTGGGGGCCTTCCTGTCCATCTGCATTTCCTGTGGCCCCCAGGGTGTCCTGAGAACAGCTCTGCTCTCCCTTGGACAGGCAAGAGGCTCTCAGTCAACTGTCTCTTCTCTGGTCTCTGTCCCCGTTTTAACAGTTTAGTCAATCATTTCCAGCAGCACATTCTTCCTTGGTGTGCGTCCTGTGTGCACACTGGAATTCATTTACACGTTGCATCACACTAGGTGCTAAAGGGCATAGACAAGTTATCATGTTGTTCTATTAGATGAAATCCCCGTGTGGTGTGTGAGCCCATGGATATTGGGCTCGCTTATTGTTCCGTGTGGTGGAGTAGTGGTTTTGGATCCTTCTGGCTGTGGAACTCAAAAGGCTGTGGGTTGAAACCCTGGAGGGGACACAGCTGTTCTGCTGATGGTGGTCACGACAGTCACTGATGATATTGGCCTTCTGCGCTATTTGCTTGATGTAGATGTCTGAAAACTGTAGCTCATGGGAACCAGTAATTTTGCTGATTACCTTCACATTCCTGCTCAGTGTGTTTTTATTGCCTCTATTAAAGTTACCAAACCAAGCTACTGCATCGAATGTTAGGACAGATTCCATTAAACTTCTATAGAATAAAGTAGTACGCACATTAAAAGAGCAGGGTGTACTCAGGAAGAGCAATCTTACATATGGCATTGTTTTCCCCAAAGGTTATTAACAAGAGTACGAAAATATTGGTAACTTGACAATTTCAATTTCTTGCTCCTCTGTGACTGTTGGTTCTGCAGCTAGTGGTTGCTTTCTGTAATCAAGTATCTCAACTTTGGTTTTTGACACATTAAGCGGAAGGAAGGAGTTGGAGGAAGGACCGATGAACAAAATAATCCACACGTCTTGGAGCAGACTGACTGGCAGAATCATCAGCAGACTCCAGCATGTGTCTGTCCTCTCCAGGGCTTCTACGGCTGTCTGTGAACAGAATGCACAGGATGGGGGACAGCACACAGCCCTGATATAAGAAGAAAAAACAACGCTGTTCTGATATAAAACCATTTGCCCTCACTCTCTGTGGTTTATTGCTCGAAATGTCTAAAATCAAACCTATAGAACTAAAGTCCAGATTAAAATGTGAGAGTAATCTCACCACGAACAGGTGTGGCTCAATGGTGTTAAAGGCTGATGAGAAATCTAAATAAAAGCCTGGCGTGTGTCTTGGGACCTTCTGGATGTGAATAGAAGAGTTTCAGTAATGGGTTTATTCTATGCTGAAAAGAGAAAACACAACGTTGTGTATCTTTCTTCTCTTTTCAGCAGGAATAAACCTTTACTTGTTCCTTTGCAACCTACGCATGCTGACGCAGCTCCCCACCTGAGTTTCAGTAATGTCGGGGAAGCATCTTCGACTCCTCTTTCAGCCCTGTTGGCCAACTGCGTGGGATCCAGTAGGTGCTGCCTGTTATCGATTTTCTCAAGTGATTTCATAACAAAAGGGGTCAATGCCACTGGCCTGAAATCATTTAAAGTCTTGGGGGAATTATGTTTTGAAACTGGTGTTGCCTGTTTTTTTTTTAAGATACGCAAAGATGCAGTTTTGGGTCCTTTCTGGTGGTTCAGCGATATTTTGAAAATAAAGTGACCTCCAGTACCGAGCTGCGCGGCTCCTGACCTCAGTGCCTGCCCACTGATGATGTCGCGTCCCCGACCCTTCCTGGCTTGTTCTCTTGAAATGAGTTGAACTGCGCTGTGTCGCAGATTCCTCCTCGGTGGCGGCGGTGAGCTTCCTTTCTCTCCACTGAAGCCGCGCTTGTCAGAACCCAAGATAGTAATGCTTTAGTTCACCGCCAAGCTCCTTGTTCGAGTTAAAACCACCCAACTTCACTGCGTTTTTGGCAAGATTACCTCGATGCTGCAGCCCGCAGTTCTCAATGTACTAGCACTGACTTCGCCTACATTTTTTTCCCTATGCTGTAATTTTGCGTTTTGCTAATTCCTGCTCTCACTTCTGGTCTGATTTCCCTCTTAGCAGACTCTTTACCCTTCACATACGGTTGTGATGCAATGGACTTGTGGCACAGTAGGCTCTTTAGGCGATTCGATTACCCAAAGCGTATTACTTGCACTTTTTAGATTACTGTTCGTAGCGCACCAGGCTGTCTCTTCAACACGCAGGTGAGGGTTTCTTCCAGGTAATAGTAAGTCTCCTCCCTGTCCCCAGATTGTGCTTTTGGGGTTTCACCTCTGGACTGGAAGCTGAGAGGCAGCTGAGCAGGGCTCTAAGGTGGTTTTATTTTGGGGGGGGGGGGCAGGAGCAGGGTATTAAGGATACATTTTGCACGTTTGTTGCAAACATAACTTTATTTTTTCGCCGGTATTACGTTGGCTTCACAGAAATGGAAAAGAAAACCCCGAAATTCGCAGACGGCGTAGCCGGGACGTCGCCCATCGCGTGTTGTTGCGCCGTGTTTCGGTAGGCGGCGCCCTGTGTGGCGACCCAGGAGCAGTCCCGCGTTGTGTCGCTAGGTGGCAGCAGACGCCAGGCGATGAGCGCAGCAGCCGGTGTCCCGGGGAAAGTGGTTAATCCCCTGGGGGCCTCTAGCGTGCGGAGCTGGGAGAGCTCTGCGGGGCTCTGGGAGGCGGGGGGAGATGGCTCCGCCGACAGAAGGTGCCCGGCGGGCCCAGGCAGTGCGGCTCGGTCGGGTGGAGCCCTGGGTCTGACGGGACCGCCCGGGTCCCGCCCCCCTCCGGCTGCGGGCGGGTGTCTGGGCCGCTGTGCTGTTCACGGGGGCGGGGAGCAGGTCTGCTGTCTGCTGCACTGGGAGGAGAAGAGGCTGGAAATAAAGAGAGGCTCTCTGGCGGCCCGGGGCGCTATTTAAAGGCGGGGGGCGGTGATTCAGTGTGTGCCCAAGGTCGTGCCCAAGGTTGCTGTGCTCATACGGAGCCACACGGTGTTTTGTTGCTCCTTTTGCTGGAAATGTCCTACAGAGGCAAAGGGCGCCGGCGAGGCTGTAGCAATGAGAGTCTCGCCTGTCTCACTCGGTGTGCAGGACTGCAGGGGGACAACGGGAGAGGACACCTGTGAGTCGACACGCTGATAATCACTGTCATCCTCTCAAAACTAAGATGATGTTGTCATTTTTTTTTAACTTGACTCATGCCAGGTCCCTTAGCCTGAGAGCCCCGGAGCGGCTGTGGGGTTTGGGTATTAAATGTTGCCCCCCCCCCCGCCCGGGGAGAATTCAGGGACAGCGATGCGGCTCCCCGCACACAGCTCAGTGACATATGCCTCCCTCCCCTGCTGATACACCCAGTGCAAAACAAGGCTAGATTATTGCTCAGCTGGTCTGTCTCCATGGAAACATTGACCTCATGCTGTGACAGGCAATCTGGGCTGGTTGCCATGGCAATTGGCCGTGACATCAAACCTGAGCTGCGGTTGCCATGGCTCCCCCCACCTACTGGCTCAGCAGCTATTTATGTTCGGCGCTTTGAGCCAACACTCAGAAACAGCAAAGTCAAGATGTTCTGCTTCTACAGAAGGAGAAGCCACACGGAATAAAGGAGGGTTGCTCTTGCACAATAAAGGGAACTGGCTCAGGAACACTTTCCCTTGTTTTGTTGTTTGTCCACGAGACAAATTTATTTGAGCCCTCCACGTTTCGGATACTAGCGCACGCGTGCCTCGCGGAGCCAGAGAGCCAGCCTTGTTTTCTGCCAGTGTCTGCTCACAGGAGCCCACGGGCGGCCCTGTGCTGGCCTTCCTCAGACAGCACCCGCGGGTGCTCCCACCCCCCTGGTCCAGTTGTGCGCACAGTGGCGCAGCTCCGCGCCCCACGAGTCGTGCCTGTCTGCGGACTCCGGGCTGCGAGGGCACACCTGTCCCCCCGTGTCTGCCCGTAACCCCGACAGCCGGGCAAGCGGGCATCTCCGGGGGAGGGGGGAGCGCTCCCGAGCTGTGACCCTTCAAGGGCAGCGGGGGGATTAGTTTCCGAGGGCTGTGTCTAATCCGAGCGCCGGCCGGGGTCACCCCTGCATTAGCGCTGTTCGCCGGCTGAGCAGCAACGGACGGGCCGCTCGCTCGGGCCTGTGGGATCTCTCCGGCGTGCTGGGCACAGTTTAAGAGGCGCGGGGCAGGGCTCTGTTTTGTTCCGTTAGACGACCGTCGGGGCCCTCCCACGGCGCTCCCGAAGCCTCTTGATCGACCTCGCAGTTGCAGCTCATTAGGATGCGATTCCGTCACCTGCTGGTGGGGAAAACAGCAGAAAGAGCGGGCAGTGGCGAAGCCTGCTCCGCCCTCCTGAAGGAGGGTGCCCTGCCTGCTCTCGGGGCTGGCTCACGAGACAAACACTGGCTCGGCTCAGTTCTCCTCCCTTAGCACAGCAGGCAGCCACGCTGCAGGAGAGAGGGGACCTCGTGTAATGAATAATGAATTGCATTTAAAAAGAGCATTTCACTCTGAAGGACACCACAGTGCTTTACATATAGCAAGGGCCCCAATTCCTTCAGCACTGAAAGCAGCAGCAGGTAAAAGGTTGGAAGGATATGAAATATGGATAGATAAGGACAGGGGAAGCAACGCGGGCTTCGCTCTCCGAATCGCAGTGTTTGTTAACAGCTGCAATAATCGGCTCTCGGCTTCCTGAGCTCAGCTTTCCAGGATGCACTCTGCTGTCTGTCTGCGCTGTCCCTCGGGAAACATGTTTTTCGCCGGCTGTGCAGAGTGTGGGAACAGGGAAGAAGACGAGCTGTGTCACTTCCTGGCTCGAGGCTGCGGGCCGGGCCGCTCGGAGTGGGCAGACCAGTCTCAGGCACAGCCGCTGGCTCAATCGGTGTTTTCCTTCTGTAGGATTGGCTGCTGAGCGCCACTGTTGGAAACTGCCAGCTGCCGAGATCTGCTAGGAGCCCCCTTCCCCCTGGGCACAGTCTGTGAGGTGTCGGGGGCATTTCGAGCTGCGGCCCGTTTATTGGGCGAAATGAAGGCCAGCAGGACCCTCCCAGATACCCTCAGCGTGTTTGTCAGCGTGGCACGGAGGAGGTGTCTTTATTTAAGCTTTCAGGACTTCTGCTCTGCTGCTGAACGTGTTGGGGTCCGTCGGACCGGAGCGCCGGTCCTGCTGGCACCACCTGTGTTTGCTACAGCCCCTGCCCCCACTGCCCTGCTCAGGTCTCAGTGGCTGATGCCTCGGAGGGGTCAGGCCTGAGGAGAGACTGGCTTCACATCCTGACGAGCTGCTGCTCTCCTCAGGGTCCCGTCAGGCCAGAAGTGACCCCGTGTGGCTCTGAGCCAGTGAAGAAAAGGGGTTTGTTTCCCTTCTCACTCGTTTCAGTGTCCACTGTGTCCAAGCAGTGGGAAGAGTGCAAGAGTGGGAGACGTTGTGGGTGCAGGCTGGGCCGGCTCCCCTCTGTGCTCTGTCTGCTCTGCTGTGGCTGTGAAGGAGCCCTGCAGATGCATGATTCACCCTGGTCTCCAGGAGAACAGACCCGGATTACTCTCAGGCTTAACCTCACTCAGTCTCACACACAAACACACACACACACTCACTTTCACTCACAAACACACCCTCACTCTCACACACACAAACACACTCACTCACACACACACTCACACACACACTCGCATACTCACTCATACATACACACGCTCACACACAAACACACTCACACACACTCACTCATACACACACACACTCACTCTCACTCATACACACACACAAACACCCTGACTCCCTCTCACACACTTTCACAAAATCACACACACACACTCACACTCTCTCACGATCAAACGCTCAATCTCAAACACACAGTCACACACGCAGTAGCTGGGGCTCCCGACATGTGTTGGTGGCCTAACCCACCAACCAACTACAGAAGAGGAGCCGGGCTGTATCCTTATTAGATTCACTCGTGCTAATGGTATTTCATGATCACTCAATCTCACACAGATGGCGACCGCTGCCCTTTTCAGATACCGCGTATAATCCGGTCATGGACGGTTACCTCAGCTTTGTACGCGCCCTCCCATGGGTGCGGAGACGGGCGCGGGGGGGGTACCCCCGGCCTGCAGGAGCAGGAGTGTGCTAAAGATGGCCGCTTGCGGGCTCTCCGGCGCCCGTCCTGCGCTGGCGACGTCTTTCTCACGCAGCCTTGCTAAATGGGGAGTTTTTTAAGTTCCAGTGATAAAATCATCCTTGATTTTTTATTAATTTTCAGGATTTTTTTTTTGGGGGGGGGGCCATCCCCATTCAAAAATGGGTCCCCTCCCGGTCTTTTATCGTTATTCCAGGAAAGGGAGGCTTGCCACCTTCGGGCAGAGAGCTGCTTCTGCTGCAGGCAGTTTCATCTGTGGCTGTGTAACCCGAGCGCAGTAATAACCCTGTCCTCACTACCCACCCTGCCTGTACGCGCACAGGCCTGAAGTGAGGGAAGCTGCAGGCTTCAGCTGACGGGGGTAGGAGCTGAGGAAGCGCCCGTGGAAGGGGATTCGACCAGTGTGGCAGCGGCGGAGTTACACGGGTGACTCCCGCTGTGTGTGCAGATCCGGACTCGGGAGACGGGAGCAGTGGGGCAGGGCACCTGCTCGGAGACAAGGACATAAGACTGAAATGCGCGTCCTGGTGCAGCTTTCTTCCCTGATTACAGCCAGTGTCCTGGCTTCTTTCAGGAAAGGACTGACTGAGATCGAGGTATCGATCAGCTGCTAACTGCTAGACGGGCGAGATTCCGCCTCGCCTGCGTCTTTCCTTGTGCTCAAAGGGTCATGTCGGAGCGGGGCTGGAGGCGGCAGAGAGCTGTCCAGCAGAATCCCCGCTCAGCTCAGTGTGGGGGTCACCTGTACCTCTCTCCCCCGCCCCCCACACAATTAATGAACAATTATTCCGATTGTTCTCGTTCTGGAAGGAGCTTGTTACCCCAGGCCTGTGTGCGAGTGAGTGCTTGCAACACACACAGCCGTGGGTACTATTAAGAAATTATGTTTTATGCATCATCATTTCATTTGCATTATGCTTTGCATTTCTTTTAAAAAATCCCTCTCCATCCCGAATCAAGATGTGTCACAACATGCTTATTGTATTCAGAAGGAAAAAAAATGATTATGAAATATTTTTGTTTTGCAAGTTCTCTGTGTCTGTGAATCTGGCGCTTGTTACTGTCGCTGTACAGGTCTCCTTGGAGCTGGTAGCTGTTCATCTACCGAACCGGTAGAGAGACGACCCAATCTCCCGAGCTGTTGGATACATTGAGTGACGCGGTTTACTAAATGAGTAAATGATTAAATTCAGACGCGAGCAAGCGGGGATTGTTTCCTAGGGCATTTCAAACACAGTCCAAAAGGCTCTCAATTTATTAAACCCATCAAATCCTGATTGTAATTGTTCTCGTTTTTTAAAAAAACATGTTGGTCTTGTTTTTCAATTAGAGGCAGGGTAGACTCTCTGCTGTTTATAATACAATACTAATTTTTATTTAAATATAAAAACAAACAAACATACATTATGTGCCCATGGAATATTTGCTTCAGTTAGAACCGGATCATTCTCACGACCATTTTTTTTTCTGGTCGAAAATCGTGTATAATTTTAATTCTCTTTAGCTTACTGTTGTAGAGATTTCACTTTCCCTAAATGGGACGCAGGTCATTTCTCTGAAGCAAGAAGGTCTGAAAACACTCGGAAAGTGTTTGGCAATATTTGCGTTGGAACAGAATTTGCTAGAAGTCGCTGTATCCCTGTGTGTCCCGCCTGTACCTTGGACGGCGGTGGAAAAAAAAAAAGTACAGCGGGCGGACCGTGTGCCTCCTGGTAAATCATTAATCTTTCCCACAGAGGATTGTTTCCGTTGTTAAAATAGCCCCTTTTCAAAGCGAGATACATTTTAACAAAAAAAAACCCGACTGCGGGGGATTGTAATCGTACAGCCGCCCGCTTCCTCTCGGGCTGAAACAAACCCTCCGGCCTTGACCGATAAGGAGACCGATGTGGGCGCAGCAGAGCAGAAGCACAGCCCGGTGATCGGCGCTGCTCGCCGGCCGCGATTGTCACCGGCGACGGGCCGTTTCCTGGCATGAAACACCGTGCACTGGGCGGTGTGAACAATAAGACGGGTTCTGATGTCGGCACAGTGGAATGTAATAATTGCTTGGCCTAGTGTGCTCTCACGAATGATTTTGATGTACGGGACGGGTTTGGGACGGCCCGGTGGAGGGGCGAGGTGCGAGGCTCGGGCTGGCCGGGTCCTGCGGTTCGAGCGCTGGGCCAGCCCATGACACAAGAGGCCAGCGCATAAACCACTCCCGTCCTCCCCCGCCGCCCCCCTCTCTGCTGCAGTGGTACGGTCCTCTTGCATTCGCAAAGCGGCTTATGGAAATATACCACAGAAGAGCCTCTGTCAGGGAATATGAATATTTATCGCTTCTCGGCACCTCCCCCCACACATCACCCCTATCTCTCTTTCTGTTCCGCTCTCTTTCACTCTCTCCTTCTCTCTCATTTCCTCTTTTCTCCGTCCTTCCCCTCTGTCTGTCTCTGTCCCGCCCAGATACCATAATCAAAAATAATTATTTCTTTCCAGCGCGGTGTGTGGGCCGAGTGCGTGTACGGACACAGTACAATCTGAAGCAGTAATCCCTTCATGGACGCCTGTAACCAACATAATGATATTGTTCTCCGTTCTAATGAGTAAACAGGTAATGCAACATTATAGCCATATGAACAAGGAATGGGTGTATTCCATGCTGAAAAGAGAAGAAAAACAAAACGTTCTTACACCTGAAGAAGGCTCCACAGTCGAAACGTTGTGTTTCCTTTCTTCTCTTTTCAGCAGGGAATAAACCCATTACTTGTTCCTTTGCAGCCTATGCATGCTGACACAGCTACTCACCTGAACTATTACAGCCATATGGACTTTTTTATTTTTAATCTAGCTTGAGTTCAAAAGCCCCCAGGCAAAATAAATTATTTCTCCCAATCTCCGCTGCTAATTAAGGAGCAAAGCCAGCGTTGCTAATTCATTGAGGAACACACGATCCTTCAACTCACTGCCTCACATTTCTTCAAATGATAGCCTTGGAAACAGCAAAGGAACGAGTAAAGGTTTATTCCCTGCTGAAAAGAGAAGAAAAGAAACGTTTTGGCCATGGAGCCTTCTTCAGGTGTTTGAAAGCTGAAGACGGCTCCACAGCCGAAACGCTGTGTTTCCTTTCCTCTCTTTTCAGCAGGGAATAAACCTTTACTTGTTCCTTTGCGGCCTACGCATGCTGACCCAGCTGCCCTTGAATCGCCGTTCCAGTTTGAACCCCCCCAAAAAAATATAGAAATATTTTTGCAGGGCCGTGCTGTTGCGAAGCTGTTTCTCTTTCCTGAAATGTTTGGGGTTCAGTGGTTTGAAGAGCCCTGTCTGAGGGAGCCCCTGCTGTGCGCAGAGCTGCAGCTGCTCAGGGGACAGAGGAGAATGAGCGAACGCAGGCGGTCTGAAGGGCCGTTCACACGCAATAAACCACAGCCGGGAAGGAGACAATGCAGAGGAATATAGGGAATTTCAGTTGCATGCTCCTTTTATAGCCCCCATAGAGCTATGTGCGCCGTAAAAACGAGGCTTTGCTGCTCGCAATCCCCAGCACTCGCGCGCCAGTAGCCTGTCGGTACAGAAGACGGACGTACCTGCTACAAAACGCCTCTTCTGTTTAACTTAATTGGCTTTTCACGGTGGGCCAGGCTTCACGAGCAGCTCCCCGCAGCTGAGGGGAAACAGTGCACCCAGAGCAGAGGCAGCGCCAGCAGTCGGAAGATCGGATCAGATCACTTTATTGGCCATTTACAATTTCTTGCATGAGGATTTTGTCTCTTCGCAGACCCCAGCTTGCTCCCCATGAGACACACAGACAGGGAGAGAAGCTGGGGGTCAGAGCGCAGGGTCAGCCATTTATACGGCACCCCTGAACAGCTGGGGTTAAGGGCCTTGCTCGGGGGCCCAACGGAGTAGGATTCCTCTGCCGGCCGCGGGATTCAAACCAGCAACCGTCCAGCCACAGGCGCAGAGCCTGAGCCCCAGAGCCGCCGCACTGCTGCACGAGGCACTAAGCCCGTCACCCAGCAGAGGACCCAACAGCCACTCCTGGCGTGTGAGACGAGGCTCTTCTGGGCCCGTGACAGTCCGCCTGCGAAACGTTCCCTGTGTGCGAAGCTCCGTCTAGCGGAGTACCGGCGGGCGCTGTGGGCACCTGGGCCGGGCCGAGCCTGCGCGGCAGGCGAGCTCTTTACCGCCGCGCCCAGCGGCCGAGGCAGTGACCAGCCGCTGTGGGCACTGCTGGAGCCGGACCAGGGGCGGGGCACTGACCTGTAGGCTTGCAGGAGACACGGCACCGACCCACACCACGTCAAGAAGGAAAGCCTACGAGGTCCCTAATGATGCCCACCAATTATTCCATGAGTGGCAGATCAACACGGGAAAATCTTGCAGTTAGCTTACCATGGATTAGAGCCCTTTGACACGTTGCTGACAGTGTGACAGCAACACTACATGTTCTAGCCTGATGTCAGAAGCTCAGCAGGGCTGGGTCTGAACAGTACTGGGGTGGGAGGCCTCTAGGGAAAATCAGGTTGCTGATATAAGTTGGTGGACCAGCAGGAGGCGCTGTCCCCGTCTGGAACAGAATTTCCAAACGATTTTTCCAGTTTGGTGACCAAGGACATTGTAACCAAGCAGGTGCCATCCTTCGGATCAGATGTCCCGACTACCTAGTCGTTGAAGATCCCAGGGCTGTTCCTAAGAAGAGGGTGAGCTGGCTCAATCCCACACTTTGGCTTTTACATTCTGGCCTCCCTAAAGTTTCCGGCTTCAGCTGCTGAAGCAGTTTCTCTCCCCCCACCCCCCGATCTGCAGTGCTTGTGGTGGGGCTGCTCCACTAAGCATGGAGCACTGTGGGATCCTATGGGATGAAAAAAGCTTTATAAGTGATTAGCCGTTATGTGGAGACTGAGACAGCTCCAGCCCCCACCCTCTCCCCAGTGGGATATAGTGTCATGCAGGGTTTTTCCAGCACTCTGCGTCTGCTGCCTTTCCAGAGCTCTCCAGGGCAGCCAAGTCGGCTCACGGGCCGTTCAGAGCACGTCTTGCTAATCCTACCGCTGAGCCCACCCCCCCGCCCTGCCTGACACAGAGGCGTCAGAGCTGACAGAAGAGCGCAGCCTACTGGCCCAGCGACAAACGAGGCCTCCTGGGACCCGGGACCGTGTGTCTTCCACTGCGCCGCAGGCAGACTGCGCCCTTTTCCTCAAACGTGTCCGGACTCCGGCAGACGAAGCATTAGGCCCCAGCGTGTTCGGGCAACGCCTCTGACAGCAGGCCCTGCTCCCAGGCGGGAGAGAGCCTGCGGAATACGGGGGCTTTTCGTGAAACTGCAGGAAGGCCAATTCCCAGAAGTGAGTCACGATTCCCAAAGATTCCGCCTTCTTTAAAGGAAGTTTCTTGAATTCTGAAGTGTTATGGGACTTCCTCATTGCAAGGAAGCTGGATATCCAGGAGGAATATCGCCAATATCTTTCAAGGCCTGTAAAGGCACAGAGTCACCTTGGGTGTAGTTTGTTTTTGCGGATTTTTTTGTGAGGCAGACTGTTGCAGGTCATCTCACAACTGCTTTTACTGCCTCAGACAGTGTTAAATGTACTTATTGTGTGATGAATAACCATGGACTGTAGATTCGAGGTTATCATTTGCTGAAGACAGGGGTATATTTCTATTAAGAAATGTTTTAACTATAATTGCTACCCAAGTGAAAAAATAAATTAATTAACTGAAATTATTTGCTTGTGGATAACTGCAGGCATCATTTCCTTTTATTTGGTAGAATCCAGTGAGATCAGTACATCCAAGCCTGTGTTACTATACTGCTATCTCAGATGCCTTTATTCTTTCCTATTACCCTCAAAACACCATTATTCAGAGAGAAAAGCACATGGCCTTCCCCGGAGTTAATGGAGTGAGTAGGGAGAGGCTGCTGCTCTTCATGAATGATTCCTGCTCTGAGAACAATAAAGAACCCACAGCCCTCCCCCTGCCCTGGCCTCTGGGGAGATCCCAGTCTGGTCAAGTAAAGTTCGCAACTCTTCATATTCTAGTAGTTGTGCATATCTCATCCCCTGCCGCGCACCGAGGCAACAGAGTTCCTTGCTCTCATGGCCTGCTTTGGGAAGCGAGTGTAAATGAATTCAGGAGGCCGCCTCTGAGGCTTTCCTGAGACCTGTGGGAACCTGGTCGCCCGCCGTCCGTCTCTGTCTCTCCCTCGGCGTGTCCTGGCCTGAGACGACAGCTGCGGGAACAAAGCCGCTCGTCCAGTTTATGGCCGTGGCCACAGGACCGTTCAGAGTACGAGAGCTGGCTGCTGGACCAAGTCTTCCGGAGACGTCAGTGCTTTTTGTCTCGGTTCTGCCTGCTGCTCGGTGCTGTTCTGCGCGGCAGTCTGAAGAGCTTGCAGAAGACCACCTAGAGGTCAATTCCCCAACTATGGATCCATCGACTATTTGGTCCAAAAAGATTTGATGGGGATCACCTGCAGGGCGACAGCTGCAATGAAGAGTTTGGCATCCGGACGGGAAAGCGGTAATTCCGTGGATTTCAGTTCGGAGCGGCAATCCCCCGTCAGCCACGAGGGGCGGCGCTGGCAATGTCACTCCCTGCCCTCCCAGAGCCCCGAGGACAGTCTCGCCCCCGCTCCGAGGATGGGCTCGCCTGACGTGTGCGTCGAGCCGAGACTCCTCTCACTTCTCACTCCCATGCAAGACACCGGACCAGGCCCCCAGAGCACCCCCCCCCGCCCACTGCTGCCAGCCGGATTAATCCACGCATACGCCGCCACTCTAATCAATTAACCAATCAGGGCAGCTCCCTCATTACCGCACCCTCGACCCCCGGAGATACGCAAGTCCCCTCAGCCCCCAGATTATTGCTCGGTATTGGCAGCTCCCTTGGAACGCCTGACCTCACCTGTACTTCTCTTCCCCTACCTTAACTGTCACCTTGGCCTCGAACCCGGAACTCGTCCTCGACCGTGATGTCGTCTAACGATTGGCTGACATCTTTCCCTCCTTCCTCTCCTGATCTCCCTCCAGACCTCCTGTTGCACAGCGTGTCGGAACAGCCCCGGGACAGGCGGGGGGAGGGGGTCTAGGGGGTGTGCTGGCTTGTGGCCACTACAGGCCGGAATGCAATTTGCCATCTGTGATGTAGAGGACGGAATACAATTGCCCATTATATCTTTTTCAAATAAACTAAAAGGTGTTTCATCCTTAGTGGTCGTAAACAGCCGTTTGCATCAAAACACTATTGCAAATGTCAGAACGACAAATTATGCAAAAGAATTTTAATCTGTGTTCCTTTGCACATATGTTCAGGAACTCAGCGAAAGACCCAGTGCTCTTTTCAAACGCGGATTCATCTTCAAACTGTCGAACAGTCTCGGTATCAGCATATTCCGGGCCCTGGGGAACTCGCACTGGGTCCTTGCTTGTTTTATGAAAAGAGGTTGGTTTTTTTTCTGCACAGTAGTCTTCGTACGAGGCTTAATTAACTCCGCATTCTGAGGAAAAACACCATGTTTTATTACTTCAGTAGCTACGCTGTAATGAGATCCAGTAAACAGAAAACAATGAGACAATTAGAAGGCAAATTCTGCAAGAGGTTCTTGATATAAAACACGGGTGGTGCAGGAGTTCTGCTTGCGTTCTGGTGTTGATATCCTTAACACTAGCATTTCACTGACGAATAAGTGGTGTCACAGACATTCAGAATGACTGGGATATTGTCCTAGAACTCACTAGGAATGATAATGCCCTAACAAACACTTAACCCCACCCCCCTTCGTCCACACAAGGCAAACCTTTCAGACTAATTAATATTTCATTGCTCGCTCCCCGGTCTGTGAGCGAAGCTCCCCAGAGCAGCTGTGCGGCGATCGGCGAGGATATATAATGTCACCCCCAGGGCCGGGCCGTCTCCCCCGAGTGTCTGAGCCCCAGCGTCTCTGAGGCGGAGCTCCGAGAGTAGGGACACGTGTTCGCACGGCAGTGAAGTCAGCGCGCCTGAAATTAGTTGTGTGCCTCCACAATTACTTAATATGCACATATATATATACACACACACCTGTGCGCACTATATACGACAGAAGTCGTGGAAATTTCTGACTATTACGGAAGGGAGCGGGAAAAGTCCAGACTTGAGCGTCCTGAACCTATTTCTTTTCCCAGTTCTGGTTATCTAACCGCTCCGACGACAAAGCGGACAAAAAAATACTCTAAAAGGAAACCCGCGGAACTGGGGACGCCGAGTGTCTAGCTTTTGCGCCTGAGAGAAGTCAGCCGTGGTTAAGGAAGGCGCGTCTTTGCTTCGTCTGTAGCTTCACCGTGGAAGTGTCGCTGCAGTGTTCTGTTATAATAAAGACGCCCTGAAGTGTGGTTTCTCATCAGCTCGTTGCTTTCGTGTTTTTTAACTGGTTTCTTTTTGATTCATCACGCACACTTCCCACAGCTCTTCCGATATTTCATATCCACGGTGGAAGACGTAGCTTTTAGCGTGCTGTCATTCTGTACTGGCCTTAAAGTGTCGGCAAGGTGTATTCGCACTAGTTCGTGTGTGTTTTCGTTTCCACGGCTCTGTTTTGTTTAGTGTTTTTTTTTATGTTCACGTCGGTTTGTTTAGACATTCCTGCCCGGCCCAGCCTCTTCCTCCTCTGCGCTTGCCTTCTCGAGTGAGGTGGAGGGAGAGCGCTCGTATTTTTATTATTATTATTATTATTATTTATTATTCCTGCACAGGATGGCGCAGCCCATGAAAACAATTCTCCCCCAGACATGAAAATTGCAGCCCGCAACGCCCCAGACCCGCTGACACCTCTTTTCCAGACAACAGTCACGCCCCCGCTACCCCACCCCACCCCCAGATTAGGAGAAGCAGCGCCACCTGCGGAAGAGACCGTTTCTATTTTTTACAATGTCGCATGAGCGGCTAAGTCGCACTGAACCGGGGCTTTAACAGACGGGATGGCGCAGCACGAACTGCTCTCTGAAGGACGGGCTGGGCGTCACGTGCCTCACGGTCGTCCCTCTTCATCCCGGTGTGTGACAGCAGAGAGGAACGGCCGGGATCCCTAGGGATCGAGCAGGATAACGGCACAAACTCCACATGTGAGGGTTTAAAAAAAAAAACAGAAGAAAACGCGCTCAGAAGAGACATATGGAAACGTTTCTAAACATGGCAGTTATCTGTAAGCATGGTGAGGCCACCTACCTCAGACTGCGCACGTGGAGTTTCTCTGGTCATTCAAAAGGAGAAACGTGCAGAAGTCGAGAAGACGTGGCACACGGATCTGCATATTCAGAGGAGGCATCGTGCTCTCGCCACCAGTGCTGATAAACGTTTTAAATAGCAGTTTGATGATTAGATCGTTTTAAGGAATGTCTTTAATAGTGGGTATAATTATTCATTTTTGCCTTGCATAAAATAGAAATCCTTTCTGTTAGATACTTGATAAAAGACAACAGTGTTCAGGGTTTGAGAGAGAGACGATGACTGAGATACAGAGACTCAGAAAGCCCTGTCCTGGTCTCACTGATCTGTCTGTGTTCTCCCAGAGCGGTGTCTGGACACACACAGCCCCGGTCAGTAGAGAGACAGTGCTGGACACACACAGCCCCGATCAGCAGAGAGAGACAGTGCTGGACACACACAGCCCCGATCAGCAGAGAGAGGCAGTGCTGGACATACACAGCCCCGGTCAGGAGAGAGACAGTGCTGGACACACACAGCCCCGGCCAGGAGAGAGACAGTGCTGGACACATACAGCCCCGATCAGCAGAGAGAGGCAGTGCTGGACATACACAGCCCCGGCCAGGAGAGAGACAGTGCTGGACATACACAGCCCCGATCAGCAGAGAGAGACAGTACTGGACACACACAGCCCCGATCAGCAGAGAGAGACAGTGCTGGACACACACAGCCCCGATCAGCAGAGAGAGACAGTACTGGACACACACAGCCCCGATCAGCAGAGAGAGACAGTGCTGGACACACACAGCCCCGATCAGCAGAGCGAGACAGTGCTGGACACACACAGCCCCGATCAGGAGAGAGAGACAGTGCTGGACACACACAGCCCAGATCAGGAGAGAGACTGTGCTGGACACACACAGCCCCGATCAGGAGAGAGACAGTGCTGGACACACACAGCCCCGATCAGGAGAGAGAGACAGTGCTGGACACACACAGCCCAGATCAGGAGAGAGACTGTGCTGGACACACACAGCCCCGATCAGGAGAGAGACAGTGCTGGACACACACAGCCCCGATCAGCAGAGAGAGACAGTGCTGGACACACACAGCCCCGATCAGCAGAGAGAGACAGTGCTGTACACACACAGCCCCGGTCAGGAGAGAGACAGTGCTGGACACACACAGCCCCGATCAGCAGAGAGAGACAGTGCTGGACACACACAGCCCCGATCAGCAGAGAGAGACAGTGCTGGACACACACAGCCCCGATCAGCAGAGAGAGAGACAGTGCTGGACACACACAGCCCAGATCAGGAGAGAGACAGTGCTGGACACACACAGCCCCGATCAGCAGAGAGAGACAGTGCTGGACACACACAGCCCCGGTCAGGAGAGAGACAGTGCTGGACACACACAGCCCCGATCAGCAGAGAGAGACAGTGCTGGACACACACAGCCCCGGTCAGGAGAGAGACAGTGCTGGACACACACAGCCCCGATCAGGAGAGAGCGAGTGGCAGGAAGTGTTTTTTTCCAAGTCAGGGTGATAACCGAACCCGTCCTGGGCGGACAGACAGAGGCTGCCGCCGTGTGGGAGCTGGAGACGGGGCTCGGCTCAACCTGCCGGACAGGAAACCAGGATTAGCTCATCAGCACAGCGTCCCGAGACGGAAGAGAGCCTCTCGCCGATCTCAGTGTGATTGCCCTCGTTACTCTGTGTGTACCGTGCCCATCGGCAGGCCGAGGCCTCTGAGCCAGAAGGGGGAGTGAAGCCGGGAGGCTCAGCTGTGAGCTCACTTCCAGATAATAGCCGTGCTTGCACCCATGACCTGCCGGCTGCCAGACGGCAGAACAAGAGGTTTTCTGTTCGCTGGCAGTTCATCACGGCCTCGGGTTCTGCTTGCGATTGCTTGGGGTCTCAAAGCCCCTCTTGGCACACGCCTCCAGCCAGGCGGGAAGAAGCAGAGGAGCTCTGCGCCCCGTGCGTGGCGGAGCTCGAGGTGCTTGTTTTCCACACGGCGTTAAGTCATCAGGGGCTAATTAAGAGGGCCGTCCTGATGCGGCTGTGCTGAGCAGGGCGCTCCGTCCTGGTCTTGCTGATCCCACGACCACGCCAGGAGGGCAGTACAGGCCATGAGGGTGTGTAATACTACTGTAACTGGGGGGCTCGTGTGCTGGTGGTTGAACACTTGGCCTGTACGGATGGGATCTGGATGGAGACGGATATTCTTGTACAGTTTACTGCTGAACAGCCTGGTTTCCACCTGCTGAATCCTCACTCCCTCTCCTCCGGATCTTTCCTGTTTCTCAGTCATGGTCTCCCCAGCAACCAATCAGAAAACACAGAAACCCACATTGACCTTAACCTGTCCACCACCTGAAACAAGGAACTCCACACAAGTCAAAAATATCTCAAACTGCTCAACCCCATAAAACTACAATGACAGGACCTAAGCTTACACTACCATTAGATACGTCTAATGGTGTCCACTAGCGAGCATGGCCGTTACATACCAATAATTGTCCAGGTTATCATTGTTCTCAGACATGACAGTAATTTAAAATGAACTGAGGTTGAATTACGATACGGAAGAAAGGTTTGTGTTAATGCGTGCGGTGCTAATTGGTGCTGAGGGCGATGCGCTGGTAGCAGATTAATTTGGGACATTTCACAGTAAAAACAACAGAGGAGGGCATTACATACTACATATTTCTCTCTAATTAGAGTTCGCAGCAGCACCGACGAACGTCTCCTGCAAAGCACAGAAAAGCACAGTTTGACAGCAGTGCATGAGAAACAGACATGATGTCAGAAGACACTAATGCTCGTACAGAAGCAGGCCTGGGCAGGTACAGGAGCGGAGTGCTGACTCTTCCTTCTGTCAGGTGTTTCTCTGATGACAGGTTTTGCCCTGTTTCGTTCCTCTTGATTCTGTGCAGACTTCTGCAATGCGAGCACACTTTGCAACAGCAGGAGTCGAAATGCTAACTTGCCGTGTGCTTGGAGACCAGGTGCGAGAGAATTCGGATGCACACGCGATTTCCTTTCCTGCCTTCTCAAGCTGCTCATGTGTTCAAGCAGATTAGAGACGATGAGCAGCAGCCTAGTTTTCCCAAACAAGAAGGACGAAACTCTCAGCTGTTAAGAGGGTATTGTTCTGCATCTTCTGCGTTTAAAACTCATGATTTTCAACGATTCAATTGACACTTGCACCCCTGTGCCAGGACAACGCTCCTCCACAGCCTCGCCAGTCCAGCGCCCCGGCAGGGGAAAGTGTTTTTCACTGCTGGCGTACGCTGGCCCAGTCTGCAGGCCCCTCCACTACACCAGCAGCGACGGTCCAGGATTAGTGCTGTCTCATCGCCTTGGTCCTCGAGTAGGCTTAAAGGGCAGTCTTGAACAAGCTGTCCGGAACTTGGTGTTGGGTGGCATCACAGAAAGAACGCTCAGGTGATTCAAAATCTCACCCCCCACCTCCCTTGCACAGATGACATTGCGCAGGCCCTCATGAGGGAGAGATCGAAACAGCCCTCTCGCCCAGCGTGTTGCCCGAGGCCGGGCTGGGCAGCCCTGGAGAGCAGTGTGTCTGCTGGGTCTCTGCACCTGCAGGGCGGGCAGAGGCTGACACTCTGGTCCAGTTACCAGCAAGCAGCAAGTTTGACTTGTCGATAGCTGAGTTGGAGTGAAGACTCGCTAACACTGGACCAGGGACTGCACACCCCTGCCCTAACACTTGCACCATGCGCTCAGCAGAAAGGATGCGCAGAAGTGGAGGCCGGTATTTGGATCTGTAGTTGCAGTACATGATGGAGGCATCATGCAGTGAAGGACAATCTGACTCTGAGTGGGGCGACACTGGGAGGCTCTTGGCATTGAAAAGGGACAGGGAGTGACGGACGTATGGCAAACTAAGAACAAAGGGGGATACAGGGCAAAGTGGTGGTGGGGCGGCGAGCCCCGCTGCCTCACAGCTGTAGGGTCCTGGGTTCGATTCTGCACCAGGGTGCCTTCCGTGTGGAGCTTGCATGTTCCCCACGGGTTCACAGGCAGGTCCTGCGGGGGTTCTGGTTTCCTCCCAGAGACGCAACGGCCAGGTCGGTCGGTGTTCCTGGAGCGCCCCCGTGTGCGTGTGCCCCGCAGTGGACGGCCATCCCATCCTGACGCCCCGTGCGTCCTCGACACCCAGCAGGAGCGGGGGGATCTTCCCATTCCGGTGGTGTGGAGGACCATGTGGTGCACTAACCACGGGAATACTGAGTACAGAACTGGAGTGCCATTGCCATTGAAGAAAGAACAGTAATAATTCAGGCGGGGAGCTGCGTCAGCATGCGTGGGCTGCAAAGGATTTCAGGGTTGGGTTTCAGGTGTAGAAGACACCTTCTACAGAAGGCTCCACGGCCGAAACGTTGTGTTTTCTTTCTTCTCTTTTCAGCATGGAATGAACCTATTACTTGTTCCTAGTAATAATTAATCATTGCTTACATTAATACAGAGCTTTTCTGGACACTACACTCAAAGCGCTTTACAGGTAATGGGGATCCCCTCCACCCCCACCAGTGTGTAGCCCCACCTGGATGGTGCAACAGCAGCCAGTTCAGAGATGGGGATTATTAGGAGGCCATGACTGGTAAAGGCCAGGGGGGAAATTTGTCCAGGACACCAGGGTTACACCCGTACTGCTTTCGAGAAACATCACGGGATTTATAACGACCACAGACAGTCAGGACCTCGGTTTTACATCTCATCCGAAGGACGGCACCTATTTACAGTCTAGTGTCCCCGTCACTATACTGGGGCATTAGGACCCACATAGACCGCAGAGTGAGCGCCCACCTACTGGTCCACTTACCTCTTCCAGCAGCTGCCCTTAGCTTTCCCAGTAGGTCTCCCACCCAGATACTGCCCAGGCTCACACTGCTGAGCTCCAGTGGGCTGCCAGCTGGGAGCTGCAGGGTGATATGGCTGCTGGCCAAGGCTGAAGATGCGGTAGCACTCTTCCTCTGAACAAGGAGGGAGTCACAGGGGGAGACGAGGTCGTCTGGATCGAGCCCGGCTGTCCCCTCTCAGAGACCTGACAGGCAGCCAGCTGCACGAGTGCCCAGGTGAGTCTGGCACCTGTTGGGGCTCGGGCCAGCTCCCGTTTGCGGGCAGAGCACCAGCTTCCTCTCGAGTAGGACGGGATGGGACTGGTGAGACTCCCTTCGTCAGGACAATGGAAAGGGTTTGGGGGAACTGAACCAGGGATGAATCTCGGCTCTTTGCTCCGTTTATAAAAAGTCCCAGTATGGTAAAGAAAAAAACCATAAAATCACAGGTGTCTTAACCCGACTCCCTGCTCTGGCCAGTGCTTGACAATGGCTAACAGAAATGTTCACAAATCCTGTCTAGGATTAGTGAGGCGGTCCATGGATCAGGTCACTTCCCTATAACAAAGGAAGAGCACTATAAGAAATGTTTTATCTAATCTGAGTGTGTATATGAGATCGGCTATTACTTTTCAGACTGGGGGTAACAAATACAGCGCAGAAAGGCTAACATACTTTTAGTCATTTTCCTAATAACCGGGTTTTGTTCCTGCAGCACAGTGCATTCCTTAAAGTATCAGTGTTGTAGCCCGAGGCAACACAGGTCAATTACACAGACTGAATTCCACATCAGCCTAACTGACAAACTGCTGATGTTCCTGTTCATCTTTTCACTTGCTTGCCTGGTACCGCTTAGGAAAGAAAATAGAAAAAAAAAAGAATTACTGTAACTTTGTTTTTTAAGGCGCTAACTCCTTCCAGGAACTCGCAAGCTGAACCTTTATGGTTTCCTGAACAGGATACAGTTTTCACCTGATTCAAAGCTTTTCTGGAGGGCAGGGTGGCACAGCAGTACTGACAGATGTGGAAAAACATCAAAGAACCAGTGAGTTTATTAAGACAGCAGCTCCTTCTGGCCCAGTTCTTAGGAAGACATAACAATTATGATAATAGGAGAAGGAATGAAAAGGCTCCACTACCGTAACACATGAACCACACATAACAGCAGTAAAAGCTGTAGTGAAAAGATGGATCTGTCAGCGAGTTCTAGCATACAGTCCAGTCAGTTTCGGTGCTGTGTCTGTGGAGGTGAAGCCAATAGGAAACACTCAGAGAGCTCACTATGATGAGATTATAATTAAATATCAACAGCCTGCTCCAGAATTTATGTAAGAAAAGGCAGATTGGAAACAGGTCGGTGGTTGTGAACTTCTTGAGGGTCCAGACCAGGTCTTTTTTAACACAGCTGAGGGCTCTGGGCCTCCGGGTACAAGGCCGTATTTTCGGGACTCAGCGATGAGGTTAATAGCAAAAGAGCGAAGAGCGGAGAAGCTAGATTTGAGCAGGGGAGCAGGAACAGAGACTGGGACACGTCTCCAGGCAGCAGGTCTCGGCTTGTCTGCCAGCTCGGTCACACAAGCAGCAGCAGGGAGAGGAGAAGCTGGGAAAGGGGGGAGCAGGAGTGGCTGTAGTTGTCATGACTGCAGGAGTTGAGGTCAGCTGCTGGGTATGAATACGATGCATTTTCTCAGGAAAGAACTGCATGACTGCGCTGCAGTGTTCATCACAGGGAGGAAAAACAGACGTCATCTAGTCAAAGTGTTTTATCGAGAGTGGAGAAAAGGACAGAAGGGTGCCTGCAACCTCTTTTAATAAGTTCTCCTCATTACCATCTTTGTCTTGAACTATAATTGAAGTGTCTACATTTATGCTGCCTCATTAAAAGAGTGTTATGAGAGTGCTAAGACACCATTTCTGTTATGCCATTTTTTACTGTCCTTATTATTTTAATTAATACAAATTTCCACTAACATTGTGCAATATTTGGACAGCAGCTCCTAGAGAATTCATTATTCTTGTTGAATGTAATTTTGTGCCCAGCTATTCTAGGCCTCACAGTAATTACACACTTGTGCAAGAATTAACGAGTAAGAAGTGCTTCCACGTGGTGGAACATACTGTTACCTCATTGCCTAACACAAAGTTCTACATTGACCAATAAGATTCTGTTTCCTAGGCTTTTTTCACTTGTAATGTCCTTTCTAAGGAAAAGATGTGACTACCACTGACAGTGCCGGTGCAGACAGTACTGGTGCAGACACTACTGGCACGGACACTGCTGGTGCAGACAGTACTGGTGCAGACACTACTGGCACGGACAATGCTGGTGCATACAGTACTGGTGCAGACACTACTGGCACTGACACTACTGGCACGGACACTGCTGGTGCAGACACTGCTGGTGCAGAAAGTACTGGTGCAGAAAGTACTGGTGCAGACACTGCTGTAGATCTTCCACTGTTTGCCCCTGCCTAGTTCAATGATTCTGTTTCCATTCCATTGAGGCCCCAGTGGTGTGGTTAGGGTGAGCCTTCTGAATATCGTTTTCTTGGGAACATGGATATGTTATACACTCCACCTGATATCCAAGATATAATCCTTGTATTTAATTAACTCTGACCTGATCTGCTCTTACAGCAGCTGTCTAGTCTCACACTGCAGAGTCAGTAAACACGTGTCCAGGATATCCACCTGACTGCGCAGTTCTGCTTTGGACGCCTCCTGTGAAACACACGACAAGACTGGAAAGCTTCCAGCAGTGCCGCCTGTGTCTAAGAGAAGATGAAGATGAAACAGGCCAGCTGAGATCCCCAGCTGCACACTTGAAGACGAGGAAGAGGGAGTAAAGCTCTTTTTCCCTCAACCTTTGGGTTTCCAAACTGACACCCACGAAGGGAACAGTTACATCGCTTGTGTCACCCACATGCTCTGTTCATTGTGTCCAATTGAGCATTGTTCCTTTCCGTTCGAACAAGCAAGTCCTTTCTGCTGAGAAGACAGAACAGTGTACCTGATATTTCTCCAAAGCCTGGCAGGGTCTTTCTCAAACGCTTCGCTGCTGTCACGCGGTTCACACAGATGTAAAAGCTCAGCAAACAGGAAATACAACTGTGTGTGTGTTTTTTTACTGTGCTCTAAATGAATTGTTCCCCTTCAGCGCTGTAGCCCTTTTTTCACTCTGTCAGAGGCTGGAACTGTAGCAGGAAAACTGACAAGTATGCATGTAAATACCTTCCAGAAAACCCCACAGCGACCCACCCAGAGCTGCCCAGAGATGACAAGCCCTGAGCAAGCCCTGCCTCCCAGCGTCACGTCCTGCTGCCCTGTCCTCCCACACACCTCCTGACACCGTCTCTTCACGCGCCCGGCCCTTGTATGGTATAGAGAGAGCAGCAGCCGCCGGAGGAGGGGCTGGTGGGAGTTTCCAGGCTCGGTGTCGCTAAACACGCTGAAAGCCAAGAGAACCTCCTGGGGATGGCACAAAAAAAACCTTGTTCCCCTGCCCAGGCCCTCTCAGACCCTCCTTATCGCCTGCAAAAGAAAGAGAGAGAAAGAGGAAAGAAAGACTGGCAGCGAGGGGCTGAAACATGTTCACGCCTCCCGACGGTTATTTTTAGCAGAGATGTGATGTGGAGGTCAGGGTTTGTTTTATCTGTGTTTTTTTTTTTACTTCTTTTCCTGTGCATGCGTGAAAGCCTGTACCCCTGGGCTCCTCACCGAGCTGGGTCAGTGATCACGCCCCCTGCTGGCAGCCTTCGGGACAGGCGTGCTCCTTCTTCCTCCTTATCCTGCCAGCACCAGTCAGCAGATGGAAAGGAGCAAGAGCCTTAAGGATGGTTTAAATGCCACACGGCGGATCAGATTATCTCACTCAGCTTTCGGACTGCTCTCCCTTGCTGCCAGCTCTGTAAAATGCTAAAGCAGCGACAACAGCATGTGGACACAAGTTCTCAGCCAACTCTCAGACAGCTAAACGAGCATCTTTCTCACAACCATCCTCCACAGCCTTGCTTGAGTGATGCAAGCGCTGCACCTTTCAAATCCGGTCCAGCAGGCAAAGACTCCCTCTGGTCCGACCGAGTCCCTGCCTGGAGCTCTTCCTGCAGCTTCAGCAACAAGCACACAGGCCCACATGCCTGTGCTAGCAGACTTGCTGGCAAGCCAGCGCCCTGATCTTTCCCAGTGTAGCAAGGACCGATGAGCTCATTGGAGGAAGCTGTTCGGTGTGCTGCAGACAGAAGTGTCTGTGGTTTGTGTGTTATGTCCCACGCGGGGGCCAGGGACTCAAACTGGACTTCCTGTGCAATGGAAACCGACAGAAGAGCCCCCTCTCGCATGATTGGTGACTTACTTGTTATTCCCAGAGCCTCGTAGGCTCTTCAGATCTGAGCTTTGGTCTTAAAAGGGCGAGAGGAAAGACAAACTTGAAAAAAACTTAGGAAAATCTAGTTAACCAGGAAGTCTGGAAAAACAGATCACAGATTAAACTGCAGCCAGGAATCAACAATGGCACAGGCATTTATCGTTGCAGGGTTGTTGTAATACATTCGCACACGTACACATAATCTCTACAATGTACCGGACACCTGGATACCAGAATTTTTTTAAAAAATCAAAGTTTAAAAAATAGCCACAGTGTCTGAAGCTTCATAAAAACAAAAGCGCATGAGAAAATGATGCTTCTTTGCCCTGAGTGCTTTTAAGAGATGTAAATACCCCCACCCCATACACAACTGCATGCATGCAGGGCGGAGTGTTGCCTCTGGGGCTCAGGATCTGTGCCTGTGGCTGGAAGGTTGCCGGTTCAAATCCTGTGGCCAGCAGAGGAATCCTACTCTCCTTGGCCCCTGAGCAAGGCCCTTCACCCCAGCTGCTCCAGGGGCGCCGTATAAATGGCTGACCCTGCGCTCTGACCCCAAGCATCTCTCCCTGTCTGTGTGTCTCATGGAGAGCAAGCTGGGGTCTGTGGAAAGACAGATTCCTAATACAAGAAATTGTATAAGGGTAATAAGGTGATCTTATTTATTTGGCAAGTCACAATCCTCTCACCCCAGCTGGGGTCTCGCCCGCGGTCAGCCTCCCTGCCTGCCCGTCCCTGCAGTCCTGCTCTCCACCTCCTCCTCCTGCAAGCACTATCGATCACGAATTCTCATATAATCATATCCTCCGTTATCGTACGAGCAATCAACTCTTCTTTGCAGCTCGACGTCCTGCACACAGAGACAACATCAGCGCTCCTTCTCTGTGTCAGGGGCGAATCAGTCCAGACCGGCCCAAGCTCACTCGCACCCCGATCCCGCGCGGGGTGTGAATCTGTACACAGCGCTTAATCCCCCTGCTGGTGCTGTTTTCTCTTTGGGAGTTTACCAGTGTTGCCCTGCCAGGAATCTCATCTTCGTGTCCACGGAGGTTTGTGAAATGACTGCCTCTCACCCTGACCCACCCTCAGGCGACGATATGAGTAACTAAAGGACTGCTCTTTGGAACGCTGAAGGACTGAACTCCATCAAGGTATATTTATTTCAATATAAATTAAATGTCATCTAAAATTAGCCTAAAAAAAATATTACGAGGGGACATTACATGAATTGTTGTCTTTTCCATGCAGAAATTGAGATGACTTCACCCCTAATTTTCTCATTTGCATCCTAGTTCAAGTGACAGAACTGCAATTCTCTCAAGCTTCAGTTCTGTAAAGACGAACTGTGCTTTCTGCTAAACACTCCCTTAAAGGATCTATCGAGTTGTTCAACTCATAAAACGGGTCTAATTTGTTTCTGCTCAGAACACAGCCAGCCCCCGCTGTTCCAGGTCCGCAGCCGCAGTCTGAGCAGACGTCTCTGTGATATATCTTCACTCTCGTTGCGCTGCTTGGTATATTCTGGTTAATTCAATTATTATTTAAGAAGCCACGAAGCAGTATTGGTTTCAGGCTGGGGGGGGGGGGGTACCTGCATCTTGCGTTGACTAAGAAAAAACGGACTCCCGAGAAAACTATTCGGGAACCGTTCGGGCGGCAGGCGAAAAGGCAGCCTGGCGAGCCGCAGCCTCCAGCTCCGCGCCCGGGACTCCGGCTCCGCGTCTTGGCTGCAGCCCTGCGGGGGGAGGGGGGGGGGGGGCGCCGCCCCAGCGCGCAGGCGCGGGCCTCCTGCGCTCGAGGCGAGTCTCCTCCTCCTCCTCGCTCCGCCATTTCGCAGCGCAGCGCGTGCGCGCGCCGCCGCGCTCGTGGCATGGAGGAGCAATGCGGCGCCTTTGTTCGCGTGTCGCGCGGGGCCGCTTCAGCTTGACCGAGCTAGAGGCCATTTTCTTTTTCCACGTTTATTGTTGGGGGTATTTTTTTTTTAATAAACATTTTATATGTCGCAGTTGTTTGTCCGGAAGGAGAGCCGTGTCCCAATCGAGCAACACGAGAGCGATGTTAATTTTTTTTTTCTAAAACTGGTCGTTAATAAGATTTAAAGGGAGTGTATTGCACATCCGGGCAATGTGTGTTTTTGGGGTGGGTTTCGCGCAAGAAAAAAAAAGGGCTTTTGCGATACGTGGGCTTGGAGCTTTGTTCTGTAGTATGTTGACGCTGCTACTTTGATATAATCGAGTTTTTAGACGTTCTGTTGCTCGTCGTTTTATATTCACGCTTCCTGTTCTTGCATCGCGTATTTCTGACCTGAATAGAGACAGCCCACGCGTGACTTACAAGTGCCGTTTTCTTTCCAGCACTGGAGCTGCGGTGGGTGTCGGCTTAGCGACAAATGAACGCACTCCCTCCCTGCGGACTCGTGTCCCTCCTCCGAGCGCCCTACACCTGACCTGCTCCGCTAACGCCGGTGGGGGGGGGGCGCCTGCGGGGTCTTCGAGATGCGTTCATGTGCAGATACTGCGATACCCGCCCGCCCCCGAGCGGCTGTGGAAGACGGAACCCTAACCCACCAGTTTGCCCCACGGCTAACTCGCGAAGGGGCGCTGAGGTCAGCCAGATATTCACGTCCCGCTCCCTTGGCGGCGCTTCGTCGCCGTCAGTGACGAAACCGAAGCTCTCGGTCGGGCCCCCCTTACAGACGGACACGATGCACCCCCGCACGACACACAACAAAGCGGACGAATCTACAGATAAAATGTTTCTTCCTCAAAAACAAGTTTTCTTCCGTGTTCGATCTAGACCCCACTCCCCCTCGCGTAGCCCATGAGCGAGGCTGAACGCACTTCCAAGAGCTTGAGGTTACAGCCCCTGAAATCTGTATTTCCCGTTTCTTTAAAACGACTCGCTTATCAACCGGCCGCCCCCGCAGCGACGACGACTTTCGGAAATCGCGCAGCCGTGCGGTTTTCGAGCCCGTGAAACGCGGCCGGGGGCGGGCACGGAGCCCCTCGCCTGACGGGCGACTAGCGCCCCCACAGGGGGGGGCATGTGCTGTGGGGGTGCCCCCCCCGAGCTCCAGGCCTGACCCCTGTGGGCGAGTCCAGCCCCCACTCGGCGGCCGGGAGTGGCCGCGAGGAGCTGATTGTGAGACCTGATCACGCGCGCCCCGAGCAGGTAGCGCGACGTGCCCACGCGTGTGGGCACGTAAACACGTTGGCCTTGGGGGATACGTTCAGTATACGGTGTGTAGAATTGCGGCTGTCCCCGGCTGCCTGAATGCGTTGACGGCACTTTGTACACGGGCTGCTGTTTATGAAACTGGAGCAGCCGCCTGAGACGGAACAAGTCGCCGTGTATCCGAAAGAAGGAAGGAGAGTCGGTTTAAGCAGCCATATTCAAATGTCGTGCGCTTGTGGTCTGGCTTATGTATTTTTTACTGGTCAATAGTCGCGTATCAGCATAAATCTTACACACCGGCCCTTGCGCCCGTGGGGTCCAGAGATCTCTCCCTGCCGGCCGGTCGGTGGGCTGTCGGACCCGGGGCAGTGGGAAAGAGCAGCGCCACCCCTCAAATTCTTTGTTCTCTAACCTCGCCTTCTCACAGGCTGCTCGGATTCGGTGTATACACTATATACCGTGATTGAAATGATTACTCGGGTGATACAGTCGCATCTTTGCGCCCGGTCTCACTGTTCCAATACGGTTTATTAATGAAAACACACACGCTGTCGGGGGCGCTGGAACCCCCTGCAGACGTAAACACGAAATGCCACCAAAAATAAAACCGGTTTGCTGAAAGGTGACACGTGGCCCGCGTCAGGCAGCCTCTGGAGCTGAGCCTTTAATCCCCCCAAGGGGACCCCAATAACCCAGCCCAGGAGACCGGGGCTTCACCGGAGCGCTCCGCTCCGCCCTGTCCCAGGCAGAGGGCAGGCTCGGGAGAAACGGGCTAGCACAGGTGAAGCTTTATCCCTGCGCCGAAAAGAGAAGGAGAGAAACGCAACGTTTCGACTGGGGAGCCTTCTTCGGGTGCGACACACTTGAACCTCGAAGTGACCTTGTTCCCTTGCATCCGGCACCGCTGCTCGGAGATGTCAGCCGTCAGAGGCGTGTTGTGGAAAGCAGAGATCGGGCACTTCCGGTTGCCAGAGGACCTCATATTTGTTTCTGGTCTCTCTATTCCTATACAGTGCGTTAAAGTGGGGCGCGCAGGGCTGGCGCCCTGGGATCACCCCCAGACCCGGGGGGGGGCGGTCTGTGTGGAGTTCGCATGTTCCCCCCGTGTTCGTGTGGGTTTCCTCCAGGTGCTCTGGTTTCCTCCCACAGCCCAGAGACACGCCGGTGGGTTCATCGGCTGCTGGGAGGCTGGGAATGGCGTCACGTCCGTGGGCGCCCTGTGATGGACTGGCGTCCCGTCCAGGGTGTACCCCGCCTTGTCTCTCCTCTCCCCCCCTTGCTGAATTGGATGAAACGATTTCACTTGAATCGCAACTTTTAGTCCTTTGCCTTCAGGTCAAGGAAAAAAAGGGAGTAGCTAACAGAAGTTTCTTTTATGGAACAATATCCTTTGACATGCTGTGTCAGGCATCACTCCTGAAGCGCTACGTCTTGACACTAATCATCACAAATAATCGATCGTTTTTTTGGGGGGTGGGGTGGGGAAAGAGAAGCTAACCCTTCATCTCCTTTCGCTCTCGACAGAGCAACATCGATACGTGATAACGACACCCCCGATCGAGTTCTGCACGGGGCTGCCGTCTCGTCTCCTGCTCCGTTTTCATCTGGCCGGACATTTCCAAGCCGAAAAAAATATCGTTACAAGTCTTTCAGGCTGTCCATCACTTCAGCAAAGCGGCTGCATCGTTCAGCTCCGCCAGTAGTAATCGGACCGATAATGAAACACCGTTAAAACGGGAGATTTAGCCGCTGGAAGAAAGACGCCGGTGAATCTACACGGGCTTTACCAATCGTGCTGGGCTGCTTGGTGTTTCATTTTTCTGACATGGAAGTGTTTGTTTGTTTTTTTCATTACTTTTGCAGAACAAAAACATCTAAGGTGTGTAAGGTGAGACGGCTCACTCCACAAGGCGGGGACGTTTCTGCTTTAAAACCGCGGGTAGCGGGTTCGCCGAAGCTCGGCCTGTACTCCTTCTCGTAGGCTCGTGTTATTTTTAGGATACAGGCTGCTCAAACGCCGAAGGGGCGTGTTGGAAACCCACGGGATAAAGCGAATTATCCCGGGCTGTGCGACGGTGGGCTCGCCGAAAAACGCGACGCCACGGAACTGTCCGCCTTCAGCCTTCCTGTGCATTCTGCTCTGCGGCCGCCAGAGGGAGCGACACCCCCGGCAGCCTCCCGAGTCGCCCTCTTGCCTCTAACTCGACCCGTCTCTGGCTGTAAATGTAAGGTACTGGAGAGAATCCCTGAAGCAAACTTATTTATTTTTTTTTTGAAGAGGCGAGCCTCTTTTAAACAGCGTCGGTTCGCTGAAAAGCATAACGAGGTCCTACGAAAAAGGAAAAAAAAAAGGATGTTTCTGGACGCCGGGTCTTTATCCTTGGGGGGGGGGGGGGGTCCTGCTTTTTTTACGGGGTGCCCGGCGCTTCCGCACAGCGATTCGCCCCGAAGCTAGAAAACGGGGTGCTAGAATGGTGTTGTTCAGGCAGAAGGGGGTGTCGCAGCCTGACGCGAAAAGCACCGTTTCCCTGCCATTAACCCGTTAAGCACCCGAGCTCATTTTCTGGTGAAATAATTCCCGTGATGGGCTCTGTGCACAAATTGTGTGTGTGTGTGTGTGTGTTGTATCTTTAGCAGTCCATCCCATCTCAACGAAGATAGTTCTTCCACATATTTTCCTTTCCTCTATTTAAGTTCTGCTTGCTCTCTGGTGCTGTTTCCCGGGGATGGCCGCCTCTGATCACTCTCTTGAAATATTTAGTCTCCGCAGTGCGCAGCTGCGGCCAGAAGATGGCAGTACGTCACCCTGCAATAAATCGATATCGCTTCAAGGCCCCCCGTCTTTGACAACGGGCTGTTTCGGGATAATAATGACCAATTATCCCTCGCTGTTGGCGGAGTACATGGCTGAAATGTATTTGTGTGTTTTTGGTCGTTTGAAAATCCCCATGAGTCGACCTCCGCATAACGCCCGTGCTTCCCTGCTGCGGTAGAAGCTGTAGCAAGACTTTTCCGCGTCAGCCACGGGACCGGGGACGCGCACGATCAAACACGATCAGACAACAAAGATCGGGATATCTCAGCATTAATAACACACAACCAACAGCGACGAGTGGCTGTCTTACATTCTGTTTCTCGCCGGCGAGAAGCCGTTCAACCCCCGTTTCCCTGGAGTACCCTTCGGCAGCGAACTGGGATTATTTGTGTCGTTACTGGCGGGCCGGCCAGTCCCCGGGGAGCGCTCCGCGATAATTGCTCGGCGGCAGTAAAGTGGGAATTCAACCACAGTCCCTGTTACACTCTACAAATCCAAATATTATTATACTCCGTCGTTTTTACAATTAATAAAACAACCCCCTTTCGCTAAAGGTATGTATATATCCCCGTTGACGCAGAAAGGCTTCGCCAGTGTCGCGTTGACTTGTCGATATTGGCTTCACTTTCACGGGCAGCGCTACACGGGTGGCCCGGGCTCGTCCGCCTTGCTGTCGTGTTCACTTCCAGCCCGCTGCCAATGCGCCCCTCGCTGCTACAGTAATCCTCCCACACAGACCTACGGCTGTACCCCAGTGACGGAGCAGCCAGGCCGGCCTGTCTGAGGAAGAGCTGGACACCCCGAATAACCGGACTAATGTGTCGTAAAACTGCGGTAAAGAGTGCAAAAGCCCGGCGGCCAGGGCTCTGCGACCTGATCCTCCTTCTCCACCCTGCGCCCTGACCCCTTCATGACCCTGCACTGTGACTCCTTCATGACCCTGCACCCCAACTGCTCCTTCATGACCCTGCACCCTGACCCCTTCATGACCCTGTGCCCCGACTCCTCCTTCATGACCCTGCGCCCTGACCCCTTCATGACCCCTTCATGACCCTGCACTGTGACTCCTTCATGACCCTGCACCCCAACTCCTCCTTCATGACCCTGCGCCCTGACCCCTTCATGACCCTGTGCCCCGACTCCTCCTTCATGACCCTGCACCCTGACCCCTTCATGACCCCTTCATGACCCTGCACCCCAACTGCTCCTTTATGACCCTGCGCCTCGACCCCTTCATGACCCTGCACTGTGACCCCTTCATGACCCTGCACCCCAACTGCTCTTTCATGACCCTGCGCCCTGACCCCTTCATGACCTTGTGCCCTGACTCCTCCTTCATGACCCTGCGCCCTGACCCCTTCATGACCCTGCACCCCAACTGCCCCTTCACGACCCTGCACCCCGACTCTGGGGATCGGCAGTGTGTGTGCAGCCAGCTGTGGCTCAATGGGCTTGGAAATCGTTAATTACAGACGGCTGACCTGCAGGGCCTCCTGGGTAGCGGGGCCGCGGGGCCAGCGCAGCGCCCCCTGGTGGGAGGAGTGCGCCGCGGGAAGGACCTGCGCTGATGCTCGCAGAGGAAGTGAAGTGGAGCCCCTGACACAGGTGCAGCTGGGCTGGACATCACTGTGGTCTCCGCCCCCCTGCCCACTGTCCTGAGCAGAGCCCCACTTCCTTCTGCCCCAGTCAGATAAGACCTGGCCTCTGGTGGGTCTGGGGTTCAGAGTTCAGTCCCGGGAAGGGCGGCAAAGCAAGTTTCTGCACCATCCTCTCTTTCCCTAATTCTTCCTCCCTGAGTAGGGGGTGTGGTTTTGCCCCCCCCAGCGTGACGTTTGATCTCTGGCGCGAGGTCGGCTTCGACAAGCCTGTCACATGAGCCGAGCGTCTGCCCGGGGGGATCATTATACAGACACACCTGTCTAATTATGTACAAAAGCAACTGATTCAGTTTGGCCCTCCTGGGGCTGTGCTCAGCACAGGAGCGATACTGTGGCCGGATCAGCAGAACCTGTTAGTGTGATTTCAGGGCCTCGCGTAGCCCTGGAGCTGCTGGGCGCAGGCGAACAGGATGGACCTGTTACAGCCCATTTTCAGGTCCAGCCTTACAATAGACAGCCTTAAGCCCCAGACTCCACACTGCACCAGCCTGCCAGCTCAGCTCCAGCATGTGTCCTGGGTTTTGTCACGGCAACAACCCTTAGAGCTGATAAGACTACAAAGATTTTTTTTTTAAGTTGTTTTTACAAAAAAAAAACCCGTTGTTGAAAATGCCTTGTAGTGTTCTGATCCTGGAGATTCAGACCTTGAAAGAACAGCAGAGTACTGGAGGTATTTTCAAACTCAAACTCGAGTCGGGGGTCCCATCGGGCAGCTCCGACAGACCTGGACAATCTAAACCCCGATTGATGGAGCAGGCGGCTAGTTCAACCACATCCGAATGTCCTTCAGTTCCCTTTCTTAAATGGATGTAAATTGTCCGAGAGTTTCTAAAATGTCAGTAACAGGTGGTGCAGGGTGATTGGAGACTCCGGGACCAGGGTTCAACACCCCTGCTTTAAATCAGCACCAGGAGAGCGGTCAAAGGAGATCCTTTCTGTCACAGCAAATTACTGCTGCTAAAGCTGTTTAGGAATTACAGGAGATGACCCAGCAGCCCTAGAGGGCAGTTTGAGCTGTCCATTTGTCCCGAACCTGTCCCGGCTCTCTGAGCTCCCGCTCGCGGGCCTGAACCGCGTTCGGACCTCGTGGAGGGGCTCTCAGGGGAGCAGTGCCGGCGTCAGTGGGTCGGTCCTGCTGTGTTTGTGCCTGCTCCTCCGTGTGCCCAGTGTTGCCCAGCTCGAGCCCTGCAGCCGCCAGCCCTGGCCAGCGCTCTTGGACGTGCATGTTTGGGGGGATGATGTCTGGAGGTCCAGCGAGGGAAGGAGAGAGGGGCTGTGGCACCGGGCAGGGGAGGGCCTCTCATCGTTCGTCTGACTGCTCCTTGAACCCCAGCCGGGGGCGTGTGGGGATGGCAGATCACTGTTCACATTCTGGTTTGACTGCGCCCCTGAATCTCACCGCTGGCTCCTCTCCGATTTGAGTCTGTTGCAGTTCTACAGTCCTGTTCTGCAGATTCTTCTGCCTGCGTCACAACCCTCCAGCCAGAACTTTTTAAATTCCGGTTCCGATGGAAACCAGCCCAAACGACCAGTTCCCTCTCGTTTTTAATGTCCTGAGTGCGCAAAAAATTCAAGTTGTGTACATTTTTTCCCCCAGTGACAAAAACTGGTGCGCACTAAATTGAGTGCGTGTAAAATTGTAAACCTGAAATTATATTTTGTTAATATAGTCATCCTCGTAGAAGCATAGAGATCCAAAAGACCGGCTCAGCGAGCCCAGTCATGGGGACTGAGTGTGGAGCGAGCAGGAGCAGGGAAGTACGAGACGACGAGAGCAGAGATATCGATGATCGAGCAGCAGTAATAACGCACACAGCCAGGCTGGGCCTCTCGCAGACAGTCTCATGTGGTCAAGCTAGCATTTTTCAATCGACGACCGTTTTTGTTTTATTATTATCCTTTTCTGGGGGGAATTTAATTTTTTGTGCGCAGCTCAATTTCCTATCTGCGCTGATTTCCTCACCTGTGTGCGCTGGGAACATTGAGCTCAACTCCACGTTGCTCTTTCAGGAAGGTCCCTGAAGCCCACCTTTCACCCAGGCCTGGGACTGGCAGGACTGCTGATGTCTGAGCCAGTTCAGGTGTTCTCTGCAGGAGGCTGTGTCCCGTTACTAAGCTGCAGCTCGGACTCTGCAGTTCTCCTGTGCGACACTACATTCCCTATTTTGTTATAAAAAAACGCTTAATCGTTTGATTTTTTTAAATTGACTTTCTTATTCCTTATGTTTGGGATGTGGAATCTTTGTATTTTTTTAAGTCCCTGTGTGAGATATGCTCGCTGAAATGTATAGGTGTATCTGACAGAGGACTTTCTGCGACCAATATTTGTGCTTCCGGCACATCTCCTCCCGTGTCGGAGGGAAGCAGGTCGTCGGTCTGATCTGATCTGAACTCCGGAGCCGCCCCGGTATCGGAGGCGCTCCGCGAGTGGCCTTCCGCCATGAGAGCAGTCTTGTCGCTAGAGGGCGATAGAGCGCTGGAAATGAATTGCCTCTTTCGGTCGGTTCACTCAGCAGAGCGGGCGCAGGCACGTCTCTGCTTTGTCATTATCGATGCTAGGAAGTCACACGGACGGCAACTTTTGCGCTTTTGTTTTTTAAAACACCTGCCTCAGAAGCGTCAGAGAGAGAGAGAGAAGAAATGCACTACAGAATCTCACTTCCTAAACCTGCAGGCAAATGTGATATCTTCCTGTGCGTTCATGTTTTAAACTGTTCTTTGCAGAGCTAATCACACCAAGGAGGAAAACAATACGATAACACTTCGATAGGATGTTACTGAATCTGAAACCGTGAAGGACGGCATCAGTGAGCACATCGCTCCCGTTCTCATCCGTCTCTCAAACCTTTTCACCTCTGACCTTTTGACCTCCTGCCTTTCGCTCTTGTAATTCCGTAGCTCAGCAGAACCCTTCCTCAGTGTGATGTCTGCAAGGTTAAAGGGAAACAGACTCGGAGATTTATGTGCAGGCAGACCCTCATTAGCTCCCGGCGTGCACCGTTTACGACACAAGCTAAACTGCAAAATCAATCTGTGAGCCGTAGACAATTCTGCCGACCGACAGCACCCTGCAAAACCGGCCGGCGAATCTTGCATTTACTCGGGCTTTATGCGTTTCTTTGCAGAATTTGAATTTCTGTCGTTTCTTTATTGTTTTTGTTTGTTTGTTTGTTTATTTCGTGTTGAAAATGCTACTTGGGAAAGTTTGAAAACAGCGTGTGTAGTGAAAATGTATGAGGCAAGGAGATTTATGCGGTATGCGTATTTTGTGTTGGGAACACGAGAGCATCCTACAGACTTGTTTGTGTTTCCCAGGGCCTTCACCAGCGTCATCTTCATTAGTAATATTCACCCAGTATCAGGAAGATGCTTAGTCCTAGTAAGGTTTGAGCTAGCCTGGAGCCCAGCAGAACTTCACTCTGGAAGAGACACACACACACACACAGCCCGTGCCCTCGCCGCTCCACCCCACAACACCTGGGGGGCGAACCCTCTGGCGTACCGCACCAGGGAACCAGCTGAGTGAGCTAAAGGAGACCCCCCCCAGCCCAGGCAGCTGACGTCACCATGCCCGAACTCGCTCTGCTACACCAGCTCCACAGGGAAGGTCCCCAGAGTGGAATCGAACCCTTGACCCCTGAGCTCAGGGTCCACTGTGCTAATCACCACACCACCAGGCTGCCCCGGCTCTGCTTATTTAATTTGACCAAAATGATAAATAGTGCTCTGTCAGCCCTCACGCAGCTGATACTGAGCAACGCTGCAGATGGCCTGTTTTCCTCTGGCCACTGTTACAAAATGACAGTGTTCTGGCACATGCAGCAGGCCTGGGTATCAACGGACAATTGAGCTTTGCGTTTTTATTTTTCGTGTATCATCAGGAGCTCACGAGGGAGGAGCTGGAGGGGACAGATCTGCCCTCCCGTAAGCTCGGGGCTGCCGCCACAGAACATGAGGCACCGACACTTGAGTGTAGAGTAGTGTAAAGGGAGAGGGCTGGGCTGCCAGCAGCTCTGTCACCCTGCAGCCCACAGCTGGCAGCCCCCACTGGAGCCCAGCAGGGAGAGCCTGGCCAATAGCTGGATGGGAGACCTGGGAAAGCTGAGGCTGCTGCTGGGAGAGGTGTTAGTGGGGCCAGTAGGGGGTGCTCATCCTGCAGTCTATGTGGGTCCTAATGCCTCAGTATAGTGACAGGGACACTATACTGTAAACAGGTGCCGTCCTTCGGATGATACTTAAAGCTGAGGTCCTGACTCTCTGTGGTCATTAAAAATCCCAGGGCGTTTCTCAAAAAGAGTAGGGGTGTTACCCCGGTGTCCTGGCCAAATTTCCCATTGGCCCTTACCAGTCATGGCCTCCTGATAATCCCCATCTCTGAACTGGCTTCATCACTCTGCTCTCCTCCCCACTGAGAGCTGGTGTGTGGGGAGGGCACTGGTACATCATCCTGGTGGGGCTGCACACTGGTGGTGGAGGGGATCTCCATTACCTGTAAAGCGCTATGTAAGTGTCAGGCATTCTTGTTATTATTATGCTCTATAGGATGTTAGGTGCACTTTCGTTTTGTTTGGCCAGGTCTGTGGCAGACGTGGGCAGTTTGTCACAGCTGGTGTGTACCATGGGGGTCAAAATCCTTCACCTCCCTCTTTCCTGTGCAGATGACCTGTATCTCTGGAAAGAGAAGGGAAGAATAGGATATGATCTCTTTATTGGCCATATACGATTTCTTGCATTAGGAATTTGCCTTTTTGCAGACCCCATCTTACTCTCCATGAGACACACAGACAGGGAGAGAAGCTGGGGGTCAGAGCGCAGGGTCAGCCATTTATACGGCGCCCCTGGAGCAGTTGGGGTGAAGGGCCTTGCTCAGGGGCCCAATGGAGTAGGATTCCTCTGCCGGCAGCAGGATTTGAACCGGCAACTTTCCAGCCACAGGCACAGATCCTGAGCCGCAGAGGCACTGCTCTCCCCCAAGGAAAGGCGTGGAAAGGGTTAAAACGGCAAATTCCAGAGGCCTGCAAACCCTTCCTAATAGGTGCAAAGGAGGAATTGTGTGTTTTCTGAAGGCTCAGATGGAAATGAAGGCTCTGAGGCTTCAGCACATGCTGTAACACATGCAGCCGCAAGAGTTTCCCCAACCCAACGTCGGTCACTTACTTTCTGTTCTTGAAATGAAAAGTTTTCCAAGTGTGCAGAAGTCAAAGCTGTAAGCTGTTGTTACAGACGACCCGCTTTGCTGAATAATAGCCAGTAGCATGTGCTGTGCGATTATTGAAAAGCCAGGAGTATTATTTTCTTCTAAATAAATAAATAATAATAATTAATAAAATCTCACAGGGCTCCTCAGTCGTCCAGGGCTGCAGTCTATTCAGTGATCGCTGGGCAAAGTGGGTTGAGCTTGTCAGTGTCTCAGAGTAAAATGATCTCATTTTTCTCTCGTCTGTTATTATCAAACAAATACAATGGCTTTCAGTCAGCGCTCAGTACACAGCACTGGGGTCCTGGGCCACTGATATTTATACAGTATTGCAAGTGGGTAAATATATATTTTCAATTTTTGGGAAGAGTCTGCTTTGTGTCATTCTGACGTGTGTATCCCGGCGCAGGTCAGTGAGCACTTAAAAACGCTCTTTAATAATCGCTTTTGTGTAACATAGCCACCTGAACGGCACATTGTAGCTGCCTCTGAAATAATTACGGGCAGGCCTCATGCCAAGATGATTCACGCTATTCCCCTGATCCGGTGGGATAACCCAGTTTTCTGACTGACATAATGCAATGCCATTCACAGCACATTAACCCTCATCAGGCCGCCACTGAGAGGGATCTGTGTGTCACTCCTCCTCCTAGAACACGCGTCTGGGGAAAGAGTCACGACGCGTCTCTGCGCGGCGCTTGGAGTCGCTGGTGTAACAATATTGATGTTCAGGTAGAAGAGCGTCAGCAGGGACAGAAACAGTAAGAGGTGCGCGTCGGGTTCTAACGCGGCAGTGCTTCGCTGTAATCCATTATCTTGAACCATGCCGCCCCACTGTAGCATAACCAATTACATGTACGTGTGCTGAGGGGCTGTGGGGATGGAGGAGTCTTTATTCCAACAGGAGAGGGCTGCTGACATTCCTCGGATGATGATCTTTTCATTTCCTTGGAGAGTTTCTGTGTTCTCGGTCTCTCCTGTTTGAGACTCTCCTGTCTCTCCTGTTTGTTTCTGTGTTCTTGGTCTTCTCCTGCCGTCGTGTTAGTATTTCTGTCCTCGTGATGCTCTTCAAGTTGTCCTCAGATGGTCACTGCTTTAGTTAAGGCCAGGCTGGTCCTCACCAGTTTTGTCCAGAGGTCGGGCCGGACTCTTCAGCTGGGATGTGGACAGTGATCGGGACAGGTTACCGTACGTTTATAGGCGACCCCTCTCCGCACAGCAGCAGCTCCGAGCTCCCTTCCTCTTGCCAGCCGCTGAGGAAGAACATTGTCAACCCTCTGTGTCGAGTGGCTTTAGTCACACTGTGCCCACGCAGAGACAACGTGAGTGAAAAATATCGAGTGGGGCTTGAGGCCGGACTGCGCTGCCAGAGCACAGGTCCTGTCACAGAACACAGTGCTAGGCCCCTGCTTACACAGGCCTACAATGGGTCTTTTCAGCAATGTAAACAGTGTGAAACTATGTAATCCTCGCAGAGACCTGAGCCCTCTGCCAGCTATTCACTGTTATTGTAAGGTTGTCTTTCTGCATAATTTGCTGAGCTTCTGTGTTGCTCTGAGGCTGCTGTTCTGTACGTTGATATGGAAGTAGGGTGTCTGATGACAGATAGAAAGCAGCATTTACGTTTTTCTCTCTGTGTTTTCATCAATGGAGCTGTGCCGTCGCTGTGTGTGGTGCCTCGACTCTGAGGGCACAGCTGTGTCAGGCTGGTTAAAGGCAGGAAAGGACCCACAGTCGCAGCCGGAGCTCCTCCATACCGGGAGCAGGAGCACTGCGGTGCAGAGGCCTCACCTAGCAGCCTCTGTCATGGTGCGCACAGGCCGGACCATCCTGACAGGTCCTCCTGGCCATCTCAAACACAGAGCCCAACGTTTATGCCGCTAGTTGATGAGCTGAAATCTGCTCCCACTGTTCCAGATATCAGATATCTGGTTTGGATATGGCCTGGAGAGGTTTGTCAAAGGCATGTAGAGCTCACAGTGCCCCCTGTTGACGGAGCACTGAAATTCGCATGGCGCCGGCGACTGAAATTCGACGCCCCTGTGTCCTGGTTTGTTTCCACGTCGCTTGGTGAGCGTGCATGTTGGCTTGGTGAGCGTGCATGTTGGTCTCACGACCGTGAGCGAGACTCGTGAAGCAGAGCGATGAGGGAGATTTCACAGCCTCTCCAGACCTGTTTCAGAGGACAGGCGGAGAGTGAGTCTTACTCGTGGGTCAGCTCATGCGAGACGAGAGGTCAGCCAACAGGAAGAGAAAGGCCACTTTGTGGCCAGCCCTGCTGGCGAAAGGTTTTTAGCCTTTTTGTTCCTGTTAAAGATCTTAACTCATAATCTTCCCCAAAGGAAATGACATTGTCGTCTCCTTGGTGCCGAGGAATTAGGGGAATCTCACCGGCCAGCCTGACAGCCTGTTAGGAGGAAGGCGGCACACTGTCCTATTCTTAGGGTGGGATAGGTGAGCAACTCAAGTCTCAGCTAAATCCATAATACACAATGACCTATAGAAGAAGAACCAGCTGCTCAGCTAAGCCAGTCGTCCTTCTGAACCTGCAGTTTACTTTTGCGCTGTTCCAGGTAAATGTGTTAAAATGTCTGAAGAGAGAGAGTGCAACTTAACAGAAGCTACCTTACCACACTACCCCAAACACAGAGGCACATGTGTTTCACCAGGTGAGATCTGCTACTAATCTTCAAAACTCCCTGCAGCAGTACAGTATCATTCTGCTGAGCGTTGCCCTTCTACCTTGTCTGTGGGAAGATTAATATTCAAAGACAGTGCCCTGCGATCTAAAGAAATCAAATTTACTCCAGCCCTTACTCGGGTTTTCATTAGTTAGCTGTGACATTTGGGGTATTTTAAAGAATTCAGATTTGGAGAATAAAAGGTCTCAAGGAATTAGGCCTCTGGCTCTGAAAGTTGCTCTTTGTTTTGTTAGGATGTTTTCTGCAGAGGGTTAAAATTCTGCGCATTGTTAATATCTCACATTTACTTATTTTTTTGCTGATAGCAAATGTTTTCTGAAAAAAAAATTCAATCAAAAGAGCTTTTGTAAGAATATAAGAAAGGTGACAAATGTGAGGCCATTTTGCTAGTTAGTAGCTTATTGATCCATGAATTTTATCCAGCTGGTTCTTGAAAGAATCCAGCGTATGAGCTTCAACATTGTCATAAAGTACTTTGTTCCACACTCCCACCACCCTTTGTGTAAAGAAGCACCTCCTGTCCTCAGATCTAAATGTGCTTCCACACAGCATCCTTACAACTTTCAGTCATGTCTGTGGTTCCCTAAACTCAGACGCTTCTGTATCCCACTGACTCCAAGCCCCCCTCCCCCCTCTGTTTCTGTTGCTTTCCTGGTTGGGCCCGGTTCTGCTCACAGTGCTCGGCGTGGCCTTGCTCAGCGCTGAAGGGGAAGAAGCCAGGTGCCCCGTGCAAACCCCGAGGGCAGGGCTGCCCCCTGCAGGCCAGGGCTTGAGCTTGTCCCAGTCCCTGACGCTCAGACCGGAAAGCATGCACCATGAAATGGGCTTTATTACTGTACGGACAGTTAGGTGATCACCTGCATGTGTGTCCCAAGACAGGTTGCCAGCAGAGGCCTGATTCCTCACACAGGGCAGGGAAAGGCCTGTTCTCGTGTTTGTCTGGGTGCGTCTGCTAGCAGCAAAAATCACAGAACAGCCTTTACGTTTTCATCTGTCAGAATTGAACTGAAATATGAAGACACCCTGATGGGTGCTCATCCCTTCTCTTTATCTGTTGTTTTAATCTTGGGATTTTTTAACATTTTTGAAAAATGCTCTCACAGCAGATGGGGGGGGCAAAGTGGTGTGTGTGTGTGTGTGTGTGTGTGTGTGTGTGTGGTTATTGCCACTGTATCTGTGAGGACTGGTCGGAGAAACGGGTTGAGAAGATGCACACAACTTCGTTTTTAAAACCAAAACGGTGTCTTTTTTTACAATCTAAAATTGCGCCAGCTATTTATATTGGGTCTTTCAGCCTGTGTCGAGTTTCATTTTGGTGGAGAAGTCAACAGTAAATAAAAATAGAGCCCAGGCGACGGCCTCACCTGTGTAGAAATGCAAATGCATGTGTCTGTGTCTGAAAAGTTCTGTTTTTCTTAATAACTGGAAATAATGGCAGAAATATTTCCAGACCTGCAAGAGCAAACTGCGTCCTGAACTGAACATGGTAAAGATGCCCTCACTGATCATTTCTCTGGTCACTCTGACGTTCTCCGGGCTTCAGACCTGGCTGGAAACCCCAGCATCTCTCTCGGCACGTGGCAGGGAGGACACGGCCGCCAGTCTGGACGAGACGGAAGTGGCATGGTGCTGAAGCTCGGGCCCAGCCTGCCCGGCGGGCCGAGTCTCCTCCTGCAGCCCCCCCCCCTTGTCTGGGCCGACACCAGGAGAACTGTTCCGGCTCGGCCCCCGGTTCCGACTCGCTGTCAACGGCACGCGCGTCGTGTGTTCTGCGGCTGTTAGGTGGCCCTCAGAAGAAATCAATAAATATGACACGTATCCAAGGGATTTGTAGCCGAGTTGTAGCTGCTAATACGGATAAGCGGTAATCCTTCCAGAGTCCGCAGCAGTCCTGCGGGGGGACTGTGTACACCCAGCGCTCACAGGTTGCCAGGTTCCTCACTGCGGGGGCTGCCCACCAGTCCCTCCCTCAGTCAGCAGCTGCGCACGGAGATCCACTTTCATATCCTCTCCGGCAGAACTGTTTTGAATTTCTGCACCGAAATCATTTTTATTAGGCTTACACAGCTGTTCGGGCTAGTGAACAGACGTGTAGCCGCAAACGCCCAGCGGAAAACAGGCAGTCCGACGATCTGCAAAGATTTCAGGAAGCGTTGAAGCGTTTCTGCATTTCAGTGGGGGGGGGTGAAAGCTCTCAAGGAGGGACATGCAAAGAGCAGCAAATTATCTCATGTTTTCTTTCAGTTGTTAAAAATTAGAACAAAGTGTGTGCTAGTGTGTGCACATGCCTTTGCTTTCGGTTGTCAGGCTGGACAGAAGGTGCGTTGTGGTGGTTACTTTAACTCAGACCTAAGAGAGGAAACAGCAGCAGCTCTCTTCTCCAGGGCCAAACACCAGTGGAGGAGGAAGCGGTTTCTACCGCGGAGTGCTTCACTGCAGCACGACGGTCACCTGCAACCATACCTTCAACCCTGTTTTCTGCAAACAAAGATGATCTCTGTCATTTTTAGAATGTCTCCCAAGCTAGTCTGATGGGTATCTCTGTTTTCAGTTGTCCTTTTAAAAATTACCGTATGTTACAACTTTAGGTGACTGAGAAGTGTCTCTTAGATTTCAGATTGTTGTGTGTAGCGTAGTTTGTGTCTTGTCATTGTAATACATATTTGTTTAACCAAGGGTGCCTGGATTATTACTCTTCTCACCAAAGCAGTGCCAGGGAACAAAGAATGTGCCTCTAATTATACCAGCCGCTCGGGTATATTATGGAAAAAGCACTTACAATTTGGGGGTTATGAATAGTTATTTCACTTGTTGACTTAACCGTTCGGTTAATCTCTGACTTTCACCATTTTCGTAACCCTCCACTTGTACCTAATGTTTTATTCCTGGAGCCTGCGCATAAAGAGAGAGGAGACAAAGACACGCTATAGTTTTCTTTAAAGGCTGTAAAACAGGTCACCGCCCTCCAGTTTTTTCAAACTAAAGCTTGGATTGAAACTGCATTTGTAGCCTCTGAACTTCTCCAGTGCAGAGGTGTGAAGTTCAGGGGCGGGGTTCAGAGCAGGGCCGGCTCGTGCGCCTCGACCTGGGGCGACTGACGTGTTCAGGGGTTGGCCGATGTGTGAGAGCTGGACGTGTTGACTTCTTACTGTCTGCTGCAGCTTGCTCACCAGCGAGCTTAAATTGAGCAGACGACTTCTGGCAAGCAGACGTAGGCCTCTTAAACTCACAGATCTGTAAGGCAGGACCGATGCACTCAAGTGTTGCTGAAGGGATATCAATTTGCTCAACATGTTTAAACATTTAGGACAGTCACATTATTATTATTATTATTATTATTATTATTATTATTATCATTATTATTATTGTAAGAGGCATTCTGTTCCTCTGGCTGTGACAGCAGATGACATACTGGGCTGCAGCTCAATTGAGTTTCCTCCCCCTTCTCCAGTAGATTAGGGTTGTTATTTTTGGGATGACTGTCTAATCCCAGAGTATTTCCCTCGGTGCAGCAGGAAGTGTATCTCTGTCTCTGCTTCTCCCTGCTGGCGGTGGGAGCACCGCCTGTCGCTCTCATGCACATGGCGGAAGTACAGTAACTGATCTGCTTTTCAAAGACTGCAGTTTAGAACAAAAAAAAAGACCCAAGACTCTTACAAAAGGCTTTGGGTGTTCCTTTCCTTTCTGACACTCTTTGTTTTTCCATTTGTCTGTAAACAGGAGGCTGGAACCTGCAAAAACTTTAAGGAGGTACAAAATCAGAGGTGTATCATCTGCCTTTCAAAACCGATTGAGCAAAAAACATTTTCACTGTCAATTAAATGGGTGTCTTAAATTTATTTGGAACTTTTAATCCAAATGGAAGAGTTATTACTGCCTTTCAGCTCTTCGTGTTAAGCGAGCTTGTGTCCTGTGTACCCGTGTCAGGGATCTATATCAGACGATTACGGCACTCAAGCAGGTTTTTATAAGTTCCCCATGGAGGGCCTGCAGGTCCAGAAAGAGCCGTGGAATTGGGCTGAAAGTGGGTCGGGCACAGCCAGGTGTTTCTCTCCCGAGCGGAGCAGCGCAGTGGAGCAGGGCTGGGGAGGGGGACTGGTGAAAGGCAGCCCGCCGAACGTGAGAGTTTGTTTTCTGCGGAACGGCCGGCGAGCCTCCTCCGCGAATCTGGGTCAGCGACTCACCGCCGGGACCCCCGGAGAAGGGCAGGGAAGAGAGACCGCCTGCGAGGAGGCCGTCACGGCCTGCGGGAGGAGAGCTCTCCCTCCCGGCCCCTCCGCGATTCGACACGCTCGACGACCTCGCACACGGGGGAGCCGCCCTCTCGCCCGCACAGCGGGACGCTCAGGGGGCGCGCGACTCGGGATCGACCAGCCCGCTGCCGTGAAAGCGTGTCAGAAAAAGGAAACGCACACCAGGAGGGTAACTGTACCACTTTTCTGCAAAGGAGAGGCTTGACGGGACTGAACGCAGATGCACACCCACCATCTTCCCCGCCTCTGAGAAACCGGAGGGCCGGAGTACCGGAGGGCCCGGACCGACCTCCCCTGCGCCGGTGTGGCCTTTCCCCAGCCCTGGGGTGGTGTGGAGGGACAAACAGACCAGGGGTCCTGCTGTCTCAGACACACAGACACGCCAAGCAGGAAGAATGCTGGGAGGCAGGAGGCCTGACCTTCGCTTTGCTGCGCACCTGTATGACCAAGGGGCCCGACGCCTCAGGCTTGGTGCCGAAGTCCACTGCAAGAGGGGCTCTTGAGTAAAAATCCGCTCCTGTCACTTTGTAAGTAAGCCTGTATCTGAAAGCAGCTGAACTTGGAGCGCGCTGTCTTTGTTTCGGGTGATACAGCAAGCACGAAATGTGATTGACATTAAACGAGAGCGAGAGGTAAAACAGGCAGGCTGCTTTTCTGTCTCTCGGCCCTTTCTTGTTTGTTTTGCTGGGCGAGGGTGGGGGAGTGCTCAGGGTGGGAGTGTGTGGAGGGGGAGATGGAGATGTCGGCGTCGTGTGTCTCCCGTGAGCTGTGGAGCTGCTGCTCGACGGGCGTGACGCCGATTCCTCACGCCGTCGCCACAGACATGACTGGGGTGAGAGGAGACGCCCAGACTGGACAGGGTCTCTCTCTGTGTCAGACTGGACAGGGTCTCTCGTTGTGTCAGACTGGACAGGGTCTCTCTCTGTGTCAGACTGGACAGGGTCTCTCGTTGTGTCAGACTGGACAGGGTCTCTCATTGTGTCAGACTGGACAGGGTCTCTCTGTGTCAGACTGGACAGGGTCTCTCATTGTGTCAGGCTGCTGAAGGTCTCCCTACTGTCACCTTGCCCTGACGGTCTCCACATTGGGCAGAGTGGTGGCACTGTGGCTCAGGATCTGTGCCTGTTGGTGGAAGGTTGCTGGTTCAAGTCCTGCGGCTGGCAGAGGAATCCTACTCTGTTGGGCCCCTGAGCAAGGCCCTTAACCCCAACTGCTCCAGGGAAGCTATACAATAGCTGACCCTGTGCTCTGACCACAAGCTTCTCTCTGTCTGTGTCTCATGGAGAGCAAGCTGGGGTATGCAAAAAGATTAATTCCTAATGCAAGAAATTGTATATGGCCAATAAAGTGATCTCATTTCTCTCTCTTATGTCTGCTGGTCAAGAGCTGGCATCTTGCTTTGCAGAGGGACTCAGCCTGCAGGGGCAGGGGACCAGGGCAGATATCAGGGTGCTGATCAGGTACAGGTGAACACAGAGAGATGTCTGATTGAAGGGGTCCTCTTTAGCAATATGGCTGGGCCAGTAACTCAAGACCCGATGATATTAATAAAACTTAAATTCCTATCCTATCAAGGCTGTGAAACACTGGTGTTCTGTGCAGATCTATCCTTCAATTCTGGCTGGTTCAGTTCTGAATGTCTGATCCCAGTTTGGGGGACACAATTAGGATACTGCAAGCTAATCAATAGCCTTGAGCTACTTTTCCTGCTTTTATTGAGCAAAACAGGTAAACGCAAGTCTCCACATCCAAACCTCAGTGCTCTTATGTTCCATTCATTCCATGACAACACAGCTGACATACACCCTTGATTGATGGCTTAATTATTCCTTCTGTTCCTGTAGCAACACAAGAAGGTATTATGAGAAGACAAGCTCGCCCTTTTTATCTACACTGTACTGTTACCTCACAGCATCAAGATCAGCTCTAAGCAATCTCAATGAATTACTCCACCCTTGGATCCGCAGTTGAGCTTGAATAAATCCATCAAGATCCTTCAAAAGCACATTGACCTGCTGCGATAGATATATTGTGTTTTATGCTGCCAAAAAACGGTGCAGACATTCTCAGGATGTTAGTATCACTGGATCACTGGAATTCACAACAACCTGTCACTCCCCTGATGGACACTGCTCATTTCACTCTGTTTCTGCAAGGAAAATTGAACTCAGCATCCAGTCTTTCGGTTCTTTCCAGAATTTTGGCCTTCATGGACTTGTCGCTCAACTCGTGGTTCAGGTGTGCTCACCCCTAGCTTGACACACAGAGCCAAGGCGTCTGAGCCTGGTATCTTACAGGCTCGCTGTCTCCCACTGCAGGGAAGTCCTCAGCAAACTACCTCTGCTACAGGACATTTCTTTGCTTTGCTTGTTTCTCTTTCTCTTAACGAGGCAGGACTGAGGTCTTCCAGAACCAACTTTGACACAGAGACTGAAAGAGAAATGTACAGGGCAGGCTCTGTCTGCTAATGTCAAGCGTCACTTTGCTCAATGCAGAATGTTGATGACTTAATGGCTGATGCAGCTTTAAAGGCTGGGAGGCTGGTAAAGAATGAGAACTGTACGCTGGAGACACTAATTATGCTGTGCAAAGTGGTAACAGCTAGCCGAGGAAGAGTAGCAGTCGGGTTCCCTGCATTGCTGGTGATACGATCGGCCACGTTCTCGCACTGTGGCAGTAAAGACTGCATACGGCCACACCACCTTGAGCACGCCTGATCTCGTCTGATCTTGGAAGCTCAGCAGGGTTGGGCTTGGATTAGTACTTGGATGGGAGACCGCCCGGGAATACCAGGTGGTGTAAGCTTTGGGGCGGAGCGGTGGCTCTGTGGCTCAGGATCTGCGCCTGTGGCTGGAAGGTTGCCAGTTTGAATCCCGCGGCCTGCAGGGGAATCCTCCTCCCCTGGGCCCCTGAGCAAGGCCCTTCACCCCAGCTGCTCCAGGGGTGCTGTATAAATGGCTGACCCTACGCTCTGACCCCCAGCTTCTCTCCCTGTCTGTGTGTCTCATGGAGAGCAAGCTGGGAGATGTGAAAAAAGACAAATTCTTAATTTCCTCAGTTGGGATGGTGGGGAAAAAACAAGCCACAGGAAATCACAAAGCAGCCGAGTTCTGATCAGCCAGAAACTACAAGCGTTCACACTGCTGATTTTCTATGTACTGTATCTTCTGTGGCACACACACTCGCAATGACACTCTCATACTCACACCCCAGCACCAGCCCCTCGCGCGCGTGCAGCTTTCATTCTCTCATTCCTGGCGGTGCCCGGGTAGTGTCCTCCTGCCCCTCTCTGAGCACGCTGACCTGGAGAGGGACAGGTGCTGGCTTCACCTGGGGAAAGATTTCCATCTCACTGGGCAGGAACACGCTCCCCAGCCACCCTGCAGCAGCTGATTAATTTCCTAATCCAGTCGGTATGAACTGAGAAGGAGAAACCTATTGGAATGTTTTTCCAAGGCTACGTGTATGTGCAGCAGAACTGGACACCGAGCATTCCTTCCCTGACTGCTTGTGCCTGGAAGGAGTTAACCTGTTCAGCGTACACAGTGATATTGAGGCGGTGCCCACACTGCTTAACATTCTCACACACTCTGCTGTAACAGGCAGCACAGCTGCACCGCTGAGTCACGCCTCGAGAAACCTCACCTGTCTGTGTCGCCCTGTCGCGTCCTGTGGCTCCAGTAAACGGTTTGCTTGTAATGGTGCAGAACCAGTATCCAATCTGCAGAACCATACATTATGGATGCTGCACTTCAGCTTCATAAAGAATTAGAAGATTCTGTCATTCCGACAGAGGAGGATGAGGGCAAAAGAACAAAACGGCTTACCCTCTGTGAGCTCCACGTTGTGGGAGGTTTCTTCTCTGCAAAGAGCAAAATAGCACCAAGTCCTTGTAATCCCTGAGCCTTCGCCTTTCATCTCTGTCTGCCGCGGCCAGGCTGTCTGCACACCTGCCTCGCTGCTTGTGTGAGCAGCTTTACTGAGCTCTGAGGTGCAGACTCTCAGATGCACTCTAGCTCCATCTAGGCTCCCAAAGCAAGAACACCAGACAGCTCTGAGCTCGCTCCCAGGCTGGGTTTGCAGTGCGCGTGACTGGGTTTCTCTTGGTCTTGAGCAAAAAGAACATCTGAGGCCAAGGACTGCGTGGATCAAAATTGTTTAGCCCCTATTTGACAGGAAATATACTTTTCCCTTTTTACTGTTTTTTTTGTCCCACATGATGTGTATTCATACCCATTTATAAAACTGAGCATGTTACTGAAGTCCTCTGAAATGCTGTGCTCAACAGTATCTCAGCAGTGCCCCACCTGAGGAATCAAGCTACAACCTCTGTTATTACACCTTTAACACATTGTGCCAGCAATGATTATCGTGCAAGTCTGATTGCAGCCTTCGTGACATGTAATGATTACATACAGAAAACACCAACTGCATGGCATCGTGCTGGTGTCCTGCTACAGGGGGAGCCAGCTCTCGGATGTGAGGCTCAGAGCGGCTGCCCTTCCGATGGCAGAGTTTTGTCTCAAGTTGCCGTGTGCCAGTTTGTCAGAATAAGCCAAGAAAGTCGCTCGTGGGCGCGGAGAATCTGAGCGCAGCGTGTCCTCGGCTCCCCTGCTGTTCGGAAAGAGGCTTTCTTTCAAGAAGGTCGCTGGACGGAGCTCTGAAAGCTGTAGCTGCTCATGAATAGTTGATAGGCCTTTCCAACAGAAACATCTGTCACTCCTTCATCAGCAGCCACTTCCTCCCAGCGACACTAAAGCGCTTTGATGGCCACGGCTCTCTCTGGGAGCCAGGCTTGTCGCAGACGTCTCCTGACCTTGCTGGGCCAAGAGCTCAGTACGGGAAGACCGGTCTCCAAGCTCATTTGGTTAGACGGTGGTCCAGTGACTCGGGAGTAGAGCTGGGCCGGTGTGTCTGCAGTCTTTCGTGCGACTCGGCTCAGCTCAGTCAGCTCAGTGTGGCTTCCCCACAGGTCTTCCACAGTTCGGCCACATGAAGCTGATCTGCTGCGCAGTGGGGCTGCAGGTGCTGGGTGTCTTCTGCACTTTGCCCAGGTGGGGGCAGCTCTTCACAGGTGCATGATGTAGGGCTCCTCCCATCAGGCAAGCACCTTGGGATCCTTTGGAAAGACAGCGCTGTGTAAATGCAAGGGATTATTATCTGAAATTGCTGTTAACACTGGGCCCACACTCATCTAAGGTGCCTGGATAACAAACCCTCAGTTCTGATTTTAATAACATACGTATCAAACATGATTTTCTGTCAATTATATCAGGCTGACCTTGGGCATCCAGTTCAACCAGTAACCAGGCAACACGGCTGCCCCTCTGCAGTTACCTGACAGGACAGCTGTCATCCAGGAGGGTTTGTTCCAAGAAAGGGAGTGGCCACCTGCCATTACAGTTCCACAGTCTTATAAATGGGTCAGGAACTGCTCGTCTGCAGCACAGAGTGGTAGTTAGGACTCTGGAGCTGTAACGGGACGTCCTGGGTACCGGATCTAACGTTGGGCGCTGCTGTCATACCCTGGAGCAAAGAGCTTCTCCCGGATTGCTGCAGTAAAATGCCCGGCTGTCGGTTTAGAAAAGAAAGAATGCGTCATCCAAGCAAATCAATAGTAACACAGCTTGCCAGCCTCTCTGGTCTCACCAGATGATTCGCGGCAGCCTGACTCCCTCAACAGGCACAAGGACGATGTTGGAATGAGAAGCTAAAAAGAAAAGTGAACCCCTGGGTTTTCTGAAGCCTCCAGTTACCGGTGACCCTGTGTTAATGTCACTGGGTCACGAGGAGCTGCAACCAGCAGCATTACTTCCTCTCCTTGATTGCCAGCCCAAGGACGGCATGATTAATTTATGACATGACATCAGAGGCCACTGTGCACCGACTGGGAGGGGAAGAAGAGGACATCTTTTCAGGTCAGACTGGGGAGCCAGGCTCAGTGCTGCTTCAGTCAGTCTTTACTGGCAGTCTTTGACTGCACGTGTGTGTGCTGCAGACAGTGCGCTTGACCAGTCTGGTCTCCAAGCTGTTGAGTGACCCCTTTGTAGCGCTTGAGAGGTTTCAAGGAGGCCAGGTTTGCTTCTGTTGTGTCCAGAAGGGGTCTATGCCTGAGAGGTGCACCTGTGATCTCTAGAAACCTCCGTGGATTAAGTAGAGAGGGTAAAGACTTGAGCCTTGTTAAAAACACACTCAGTAATGTTTGCAATTCTTGAACCTGAACAATGCTTAAATAATTTTTCAAAATGTTAAAATAGCCTTTTAAAACCGAAGCATTAAAGCTTATGCCCTTACTGCAGTGAATCTAAACCTGTACCTAAACCTGTGTTGCTTGTGCATGTACTGTAAATGTCATAGATAAACAGAAAGAATGGCCTCATAATAAGCAATATCTGTGTCTACAGAATAATTGGCACAAGAACACAAATAGATTCAGCAGGTTTGCTGTACATTATACGCATCTCAAAACTTTGGAGAACATACGTCACTGGCCGCCAGATATCTGGAGGAACAGTCTCTCTCTGGTGCTGGTGACGATGTGGGCTCCAGCAGCTGCTCCTGGGCCAGGCTCTCAGCACGCGAGCTGTTGGACAATCCAGCGAGGATCACGAGGAGCTGTGTCCGTGGGGAAGTCTGGGGGGAAGAGTCTCCAGGAGCCGGGAGCTGGCAGGAAGTTACTGCGACCAAACAACAGCACCAAGACGTCTCAAAGACAAAACCCACAGAAACGTTTTAGACACAAATGAGCAATGCGTGTGTGTTCTTTAAAAATAGAAGCAAAAACAGAAAATGCAGAAATTTATTTTCCATCCATTCAAGTCCAGGAGTCCAGGAGTCTTAGCGTTCCACTTTGTTTCTTACAGCCAGTTCAGGTAATTGTGCGGTACCTAAATTAGAGCAGTTTAGAAAAGGTCAAGTGTACCATAATTCTTTTCTGAACTATGGTCAGTTGCACATTTTGCCGTTTTGCATACATATAGACTGGACCCCGAAGGATTAAAAAGCACTTCCCCAAACTTAGCTAAGTTCATTTTTATTTTCACGCGATGCTTGCAGTAAAAACCTTGTGGCACAACTGTCTGCCTTGTGCACGAGCACCCGTGTCAGGCCCTGCGCGATTCACAAGGTTTGCACAAGTCCGTGCGTGCTCTGTTTTACGTACTCTTCCTGCGGCAGCCGTCAGGGCGGCCTGTGATGACGCGTATCGTATTTCTGCACGCGGCCCCCTCGAGTGCCATCCGAACAGGCCGCCGGCACTCCTGACGAGACAAGTTCAAAATCCGTCTGGGGAAAAGCCTGTGCTGTCCCTGTTTGCTTGGCCCTCCTGTCTGTCGTGATCAAGTCCAGATGGGAGGAAATGGCCCAGCTAATTATTATCGTACTGAGTTAGGTTCGCTCTTGGATAGAAAAGCAATCAGTTCCAGGAGGCTCTGTCACATGATTCCTGATTCCGGAGTGGTGGGGGGGTACTCTTCCAGGATCTCATTCCGGCTGGATCCTCCGGAGCAGGTTTCCCAGGAGCCGGCCTGTGACATGAGCCCCAGATCCCAATCCCTGGTCCAGACAGCAGGGTTGGGAAAACCACCACAGGTCAAAGTTCAATGTTTCTGGCAAAAGTTGGGAAATACCCCCATTTTAAACTCTTGCCAATATCCACATCACACTCTTCATCAAAATCAGCGATCAGTTGTGTGCTCTCCACTAATATCAAGAAATAATTATCCTTCTGTTTGGCCTAATATACTGTATATAGTATATATATGTGTGATTATTTAACTGGGTAAGGAACAAGTAAAGGTTTATTCCTGCTGAAAAGAGAAGAAAAGAAACACAATGTTTCAGCTGTGGAGCCTTTCTCAGGTGTTGACACCCGAAGAAGGCTCCACAGCTGAAACGTTGTGTTTCTTCTCTTCTCTTTTCAACAGGGAATAAACCTTTACTTGTTCCTTTGCAGCCTGCGCACGCTGACGCAGCTCCCTGCTGGACCTGCTTTTACTGGGTCAGCCAAATTCCCATTTACATGCACGACCTGGAGACTGGTTTCTACTGCAGGGCCTTCACGGGGGTGATCGGAGCTCCAGGTGCAACAGCAGAGTCCCGCCAGAGTGTGCATCCACGACCGTCTGGACTGGAGCCCTAGCCCCTGCTGCACGCTGCGGCCCTCAAGCTGATGAACCCCTGCCAGCAGCACAGGCACTAAATCCAAATCCCTTTCGCTAACGGGGTTTGTAGCTGGGCTTGAAGAATGTCTCTCTGACTCAGTATGGTGGCACCTGCTTTTCGTAAACAAAGCCACGCTGCTACTGTGATCTAGCTGCCTATTTTAAGGTGCCTGTTCAATTACCATTAAGGTTTGGTAATTGTGCCAAACCCTCTTCTGAATTTCTTCAGCAAGGGACGGTGTAGACTCAGCACCAGTGCGCAGCAGGAGGGGTGATTCAGTTTAAAGCTGCTCCTGACCTGGTGCACAGTCATCCTGGATTACAAACCTCTCTGACCTGCATTAAACCGTCCTACATTTGCTCTTCAGAGAGCAGAAATCCCCTGCCTGATTTTCCACACAGTATTACAGTGTTCCCTGCTTGTTATGAAGTATGTGGTAAATACTTACACAGCTCCATACTAAAACAGTGGTACCTCCTACACCCCACAAAAAAAACTAAATATTATGACTGGAGTCCTTCAGAACAGTTTGCTCCTGTGCTCCTGACACACAAAGCTGATGCCCCAGATTTTGCATTTTGAGATTGATGTTTTGTTTGAGCTGCATTTTGTCTGACAAGGCTGTTTGTTTCATCACTGTGAACAATTTGTTTCAACAATCTATATACTGTACGTGTGTGTGTTTATAATTGTGTGTGCATTGAACCATTGCACCATTAGTGTCCTTTCCACATTTTCTTCACTTTACATGGAAATCTCTCACACAGCACCGGCCTCTGATACTTTGGGAAAGACAGAAAGAACAAGCACAGATTCCCAAACTCAGAAACTTAGCCTGTGGCTTGAGGACAATAACAGCGTTGACTACTCCAGCACAGCCAGCCCCTCACCAGTAAACACAGGCCCTGGCCCCGCAGGTGTGCTGGGCCACTGCATCGTTCCCAGAGCAGCGTGGGGAGGTGGGGAGGGACGGGGAGGAGGTCATCCGGCCCCCGACAGTGCAGCACGTCAATGACCCTCTCCAGGCCACAGCCCCTGACACACAGCCACGCCCTCTCCGCAGCGCCGAGCGGGGAGCCACAGCAACAGAAACTCTCCGCACCGCTCCCCTGCCACGCGAGCACCAGCGGCTGGCTGAACATCTAACCTGGGAAAAAGATGAATACCGGGTCTCTCCTCCGTACACTTGCTACTCTTCCCCCCTCAGCCTGCGAATTCCTGCGCTGCGAGGCCAGTTAAGGAGCAGCGGATTGCTTCTGCCAGCAGATGTTACTCTTACACAGGCTAAGGTTCCTATTTTCTATCCTAAAAACACTGACATCTTATTTCCAACGTGTAAAACATGCAGCTAAACCAAAACACAGCGGCTGTGCCAGAACTGCATGGTGCTACGTTGTGATATGGACTTGAATCTTCCAATTTTATTTTTGGGGGGGGGGGGGGTTGTTGTTGTTTATTCCAGATTTAGAAGCATTTTGACAAATCTCCCCTTCTGCGCAGTGCAGACAAGCCCGGCGGAAGACAACCACGACAGCTCGCGCTCCTGTTGGCGTGACAGAGCCATGGCCCTCCCTCGGCTCTCCTCAGCATTGCCGCTCCCTGAATGTGTATGAAGAAACCTCAAACAGCTTGTCTTTCAGGAACCTGGCAACCGGCATCTTCTGAGTTTTCCTGGAAAAACCTAATTAATCTCTGGTGATCTGAATACACGCAACATCAACATGCATCGTAACAGAGGGAGATAGGGGGGGCTGGGTGTCTGTGTTCCGCAGATGACACTTATTCTTTCAAGAGAATAATTCCAGCTTTGCGCCTCGCAGCAATAAACGGAGCACTGCGCTGGAGCAGAGAGCCTGAAGCCGATCATCTACACAGACAAACAGCGGAGGGGATTCCAGCTCCATCTGACGTGACGGCTGAAACAGTTCTGCTTCCAGAATGGGGGCAGTAGAGGTGGAAGTGGGGTGTTTAGGAACAGAGACAACGACTGGTAGACACTGCTCCATGTGTGTGGTTCTCCTGTTGTTATGTTTCTCTGGGGGGGGCGGACAAGGGTTCATTCCTGGTCCAGACTGATCGTTTAAGAGCTCCTCTTACGCTAAGTGTTCTCCTGGAAGCTTTCCCATCACAGCGTCCCGCCCGCGCCGAGAGCAGCAGCTCTGACACGGCCCAGGGCCACACGCCGATCCGTTCCGGACTCATCGCGCTCCGGTCGGACCCGAGACTGACAAAGGCGGCCGCTGCAGGAAAAGGGTTTTGTTTTTTAATTAACACTGGTGACAACTCATAAGAAAAGACTTGGCATGTCACAGGTGCCTGGTTTCTACAGATAACACCAAGGCAAACAGGAGCTCTCAGCTGCGAACTGAAGGGCCCACAGGCAGGAGCCGAAGAGCCGGCGAGGGCAGAGCTCGAGCTGCCTGACACACGCCTGTGGAATGTGCTTGGCGGTGGAACAGTGGCAGGCGTGCACACGTGGGTCTCAGCCAGAGGCGTCCTGGCACGCTCCTGCGGCCGGTGCAGCACCTGAGCCTTACAGTCCGCAGTCTGCGCTTTCTTTTCCTCTTCCCACCTTGAAACCCTCTCCGGTTATCCGCTGAGATTTCGGCGCGCAAGGGGCCGGAGAGGAACAGGGTGCCCCACGCCGCGCCTGCCCCATCTGCACACCGCAACAGACGCGCAGCCTCGCAAAAAAACAGCCACTATGATTCACCCTGAACACCAAATGTGGAAAACGGAACAAGGGTTAAATCACACAGGAGCACCAGCATGGAAAACTGAAAACTGAATTCGGCATCCGAGTGACCCCTGGCATCGACAGACCAAAGCTTAGACTGTCCGTTCCCCAGAGGCCCTGACCGCAGTGGACACCGGTCAGTTTAACAAGGATATCTCAGGGCATCTTATCTCTTTTTTCCCCAAATGCTAAAAATGTTTTTGTCTTCTTCCATTTTATTCAAGTGTAGCGCGCCGTTATTGAGCAGCACAGCGCGGCCGACCACGCGGTACTTGTGTGTGGAGAAACCCGTCCCAAGACAGATCAGTGCTGCTCTGTCCTCATCGCGGGTGAAATGAAGGCTAACGAGTCACCTGCTCGCGAGTCTTGCGCTTGGGGAGAAGGGGTACTGAGCGCCTTGATCGCTCCTCCCGTGTTCTTCATTCCGGCCTCCCCTTCATGCGATCACCGAGAACCCCAGCCTCGGAGCCCTCGGCGATTCCTCGGTCCCCAGCTTTTCAGCTGCTGCGTTCTGTCTTACCGCGTTGGGAAAGCAGAAGACCCCCCCTCCGGCGAGAAACTGTATTTTTAACACGGCTGTAAAAAAAAAAAAAAAAAACTTCCTTGTATGCGCGGTTACCATGCGCCGCTGTATTTTTGAAAGCCATCGCTACCTGACAGGAAAGATCCATCATCCCCCCCCCCCCCACCGTAGCACGGAGCACACGAATATCCTCAGTGGTGGAGGGCAAACATCTGGCGTCTTAAACCCGTGCCACGGAAACAAAGTCACCACTGTTGGAAACGGAAATAGCCACAGTGCAGCAGTGTTTCGCGTGGAGCCCGTGCTGGAGGTGGGGGTGGCGGCGCTTACCGTGCAAACCACGAGGAAGTCCGGCCTGCGCTTCCCAAACATTCCTCTGCTCTGCCCGTGTCTTGTCCCCACCAGTGTCCCCTTGCAGAAAACCACATCGGGCTCCCAACTGCACGTCCAGTATATTGCCGTTGTCTGCTAGAGTGCGGACTCGGCACTCTCTGTCCTGTAGTCCAGGTGGGCAGCTGCGTCAGCACGCGTAGTCTGCAAAGGAACAAGTAACAGGTTTATTCCATGCAGAAAAGAGAAGGAAGAGAACACAACGAACCTATTACTTGACTCTCTGTCCTGGGCGCGGTGGCGGTGTTTACTGCTTACATCCGTATCAAAATGACTGAGCGCTCACGGCTGGTGAACTCTTCTTCTGTCCTCAACGGTGGTAACGACTCACGTACACGGGGCTGCGTGCTTGTTTCAGACTCACCTCCCTGCACGCGGTAAAAATAAAATAAAAATGTTTGAAAATGAGGCGGTTCAGTCGTGTATAAACCCGCCATCCAAGGTATTCAATGCGTCTGCAAGGGGGTAAGACTCGCGAAAATGGTTTTGCAAAGGCAGTGCTCATCTTTCTTTCTCGATTGTTGCGTATAAATCATCTATAGTGGTTCAGGTGGGGAGCTGCGTCAGCAGGCGTAGGCTGCAAAGGAACTAGTAATAGGCTTATTCCCTGCTGAAAAGAGAAGAGAGGAAACACAACGTTTCGGCCGTGGAGCCTTCTTCAGGTGTGTCGCTTGTTCCAACACACAGATAAACTTGCTTGACAGATGTCGTCGACATAATATCATCCCTAAAGGATTTCACCTGAAACGTAATACCTCTTCTTTTGACTCTGATACCACCCAGAGTAACACTCAGACTTCTAAAACAATTTTCTAGGAAACTAATGCTCTCTACCATTTTCTCCCTCAAAAAAAAACAGATTATCCTTTCCGACAACAACATCAAACAGGCTAAGGTATTACTACGGCTGACAGCTCCACATCATCTTCCCTGACACCTGAAGAAGGCTCCACAGCCGAAACGTTGGGTTTTTCCTTCTCTTTTTTCAGCATAGAATAAACCTATTACTTGTTCCTTTGCAGCCTACGCACGTGTCTCTGTGTGTATATATATGTGTGTGTGTGTGTTTTTCTGCAGGATGAGTGTAAGTGACGCCTTTACCACTTCCTGTGTGGAGCCGCGCGCCCTGTTGACACGCGCACCTGTTGAGCGAGCGGCGAAGAGCTCAGTCTCGCGGGCATTCCTCCCCCGGGCACGCGCGTCCGCTGGCGCGCCTGCGCAGACCGTGATCGCCCATCGGGCAGCCTCCCTCGCCCAGTGCCAGCCGGAGCTCCCTCTCTTTATATACTGTAGAAATGGAAAGCAACGTCTGCAGCACGTCTGTGACAACAAACTGCGTATATTTCTATTTCTCCTGTTTCGGCATTGGTTTTACAGAGTCACAAAGTTCTCTTGAAAGGGTCATATAAAGGCTGTTGATGGAATACACCTCAGGAGAAAAAAAGACTTACATGTAAAATAAAAATAATAAAAGATGTGTGTATTATTCATTTTGAAATTGTTCAAGTGTTCTTCCTGCACTGCAGTTAGCACAGCCGCTTTCCCAAGGCAGTGCTCCTCGCTAAATGCTGCAACTATTCAAATCCGCCACCAGAGGGCGATAGTCGTTTGTGAAGCTGTAGTGCAGACGGAGACGGATTCACCTATTTCGAATTCTACATTTACATTTCCACTAAGTTGAAATGCGCTAGCCGGCAGGCGAGGTTTTTATACGAGAGGGTCGTGGGAGGATGGAACAAGCATCCCCCCACTCCTGCTGTCGAACCCAGTACCTCAGCTTCTTTCAAGAAACAGCTGGACCCATCCAACTTCTGACCGCTGTCCAATGCAGGGATGCTGGGGAGCCAGAGCCTATCCCCACATGCAACAGGTGCAAGGTGGGGTACATCCTGGAGGGGGCGCCAATCCATCACAGGGCACACACTCACACCAGGGATAATTTTCCCAGAAGGCGCAGTGGCTCTGTGGATCAGGATCTGCGCCAGTGGCTGGAAGGTTGCCAGTTCAAATCCTGTGGCTGAGAGAGGAATCCTACTCTGTAGGGCCCCTTCACCCCACCTGCTCCAGGGGCGCTGTATAAATGGCTGACCCTGCGCTCTGACCCCCAGCTTCTCTCCCTGTCTGTGTGTCTCATGGAGACCAAGTTGGGGTCTGTGAAAAGACAAACTCCTAATGCAAGTGATGATCTTATAAAAAAAAAAGTCTTTAGTTTGTGAGAGGAAACTGGAACACAGAGAGAACATGCAAACTCCACACAGACAATACCCTCAGTTATGTATGATTTTATTTTGAAAACACTAGTTTGCTAGATCCGAAATATTAGCCAAGGTCAAAAGTGTTTCTAGTGACTTTCAGAGTGCTGGATCAGAAGATACTCCACATGAGAGGAGTGACACTTGAAATAGGCCAGGAGCTGAATATGAATATGACCAGGAGCTTAACAGGAATATGGTAGAATCCTACCAATATCCAGAAATAGTGTAAATATCTTATGTAAATATCAATGTCTTAGAAGAGTGCTGTGTTCTGGAGTCTGGGCCTCAGGGTTGTGGGTTCAAATCCCTGACAGAACACTGCTGAGGCAGGTGCTTCACTCCCATTGCCAGTAAGACCTTGCTGTACAAATGAGCAAGAAGCTTTATTGTTCTGAAGGAGAGTTTATTCTCAATCGACGCATAAAGTTAAATAAAGGCTCTTAAAATCAGTTTTGACACCTTTAAGAAGCAACTGCTTCTTCCAGCCTTCAGAAGCTGTGAACTGTTGATTTGTGCGACGCGATAACCCACACATTTTCAAATGCTTTGTTTTCAACTATTAAAAAATAGAAAGCTTATTAGCCAGCATGGTACTGGCTTACCTTTTCAATTGCTTCAGAGTTATAACCTGTTTGCTTAATTTGTTCCTCTTAATAAAAACCTCACCTGACTGAACTCTGTGAAAGCACTGACATTCGGTATTGCACCGTAATTCATCGGCGGTTAATCTGGTAGTTGTGTTTTTAATACTGCTCATCCTTAACAGGATGTCATGCCCACGCTGGGCACTCATTGTATACAAAGATGTAAGCATCAAAGCTTTTATTCTCCTTGAGAAAACAGGGTGTGCTATTGAAGACATATCAAGACCAGTCTGACAAGTCAGTTAAAAAGCAACACATTGTTTCACATGGTAATGACTGAAGAAATTCTTAGCTTTCTCCTGATTCTCCTCACCAGGGAACAGAGGGACATGTGCAGGTTTTGAACAGGGTGGCCAGTACGGACAGTGTCAGGATTTGCTGTGAATAATAAAAAAATAATAATGCATTTAATTCATATAGCACATTTCATTGCAGTGAATCAAGGAGCTTAAAGTGTATTTATGAAAAGGAAAAAGGAAAAGAAATTAGTTTATAGTAGTAGATGCTGATAGGCTATCTGGTAGAGGAGGGATTTAGGACCTTCTAAAGAGCTCAGTTGAAACTGCTTGACTGAAATGACCAGGGAGGCTGTTCCAAATGCCAGGAGCACAGGTAGAGAAAGCACTGTCACCCAGGGCACGTAGTTCTGTGTCCAGCTTGTCTGAAAGATCTGGAAAAGGATGAGCTTTGTTGTCGCAGGCAGCAGCTCTGTGTGGCTGAACGCTTCCTGCGCGTGTTTTTCTGCTTTGCCCAGGTTAGACCTGTGGTAGATCTCATAGACAAAAGTGGAACGACTTGACAATAAACAAAAGGAAGAGTGCCAAAGCACAAAACTGCAACAGTGATTTTTTTTTTTGTACAGTGTCTTCAGCACATGCTGCGTGAGTCATACGTTACATATCTGATTTATGTACTTATCAACTGAGTGATCCAACAAAATAGCATTCTGGACTGACTGCCTTTAATCCGCAGACAACTTCTATTAAAGTGCATTAAAGTTTGATGAGGGGAAGAGAGGTCTAATTGAACAGTTAGCATTAGCAGATATCTGAGTTAATAATCTGTGTACTGGTATTAATGATGCGATGCTCTCTGATAGATTTTCTTGGTATTTGAGCTTTGTGGCTTAAACATTAATCAGTGAACAGGAGACCGTCAAGACTCAGCAGTCTAAGAAGAGAATTTAGTCTTACCATTTGTAAGAAACTAAACCAGCTGCTTCTTGAAAGAAGCCAGGGTATCGGCTTCAACCACACGGCTGGGCAGCCTGCTCCACACTCCCACAACCCTTTAGAAGACGTCATCCTTGTCATACACGTATATATACCTTTATTTCTTACAGCATCTTTAAGAGCAATAATTGCCAACAGAGTTCAGTATTACTACTGTGCTGCCCAGGCAGGGGGATGAGGTCACTGTGGCATCCTTCAGTCCTAGGAACAGTGAGGAGAGATTAGAAAGAGTCCTGCCTGTGGATTGAACTCCGGAATTGCAGGGGTTTGAGTGGAAACAGGAAGAACAGAACTTTATTCTACTGAATTTAGGTAGATGGGTTTTTGGTTCTCCGTTTTCTACACATTCCTCTACCTCTTCGCTGGGCTGATGACTGAAGGCCGGGCAATGAAAAGGCGATGGCTAGAAACGTTGAAAGCATCGCTTTACGTGTGCCACTGCTGTGACTGTGCTGGACAAGAACATGCACGCTGCAGATCACAGAGCGGACAGACAAGGACCAGCAGAAGCAGGGATACAGTGTTCTTTGGGACACGATTATAAACCACACAGTGCTGGAGGTTTCCTGCAGTCTATAAAGTTGTCCAAAGAGAGGGCTACGAACCAGCCAGCCCTTTGGGTATTTAGTAGCTAATGATCCAGAGGTCAGAGGTCAGAGGTAACTTGTTCCAGGCTCCCACAACCCTTTGTGTGAGGACGTTCTCAAAGCCCCTCTCCAGCGCCGTCTCTCCGTGTGTAGATTCTGACCCGGCCCGTAGGGACGGCTTCGTCAGAGCTTCTGAAGATTCGGATCACTCGAATCAGGTTGCTGAAAACTACCGGGAGTCGACACCCTGGTTTGTTTCAGGAAACTGCTGGATGCGCTCCTCGGAGCACAACTACTGGCCACCAAAACAGGTGGGAAGGGCAGGATGTGTTTGTTCGTCCCCGTTCTCATGTTCCAGGTCTCATCAGCATCATTTTCGAGGCGCTTCCTCCTGGTGAGGCTCGCAGCAGTAACACGCTGTGAGCAGAGCAGACCAGGGGGCTCACGACACATAACGAGGTCGAGTAGAAACCCACGGGCTTTTGTGGAAGACAAAACCAGAAGTGACCACCACCAGCACAGCTCGGACAGCACTAACACACCAGGGTGCCTTCAGTAAAACACTGAAACTGGCCTCCGAGAATCTGTCCTAAACACTGTGCTCACAGGACACTCAGACTGCCCCCGGCGGTCGGCCCTGCGCAGAGGCCGGTAGCAGTGCCAGGACTCTTAACTGCAATTTGTTTTAATTGACACTTAAAATTAAGCTTAACTGAGCAACACTGCTTTTGGGGGGGGGGGGGACTGGAGTCGCTCATCCAGAGGGCGTCGCCGTGCAGGGAACCCCCAGGAACCCCAGGGGTACGCCCTCACCTCAGAAAACAAAGCAGCACAGCTGGACTGCAAGGTCTCCTCTGCAGAGCCCCGGAGGAGCGGCCCACCACACTGAGAGACACGACTGTGATTTTCACAGAAGGACAGGCAGGCAGGCAGCTCGTACCCCCCGAGAGACACACGCAAGGACACCGTCTGAAAGAATATGTACTTTTCGCCTGTGGTTTCCTTCGGCGATATCAACATGTGTCCAGGACCCTGTGTGTCACACAGGTGACTCGGGGGTGTTTGTCTTCGAATAGGATGAAGAATAAGCAAGCAAGCAAGCAAACAAACTGTGTTTTCAGGCGACGTGTCAGGTGTGTGTGTGGGGGGGCGCAGTGGTGACTTGTATTTTCTCACGACACACGCAAGACTGAGGAAACTGGCCGCTGACGCCTCAGTGAAGGTAAGCACCCAGCTCTCTCTAACACGCGGGTGGGGCCCGCTCAATCCAACTGCGCCATCACCAAAGAGACCATGGCCGATGACCACGATGATCATTCATCTGGCAGCAGGGGGGAACTTCTTTACACAGAGTGTTGTGGGTGGGTGGAGCAAGCTCCCCAGCCAGGATGCTGAAGCCGATACCCTGGTTTCTTTCAGGAAGCAGCTGGATGAGATACTGGACTCAAACAGCTACTAACTCCCATGTGTGCTCAGTGGGCCGGAGGGCCTCTCATTTTCCCACTTCTCTTCTATTTTTATGATCCTGGGGGCACAAGGCTAGACTGGCTGCTGTCTCCCAACCAACAAGGGAGATACATAATCATAATACTAATACTAATCATAATCATAATTCATTACACTTAAATCGCTCTTTTCTGGACACTCCACTCAAAGCGCTTTGCAGGTCATGGGGATCCCCTCCACCACCACCAGTGTGCAGCCCCACCTGGATGGTGCTCCAGTCCGCTCCCCACACACCAGCTCTCAGTGGAGGAGAGCAGAGTGATGAAGCCAGTTCAGAGACGGGGGTTATTAGGAGACCATGATGGGTAAAGGCCAGGGAGGAATTTGGCCAGGACACTGGGGTAACACCCCTACTCTTTTGGAGAAACTCAGTTTTACGTCTCATCCAAAGGACGGAGCCTTTTTATAGTATAGGGTCCCCGTCACTATACTGGGGCATTAGGACCCACACAGACTGCAGGGTGAGCGCCCCCTGCTGGCCCCACTGACACCTCTTTCAGCAGCAACCTTAGCTTTCCCAGGAGTCTCCCACCCAGGTACTGACCAGGCTCACACTGCTGAGCTGCAGGGTAACAGAGCTGTTGACAATACCATGTAAATCAAACTGTGCCCACTGAGATTCATTTCCACAGGTGTGTCAGCGATGTGTGTGTGACAGTCGTACCTGTTACAGGTGATGTATCTCTGTGAGTGACAACTGATTTATGTCCTCATTAAATACACCTTGTTTGCATTAAGATCTCCCTGTACTGGCTGTGTGAAAAGCAAAACCATTGATGCCGATCATAAAGGGGACTGACATTATAAAGGGGGTAAGGGAGTGGATTAATAGCAATATTCACAATTCAAAGGACAAAGTAAGAATAATTGAAACGGAGGCTTTTTTTTTTTCCTCCGGTGTGTTTTCATGATCAGGTTATGACTTGACCGGGTAGAACGTCCCCGTGTCACCTTTCACCAGAGCACGTCAAGGTCAGCTTAATTCAGCCGAGTGAGGTGCTTGCGGGCATCAGTGGAGGCGGCGGCACATTCGCAAGGGGTCATCCGCGCTCCGAGTGTCTCACAGAGGCGGTGTGCGCTAGATGCTGATACGTGCGCGTCATCAAATTAAGCCGCAGACGCAGACAGATTCTGCGGAGTCAGGCATGCACGTGTCATTTTTGTAAAATACACATATATATATATAAGTCACCCGCAGAGCTCGATCGGGGGGAGAAAGGTGATTTGTTGAAGTTTTCACTACTGCCGGAACCGGAGCTCATTCTCTTCCCCGGCGGAGTCGGCTCGGGTAATGACACCCAGCTGGGTCTGCATGGGCTCTGATCGGAGCAGTGAAAGCGGTGCTCGTCGCCGAGCAGTTGACGAGCTTTTCCACTGCGACCTTCACCCCCGCCTCCCTCTTGCTGGCTCCTCTCACACGCAGGCCCACGGTGCGGGCGGAGACGCGCGCCCCCCCCCCCCCCTCCACCCGCTATCTCATCACCCCCGTATAACCTGCATGCTGAGCGCCCCGGCCCTCCGAGAGCCGCCATTCACATTCTGTTCACTTTCTAACGACACCGATGACCATAACAATGACGTCCTTGCATCTGTATGGCGCCGATCGCCCGGGGCTCCACACTGGAGGGGAGGCGGGGACCCACTTCAACCCTCAATCCCCCGCCCCCCCAAGCGCTGAGGATCCCCCCTGCTGCTGCTTCGGGGTGACCTGTGAGACTAACGGCACCCCCGTTTCCCACTTATAATACTGTATGTATCCACCGCGACCATCACACTGGGGTCACTTTGAGATTAGGGCTGCGTAGGTCGTATATGTTATTTATTACTCACACCTGAAGAAGGCACCACGGCCGAAACGTTGTGTTTTCTTTCTTCTCTTTTCAGCAGGGAATAAACCTATTACTTGTTCCTTTGCGGAACTACGCATGCTGACGCAGCTCCCCACCTGAACTATGTTATTTATTAGCTGAATATGATCGTTAAAACTATCTCGGAGGTACATAAACGGTCTTCCTCTGCCTCGTCTCCGGCATCTTCATCTTACAATCCCTGTAATAATCACAACACGTTCATCTGACTACACGCGGCTACGAGATCCACCATCTTCACCTTCCTGGTGTCGTCTGTCTCGGGAGCACAGATCTCGGGCTGCTGATAAAGGGGAGCCCCGCGTGGAGTTGGGGTTCGGGCTCCTGAACTCACCGGGGCCCGGAGTGCGGGCCCCAGCTGCGCAAACGGGTCCCAGACACGGGTGGGAGAGAGTGGGGAATTGCACGTCTTCTGTAACACAACTAAAAAAACTGCAAACCTTGTTACTTTTCCTGAGAGTTTTTATAATTGGTGTTGATAGTAGAAGACGCTTAATTGGTTTGTAAAACACCTCATTTTGACTTATTCGGATATATCTTTTTTTTGTATATTTACATACCGAAATTACGTTGACCCCCCCCCCCCCAAACGCATTAATAACAACGGTTTGGGAAAACATATTTCACCCAAGAAGCTTTTCTCACGAGAAACACACCAGCAACTCGAGGCAAAGTCGCAGGCCGCCCCGATCCACGCACCTCCGGGCTCCACGTCCCAGGTTTTCCAAGCGCCCAGCCCCCGAGGGCCCGTGATGATGGACTGCGCCTCTGACCAATCGGCGGCCGCAAAGCGTCAAGTCGGCGTTCGCTCCAGTTATTTGACCAATCAGAGAGCGGCTCGGTCGGACACTCGCACCATCAAAGGCAAGAGAGGGCTCGGGCTGCGCCATATTGGTAGGGTAAATCTCTACGCGACTTGGGGTTTTTTTGTTTCTGGGATTCATTGCCGCACAATCACTTTTCGACGCATGTGTCGAATTAAAAGAAAGAAGTACCGACGTGAGCCCTGTAAAACTGTTAAAAGTTGGAAAGGGGATTTGAGGGGAAAGAAATTAATATTCGAGTCCTGTTACGCAGAAGGCTGCGTGAATGATTAATCATCCTCCATGTTTGTTGTGGCGTGTTCAGTTCGACTGAACCGTGAAAGAGGGCTTTCTATCCTGAAGTCTGACCTACAAAATGTGGAGCCTCGTCTTTGTGGTGTGAAAGGGCGTTTATAAGACAAACAAAAGAGAAGCAGCACATTCTGTTCCAAATTCAGACCGATATCCTCTTTCTCGCTTCGACCTTCATATTTTTAATGGCTGAATTCGGTTAAAAAAAAACCTAACCCGAAGGACGACTGCGCACTGTCGTCGACGTCGTTATGCAAACTTGATGTGTCTATCTCGTACAGTCAGGAGGAGAGGGGGGGGGGAGAGAGAGCGGGGGAGGGCCGGCCGGCGGTTCATCTGTGTGCTTAACACTGGGGGCAATGTTTTTAAGAATGCTCCATAGTGTTTAGTGTGTAAAAAAGCCCGTGCAGGAAACGTATGAGAGAGATAATTTGCATAGGGATCCACAGAGCAGGACCGGTGGCTGAAAATGACACATAAGCTGTAAAACTAATGAAAAATAATTGGAAAACCTAGGGTGCAGTTCCGTGTGAGTAAACATGACGAAGACAGACCGGCCGTCCTTTCCCGTGTCGCCGCACGCGTTTTCAGCGGCTTGACTCCACAGACGGAAACAAAACGCATCTGCCAACATTACGCGACTGTTTGCAAATATTGGGGTGGTGGTGGTGGGGGGGGGGGGAACATGTTCCATCTTCAAAACTTCAAGTACCGCTTTGTACTGTTTTGTACATTTTCGTAGAAGAATTTCGGCGTAGACGTTTTAGGTTTGCAGCGCATTGCATGCACGCAGCGCGGATAACACGAACATACGCAAGTATTCGGAGTCGCGCACCAATTATAAAACTCGAGAGGTGGATTTGTTTTTTTAAAAAAAAAAAGTCTTATTGGAGGCCGCGCTGAGAACTGGCAGCAACTCGTCACTCCGTCTCCAGGAGGCTGGAGGGGGGCGTGTCTTCCAAGTTTAGAAATACTAGCCATTGTTCGGGGCCAGCCAATCAGGGGCCCCGGTGGCGGGCCGCGCCGGCCAATCGGAGCGCGCCGACTCGCCCCTTGGCTCCGCCCAGAACTGTATATTAAACGCTCTGCCGCCGCGTGAGTTCGCCACTGGCATTAATAGCCCTATTTGTATTGTTATTGTAGCGTTTGGATTTGCCTTTTATTTTTTTTCCCCCCTATTCAACGATATCAAACGTGAAGACTGGGAGATGGCAGACACAAAAGTAGATACCAGTTCCGAGATCCCCACTAAGGTAAGGAGGGGAGACGGGTTAGATTGATGCGTCGGATTTACATTTTTTTTTTTCCCCCACACACAAAAAAAAAATTGTTTTAAAAAAAAAAACAAAAATACAGATTTTTCAGAAATCCCCGTCACCCGAATCGGGACTGGGTAGGTCGACGTGAAACGGCAAAGACCGAATGCGCGCTGGCTGGTGTTTTTCCCTCCTCCTCCTTGAAGCGGAGCCGGACGAGGAGCGTGGAGAGGCGGCGCGGGGCGCGGGGCTCGGGGCGCTCGGGGCGCGCGCGAGCCGCGAGCCGCGGTCCGCTCCCCGGCTCGCCCTGCGCGCGCGGCTCCCTCATTGTCCGGAGCGGTGCGAACCGTCCGCGCGGGTTCTTTTGTGCTCGGGGCGCGTGTCGGGGCTCCCCTTCCCAGCGCTCGGGCTGGAGGGGCTCGCGGCGGCGGCGACCTCCTTGTTTTGGTGGGTTTTTTTTTACCTTTCTCTTAAAAAAAAGAACAAAACAATAAACAATAAACAAGAGCAGGTTTCCCCAGCGTGTGCCGGACCGCCGGGGAGAGGACACGGCTTGCGCTCTCGCCTGCCTTGTGCGTGGAGTGCTACAGCAGAAGCCCCTTGTCTCATTGTGAGAACAGTGCGCACTTTCACCCTGAAAGCGTGCGGGAGTGTAAACGTGTGTGTGTGTGTATTTATATTTTAAAAGTTACTTGCGGATTTTTCTGGCGTTTTTTTTGCGTCTGTCGGCGGCTTCCCATAATCTGTCAATTTAAAAAAAAAACAACTTCTGAAAAATTAAGAACTTGGTGGGAATCGGAGCGCTGTGGCGGTGAGATATCGCGGGGTGATGGACGTGGTCAGATGCCGGGGTTCTGGACTGGCGCGCAGGATGTGAGCTGCAGATACACGGCTGGATTAGACCGACAGTTTGAGAAGGACAGGATTGGGAGAGGAGACGTGTATGATCTTTCCCCCTCCTGCTATCTGCTTTGACAGATGGGGAAATAAGCGAGGCGCGCTGCAGCTCTCCGTCCCGGTTTTTCCTCCTGTATCATCGCCGGGGGCTCCTGCGCTGGCCGGCCGGCCGGGTCGAGCGGCGGCCGCGGCTCCGCTCCGCTGCGCTCCTCGGTGTCCCGGTGCTGGGATCAGCACCGCGGCGATTCCGGGAGTCGGTGTGCCTTCGGGGCAGAGGAGGAGGAGTGTGAGGTGGTGGGGTGGGGGGGGCTGGTACAGCTGTCGAGTTCCGCCGTTGACTCGGTCTGTGTGTTTTTTTTCCGATCTCTCGCATTTCCTCGTGAAGCGCTTCCCCATCCCGCGCCGAGCCGGTCACCTGTGTGTGTCCGCGGGTGGGCGAGGGGCGACCGCGACCCCCGAGATAGGGACAGAGTGATTTTTTTTGTGTGGGGGCGGTAGACCTCGGGCACGACCCGGGGGTGCAGCGCGGAGCACACGGACAGAGAGTTGAATCAACACCAGCCCAAACTCATCGCAGTGGGAACGCCGTGGGGTTTTTTCTCCCGTGCCGGTGCAGTGCGCGCTTGGAGTAACCTACTTTTTAATGCGTGTGTGTGTGGTGGTGGCGGTGTTGTTTAATGAATAACACGACAAAGCGATCAGCACTCATCTGCGTCCTTCGCCGCCGAGTTTAAAATCGGACCCAGGACCTGGACGGTTTTAAGGAGCCCGGTTTTTATTTTTTTGGCGGTTTTTGCGCGAAATAAGCGATGTGCCCACATCCAGCGTCACCGCGGGGGTCTGCCCTTCAGCTTCACCCGTGCTCGTCGGGGTGCGCTCCGGGGCGCCCGGGCTGTGCTGACGAACTTGGACCGGCGGCTCCGTTCGCAAGAGCGCATCACGATAGGCGAGGGCGAGGGGGCGGCGCTGGCGTGATGCAGGAAATAACCGGCTTAAGGGCTCAAGATTACAGAAACTAATTAATAAAGAGTTTCTTCTCCCGAGTCAGACGTCTGCGGGAGACGCCGCTCAGAGGTGCGGTGATCTGAGAAGAGCGCCTCTGCACCTCGCCGCGACGATTATCTGATCGGAGGGGGTGAGGAGGAGGAGGAGGAGGGGGGAGGAGGAATTAAAAACGGATCCGTTTCTCAAAGAAACTCATCCGACGAGACGAAAACAAGCCGCCGTTCGCAGTTCAGTGCGGGCTCTGACAATGCAGGGAGAGACCCGGGCAGGGTGACCCATTTCTGCTACGGTTCTGGTTCTGGCGGTGGGAGGGGGCCGGTTCGCGCTTCTGGAGCGGCGGGGCTTCGCTTTTCATTCAATATCTCGGGGTGAACACGCGTCCGCGAAACGTTGTTTCTCTCCCCTCTCCGGCCGCTATTGTCTCTCGCCTCCACTCGAGCTAAATCGGCCAGCCTCTCTCTGGCCGCCTGCCTCCTTCCCCAGCGCTCGGTTTGCGGTGTTAAAATAGCCCGGCAGTGCACCCTGGGAGTTGTAGTGTTTTCCCCGGGCGTGTCTTCCTGGAAGCGTATGGAGCCTGTGGTGTTGGGGGAACTACAATGCCCAGGGTGCCTCAGCGCCGTCCAAGTATCGGATTACAAGGTTTCTCTAGGTCTGTGAGAGGGGGGCGGGCGGCAGGCCGGGAGCACAGCCAATGGGGTGTCGGGGACGGACGTGTCGTATTTCAAATGCAAAGCGAAAGCGTGTTTTACAGAGCGGGGAGGGGAGGGGGGGGGCGGGAGTTGACTTGAAGGGGAATAACAGTGATTCACGATTTTAAAAATATCCAAATCAAAGTTATTCACAACATGGCTTCCACAGCACCAGGCACTCCCGTCTCCCTTGGATGGGTTTAAGAAGGGGGGTGCGGGGTGGGGGACCCCCAATACAAACGAGGTTCATCCAGGGTGCGTGCGCTTTGCCCCCCTCCCACGGCGAGTGCTGCTCCGGTTCCCAGACTCCCGGTGCCCCCTGACGTCCCGCTTCTCCCTCGCCCCCGCAGGATCTGAAGGAGAAGAAGGAGCTGGTGGAGGATGTGGAGAACGGCAAGGACACCCCGGCCAACGGGAATGCGGTGAGTCTCCAGGGCAGGGGGCGTTCCGGGCGCTCTGGTGGTCCTGACATCCCTGACAGGAGGCCTCTGCTGGTAGAGTTCACTGGAGGGGGGTGGGGGGGCGGCTATCATATTCCATCGCCGTGCAGTTGTCCTGAGTGTCTGCCCCCCCCCCCCCCCCACAGGAGAACGAGGAGAACGGCGAGCAGGAGGCGGAGAACGAGGTAGAGGACGACGACGAGGACGAGGTGGGAGAGGAGGACGACGAGGAGGATGACGGCGAAGGTAAGGGTTGCTGGGATCCCGGCTCTCCTTCGGGGCCGATGAAGGCTCGGGGCGACCCCGGCATGTGAACCTGCCCCCCGCCCCCTCGCTCTGGTGTGCCGTCGCGGCGCGGGGCCTCGCTCACTGAAGTCTCGCCGACTCCTTGCAGGCGAGGACGACGAGGATGACGAAGAGGCCGAGGGCGGCGCTGGCAAGAGGGCAGCGGAGGACGACGACGAGGTACGGGGCCTCTTTTTTTTTTGTGGGGGGTGGGGGGCTTGCGCCACGAGAGGGGGGGTCTGTAGCTTGAACCCGAGGCCGCCTGGCTGCTGCCCCTAACCCTGCCCCTTTCTCGTTCCTTCTAGGACGATGTGGAAACAAAGAAGCAGAAAACCGACGAGGACGATTAGGACTTCTGTCGCCCCCTGCCGATTCCCCCCCCGTCCCCTACATCCTCCTCTTCCTCCCCCCTCCTTCCTCTCAGATTGTCTGTTGGAAAGAAGAAAATGTGGTCATCATCAAGTAGAGTACAACATCCGTGAAAACACACCAACTGCAAATTTTTTAAAAACCTACCAAGACTTCAAGGCTCTATCTTCTTAAATACTTTAAAAGGAGAATTTGTTTGTATTTTTATTTACATTTTATATTTTTGTACATATTGTTAGGAGGTCAGCCATTTTTTGACCGTGATCTCTGATGACCAGACGGTGCTTTGAAGTTGATGCTTCACTATAAAATAGACTTTACTTGTGGTTTGACCATGTCATGTTATCTCAACAGAAAAACTTGTAAAAAATCAAAAACTTAAAAAAAATATTCCGAGCATTCCAGTAACTTTGTGTATGTACTTTAGTTGTACCATAAGTAGTTGGTTTGTATGAGATGGCAAGGCCAAAGAAAAGGATTTTTTTGTCTACAAAATTGCTGTTTATTGTGGCCTGTTTGATGTATGTGTGAACAGTTTGTTGTCCAACAATAAACCGGAATTTTATTTTGTGAGTTCTTACAATTTTTTTTCTTATTCATGTGTTAATTTTCTGGGACAGACGTGTCATAGAATGACTCTTTAAATGTTGAAAAAGCAATCGCTCCTCCATTTTTAAAGACACGCAGCTTTAGGCTAAGTGGTATATGGAAAAGCCTCCTTTTCAAGTTTGCTGTTCGTGTATTTTATTGGCCTGTTACAAATGTACATCAAATGTAAATTATTCATGCCTTAAGAATTAAGATCTCGTAAATTATATTGCATTTAACAAGTTTAAAGTTTGGTGTATTCCTTCCTTTTATTACATCTGTAAGTGTTGGGGATTGCAGTGACAGACCAGTACTTACGGAGCATCTCTGCTCAGTCCTCAGGGGAGTTTCCCCAGTCATGACCTTGAAGACTGCACAAGCTCATGGTGTAACCTGCCACCATAGTGCCTGAGGAGGCACAACTTGTCCGCTTTGACTGTGGACATCGGTAACCTTTCTTTTAAGATGCGAAAAAACATCCACGTTAACCCCCACCGCAGAGGAGGTCTCTGTATTTAAAGCATGTTTGAGCGATGCGGGCAGTATAACCTTGTTGTAGAAACCCATGATCGCATCCTTTCTGTGCCCATTTTCTGAAGCTCTGTTGGAGAATTGACGCCAGTGGGTGAGCTAGGCTGTAGGGTGTAGTGTGGGTGAAGGCAGTTCTGTTGTTTAAGCAGGCAGGTCAGGTGTGAACAAACCCCGATTCGCAGGGATGACCCGGATGGTGTCCCTTCTGCACCGCACGGCCTAGTGCCCTCTGCTCCACACTGCGGTCCCTGCCCCCAGCAGTCCCTTTTCCAAGTCCAACAACAGTTTCAGCTCCACAGGCACGCTGGAGAGATAAGCAAGGTGTTTGTCGGTGCTAAAGCCTGATTATAGAGATCGTTCTCGGGAAGAGCGTTCCTGTTACACGGGGTGAGGATACACGGAGGCCAAGGAGCTAATACAACGCCTTTCAGCCTCGGGCGGTTTGTCTTGCAAATCTTGTAACGCAGTCCTATCGGAAATAAAAAAAATATCAGTGATTAAAATTAAAATTTAAAAGGTCAGTTGGGCGCCGAGGAACAGACCGCCGGTCGGCGCTGTCTGGTCATTTTTAACACTCCTGTGTTTTAAACCTGTAAGCTGAGAGCTGTCTTGAGCCGCAGGCGCTCCTCTCCTGCGCTCTTGTGAAACTGTGACATCGCGCACGGCACAGGACCCGCCTTGCACGTATCAACCTCAGCCAGCCTCCAGAACACCTTCAATTTCAATACCGCCAGCTCCCCCGGGCTTGTTCACCGAGGAGTGACTTTTCCGCTGACAAAACAAAGTATTCCTGGGATCCGGACGTTGTCAAAGTGTGCAGGCAAAAGGCACTGCAGTGCACCGCGGATACTCTGGGGGTAATGCCGTTTTCTTTTCAACACGATCGCTCGATTCAGATTCGGTCTTGTCCGTTAAGACGATGGCCTTGGTTGAACAGAACGCAGGCGTTGCTGCGGCTGACGCGCTTGTGAGGACGCTCGTAGCGCCCCAGGCTCCGCACGGCGCTCGTCCCCCCCTCGGCCCTCGGTCTCTCGGCTTTTGAGCCGAGCCGAGCCCAGCCGAGCCCCGCCGAACCGCACAGCTCTCGGCCCGGGAATCTGGAACGCCCCGCGGACCAGGCTACCCCAGCCGCCGGCCTGAGGGCACCAGGGCGCCGGGTGTGCTTTTTCAAAACGCCAGTAAAGCTACAAACCCTTGTGTGCCGCATCCCAATTTATGCGAGAGCTTTTAGTCGTCCCCCACCACCCGGGTACCCGGGCTATCGCGTTTCAATGCGTAACGTTTACGATGCTCTCCGCTTGTTTGCTTTTCTAACCAGCCTCAAGGCGACGTCGCTCGCTGATCGGGGGCTGAATTTACAGCGTCAAGGTTTCGTTTTCTGGCCACTGTTGTGTCAACCTGTACATTTCTCACCTGGCGTCCGCAGTGTTTTGAAGTTGACTTTCGTGCCAGAGAGGGTTGGCGGAGCACCGGTGTCTCTGCGGTTCCTGTGCCGAGCGAGCAAGCAGCTCCGCTTCCAGAGCGGGACGGACGACGTGCTTCTGACCCCGAAACCCTCTTCTCACAACCCAGTAGTTAACTGGCGACCGCAGTTGGGGAAACACCCCGATATGCCTTTTCTAATCGACGCCTGGACGGAAAACGGAGACCCGCCTGAAACACTGGGAACGCGTTCAAAACGTTTAAAAGGAAACGGGCAAAAACATTTCACCGGCACAATGAGGTCCAACAATAATTTGACCTGGGAAATTGAATTCGACGAATCCCCGGTTTACGATGTGCAGTTAGTGTCGACCAAGTCCCGTGGTGTGTCGCATGCAGGCAGCAAAAACAAAATATACAGAGATAAAACGGGAAACGGACCTGGAAGACATGTAGGCGGGTCTACCGAGGGAGAGCAGGAGAAAGGTGTCTTTCAGAGCTGGTGGAGCCGAGATGTATGCAGAATGTACTTTTTGTTACATATACTTTTTACTGGATTGTATATTTTGTGAGTTTCCTTGAATAAGGTCATCTTCCTAGCTCATGATGATAATAATAAATATAATAATGCAGGGCTTCTGCAGGCTCTGTTGTTGTTGTGAGGATCAACGCCTGGCACGTGGCACTGATACCTCTGAAGCCCGGGGTTCGAGAGGGGTCCTGTCCGGCCCAGGAAAGCTGGTAAGCAGGTACCGGCACCTGCGTCAGGGGGGACTGGTGCCTCTCTCCCCCACAAGCTGAGCACGTGCGTCTGTCAGTAGAGTCGGACACGTCCGAATGACTGTACGGTCTGATATAGTCATTTTTTACATCTAGTCGGAATTGTATTGTAACGCTTACGGCCGACAGGTACTGTGTAAGAGCCGGCGTACCAGAGCAGGTGACGTCACCGCCCTTCCCTGTGATAGCAGGACTACAGCTACTGGGCTGTAGAAAGATCTCTCTTTAGCTCACGGGGCTAGGTCGCTGCAGAGAGAAGCGGAAGTCCCGGGTTCGAGCCCCGGACGGTGTGGGGCCGACCTGATGCGGCAAGGGCGCCCGCCTGAGCCCCCGTTGCGTTACAGTATTGAAACTTTTCTTTTCTCGGGGGCGCAGTTGTGAGGCAGCAGTAGCAGGCTGCAGCTGTTCGGTCTCGGGGGGGGGGGTCTGGGAGTGGCGCTGAGCGGCCCGCCGCTAGCAGGCGGGTTCTGTGGTTCTGTGGTTCCGCGGGGCGGTTGGGATGGGACCCTCTTTCCCGCCCTGCTGACGAGATCCGTCCGGTCCGCCTGCGAAACCCGGCGAGGGCGCTGGGGACGTCTGGGCCGCTGTTCGGAGCAATTCCACTGGCTGGGTGGTGCCTGCTCGCTACAGGGCACGGGTTCGACCGGGTCTGTGGGCAGAGCTGCGCCGGCCCGTTATTCTGTAGCTCCGATCACACACACTTCATCACGCTTCCTGAACCCAGACTCGCTGCCCGAGAGAGAGGTGTCGCGGCCCTGTCCACACGCGCTCCTCCTGTCCACGGGCCTTTCTTTGCTGTGTATTTTAGGGGGGGTGTCCTAGGGTATTCCGAGGGGTTCTGGGGGCAGCCACTGGAGTGGGTAAATGTCACTCCAACTCACTCCAGTTCAGGATGCCAGCAGGGTGCCTTCCTTCGACAGGGGCAGCTCCCAGAAAACTCTGCTCCTGCTCCGGTAGGAAACAGGACATGTCTTGGAAAATCCTTTGACTTCCTGGGAGGACAGCTCTGAGACTTGTCACCTTGTCTGAGGTCTTCTCTTAGGTTTGTTTTCTGCCTTGCTCAAAGGGGATATAGGAAACAGTTTATTATCATCACTTCCGGTTTTTCCGAGATCAACCTGCAGACACGAGCGGTAAAGCCCGTTTGGTTTGCTACAGCGCTGTCAGGGCTTATTAGGAAGATGCCCATCGTGCAACAGAGTTGTCTGGGCCTGTTTCTGAGGCTCTGAGCTGGTGACGTCACCGCTGCAGGCCCCTGGAATAATTGCTATCCATCCTAAAAGCTTCTCCTCCGACATGACTGACGCTCTGCTTCCTGCTGCAGGGCCTGGCGGATAGCGGCGTAATTCGGTTAGCCTGCTCGACAGAGCAAGCTGCTCTGCTGTGCTATTCCAGGCCCTGGTTTCAAGGAGATGCTGCACAGTCCTGGTATTTTTCCAGTACAGCTGCTAATCTGTCCTGGCTGTGACCGATTAGATTAGCAGGATCCGCAACCAGCTCTGTGTGTGCAGCCTGAGAATTTCTTCAGCACCGTGTTCGGTTTTTACTGCAACCACTTCTTCAGCAACCCCAGGGGGAGCAGTATTTCCCGTCTTCCTGCCTGCACCTAAGCAGCAAAGCCGAGCAGAGCTGGGTCTGGTAGCAGCCATATCACCCACCCTGCAACTCACAACTGGCAACCCACTGAAGCTCAGCAGGTGTGAGCCTGGTCAGTACCTGGATAGGAGACCTCCTGGGAAAAACTAAGGTTGCTGCTGGAAGAGGTGTTAGTGGAGCCAGCAGGGGGCGCTCACCCTGCGGTTCATGTGGGTCCTAATGCCCCAGTATAGTGATGGGGACACTATTCTGTAAACAGGCGCCGTCCTTCGGATGAGACGTAAGACCGAGGTCCTGACTCTCTGTGGTCATTAAAAATCCCAGGGCGTTTCTTGAAAAGAGTAGGGGTGTAACCCCGGCATCCTGGCCAAATTTCCCATTGGCACTTACTAATCATGGCCTCCTAATAATCCCCATCTATGAATTGTCTTCATCACTCTGCTCTCCTCCCCACTGATAGCTGGTGTGTGGTGAGCGTTCTGGCGCACTATGGCTGCTGTCGCATCATCCAGGTGGGGCTGCACATTGGTGGTGGTGGAGGGGAGTCCCCATTACCTGTAAAGCGCTTTGAGTGGAGTGTCCAGAAAAGTGCTAAATAAGTGTAAGCAATTATTATTATTAAATAATGGGATAGGAGGCCTTTTGAAGTTCTTGCTTGATGCGTGGGTTATTGGTGGACCAGAATGGGGACACTGTGTCATCCTGATACGTGGTCATTAAAAATCCCGACTGGAAGAGCAGGGATGTGAACCCTGGTGACCTGGTTGAATTCCCTCCTCTGTGTGAAAAAACCCTTTGGGTGAAAAGCTCTACACAGCTATAACTAACATCAACAAGGGTGGCAGCCCCTTCCGAGACGCTGTGCTGAAACCCAGGGTCTGGCTGGGGTTTCGTGGAGCTGTCCCAGGAGAGCTTCCAGGTGCCGCTCGGGTGTTCTGGTTCCATGCGCCCGCAGCAGGCCCGGGCCCGGTCAGCAGCTGGTCTGCGAACCACAGACCTGCTATCCGGTGTGGCTCCAGCTGAGGGTCAGAACTGGCCCTGCTGACGTGTGGCCGAGCTCCTCCGCAGCGCCTCGGTCCCCCCAGCTGCGTCCCTGTCCGCCTTCTTCCTCACCGCGGCTGGCCCCAGCCCCGCGCTGCTCTTCCCCGATCTGCTGAGTAAGATTGTGTTGGCATTGTTTTTCCAAACTGAGAAAAATCCTGTTTTCCTCATCCGTTAGAGGAAGTGAAATCTTCAGGTGTGCGCTGTAGGAGGACACCAGCTTCCCAGTGTCAGCCTGACAGTCGAATCTTTAGAACTCATTTTGCAACTGTGCCCTCTAACGGGCGTTTCTATTTGTAACCTGTTTCTATTTTTTCTGGTTACACGTATGATTAGCCATGTTCTTGTATGTACTGTATGTGTCTGGCGTCCTGTCCTGGGTGCTCCCTGCCTTGCTCCCGTTGCCTGCTGGGATAGGCTCCGGTTCTCCCGCCACCCTGAAGTGGAAGAACCCGTAAGAAAATGGATGGATCTATGATAAGGTTGTGTCTCTTATTTAAGAGAGTCTCCTTTTTTTCTAGAACACCGTCGTTTTACCTTCAGGTGTGTTCTAAGTTGTTTCTCATATCATTAAAATTCAGTCAGGCTTTGTTGAAGTGTCTCCCTAGCCTGTTCCTGCTCGCATACCCTGATTTCTTCATTTTGTTTGGTCTTCTTCTTCTAAAGCAACTGCACTGCCATGTTACTGCTTCCCTCCTCTGTGGCGAGACTCACAGATGCTCATGTTTATGGGATGATCAAGCATTTCTCACTCCGTGTTCCAGCCAAAATTCCCTGGAGTGAAAAAAAATCTCGAGTTTCCTGATTTAACAGACACCAACAACATTACTTTCACGACAAGCGGCAAGGTTCATTCGGAGTCCTTGTCCTTCTCTTTGAGTTTTTTAAAGTGAAAGATGTTATTCCGGTCAAACAGACGTGGTCCGGCGGCCTGCGATTCAAGATCCCTCCTCGTCTCTAGAAGGAATGGCTCTAGAAGGAATTCCACAATGAAAAATAATGAGGAAAGAGAAGAGAACTGGTTCTACACGCCTGAAGAGACTCCTCTGCGTGTTTCACCCTCCTTCTTTCCACCTGACAGCGTCAAACTAACCTCTGCTTGTCCTTCTGTCAGCCTGTTAACATCACCTGTTGGCGCCGCCATCTTTGAAAGTCACCCACTCCGGATAGTTCGGCCAGGGGTGAAATATTCTCAGTGTATATTTTCCAGGCCTGCTTTAGAGATCCTTGTTTCTGGAAAGACGGAAACACTTTGTGGAAGCACTGTCGCGGGACTGGTGTCCACTCGAGTGCTGACTGGGCTCAGTCCTGATTCCTGCTGCCAGTGTGCAGTTTCTAGAGCTCGTCCCCGAAAGGGCACTGCTGGAACTCTACTGGAAAACCCCCACGCTGAAATTAGTACTGTGTGCGTTTCTGGTATGCTGAATTCAGTTGCACAAATAAGTGTTATCTTCTGTCAGGCACACATCAGACATGCATTGGAACGTAATTATCAGCCCCTGCACTGCATGTTCCCGGCAGTTGGCAGCACTGCTGCGGTTCTGAAGTAGTTTTCTAAAATAAGAAGGGAATTGCTCTGACTTTTCTCAGTCGAATGAGTCAAACCTGGATATATTTGTGGTCAAAATGATGTGTGACTGAGTGTCCGTTGCTTCTGGGAATTTTAGCATCTCTGAACCCTGTGTGATTGATAGTCTTATGCACAGTTATCTCTGAGGTTTACAACGTCTAGATTTGTTGGAAAATGCTCTGATATACTGCTTCCTGCTATTCATTCTTGGCTGTGTGTTTTCTTTGTTAGTACTGGCACAATATCGAGCTTCAAACATTGTTTGCAATGTGTAATTATTTGCATTGCTCTGAGAAAATGTGATGAGTTAATAAACGGAGGTCCACAGGTTCTGTGTTGATGACATCCTGTAATTTGGCACTGTTTGCACATTTTCATATGCATGCTGGGAGAAAGTCAAAGGAATGTTTTTTTATGCTCTTTATTTTTCACCAGTTCATTAACTTCAAAGTGCTATGAAAAAATTAGGTCTATCCCTAAATGTGATTCCCAAGACAATATTTTCATGGGGAAATTTAAACTTGTAATGATGATTTCCTACAAAAGGGGAAGTGGTGTGTTTAGGTCTGAAAGAAAATAAGGTTACAAATGAGACATTCAACCCATCTAGCTCAACAGGTAGTTTTCAGCTAATTGAAACAACAATCTCTTCCAGACACACGAATGTTCTTTTATTGAACACGCATTTTTTCTGTTAGACTTCAACAGCCAATTGATGAAAAAGGCTTTTCCGATTCAGATCCAGTTTGCTGGATTGGAGGCACTGCTGCCTCACAAGAGCCCTGTTTTTTTTTTATTCCTGAAGGGGAACCTTCTGTGTGGAGTTTGTGTGGTGTGTCTGTGATATCATTTCAGCCTGGCAAGCTGGTCTCTTTACCTTGTTTTCTTTTCGTTTCAAAAGCCTTCGTTCTCTGCAGGCGCTGGAAGCTGTGCAGGCGCGGCTCGCGAGAGCTTCGGCTCTGCTGGCTCGGGGGTGGAAGTGAGTTTCCCCAGCTCTGCAGTGATCTGTCCTGAGTGCACGGCTCCTGTGCCTCCCCTTGTGTTGCACAGACAGGTTCACATTGTTTTGCACTGGTGTCTTTTTTGTTTGTCAGATTACAGTGGTGAAGAAGACAAGGCACAGCCTCGTTGGGCCTGTCCTGGCATGGGCACAGGGGAGCTCAGACTCCTGCCTTTGTGGCAGCGATGGTTTCTACATTCTCAGGGGGAGCAGGAGCCCGACAGATGGGGACAGAAGCCGAGGGCAGACTGGTCCTGTATTATAAGGGACAGGGCCAGTAATGGATGGGACTATACAGAGAACTAATTACGAGCTAAGACAACAGCCCAGATGCTTAAATGTCCACAGCCTCTAGACAATGAAACAAATCAAAGGGCTGAGGCAGTGTCCTATTGAGGAATGATTTTTTAAATCAATGGGTCTTGTTGGCTGCTGAGCGGAGATTCTCCTTCCTTTGATAAAAATAAATCATTCGACGAAACTGAGCTGATGATGTGTACAGTAAGTGCAGGTCTCCCCAACAGTGGGCTGTCTGAAAGTCCTCCCTCTGAGCGCGTCTGTGCTCGCATTCCTCCCGGCGCTGGCGTGACCGCTCGCCGTCTCCCACAGCCCTGAGGCCGTCGGACTGGCCCCCTGCCAGATTCACTCCTGGTGAGGAACATGGAGTTTTCATACCTCTGATGCTTATAAGTGTAATTCTCTCTCTCTCTCTCTTTCTCTCATTACGCAATGGAGTATTTCAATGCTGAGTATTTCAATGCTGTGTGCAGACAGAGTGTTCTTCCGACAGTAAAAGAGATCAGGCGACAGGACCCGCCCCGGAACAGCAGCGAACGGGCTCTTCCCGAGATGTGGAGGGCTGCCGGTGTGCTGAGCGATCAGCTGGGCCACAGCAGACACACCCGGCTCATTCCAGAGCCCACTGTGCCAGGGGCACTGGTGCTCACTGTCGATTCTCCACCCCCCCCCCCCCCCCCCCCCAGCCTCTTTCCCTCTGCCCACCCGCAGGACTCGCAGCACTTCTCCCTACTGGTCACCTTAAAAGCTAAGGAAATGACCCACCTGCTTGAGTGTAAATGTCTCCATATCCCTGGCTGTGGTGGTCCGGGGCAGAGAAGCTCCACCTTGTTTTAATCAGGTTAGTACCGGAGTAAGCCCAGTAACTATGGAACAAATTGGATTTGCATTTACTGTAGCTCAAGCGAGATTTACTCCCTTTATAACCAGGGCACTGCTGGCCTTCTCAGGCTGAGGGGGGGAGTTTGCATCGAGCAGCTCTTGAAGTCGCCATTAAAAGTGTGCCACAAATGTGCTCACACATGCAAACTGTCCTTGAGTTTCTGCTCCGCTGTAGCGATTAATTCCACTTTCTTACTCTCTCTCGGACACCTGGGCCTGACAGAACGCAGGTGAATGGGCGGCGGCAAGGCTGTGCTACACTTTTATCAAACTGCCTGTCTAAACCCACAGGGCGGCAGTGAGGCGTTTTCGAAAGTGCGAAGACTGATTGCGTCTGGAGTGCGGTGCAATTCTTTACAGTACAATAGACTTATCTCTGGGTGACTGGAAGGCGAAGGGCCATTCCTGTGAATAAGTGTAGATCGATTATTGTTCCGGGGAAAGATAACACTCTAGCTTGTGGATCGGTTACGTGCTGCCACTGCCCAAGGCTTTAAAGGTCCACCTGTAACGACTGTATCCGAGAGCTGCGTTCGGTGGGGCGAGTAGAGCTGTCGTGCATGCTTCAAAATCTCAACGGCAACAATGAGTTCCCCCTGCTCGTTGACATAAGAGGTTTCCTGCACGTGGTTTATTTTAAAGCACACCTCTTCTGCAAACATTCCCCGTCCTAGATTATCACTGATACAGAGTCTCGGCAACAAGAGTCCGAACACCATCCCTCATCTTTTGTCGGGAGCCTGTCTGCCTGAGCCCCACTGCAGAGAAAACTACCTGCCCTGCTGCCTGGAGAATTACAGTCCGTGTCTCGACAGGCGAGCCCGCAAGCCTGATCAACGTTGGCCTCCCCTCCTCCCCGTTCCAATGGGATTGTCTTTGATCCTGTTGTATAGCTGACTTTGGTCATGGTTTTTATCTTCTCCCTTTGAAACACTGCCGCTCCTGTGGCTGGACGGTCATAAAATAACACTTTGAACACGAGTGCCTTTTCATCTCTCACGACCGCAGTCAGAGCTGCGCAGAAGGCGGAGGAGCACTCTGCCGCTCACACACTTACCTGGCTCAGGCTCAGGACAGGGGCTGGCGTCGGGGAGCAGCGCCACTGAGCTACACATTCTGATCAATCGAAAGGGCTCAGGTGCGTTTTGTGCTGCTCCCTGCTCGGCCCCGGGGGGCGTCGTGTCCGTTCGGGAAGCTGTGCGGGCGGGGCTGTGCTGAGCCCCAGCGAGCGTTCGCACCCCCAGCCTGACAGCTCAGGCTCGTCTGCACCCTCCGCACCCCAGACACAACCAGGAGCAGCCTCCCCTTCCCCACTGGAGAGGTCCGGCTGGGAAGAAGGCTTTCGGAGATGGATATCTGGGAATGCTGCAGACCTCACAAGAGCTGAGCTGTGGAGCTCTCCCTCAGGGGGTCCGGCCAGCTGCAACAAAGACCCCTCATCACCGCCGCGGTCTCACACCTGGTGCGCTGCCTGCTTCCTGAAACGCGCAGCAATCCCGCCGGGCTGACGTCTACCACAGGCCACGTCCACAGAGCTTTCACCCAGAGCGCGCCTCGTGGGAAGTGCGCTGTGTTTCTCCGTGGGGGCGCGGGGAGATGGCAGTGTGGCAGGAGGAGGGCGCAGCGCTGGCCAGACCTGTTGGGGGCTGGCTGCGAGACCCCCAGGACACCGCGTTCCCCCCTGTGCGGTCACTCTGCTCGCCGTCCCTTCCTTCTCCCCCGCCCTGGATGTCGAGGGGTCAGGAACAGTCAGGGGGGTTGGGTGCTGCAGCGTACAGATGTGCTTCCAGCTGAGCGACGCTGCTGCTCTGACACGCGTCCCTGCAGACAGCGCTGTGGAAATGCCTCTAAGGTACAATTCAGCGAAACGCCTTAGGCTTCCCACAGGTCACTGTGCCAGCTGTAAAATCCTGGATTACAAGCGCAAACCTCGCCTGCTTGGGCCACACAAACAAGACTTCCCCCGGAGAGGTGTGGGTGTCATGCATTTCCCTGGGAATAACGCTGCTCCGCAGGGGGAGAGATGTTAAATCTGTTTCTTCTGTCTCACTGACAGCATAGAACGTCCCTTGAGTCTTCGGTGTTTCCATGAATTTTAGTTTTCTAGGTGCCAGTCAGCGCTCTCACAGTGCCCTTATTCCTTCTCCCTCGAAACCAGATGATCTTTCTTCTTTTTTTCACCACAGCTAATGGTAATGCACGGCTCCCGACCTACGTGTTAGCAAAGCAAAAGGAGAGGTGTACAGTCCCACAGCAGACCGACAGGAAAATCCATGCACAATTCCTTCTTTTTCTGGCGGTGCTGCTGTCCTGCAGACCAGCACTCATATTAAGGAAGTAAGCTGACTTAGTTTACTGCTGGGTAGCAACACGAAAAAAAAAAATCAAACCTTGAAAAACCTTTTCTCCCTCTCTCTCTTACCTGGTCTCGTCAAAACAGCAACGCGAGGTTCTGCGGGCGTTTGTGAAAGAGGTGACGGCGGACATTTTTAGACTCCAGCGCTGGCACATCTGCCCCCGCTAGCTACGCACACTCGCACACACTACAGGCAGGTCCTGCTGTTCCCCCGGCTGCGGCCGGATGCCGGTCTGCTTTGCGAGCGCAGAGCGCCGCCGCTGAAGGCGAAGCTGAGCTCGGTGGCGCAGCGAGGCGCAGGGCTGGGGGGTCGAGGCAGCTCCGCTTCTTTCCCGGGCCTCTCCTGCCCCCTTGTGGGCCAGCGGAGTCACAGCTCTGCCGGCGAGGAGTCGGTCTGCATCTTCTCCAACAGCAACCCTGGAACCCGGCCACCCCCAAAAGATTCCTCTCGGCTATGCCCCCTGGCACCCCATAACTCCCCTCCCCAAACCGCTCTGCCCTCAGGGGCGGTACTGCATATCTGCCCCCACACAGCCCGGTCCTGCTTGTTCATCTGTATTGGCTTTCCTGTCTCGGTTAGTCTTCGGTGTCACCCTCTTGCTCAGGACATCATCGCAGCCCTGTTCTCAGCGGTCTCACCCAGTTAAGAACGGGATCCTGATTCTGCTAGAGTCTGCCCCCCTGCCCCCCGCCCCTCCTGAGGTGTTCGTTTTATTTCTGAATACAGGCGCCATGGTCATTGAGTTTCTTGCTCTCGGGCACGTTACACGCCTCGCTCCTCTCCTTCCCTCGTCACATGTTGCCCGGGGGGGGTGAGGCGGCTGTCTGGGATCTGGGGCCCCGAGATGAAGGGCCCCTTTTCCTGCGACTCCTGTGTTCTGCGAGGATGCTGTGGAGGTCCGAGGCCAGAGGTCCCGGGTCCCGGGTCAGGCCCAGTGGGATGAAGTCCCCGCTCCTGTCCTTGTGGGGGAGTGGCAGGAGGGCTGTCTGGGGTCATGTCAGCTGTCCTCAGCTGCAGGAGGACGAGGCAGTATCTCCTCTCTGAACTGTTCTCCAGACCAGGCAGAACCGCCAGCCTGCACCATCAGACCCGGCCCGTGGTGCTGAGCAGAGTTCCGGAACCCAGTGACATTTTCATTAATGATAATGACCTCCGGGGACGTGTCCCTTTAACAGAAGAGCCGGACTGAGACGCTGGTTTGAATCACCATCACTGAGTCATGAGGACGCCTGGAGGCGGTTTACTGTATCTGCGCAGTGGACAACACCTGGACAGGCAAAACGAGCGTGGCTGTTTGAAAGAGAAATGGGTTCCTGTGGTTTGCTCCGATTATTCTAAAGGTTTGTGTCACTCTTAGAGTGTGAGGGTCTTGGGACTTTTCTGGGGGGCGATTCTGGTATTTCCTTCAGTGTGAAAGCTGACCCCTCGCAGACATGGGCTCATCTTCAGCCCAAACAGCTGTCTTCCCTGTGACGGAGCAGTAGTGCTCCTGCCCGCCGGGGGTCGGAAACGTTTCGCCCTCGCTCCAGTCCCAGTCCCAGGCCCAGGCCCTCAGGGGAGGGACAGGCTGCGTCTCGACTGGGGAGACACACCCCTTGCCTCCCCGGGGGCGGAGCCTGCTTCGTCGCCGCGGAGACACCTGGGCGCCCCTAGCAACACCGTTCCCGAGGGGCAGGGACTTGCAGACTCGGCACGCTGCCGGACGCAACAGACTCTTTCACAGCCCAGATAAACAAGGGCCGTGATGCCTGTGTATCTCTCGTTACTGGTGTTACTGGCACATGGAAGGAGACAAAACTCTCGTGTTACAGCCAGCTCAGGGCCATACCGCTGCCACCTGAACTGGAGGCGCCGGGCAGCGGGCCCCGCACCTGTGCCCCGCGCTCCCGAGACACGCCCCAGAAGCCCGTGCAGCGGGAGTCCTGCTGGGCCGCCGCTCTCCCGACGTCCGATCGTGTTCACTGGGAAAACTGATGTAACGGCGCAGCGGTCGGAGTGGCTGTCCTGCAGCTCTGGGGCCCAGGGTTCAACTCTGGACCTGGGAGGCCTGTCTGTGTGGAGTCTGCACGTTCTCCCCATGTTTGAGCGGGTGTTACTCCCACAGTCCGAAGCCATGCTGGTAGGTTAACCGGCTTCTGGGAAAACTGGGCTCCAGTGTGAGTGTGTGTTGGTGTTTTAGTCTGGGGGTGCCCTGCTATAATAATAATTAATCATAATCCTCACACTTATAAAGCCTTTTTCTCGACACTCCACTCAAATCTCTTTACAGGTCATGGGGATCCCCTCCACCATCCAGTCCACCTGGATGATGCTCCAGTCCGCTCCCCACACACCAGCTCTCAGTCCCGGGTGATGAAGCCAGTTCAGAGAGGGGGATCATTAGGAGCCCATGATGGGTAAAGGCCAGGGGGGAATTTGTCCAGGACACTGGGGTAACACCCCTACTCTTCTCGAGAAACTCCCTGGGATTTTTAATGAACACAGAGTCAGGACCTCGGTTTTACATCTCATCCAGTGGATGGCGCCTTTTTACAGTCTAGTGTCCCCGTCACTATACTGGGGCATTAAGACCCACACAGACTGGGGGGTGAGCGCCCCCTGCTGGCCCCACTAACACCTCTCCCAGCAGCAGCCTCAGCTTTCCCAGGAGTCTCCCCTCCAGGTACTGACCAGGCTCACACTGCTGGGCTCCAGTGGGCTGCCAGCTGGGAGCTGGGAGCTGCAGGGTGACAGAGCTGTCCAGGCTGGACCCTGCCTTGTGCCCGTTGCTTGCTGGGATAGGCTCCGCCCCCCCCCCCCCACGGTCCACGGCCCTGAAGTGGATCAAGAGGTGAGGAAATGGACAGATGGGTGAATTGGGGATCTTGTCGCTGCCATACTCGATGTTTTGCAACCGCGCAGCGCTGAAGCGGCTGTCCGCTGGGGCCGCGCGCAGGTAGCGATGGAAACGGCTCTCGAACCCCGCCCCCCGCCCCCGTGCAAGCGTGCAAGCGTGCAAGCGGGTCTCCTGTCGACACATTGAAAACCGAGCGCGGCGGCAACATGTGTCGGACCCGTTGCCAGGGACTTCACACTCGGTCCTGCACGGCACACAGGTGGGGCTACAGATATTTTAAAAAGTGGTCGCAAGCAGGGGACCCCCAGGTATTAAGTGCTGCCTTGCACATCACCGAGACCGCACCTGTACGTTTAGCATAGATTTCTCGCGTGGCATAGCACGCGTGGAAGAGCATGGGGGGGTTATATTCCGGTTTAAAAAGGCCACGTGGTGCTCAGCCAGCGCTCCCCAGACGCTCCCGCAGGGCGCAGAGCCGTGTCGCTACGATTATCGCTTCAGGAGCCGCGGTCTGCGGCGATGCCGGAGTCAGTCATTGTGTTTCAGGTTCCTGCACGGCGAAGTGCTGTTTGTTTCTGTCTGTCCTGACCGTTTTCAATACCTTTTCCTAACCCGGAACGGTCAACGGGCGTCTTCGAAACAACGCCAGACCCTGTCGGGTCTTCAAAACAACACGACAAGCTTCTTTTTTTTTTTTTTAGAAAAAAAAAAGAAAAATTCCTTTCAAAACCGAAGTGGGACACGCTTCGGCTGAAAAGGCGTGTCTGTGTAGGAGCAGCCGCCGCTGAAGGAAAAGAAAGACGATGCGCACCGATAGACCCGCCAGTTGCTGCGAGGACGATAAGTCGGCGGTCGCGGAGTGACCCCCGGCGCTGCGGGACACGAGAGACGCGCCTCCTCCCACGCTGCAGCCCGTGTGTGCCCTCAGCAGCACAAGTGCAGCCGGTTTACCTACACGGTCTGAACAGGAGGCGAGAGAGCCCGCCTCTGGGAGGGACAGCGCCACCTAGCGGGAGGGTCGTGGAACACGGATATCTGCGCGGTCCGCCTTTGTAGAAAAGATTCCCTTTTCATCGATTTTCGCGAGTTTATTTACGGTTGTATTGTTTCGCATGCCCTTTCGCTGTATTTCTCTACTCCAGTAACTATTGCTTTCGGCTTATAATCTGTTTTTGTTTCTGTCTCTGACTTCCTGGAATAATTATTTGCCACCAACACCCATAATTAAGCTCGCCTGCCCCTCCCTACGTGGCCAGTATGTGTTCTGTTATTAGCAGAAATTAAAGGGTTCAGATTTTTGTAAAAAAAATGCATGTTCACCTGGTAATTAAATTCCTTTTTAGTTCTCAGTCTTCTCTGGGCTCTTGTACCATCTAAGAAAATCCGGTCTTGTGCTCGGATTAAAAAAATATCCTGAGAGAACCCAACATCCTTTACTTGTGTGAGTAAATGTGAAGACACGGCTCCCTTTTTAGGTTGTAATAAAGAGGCACTTCCTTTGAAGAATCAGATGGGCTTTTATAATGGATGAAAAAAACATTATTAATAGTGATGTAGTACAAATGGCTGTCTTTGCTTAGAACAACAAAAATTAAAGCTGAAAGAATTACTGTTATGACTTTTTAACAAACCCTTGTCTTTCAATGTTTTGTTCTTTTACTATCAACAAAGTCCAACAGTAACTTCAAGTACAATGCCTGAGATCATTTAGTAAGCTCTTTCCTTCATAACTACAATGGTACTGTTTTTGTTTGCTTTTTTTGCTCCTCTAAAAATAAATTGGGGGAGTTTTTTTTTTCAAAAGAAATCATGTCTTGGTAGAATGCTGTTCCCACTTTACTTAGGTCTTGTGTCTTTCTACTGCTCTGGTTTTCACTCAAATAGCATGTGCTGTTCTTTTGTTTTAAATAACATCTAAAATATGACGATCTCTGTCTCTCCAGGCTCCTCTGTGCCTGTTACCACACTCCAGCAGCAAGGCAGGGTGGGCTGGGCTGAGGGACGTGTCTGTGACTGGGAGAGGGGGTTTCTGGGCGACAGGATTGGCGCTCAGAGGCAGAGAAGTGTACACAGGTGTGCAGTGCTGTTAAACTTTGGGACTCAGGTCCATCAACCTCTGTATCGCCATGTTTCCAGGTGGCTCAGGTCACATGCCCACGGCCAGTCAGTCCAATAGACACAGCAGCTGCAGACTGCTTACACCACGTCATATGCAAGTTACTGATAATCAGCAACTCTTTTCTCCTGCCTGAATTCTCAACAATCGCAGATTAATAAGACTGGCAGCCTGCTCGCCTTTTCAGTTTGCTATAACATCTTGAAAATGTGGAATTGAAACCTGATTACGTCGTGTATCTAGGACTCATTACACAGTGAAGCTGTGCTTCATGACCCAGTTCTCCTGTGCAGCCTGACTCCGTGGTGCTCGCGATGACTGTGCTCAGTGTGGGAGGTGTCAGTTAGTCTTTGTTTCGAGTCCTGCACAGGCATGGCATCGCTGACACTCTCGCTGGCTCTCCTCAGGGCTGCACTTTGAGAGTCAGGCCAGACTCCTGAGACATTGATCCTCCTCAGACACCCAGAATACACAAAAACATCACCTTTATTCGCAAAAAGGTCATGGGTTATTGATCGGTAAACGGGGCTCAGGGCATCAGGTCCTGAAGCATTAGCACACAATAGCAAGACATCTCCTCTGTGAGGATGCTGGAAACTGTGCTGCAGGTCCCCTGTGAGAGGAGAGACATGTCTGCCCACAGTCTTTAACATCGGCAGCGCTACACGATATGCTTGTAGTACTGCAGAATCACATTCAAACGCACTGGATCGGTATGGCATGAAGAATTGCTGCTCTGACCTAACTTGCTCGTGAGAGTGGAAAAAAACCCAGCGACAGAAACTGCTGAACCAGAATCTGACCCCTGATTCCTCAGCGCGCTGCCTGCTGCTCCTCTCATGCTGCCGAAAGATTCCAGTCCGTGCCATCTGCCTGCACACATCCGGGGACGTCGTTTTCCCTTCCCTGTCCTCGTCTTCCAAACTGCCCGTTGAATTATTTACCCCGTGGGGCTGTGGGATGCTCTTCTCGTGCAAACCGGTGTCTGGACTCCTCAGAACGGGAGGGGCGCTCTCTGAGGGAGGCTATAATAAGCTGCAGCAGCAGATCTGCACCAGCCCTGCTGCCCTGCTTCCTCGGCCTGCAGCCTTCTCCTGGCAGAGACGTCTCTCCCGGTTCTCCGGCCCAAGCTCTTTTCAAATTCTCTTTTCCTGGACATCATGTCGGTCATGTTAAACAATGAGAGCATCCCCCCCCCCCAAAAAAAAAAATGAGGTGGAAATATTGGCCTTCCACATGGCCATCCGAGGTAGCACCTGCACGAGGCCCAGCTGTGTTTGTGTATGCTCTGTATTGTGCTCCGTGTTGCATTGCATTATGTGCTTTCTAACCGACACTTAACAGGAATGGCTGCTTCCCAATACCATTCCCTACTGCTTGGCTCTGTGGCTCAGGATCTGTGCCTGTGGCTGGAAGGTTGCTGGTTCGAATCCTGCAGCCGCCAGAGGAATTCTACTCCGTTGGGCCCCTGAGCAAGGCCCTTAACCCCAGCTGCTCCAGGGGCGCTGTATAAATGGCTGACCCTGCGCTCTGACCCCCAGCTTCTCTCCCTGTCTGTGTGTCTGTCTCATGGAGAGCAGGCTGGGGTCTGTGCAAAGACAGATTCCTACTGTAAGACATTGTATACGGCCAATAAAGTGATCTGATCTGATCTTTTCTGTTATTGCACAGGCAGTGAACAACAGGTGACCCAGCCGGGGGCTCTACTCCTGGACCGGACGGAGCTCTCACTGTGGGGGCAGGCTGGCACCCTGAGGAGAGAGGACTTGCAGGGCGGCAGCAGGTACTGGCTGTAATTACACTGGCTGTGGCAGTTCTGAACAGCGTCTCATTAGGGTGATGGAACTGCTCGTTAAACCCGAACTATGATGCACACCTACAAATTCAACAGCGCATGGTGTCTGCCAGTTTTAAAAACAATTCTTCTATTCCTTTAACGACATTTTGAGACTTTCTTGAGACACAAAGGGGAGGTTATGAAAGAAACTGACTTGGCTGACGATTCACTCCTGAAAAGATGACATTCAGAGCCTGACCCCCCCCCCCCACCTCACCCCAACAATCCTGGAAATGCCTGCAATGAGTATACAGGCAAGGTCGAAGAAAGTTTCACTTCTAAACAGTTTAAGAAATGTTGCTGCGGTTTATAGAAATAAATTGAGTCATTTTCAGACTGGGACAAAATCTGTGAAAACTATTCTGCACTTTCTGTGTTGGGAACGTGTCTCTGTTTTTCGAGGTCACAATTTCTGAGCAGCGTGTTTCCTGACAAGGGCCTAGCTGGTACTTCACAGGGCAGTAGACTCAGGCTTTCCATAGCTCAGGCAGATCTTTATCACTGAGTTCTGAAACTATTGTTTCACAAACAAATAATGAACCCTTCCAAGGTACAGTGTTTTAGCAGAGAAGGGAGCTGCAACCCGACAAGTTTCTACAGTGGAACAAGTAAAAAAAAAATCCCTGCTGAAAAGAGAAGAAAAACACAACGTTTCGGCTGTGGAGCCTTCTTCGGGTGTGTGAACCTGAACTACTTCAGCCACATTTCTACAGTGTTTTCTAAGCCTTTCACAGTAGTTCAGCTGAGGATGGAGACCGAACACTCTTCTGTTAGATGTTTCTAGAAGACGCTTATCGCGTCTTGACGCTGAAGGTGCGGTCTCTCCGCGGCTCCCGGAAAGGCAGAAACAGTCTTGTCGGGTGTTTTCGACGGAAATAATTCGCCGCCCTCCTGTGGTCACTCTCGGTACTGACACGGCGATGAAATGTGAAATGCTGAAGTAGGCCGGAGGGGAGATACAAAGAAATCGGGTCTTGGGTTTTGTGCAATACATGAAAGATAATACTTTAAATAAAAACAAAACAGAAAAACTGAACATGTAAGGGTTCTGAAGGACAGAGATGCAGACATTGAGTCGCTAGCCCTTATCGGCAGCTCTGTGGCTAAGTACCTGTGCCTGTGGCTGGAAGGTTGCCGGTTCAAATCCCACAGCTGGTAGAGGAGTCCTACTCCGTTGGGCCCCTGAGCAAGGCCCTTCACCCCAGCTGCTCCAGGGGTGCCGTATAAATGGCTGACCCTGTCCTCTGACCCCCAGCTTCTCTCCCTGTCTGTGTGTCTCATGGAGAGCAAGCTGGGGTCTGCGAAAAGACGAATTCCTAATGCAAGAAATTGTATAGGGCTGATAAAGTGATGTGAAATGTTAGTGTAGTGGGGAGGTGGATATTGTTTGTTGAGCTCATAAACGATTTAAAAAAAAATTATTGTATACACACCATTTCCTATATAAGGCTTAACGTTGCCGGATTAAAACTAACCCCACCCTGTGAAAGCCAGCCCCATAATTTGATTCATCTCAAGTGTCTGTACCAGTCGCCTTGCGGGATTTTTTGCATTTTTGATTTAAGAGTAAATCCAAGTGCGTTTCTCCAGCACGTTTCATCTGCCTTTCACCACCACTGCCACAAGAGGGCACTAGCGTCGCGCCTTGCGCAGCGGCGTGCGGCTGGGTAGCCCTCCGGATCGCCGCCGCGGTGTTCAAGCGATAAGGATCCGAAAGGAATCAGAAGTCCGAAAGTGCGTAGAAAGAGACATATTTCTTAGAATGAGCGTGTCGGATCAGGTGACGGAATACATGTGGCGTTTTCTTGACTAAAGACGTAAAAAAGCGATTCCTATGCAAAACCAGTCTCCTCCCCAGTCTTCATTATTTCTCTTCTCCGGTTGGTACTTTTTAGTTATGTATGAAGAAGGTACTGTAGGTCGGCCCCCTTTAACAGGCCATCAAGGCCCATGAGGGCAATGGTCAGCATTTTTCTCCACCTCCTGACACTGGAGGTGGAGGCGATGGGGGTCAGCCTCACGCTCCGGCCGGCCTGTTACCCCCAGAAGGGTTATCCCCCTGGTACTCATTTGGAAAGCAGGACGAGGGGGGCCTGGGAGCCCTCTGGAAGGAATTAGAGCTACATCCCTTGCTGCCACCTGGGAGTGAATCCAGGACCTTCCAGTCACCCTTGCCCCGTAGGAAGAAGACTTGAGCATGATAAACTCTCTTTGCGTGACAGCCCCAGTATGCCGTGAGACGGTTTCCTGTCTCTGGAGGTCTTTACAGGGTCTGGGAGTCTGGAACAAGCTGCCCAGCCGTGTTGCTGTAGCTGATACCGCGATTTCTGTTGGACAACAGTTGGACAACATCCTCGGGTCGTTCAGCTACTAACGACCCAGCAGGCTAGATGGGTCGCGTGTCTCCTCTCGTTTGTCACTTTTCTCATGCTCTTGCTTTCTCAGTGTTCATCTCATTTAAGTGTGTACGGAACTGCAGCCTTAATTGCAAGATTCTTGACCTCTCTTAGGACTTCACATTTTTACTGAACTTTGCACACAAAAATGTTTGTTTATTACACAAAATATTTTTAAAAACTGACACAGATTGAACTGTTCCACTGAAGTAAACACACAGTTTGACCGCTCTGGGATCTGGGATGTGTAGATCTCCCACCTAACTGTAAAAGGCCCCTGTGTGATCTCCTCCTCCTACTAGTTTAAATGAACTACAGGTGAGGCACAGCGAGGTGTCCTGTGAGCTTATGGGTTGTGACATCTGCCGGGTTTTCAGTTAGCGTGGTTCAGTTTCTCATGTCCGGTGAATGAACACCGCAGAGCCAACGGAGTTTGTTAATAAATGAGCTCACTGTGGTGTTTCCTTCTGTTGAGCAAATCCCTGGAGACAGAAGGGATTAAAATGTGGTGAATTTGTATTCTTATAATTATCTGATGCGAAGGTTGGTACAGGCCATTCCAGCTTGTTGGTTTCAGTCTTGTTCCACGCAAGGTGGGCTGGAGTTGTGAAAGGGGATGAAGGAGCCGTGTTTTACAGGGTCAGTTCAGACCGGTCTGGTGCACTTTCATGTTAGGCCAACCTGTTCAGAGGTCTCTCCTGATTGCTCTTTCTGCTGAGTCTGCTTTTAAAGTTATCTTCACGTTCGCTGCTGAGAGTCGAGCTCATATGAGCTCTCTCTGTCACTCGTCATTAGGAAAATGTCATCAGACAATGGCAGGCCTTCATGTCTGCTCTTGGGCGGGCACGGTGCTCCCTGAGTCTCAGCACCAGTTTCCAGGGCTTCATCCTGGATCCTAGCAGACTGTTTTGAACCTAAATGATCACATAGAAACATAGTGTAACCAATACGGCCGACATTAGAGGTTGTGCGAGCCGGCTTACCAGCGCTGTGACGTCACCGCCCTTCCCTGTGAATAGCAGGGACCGCAGCCGCTGGCCTGGTGGGAGATCTCCCTTTAGCTCAACTGGCTGGGTCCCTGTTGAGTGATGCTGGAGGCCCGGGTTCGAGCCCCCAGCGGTGAGGGTGCATACCCATGTGAACCTGAGGGCGCTACAATAGCTAGGCTGTATTTGTGCTTTACTGGCCTGGACACACAGACTTACATTCATAAAGTCTGCTGCTGTTTTTGTGGAAACATCTGGTCATTTTTTACTGTTTCCTTGTTGCATAATAAATCTGTTGCCTTTTGTGCTGTGTAATCTTTCAGAGAGACTACGTTGTCGCAGACCAGGAATTTTAAATCCCAAATTGGGTAATTGAGTAAGATGAGTCCCTCTGCAGTAGCCTACTGCTATTCTTCAAGAAAGTGTGCAAAAATAAAGATCTAATTCTGAGCTTGAAGGGAATCAGATTATTGGACCAAAATATGTGTTAGACTGTCGTCCTTAATTGCTTGTCTTGAGTGGTTGCTGCCGTCTCACCCTACCCACTGCATGGACCAGCCAGAGCATCGCTCCCCTGTTACAAGCAGTAATCTCTGAAATCAATCACATTCAGGGAACTGGATGCTTCAGAAGTTAGCAAGCACACTTTTAAGGACGTAAACCTATATTGTGCTTTTTTTTGCACAAAGAAGTGTAATTAAACAAAACCAGTCTTGTTCACCGAGGCGTTAATCCCCGAGGAGAAACAGACAGGACCTGGAGGCACTGTGTGAAGATCAAGACGTGCTGATGTTGCACTCCAAGAAAAATGACCACCCAAGGAGAAGAGGAGGGGTGAGAAAAGGGAAGACATGACATATTAAAATGAGCATCTCCCGAATGAATGGAATTATCTGGGCCAGTAGGGGGCGCTCACCCTACGGTCTGTGTGGGTCCTAATGCCCCAGTATAGCGACGGGGACACTGGACTGTAAAAAGGCGCCGTCCTTCGGATGAGACATTAAACCAAGGTCCTGACTCTCTGTGGTCATTAAAAATCCCAGGGCATTTCTTGAAAAGAGTAGGAATGTTATCCTCGTGTCCTGGCCAGATTTCCCCCTGGCCTTTACCAATCATGGCCTCCTAATAAACCCCATCTCTGAACTGGCTCCATCACTCTGCTGTGTGGGGAGCAGACTGGAGCATCATCCAGGTGGGGCTGCACACTGGAGGTGGGGGAGGAGAGTCCCCATTACCTGTAAAGCACTTTGAGTTGAGTGTCCAGAAAAGCGCTATATAAGTGTAAGCAATTATTAATTATGAATCATCTGCTTGACAGAGCAGGTCAGACTGCAGCTCAGTGGCTTCTTCACTGTTTGCTGTGTCCCCAGAAGACATGCTGTACCAACACAAGACAGAGAGATGCACGGTGGTTGTATTGGTCTTATATTTTTTTGTGGCCCAACTAGTTTCATTATGTAACTTCCTTTGTCAGCTAAGCTGTGAACCGTTGACCGCAGAGCAAACAGGGAACCTGAGCTCTTCCCCAGTTATTGAGAGAGTCGGCCTGAACTGCACACAGTGTGCAACGCGATCTACCTCTTATTCTGATGCACTCCTCTCCAGTACACAGCCTGTCAGGCTGGAGCTCAAATCATTTTTAAGGAAGTCCCGTCTATCCAGGGTAATTCATTCTGGATTAATAATGAGCTCAAAGGTTTTATGATCAATATTTCAGTGGGAATGCAGCCGGTAGGCTGCAGCTGCACAATAATTTCCAGAGCTCCTGAATAATAAATGTCACCTCTTAACACACGCTTATCAGCATCTTTATTAACACTGTCGCTGCTCCTGAAAGGAGCCTTTTCTGTAATACAGGCAAACAGTATTTTCTTCACTGTGCTCTATCTCACCACTAGCATTAACACAGTGCATGAACAGAGACAGGGAGGCACGAGGGTGCAGTGGTTAGCATCACTGCCTCTCAGAGCTGGGGCCCTGGGTCCAATTCTTGGGGTGCTGTCTGTGTGGAGTCTGCGTGTTCCCCCCGCGTACGTGTGGATTTCCTCTGGGTGCCCTGGTCTTGTCCCACAGCTCAAAGCCCTGTTGGTGGGTTAATTGGCTTTGGGGAAAACTGGGCCTGGTGTGAGAGTGGAGCTGTCTGCGTCTGCGGGTGCCCTGTGATGGACTGGCGTCCCGTCCAGGATGTACCCCGCCTTGCGCCCGTTGCTTGCTGGGATAGACTCTGGCTCCCCTGTGACCCTGAATTGGATGGAGTGGTTAGAAAATGGACGGACAGACGAACAGAAATATGTGCTGAAACTGGAATTTCAAGTATGAAAGTGAGCAACAAACTCCGAGCACAAAGCTCTACCAGGAGCACTGCTGCTGTGTTTCTTCTGACCTGGGAGCAAGTTTCCCTCCTGACGATCCAGCCTCCTGTCACTGTGAAGCAGCATCGGGACTGTCCAGCAAAGGATTAATCTCCATTGTCATCACCATCATCACTCGCGGTGCCAGGCCGAAGCATGGAGCTGCGATGCGATCCGGCCCCGGTGACCGGGGGCTGTGGGTCACATGCAGGCAGCGATGGAGCTGCTCGGCTGGGGGATTCAAACAGAAACACAGCGCTGAGGTCTCGAGGAATCTGCTACGAGCGTCTGTCGGTCGTCAGGATTTTCCTCACGGAGAAGGAGGTCATTCTGATTTTCCGTGTTTGCAGGCACAATCAGCCACGCAAGGCAATACTTAGTGAACTGTGGTGTTCTAGTATTCTGGGTCTGACTATGTTCATGACCTGTGATTTGTCCCGGTGATTTTTCCAGCACTAATCAAGAGAAGGAGGCTGAATCAGAGCTGTTCGGCCCGAGGAGGGGGTCTGCCGAACGGGCTCTTCTCGTTTGTGACCTCTCCGGAGTCTGCGGGGAGCGGGCGCGGGTCTGGGCCTGCTGGTGGAGCGCCAGGGCTGGCCTGGGCTCGTGGTTCAAGGCCAGCGCACAGGGTGAGACTCACTGCTTCATGCTGCTGAGCGTGTTAGCGAACCCCAGCCTCCCTGGTGTTCCTGTGTGTGGACACCGTGGGCAGCCCGTCGTTTGTGTGGGGGGGGTGCTTTTATCTGAGGAGTGGAGACTGGTGCTGGGGCGGAGGGTGGGGTCTGCAGAAGCGGCAGATATTTTTGAAGAGCCCAGAAAGGACGGAGGACACAAGAGCTTATTCGACCTGTGCTCCTCCTGAACTCCCCCTCCTGTGCTCCTCCTGAACTCCCCCTCCTGTGCTGCTCCTGAGCTCCTGCCGTGAGAGGATGATGGGAAGTGTGTACTGTGACGTCAGGCAACAGCTCCGCACTGCTGCCGTGTTCCTGTGTGTCAGCCTGGTCACCCGTGAGGTGAATAATGGCTCTGACAGCCATAATCCCGCAGACTGGCTGTTGTTTCAGCTTTCTTGTGTCATCTTTATTCATCTCCTGCCCTTCGTAGCTCTGCCCAGTCATAAACTCTGTGTAGTTTATGCTAATAGGCAAAGCAAGGAAAAGCTACATCCTCAGCAGTAATGATATTCATTAAAAACTGTATCAAGGATCAATCTGCCTTGCTCTGCATCCTAGGCAGAAAATAGGCTTACGGAGTGTCGTCCCATATTGTATGAAGTATTTTAAAAATATTATTACAGAAGCAGAGCAGGTCAATGCGATGATATTCTTCAAGACAGTGCATAAGTTCATGTGAGACCAGCAGGGTATTTTTTGTCTTTGTTTGCTGTGTCACTCATGTACTGTACTGGTACAATGGAATTCTTACTGACAGAAAGTCTCTCGATTGTAAAAAGTGTAAAAACACGAAGTGCAGACAGTGCATCAAGACAATATACAAACAAACAGTAGACAATATATAAGTAAACATTTTGAATGTAAGCAATGCAGACAGTTTTGTGTCCCCTAAGTGTTTGAGTCTTCAGACAATAAGAGCACAAGTCCAAGTGTACAGTACTTCAGCTTCAGTGCATCAGGGCAGTTACAGTACAGCTGCCTTCAGGCCAGTTCAGAGTTCTTGTGCATTCTGGACAGTCATTTGCACTGTTACTCACTGGTTGAAGAATGCTAAATGCAGACAGTATCTGAATGCAATGCGTATGGACGGGTTTTTTTTCTATACTGTATCCTTGGCACAGCGCCGAACTGAGCTGCAGTGCGTCTGAACAAATATCCGTTTGGGTTATTGAATTTTTGTCGTGCACGTTAAATCACTCTAGGGCACTGCTCAAGGCTGTCAGACCTGACAGGCAATAAGTTCACAGAATATGATTTACTGTATTTCCAAAAGCTCCCGTCTGGTCATTATTCAGACAGAACACACCTACCGGTTCTGAGTAAACCTTTATTTTTCATGATAGAAAGACAGTTCTTCCCAAAACATTTAATTTTTTGGCCAGATAGTCCTTGCAGAATATGCTGAAGCCAGTTGTATTACGGCTGCTGGTATTCTTCAATACCAGTGAAGCGTCTCTTTACACAAAGGGTTGTGGGAGTCTGGAACAAGCTACCCAGCTGTGGTGGTGAAGCTGATATTCTGGCTTCTTTCAAGAAATGGATGGACTAGATCTTTGCATCAGTTAGCAATTAACTACTAGATAGGTCGAATGGGCTCCTCTTGTGTGAAGCTGTTCTTGCATTCTCTGTTCGCTTGTGCTTTAATTATCCAAATCTAATTGCACTGAGCACGAAATGCTTACATTTTGGAGGCAGTTTCTGTGCTGATGAAGTGTGGGTTGTGGCGAGTAATTCCCCTGGTTTCTACCCTGACCGGCTCTGTGTCGTACATGAAGCACTAGCGCCCTGAGGACGTGGTGCCTTTCAGTTCCGATCTGTGGAGCCGAAAAAGCGCAAAGGTCACTGAGAGGCCTGAGAGAAGAGCGGCGACGTTCTCACCAGTACTGCTCTTGCGGTTTGAAAATCCGCAGCCATTTTAACTGTAATAATCCCCACTGTCCGCTAGGGGGAAGTATAGTGTAAAAGGGCGCAGCCCGTTGGTGAGCTTGTGAAAAGAATGTCAGTTCGCGTGACTTTTGACTTTTTTTTATGCACCGCACAAATATTTTGTTAAAAAAAAACAGCAGTTAACATAACTCAAAGGCATATTTCTGTGACTCTGCCTTATGACGGCTGGGCTGATGAAATATTTTCATAATTCCAAATTCTCTGACCAATTCCCAATTCGCGAATCCCCTCTCTGCTGCTAGCGACCTGACTACCCTGACTACTTCCATAAAGTTCTGTGTATTTGTGGTTCCTTTTTTTTAAAAGAAGAAAATCATGATTACGGTGTTATGCTATTGCTTTCTGAATAAATATGCGTGTCCAGCGTTTCTTTTTGCACTCTTACGTCACGAAGCTATTCCCTTGTTCCCTGTTCGCCCACACAGGTGCATGTAAAACACGAAAGAACCGGAAGAACTTCTTTACACAAAGGATGGTGGGAGTGTGGAACAAGTGGCCCAGCCAAGATGTTGAAGCCTGTTGATACCCTGGCTTCTTTCACAGCTGGATAAGATCCTAGAATCTATTAGCTGCTAACAGCCGAACAAGGAGCACCGGCTGAACGCCCTCTGCCCGTTTGTGCCCTTTCTGAAGTTTTTTACTTGGTTAATTTGTTCGAAACATTAACAGTAAACAGCACCTTTCAGAGCTCACCGTATTTGCTCAGTGAGGTACAGGGTGTAATAAAGAAGGTGAACCATGCAGCAGAAATGTGGGTGTGAAGCTGACAGCCTAGTGGGAGGAAGCTCAATGAACCTGGAAAAGGCGAAAGTTGGAAAAGACCTGCAGGGAGGAATCAGGGGTCCCGGAGCAGAAGAGCTTTGGAAGGATGGGGACGAGGTCAGCAGAACGCTGGTCAAGTAAGCGCTGCTGCCTTTACAACTTGTGGGAATTGGGTTCGATTCAAGCCTGGGGCACCTTCCGTGTGAAGTCTGCATGTTCCCCATGCCTGGATTTTCACACGGAGCTGCAGTTTCTTCCCACCTTCCAAAGACCTGCTGGCGCGGTTGGTTTGCGCTCGTCAATTGAGCCTATGCAGATGTATGTGTGTGTATGTGTGTATCTGTGTGTATGTATTTGCGTGTGTGTGGTGCATGTGTGTGAGCGTGTGTATAGGTGTGTATGTGTAGTTACGTATATGTACGTACAGGCGTGTGTTTCTGCATGCCTGTGTGTGTATGTGTGTGTGCATGTAGTTGCATATGGGAATTTGTATGTGTAGGTGTGCATGTGTGTGAGCGTGTGTGTAGGTGTGCATGTGTGTGTGCATGTGTGTGGCTGTAGGTGTGTGTGTGTGAGTGTGTGTGTGTGAGTGTGTGTGGAGGTGTGTGTGAGTGTGTGGAGGTGTGTGTGAGTGTGTGTGGAGGTGTGAGTGTGTGTGAGTGTGTGTGGAGGTGTGTGTGGAGGTGTGTGTGTGCATTCGTGCATGTGGGTGCCTTGCAAGGCACAGCCGTCCTGCCTGTGGTGCCCTGTGTTCCTGGAGGAGCTCCAGGCTGTGGTGAATCCCTCCAGGAACAGGCCGCTCCCTGACAGGCAGTGAGCCAGACCTCACCTGCACAAGAAACAGGATGTCCTCACACTGAACACAGCTTGAAGACAACGCTGCTGCTCTGTCTCCTCGGGATTTCAGGTCGACTTGACAATGAGTGACTTTAGAAAAACGGAAAGCCCTTGAGCCTGTTGGAAATGCTGAAGTGCATAAACATTTCAAAATATGAGCCATTTCATTGCGGGCCGTTAGCTGTGGCAGACAGCCTCAAGACAAGCGATTATTTTGCAACGTAACGAATACAAATCTCGTGCGCGGGCAGAGAGAGAGGGAGGGTGACTCAGGGGTCCTGGCAGAGTTTCTGACAGGGCAGCCGCTGCGCTGAGTCACTGCAGGCCTGCAGCAGCTGGAGCGCCCGGGGCTGTCTCCTGGACCGCTGGCTGCACCGGGCTCGGGCAGAACCTGCGGGCTGGCTGGCTGGCTCTTTCTCTCAGATACGACCAAACTGGGACATGTCTTACCAAATCGGCCGAACTTCATTCACTCCCAGTGTCGCGTCCCCTGTCTGTCCCAGACACTTTGAGTGTCTTTGAAGGCTTAGTCAAGCTCATAAGAAGAACGTAAGAAAGGTGAGAAATGTGAGGCCCTTGAGCTCATTGGGCGCCTAGGGTATCGGCTTCAAAAACAAGGCTGGGCAGCGTGTTCCAGACACCCACAACCCGCATGGTGAAGAATTGGTTGTCCTGAAGTAACCCTGAGGCAACTCTGTGCTCCACCAGCAATGTGTCACACCAGCTTGAGAAGAATCGTGGGCTGGATTTTTAAGACAGATTGCCCATACTGCTCCCAGGCAGAGGGAGGAGCGCGGGCAGGCGGCAGGCTGGAGCTGGAAGTGCGTTTCAGATTGAAAACGGGGAGTGTGTTGGTGCAAGGAGTTGTGGGAGTCTGGAACGGGCTGCCCTGCTGTGCTGTTGAATGAGGCCCTGGCTTTTTTCAAGACACAGGTGGACGAGACCCTTTGAAAAATTAGCTACTAACGACCAAACGGGCTGGATATGCAGAAAGACCCCGTCTCGTTTGTAAGCATTGCGACTATGTCAGTTCTGAAGGGCCTCAGTGCAGGTCCACAGGGCCACAGGGCCACAGCCGCACGGCAGCAGGCTGGCAGCGCACAGCTGGAGTCTCCTCTCCGCCGGGCGAGTGGCCTCGGCCCTCCTGCGCCGCGGAGGCAGGTGTGTGGTTCCAGCCAGCTGCACTTCCAGGGCCCAGGTCTCTGGAGACACGGCTCAGTAGTTAGATGAGCTGGGGTCTGTGGGGACAGATCTCCCAGGATCCCAGCAAACGGCACGACAACAGAGCCGGATCAGGAAGGTCAGCTGAGCTCCCGGTGGCTATGAGTTCACATTGATGACTCACGGCTGTACTGCCCAGCACAGTTCAAACTGCATCATCAAGTGTGCCGATGACACGACAGGGGTGGGCCTCATTAGCAACAACGATGAGTCGCCATACAGAGAGGAGGTGGAGCAGCTAGTGGACTGGTGCACAAACAGCAACCTCTCTCTCAATGTAAACAAAACAAAAGACTTCAGGAGGGCCCGCGCTGATCACTCCCCACTGTACATCAACGGCTCCCCTGTGGAGACAGTTAGCAGCACCAAGGTCCTTGGTGTACACGATACAGATGCCCTCACTCGGTCCCTCAATACCACCTCCCTAGCCAAGAAAGCACAGCAGCGTCTCTATTTCCTGAGGAGGGCAAACCTTCCCCTGCCCATTCTTACCACTCTCTACAGAAACAGCACTGAGAGCACCTTGACCAGCTGTGTCACTGTTTGCTTTGGGAATTGCAACGCTTCGGACCGCAAGACCTGCAACGAATTGTGGAAACAGCTGAAAACATCATTGGAGCCTCCCTCCCTTCCATTTCTGTCACCTGTCACAAAGGCTGCAGCCACAGGGCCTCCAGTATAGTAGAGGACCCCTCCCGCCCCTCCCATAAACTCTTTGCCCTCCTACCATCTGGGAAAAGATACCAGACTCTGTAACAGCTTCTTCCCGCAGGCTGTCAGGCTCCTCAATTCCAGAAACAGAGTTTAAATCCCCCCAGTGTGTTGTGCATATTGTGTTATGTATTTGCCTTGTAATTTGCACTATCTGCACGTTGCACTATGTGTATCCTGTCTACAATGTCTGTGTCAGTGTCCTGTCTGTATTTGCACCGTGGACCAGGAGGAAATGCACATGGCTGGAAAGACAAATAAACGTGAACTTGAACTGCGGTCGCCTGGCTGCTCCGAGCTGGCTGACACCTGCGTGTAGAAAGGGTGATATAAGAGTGTGGCCTTGGCATCTCACACGTGGCAAAGAGACCCGGCCGCATGTGACGATGGGCGTGTTCCTCACTCTGACCAGAGTCTGTCCTGGGCTCTCCGGAGGGAGGGAGGGAGCTCGCCACCCTGCCACCACATCAGACAGCAGCCATGACCATGACAATGGGAATTGTCAGCAGAGACCGCAAAGCAAAACCCAGAGCTAGGTTAGGGGGTTTGCAGACACGTTCAGCCTCCTGAGCTGATACTTGCTAGAAGCACCTTCGGGAGAATTACCTTCGGGGCCTTTTTGGATGAGTCTCTAACAACCTTGCCGGCTGGGATGGGACAGTTTTTGCCAGCTGTCCTTTGCAGGCTTGCTTGAATTGCTGGGGGATAGTTGATACACAGCACTTTTCAATTGTTGGTGTAATTCAACAAAATAGTATGTCAAAGGAAAGGGTGAATACTTTTGCACGGCATAGCGTATGGTATGTTCTAACAGGAGTGACTCGTGTTCTTCAGGTAATGGGAATGCGCAGTGCATAGACTGTTCTATGATTCCTGAGGATTGTAAGGCAGTAGCATACCAGGCCCTTTCTTTAACACGCTGAGCTTGTGTGGTGCACGTACCTCAGGTGCATTTGCTGAAGGCAACAGCAGACCTGGCTATTATGTCAGTTCAGACCATCTCCAGGGTTTACCGGCGACGCTCTGTGGATGGAAGAAAGCCACAGGAAGCACAATTCAGGCCAAGAGGAGCTACTGACCCAAGGGAGCCGGTTGTCCGTGTGAGATGACCCTGAGCGGACCCGCACCCCCACAGCCACCTGGAGGTCTGGTGCTTCCCAGCGGGAGCTGCTGCCGCAGGGGCATCCTCTTGCCATCAGAGTATCTTCGAACATTGTCTTAGAGCACATGTCAAGTCGCATTGCGCCACGCCTTCTCTTAAAGACCGCTCAGCATTTTACTTCCTGGACCATCAGTGTGGCTGGGCAGAGCAGTCCGAAGCCTCCGACTTCACGTGCCGTAAAGGAGAGGGGTCCGTCTGCTCGGATCATGATGTATTTCCCGGGATCATTCTTTGTCTGCCACCTCTCTCCCTCGTGAAAAGAGGGGTGAGATCACCAGACCGGCAGGCAGACCTGCTCAGGTGGGGGTCTTTTCCAAATACACTTCTCCTGAAAAGGCAAATTGAGCTTGAGGGATCAGAACATTTTATCTAATTGCTTTAACCTTTTTTCCTCCATATGGGCCCCCGTTCTGCGGCGCACTTGCAGTGATGAATCATCAGTATCTGCACTTTCCATTCTGCAGCTCTGCTTTCTCGGCCCCTCTGGTTGTGGAGCAGGTGTTATGAATCAGAGCACAGGCCTCGAGACATATGGCCAAGTAAATGTGCTCTGATTCACAACCAAGTCTGTGGCGAGAGTGCACCGAAGATCATACAAGCCAAGAAAGGTATGAGTTATAGAAGTAACGCCGCGTGCCCCCACCCCCAGCGGGGGCAGCCGTAGCACACAATGTGCATGAGGAAGTGCTAGGATGCAGTATACTGGGTCAGTTTTTCGGGGAATGGCCAAGGATAAACCTCACACACGTGTGTAATGGCATTTACCGGGACATCAAAACAGACGTTTTCTTCTTTAACTGTGGAATAGCTGTTCATAAGGCTCTTTATACCCACCAAGCGGTACGGAGTCTCCAACTGGCTGATCAGCTCCGCTCACCTGTGTGGCCTGTGTGACTCACTGTACCTTTGTGGTGGCAACTAGGACCATGCGGTCCTGTCAAGTCTCCACACATCTGATATTCTGCATGCTCTGAGGGTTTATGTGTATCTTACTGATGCCGCCGCCAGCCTGGGCGAGCCCAGAGGCTGCCTCTGTGAGGGATTCTCGCACAGCACAAGCTCACGGTGCACCTGCTCCCGCTGCGCGCGGATGGCCGAAGGAATCCTGCTCACTGTCAGCTGGTGACACAGCTCAGGCATCCATTGGTGATGTCCGGTCTATCAGTCTCGACTGGTAGATTGATGATGTCTGGACTATAGATCTTCACCTGCAAGCTCCCCGGGCAAGTCCCTTTACTACTGACAACATTCACAACAACCTGGGCGTCTCTCCTGGCGTGTCCAGTTGAAGCCACCAGCTGTGATACTGTAGTGGCCCAAATCCTGTCCCAGGCTCCCTTCACCAAACGTCGGAGTCAGAGAGTCAGAGACGCGGTCACCCATCAGACTTCTTCAGAGTGAACAGTGGAACTCTAGTCAGAGGACACACATAGAAACTACACGGAAGTGTACTTTAAACCGAGAACAGGAGGCACTTCTTTACCCAAAGAGTTGTGGGAGTCTGGAACAAGCTGCCCAGCCATGTGGTCGAAGCCGATACTCTGACTTCTTTCAAGGAAAGGATGGATAAGATCCCTGGATTAATGCGTTGCTAACAACCCGATGTGTTAGATGGATGAACAGCTCCCCTCCTTTGTAGTCTTTTTTATGTTCTTACTGTACTGTATGTTTCATGACCCAGCCCATCTCTGACGGCTTTTATTTCCAGACGTTACAAGAGCATAAATTGACAGAGATGTCTGGAATTGCTGATGAGCGCAGTGGAACAGGAAATAAAGCAAATCACACACGGACAGCAGCACGTGCCACTAGAAACAGTGTGGTGAGCGAAGCAGTTCTGTTCATTTTCCGCAGGGGGACACAGAGGAAGGAGAGAAATAGGCCAGGCACCTAGGGGACTGAAGCCCAGCATGAGAGACGTCGAATTCGCAAAATATTTTTCGCACTAACAGGGGCGAAAGAGGGAGCTGTAGACACAGGCATCTCCCAGCGTGAACGACTAGGGCTGCATCCGCAGGTCACCAGGAATCATGTTCGGGGTCTGCACTCATCGCCGGACGTGCGGCTCCCCCCTGTCCTGCTGCATCCCCCTTTTCCACACAGAACAGGCAGGAAAACACCGCAGGACACCCTCAAGGAGAGGCGGTCGCACTCTCTCCTGGTCCGGGCGTTCCTGCTGGAGATAACGCAACCCGCAGATGGGTTGTAAACTGGTCCAACCCCGAAAAACCTCAGGAAGATGAAACTTTTCACAAGACCCCCGCAGAGAGGGGATCGAGCAGGAAGGAGCTGGGGGCTGGGGGCCTTGTTTTTTCTTGTTGTACAACACAATACCATGGAGCTGGCTGTCCTCAGAGGAGCTCGGTACAATATAGAGCGCTTTTGTAACAGCCTGAACCTGAGCTGCCAAGTGGCCTGAATGCCTGTTAATGTTATTGTGTCAACCCCCCCACCCCCCTCCCCAGACACCAGGCCTGTCATCCTGCTCACTGACGGGCGACAGGCCCAGCTCCTGCTCTGCTCCCCCTGGGGGGAGGACAGGGGAGTTTTCCCACTTTGCCGGCAGCTTTCCTGCCTCCAGAGTAAACGCGCAAGACGGCGGTGGTAATGCGTCGGGGGCGGGGTGGAGGGGCACAACCAGATCTCGTGAGAAAGCTGGTGCTGCAGCATCGCGGGACGGAGAACCCACGGGGAAGAATAATTCGGATAGATTCTGTACAGCTCTGCTGGGGCACGCAGCACACTTGAGCAATAGAAAAGATAATTCACGGATCAGGCAGCAAAAAAGTCACTAAACATGAGCAGTGGATAAGAGCACGCTGTAGGAATTCAAGCAGACCGTAGCCATTAGAGCTTACATTTTTACCTTTCACAGCAGGACTAGATAAAAAATGTATTTCTGGGGTAGTTATTGGTTTTTCAGTAAACCAGCAGGGCATGCCAGGTAAATATTGCGTCGTGCTTCATTGTGTGCATGTGTTCTGGAATACGAATCCCTTCTTATTCAGATCCCCCGCACAATTTCATCTTGCTCTGCACTCAACAACGCAGATTAGATTGGAAATTAAAGTCTGCGTGCTCAGGCAACTGTCTGTCTTGGAGTTTTATTTGCCACTGGTCAGAAAGTGCAGTATACTGTGTGTTCTAATCAGAGCCCAGCAACCAAATCCCCAGAAGTGATTTAGGATTTTGGCGTCTTTTCCCCTAGTATTATCAAGAGATAAGCTGTCTTTTTATTTAATTTTGTAGATGCAAGCATAAAAAATATAAAACCCTCTGTGTAATAAAGTGTGGCCTGGACCATGGTGCCTTGCAACACTGAAAAGGAAAAGATTTTCTGAAAGAAACGAAAACGGCCTGTCGCTCTGGCTCTGTGCAGAAGCAAATTATACTCGTGTTTCTCAGCCGCTGTGATGCTGTCCTATGGTACTGTAACAGTGCTGGTGAGAGCCTGCAAGACTGCAAACCACAAAAGAATGGATTTGTCTCTTGAGGCTTTAGGTAGTTGGGAGTGTTTCTGATCAGATGAATAAGCTGCAGTCTTCACTTGATCAGAAGAAAGGTCTGCCCTGGGTGGCATCACTGGCAGGTCATACACATCCGACTGCCCACCGGCTCGATGCAGTTGTTGCCCGTTCTTCATGTCAGACTGGCTCAAGATGTCTCAGGGCGCTTGTGAACTGCTTATGGACAGCAGTCTTCAAGTCAGGGCTTCACCTGGGCCTGATTTAAGACATCAGTTTACAAAGCAAACTTTGAGCCCAGACCTGGAACCAAGAATAATGAGCAAGCCCATAAATACTGGGACACCAAGGTCACTGTGCGCCTTGACGAGAGGCTCTCTATAGTGCAGGGAATTCAGTGTTATTAGACATGTTCTTTCACAATCGTCCCATTCAATTCAAGTTCGTTTCATTTATTTTGAAACCATATTTATATTAGTTTTATTCCACAGTTTTATGAATATGTCAGAATTACCCTTCCTGGACGGTGAGGGGGTCGGCCCATTGCTCCCAGTGATACTGATGCAAAAACAGCTCCTGGAATTGTCATCTGGTTATCAGCTTGGGGGTCAGCGATTGACCTTGAGCTTCTCTGTTAGGTTTGAAAGCAGCTGGAGTGACCCCCTTGACTGGCCAGTCATGCCACCACACACCTGTCACCACCAGCTGACAGCTCGCCCTGCGGAAAGGCAGTGTGATGTAAGCTGGGCGACAGCACTGTAAATCCTATTTGCGGGAACCGTACCAGTTAAGTCTCTTACTGCAGTAGCAGTCTGTCGCTTCCTCACCCCACTTGCAAAACAAGGTGGCAGGGCTGGTCAGAATTCTTCCTGTGACACAGCAATGCAGCCTCACAATTTCATGTCTAGAAAACCTCCCTCATGCCTGCTCCTGCTCCCGCACAACAACAAAACACGTGTACAGGCAGTGATGTTGTCCCTCCTGAGAGTTTTAAAGATACAGTAGGTAAAGCACCTCTTCTAAATGAGACAAAAAGGAAAAATTAAAGTTGTTTCACTTTTTCACTTTAAACCACCAAAAGGTTCTTAACTGCAATGCATGTGAAAAAAAATCATTCTAGTTTATGTACTTATGGCTACTCTTGAAACGCCTTTTTCAAACCTTCAGATTGGCACTCTGAAAATCATGGGGCAAGAGCAAGGCTCTCAGATTCCCCCAGAACAGGATAACAAGGCTTTTTGAGCAGAAACTTGTGGGCTGACAATTTTGCTTCTCACAGTGAGCTCCTGGTTCTTCAGGGGTTACCAGAAACTAGTCTGTCATTCCCCTGGAATCCCATCAATGATGCCTAAAAAATGAAGTGGCATGTGCAGCCCTGCTCTTTGAAGAGCCAGAAAATCTGCTTGCGGGAGAGTGGCAGGAGGTGAGGTGGGGATTAGGCCTGGATCTTTGAGATGCCTGAGAGATCGCCGGTGGGACTCGCACAGCGCCCCTGTACTTCCTGTGCCACCCAGAACACGTGGCTTCAGGGCTGCTGCATAGGCAGAGCCTCCTGATGGTGACCAGGATGTACTCAGTGATGTAGATAATAACGTAGAGATTGCACCTCCGAGAATCAAGTTAATAGAATAACAGAATAATAAAAAGTAGAATCTCCAGATACCACCCTTTAAAGGCTGTACAAGAATCTTGAATACCCTAGAGTGATGCAGCTGCCAAACTGCAGAAAAGCCAGATCAAAGGAGCACATTTGCAGCTGTGACGGAGTTAATTTCATTAGCCTTCTTGATCGTTACAGAATGGGGATTCCAAATGAGAGCTAGGGGATATTGATGAGATCAAATGAGATATTTGATGTGGAGCACAAACATGTAAGTCCATCAGGAAGGTCCAAGCGCATTTCTGCCCACCACACTTTGTATACCTGTGTAAATGATAATAACAAGGGAATGCACATTTCTTCTAGTCATAATGAGTGCTGCTGTAATGGAGATTAGAGCATTTTGTGCGGTACTAAGAGTTGTAACACATTTCTAACTGGAATGTAGTTTGTTCAGATATATGACTTTGCAATGATAGTGCTGTATATGAAAAGTTAATTAATTCTGTTTGTGTAGCCTGAATGGATCAGTGACTCACTACCACCCTTTTGTTTGATGTTTATTGTTTTTTTATATTTATAATGTGCAATACAACTTTTTGTGTACTGTTCTGTTTTTTGTATATTCTGTACTGTGAGCAACTTTTTTTTAGTGCACTTCTCACTGACTGTACTGACGGTATTGTATGTATTGTTGTATTGTTTCGTTACACTGTGCTGTGTTGACTGTACTAAGCTGCTGTTGCACTGCAATTTCCCTCACGGGATCAATAAAGTATCTATCTTATGCTATTGCTACCTGCATGTGATACTCTGCACAAGTCTACATTAAATGTCATCTAACAAGTGTTTGCCCAGTCTTGAAGTTCTTCTAAATCTTTTTGAATAAGAGCAACACAGAAATCTAAAAAGCTGTGTTGCCAAAGTTCATACTTCTGATTCTAGAACAGAAAAGGCTGGATGAGATACTTGGATCAATTAGCTACTAAAAACCAAATGGGCTGAACATCTTCCTCCCAGACTTTGTTTGCTTTCATTCTCCTTTGTGTAAAGATCTGCCTCCTGGTCTCTGTTTTATATGTGCTCTTCGCAGTTTCCGCTAGCATACTCTGTTTTGTGCGTCACTGTTGATCTTGAAACAGTCCACTGGGATGCCTTTATCAGTGCCTTTGATGGTTTTGAATACTTGGCTCAATTCAAGTCTTGCTTGTTGTTTCTGATCAAAACTTAAAAGATTCGTTTCAGCCTGTCAGTGCACTGATTCTAGAGCTGCAATATCTTTTTAGGAGCATGGCAAACAAAACTGTTTACAGCATTCCAAATGAGGTCCTGCTATGATTTGTACAATTGCAACATACTGTAACACCTCATAGGCTGGTGTGCACTGCACGCAGCACAGGGCACTGAACACCCCCATCGGGCTGGTGTACACACCACAGGGCACTGAACACCCCCGTCTGGCTGGTGCACGCAGCACAGGGCACTGAAGCCCGTGTCAGGATGGTGTACACACAGCACAGGGCACCGAACACCCCCGTCAGGCTGGTGTGCACACAGCACAGGGCACTGAACACAGCTGTCAGGTTGGTGTGCACGCAGCACAGGGCACCGAACACCCCCATCAGGCTGGTGTGCATGCAGCACAGGGCACTGAACACCCCTGTCAGGCTGGTGTGCACACAGCACAAAGCACCGAACACCCCCATCAGGCTGGTGTGCATGCAGCACAGAGCACCAGACACCCCCGTCAGGCTGGTGTGCATACAGCACAGAGCACCAGACACCCCCGTCAGGCTGGTGTGCATACAGCACAGGGCACCAAACACCCCTGTCAGGCTGGTGTGCATGCAGCACAGAGCACCAGACACCCCCGTCAGGCTGGTGTGCATACAGCACAGGGCACCAAACACCCCTGTCAGGCTGGTGTGCATGCAGCACAAAGCACCGAACACCCCCGTCAGGCTGGTGTGCATGCAGCACAGAGCACCAGACACCCCCGTCAGGCTGGTGTGCATACAGCACAGAGCACCAGACACCCCCGTCAGGCTGGTGTGCATACAGCACAGGGCACCAAACACCCCTGTCAGGCTGGTGTGCATGCAGCACAGAGCACCAGACACCCCCGTCAGGCTGGTGTGCATACAGCACAGGGCACTGAACACCCCTGTCAGGCTGGTGTGCACACAGCACAAAGCACCGAACACCCCCGTCAGGCTGGTGTGCATGCAGCACAGAGCACCAGACACCCCCGTCAGGCTGGTGTGCATACAGCACAGAGCACCAGACACCCCCGTCAGGCTGGTGTGCATACAGCACAGGGCACCAAACACCCCTGTCAGGCTGGTGTGCATGCAGCACAAAGCACCGAACACCCCCATCAGGCTGGTGTGCATACAGCACAGAGCACCAGACACCCCCGTCAGGCTGGTGTGCATACAGCACAGGGCACCAAACACCCCTGTCAGGCTGGTGTGCATGCAGCACAGAGCACCAGACACAGCTGTCAGGTTTGTGTGCACGCAGCACAGGGCACTGAACACCCCCGTCAGGCTGGTGTGCATACAGCACAGGGCACTGAACACCCCCGTCAGGTTTGTGTGCGCACAGCACAGATTCCTGAGGGGAATCCCTGGCTGGTCTCTGGTCCTCGGTGGAGGCTGGTTTGTCAGATAGCTCATCTGCCAGAGATTTCCCTCCGTCCAGATGGCAGAGACGAGGTCAGGCTGGAAGCTCGAGCATTCCTACATAACAGAAAACCAGTGGTTATTATATCCTGCTATTTCCTGTTGGCAGTCTAAATTGATCCCAAATGTTATCCCTGTGCAGTTTGGAGCGCTGTTCTCCCACTGCGAGCTGCAATTTGTCAGTCTTGCCTCTTATAGATTGCCACTGTGCTCTGTGCAATAATCCACACATGTAATTTCATTTTGCATCGGAGGAACCTCCTGATCAGATTAAATGATGAGGGCGGCTGGAACATCCTAGGAGGGGAGACAGGAAAATGGATTCTCATCTCTTCTGGAGAGGGCTCCAACCGTCTGAGGATGTGAGGCGAGATTGCAGCTTTAAAGTGAACGTCACCCTTGCAACACAGACTGCACTGGGGTGAAATAAAACAGAGTCTTTATCAGATGAGAATGCCTGGAGGATACTCTCTTTCTTTTTGAGGTATTAACAGAAGGCCAGGCCCCTTTATCTGCTGTGGACAAGGGTTTAAACACTCAGGCACGAACACTGCCATAATCACCAGCTGGCTTGGTCATTTAGGAGGTCAGGAGATTAGTCACTATTTCATGAAATGTAATAAATACAGTTTGTTAAACCATTCTTAATGATCAGTTATATCACCACAATGCTGTAGTGAATTCACTCAATGAAAGACACAGAGGAGAGCAGAGTGATGAAGCCAGTTCAGAGATGGGGATTATTAAGAGGCCATGATTGGTAAAGGCCAGGGGGAAATTTGGCCAGGACACCAGGGGTAACAGCCCTACTCTTTTCAAGAAACTCCCTGGCATTTTTAATGAGTCAGGACCTTGGTTTTACGTCTCATCCGAAGGACGGCACCTTTTTACAGTCTAGTGTCCCCATCACTATATGAGGCATTAGGACCCCACACAGACCACAGGGTGAGCGCCCCCTACAGGCCTCACTAACACCTCCTCCAGCAGCAATTAGCTTCCCCAGGAGGTCTCCCCTCCAGGTACTGACCAGGAGTTTTTAATTTCAGCAGCGAGTTGTCTGTGGGATGTCCACACCAGACCAGAGCTCAGCCCAGCATGAGAGTCAGAAGTCAGTGTCCCAGGCAACTTGTTTTCCTCCTTTCCATAGTCCAGATCAGGGCAAGGAAGCCTTCCTACAAACACACAACCTTTGTGTTTTTTTAATTAAGGGGGTAGAAAAACCAGAACATACTCAACACAAATATAATCTTGTATAGATGTAATAACTCACAGGGCACACACATCTATGCTGCAGATGGTACTGTTGTTGTGGTGGCTGCTTTCTAAAACAAGCTCTCGCTGTCCACAGCTGGCGGAATTGATTGTCTCTGGCTCTTTGAGCCTGCTGTGGAGATGGTACGAGATTGATTCGAGTCTCTTTTAATACAACGCCCTCTCTGTCGTTATCAGTGCCCAGACCCGTGCCCTTTAACAATGGCAAAATTATGTTAAAAATGCTCAACTGTGTTCAGACAAAATGGCCTTGTTTTTGTTTCAGCAGGAGCCTATCAAATGCCTTTGTTTCTGCATTCACTCCTACAGACTCCGGAATCAATGGACTTTTATTCTCCATTCGGGACCAAGGATGTCCACAGGGATTTTAACGATAAGTGTTCATTTACCCCCGGCAGCTGACTCTGAATTACCTGCTCTTCCACATTGCCTGCTGGGAAGTGAGCGATTGGTACAATCTCCTATATGCAATCTGATCAGAACCAGTGACTTAGAAGAAAAACATGAGCTTTAACATTTTAGTTAAATATTTCCAACCTCTGCTGCATAACAACTATAAGAAAGGCTCTAGAGTAAAGAGGTGATCTCTCAGACTCAAACAAAGGTCAAATTCAGTGCAATGAAGACTTAATGCCTCTTTTAACCCTTATAAGGCTGCAGCCTGCTGAAATCCAGTCAGACCTGATCGGTTGTTAAACTGGAGAAACTGCTTACATTGAGCTGAGGGCCCTCCCAGACCACACACAGCATGGCACAACATACTTCTTACTGACTTCCTCTTTCATAGACACAGAAAGAAACAAACTGTTAATAGGACTTTCTTTGGAAGGTGCCAAGCTGTCACTATCCCAGAATAAACTGTTGGTGACCTACCTGCTCATAGCACAACTCACACTCCACAGAAAACAGGCCATTTCAACCTAATAAAAATGAATACAGTTCTGCTCTTAAAAGGTAAAGGCCAAAACAGTTTAATAGATAGATGCTTTATTGCAGATTGTAAATTCTTATAAAAATAATAGAGACATCCCAATTGTGCAGCAGTCATGACCATTTGGCGCACACTAATTGGTATATGCACTTTTTTTTCACTGTGGTTTGTTTTTTTTTTAGACCAGCTAAACACAGGAGTTTGGCTACTCTTCTTGGGAGGCGGATTCAATTGGCCAAGAAGAGTCGTGTTTCATTCAGGACCTCTGCCTGCCTGTCATGCCCAGTTTCTCCACTAGAAATGGGTTTCTGCCAAGGCGCAGGACGAAGAGGCTGTTTCCTCAGGCAGGTCAAGGGGAAGCCCGTCGCATCCCTCTGTAGTGTGTATATGAGCCTTGCTGTAGTAATGACTGCATCAGAAAAAGACTGCAGCAGTCTGGTCTGTTTTAGAGTAGCAGGAGGGCAGGAGAGTTCGGAGAGGGGCTTGCCTCTGGAGGAGCAGGGCGAGGAGGGCACGAGGCTGAAAGTGTTCCAGCACCACTCAGTCTGCCAGGGCTGAGCGCTCTTCCACCTGCCACGGTCCTCTCCTCTACAGACCACGACATCCAACACTCAAGAAGGCTACAGTAGAAGAATTCTTTGTATTTGCCCAGGGCTTCTCCTCTCGAATGATCCCAAAGTGCTTTTCAGCCAGAATGGGGTCCCCCCTTCACCCGCCACTGAGGTGCAGCCCCCACCTGGGCAACCCCGGGCAGCCGTTCGGCACCGGCACACTGGGGGGAGGAGTGTGCCATTGCCTTACCAGTCAGAATACGGGGAGCACTGACTGGGAATGAAGGAGACTGGAGATCCTATGACACTGTTTAAAAGAGTAAGAAATGCATAAATGGATCTTCAATGGCAAAGAAGTCATTTCTACTACAGCACAGTGTGCCCAGTCACCCTGCTGGAGCACTGGTATGGAAGTTCTGGTCTGGGTGGAGAAGAACCGGTCTCTGCAGCTGGTCCAGCACCATTTATAGCAGAAACTGTTTTTTGCCTGGAGGTCTGCTGCGCCAGTACTGACCAGCCCTGAGGCAGTAGAAACTGACACAAATTAAGAGCATCCCTAAACAGAATATCAGCCGTAAAAGTATTGTTACCAGGAAAACATGTTTAAGGTTTTTCCTTTTTCAGTGGTTAAACCTCTCCAATACACTGGCAAAAGCATGAAACTGAACGGAAATTTTTTTCATGGAGTTGTTCTGCTTTTGTTTTAGTGTTGCCCAGAGCAAGAATACTTTTACGCTTGTAAAATGCAACTTTGAGTGTTGATCATAAAATGCTCATAACATCTTTTGAGCTCAAAGCAAACTGACAGTGTGCCTTTGAAAACAGAACACATTTCACACCAGTCTGTTCACAACTGCACCATTGATGAGGTGTACAATTTATGATCATCCATCATAATGCATATGAATCTTTCTGGCACAGTCATGATCAATGCCATAGATAGCTGTGGCAGTAACAGCTTCCTCTTTTCAATTAGTTCTATTCTAAACCATGATATATTGCGAGTATCACAAGAACACCAGACTTCATGCAAACAGCCCTACACAAAACAGCATCAACCTGAAGTGGACTAATCTTTAACAAAGAGCATAAAACAATAAAGGGGAAGTCAAGGAGCAGAGCTCAGTGTTAGGAACTGTTCACAAAAACTTGATCATCTATTCCTGGGAACTCCTTTCTTCTGGAAGAGCAGCATTCTGTTCCAAGATCAAAGGGCTAGTTTCTTTATACAGATGATGTGAGCTGCATGATAATTCCATTTGATAAAACAGTGTGGATCATTGTCAGCTCAGAAACCAGTCCTGCGGTCTTCACCCACGCTGGATGAAGGGACAATGAAATATTTGGTTTGTTTTCCATGTCATGTGTTCGATGTTTCTGTTGCCACAGGGACTCCAGACTGTTGCGTAAGGAAACCGCAGCACCTGCTTCAGCTGGCGTCTTGCATTGCGAGGCGAAACCGAGCAGCTTTCTGAGTTTCTCACGGCCACTGCGACAGAAAAAACAGACAAGAACGAGCACGTGCTGCTAACGACAGAGCCGTTCTGCCCAGGCGAGCATGCCAGGATCGTTGTGGCTGTTTGTGCACAGCCTATTGCGCAGCCTTAAGGAAGCTCAAATAAAAAAGAAACATCCTTTCTCTTCAGTAATGGAGGGAGCTGCCATTGATAAAAACCGCCAGCCTTCACTGTGGAGATAATGCACCTGTGACACAATGCCAAGCACAAAGCAGAGGAGACACAAACACACCACTGTCTTCTAAAGCCTGGCCGTGCATGTCGTGTGAGGTTGGATGGATGCAGATACTTGAGCAGGACAGTGGTCTCAGTATTACAAGAGTGAATCCCAGACAGCCCTGATGTTTTATTGACCGAAGAGGATTGGTCATGCTCATTTTGTAAAAATCAGGTTTCTGTCATATCCACATCTGATAAGACGTGAGAAATGAAAGATAAAGTAAAAGGAAATGTGAGATGAATAACCACAGGTTTGCTCTTGGAAGGTACGAAGTGATGTGCCGAATGTGGGAGACAGCATTCAACATGGACAACCCAAAAGACTGATTGCTGCTTGTAACTCCCACAGGAGAGCAGCAGGTACAGTTAAAGGGAGCAATTAAGAGCTCTGTAGAGATACTGGAAATAGCCTTCAAAGAGCTCTGAGTCCTAAAACAAACCAGCTCCACAAGAGATCAGTCTCCTCTAGCACTCTGGAAAAAGGGTGTGTGCTTGCTGGATGTTGGGGCAGCACTATTAGAAATGAAAGGACAAAGCCTCCCAGGTGGAGACTGCACCCCTCCCACCTTATCTGAGACAAGACGGAGCACGCTCCAGGCAGCACATTCACACAGGCTGCTGCAACTGTTAAAGGTGCCTCTGAGAGATCAGCTCTTTTTCAGACAATAGCTTCCTTATCTCACTCACGATGTCTGGTCTGCAGCTGGGCTGCTGTTGGTGTCATCCTTCTTCCTGTCCTTCATCACCAATGTCTCCCTCATGGTTATCGCTGCTGCGCGCCCGCAGGTCTTTAAAGAGTCTTCAGAGCTGTGGTGCCGAACCTCCTGTCCTGTGTGACTGAAATCCACTGGAAGTGCAATATGGAAGGAGTGCAGGGGGAATCTGGGGCCTGTGATGTGCGTTCTGAAACCGAACAGCCAACACTGATGAGTCAACCTGCTTTCTGGAGAATCCCAGCCTTTTCCAAAACCTCCAATGAGGTGAAGTGCCTCCCTTCCCCTCTGCCTGTTTTAAAACAGCACACGTGCAAGGTGAGGGCTGTCCTCCGCTGGCTCAGACAAACTGAAGGAAAAGGTCTGGGCACTTCGCACTAAAACTCTTGGGGTTTGCATAAACACACTTGTAATATGAAGCAAGGCTGGATTTGTCTGGGACCATCTGGCCCAGTACAATGCCATAAGCCCTCAGCTGCACTGTCATTACAGTACATCAGCTGTCAGGAAGCTCTCGGGCTTGACTTGAGGTTAGAAGGAAATCCATACTGCTGTAGTGAAAGACTTCGGCCCTCAGCAGCTCCTGGCGCCCTGACGCAGAACCAGCTCTGCAGTGGATGGACACACCTGTAGCGGTCCCCCGAGGAGCCCCATCCCTGCACCGTGACCGCCGGGAGCTCAGGGTACACTGAGCACACAGACGTGAAAGAGAGTTTGCCCATCTGGAGGAGGGAGGGTTGGAGGTTTGTTTCAAAACGACAGCACAGACCGTCAGGGTTCATCTTGTGAAGCAGACCCAGCAGATCACAACCCTCCCCACGGCGTGTCGGTTTCGTTTAGTCCAACCGATCTCATTGTTCATTGTCTTTCAAATTCATTGACCGAACGTCAGCCTCTACTGGTTGATCTTTTCTTGTACTTCCCTGCAGCCCCTCAGGGACTGGCAAACGGGAGATTTCAAATATCGGTCACACCTTAATACTGTAACGCTTACGGCCGACAGGCACTGTGTAAGAGCCGGCTTACCAGAGCAGGTGACGTCACCGCCCTTCCCAGTGATAGCAGGACCACAGCCCCTGGGCGGTAGAGAGATCTCTCTTTAGCTCACCGGGCTGGGCCCCTGCTGAGTGACGCGGGAGTCCCGGGTTCGAGCCCCGGACGGTGTGGGGCCGACCTAATGCGGCAAGGGCGCCCGCCTGAGCCCCCGTTGCGTTACAATATCAAGGACAAAAAACAACTGATGGGTTTTTAAAATTATTGAGTTAATTATGGGTACGATTAGACCACTGGGAGTCTGATAGTTTGGCATTTTTCATTAGAGGCTGTATCGTCTGTAGAGGACGATAGTGCTTCAGGACAGATGTCTCACGTCTGGCTGTTGGCAAGAGTGGTCTGGTTGGAATAGATTTATCCTGCAGTTGTTTGAAATATAGAGACTGTTTCAGTATCTCCTCTGCTTCGAGCATGGTCCTCTTATTTCTGTTTAGAAATGTTTTGCTAATTAATTGTATTGAAAATGCATCTCTGTACAGAATAAACAGAAAGACTGACGCAATAATTTGGCACTTTGTCTACTGTTTTTAATTCACTCATTGCAGGAACGTGTGCCGTGAACTGCTTAAAACACCGAGGGCTCATGCCAGATTCTAGATTAATTGGAGTCTTTACTCTCAAAGAAGGCTAGTAATGTCTGTGTAGTCAATTTCTGTTCATTCGGTTCTGGTATTCATGAGCAAATCTGAGTTGTTGTTTTTTTAAATGTCAGTTAAAACTCGGGGATAACAGAAATGAACAAAGCAAAAATGTACTGAAAAACAAAAAGGCAGGCTTATCACCAGGGTAAAAGAAAGGGGCCTGAGAGACACACAGTGCCTCTTCCTCCCCCAGACGTCTCTCCGTCCTCAGTGAGGAGCACATTTGAAAATGATGAACGCTTCTTGTCGAGCTTGAATTAATCAGGCCGCTCCTACACAGAAAGGAAGAACGATATTTCTGCAGATCAAATCACTCCCTGTGGACTCCCTGCCAATTTCAGATTCCCAGAGCCGTGCTGTGAGGCTGGTTTCCACAGGGCCGATGCCACCTGGGAGAGTCCTGGTCCCTGGTGGCCGGTGAGGGATTTTCATCCAGGTCATTGAGAAATATGGAGCTCAGTTTGAAAGGTGATTGAAATGGCAGGGTAACCAATTACTTCTGCTGTGTCTGGTGCCACCTGAAGCCGATCAACAGGTTATAGCACAGAGTTTACACCGGTCTGCTGTGCGCACAGACATGAGGAGCCCAGCCTCCTGACTCTCACTCCAGTCTGATATCCGACATTAATCGTTAGCTCTTCGTTTTGATACGACGCTGGATACGACTGTATGGAATAGTAATACAGCGACGTCACGACAGCGGAGACGAAGAGGTGTGGAGAAACAGAGCGCGTGTTTTCCCGCACGTCTCCCACAGTGTGCTTCTGAAGAGAGGTGGCACACGTACGGGACTGGGCACCGCGTGTGCAGGGCCTGGTGCACACTGCACCCCACTCGGCGCTGGAGCAGAGCCCGAGGAATTCCGAGAGTGGGAAGGTCATCCATAAAACATGACGACCCGAAAGTATCAGCGTCGGGAAGCGGAGACCGCCCCCCCCCAGGTCTGAGAGCACGGCTGTGAAGGGGCCCCCCCGGCATCCGGACAAGAAAGTGCGGAATTAAAGGAGGCAAATGTTGAGGAGGGAGGAGGAAAACGAGTTCTGTAGAAAAGACCTGGGATTGTGTCTTTAACAACAGTCCAGCTAGCTACGCTCAGGACAGAAAAAAAACAAAGGAAACGGACACCTCGTCAGGCATAAAAAGGCCAGTGATGTACTGTACGAAAAGCTCCTTAAGTGAGAAACCAGCATTGTAGTAGTCAAGCCCCCACGCTTACAGTCAGAACGAAGCCTCTCTGCTCATGGCCGCCTGGATGTTAGATTTAATCGTGAATCAAGAGTTACTGTGTATGAGCGTGCCGTTATTCAGCGCACCGTTGAGGCGAGCTCAGGACCGGAACGACTTTCATTCCTTTCAGTGAAGCGGTCTGGAAAGCCACCCTAGCAGGCACAGGCGGGGGGGGGGGGGGGGTAACCTCGAGGACACGATGCTACACAACCCCCTCCCAGAAGGAGCAACAACACACACAAAAAAAAACTACCCCCTTGTGGTGTCACCCGCCTCCTGCAGGCGCCCGGGCTGAACTTCTGCCCGCCTCGCGCATTGCGTGGTGATGGTGTATTGTACCCCGCACCGGGCCAGGCCCTGACCTTAACGCACGTCCCCGCACTTCGTATCCCCGCAGACTGAGGGGTTTGCATCGAGAGGGATCGGCTCGGGGGGTGATAACGATGCCGACGCTCCCATCTGACTGACAAGTGTGTCAACCCCGGCGCGCTATGGGCTTCTTCAACGTCCGGCTTCTCCGCGGCACCGTGCGTGCCCCTGCCTCTGGACTTGGTTGCTCCGTCTGTGGAAATGATTTGAACGGAGGTTATGAAGCACCGGATTACACTTTGCGAGTGTGCTGCGCCCGTGACAGCGTGGGCAGATGCTTGCTGTCTTCTTCGGGGCTCTTCGTTTAATTAATTGACAATAAAGGGTAAATACAGGCTGAAAAGCAGAAAGGAAAAAAAAAACAGCGTTTCGGCCGTGGAGCCTTCTTCGGGTGTGAAGAATCTTTTAAGGGAGGTTCCACAGCCCGAAACGCTGTGATTATTCTTAATTGTCGGCGTGGATGCAACCCTTGTTTTGTCGAAATGAATAAAATTCGTGTAAAAAAAACAACCCTGACTGCCGAGTATTAAAGTCGCTCCGTGTATCTGCTGTGATAACCAGCTGGCCAGTGTGCTGAACGTTTCCGATTCTCTCATCGGGGAGACCTTCACCCGGGCTCGGGCATGTGTCTCGTCACATCCCGCCCCAGAAGTAAATGCTGTAAGTAAGTGCCGGGGTCTCCAGAGCGGCCGGAGAAAAGGGGTCGGGAAGGGGGGGGGCATGCGCCTCTGGGGGTTCCCGGCTGCACTGATTCAGGAGAACCAGCGTCTCGGCAGCCGGCTCCCTTGGCACGCTGACAGCGCATCTGGGCACACCTGGGAGATCTCACGACGAGGAGCGAGATAGTCCGAATTCACCCCCGGGAGCCCCGACCGCTACTCGCACAGGTCCACCTGAGGGCGCCTGCGATCGCCCGGCCTCACCTGGGCGCGCGTGTGCCCGCCCGCCCTCCTCCTTGCAGATTATCGGAAGATGCTCTCCGCGAACTCATTAAACACGGAGATTACAACCTTGTTGCTCTGTGCGGAGGGGGGGGGGGGAGTCGGGAGTCGGGAGTCGGGAGGGCGAAAGAAGTAGGTTAATCCCAAGAGAAACCCCCGTTCATTCCCTCCCTCATCCCAGGGCGATCAAGGCGGGCCGGGTTGGCCGAGACAGAAGTGACTTTGCGTGCGGCGCCTGTTGACTTCCCCCGCCTCCATGCCGGCGAACAGATGGGTGAAGTGACAAAAGCACGCAGCACGCACAGAAAAGGGGGAAAAAAAAAAGAAGCTCTTGCGATCTGGAATTGTGTTTTTCCTCCCAGACAACGTGCACACCTCTTTCTGGGTTGCGGCGCTCAGCTGCTCGCTCTCTCTCTCTCTCTCTCCGCCAGCGGGACACGCAGCGGCCGGACAGGTGTCCGCTGCCCGAGCGCAGCGCCCCCGCGGCAGCCTCGCCTCGCCTCGCGCCTTTAAGACACTCTCGAGTCTCACCTTTCCCCTCCTACCCCCCCCCCCCCCCCCCGCGCGTGCCAAGGTAGCCCCGTGCCGGCTCTCACTCCTGATTGGCCGGGCGGGGGGGTAGGGGAGGTCGGTCACGTGACGGTGTTTCCAGCCGCCGGACGCCATTTTGGAGGAAAGTTTGGAATTTCGGGCACACAGGGGGGGGAGAGAGAGAGAGAGAGATACTAAAAGAGGGGGAGGAAGAGAGAGAGAGAGAGAAAAAGACAGGGAGAAGTTCGGTTTGAGAGAGAGAGAGAGAAGAAGAAGAAGTAGTAGTAGTGGAGCTGGCGACGGATTTGCGGGATCGAGGCGGGGGAGCGAGTTCAGACAAGTACTCCCCAAGAAAAGCGCCGAGCACCCGGCGGAAGGGGGTGGATGAGTGGGAGACGGCGCGAAGGATCGGATTCAACTTTGCTGCTGTCAGACAGCGGGGTTTAGGTGTGATTTGTGGCCGCGGAGGAGGAGGAGGAGGAGGAGGGGGGAGTTGGAGGTCCTCCGTCCGTCCGTCCCAGCGTTAGCCCCCCGAGTGTCCGCGGACGCGGTCGTGAGTGTTGGGCTGGGGGTGTTGCGCACCGCCTGACTCCGCTGCTGGCTGGCTGACCCGACTGCGCAGGGGGCTGGCTTTTCCCCCCCCCTACCCCCACCACCTTCTCCTTCTTTTCGTGTGGTGCCAAAGTTTCAGGAAACTCCCCGACCCAGGATTGCACGCTCCCGTGCGCCTCTCCTGCAGCTCGCCGCTGCCCAGAGTTTGCCGTTCCGGGCGCTGAGCGAGGGGACCCCCCTCCCACCCGTGTCCGGGTCCGGCGCGGAGCTTTTCAGAAACCCGAGACGCGAGGTGCGGAGGGCTCACTGGGGCTTCATGCGAGCCCGGATAAACTCTGCTCCTGGGAAGGGCGCTCGGCTGAACCGGAGGATTGCTTTTCGCGTGTCGGCTTTTCTTGGGAGGTTCTAATTCCTGGGTTCTCGCTGGGCTCCGCTCCGCAGCGCCGGAACTGAACATGCCAGTCAGGAAGAAAGGTGAGCCTCCCATCCCTCTGGGGGTGTAGGTACCCCGCGTCCCCTCTCTCGGCTAATGGAGTTTGCAGTGTGCGTGTGGAAGCTGAGAAGCCCACGTTAATGTAAAAATCAACCACACACACACACGCCACAAAACGTGCTTTGCTGAAACTTGCTCCAGGATCTCTGTGCGGGTCGAGTTGGGCGGGTTTAGTTCGCTGCTTCTGGGGGGGCTGCAGAGGGTTTCGGTAGCAACTTGGGGGATTGAGAAAGTGAAATCACTGCGATGAGCTGTTGTCTTTTTTTTTTTTAACCTGTTAGAGGGGCAGCCCGTGTGTGTGCGTGTGTGTGTCTGTGTGTGTTGTCCTGCGAGCTAACGGAAAGTGTGGTGTCCGCGCAGATGCACAGCGAGCGCTGCAGCTGCTGGAGCAGTACCGGGAGAAGCTGAGCCAGACCGAGGACCGCCAGCTCCGCCACTCCATCGAGAGGGTCATCGCCATCTTTCAGAGCAACCTCTTCCAGGCCCTCATAGGTACAGCTGTGCGAACGCCTCTGCTCTTCTGAATGAGCTCCCCTCTTCCCGTTCTGTTGCACCCTGTCCCAGAAACACCGGTGACAGTGGCCTGTATGGGAGAGTCCAGCTGTTACATTTGCAAACAGTCTTCGGCTGGAGCTCACTTCTGACTCGACTCCTTCTTGGGGCTGCTGTGATCCTGCAGACTGGGACCTCTGTTCATTCCTAAAATTGTTTTGTGTCATTTTGTGTGGTGTTGCACGGCTTGCTGTTTGCAATGCTGTGCTCAGCTCTGTGGGAAATCTTTTTTTTTTTGTTGCCCTGGCAGTACAGTATTAAAAGCAGCGAGTCCTGCGTAAGATGGGACAGGTCGCTGTGTTGCGGGCTGCAGGTGTGCTGCACCCCGGGCAGCCTGTTGCTGGTCCTTCGACGCGGCCAGGTGTTGCTCAGGTGTAACTTTCCAGGCAGCAGGAGGGGACGTGGTTGTGAATCACTCCCACAGCTCCAGGCAGCGACTGCATCGCACCCTTGAGTTCACTAGAAATACTATAGGGAATACTGGAACTTCTCTTTTCTTCAACTAGCAAGTTGTGGAGTAGAATTAAAATTGTTGGTGGAGCCAAAAACCAAGATGACCAGCAGAACGTGTCAAGTTCTTAAGATGGCTTTAAGCATTTGTAGTCTTAAGAACACATTTGGAGTAGATGCTCTGAGGTTTAAGCCCATAGCACCCTAATTTTCTTTATGCGTCGTAAATGTAAGAAACTTTTGCAGACTAAACTGAGAAGGCCTGTAGGGAACAGCCTGTGTTACAGGACTTATTTCACTTGGGGTTTTTAAATTTATGCTGGAAGTTGGGCTTTGTTGTCTCAGCTCTTGTGCAGACCCAACCCCCCCCAGAAGCTCCATTAGGGAAGAGAGGAGATTGTTGGCTGATTCCGGTGCGTTTGGGGGGCAGATGGAGAGCTGTTCTGTCGTGCGTGACTGCCCCCAGCTCGGTGCCGTTTGCTGCCAGCGCTGGCTCTGTGGTTTTAACTCGGGAGCGGATTCCAGCGAGGAGATTTCAGCGTTCCGGCATTCCTTTAGGACAGAGTCAGTCCTGCAGGCCTTCGCACGGTGCTGTTAAGAGTTTCCTTCCTGATGCTCCTGCCACTCCTTTCGGTCCGTTTCCTGCAGCTGTAATTACACGCGCCTTGAAGACGCGCGCTCCCAGCGACAGAGCAACGCAAAGGGGCTCCTGGCCCAAGGTTCTTAACCAGCAGGAACCCTCCTTTCCTCTCTGCCACACAGCCAGTGAAAAACAGGGCGGTTTATAGAGCTCAGCAGATTTCTCGTGGCTGTGTGAAGTCACACCTCTGTTGGCCAAGGACAAGTGTCCTCCCATTCTACCTTCATCCACCTCTTTGGGTCAATCAGGGAACCTTTGCCACACTCACAGAATTAAATATTGGTGTCGGATATTCAGCTGTATTCAGACTGGCTCTCACCAGATTTCTTAAGTCATGTAAGGATTTAGTTAGGAATTTAATTCTCTGTCTTGGGTCCTAGTGTGCACGCTAAAACTCAAAAGTTTCCTTTCTTAACACTGTTAAGGAAAAGGTTTTAAGTCTAACACTTGTGCGGTACTGTGTTGGTCGGGGGTTAATATTTATGTACACAGAGAGGTATTTAAGAAGCGGCAAGTAAGGACTGGAACTGACATTGATTATTGTATTTTTAATGCATCAAATCTTGGCACTGTAATTCATGCATCAAGTTCCCTAAAAGTTCTGTTCTCTTGGGCTCTGGATGGTACGGTAAACGTTTGGCATGACAGTATTTCAAACATCTGCTGTACTGCAACACTGAACTGGAGTTGTTCATTCTTTTATTGTAGACTCAGGCTTCTTTAAAGTCTAGGCCTCCTTCTTTGCCCAGTTTCTTCTTAGAAAGGCTCTCTGCCAGTGCTTACGTTTCACTGTCTGACCTTTTGGGTGCTTTGCTTCCTGTCTGGTAGACTACAACTGTAATTTCTGAATAGCTCTTTGCTTCCAGGAGACAGAGACTGTATCAGGGCCAGCGTAACTGTTCATGAACATTTTTCTAGCCTTCTGAATTAATAATAGATGGACTGTCCCCAGTATGCACAGACACTGTTAATAAAAATGCTGCGTTATGAGGAGAAAATTAATTAAAAAATATAACTTTCAGACTGACATTTTGTGTGTGCTTTTCCACTTAAATGCATAGCTATATTTTGTCAGTCTTGAAGAATGTAGGAACAGATTTAAGGAAAACAGTGCACTGCCACTTGATTTCTGTTTGCAGTGTTCAGCTAGTTTTCACGAGCCTGTCCAGCTGTCTGATTCTACACCATGCATGATACTGAGAAGTTTATAAGTCTCCTCCATTTCTACGTTTAATGTGATGTTTGAGGAGTAGTGATTTCCTTGTTTTTTTTCCCAGTGGGAAAGCAAAAAACCTAAGAAAATGGCTTTAAAAGCAGTTTGAGGAGGAAAAGTCTTTCTCCAATAAACCTTGTGTAAACTGTGGCACTTCCTGTTTCTGCTGGGCTGCTGTCATGGTTACTGTAGCTCCTAGACGAAATTCCTCCTAGCAGCAGAGCTCTTGTACAGTTCTGCAGCGGTTTTAGGGCACCTGTGAGAGAAGACTGAAGTGTAAAACCACTGCACACACCAGTGTGACGTGTTTTTCCTTGCCTTCAAGAAATTATGACCAGACTTCCCACCTCGTTTTTAAGGTGAAAGGTGACTTAAGTTGAGAACAAACTTCCCTTTCCTGAAGCGGTCTGGGTGAAGTGCAGTACCTCACCCAGGGGTGCAACAGCAGAGTCCCCCCCCCCCCCCAGGGACTGGGGATCACAACTCTGGACTGTACTGATTTTTTTATTTTAACTCTTCTCTTCTTCAGCTTTAGTTGTAATGTAGTATCTGTGCTGCTGCAGTTCAGTGTTTGACAGTGGCGGTGTTGCTGGGCGAATGTTATGTTGTTAAATCTTTCCCACGATTAACGTGACTGGACAAGGTTTTCTCTTTATTCCTAGGTCAGGAAATGTTGATTTAGTGGGAAGTGTTTTATTTAGGTTAGACTTCAGAACACGGTTGTCTGTGGCTAGTATGCAGATGAAATATGTAGAATCTTGGGAAAACATGTATTTGTTGAGTTTATTTTACTGTGTTCTGCTAGAGGGGGGGATGTAGCCATTTTGAGAACAGCTGTGTGGGGTTATAAGGGCAAAAAAGGAGGCAGCCTGTATTTAGTTGTGCTGTTGCAGTTATTACATCTTCATGTTCTGTCAAATCGATCAGATCTGCACCTGGTATGCCTTCCTCATGTTATCGGATGTAAAGCAGACCCAGGTGGGCTATTTTGCAGGTTTAGCTTTTTTTTTTTTGCAGTGCTTGTGCTGTTCTTGGGAGTTGCATGTTTTAGGGCTGGCCAGTGTTTTGTTTTCACAAACACTGGGCCCTTGGCTGATCCGAGTAAAGGTATGTGACAGCCTCAGAACTGAGAGGGAGCTAGTTTTCCTTGTTTGAGAGAGGGCATTTTCTAATTCCTGTGCAGGGAATGTCTTCAAAACCGTGCTTCGAGAGTCTCCCTTGTGAAGTGTTGAGCTTAAGTTTAATTATCTTCTTAAATCGCCTCTAGCCTTGCTGTAATGTCACTCGGTTTAGGAAGGCTTTCATTGCTTCCTGGGAGTTTGTTTTCTAACTCTGTGGCGTCTTGGCCCTTTCTGTCTTTCAACAAGGCTCATGTGCAGCTTCCCTAAAGGTTAAGGTCCTGAAGTAAACTTACTGTCTTCACTGTTTTCGGTGAGTGATGTTAGAGATTTTGCTTTATTTTGACCCGAGACTGGAAATGTTATTTTACAAAGGCCTTCCTTCCTTCTTACAACAGACGGGCTCTGTTACAATGCTCGAATAAGCAGAAGGGATTCATATTAAAACATTCAACCTTGCCAACCCATGGACAGGCAGGACAGCAGAGCAGAGTAGGAACAACAACAACAACACGAAGGTGTCCTAGCTTTCCCCATATCTGACTTGCAAAAGCAACTATTACAAGAGAAGCAAAGCCTGATCTGTCAGCCGGCATGATTAACAAATCTTTAATCCTCTCCGTTATTTATTGCTTTTTGAATTCAGTAGGTTAAAAGGTATTAGGGGAAAATGGACAGGAGTGAAGTGGCAAACATTCATCCTGATCGCTCTTGGCTGTTTCTTTTGTAAAGTCTTGAGCATTGTTAAAATGGGTTTAGGGTAGCGTTCTTTTCAGATTTTATTGGGTTATATGTTATTTAGCTTAAACACGATCTCCTTTGTATTAGCCTGTCCCGTTATGCCTGTGATAGTTGGGTACACAATGAAATGCCCCAAGACCTCTTAAACTTGTCTCCCATTTGTGTAGTCATAGCTAGGTTCGGTGCCTTTTCATGAAATAAAAGAAAATATTAATTAAATTGTATTGGATAAAAGCACTGGATTCCAATTATCTTTGATGCTTTACTACAAACAATTTTGCTTTTACTTTTTTAATGCTTTTTGCATTGGTACTTTTATCTTTCATTTGAAACTTCGTATTGTTTCTCTTCTTCTCTGGCAGATGTCCATTTGGAACACTGTATCCACACAGAGTGAACCACTTTACCTCTGTATCACAATCTTGTTCAAAGGCATGGTTATATTTTAACTTTCTGTAGGCTCTGCTGCCAGCTGTGATGCTGATTAAAATTTCTGCTTGAAGTTGAGTACAGTTAGTACTCGTACTCGCTAGTGTCTAATCCTAGACTAGTGTTAATCCTCTGAGAGCAACAGTGGGGTGATTCTTGTGGTGGGACAGTACTTTCTCTATCGCCAGAGTTGGTGTAATGTCTTCATCTTGGCCGTAGTCCGCTCTGACACTCGGTGCATGAATTGTTTGGTCATTTTTTGACAGGCCCCTATGCTGGTGACCATCGCGACGTGTTTTTAAATTTAAATTAAGACTTGGCGAAAGCACAATAGCCCTGGTCTAAAAGCCCCTGCTGTTTCTTGCACGTAAACAGAGCGCTCTTGACATTACCGTGAACATGGCCTTTGTCAGACAGCATGAATAGGCCTATTTACAACTAAAATAGCAGTTTTTTTTAGCCAGGTATGTGGCGCTCGGTCAACAAAAGGATCTCTGCTGTTTTGTGTGTTTCTGCTGTTTCCTCGCCAGCGCTAGTCAGAGGGCCGAGAGGAAGTGGAGAGCCTCTTTTCATGTTCAGGTGATGAAAGGGGGACCACGCTTTCTCCCTCAGTGAGACCAGACAAGGGTTCGAACCCTGAAAGCTGGCAATATCGGCGTGTGTGAACCCCATGAGCCGGCTAATCTCCCTGATACTTAATAATAAAAAGAAACTTGAAAGAAAAGTTGTCCGTCTTCAGTAAAGTTGTTTTAAGAGGGTGACATTTCAATTTGTGTGTGGAGAGGTTTTTTTCAGCATTTAATGTGTAATGTGGGATATGTCACCTGTCTCCGGAGTATTAATTCTGTATATGGCTCTTTCTTTCTGTTTAGGGGAAATATGGCAGTATGTTTTTATGTCTTCAGTGAACTGATTTTAATTGAAGATTCCCAACTACTGTTTGTGTTTGTACACGGGAATCTCCCCAGGATGCTGTAGCAGTGTTCTGTGTACGAGTGCAAGAGAAAGCTGCACTGCATTCTCATGAGAGCTATATAACCAATCAGTGACCAGTTAATTAAACACGTTAACTGCCAAGTCATCTCTAATGTGACTCGTTAAGCGTTCAACAAAAAAAACTGTCGGCCTAGATTTAGAGATCGCATCTTTATTCTTTGACTCCGAGAGACCAGTGTGAAGGCCCAGTTGTTCTGTTTGGGGGGGGTGACCAGTGTCTTATAGCCGTGTTGCTGTCCAGCCACACCCTGGAAACCGTGAAAAACGTTATTTTCTGCCTCAATACTGAATTGCTTTTTCAGACACGGTGGAGAGACTCTGGTATGTTTTGCTGCGCTGTATTAGAAGCTCTTTTTTTTTTTAAGAACTGATGATCTGTTTTGAATTTAGCTTTGTTAAATTGAGTCTTCTAGATGGTGAATGTTAATCTCTTGAAGTTCTGCAGTTTAAATTCTGAAAGCCATAGTGTCTCATTTCCTTCTCATATTTCCCCAAATATAGGCTCTAACACAAGTGCTGCAAAAAACATTTACAAGTTTCCTCTGGTATAAAGTAATTTTTTCTTGTCTTTAATATTCATGTTGTGCTTAGACAAAGACCACTGTTTACTTCAGAGCTCCGAATAAGTTGTCATCTCTGTTCAATTCTAAGTTTTGTTTCGCTTCAAAAGTTTTTCCGATGGCTTTGTTTTGAAGGGCTGCACCTTTTACACCTAGATGTGAAAATAGAGGCTGTAAATGTAATTGACGCATGAAGGTAAATGTGGAGAATCTGGACTATTGGGTTTTTAAAAAAATTTGTCACAACCTTTTGCGTTTAAACAAGTTCTTAAATATCGCTGTTTGCTAACCTCTCTTTAAAAATACACCAACTTCAGGTATCACTTGAAGTGGAAACACTCATTAAAACATTTATTATGAGAGAAGATCTGTAGTTTTGGCGAGTTTGTCGATACATCCGTTTTCAGTGATAACGATCACATGTGCGGATAACAGGTTCCATCACGTGTTTTTATCAGCCTGGTCTGGTGAACGAAAGCGATGTTTTACTTCACACTTGTCAGTTTTAATGTGGTTTATGGTGAACCTGATCAGAATTTGCATCTGTGTAGGGAAATTTATATTGAAGCAGCTGTATGAAGTAAGTGACTTCCTTTAAGAAGCCAGTATACAGTAACAGTTGTGTAGAGATCTTAAGACCTAATTAATGCAGTACCTGTGTGATTAAAATATTCAGCTTATCATCTCTAATGTATAAGATGCAGAAAATTTGTGGAAAGTGGACTGGTACTTATGATATAGTTAGGATTGGTGTAGCGTGGGTTGTTGGTGTCCGTTCTGAATGGTCAACTTTAAATTGAGTCCAAAATAAGGAGCACAATGTGTACAATGGGAGTTCTGTTCTCTTCTGTTGTGAAAGGGGATCACAATTGTGTGATGTCATGTGTTTGTAGTGGTTTCAGTGTATTGCTTTGTGGTTTGTGTTGATGGAAGTAAGTTGAGCACTGTGTTAACCACAGAGCTGTTACTTTCTTGAGCTCTCTAAGGGCCTGCTTTTGCCGAGAGTACGTTAAGTGGAGTCTGATAGCAGTGTGCAGTGGGTTTGTCCTAGTGCGGTCGGGTTAGCAGCCTGTAACGTTTTTTCCAGTGACATTTCCTAAATTTTAAAGGCAATCCGATGTCTCTGTCTGACAAGGTAGTTATTGCTTGTCATCTGTTGCCCTGCTCAACATTTTCATAGGCAACCACAGTCACAGTCTTTCCCCACGACTAGTTTAAATTGGGTTGTATTCCTATCAGCCATGATGAATAAAATATAATTGAAAACTTTAAAAACGTGTTGACGGAATTTAAAACGTCTGTTTCTGGTTCGCGCAGACAGTACGCCGAGCAAAAGCAGGTTTTACTTTGTCTTGAATAAAGCCTCCTAGGGTCAGTTTTCTTCCACCTAGTTTTCCATTTCTGTTTCACTTTTCCATTTTATGCTATTTATAGGCGCTCCGGAATGTGACAAGGTGAGAAATGGCACTGTGAAGCTATGTGGAGTGCTGTGCCATCTGCACATCTCTTCTTAAGGAGGATAAGAGCGCATGCAGAGCACCTTCCAGATCGAGATTCTGCTTTGTAATCTTTCGTAAACTGGTTACAGAAACTCCCAGCAAACTTTGTTTTTCCGTCGGTGGTGTTGACTTAATTTATATCTCACTGCCTCTGGGCAGGGGTTTCCAGTTGTTGTTATAGTGTTTTCATTAGTTTTAACTGACAGTTTCTTGTATCTTGTTTTGGTAAAACAAAATCCACGTTTTTTCATGGATGCCAATCAAAGAGGATGTGAGTGATCTCGGTCTCTGTAAAAACAAAAATCTAATGGCTTTCAGAGGAGAGGTTACTCTTTTAGCTGTGGTTAACTTTGGTGTTCTGAACTCTGCCATTGAAATTGTAATGGCAGACTGGAATGCATGTCCCAACCTCGCCCTGCAGTGCGAATCAGAATCCAGAAGCACTCTGTCGCAGTTGGCCCAGTCTCGGCTCTCTTCTACTTGGGCGTCCCTGTGTCTCCTGCCACCTGGATTTCTGATGTTCTGCCACATCCTCCACGAGCCTTGGGAAAACTACTCTGGTCCCGTTACTTTTGTTCTTAGAATCACGGCCCAATTGACCTCCAGATTGTACTGTGAGGCTGTCATCTCTCTGCCTGTAGCCGAAGGATAAATATTTTTAGTAGATATGTGTAGGTATGATGCGGTTTCTTTTAAGATTTATGTGAAAAATATAAAGCAGATCAGGGGAAATTTGCATCTGCAGGAATAGATGAATAGTTCTACAGTTCTCATGTATTACACTGTATTTAAATATTTTTACAGAGGTGATAGTGCAAACTAAAAAAATAAACTGAGTACAAAGCTGATGTGATTCTATAGGAAAAGGAGTACTGAATAAAACAATCGCATAGCTGTTGAAAATAATTACATATATTGCATATTTATTTGTAAATGCTCTGTATATATTTGCAACCTGTACCTTTTTAAAAAATTCTGCAAATTTAATCGAGTCATCGGACAGTTTCCACAATGTCTTGGAAGGCTCATAGAAAGTTATGGAGGTCGCCTGGATAGGAGCCACTGGAAGGTGTCTGAGCACAGAAGCAGGACACTGTACAGAGTATGTCACCGAGGGGGGTTAGATAACTGTCCATTGAGCCAAACTTCAAAACTTTAGTGAAAGCTGTGGGAAAAAAAGAAGTCCTAAAGATATTCCCGTTTTGGACTGTGATGTCCCACTGTTAAGAAGCTCAAGAGTCCTGGGATGTCTGCTTCCGAATGGGCAAGAGGACATAGTTTCACCCAGCTGTAGGGTGAGGACAGTGGTTTGGGAGGATGACTCAAACCCAAGGGCGACGATTGGGGAATCTTCAGAAAACACCTGGCAGCGTCGGGATACATCTCCAGGATCTCCAGTCAGGGCGGACGGAATGAATCGGGAGCTTGTGGCAGTTTAAATGGAAAAGATACGCATGTACTGACCAGCAATTTTAATGTTGAAAGCGGAAAAGGAAAAGATGCATTTAGAAATACTGTACATCTGTTTTTGACAGAGGTCCGTTATACATACAAGCCATATAAGCCTTGAGCGTTTAATTGGGTTTTTAGCAAGAAAACATCGAATATGTGTATTTCTGGACAGTTGAATGGATGGAGAGTTTGGTGATATACGATGTCCTCCATTCAATGAAATTTGTGCCTTTAGTACTTATACTGCATTCCAGCCTGTTGACATGGTCTGAGAGAGTTAAGAGCCACATGCTGAAGCTTGGCGTGTTTTTGTTCCCTTTGACACCGCATGATATTAATGGCAGCACTTTGACTTGTGTCTGTCGGGGAATTGCTGTTGATGTCACACAGGGAGCTTTTGAGATGTATTGCAGCTGCTCTCATTGGTTCGACTGTGATGACTTTAGAAATTTATGCCAGTGGATTATATTTTGCTATTTTTGTTTGCTGAGTAAAAGGCAGCCTCAGGTTTGTGCACATATATCCTGTGTTTACATATATTTGTTAAAATCAGCGGGTCTTGATTGCTAAGCAGTTTGCGTAGCTAAATCTGTAAAGAGCCTGAATTTAGTCTGGCGGTGTTGGTAAACACAGTATAGAGTATAAACATCACACTGAGTAACATGGCCACGAAACCTCTCCTGATCTGGGCCTGAATTGAACTTGGTCATGAAGAGAATTGTATTCTACTGGCTTTGCAATGTGTGATCGCATCTGGGTTGGGTTTGAGATTTAATCTAGTCATTGGATGTTTAGGTAACTTATTTTTCTCATGATTAAACATTCTGTGGCTTAAACGTTTGCATTTGTGTGCGTGGAACATTGACTAGGAACATCTACTTTGATCGCCTGTGTGGGAACATTCTCTGCTTTCCACTATTGGACCGATTCCGTGATCTTAATATGTGACAGTCGGCTGCACGTGTTACTGTACTGTATGACATACTTCGGGTCAACATGGTGACAGCCTGGGCTAATGTTTGAAGCAAAATGGGGTAGACTAAGTGATGAATAATGACTAAATTTAGACTAAGTAAAAATGTACAGTGCAACTTGGGAAACATGGAGAACATATTTTTTCAGGTTGAATAAGACTGTTGAGTAATTGGTTTTAATGTGAGTGGTTGAATATCCAAGTGGTGCTCTGCCTAAATATGGATACTATTGGTACAAGGCATCTATACAGCATCTCTTTGTTGTTTAAAGAGCCCTAGAGCCTATGAATAACAACCCTGAGTACAGCACCCTTTCATTTGAGCTAAATAGAGATACCACTGCCAGGATGTTTCAATAATGTGGTGTATTTGTTTGCCTTCTTTAAAATGGGGTTTACTACCCTTTTTGTCTATTTCTTTTACTTTCATAATGTGCCTTTGATACTACTGTCTGCCTTTTAAATTCACTTTCTACATTCTTAGTTGTTGGCATGCAAGTGTATTAACATTTAGACTCTTCAGTATAAGGACTATGCATCCTGTTACAGTTGGCAGGATTGTAATGAATGCCAGATGTGCAGTTTTGGGTGTGGTTCAATTTTATTTTTTTTATTTGTTTATTTCCCAGTATAGCTGACTATGATATATCTTTTAATTATAATTAACTGAGGACTAAGATTTAATTAGATTGCTTAGAAACAAATTTTGACAGTGCTGTTGCTTTTTTTTTTTACTTTATTGATCTGTACTTCAAATTATTTTGTCTGTGTATGAGGAGTTGGCAGCTTCTGTGTGTTTTGTCTTCTAGTGTAGCCGCCATTAGGATTTAACACTACAGATTGTATCTGGGGGGAGCTGGGGTCGGTGAAATTCAGGCCCTGCTAAGGGGGATGACTGTATAAAGAGCAAGTGTTTCTTTTTTATAAATGGTTGATTATTAGGCTCTGAAGTTTTTTATTACTCTTCCTGTACGTTTTTTAGCACTGCAAAATCAATGCTTTGTACACCAGTGGGAACGCAGGATGAAATTCTGAAACTTAAATTGTCGTCAGATTGTCAGGAATTCCAATACTTTTTTTTTTTACCTCTGGTCAGTGTTAACGTTAATGCAAAACCAACAATTTCTTCACTCCTTTTTTGTTTTTGGATCTTACTTTCTTGATGCGGTGGGTTATCAAGTAAAACCCATGTTCTTCAGTCAGTGGTAAAGGAAATACATTTACAGCCTGAGCAGTTACTGCTGGCCCCATGCAGGCCAGGCTGAAAAAGCAAGAGGAGCACCAGTTTGTGAGGGGAGGGGGCGGGGATGCTGCCAGAATTGGCTTGATTACTTTAGGCGCGTCGGTGCTTGGTTGTTTTAAAAAGCTGCTTGTGTCCAGGCACCCAGCTAGGCTGCCCCCTCTTGGGTATCCGAGACTGTTCTCTCTTCAGCGTTGTGTGTGTGCAGGGCTTGAGCTCCACTGTGTGGACTTGTGGTGGTGTGGGGGGTCGATAGATGAGCAGCTGCCCTGAGCGCTGAGACGGGGCTGACGCGCACGGCTTTGGCTTTAACTGGGACGCCTGATGTCGCTGGGCCCTTTGGGAGCTGACCCCTGTGTGCGTGGGGCTGGAGTTCGTCGCGCTGTTTGTGGTTTCCTGCTCCGCAGGACAGAGGCCCCTTCTCGCCTGGCCAGGGCGCTGCGACCACTTTTTAACATGAGCCGCGTCCTGCAGCCGGTGGACCATTGGGTTTATTTGTTTTTACAAACGTTCTTAGTTCCCGGATGAATTGGGAGAGGAGGCCCTTTGTCCTGCCGTGCTCGTTTTGGTGTTTCGGTAGCCAACTGAGCCAGGGAGCTCCGTCGAGCCGTTTCCTGAAAGAAGGCAGGATGTCAACGTGAAGAAAACTTTCTGGAAGGAAGCCATAAAAGTCGGCAGTCGGCAATAATTAACATTCTTGAGCAGTATAATTAAGAGGTTTTCAGTTTGTAGGAATTTCTCGCGCCACCTCTAGTGGTTAAATGAAATACCCACTGAAATGCCAAGTCCCTGACCACCATTCAGAGTCTGTACCAGGCGCCACATGACTCTTATACACTCACTGATTCATTGTTTTCCAATTCCCATCCCCTTCATAATGGCCAGTTGACATTGCAGCTATAACCCCACAAGATTCTTGCGCTCGAACTTAATCTGAATTTTCTGTATTGTTCGTCACCCCAGGTAAAGGCATCTGCTCAACAAATGATCATCATTGTAGCTCACAGTGCTTAGCTTGTCGGATGACCATTTGTGCCGTTCAAGAGAATGTCGGTAATTATTTTAGCTTGTATGCGACACGTAAAGCAGTCTGCACCGTGGGTGATTTAGCAGGGTGCTCAAACAATTGAATTTTTTTTCAGCAGAGATCTAAGCTAAGTGGAACTGTTCTGACTGCGAAGCACTGTGCGGTGGAGTGCAGCTGTGTGTGCCGTCGTGGCCTGAAAACTTTGCCAGTACTGCATCAAGCTGTTCAGGCCGTTGGCCTCCCTGTTGGCGTGTGTGCGTGTGCACGAACGGATTTTGGCTTGGTGTGAGGAGTTATCCCATTCCATGATTTTTTTTTCCCCAGTTCTCTTAATTCTTTGCGGTCTCTTCTAACTACAGCTGAAACTGCACAGATTTGCCAAGACGGGAGATTAAAAAGAGGCATTACCAGAACAACATCATGCTGTCATTCTGTTACCACGTACGCTTAGACCTCAACATCGTGCAGAACCGTGATGGATAGTCAAAAGGATTTTGCTTAATAAAATACTTAATCTGAAGATGGGCTAGCTGTAAAAGCACAGCTAGAAAAAGCGCTTTTATTATTTAGACTTGCTTGATTAAATACATTGATTAGTCCTATTAAACAGCTGTATGTTTTAGGGGCTTTAATCTAAGACAAAACTATATTTTAAATACCAGTTCACTTTGGGTAAGCTTTTCTTGAATTGGGTGCCAAAACTGTATCCATCCTGACTGGATGTTCTGTATAGTTTTATCTGTGCGCCTCTGACTTTGTCTTGAGCACAGCTGAAGGGTCGCTGTGTGAAGTGGGTGTTCGTACTGGCCTGCTGTTTTAGACCGAGCGGCCCTTTTGATTTCTGCTGTGTGGGTGTCCTGTGTCCAGAGGTTGTAGTTTATGATTTCAGGAGTGGTATTGTATTAAAGTAATTTAAAACTGATTGGAGTTTATTGGTGTTGCAGGTCTTACGTTTTCATGGAAGCCAATATTGAACGTGTTGTTTTCTGTCCCATTGCGAGTTCAGGAATTTTCTTGTCCTTTTTCTTTTTCGTCTGTAGTGCCTTTTCTAGAGTCACTGGAGCTTCTCTGGCGCGATAAGGTAGCTTTTTACAGCTGGACCTTGACATTCTCGTTATCCTGTAGCCTGAAAAGTAAATAATGATTTTCTGAAACGAAAGGTCATTTATTGAGCTTTGCAAACTTTGGTAATTCACATTTTATTCTGAAATTAATTTTGTCTGCCATCTCACCTGGAAATAAATTGGAGCTAAAACGCTGCTCTCTGTCAGTGCCATTCACGCTAATAAAGCTCTCTGCCTTTCCCCGCTGTTCTGAGCACTTCCTCAAAGGTTCGTTTGCTGGGAAGACTGAGCCATCTTATGGTAATTCTAAAGCATCACTGTATTTTTTTTGCTGCTCGTTTATCACTTTCCTCTTGATGTTTCCATTTGATTGCATCGATTCTCAGAAATTTAGAAGATCAAACATTTGACTTTTCCCCCCTGATTCTCGCCTATTTCCATATGCACCATAAAATGAAAGATGTATAAGAGCTGTAGAATAGTCTAATGAGCGCACCCCACTGTGCACACACACCCAAACTAATTCTAATTACCAAAGGGTAAACTGAAGCCCCACTGGTATGAATTCCAGCATGTAGCTTGAGGTCTGCATTCCGAGATGCCGGATGTGATCCTTTCCTAAGTCGCCGCAGCTGTGCGTTCAGAGACGTACGCGCCCAGTTTCATTCTGTACTGTGTCAGGGGGTTCTGATCTCGCAATGTTCCTGATGCCGCTGGTCTTACTCGTCCTCCGTTTCCCGGAGCTAATGGATAAAGTGCCATCAGGAGCTGGCAAAGGAAGGACGTGTTGAGGGTTGGGCACAGCTGAGCAGCGCATATGCAAGACCGATCCAGGAGATTTCGGAAGCGCAGGATCAAGTCCTGGTTTTTAAAAAATTTGATGGTCTGAACTAACAAAAATGACTGCCCATGATATCGGGGAAGTCCGATTGTATCTGACTTCCCTCTTTTTTAAAGAGCATCTTCTTTCTGTTTTTCAACAGCAGGTTCCAATAAAATCATTGGCCTATTAGTGAGGGAGGTATGTTAATGCTTCTGTAGTACGGCCTTTTCTCAAGAGGCGTCGGAGGAAGTTACAGTGGCAGAAAATGCCTTATGGACGTGGTCCTCATTATCAATGAAGAAGCTTTAAGAGAGGAAGTCCGCTTTCTGCTGTGAAGTAAAGAGGCGGCTGCATGCAGAACTGCGAAACGCTTCTGCCAGGAGTGCTGTAGGCACTGAACCTGACCTAGAGAATCGGTGTCCAGCGCTAGAAAAATCCAGGAGTTCAGGGAGCCCTTAACATGAATTACAAAAAAAAGATCAGGTCACTTTAGTGGCCATATAAAATTTCTTGTATTAAGAATTTCTTTTCGCAGACCCCAGCTTGCTCTCCATGGGAGACACAGACAGAGAGAAGCTGGGGGTCAGAGCGCAGGGTCAGCCATTTATAAGGCGCCACTGTTGCAGTTGGGGTTAAGGGCCTTGCTCAGGGGCCCAACGGAGTAGAATTCCTCTGCCGGCTGCAGGATTCGAACCGGCAACCTTCCAGCCACAGGCGCAGATCCTGAGCCACAGAGCCATTCTCAAATGCCTTTGCTTATCCATATGATCCACCTGTTACTTTCAGCTCTAGTTTAACTTAGAGTGGACCCCTTTCCCCTCCTGTTGTTCCCTGCAGTTTTAAACCCTGCTAAACCTGCACTGGAGGTTGTGAAAGTCTACAGAAAACAACTTATTTCTGTTTTTCCTAAGACAGGCATTTTATTCTGCTGGATGTCTATAAGGGCTGTGAATCCAGGATCATGCCCTGTAATGGAATTCCATCTATAAATGCACTGTTTGTCCTTTCCCCACGATTGGGTGCTCAACATTTGCAAAGTATGACCTCTTCTCTCTGTCTCTGCTGAGATTAAAAATGAACTTGACTACACACGTCGACAAGTATTGGTGTGCTAGAGAGAGGACAGGCAACTAGCACAAGTTCTGCTTCTGTAAAAGTACCCTAACAAGTTTTTTTCTTTCTAATGTGAATGCAAGTTTTAACATTGTTGGAAAGCCATACCTCTTATTTTTTCCTTTCTCCTTTTCCCCCCCCCCCACTGTGTTCATTTCCCGCCCTCTCTTTCTCTCCTGCAGACATCCAGGAATTTTATGAAGTGACCTTACTGGACAATCAGAAATGTGTCGAGCCCCCGAAGCCTGTAGAGCCCACGCCTCCGGTCAATCTGTGGGAGTTTTCCAGCCTTCCGAGCACAACTGTGACTTCAGAAACCCTGCCCAGCAGCCTTAGCCCCAGCGTAGAGGTAAGCCTGGAAGCGATTCGTGCTGGCAGGCAGCCTGCGTTGGTTTTGCCACGTGTGGTTGCTGTCCTGAGTGTGTGTGGGTGGGGGGAATGCGAAGTGAGAAATGTCTGAGCTGGGGACTGTAGGCTGTAGAGCGGTTTTATTGCTTTCACATCGGTGCTGCTTTACGAATGCAGCACAGAAGCAGCCCTGCTAACGTGGCTGTGCGGCTGGGACATTTGGGGGTGTGCACAGGCTTTCTGTCGTGTGTGCTGCAGTCTGTGTGCTGCTGTAACACTTGGCGCTTGCTACAGCGTCCGGTATTTTGGGGATTGCCAGATGACGCCCAATGTGCAGGTTGAGGCTGGAAACTCCTCTGAAGGTCAGCTCATAGATGCTGCAGTTCCTAGTTTTTTCAGGAGGGAGGTGCCCTCCCCATTAACAGCCTGGGTCCCTAACTGACTGCCGTCTTGACTTGCCTGCACTGTCCCATCTGTTCTGAATTGCGGCCCCAGAGTTTCTCACCATCAGATCAGGGGGCGTCATCGAAAGGCATCCGGTTTTAAATGCCTGGTGGGTCTTGCCTGCGGTCTGTGCAGCTGTTGTTCTCTGTGGTTTGGTGGTGGTGGTTTTTGTTTGTTCTGGAATTTGTCAATGTTTGAAGGTTTAATTGTTCTTTTACTTATTTTACATTTATCTGGTAATATGGTTTAGTGTTCTATCCATTGTTTTGAATCTGATATTCATATTTGAGTAGTTAAAGCAACACAGCTGCAAATCTAGAATGAATTGGTGTGTTTGCTCTAGACAAGGCTGGAAGCTCTATATGAAAAGTGGACTTTTCTGCAGATGTATAGCATGTACACTGAATCAATTTTTACAGCTTGAATCTGTTTGGTCTGGTTAGCTAAATGTCACGAACCTGGACTTTTCAAGTCCATTCTGTGTGAAATATCAATACTGGTTGTATAATACCAAGTTTTTTCGAAAAGATGAATTCAACGAACAGCAGTGTTTGTCGATTTAGAAAAAGGTTTTGACAAATAGATACGTTTTCCATGGAACTAATATGAAGAACTACAGTACGAGTAGAGTGGATGATGCTGTGATAGAATTGGCTTCATCAGCTTTGCTGGCTGAATCATCTGTAGGATTGTTGCACCTCTTGAGTGATCAATCTGCAGCAAGAGCTGGATAGCACCTTTGTGAGCAATTGTTTTGTCACATGGGACACCAAAGATGTGGTATGCTGGCTTGACATTACCACCAATGAAATTTTATATTTTGTACATTGTCTCCATGCATTACACTTCTCAGTCAAAACTAAATTTCATTAGTTCACATTTATGCGAGTCGTATCAGTGAGAGAGAATCGCACCCGTTCTTTGTGTACATTCACAAAGTGTACAAGTGGCTGTAAATTGCATGTTAGTGAGCTTTTCCTTTTTTTAAAAAACAATTGACTATACATTTCTGAATTAATGGAGGAGACGCATTAGTGTTCAAAGTCGTCTGTTCATATGTATACTCATTCAGAATGTTTAGGTTTCAGTTAAATACATCAGTATTTCAGTAAGTCTAAACATTAAAGTTTGCTTTGGAAATCTGACCCAGTTCTTTCTGCTACAGAGCAGCTTTTCTGTTGGAATGTTCTTAGCAGAAAGCGCCGTGATTTTTTAATGACAAATATTTGATGAGATCTAATTACTTTTTTTTCCTCTAAAAGCTGAAAATGGAAAATGCTGATGCTCGGCTTTGACAAATGAGGAGAATATTTTCTCAGTGTATTTGCAAGATGTTTCAGCTGTAAATCAGGAAATGCAGTTATGCCAAAGCTGGCAGTGACAAACTTTCCTTTAGCCAGAGTGTAATTTTAGATTTTTTATGGACGATCTGCAATTTAATGTAATATGACAAATAGCAAGCTTTTAGCCTCACAATTCATTACCCTGTATTATCTTTCTCTCATTTTGTTTGCAGATATCAGTCCCATAAAAAAGTATAAAGGTGTTTACGAACATGTGTGCATTTCAGGACTTCTTAAGGGTTGGAAACGGGTGTTCAGTGCATGTGAATGATGGCACATCAGTGGTCTTAAGTTGTTTAATTCTCTTGAATATTTAAGTAGCAGACTCTGAAGATGCTGTGTTTTTATGGCATTCTCCTCTTTAGCTGTCATAAAACCGCTCTGCTGTAAAAAAAACAATACAATTACTGAAGTACATTAGCCCTGCACCCTGAAGATCTTTATTGGGTTATACTGATGCATTGAGAGTAAAAGGTTTTTGGTAAGAGCCTAATGTGGTAATGAGAAACGGCTATTTCACAGGAAGGAGCTGTACAACCAAGGACTACACACTCCTCTCCCTCACCTGCGATCTTGTGCGCCTTGAGACTCTTTCCCTTTCCCTCTTCCTGTGCCTAGCTAGCACGGCGTAGCTCGTCCCGTGTGTGTGTGCTCAGTTCTGACCTGCCTTGCCTTGCAGTGCAGTGAGCGCACCTGGGAGGTGGTCAGCACACGGAGCCGCTGAGCCTGCCCCCTCTTGTCTTCCTCCTTCGCTTCTTGACGTGAAGTTTGCACAGCTCATCTTCCACCTGGTGACTACCTGGTAACAGTCCAGTAGCTAAGAGGTCACGCTTCTGAGAGGACCACAGGGCAGAAACCTCTTGCTGAAGGTTAATGGCATTCAGCAGGATTTCTAAAAAAATTGAAAATCCTAGAAAAGAACTAATTTGTTGTGTACTGGCCTAAAGTATTTTCAATACATAATAGTTCTTAAATACCCATGGTGCCTTTTATTTAAAGTAAAAGGATAGATATCTTGAAGTCGTTTAATTTATTCCACATGCTTAGGATGGAGTGTGCAAAATTTATTTTCCCAAGGTTCTTTTTAGTTAGTAATTGAGCAATTATGAAATGCGTCTAGTAGGAAATATGAAGGGCTAAGCTGTTCTCATTAATGTAATTTTATTTACTTCATTTAAGGGGCCCCTGCTCAGGCCTTGATCAAGTTAGACAAGCCAGACAGTGGCCTGGCATGGGGAAAGAGCAAGGCAGGCAGCGAGTGCTCGAGAGGAGGAGGGTAAGAGGAGAGCTAATTTGATCCGAGCTGCCTCAGATGAGATTATCATCCTTTCACCAGAACCCTCTGAGGATGGAAGGGCTGTGGGGCGGCGGGTCAGATGACAGGATCTTGACCAGAACCATACCAGTTGCAGCACAGCCAGGATCCTGTTCAGGGGGTGCTTCTTGAGGCTACTGTGAACCCTGGTGTCAAGAGGAAATTTTATTTAAGTGGAGCGTGATTTCTGTATAATGTGCTGTATAAGGGAGACCAGTCGCGAGTGTACACCTAGAATTCTCATGTTGTCAAGTCCAGTAGCATCTCAAACAGCAATTAATGACTTCAACCTAGAAGTTACGATTTACAGTTGCAATTTTTGTGGAAATGTATGTTTTATGCATTTAGATTTGATCGAAATCTTTCATTTTGTATTGGTTTTAATTTCTTTTTGTTAAGGATATGATTTCTGTTCTGAATGAACTCTCCAAACTCTAGTGGGCAATTTTGAAGTAGAAACTCGTTAACTGTTGCTGGTCCATTAAGATTCCTTGCACGACAGTGATTAATCAAAATACATTTAAGTTCTCTCACACGGGGACTTTATTTCTTGCCTTTATCAGTAATGTATGCTGCCTTTTAAAATACATTTCCATTGTAACTGCCAGCTGTGGTTTGCATTTCTTATTCCAGATGAAGTTATAAATCCTAAAGTATTTCCCTGCAGGACTGAGCGTGTTTTTTTCCACTCCCCATGAATAATGTGGCTTCTTTAGGAGAGTTCCCTGCTTAATGAAACACTAATGTGCCAGTAAAAGCTTTTTCTTCTCAGACCAGCCAGGTGAGTCATGCAGCTCTCTGATGGAGCTCTCTTCTCCCATCTCCGCATGTCTAGTGGTGTAACCTGTTCCTCTCTGTCTGAGGGCCGGTGTGCTGTGTCCAGGACCTGGGGTTCAGGGGCTCTAGCCACGGGAAAAAGCATGTGCCTTTGACACCTGACTTTTCATTTCCTGAAAATATTGGGTTCTGGGGCAAACTAATGGACCTTTGCCCCAGGTCCACCTTGTATGCTAATACCTGAAACCATGAAGATTAAGCAACAGTGTCCTGTTCTGTCCCTTGTTTACCAGTTGTTAAAAAGCTCACAGAAACCATTTTAATAGGCCAGCATGGAGTGGAGCTGAGCAGCAGTTAGTTCCATTTAAAGTGGCTCATTGTGGTTTCGGTGGTTGCAGATTATCTGTCGAGATCAGACATTCATAGACCTGCAGCTCGTGGTATTCAATGGCCTGCTTTTCATTCCACGTGGATAGGGTTTTCTTTAACCGAGATAATGAGATGCGTGACTGGGTGTTATTAAATGAGGCTTCTGGTTCTTTAAATGCTTCGGTGTTCTAAAGGCGTTATGGAAAACAAGCCGACCTGCATGGTCCTAGGCCTTGTATCATGCAGTTCTGTCTCGGAGGGATGTTTTTCTTCCTAGTGCTTAATCTACCCAAATGCTCTGCAGCAAGCTTTGCGTTTAAAGCTTCTCTCTTGTGAATGTGCTGCAGACGCTGCTTGTAGTTTCTCCTTTGTACCCTCTGATGGGCTCCATCTCTCTCGGCCCTGTGCTGTAAAAACACGAGGGCGGAGTGGCTCACCTACAGCGCGCGTCTCGAGAGGTTCCTTCCTTTTTTCATGTCTGGGGAAGAACAGGATGTGCAAACTTTCCAGGAAAGCCCTTTTTGTGTTTGGGTTACTCATAGTAACTCAGATGTTCTCGTTGGGGGGGGGTCAAAACGTAGCTTATAGGTTGTAGTTAATTGCCAAAAGGGCGAGATGGACTAAAATGGACTAAATGGCCTCCTCTCATTTGTAACTTTTATGTTCTTCCAATAAATGCGGTCAGTTGTGCATTAAAATGGATGAATATTCGAGCAGGTGGTCTGCATTTGAAGAACAGTAGATTCAAACCCCACTTTTTCTTACTGGGGTGGCCTGGATGTTTTTTTTTAACAAGTATAGTGTTTTGCCTTTAGCCCAACTGTAATAAAAGAGCTTCAGCAGATTGACGGCATGTTGTTTTTTGTCACCAGTTCTGAAGTTGGATCACTGCTGCTCAGTTTCATGACCTTGTGCAACCCGCTGTGAAAGTTGCGGATGAAAAGGTTTGTAGTTGGCGCGGACTCCGTTTTGAATGGAGAAACTGCATGGTGCTCGGACGTTTGCAGAAGAGGATGTCCCATGGAGATAGTCACCCCATGAGGTGTTTTGCTGTTCTGTCAGAAATGTGTTAGAAGAGAAAGCACTTTGTGGAGGTCAGAAATAAAATCTCAAATCCTTTTTGGAAGATAAGCAGCAGAACAGGGCAAGTGACTCCCTTTGATGTGGAAGATTAATCATAGAACCAGAGACATTAAATATTCATCTGTTGTTTGCTGGAGTCTGCGGGCCACGTGGTTTCTGAGCAAGCTGGAGGTCTTTCTGGGCTCACTGTAGTTAGTCAAACATAAATCTGAGGTGGAAGGCAGTGTGATTGCTGTTGCCTTTGGGTGCCTGACACTTGCTGTCCTGTGAAACAGTGTGATGTATAGGAAACCTTAGACCTTGTATTATCGGACACAGTCGCCCCCTTTTGTTTTATTTTTATTAATGATTTACCTTTTTGGATAACACTAATGACATCCAAATAAAATCACACTTCTGGAGCTGCAGAACGAGGTTGTTAGTATTTTAAAACTGGGCGCAGCTGTCTGGTGTAAAACATTCAATTACATTCTACGATACTTGTAGCACTTCTTGGCAGCTGTTGCAATTGCAGCCTCTTCATTTATCTAGTCTCTGGGAAAGATTAGCTCTGCAGTTTGAGCATCTGTTCCTTTTTTTGCTGTGCACGTTTTTATTTACCTAAAATATGTAAATTAAAGCCTTCATTTCAGTGAAAATGTTTCTTGCCGCGTATGTTACTTCTGAAAGTTTCAGGTTTTTATCACTCTAATTCTTCTGAGAGACAGCGAGCCCGAATCCCGGTGTCTAACCTTGGACATTTTTCTATTTGCAGATCTGCGAACCTCATTTGAAACAATGTGAAGCACCGTTTCGTCTTGCTTACATTGGAGCAGCAAAGCTTTCACGTACATTGGACATTTTAAAATGGTTACAGTACTGCATCGTAAGCAGTAGTCATCATATAATAATCGTTGTCTTAATTGAGTGAAAGGTGGGATTGTCGATGTCTGTTCTGTTTGCTGTCTGTCTTTGGTGCTAATGAGATAACCATGTTGAGATGGAGGAGTGGTTATGAGATGATGTATAACTGGCCCCCGCTGATCAGATAATAGGTGTCATTGTGGAGTGCAGGCTTTGCTTTGAACTGCCTTGAGTTATTTCAAGTTGTCTTTTTGATGTCCTTATGTGCTGAGTCTTAATCAAGGAAGTTTTAAATATGTGGGCATGCTGCAATTTTTGCCAGTGAAGGACAATATTGAACTGAACATCAATGATAGGAACTCGGTAATTATAAACTAATTTATAAAAGACACTAGAAACTAGTAAACTTATACAATTAAATCTTGTTGATTAGTTCTTTCCGAGCAAGGTAAATATGTGTTAGTATTACTTGTTTTAGACTCTAAACGGAAAAATAAAGGCTATCAGGAAAAAAAATAGACTCGGACTAGGATAGGGAGGCAGATAAAAAAAAATTCTGGATGACTTAAGCATTCCTCTGTGAAACGGTACTCTGGTGTTTTACTCCATTGGTGCGCCATGATGCGATGTTTCCTGGTGAATGCACTACTGTAACACATCGCACCTGAATGACACCTGTTACCGGATTCCAGCGCAGAGATGAAGGGACCAGCTTCAGAATCCTTCTTGTTCTACCCTTGAACACTTGACCTTATAACAATGCTATTGGGCTTTTTGACAGCACAGGTTTTAAAAGCAGAACACCGTTTAATAATAATAATGATAATGTTGCTTTATCAGCCCTATACAATTTCTTGCATTAGGAATTCGTCTTTTCGCAGACCCCAGCTTGCTCTCCATGAGACACACAGATAGGGAGAGAGCCTGGGGTCAGAGCGCAGGGTCAGCCATTGTACGGCGCCCCTGGAGCAGTTGGGGTTAAGGGCCTTGCTCAGAGGCCCAACGGAGTAGGATTCCTCTGCCGGCTGCGGGATTTGAACCGGCAACCTTCCAGGCACAGGCGCAGATCCTTAGCCACAGTGGGTGGCGCTGTAACTTGTGGAGTTTTCCCATACAAAAGTCATCTTGGCCTCGGTCTGTGTAAAGATGTTTCACTGTAATAAGGCAAATATTTTACTTTTTATCTCTACATAGTTTTTAAGCTGACGGTGACTTAAATGAAATGACATTTGCAATTTACTTTGTTTTTGATTTGCAAAAAAATGCTTGGAAGACTGAGCAAACCGGCATTTCTTGTTATCTGTTGTCCTCTGTGCAGTAGTGCTTTAGGTAAATGAAATCCTGGAGCTGTAGTGGATTACAGCATGTAGGGTATAATAAATGCCTGGATCTGTGCGGCTTATCAATCACTGCTGCTCGGATCTGTTTTCTCTCTTCTGGATCGTGCTTTACAAGGTTGTGGTCTGTTGTTACCTGTTGCACAATGTTCTGTTCAGATTTGGTCTGCCGCTCCAGAATTTGAAATGCAGGAATGGGGAGCGCTTGAGGCGTTGTTTTTCCCATTTGTGATTCTGCTTTTACTTTTTATTGATCATAAGAAAAACAACAATTCAATAAAGCAGTAGGCAGGCTGAAACGACATTAAAACAAACCTCGGGACCCCTAAGTATGTGTATATATGATGAAGGCATGAACTAGATGTCAAACAGGTGTTTGATAAAACAGCCACCCTACATTACCATTACCTTACATACACCAGGGACGATCCTTGATCGCTTGCCTCATTCCCCTACACCATTCCTGGCTGGTCCTCTGCAAGGTCCCCCCACTTGCTCCGAACATCTGTACTTGCATCCGCAAGGTGGGGCTTCTGCAAAGCTGACCGGGAGCACCTGACAGGTGACCTCCCCTCCACTGTACCTGCCTGGGGATATTTGCACCACGTACCTTGCCTTCAGCCACAGCATCTGTGCTGCTTCCAAGAGGTGCTTTCTCCATGGTCGCAGTAAGATCTGTATCCCTGTCGAGACCCAGAGTGCAAACATTTACAGGACACTTGTAGAAATACCCCTCTACAAGTGCCCCTTGTAGAAGTGCCCCTCCACATTTCTACAAGCCTCTCTACAAGAAGCAGTGCGTCCATTGTGGCCCTCCAACTAAAGGCTACACTGGGCGACGTGTGGGGAAACCAGATGGAATGCCAGTTAGGTGATGAACAGCCACACTGGAGGTTATAATGCTTTTGTCTGATTTTTCTGCTTAAAGAAACTCGGATGAGGGCATTGAAATAGGAAGTTTGAAGCCCCTGAATTGGTTCAGCTTTGTACACAAGGAATGAACACAGCAGCACAGGGATGAACAAAATGCGAACATTTGTTTGAGCACTTCATTAAAACGACACTGTTCTGTCCTTCAGAAAATCACAAACCACTTTGCATCATCTGACCAACTTTTGTTTTACTGCTTAAATGGTTGAAAATTGCAATTTCCATTTTTACAGTATCAAGAAATGTTTCCCAGATCTTGCCATCTCAAGGTTTCGTTTATATAGATGTACTTTGTCTAAACGAAGTTCTGTTGGGTTGTTTTTTTAGTGGTCTTCTCAGTCTTTGCATCCATAACACGTTCTACTGTGATATGTGTCTGCACATCTTTCCCAGAGGAGTTAGCTGTATGACTTCCAGAGTGTGATAAGGGGGTTTTATTCTGTTATTGTCCAGACCATGCTGTAGTCTGTTTTCATACTCGGTTACTAGTCTTACTCAGTTTGTGAAATGAAGTCCTTAAAAGCTTCATAGCATTTGTTTAGACAGGCTTTTTTGGAAGATGGAGGACCCTACTGCCATATCACAATCTTGCAACTTGACTAAAGCATCTGTCACTTTCGATCCGACATAACTGTTACTTTAGTTGTGCCTTTTTTTAACCACTGGTTCAGTAGTTCACTGTAAAGGTGGTTGTGATCGTGCTAATCCTGTACTCACTGGCCTAACGGAGGCACATTAGTCTTCACACAAAGAGCTGTCTGTCTGGAACATGCTGCCTTGCCTTGCTCTTGAAGACTGGTCTTGAGGGACTTTCAGAAAGGGGGCCATTAGCAACTTACGAACCAGTTACGGTGAGTCCCAGAAGCCTCCTTTGCAAGTATCATCTTCCCATCATCCTCGGTTCAGTCGGTTATGGTGTCCTCTTGGAACATTTTTTATTTTATTTTGATGGTTTGGGAAAAGCCATGATGTTGCTTGCTGCAAAAATGTGTAATTGGGATTTGTAGGAATAATCTCATTTAATACCACATTTCCGGTATGAATGTTTGTTAAAACCTGCACAGGCTCTGCCACGCCAGTGTCTGTGTATCCTCCTCCGCTGTGGACGCCAACGGAAAACGGAACTAGGTTCTCCGGCGAACTTCCTCAACACTGGTTCCCAGGCTGGGGTTTATTGACGTTACCCTGGGTTCGGCCCGGGGAGCCACGGGGGTGCAGCGCTCGGCATTGCTGCTTCGCAGTGCTGGGGCCCTGGATTCAGTTCCTGGGGTGCTGTCTGTATGGAGTTTGCATGTTCTCCCCGTGTTCGCGGGGGTTTGCTCTGGGTGCTCCTGGTTTCCTCCCACAGTCCACAGACCTGCTAACTGGCTTGCGAGAGAACTGTCCCTGGTGTGTCTGTGTGGGTACAGAGAGAGGGAGGGACACAGTGATGGGCTGGCGTCCCGCGCAGGGCGTTCCCTGCCCTGTGCTCCGGCTCTGTCCTGGAAGAAGCAGTTGGAAAATGGATGGGTGGGTGGAGCAGCTTCCTCTTGCTGCAAGACGGAGGTGGGAATCCCCAGTCTGCCCGTGGCGTCCATGGGTGATCGCGATTCTTCTGCTCGCTCCGTGCTTCTCATCGCTTTTGTTTTCAATTGATCCTCTCCATCGGATTTCCCCCCCCCCCCCCCCCTTCCTTAAATCCTTGTTGCATCTCCCATTCTTCCTATGTTTTACCAGCCTCCGTATCGCTGGAGACCGATCTGCAGCCATTTGTGTTTTTGGAATGTCGTCGCGGACGGCATTCCCGTGCCCCCCCCCCCCGTGGCATCACTTCAGTTCTAATCAAGCCGCAGTTCCTTCTGCTCACTTAATAGGGCAAGTCCCCGGGAGAGGAGCGCCGAAGTCAATTTCTTCTTTATATCGGCGTCTAAATCTCTCGCACACTCTCGGCTGACGGTTTTGGGACTGATTTTTTTTTTTTTGCTGCCGAACGATTTAGTTGAACAGTCTTCCACTCCGTGTGGAGTGGCTCTCCCGCCCTAAGTTGCTGTGGTTCCGTGCTGTCGTGCCGAGTGGATCTGAGTGACGAAGCGCGGATGTGTATTGTATTAGTCCTGTATCCCGTCCCGTCGCACTCAACCCCACCCCCGAAATCTTGCTATCGGACGGAAAGCGAATTCTGACACCAGTAGGGGTTTGGTTAAAATCGTCAATTTCGTTTTTTTTAATTCAGTGTTTGGCTGGTTTTAACGTAAGAGAGACCCCCCCCCCCTTTGAAAAGCAGGGGGCGTTCGGCTTGAAACGATTGCTGGGTGAGTGCACTGGGAGTCCAGCTGCCAGCTTGCTAACTTGGGGCTTTACCTGACCTGTCGGTGTGTCCCCACCGGTGGTTTACCTGCATCTTCACTCAGTCTTGCGTTTTGAAAAGAACCCTCTCCGAGCATATCGATTCCAGCCTCGTCGCTCAGAGCAGTAAGCAGCCTCATACCCTCGCTGCTGACGAGGGGGCTCTAGGCAGTGACCGTGCCGCGTGTGGCCTCTCTCTCAAGGCCAGCGGCTGGCTTACCTGCTGCCCGAAACCCAGACAGCGGCCCCAGGGGGCGCCCCCTGCTCACCGGGGTGGGCTCAGGTCCCACTCCGCAGGGAAGGAGGCGCGATGCGGAGGCACCTTTTTAAAAATCGCGTCCCCGTGAGAAAATTAAAATTTATTATTTTTTAAACTTGAATTTGAACGAGGCTGGAGCAGCACTCCGAAAAGAGAGTGATGCCCCTCAGGGGGGGTAGGCGTGAGCTCCTTCCCCGACGGAACTCGGGGGAGTGTCCGGCTCCGCAAACCCCCCCCCCCCCGGACTACCTCTGTCCAACACTGGACCTGTCCTGGCGCCAGCTGCCGTGGGAGAGTAGATAGCTTTTAATTGTACTGAAACACCGATCTTGTATTACAAAAAAAACAATAGTTAAGCTGCATTTGTGTGTAATCTGTATGCAACCGTTACCCTCGCGGCTAAATCCAAGTTTTCTCCTCACGGTTTGTCAAACCCGGTGAATTGACACCTCCGGCCGTGCTGTGGCCTGACCTGGTGTGGTCAGGAGAAGTCCCGGCCTGCCCGCGGGGGCTGAATGCTCTGCTGCGCGTCACTTTCTCGCCCGCTGAGAACGCCCCAGGCCGCCTCGCTTGCACCCCCGAGAAGTGCCGCCGGCCCTGCGCGGTGCCAGGTGTATGGAGCGCCTGGCGTGGGTCTGTGCCCGTGTTTTTTCCCCCTGAGGCGGGTGCTTTAATGGATTCAAAAGTTTAGCGGGGCGGTGTGTGGGGGGGAGCCGAGCGCCCACGGCCCCCGGGGTCCGCGCCTGGCTCGTCGGCACCCCTCTGCCAGCCTTCAGGAATGGACTCTTCCGCTGGTTTACGGAACGAGAAAGTCAATTACAGCGTTTTTGTCGGGATGCAGATGTGTGAACGGCCCTGGAGCGGACACGTCCGGCCCTCCGCCTCTTCAGCACCGTTTTCTCTCGGCGTTTCGTCTCCCTGGTTTCAGCTCTCCGTGTCCGGCCCCCCGCCCCCCCCATCACTCGCCGTTCTCGCTGTCGGGACGGCGGGGGTCTCCAAGTCGATTTGACTCCAGGTTCATGGAGTGAAGCCGGGAAGAGGCGCACGGGGAGAAGGGGGCCGCAGGTTAGGATTTATTTAGCTTTTTTTGAGGCAGCGTAGCGAGACGGCGAGCGGAGGGTTAATGAGACGGCGGAGGCAGAGCTGCTGGAGTCGGTGAGTAAGAGCTGGCGTGCTCTCTGCAGCCCCTCACGTCGGAGCGCTTGTCACCCTGATCGCACTGCCGGAGGATTTTCAGAGCTTTCCCCAGCCCGTGCAGTCGGTCCGTCCGTCCGTCCGTCCCCGGAGGTCGCTCGCCCTGCTCCCGCTGGCAGGAACTGAAGGATGCGGACTTCGCGCCTCCGGGACCGGCCGCGACGACCAGCCGTGTGACCCCCCCCCCCCCCCCACGAGAGTCCGCGGTGTATGCGTGCGCTGCGCTCAGACGCCCGTGACTAGCGGCGCCGCGGTTTGCGCTCCCAGAGCGGCAGCGAGGTGGGGCTGCCGGGGGCTGCGGGGGGTCACCATGCGATGCTGAGGCCGGGACTCCGCCGGAAGGATGGACTGCCTGTGTATCGTCACCACCAAGGTAAGAGCCCAGCCTGGGGGTTTAGGGGTTCATCCCCCGCGGGCAGCGTGGCTGTGTTGCCCAGCCTGCCAAAGGTCAGCGCTGTTTCTTGTCTTGGGGCCAGGTGGCGGTCTTCGGGGACCGACCGAGGGGGGCTGCGCTCCCTGTTCCTTCTCTTCTTGTTAGATGTGAAGAAAGTACCACGGAGGAGCTGTTGAAATGGCAGGTATCCGAGGGTCCTGAGACGCATGAGTCTTCAGCCCCACGCGTGGGACGAATGGATGTCCAGACAGCCCTATAAAACGCGTGATTGAACAGAGTGTTCCAGGTGTTAATCCGGGTTTTGTTTCAGTCCGGATAAGACAGTGGCAGCCGGTGAAAAGTTGAACACAAGAGCGTGTCGGAGGCGAACAGAGCCGACTTACTTACAGCACCGGGGCAGTTTTTTTTTCAGCCACTTTTTAATGAAAGACAGCGTCTTTAGAAAGTTAATGCGCTCGGAGTAGATCTAGTTGGGGCCGTCTTGCACTGACCAGCCCGAGCGGAAGAAACCGTTTTCACAAGCGGGGGGGGGGGGCTGCGGGGTACGGAGTCGCGATATCGGCTTGGCTTGAAATCGTGTCCCCTTAACCGCAGGGCGTCGATTGAAAGGGGGGGGGAGTGTTCATACGCAGAGGTGTGTGGCCAGAGCCGGGGCAGCGGTGATCGGGAGGGCTGGGGTCGCCCGGCTTCACAGACCTCCGTCCTTTTTTTGCGGAGCGGAGAAATGTGTCGCCGCGCTTAATACAGCGCCGAGCAGAAAAGCGCTATGGGGTATTTACAGATCGGTTCCGCTGAGCGCGGGTGTGGGACATAAACGCCTTCCATGGAGTTGACTAACTTCGGATTTGTCCTCTGCAGCAATGTAGCCGTGTTGCGTTTCTCCCCAGATGTGTTGCCCTTCCGAAATATGTTGTAGGCTTAGTTTTGCATCACTGTAACCATGGTGACGGTTCAGAAAGAACACGTAGGCAGAACTAATGCTCTGTAGTCTTTATCTGTTGTTCAGAATTGGTTCTGAAGTGCTGTTTCTGCCCCAAGTTGCTTATGTTTCTAAGCGAGAGTGTGGATTATTTACTTTTTTTGTGTGTGTGTGCAGGACTTTTGTTTTTACAGATAGAATGAAGTGGAAATTTCCCTTAAGGATGGATACAGGCATAAATTAAGAGGAGTGTTTACATGTTCTGACCCTGTCACAACAGACCTCCAAAGTGTTCTGGAGATCAAAGTGCTGCTTCAAACATTTGGAAATGGATTGATTCTAGACCCCCCCTTCAAAGGCTCTGTCAGTCTCAGGGTGGCAATAAATACTTCAGAAGGCAGCATGTTGAGTCTCTTGGCAGCCTTCAGATGTGTTCCCTAGTCTGTTAAGATAAGGCTGCTGGCTTTATCTGCAGTAATTTTATACTCCTTCTTAAGGAGGGGAAATAAAATCCACTTTTTACAAACGTGTCTGAAGCATGTTACTCAGTCTGAGCAGATGTCGACCTGGAGAACAGCTTGCAGCGAAAGGCCATTGTGTTTATTTTCTTTTAATAAGCGGAGGCCTGTCGTTTTAAACCGAGCGGCTCCTCAAGAGGATGTGGGCAGCGCCGCCGGTCCAGCAGGCGCGGCGCACAAAGTGGTGCCCGCTGCAGCTCGGGCTCGTGCAGGGCCTGACGCGGACTGTCATGCTGCCAGCTCGGAATTAGAACACAGGCGAGGGACTTTAGAGAGGAAAAGTTGGGGGTGTTGGCGATCTGGCAAAAAGAGGTCAAGTGTGTTAGAAAATTTAAAATGTTGAGGTCCTTCTACATTTGCATTTGTTTGATGCTTCTATGCAAAGTGGCTTACAGTGGTTTTTGTTTAGTACAAATTGATTTATGCATCAGAGGTTTCTGAAGAAATTGGGGTGTAGCAGTGTCCCCCTTGCTGAATTTAGACCACGGGAGTTCAGAGATCTGCCGTGGCCACTTTGAAACCCGCCTGCACCGTTTTTTCTTTTGCTGCCATGATTAAGCCAGGCTGCTTTTTTGAAGTTGTGCTCTTGGTGGTGGACGCTCGGGGGGGGGCCTGAGTCACGGCAGCCTCTGCGAAGTGGGCAGCCCACCAGACGACCACACAGTCAGGGGCGGGCTCATGAATCACGGTGCTCGGATCCGTTACGCGCATCGTCACTGCCTGCCTTCTTGCTGCATGACTGAGTTTCATTCCCCCTGCCTCCCCCACAGCTGCGTGCCTCTGCTCCGAGGATACCTGCTGTGCCGTGGAGTGAGTCTTTATCTCGCCTCTCCTCTTGTGTAGGCACTGCCCGAGCTCGACGGCATGACATGATAGCGTGGCTCCTCGCTTGTAAAAGAAATCTGCACCGAATCAGTTGTGCCAGCGAAGGGTGATCGTTATTTCTGGAAAGTGTCCTTTTATACCTCGAGAGCAGAGCTGTGCTGGAGGAATTGCTTTTGAAAGCAGATGAACTGACTGAAGTGCTGTTTAACCTTTCTCTTAGCAGCGTTTTGTGAATTTATTCCTAAGAGTTGGTACATGGAAAGAGTGAGTCTTGTTTGAGGGCTAGGAGCTTCCTTTGACATAGGAAAGACTTGATTTTAGAATCCAGCCTTGTCTCCCATTTTGTGTCTTAAAGGGACACAGTTTCTGAAGTAAGGTACTACTACTAAACTGCTGCGTGTGCTTTTCGTGAGGCTGTGCGATCCGTTCTGTGTAGGATGTTCCACAGCCCAGATGTGTCGGTCTTCTCTCGCGGCATCTGTATCTGAGGAAAGAGACGATCTGATTCTCACAAGTTACTTGGCTCCAAGTATCAGACGAGACTCTTTCATTTCTTTCCATACTGTGTGTGAGGTTGAAGATTTCCATTGGGGGGGAAAAAGCAATCTATTACTGAGGTTATCTACTCTAACCCCTTGTCTTAAGGCCAGAAAACGTATTACTCGTATCTAAATTAGCCCAGTTGTTTGAAGAAAGAGTCTTTGCGATGCTTCTATACCCTTTTTGATTTGTTTGTTCGTTGAATGTGTTTTTTTCCCCCCCCCTTCACTGCCTGGATGGATTTTCACAGTCGACTAATTAATTTAATGAGCTGGCTGTGAGATGGATGGCTGCTCTCCCACCCGTAATGGCCACGCTGAGAGAAGACGAAATGGCCTTTACCTGCTTCAGGCCCCTGGCATTTGGAGAGCAGCCCAGCCCCCACCCCCTTCCCCGTGACTGACCGAAGCCAGCGTCTGATTTAGGGAGCTCATGATAATGCCATGTTTTGAGCCTTGTATATAAAGAAATGCTCTTTATGACTCTAATTGTGGGGTTGATACTGGTTGAACTGCCTGCCTGCTAGAATCGTTTCCATTTGTTTTTGAAATTGGTTTCCTCAAGGGTCTTAAAATGAAAAGCATTCTAACGTGCACGAGCGATCAGGGGCACTCTTTGCTGTTTTCTGTCCTTTATTTTGATATGACATCATTAGTGGTTCGTTGCCTCGACTTGGTCGCTGACCTCAGGTGAGCGCCGCGCTCGACTGGCCCCCACAGTGCGCCCCGCGGGTGCCAAGCCGCCTGCGCTCTGAGCGCCCCGAGACCCACAGGCTCCGCCTCCGCTGGAGGGGTGAGGGATCCTTCAGCTCGCGTCCTGCTGGCAGGCCACAGGGGGCGCTGTTGCCCATCCCTGGCAGCGCTCAGGCAGCACCTGTGATGACCCACAGCCCAGACGGGACCGGAGAATTTCCTGTGAGCGCCGGCGATCTGTGGGAGAAACCCTGTCACTCTGGAACGCAGTCCGGTAGCCGTTTTTAAAAGGCCAGTGTGAAAGTGGAAGTGCTAATTCCAGAAAACTCAATACGGGGAGCAATTAAAAACTCAGCGTTTTTGAATAACGCGATTAGCCACGTTACAGTCCTTGATCAAGTCATCAGTGCAGCGGGGCTTGGTGTCCCGAGTTGTCTTTGGCGTATCGAAGACGGACTGTGCACGAGTGATCGTACGGGGTGATTGTGTCGCCCCCCCCCCCCCCTTATCGGCTCTCTCTGAGAGGGACAGAGCTGGGAGAGCCGGCGCGTCTTTGAAAGGGAGGCGTTTCATGCTGTTCCCTGTGCTCTGGCCAGACGGGAGCCGCTCTGTCCTTTCCCTCCGCTCCTGCAGCGGCGTGCTGAAAGTCTCGTTCGCCGCCGCACGAGCTGGTCCGCTCTGCATGGCGCAGGGCAGCACCGCAGCCACAGACGGAACCAAGCACACAGGCGCTGCGAGGGGCTGGCTGTGCACCCCCTGCTGCTTTGGGCATCGACCTTTGCCGGTAATTATTTTTGACGGAGCAAGATTAAAAGTGCGTGCTCCCCACTTCCGTAAACGTAAACAGCGTTGATGAAAAGGACCGCGCTAGAGTCGGTGGCATTTCTGACTCCTTTCCCGCTGACTGTGTCCTGCAGCTGTGATGGTTTTGGCAGGTTGGTCTAAGTGGGGAAAGCAGATCGCGTCATGCAGTCTTGGAATGGCTCGGCCATAGCTGTTGCTAGAAAGATTCAAACGGCCGTAGTAATTTTGTTTTAATCTAAATGGGCTCCGTTTGGATAAATCATCTTTTATATTTAACAAATGGAATTGGAAATGCCTCTCCCTCTTATCCGCTGAGTGAGAAAGAAGCAGACGGGTCCATCTGCGCTTTCCTGTTTTTATTCCCCTGCCGTACTTTGGCATGCACTACATCTTCCGGACTTCCGTCCGGGTCGTAGTGTTTGTTTGAATCCAGCTTTGTGGCCCTGTTGGGTATGACAGTGGAGTGTGGACTGGTAAATCCCATGGATCTGTGGTTTAGGTTACCCTTAACGTTCAAGATCAGAGATCAGACATTTCAGAGTGACTAGACGTAGATCATTCTCAGTGCTGCTCTGCTCCTGGGTAGGGTCAGAGTTCAGGAGCACACGCGGCTGTGTGCTGGAATGACTTGCCTCTGGCCCCTCCTCATGGGAAGCTGCTTAAGCGTGCGCCCCGCTCAGCGTGAAAGGAGGTCGCCGTCTTGATGTCTTCCTGAAGGCAGAGCACAGAAGATGCAGAGAGTGGCGGGGGCGTGGAGCAGCTTCCCCAAACGTGTTGTTGAAGCCCATACCCTGGATGTCTTTCAAGAAACGGCTTGGATGAGATCCACGGTTCAGATCTTCTCAAATACCAAGCGACTTCGATTGGAGGAATGAATGGCCTCCTCTTGTTTGCAACTTTTCTTATGAACTTTATTCCTTTTTGGAAACCTAACATCAAAACATTGGCAAAAATTGTGGGCCTCTTGCTGCTTTTCAAGGTGTAATACCTTCGGGCTTCTAGTTTTGAGTGGAGCACAGCGCCACACAGGAAGGCGTTCCTGAGGCTGTGGGGCAGTCTGCACGACTTCGCAGGTCTTCGGAGCTCTGAGTGAATTAAATACATTAGTCTCTGGCTGTTTCGCAAAATTCTTGGGTAGCTTGTTGGCAGACCAGATGAATGCGAATAGGTGCGCGTGGTTTTCTGTCGGCTCTTGAAGCTTTTGCTGTGGCAGTTTCCGTTCGATCTAACCATCCTATGAGTCTTCTCCTGCAATCGGAAGCTGATCACAGGGCAGTGCGGGGTCGTATGCTGTGCAGGAGCTTAATCTAATGGCAGAACAGTGTCTTTAAATGTCTTTAGGTTTGCTTACGCTGGTTTGTCTCAGGACAAGCTGTTGCCATGTTAAATGAGACACTGCAGCATTTGTGTCCCTTAAATTGACCATTGGCGTTATATTATCTTTTTTTCTGATAGAAAGAATTCAGATGGACTGATTACCTATAAAAACAGGTGATTGATTTTTTTGGGGAAATAAAGCCTGGTTTTACAGTACTCCCTGTTGTAACTTGCTAGACCAGATTTATGTATTCATTAAGCCACAAATCATTGAGAATTTAAAATGAAGACTCAAACATTAATTCCCCTTGCAGGGCAAACAGCGGAAATCGATAATCGGGCCCAGACTACCTCTTGCACAGATGAAGTTCATGCATTTTTAATTTCTTTCTCAAGCAGAAAAACCTTTTATAAATAAGGAAACCTGTGAAAATGTTTGCAGATTCATTTTGTCAGTTATGTTAGAGTGCAGAATTTGTGTTCAGTTTGTTGAGTCGTCTGACATGGTGTGTTTAACTTCAAAAGACTTTTGATCATTCAAACATGCTCAACATAAGGCAGTTTGAAAAGAAAATCGGGTTGAAGATAAACATTGCACATCAAGTGTAATTTTGAAACAAATAGGGCATTTGTGAAATATACCCTTTGATCAAGAAAATTCTTAATGTATAAAAGATATTAAGAATTGCAGACTTAAAATTTATTTTATAGACATTCTGTAAATTTACATGCTTTTAATATAAATTAATAAACATTTATTATGATAGTCTTGTATAGAAATGAGTCCCTTTCTTATAGGGATTTAAGGACTGACTTCAACAAGTGCCTCTCCTGTTATTTTTAAGTTGAACAGAACAGCCAAAAGTATAGCCTTTTATCTTCTTCAGGCATTTGGTAGAAGACAAAACCTGGAGGTGTTAGCATGACACCAGCTTGCGTGGGAGATCACCCTGATAGGCTGGCGTATTTAGCATGTGTGTGACTGGAGATGTGTGGATGGGGCTCTTCTGTGATTTTGTTGAAAGTCAGTGCCCTTACAGAAATGCAGTACAGCCTTTTGCAGTACTCATGACTTCGTTTTGGATCTCTTGGTTTGATTGATCTGTAGGTTTCAGGTTTTGTCGCTGGGTAGTGGGTTTTGACCTTGAAAACACGGTGGGCTAAAGGAGTCCAGTTTATTGGTGTCCGTTATGGCGAGTAGCTCTGGAATTGTTGAAGAGCAGTTCTACAGGATGGTTTTTTTTACAGCTGTTTGTGCATAACCAGACATTTTCGCTAAAATCAACAGTGCCTCTAGATGTACAAGTCTCCCTAAAGGCCACTTAAGGATCCAGTATGTAACTTCTTAGTTGCCTGACTTTTATCCAAAGCAGCTTAAATTTGTGCCCATTCTTTGTGCAGCTGGGCTTTTCGCTGGAGCGGTCAGCAGGAAGCACCTCACTCAAGAGTACAACACCTGTCCCTGCCTGGCATCTGAACCCACAACCTTGCTTGTTACTCTTCGCTGCTAGCTTGGCTTATGTGATTTAATGTAACGGTGGCTAGATTTGGTACTGCTGATGCACTGATCGTGCCTACTGGTCAGTATGGCTGTAGCACAAGCGTTTCAAAAGTTATGAATGCAGTGTCTGTAAAAGAAGTGAATCTTGTGTGTCGGTTTGTTGAGCCGAATGGACAGGTGTTACCTACAGTAGGGACAGGAAAGCCAGCCAGCTGTACAGACTTAAAATGCTTTAATCTCTTTCAAGGCAGTGGTGCATTTAGAGGATTTTGTTTAGGTTACATCATTTCAGGCCTGTTCTGTTTTTCCATGCACTTGCTGTGGGGGTAGTGCTGTTTTTCCTTTCATTTTCACAGCTACGATACTCCAGTTTTAATTTGCACAGTGTCATGCACATGTTCTCCTGCCATGCTGGCTGGGGTGTTTCTGCTGCTGCTGCTGCTGCTGCTGCTGCTGTTTTTTTCTGTTCTTTCACAGAAAAGTACTGCACAAGAGTCTTCATTTAGGGCTGCTGTGAAACTATACACTGTTGTTCAGATTCTCAGCATGCCGATGCACCCCCTATTTCCACGGTGGCTTGGTTACTTTGCCACAGATAACTCTGAGCAGGGATTAAACGTTTTTTCAAGATCGACGCATGCTTGGCCCTTTTGACTTATTTGAGGAGAATTGAGCTAGGAAATTGGGAAGCGGCTGGAATCTAGTTACAATCTAACCGAGGCTCTGAGCCTTCCTACTTCGAAACAGAACGAAGATCTATCCCTTGATTGTAGTCTGCTGATTTTTTCGAGCCGGTCTTTTAAAGTGAAGCTCAGAGGTTCCTAGCTTGACAAAGTTTAAATTCAATCCTGTGCCTCTCTGCAGACAATCTGCAGAGCTGTCCTGTGACAGCTGAAGGATCTGCAGGGACCTCAGGGCCTTCAGGGATATTTTTATTTGCTTGGGTCCCTGCGGGTGTTGCTGGATTGATGGCAGCATGTTCGGAGCTCCCGGTTTTACTCCCGAACCCTGCTCTTGTGTCGGCGGCACAGCCCGGCCTCCTCCTGACCTCCAGTGTGTGTTACGACGCACAGGAGGAGACCCGGCGTTCTCCTCCCACGGTCCCTCTGCAGCTTTGTCTGACACCATGCCAGCCTCCTACCCCTCACAGCCGCTTATTTCTGACATTTATGCCAGTGATTCAGAATCTAACGATCGTGGCTCTTTATCTGCATGTGAGAGTTCTGCAACCTTTTCGCATATTGCTTAAATACTATAGGAGCATAGCCTATAAAGCACCTGTTCTGAAGAATGTGTTTTAAGCTTTGAGACTTCTGAAGGTGCTTTCTCTACACAGATGGAGTGCAGACCTGGAAGAAATTAGTGACGAGCCTCAAAGAGTAAAGGCATTTGTGAACTGTAATCCTAAACTGCCATGCTGTGCCCTTACAATTTTATGGGGCGCCAGGCCCGTGTGCACGAGAAAGGAGCCCATGTTTCTTTTGGTGATCAGAAGGTTGTGCCAGTGATCTGGCTTCAGGTGTCTGTGATCACGGTGGTGCACAGCAGCCTAATGTGTGTTTTGGACCGAAGCAGAGGCAAGCTCCAGACAAATGCAGTGACCACAGTATCGTATCAGGGCTTTGCAGTAAACCGACTGATATAAGGGCTTGTGTCCCGGAAAGTAGTTAAGGGATTCCTGGAAGGAATGCGTTTTAAAAACACAAATGTTTAGAAATTCCTGTGCTCTTTCCAGTTACAATACCGTAAAGGCGTGTTTGTTTGACCTTTTTTTTCCTCTAACATTGGTTTCTTGCTGAAATGTGCTTAATGCCAGCAAGAGGGAATATGGGTTTTCATCGTGACCTTACGCCGTAATCTTAAGAAGCTTATTATTGATCCTTTAATTGTCTTTGGAAGGGCCTGTAGTATTTCGGTCAGGAAGTTAGAGGACTCCCCTGGTTGAAGATTTCATCACATGCAAGCATGCAGGCCGTAACCGGGGCATGCTTTATTGATTGGAGGTATTAAGCATCTGCTCAAATGGCAGAGGGTAATCTTCAGGCAGCATGTGGACAGCACCAGCTGTTTGGAAGGAGGGAGGAAGTTGTCAGGGTGGTGAATGTAAACTGTAAAGTCTTCATAGTTTTTTTCTTTATTTTTGGCCAGGGGTTTGCTTCCACGTAGGATTATTTCTCTTCTCTGCTCCGAGCACTTGGTATTCCAGCAGCCGTATCGCCCTGCAGATCTCAGCTGGCAGCCCACTGAAGCTCAGCAGGTGTGAGCCTGGTCAGTACCTGGGTGGGAGACCTGGGAAAAACTAAGGCAGCTGCTGGAAGAGGTGTTAGTGGGGCCAGCAGAGGGCGCTCACCCTGCGGTCTGTGTGAGTCCTAATGCCCCAGTATAGTGACGGGGACACTATACTGTACAAAGGTGCCGTCCTTCAGATGAGATGTAAAACCGAGGTCCTGACTCTCTGTGGTCATTAAAAATCCCAGGGCATTTCTCGAAAAGAGTAGGGGTGTTACCCCAGTGTCCCTGCCAGATTTCTCCCTGGCCTTTACCAATCATGGCCTCCTAATGATCCCCGTCTCTGAACTGGCTCCATCACTCTGTTCTCCTCCCCACTGAGAGCTGGTGTGTGGGGAGCGGACTGGCGCACTATGGCAGCTGTTGTATCATCCAGGTGGGGCAGCACACTGGTGGTGGTGGAGGGGATCCCCATTACCTGTAAAGTGCTTTGAGTGGAGTGTCCAGAAGAGCACTATATAAGTGTAAGCATTAATTTAATTTATATTACTGGTCTCTTTCAGGCTGTCTGTTTGCTGGGAGCAAAATCTTGGGAATTACAAAAAAAACCACTATCAAAACCAAGAATATTTCACATCGTGCCAGTTTTTTGAAAGTGCAGTTAGGCTTTTCCTGGTTTTAGCTTGCCACAGTGAACAGCATCAATATTGTGGGTACTGTGATCTGAGCTGGCTAGAATATGCTCTGCAAGTAATTAAAAGCACCATGGTAAATGATGACAGCTCAGGAGAGTTAAGTTGTCTGAGTGCACAGCAACATGAAGCACCAGTGCACTTTGTGTGAGTCACCGGTTTCCCACATGATTGAACCCTTATTTGGTGGAGAACAGGCTCATAAGTGATATTACTCATTTCACTCCATAAGTGCTTTCTAGGCCAGAGCCAAATAATGTATTTGTTGTCCTGGGTAATGAAAACTGTGTAGGCTATCTTCTCCAGAACCAGAGAGGTTTGTCCTTCTGCCTTTTGGACTGAGAACAAAAGCAAAAACAAGGCATGGCATTGCATGGCTGGTAGTGAGTTTAGATTTGCAGTTCTTTCATTTCTGGGGACACACACACGGATGTTTCCTCAGAGGGTAAAAACTTGAAAGATGGAAGAGGTCAGTGTTGCACACTGTGCTGAGGTGAAAGCCCTGCAGGACAAATGGGTGATAACCGTTACAAAAAGTATATATAAAGTGTAAAAATATTTATTTGCTGAAAAATGACGCTTTAATATCACATCGAACACATGACCGCTCAATGATTTGACCCATAAAAGATCTTCACCTGGACAAAATTAAATTTTAAATTAATCCAATTTGAATTTATTTAATGAGGGTTAATTTCATACAGGTAAAAAACATAACTACTGGTGGTGACTAATACACATTGATATCAAAAGGATCATAATTCGATATCTGGCATTTTTAATATATTTTTGTGTAAAACGTTTTGTATTTTTTTAATGGATAACATTTAGATAGACTGTTAAGGTCTGGGGAGTTGATGGCATTAGTTCTCTAATTATAATGCTGTTGTAATTAATGGGTCTTCATGTCGGAGAAGTTAAATGAGTGAGAAGGTCAAGGTAATTTTGATGTGCGGCTCTTGACGGTGCGATCTCTCTTGAATCTGTGTGTTCTCTTTCTGCCCAACCCTCAGCCAGAGCCACCACGTCAGACCTGCTGTGGAGTGAACAAAGGCCTTCACAGAGAGCACCCCCCCGCCCCCTCCACCCCGCGGTGGACAGAAGAATGGACATGATTTTATTTTTTAACCTTTCAGACTGTTTTTGTTTGTTTTGCATCGATTTTCTTTCTTTACAAAACCTGCAGTAAAATGACAGAGTCAGTAGGAAATTGTTTTATTGCTGTTTGAAGTTTTAGGCGGCTGGGAGTGTTGTATTATTGGTCCATTTCCAAAGTACCAAAAGTAGTTGGAAGGCCTGCAGTTTGGTGAAGCCTGACAAATCTTACTTTGTTTTAAATGTCTGGCTGTGCCGTGTGCTGTGGGCTCTGTCTTAACACTGCTGCCTCTTTTTCTGAGCAAGTTGCTCTTACGCCGCAAGGAAGGGATGTGTCTGGCTGCTCTGAGACTGAGGGGCTGGTAGCAGGCAGGTAGAAAGTCTTTCCTGCTTTTGGCAAAGTCCTGCGTGTGTGCCTCCTGCTGGAGTTGGAGGTGCAGGCCTGCGCTGTAATTGGCTGGAAGATGGCTCTTGGGCGCTTGGCTTTCAGGAGGACAGTAGGAAGGTGGGCGTAGCAACAGTTTTGAAGTTGGTGCAGAATACCTTTAACCGTTGCAGGCCTTGACACTGTGGAGTGCAGTCCAGATTGACAGCTGCTGTTGCCAAGTTGTGATATTTTTGGATATTCCTCTAATATTGCATTTTATCGTAGTACAATAGACGATACTTCTGGCGTTACCTTTCTCGTGTGTTCTGTTCTGATCAGTTGTGTGCTTGAACAGCAGGGGAAACATTTTCTACTGACTTTTAAGTGCACAGTCTTTCTTGAGACACTAGTGGGATTCTGCACTTAAAATGAGCCGCTTACTTTCTTCCTCCCAGTCGATTACTGAACTGAACGCTGTATCAGAGTGATTACACAAGGACGATGCCCAAGAAGCATCAACTAAGTGCCACTTAATTACAGGAATCTTCAGATCCACAGATGTTTTAATCATTTGGAACAGCTGGGTAACATCTGTTTCAGCTGCATGCTGAATTGATTCTGCTGAGTTAGTTTCTGTGGTTGTTCTGCAAAGGTGGACAATGCAAATTGGTTCCTCCCGACTGATACTGAAGAGCTGGAGATCAGTGGACCAGTCCAGCATGGGGTGTCTTCTCCGACGGGAACTGCCCACACAGCACAATTTAAGCTGCTCATTCTTGGTGTCGTTCTACAATACTGCATTATCTCTGCATAATGCATAAAAGAAAAGGCTTTTCAAAGTTGTAGAGGTACAGGTGCCTTCTGCTTTTGTACATGCGTGAAGCCGGCAGGGAGCCTGCTTTCAGGGGGTCACGGAGACGTCTATGAGACCTGACAGAAGTGTGGATGGGAGATGCAGATGAACGGTGACAGCTGGCCGAGCCCTCTCTCACCTTTGGCACAGCTGGGAATCGCGCCGCGCGGATCGAATTTCCTGTCATCACGGCGCGGATGCAGAGCCGCTAGAACAGCAGCACTCTCAGAAGGCAGCAAGAAGTATTTTAGCTCGCGTTGCGCTTTCTCTTTTCTCCCTCTCCCCCAGGGAGAAGCAGGAGGCACTTCTTTACACAAAGTGTCGTGGGTGTATAGAACTAAGTTACCCAGCCCTGTTGTTGAAGGTGGCTTCCTTGCAGAGGTGGCTAGGTGAGAGCTTAGGATCAGTAAGCTGGGCGGACTGAACGGCCTTCTCTTGTTTATAAGATAAGATCACTTTATTGGCCATGTACAGTTTCTTGCATTAGGAATTCCCTTTCGCATGCCCCAGCTTGCTCTCCATGAGACACACAGCAACACAAACGGGGAAGAGAGAAGCTTGGGGGTCAGAGCACAGGGTCAGCCGTTTATACGGCGCCCCTGGAGCAGTTGGGGTTAAGGACCTTGCTCAGGGGCCCAATGGAGTAGGATTCCTGTGCCGGCTGCGGGATTTGAACCGTCAACCTTCCAGCCACAGGCGCAGATCCTGAGCCACAGAGGCACCGTCCAAATCAGTGGTGTTTGTTTCCATACGGCACAAACCCATCCATCCACGTCCTTACCAGTTTATCCAGTACATAGTCGCGGGGGAGCCAGCGCCTGTCCCAACAAGCAGTGGGTGCAAAGCAGGATCCACTGTGGTTGGGACGCCAGTCTACGGCAGATATGGTGCGAGCTCTGAATTAAACCCTAAATTCACAGGGATATCGTGAGGATTGTATCTGCATGTGCTTTGTGACCTCTGGGTGACCTATGACTGGCTAAGCATGTTCTGTTGTAGGCTTTTAAGTATGAGACTAACGGATGAGACCAGCTTGTGTGATGAGCAGGCTGTAGGCTCCACAACCTGCAAATTAAAATGTTCTGCTCCGTGGTGTGGGTAATGTGAGATCTGAAATTAGAAACCGAAACTGCTCACTTTTGTTGAACCTGAAAGAATCAATTATTCTTTCTTTTAGTTTAAGGGATATGAGATATTTTGCTGGAAATGAAAGGGCTCCACTGTTGTTGATTGTTTCTTGGATAATGTCTGTGGAGAGGCTTGGCCCTGAAATGCGAAACATGAACGTCACCAAATTGTTTCTCCTCTCGTTTTAGAGGAGAAGTAAACAGTTTTCCTGTAAAATCCTTCTTTAACCTGACAGCTCGAAAGCCCTGAGGAGGGGATGCTTTCTTTAAAAGTCCCCAGCCTTAAAGAACTCTTGTCTCATTAATTAAACATTCGGCGGCCCTGCAGAGCTGGCTGTTGAACAGAGGTAGCAGTGTAGCCGTCAGATTGAGAGCGCGTTGTGCTGAACCAGGTCAGGCTAAAAGCAGCCAGAGCCCATATCTGCTGCATGAAAACCCAGATGCTCTGGTTTCGTGTAAACCAGTTGGCAGGCTTTCAAGGAGAGGGCACAGCTCCGGCAGGAGAGAGAGGCAAACCCCTCTAGACGACAGCAAGATGGATGTGTTTTATTTCATTAACATGGTTCTTGGTTCTCTAGTACAGGCCTCTTTCAATAAACTTTGTTTTTTTTTAGCTTTTCAAGCCATTATTTAAGAGCCATATCTCGAATGTTTTCTGTTCTGAAGTACAGCTTTTTGAGTGGGTTATGGCCATTCAGGTGTTACCCTGGTGTCCTAGCCATTTTCCCCCTGTCCTTTACCAATCGTGGCCTCCTCATAATCCCTGTCTCTGAACTGGCTTCATCACTCTGCTCTCCTCCCCACTGAGAGCTGGTGTGTGGGGAGCGGACTGGGTCACTCTGGCTGCACACTGGTGGTGGTGGAGGGGAGTCCCATTACCTGTAAAGAGCTTTGAATGGAGTATCCAGGAAAGAGCTACATAAGTGTAAGGATTTATCACCTTCATCGTCATCCTTTCTGTCCTTGTGTCACACAGCACAGGCAGCGTGGCTGTTCTGCTGCTTCTCCAGAGCTGCGGTAGTTCAAGTGGTACCCTCATTTCCATGCAAGAAATACAAATACCTGCAAGTAGTTTGTGACAAACTAATCGTGTGTTTGGGGTAATTGGATTGTATTTTCCGTTCTGAATTCTGTACAGTCCTGCAGTTTGTTTTTAAGTGTTTCCAGTGATTCGAGGGTTTTGCAGTACTTCTAGAGAGATTCAGTAAGCAACGTTCCTCCCATTCTGTTTGATTTAAAGTAGGCCAAGGGAGCAGGTTTTGGAAAAATATTGGGTAATGCAGATGGATCATTAACTTTCTTGCACTGTATACTGTCCACTGGTGCTGGTTACTAATACATGATGCATGGTCTTTTGAGAGTTTGCATTGGCTTAAGATCTGGAAATGAGTAGCCTAAAAAACTGTCAGGGCTTTTAAATACAATTCGTTTAGACATATTAAGTGAAAGATCTAGTAGATTGAGTTCATCATTAAGTAGATGCCGGATGGAAATGATTAGCGTTTTTAGACCTGCGCCTATGTGATGTATGTTTAAATAAAGCTGCGCTGCTCGTCTTTTTGCGTTTGTGTGTTTTTGGAGAAGTGTTTTGTCAAAGAGCTATTGACCTGAATGTCTGGAGAAGTGCAGGCGGGGGGGTCACGAGACAGAAGTGAGTGCATCTGAGTGTAAATGAGAATGCATGATATTGTCAGGGAAAGGAAATTGTTCATGTGCTTGGTCCCGTAAGAACAGAGGCAGATCTGAATGCTGAGAAATCAGACACCATCAGCTTTAAGGCAGTGCTGGAGAATGTGCATTATATAATGTATAATCTCTGGAAAACTCTATGGAGTATAAAGATTCAGCCACGTAGAGAATAATTTAGCAAAGATCGAAGACCTGCAGTGGAAGTGTACTGTGGATCCAATTAAATGGCTACATGATCTATTTAAAGAATTCCGGATTTCCTTTGCTGGATTTGGAAGCTATCATTATCTGACCGCTGTACTAAATGCTGTGGTGCTTTAACCAAAGTTATATTTGTGACTTTTTGGCACATTAGACATTTGTCCATAAATATCATTACCAAAATGTATGTGCAGTATGTCATCCTATGATGCAGTTAGTCCTTGCCACCGTAATGTGATGATAGCTGCTTCACTGTATTTAGATCAAGAGATGTTCAACAGAGCAGTGTGATAATCCAGAGATTCCTCCTTCCAGACTAGACTTCTCTGGATCTCAAGGACCAGTTTTTCGTGCACGAGTGCATTTCAGACCGTAAAAAAAGTAAAACGTACACAGTAACTTGTAAAACTTCCAACTTACATCTCGGAATAGACAAAACTCCATATTTTGCTATTTGGAACGAAGCAACAAGACATTGTAAACAGGCATGTGAATACATCTCTTTGAATCAATAGAAATACTGGTCTTGATTTCGAGTTGGTTTTGCTGACAAATGCTTCTTACTTGTTAATTCTGCCTGCAGGTCACGCCGCAACATTTCTGCGGTGGAATGTCTGCTGTACAACCTGTATTTATTTTCTTGTACATCCAGTTGCATTATTCATTATGGAGGCTGGTGCGCAGGAAGGGCCACTTCACATCGCAGTTCGCAGGAACATGCAGACTTACAGTGCTTTCACAATTTTGTGCTTAATCCGAAATTGTTTTTACCCTTGTCTATAACGTCAGTGGGTTCATTTTGCGATTTGATAACTGGTCTGGAAACTTGGGACTGCAGATCCCCTTTAAGCTGTTTTTCCTGCACTCGTTCTCTTTCTAGGTTCAGGGACATAAGCCCAGTGTTTACAGAGCCCTCCCTGCTATCAGGAGTGCCCTGGCCCCTTCTCAGATGCAGGGACACGGACACGCGGATCTAGGACAGCTGGTCTCCTGCATCCATACCCGCTGGGCAGGGAAGTGCTGGGGGAAAGCGGGTATCGATGCAGGAGACCAGCTGTCCCAGATCCGCGTGTCCGTGTGCTTGGCGTGGAGCTGTCTGGCGAGCGGCAGACTCGTCACGGCTCCTCGTTGTGGTATTGCAGCGTGCCGAAGGGCAGAATGAACCCGGCCGGCTTTGGGGGCGGCGGCTCCTTCTCTCTCCAGGGGGCGGCTCAGTCTGAGTGTGACTGTGGCACTGAGTCGTGGGGCTGTGTCACCAGTCGCCACCTGGTGGTGTTCAGAGCAGCCAGCCCGCGGGGGTCCCCTCGCTGGTCACAGCCTGGCGGAATGAACCCCCTGGCGCTGCTGAGCGCCTCCTCTGGCCGCGCCGCTCTACAGCAGGGGCTCCCAGCCCTGGTCCCGCAGACCCGCGCGCACGCCCCCTGGTTTCTCCTCCAGCCCAGCACCGTTACGGACTCGGCGATAACGAGGGTCACTGGAGCGTGCTCGCCGTTCTCGCGGAGCCTCGTGACTGTTACCTTTCAGAGGCAGCGTGAAAATTCCCAAAAGCTCCAGCCAAGCAAATTTATTAGTTCAAACAAGGCTTCTGGGCGGTCCTTCCAGTTCTGTTCAATTTGTTTCTGAAATGAATGAATGAATAGCGTTGTCTTTAAAACGTGGTTATTTTGCAATTTAGGTCTTGGGCTTTGTGGGCTAATTTAAAGATCCATCTAAAAGTGAATTATATCACTATTAAGGTAGTCTTAGTACTGCAGAATCAAGATGAGTTTTGTCCGAAGAAGCCCAGGGTGATGTACTATATTTGGTTTAGTATTTTTCCACTTTAAGTTACCGTTTATTAATCTATAAAAATTAAAAATCTATATAATTAAACAGCAACCAGTCATTTTTGTTTCTCAGGAGAACATTCTTTGTCTCACACAGCACATCCCATTTCTGGGCCTTGGTTATTATTCCAGTACTAATATCTTTTGAATCAAGTACAGGTGTTTTTTTAAATATCATATGAGATTCCAGGAATAGGCTAATGTATTTTTTCATATTTTCTGTGGATTAGTGGGCAGCTTGCAGGCTTTGTGAAAGGTTTTCTAACTTTATGCGGTGGTTTAGTTTGCATCATTGTGTTCAGCCGTTGGATGCTGCCCTCTGCTGTAGCAGTGGCGCAGTGGATGTCTGAGCACGTGAAAGCACTGTGTGCCTTGAGAGGGCCCGTCTCTCTTCCCTGCAGGTCTCTCGCACCCTTTTACAGGCTCTGCTGTCCCGTTCGGCTCTCAGCTTCTCAAACCGCTGCTCGACGGAAAGAAAGTGGTGACTTGGTAGGAAACGCCGTGCTGGCTCATTTGCAAAAATGCCCAGATCCCATCCTCCCGTGCGGGCTGATCTCGAAGGAAGAGAAGCTCTTTTTTCCTCTGGTTCGCCTTTGCTATTCCACGCCTGTGCCAGCAGGACAGAATGAAACTGCGAGCCTGAGGAGAGTGTATTTCGGGGGGGGGCATCTGAGGTTGCTGGCATCTGCTTCTGGCGGTCAGGAAGAAGCTCCCGTTCTCGCGCAGACACCATTGCGTTCCCGTTGCGCTGTATTCCTGCTGAACCCGAGGTGACGCTGGCTCCTCGCGTGTGTGTGTCAGGATGTGGCAACGGCCGACTCGGTCGGTCCCTCTCCCAGAGAGCCTGGCTCTGCAGGCCCCGAGTCGTCCACAAGGTGGCGATCAACAGCAACACATGGCAGCCCGCAGTACTGCTTCCCACAGGAAAATAACTGTTCCTTGTTCTTGCCAACAGAGCATAAGCATGGCATTCACTTGCCTCCCCTTGCTAGCGTGCTGGTTGTGGGTTCCAGGTCCTGTCTGTGGGGTAATGGGACACCCCAGCAGCCAGTGTGTTTGCCAGTGTTTTTTGTGTCATTTCCGCAAGCACAGGTCATTACTGCGCACTAGTGAACGACACAAGGAAACGTCCTTATCAGTCCTTTTTCTAGTTTCTAGTTTCCAGTAGTCCTTTTTTTATAAGGTTTGTCGAAGGCTTTTGGACGAAGTTCTGTTTTTTTTTTTTTACATGTTGCTCTCCTTTTGTTTTGTTGTTGCGAGCTCTGTGCTCTCGTTCCCGCGCAGAACGCAATGCCGCGACGTTTCCTTATTCACCGACGCCTCTGGCTGGGGCGGGTGTTTTAAAGCCGTTTTTTTTCTTCTTGGTTTCCCTCTGGTTCGCAGAAGGATTTGGTGGGTGATGGAAATGCGCGCTGGAGAGCTTGCACTGCTCTCCGTCTCCAGGGAGGCCAGGCGATGCTGCTGACAGGACTTCTGGGACACAGATTTCTGTCCTTTCCACTGAGATGTGGGGGAAAAAAACACAAGAGGAATTGTAATGTGGTTAACCAGCATGCTGGGTTAACTGAACACCCCCTTCATTCTAACCAGCAGTGGTTTGATCATCGCACGCTGTCCCCCAAGACCATGTGTTTTTCTACAACGTAAGAAGAGGAGCAAAGACCCCTTTACTGTTTCTCCAAATGGTGCTGTTGACGAATTTAAATAGTTGTTTCTGAGCATCGTTTCCCATAGGAAAACCACCGCTGTGTTTCACGAAGAACTCATTTCTGTCGGATTTCTATGATGTGTTTCTGTTCACTACTATGTTATATTGGGATCATCGGTTTCATCTTCATCATGTCTGGGTTTTTAAACCTTATTTTACCACCTCTCTGCTGCATGGGGTCCTCAGTCGTTGCTCTTGCCTTGTAGATGAATCTGTTGTGGGTGTGTTGTTTCAGTGTCAGTTGTATTCACAGTCAGTGGCGTGCTGCCCTTGGATTTTGGGGACTGTGCCCGAAGGGGGCCCCCCTGGCCTCTGCAGTCACTGCTGGATGAGAGCAGGGTTTCTTGTGCCGGGAGGGGACCTTACAGGATCTCTCCAGTTTGCAGTGATTGTCGTCGCAATCCGCAGACTCAGCTAGCTGGGCGCATGCAGGCCGGTGCAGTGCAGCTCTTTGACTGAGGTTAGTCATGGATGCCCTGCCTGCACAAACACTCCTACTGGCTGCTGATGCAGTGCGTGACCTTGAGCGCTGTGGAGTGGCTTGTCTCTTGCCCTGCACTGATAGCCAAATAGATGCACCATAGGTCTCACTTTTAATGCGTGTTTTATACATGTATATGTTTGATTCTAGTCTTTCTGGAGACCAGTAAGATCAAGAGAAAAGTGTCTGTCCCGAATTTATAAGACCCCCACAAAATCGCTCTGCTAATACAGTAGTATACGGCCACTTCTGAGGGGTGTGTTCTGGTTGAGGAGGTAGGCTGTGTTGTGCAAGTCACGAGTTTGTTCGTCTTGTATGCCCATAAGCGTTCTGGCTGTGAGGAGTCTCTTCGTGCCTGCTCTTATTTTTTACTGCAGGTGTCTTGCTTCACACTGCAGTGTCGGAGCTGCAGACAGGTGAGCTCCCACCCCCTGTACCGGGCTGGATCAGAACCTGAGCATCCCCCATAGCAGCTGGAATTGAGGGATGGGCGGCACCAGGAAGGTGTGTTTGGATGGTCCGTTTCGCCCGTGTCTAGGGGTCCCCTCTCCCCCGATGCGGTCAGCTGTAAAGTGCAGCGCCACTTTCCTGATGTCACTCATGCGATGATCATGCGGTCGTGACATTTCCAGAGAACTGGGTTCCAATTGCATTTTCTTCTTGATGAGGTCGTTGACCTTCCTGATGAAAGGCAGAAAAGGGAAGAGGTAAAGGGAATGTTTGCTGCTGAGGCATGCGTTCCACACGCTGAATCCTGCCTTTTCCTGCCCTTTTCAGGGTTGTGCTCAGAGGGTTTTTGTCTGACTTCACACGTTTATCGCTGCTCGTCAGTGTAGAGTCCTGAATTAGAACTGCGATATGCAGATAAATTAAATCATTACCAGCTTGCTAATTGGGCCAGTACAAAGATAAAAAATAAGTTTTTCATGGTGTTCCAAAGATGTTTGAATAAGCACCTCCCCAAAATAGTGCTTGGACAATTATTTCAGTGTAGGTCTGCGCCCTTGGTGTAATTATTGAACTGCCTCCGTAGCTGCTTGCAGCAGACCGGGAATTTGTGTCTGATTTCTGCTCTATCAGTCAGTGAGGGGATGTGCTTTTGGTATGTGCTCTGTACCTCCTCTAATCCTGTAAAGGTGGCAGCTGCACATGTGAAAATTAAATGATCTCTGCTACACAATAGAACTTGGAAGCTTTTTTCCCTGCAGAAGTCTCAGCACCATAGAGTTTCTGTGCTCTCCAGCTATGTGGAGGAACTGCTCAGCCTTTCATTTCGAGTGGAACAGCTGGGCTTGTTGGAAATCCTACTCCCTGGTGGCCTGTCATCATTAGGAAACTGGCTCCGTGTCTGTGGGCGTGCTCTGCTGATGGGCCACGTGTAGGGATATGGAGAGCAGTCTTTTGTTGGCAAGCAGATGGCCTACTCCAAAAATTGGGACCTGGAGCTGTTGAGTTCCCATCAAATCTATTTTTTCTTTGAGAGGCAGCTGTTGAAATTGTCAGAGAAGCAGCCATTTGATCCTTTTTGCTGACGACATACCTGGTTTACTTGAAGACTGTTTGTGGATAGAGGCACAGGCCTTGAATTGAGAGGTCTTGTACCTGGCTAGCCCTGCTCACGTCTGTCAGGGAAGCTCTCCTCCTTTATTAATACCGGATTAAAGGCCGTTCTCGGAAATGAAAACAGTGGTTTCAAAGACATACCTTTCTTGTGGTCTCATCTGTACAAATGAGTCTTTTGGGCCTTTTTTTCCTGCTGTTGGTTAGTGCAGATTTTTGCCAATGTTCCCGTTTGGGTCGATCAGTGTGCTAGCCGCTGGTTTTCTGTCGAGCTCCCGTTCCCTCTTCTGAATTCTTCTTACAACTCGGCATTTCTTTCCCGCTTCTTCCCGCCTAAACAACATTCACGGCAAAAACACTGCAGACTTGCCACCTACCTTTCAGTAGCATTTCGTCTCCTCCTGGAGAGAATGAAATTAGACTGAACCTCGGTGGTGTTCCTGTTCCTTCTGTGTCACTTTAGAGCCTGTTTTTGTGATGTTAAAGGTCAAAGCATGTCTGAAGTGACTGCTCCTCACTTCTGCGGGTCCTTGTGCGCTCTGAGAACAGGTGCTCCGGGTTTGGCAGAGCTGATTCCTAACCAGCCGGAGAGCGATATCTTCGACATGGGCTACTGCTGTTATTTCTGCCTTCAGTGTTACCCTAAGAGCTGCTCAGTTCCGTGTGCCGTGCTGCTTGCGTGGCAGCCCGGGGCTTGTGCGCAGGAAGCCTGGGGACCGAGAGCCAGGGTCGTGCCCGGGCTCGTCAGGAGCGCCAGGCCTTCCGGCTCTAATCGATGTAAATACGGCGGGTGCACAGCCCCCCCCCGGACGAAGGGCAGCACTGCTGGAGCCGCAGGTGAAGACGGGAGCGATCGCTTCCTGGGGCGCGGAGCCCTCCCCTGGGGAGCTGCTCGGAAAGGGGGTTGCCTTGTTTGGAGACGTGATTCATGCTCGCCCGTGCGGCGCATCCGAGCGCAGGGCAGGCTGGGGTGCGTCCCTCTGGACTGGGCTGTCATCCCACTGCAGGAAAAAGTGCTGCGTGGTTTTTTTTTTGCTGGGCTCTGTTCCTTGTATGTCTCAGCTCGGGGGAAGGGAAGGACATAGATGAGCCTTTCTGCCCAATTGCTTGTTACGCAATGTAATTCCAGCTTAGTTCCTCGAAAGTCAGTTCCCAACCACGCAATTGTGATCCAGCTTATCTGCCCACTTAAAATGAAATAACAGCTCTGACAAGGATGGTGCAGGAAGCCCCAGCACATCGCAAGTATTGCTGAAGAAGAGAATGTGGGAGGAGGGGGAAGCTAAAGGAGGGGATTTGGAGTTAAGGAACTCAGCTTTGTATAGCGGGAGTTGTGTGCGAGTTAAACTTAATAGTTTGACAGCAGTAAAAGGTATTTACTGTATTTGTTAGATTAAGGAGGAAGTTGGGCTGTCGGGAGCCACTTTCCCCGTTTTAATTACAGGCGGAAAAACCAGGCCTCAAGGCGCCTCAGAGTGTTGAGTTTTTTAGTACACACGATTAGTTTTAATAAGCTGTTTGTGGGTGGTAAAGCTTTACTAATGTACCGCTAATGACTCTTGCTTTTCATAATTGGCTTAATCCCGTTTGTAAAGCGTGACCCATCAGATGTTATTGACAAGTTACCGCTGCCGACTGGAGGTCGTTGCAGTGCAGTGGGTCTTTTCAAAGACCGACGAATAGGTGATTGTCTTGGGGTGGGGTGGGGGGGGGGGTCTTCTCTGAAACTGGGGGACAGCTGAGGACTCCAGGCCCGGCTGATCCTATGGTGGGGCTTAGACTGAAGTTCTGTGTCCGCGTGTGTCCCGAAGGCTCCTGGCGCCAGTCCTCCATGTTGTGGGCACCGTCAGGCAGATGTGATGAAAGAAGGGGGGGTGGTGGTGGTGTGGGGGGGGGGGGGAGGAGGGCTCCTGAGCTTTCCTGTAGGAGCCCAGAGTTTGGACCTCGGCCTCCTGGTTCCAGACACCACTTTCATGCTCTGCCCACAGAAGCCCTTCGTGTTCTCCTTCCTAGATGAGTCTGCTTTTATTTTTTGTTGTCCCAGAGTAGGAAGTGGTCCCCTGAGTCGACTCTGTCTGTGGTCCTGAGCATTTTCTCTACTAGTATCGTATCACTCCTCAGTCTCCCACGTTCCAAACTAAAGAGGTTTATCTCCCTTAACTTGGCTGTATAGGACTATCCCAGGAATCGTTCTTCTCCAAACTCTTTCTAGGGCTATGATACCTTTTTTTTAATTGTGGTTTGGTGACCAAAATATCGTGAACGAGATCTTGCCACGAGGACAAGACCTCTAAAAGTACGAAGAAGGGTCTGTTCATGAGGTCAGACACCCTGCGGCCCCCCCTGGGTGGAGTGACTGGCCCTTGTCTTTATTTTTCGACTTGTGGCCCCTGAATGCAGGCCAATTGAACAAAACAGGAGAGACCCTGAGAAACCTTGTGCCTTCACTGTTGCAGATTCCCAGGTTTTCAGGTTTGTTCTAAAAAAGAATATATTTAGGCAGCTGAACAGTAAAGATGTTAGATGGGTCCAGCATCTGGCAGGCCAAGACTGTTGCTTGGAAGCAGTATCTTGAGAATAGCTTAATTTTTTATCTTTTGGCATCTTAAAAGAATATCTCAACACTTAAGTACTGTACATTTGAATTATCCGTTATTACAAACGCACACAATAGATATTATAACTTCCGTGAAGACTGAGTTATTTTACATGTTGGACGGAAGATGTTATTCATCTCCCTCTGCACTAATCTCGGCAGGTATCGGGAGGAGCTCAGCAGTCTGTAGTCTTCACAGGCCTCGTTCTCGCACACTGCACTGAAGCTGGGCAGACTGATCAGCAGATAAGGTCTTTAGCTTAAAAGAGGGAAAATGTGAAATTATTCTGAATGAGATTTGCCACATTAAATAAATCGGGCTTCCTTTTAAAACGACAATGCACTTGCCATCAGTTTATCTGGTGTCGCTCGTTTGACAATCTGATGAACAGCTGAGAAATGTTCACTGCTGTTCTAGTATTCCTTTTTAACGTTGCCTAATGTCTCCCGGCATGCCGGCAATTCTGGACCCGACCTTTGAGTCTCCTGAAGAGGAAAGCTGCTGAACAAACAGGCCCACAAAGGTGTGGGGGGGAGCCCCCCCCCCGTTCCCCATCTGCTGTGCGTCGGGATGGAAGAGGAGTCCTCTGCCGGGCTCGTGCCCTTGTTTATTCCTTTTTCACCAAATGTCACTGCATCACTTTGGGGGCTTGGCTGTACTTGTGAAAGCGGGGAGCGCAGAAAGGTCTGCAGTGCTTGTACAGGTGCTGAAATGGCTTGCCGCACTGTGCCGATAGCTGAAGTGCATCCCGAGAGGGAGTTATCTTAAGCCGTTCGGGGCTTTCGTTTTCGGGGGCGGTTCTCACACGGGCTCAGGCATGCGTGTAATTAGTTCCAGGCCCCCCGCGCCCTTCTTAGTTCCAGCAGGAAGCATGAATCCGCTCGCGGGCGGGACGCACACCAGTGCCCTGCTGGGGGGAGACTGCGTTCCCAGGGACACTCTGCTCAGGCTGGAGCTCGCTGTGCTTGTGCTGATTAAAGCAGTCTCCCATAAACCCGGAGAGTGTCTTTCCTCCTGTGCGCCCCAGCCTCTGCTTTGTCGTGCTGTGTGGTGTGCTTCGGCGTTTCATCTCCTCAGTGAACCAGATTTGAGGTTTCTTTGATTTGTTTTTTTCCTTTAGAACGCCTGCCAGCCGCGCGTGTTCTGCCGGAAGCCCCGTGCGCTCGGCAGCGGGAAGATGGCGGGGGCACGTGTCCCCGCGAGTGCAGCGGGATCGCGGGGATAGAGGGCGGGGGATCGGCCGGCCCGGCGCCGGGAGGGAGTGGGACGAGGCCGGCTGTGATAATGAGCCCAAGGGTTTGTGTCTGTGGGGCTGGGCTGCCCTCTCCTGTCCCCGGGCTCTGCTGATCTGCGATCTGGGGGCGGGGAGGGGCATCCGCTCCTTCAGGCGGAGCAAGAGGAGGTCCAGAGTGGGGTGGGCGTCTGGCGGGGGTGCCGGCGGCCGTGCGTGTGACCTTGTGCGTGAAGCTGCAGTCCTGACCCCCTGCTCCTGCCTTGCTGGCTGCTTATGCATTTATTCCCAACGCCCCAATGCGATCAAGTTACTGTCACTGGGACTAGTGTGGTGTTTTTCTTTTGATAATCTCGACAGATGGAGTTGTTTTTATATTGCGTAAGGAGTTCTTCCCTTCTGGGAAAAGATGGGAAAAGTCCCTGTGATTCGCATGTTCTTTGCATTTCCTTTTGCTGATGTATTGTACACTATATTTTATCCTTATACCAGCACCAGATTTTAGCGAATGCTCTTCTGTGGGGGGAAAAAAGTATGAATGAATTTGCTTTTGAAGTCTTCCAGGGATGCCGAGGTTAACGCAAGGGCTTAAATAGAAACGTGACGGCAAAGGTTAGTGCAGTGGCTCTCAGCCTTGGTCCTGGGGGCACCCATCTCTCCTGGTTTAGGCTCCAGTTGGACCCTTTGTCACTGGTGCTTATTGATGCCAATAACTAAGCTGCTCCCTTATTTTGTAACTAAACGGCTCTTAATAGGAGATCAACTGATGGTGAGCAGATGCATAAACGCCACTGTATCTTGCACTCCACACTGTGGAGTCCAGTTGGTTATGTTTCAGCCAGCACAGCTGAATGAGGGCAGTCGTAAAAATTCACTAGTTAGCACAGGGTTCATACCAGTTCTAAATCTTTCAGCCATTCAAGATTTAAAAAAAATCCTCAAATAATTATTGCTTACGCTTATATAGCGCTTTTCTGGACGCTCCACTCGAGGCGCTTTACAGGTAATGGGGACTCCCCTCCACCACCAATGTGCAGCATCCATAGAAAAGTGATGCTTGGCTATTGAGCTCTAGCTAAACACGGAGGAGGGGTTACCCAGGACCACAGATCTAGGTAGACGCAGGTTTAGCTCATTGTAGGATGGCGTTCCTCAGAAGAGTCTGGGATGTGCCTGAGGTTAACGCAGCCCACAGCTCCAACAAGTTGACAGTCTGCATCTACATGACTGAAATAACCCCCATTACCAGGAATTAGTGCTGTTAGTAACATGTCATCATCACAGGCATGGAAAGGACCTGTGAAACTGCAGGAATGAAGATGCACTCTGTGCTGCGAGAGAAGGTTGAAAACCTACGTTTTTTATGTAACAGTACAGTGTTTCTGGAGTGCTAAGATTTGGAGTGGGATTCTTGTGGAAGAAATGAGAGGAATTTGAGATGGCATGCATGATCACAGGAAAAAATATGGAACTTAAATCCAAAAGTACTGAACTTTAATACATTTTTTACACAACTGTTAAGTTATTAATCAGCTTAGAGTCCCTTTGCATCGCGCATGTTACTCAGCCAAAATCTAGTTTAGAATTCCAGAGGTCTGTATTTCTGTGTTTCCGATGCGAGATCCTTCTAGTGGTTCTGAATTGAAATTATACCTTAGTTATGGGGGAAAACAGGCCTCCTTAGAGTTTTCCAGAAGTGAAGCTGACATGCTTGTTTAGTTACCTCTCCTCAGTGCATCTTTATTCATCACCGTCTCTGTAATGGTACTTGGATTCAGCTAGGTCTCGGGGATGCCCAGCAGCAGTTGAGTCCATTTCTGTTGCTGCTGCAGTTGAGGTAAGACAAATCAGGACGGAAATGATCACATTTCCTGTTAGACATATAGTAACCAATACGGGATTTAGGATCTACAGGCAGTTTAAATTAAGCAGGTACTGCATTTTGGAGCTGCTCTGGTAGACATGTAGTTGTGGTTTACATCCTGTTTATTTGGGAAAGGAGAATGCTCCCCCAGTGCATAAAGATGGATTGCATTGACTGACCTGGGCCAGTTTAGACCAACGATTAGATCACACAGTGCCTGGTGGTTTCTTGGCTGCGATGGAATTATAGCCATCAAGCCCAACATTGGAGAGTGGGCTGTAGATCAGAATGAAGGTGACAGGAAGAGACTGTTTTGCTAGAATAAAAACTGGAAATGCAATTGCAAGGTGAGCTGAAGTCGTTTGTCGTGCCGTTTTGATTTCTCCTCGTGCCTGAAAGAGAACCGAGTGCTCCTCTCACTCTCTTGCGCCAAAGATGAATTGGCTGCTCTTGCGCGCTGTGATCTGCCCGCCCTCGGCGCGGGTGGCCAGTGGGAGACCAGCAGCGTGTCCTCCAGGGGCTGTCCTGCTTGCCAGCTGAGGCAGGCAGTCCGCGGAATCACTGCCGAACTTTCTTCCTCAGTGGCGCGAGGAACACGTTCCCGAAAGACCAGGGGAAAAGTTCCAATCTCCCCACAGGATTCCTGGGAACCCTCTGTCATCTGACATATCTGTGTGTCTGTATTGAGTGTTTCGCAACAGTTAAGCACGTTTTAGAAACTACGTTGAAGTTTTTACATTGACTGTGGCAACTGTGTTCCTGTTTGTGAGGGCTTAATTTTAGGAAGATCTTTCTTCTGTAGGCACCTGTTGTAAAAGAAGAAAATTTCTTCATGTCTTAATGGTTGAGAGGAAGGAAATGCATTGGCCTTAATTGTTCGTTATTAGTGTTTCCGATACCAGGAGTGACCAAGAGCTCAGCCGTTTGCTGTTAAAATATGTTCCGGCTGAGCAGAGCAGAAGAAGCAAAGTCACAGGGAACACCCCTCCCCCCACTGTGCGCTTGGCGTGTCTGCAGCAGTTTTCAAACCCGTTTAAATAACCACTGTCCTGGGGCTGCCTGCTCAGCACGGCCCGCTCACTGGGCCAGAAGCTGACAGCTTGAATTCTGGACACGAGGGCTGTGCTTCTAGGCATTAGTGAGCGGCGGCGCTTTGCTAAGAATCATCTGCGTATTCTGCTGTTTAACCCGTGCCGGTTCTTTGTACAGAAGGAATTTTATATTTGTACCCATTACCTCCCGAACGCCACCAGCACGGCTACGCTGAAGAGGGCCAGCGGCATCTAATCCTGTCCGTCCGTACCGGTCACCGATTTCTGCGCTGTCCGTTTCTTCAGTGCGAACGAGATGCCAAAGGTCATCGTCGGTCCTGTCGAATCAGCTGCTGAGGTTCTGGCCCCGACCCCTCCCTCCCTCCCTCCCTCCCCCCTGTTCTCCCATCTCTTTCACTCCCTGGCAGACGTGCTCGGACGTTAGCGCACGGGAGGGGAGAAAAAAAAGAAAAGGACCCGTGCTTCTTCGTCATCCGTCCAAGGCTGGCCATCCCCGTGTGCCGTCTTAATATTCCCCGAGTCCTTCAGTCAGACCGGAGCTCTTTTTATCTCCAGTGATGCAGCGCAAACGCTACCTTGCAGGGAAAGCGCTCAGTGCGTCTCTAGCAGGCCATGTAATGAGCCCCATGCTGCAACAGCTCGGCTCAGCCCGGCCCCCTCCCCCTTCCCCCCTCCCACTCCCGGCGTCGTGTGGCTAGGAGTGTGTGTGTGAGAACAGCGGCTCTGCTGGAGTATCCCTCTTCATGGACGCTACGGCTGTAGTTCCACTGCAGCAGGTGGAGCGGCTGTGGGAGATTCAGCTCTGAGTTTCGGGAGAGACTCTGCCCCCCTCTTCCCTCCCCCCACCTACCCCCTCCTACCCCAGAGACACTTAAAAACCCCAGGAGACCCGTGTGGGGTCCCCCCCCCCCCCCCCCCGCCCCCAGACTGTGTGGGCACAGACACGCCGGCAAACAGGATGGCTTTTTTATGGCTTCCCTGTAAATACCTCTGTATCGGATTGTACTGATTTCTGTGTCAAGAAGAAGCACAGGAGAAAAGCAAAAAAAAAAAAACCCAACAAAACATCAAAACAAGGGCTGACGAAACCAGAATAAAAATAGCTCTTGGAGGAACCGTAGCTGAAGGACCCAACAGTAAGGGGATGTTGGAAGAAGGAGCCACATTTTCTGATTCTTTCCTCTTTCTCTCCGAGTGTTGGAGCTGTGGAATGAGGGTAGATGTTGAAGTCAAGCAGCAGGCAGCGCTTGCACAAGCATTTTTCCGGGCTCTCGATCTCTGATCGATTGAAGTGCCCGGGCACTGAAAAAATGTCTCCCAGCATCAAAAACTTGGACTGCTTTTCCCCGATGCTGTGCCACTGTAAGGTAGCATGCACCAACAGCACCATCTCTTTGATGTTTGGATGCAAGGTGAGTGAATACATCCCTGTTTTTTTTTTCTTTTCTTTCTGGTACCCTAGCAGTCTGCTGAGGGGAATACACAGATGCAGGGATTTGTTTATCTGAAGGGATTTGAGAGGTCTGGCTCTGCTGAGTGCCGTCTCCAAACTCTAGCCTTGATGAATGTCACTAATTGTCGTCAGCCTAGGAAGCAGGCGAGCGACAGTGTCTGTTTGCAGTGGACCTTTCTGTGGCAGTGACTAATCAGCACGTATGTGCACTGCTAAACTCTTATGTAAAAGCTTATTTTGCTGTGTGCTGTATGTAAATCATTAATTTATGAGCGTTGGTAATTTTTCTGTGGGCAGCGGTACAGATGTCTTTAAAGGACTAATGCCACCGGAGACCTGTCTGTAGAAATACAAGCCTGGGAATGGTTCCTGACATGTATTGGCAGAAGTGATTTGGTGAATAGCAGCTATGCCCCAGGCAGTTCTTCTATATATAAACCTTGCATTCATATGCCTGTTTCTTGCACCTTGTTTTGCTTCCGTCAAGCCCTTGAAATCTCGTTTTTGCAGAATGTTAAATATAATTCTTTCAGAAGTATTGCTTTTGAACTGTTTTACTGAGAGACGTGTCTAATGAGCCTGGTATGTGATAGACACTGTAAACTCCTACACGACCCATAAAATCACACTAGTCTGCAGCAACCTTTTTTTTCTTTTAAGTTATCAAAAGTAAGTGATGCTGTAATTGTAAAGTAAGGCATACATTTTAACCGAGTGATTTGAAGAGTTTGGCAAGATGCCCTTTCCCAAGTCTTTCAGCTGTTTTAATTATGTAACCACCTTTTTTCTGAATATTGTCACGCTGGAAGCATTCTGTTAACTTAAGATCAGCTGGAAGGGCACAATCCACCATTCTTGCCTTACTTTAACAGTCTTTTCTGACATCTCGTGGATTCAGAGTCGTAATGAGAAAAATTCTAGGGATTTCTGAAATTATTATTCTGTGGCAGCCCATTGGGGGATTTCTGTTTGGGCCAGCATTCAGACACGGGTCCAGTTGGTTCCGGAGTGTCAGCTGGTCTGTGTCCTGACAGGACAGCGTGCAGTTGCATTTAGAAAAAGGGTTTCTTGGAATTTAAGAAATTGAGCTCATCAAGGCCAAATCGAGAAGGTATCCTGTTTAGGCAGTACTCTGGCTAAATCACTATTCTAACCCTGAAAAATAACAGTTAGCATTTTATGGCTTGTTCTTTTTAAAAAATAAATCTTGCATTAACAATTATTTGAGCCTCACTTCTCCATGAGCTGTTTCTTAGACAAGTAAACATGAGCTCAGGGGTTCAGGCTGGTGCTGCAGCAGTGCTGTACCTGCTGGCTGTGGTCTTTCCTCGACCGCTGGGAAACGAGGGCGAGTGTTGAAGTTGAGGACTGTTGCATGTGCAAAAACTTTTTTGAGCGAATTCCAGTTCAGATCTGTGCAGGGGTGGGTGTTTTGATGAGGTAGCAGTTTCAAGGTGGGCGATTTCTCTCTTGCAAATTTCATTGTGCCCACAGCTATTTACCAGATCTGAGTGATCCAGAAGTTCATTAAAAAATTTTAATGTTATAGCATTGATGAAAGGGAGGGACTATTTTTTTTTCTATTTCTATTCAGAGAGTTCAACAGTATTGTTACTTTTTTCAACCGAACAGCCTCCGGTCCAGATCCGTATCTTTGTTCTTGCGTATATTCCCACACGTCCTTTTCCTTGTCTGTAAACGTTCCTGTACGGCGACGCGCAGCACTCCGTAGGGCATGAAGGGATTTCTGCACGCTCAAGAACGAGAGCAGCTGCTACTAGACTCAATGCAGCAATTAATCTTCCTGGGCAATTGTGCGTTAATCTGTGTGAGCTGCTGAAGTGCTGTTTTACAGATTTAATTCAGATGTGCGCTATCAATTACTCCCCCCCCCACCGATACCTCAGAGAAGTGCGGGAAGAGTCCATGTGACATTCCCACAGGAAAGGCGCACGTGTGGAACGAGCTGGCTCACAGAGGCCGCGGTTGTGCCATCGTGTTCCTGCCAGGGTACCTGGGGCTTGTTCTCATGTTGAGCTTCTGTTGAGAGGCATCTTGTTCCGGGCAGACGAGTGTTACTGTAGCATTAAGGGCCGGGTTTCCTCTCCTTGCTTTGTATCTCTATTTTTACATACTGTAGGTTTTTAGATTTTAAAAACTAGAACAGTATTTAAGGACAGGGCAGAGTTCAGAGCGCGGAACAGCTGTTTAGTTGCTGTGTTGGTTTTGTTTCGCTGCTAAATTTAGCAATTAATACTTGAGAGACAAATCGGAAAGACCGAAGACCAAGTAAGGGAAAGTAAAACAAACTACAGAAAGGCTTGAGCTCCTTGGGTACTGTCCGTTCGGTTCTGTAACCCATAAACCCAGATTCTTCTTGTCAGTGTTTGTATTCCTCGTCATTTCCCAGTCTGGCGGAAATGTGCGGGATCGGGACTGAAGCCGATCCCGGTAGCCGAAAGGGGAGTCATTAAGACTGGGTTCCTCGGGGCGTCTGTCCCTCTTGATGGTGTTGGGGGGGCAGGCTGCGAATCGGGGGTTGGGGCTCCCGATCAGAGGTAGCACGTGGAGAGTTTACAGAGTGGGAATACGGAGTGTGTGGTCTTCCACCCACCACCCTTCTTCACTTCTTCAATGGGTGGCTTTTTGATGACTGATATTTGATGCTCATGGGTGAACACAGCAGTACTGTAGTATTAAAGTAGCCAAGCAATACTTGTTACTCATTGTTACCAGTACATCTATATTCTATAAAATTAAGTGTTTTAACATCGTCAGATCAACTACTGTGTTGGCTCTGACCTGGCCCTGGTCAGCAGTGCTCATTATTATTGTATGACATTCTTGATCGTATGTTGACTTATTTCTTTTGCAGCTTGTGTTGAATGAGTTGTGTGCATGGAATCAGTTTTGTGGATGAGAGTTGGATCCTATATGTAGAGAAAGTGGTCTGCTGAAGTCATCACGGTTAAATGTCACTTCGGAGAGCCTGCTAGTTTATAAATCTTAAGGAATGGCAACAGTTTTGAAGATGACCAAGAGTGCTTGCATAACTGTAGTTCTTTGTGCAGCCCTTCATTAAAAGGATCCTATAATAAGGTTTGCAGTGGGGACTGCAGCAAATTTGTACTGGTCCATGAGATCCAGTGTTGTGTACACAAAGTAGTAACACAGCCTTTATTTTTTTAATCTCATCAATTTCGCAATCAAAGCTGTCCAGACCCACTCATAAACATGCAGTCTATTCACTGGATGTTAAGCAAGCTTCAATGAAGAAAAGAAGCCCAGTAGATTTCAGACTAAGTACAGTGGGAGGGAGAAAAACTGATCCAGCTAAATTTGTGCTGCAGGGACCACACTATTATTTAGCAAGTGCATTGTCTCTCAGCTGCAGCTCTCAGCTCTAGTTTGAATGCAGCTGGCAGATGTGTTCTTAAGAACCTGCAGTGCCGTTTTTTGTAGAGAGGTGGGGGGGTCGCATAGCTCTGCAAATCACACATTTGGTGCTTCATCCAGAAATGTGCTGGAGGAGAAGAAAGGCTAGAAGGCGGAAGGAGGTGTGTTTGGGTCATCTTGCTGATCAGTAGCTGCATCAAAGCTGGCATGATAAGACCACCAGTGACTCAGTACCCACAACATGACTTGGCAGTTTGATGTTCTACACACCCACGCTACTTTGTGTAAAAAAAAAAAAGTGCCTTCTGTTGTCCCTTCGCACTTAACTTTACGCAGTTTTCATTGACGCTCCCCTTGTTGTCGAATTTTGAAAAACTGTCAGTCTCTGCGGAAGACTAATGACTTAATTTCAGGCTAATGAGATGATGAATTCTTCCTGGCTGGGTGAAGCACAGTCTTCGTATCGGATTCCTTCTGGTTGCCATTCTACTCATGCTGTCTCCGTGCAGCGATGGGGGTGTTTTAATCAGAATTGAGACTGATCGCCGAGGTGGGGTTACACAGGAAAAGATGGGGATAAAAATCTTTGAAACACCCAGCTCCTGCTGTCAACGTGTGCTGTATCAATTGGAGGTGCGCAGACTTGTTTCCTTTCCCACCAGACCAGCCTTAATGCAAAAAAGTACAGATTTCAGAATAATTTAAATAAATAGCCATACTTAACATTCGCAAGTTAAAACTGGGTTTCCTGAATACCACAGAGTGCTAAGCAGTAATCTAAGGTGCATGAGCATTAGAAGTAATGAGTTGTCTGGTGGATGAACCGATGAATGGAGTGCCTTGTTTGCTTGTGGTTTAAAAGGTTGGCCTACTGCAGTGTATTAAAATCCCACAGACCCAGTGGAAGAAGAGATTTTTCTAGGTTCTTCTTCTAGAAAGCAGTTGGTCTGCAAAGACCAAAAGGATAACATTATCCGGAGGGGGGGAGTCTGTCAGACCTGTCCTCTGCAGTATATTCATCCAGGGGCTTTTCCCAAACCATGTTTCCCTCTTTATCTACTGAACCGAACTCCAGCTGCGCATTGGCCTGAATGTCCATCTGTGTTGAAAAGAAGTGCAATCTGTTGTATTGCCTCTTCACTGTGGAATAAGGCACGGGGCACTTCAATATGTCCTTAACTGTTGCATGGTACTGTATTTGTTCACCACCCAGCAGTATTGGGTGGTGTTGGCATAAAGATGTAACATAGTGAGGATTTGTGTAGTTTTTCATCTCGCAGATGCTTATAAACGGGGAATGAAATCCTGCCTATGGAAACAGTTTGGCAGCCCCTCCCCCAACTCTGATCAAATGTGGAAAATTTGCTCTTAAGAGCGACTGCATTGGTTTTGTTTCCAATACTGCTTTTACTAATGACTGCTGGATGCTTTCCTGGTTTAAATTTCCACTATATACTTTGTAGGGCGAAACTTCATGCTAAATTAGTTTTAGTAAGTCCAGCAAAGAAATACACTGTTGATCCATTTTAAGCAGTAAAATACCACACAGGTATTAGTCGTCTGCCTTCACTTGTACTCCTTACCAGGTTTTTATCTAGGGACCCCTAAAATCTGGTCAAACAGTTGCATTGAAGCCCTCGTGCGTCAGCAGCAACACCCCAAGTCTCCGCTGTCTCCCCACTGACGCCGTGAGCCCCAGCAGTCCAGAGCTCCGGGTTAGTACCAGTACCAGAACGGACCAGGACCCAGTGAAGCTGGGAGGAGGAACACAGAGGCTCACAACACAGGTGCCAACAGCACCCTTTCACCTGAGACTGGACCTGCCCACCAGAACCAGGACCACTCCTGCTCCAGCGTGACGCCTGTGGGACTGGCGTGGTGGGGGGATCTCCACTGGAGACCCGTTTCTGGAATTTAGCCTCTGCTCACTCCCGAGATGTGCGACTACGCCCACGCGGCTGCCTCCTGGACAGAGCACACCAGGAAGTGGCTCCTCCAGGTTAAATTCAAGAGGGATGTGCTCGGTGCCAGGAGAATTCTCCCTTTGCCACATGCTGCACTGGGCACTTGAGCTCAGGGAGTGATGCAGGAGCTTTCATCGTTAAAGCCCCAATACTGAAATATTGCGTAGTGTGTTTTACAGCTGCAGCCACAGATGTTGGCTCCCCCCTTTACAGTTATTCACTCATTCACTGAGCATGTTAGGTATTTTTATTCTGTACCTCCTTCAGTGATACCTCTTGTAAAGTTATTGAACTCGTGCTCATCCTAGGATGCTAGAGTTAAGATGCTTTTCCAAAGTGATTGAAGACAGGTGTTGCAAACTGAAGTGTTAACATTATTGCCTGAAGTTATTAGCCGAGATTGCTTGGGTGCATTATGGAGCTCTAGAGCACTGATATTGATTCCTGGTCCTGCAGGGATGCAGTGTCCTCTGCTTTTCATGCCCCCTAGACTGTTAATGACTTTATTTGAATTAACTGTTCACTTACAGTGTCTAATTTTTCAGTTTCCGTGTCTCTCCTCACTGGAGATTATACGGTAAGTCTGCTGCAAAACCTGGTGGACTGCAGCCCTCCGAGACGGGAGTGAAGATCCCTGTTCTGGGCAGTAGCGATATGAAGTGCTTATCCTAGACTTCATATTGTTAAGTTAAAATGCCAAACACTCGCTCACGCCTGTTCATAATTCTCCTTAACGTGAAAGCTGTGTGCAAGTAGCTGTGGAACAAAAGTGCTGAAATTGCGGTGAGAAGTTGAAAACAAGTGTTGGATTTGTGCCTGGCAGGTGCTGCGACCGTGGCCCTTTGCAACTCTGGGGAATGCTTTCACAGAGCGAAGCAGCATAGCCATTGCAGAGCCAGCTCACTGCGCTGGGGCAGCGGCTCTGCTGGGTTACTAGGACATGGCATTCTAATGTGTTTGCACAAAACATCAGAAGCATGGCACGCATTTAAGTTCAGAATGATGCGAAACGATTCAAAGCTAGACTTTAGAAGTCGTTTCTAAGACATCGGAAATCGGACAATTTATTAGTTTTCCATTGTGGGCTGAGGTTGAGCAGCAGAGCAGTCAGCACAGTCTCCCTGCATTAGAAGCTTTATTCAGGAACTGAAAGAAAATGTCATTCCTCGTGCCTCTGCTCCTTCTCTTATTCTTGTATTACAAGAATATTTTTATGAGAATTTTTAGAGATCTTACTAGCCTTTTTTCTGCTTTCCGAGCTCTGAAAAGTTACTCAGCATGCTGAGATCTACAATGTTCACCTCAGTCGTGTCTCATAGTTCCCAGTGATGTACTGTAGTATTGCACACACTTCTATGACTTAATCTTGATTTCACTGTGGGGGAGGCAGTAAATTGTTTTTAATAATCCCTTTTGCCCATCAAACAAACATGGCATTTTTCATCATGTATCCAATTTGTTCACATTTATCCAGTGTCCACTACCAAAGAGCATCTAAGCACGTCAAAACACGATCTTATTGAGTGGAGCTGACTCTGTGCTAAATCCCCAGCTCGCTATGCATCCTGCACTAATGTGGCTGTTAATGTAGCTCTCATCAATTGAAGGAACTGACATCAAATTCAATTTTCTAAACTATAATGTAACTTTATCATCTTTGAAGATAAAGACCGAATTATTCAGTGCAGTTCAGTTTATCTCACTGTGAGTAGAAGGCTTTCTCGGCTTCATTTCCCGCCCCCCCCTTTTGATGTGTTCAACTGCCCCCTGAAGTGAAAGTGAGAAGACTGCGTTTCAGCCACATTTCTACTGTGACCAGCTGAGTTCTGAGTGTCACGGGAAGACTTCTGCTCCTTAACACACGCGGGGTGCACCAGTGCACTCTCCAGCTGCCGCGCCACAGACAAGGCTCACTGAACAGCTGCAAGGTGCCAGATTGCAAGTTCCTGAAGAGCGTAACCTTCTTCTCTTCCAGGTGTCGTTCCTTTCTTTCTCAGGCCCTGCATCCCTCAGGCCTGTGTTCCCACTGCACGCCAGCAGAGCACGTGTCCGATACATCGTGCCCGTGTTCCCACTGCACGCCAGCAGAGCGCGTGTCCGATACATCGGTGTTCAGGGGTGCTTGTTGCTCACGAGAGAGCGTGGCTCTCTTTCAGCTTCAGCTGTGGGATTCTTCAGGATGCGGGGGGACTTTTTTTCCCTTTGGCAATGTTTCTTAATGAATGCTCCGATTTTTAAATAGGATATGAAGAATTATTTTTAAAGCAAATTCTGCAAGTTCGGAATAGTCGTTAAACATGTGCTTAGGCGCTACCAAGTAGACACCTGATGCCAGCAGCTGTCAGCTCCATAGTTTTCTTTCTAAAAAAAGTTGTACCTGTCGGTAACACATTTTTAAAACCTTTTTAATTAGTTCCAAGGAAAGAGCACATGATTGCTTTATGTTGTTGGGAGACACTGTGATATTAGTAAAAACCTCTATAGTTCATCCCACCCAACCACTAAAATCTGCTGTACCAGTGTATTGTGGTCTTTGAAGCAGCTTGTGTGATGGTCTTAAAGAATTAACAGCAGCAACTGGCAGAACCAGTGCTGAGCATTTCAGCTGCACCTTGGTCTTGAAGCAGGACTACTCTTTAGATCAAGACAAGTTGCACTTCTTGCTGTTGTGCCTGTTGCTGAATAAGTTCAGCCCCTCCAGCTCGTTTGGTTGCTGTTCATCGATTGGCCATCCGGCCATTTCATGACCGTACGCTTCGTATTTGTTTCGGTGGCACGGCAGAGCATCTTGTTCCCTTCTCCCGCAGCCCTTAGTGTAAAGCAGCGCCTCCGGTTCTCGGTTTCAGTTTGCTTCCTCATGTTTTCGGAGAGTGTCGGAGGCCCGGTTCCTGCTTTGCCTCTCGCTCAGTTGTGCCCTCGCTATGTCGTCCCTGTGATGCGCTTCCTGTGGAAGGCGAGGAGATGGCAGCTTGCGACAGCGCGTCTTTTCAGGACAGTGTGGGCTCTGCTTGCACGGGCCCTTCCGCTGTGCTCCATATGGTACTGTACACCCCCTGTTGGGCTGGGCTGAGCCTGGCTGACAGCGGCTCCGGCATGCTCTTTCGGGTTGTCTGCCGAGACTGACAAGGCGCCACTAACCTGGCACTGCCCTCTTCCTCTTTCCTGCACGGGCAAGTGTACGGTCTGTAGAACTGAGCAGTATTCTGCTCCTCTGAATGTGTAAGGAAGGACGGGGAAAAGGGAGCAAGGGAAGGCCAATTCCAAAGTTGAAAAGCAGAAAGAAAACATTTCAGCTGTTCACCCTTCTTCAGGTTCTTCAGACACTCTTCAGACACGCAGTCCATCTTTGCTTGTTCCTCTGCAGCCAGCGCACGCTGGTGCAGCTCCCTGCTCGAATCCTGCGCTTGTATTTGAACGTTCATTTCAGCATTGATCTGGTCAATGTCCATTTGAACTGAAATGTGTAGGTGTAGAATTTTGTATTGCCACTTACTAGCTCGTGGCAGTAGTGTGGGGAGAGCTGAGGAACTTGTGACCAGCTTTGCGCTGCTCAGGATCTGCTTATTTTGTTGTTGTTTTTTTGTACATGTTGAAAGCCTGATTTCTTATTTGTGGCAACAAGCCAAGGTTGAAACCTCCTCAATTCAGATGAAGCAAAAGAGCCCAGTAGCGCAATTCAGCTCAGCAGCGGAGTGCATTATTTTGAAATGCGTCCCATAGTTCTAAGCTCCTTTTGGAAAAACAAGTCATTTAGCCGGTCAGAAATTGTAAAAAGAAACTCAGAAATAAGCCCTTGTATTTAATTTAAGATGATGGATTAAGTGGTATTGGAAGTAATGTAGCACCTTAAATCGTTGATTTTACCAATTATTTCTCCAGAGACAACACCTGTAACCTTTGATTATTCCAAGATAGTCTTGCTGAACTTCAGGAACTTTCGGTTATTAAACGAGATTCAGCAAAGTGTTTTGCTTCAGCTCCTGACCGCCCCCTGACCTGCCGGGCTGGAACATTCCTTTCACTCTTCATTAAGAGCAGTAATATTTGACTGCCTCTGGATTTGTGTCCTATATGAAGAAAACAAAACATAAATATAGGGTTATTTCACAGTTAGTGAACAGAGTTTTGCATCTTTATTCTTGCATTCCTTCTTATCCTAATGAAAGGAAATTGGGAAAGGAAACTCTTGAGCAATGCTTTTTCTCCAGTATTCCTAAGTATGCCATCTGGGCCTCTATAGGTGAAGCACAACTGGAAATTGGATATCAGCCAGAGGTTGTGTGAATAAATTGGAAAAGGAGTCCTGGAGCAGGGTTGTCTTCTCCTCGTGATGTCTGAAGGCACCCGGCTGTGCTAGTGTCTTTCTAGAAATGCACGTGTGAAATCCCAAGATTGGGTAGGTAGAGCAAGTTCATGTTACTGGTTGCTAAGAGATGCTGCTCTCACCTCTACAACAGCATCTATGTTCGTGGAGGCTGGGGACAGAGAGGCTGATTTCTGCTGTTCAGATCTTTTTTTAAGAGGAATTAATTTCTTTGAAGCTAGCCTCTGAGCATTGTTGTGCGTGCAAACCAGTTTCTGAAAATGCTTGCTTGTCTGGATTGGAATCTCTGGGAAGTGTCACCAATGTATTCACTGAATAACACAAGTAAGCTAAACTTCTTAAGGCTGAAAATTCTTGAGTCATTCTCAGGGGTGTATGCAAGTGTTCTGTACTTAGAAATGCATCGTTACAGCTGTAGAGATCTCAAATCTCAGATTTAACCTCAGATTAGACGGCAAATTTATTCACAGCGGTTACCTCCAAGGAAAAGTCCTCTTACTAGCACAGGGGGGAGGTTTCCTGTCTCTTGTACTGCATTGTGCATTGCCTGGCCTTGCAGTTGTCTCGTGGGAAGTAAAGGTTGAGGAGTGCAGGTGGGGTGAGGGTGAATCTTAGTGAGCTGAGGCTGCCTCTGGACAGCAGAGAGAGGGGTCTGTGCGCAGTGACAGGCCGGGGACCGAACAGCTGCACTGCACATGTGCCCTGAGCTTGTACCGAATGAGTATGACTAGACTAATCCTCACTCCTTTTTCAGTTGGTAGAATAATAAACAAAAACTGCAATGCTGAAGAGTTCCTCTTTACCCTATACCCTTCTGACTTGTCTTGTCTGCTATAAACTGCGGATGAACAGCTGTTTTGCCTTTGTTGTCCTAATGTTGACCTCTTTTATCTTAATTTTCAGGTTGTATTGGATTGTTGCACATCTAAATCTAATCTCTTTATGCTTCAAAAATATAGGATGTTTCTGAACAGGTCACGGGCAGTGCAGCCCTCCCCTGCAGGGCCTTGCTAGCTGGAGGAGAGGCGTGTCCCTCAGACACTCCACCGCATGTCCGGCCACCGGGGGCGCTGTGGCTGAGTGTTAAAACCCACCGCCTTCTCGGCAGTGCCCTGCCTCTTGCGGAATCCCGGTCTCTGTCGTGAGCCGGGCTCGAACCTGTGACCACGGAGCACAACCCGCACCTGCGCCAGTTGAGCCGATCGGAAGCCTCACCCTCCTATGTGTCTTTGCCTGAGTGGTTTAAAAGGAAGGCCAATGGGCTGACATATACCACGCTGTTGCCTGTGATCTTAAGGTGAAGGTTTTTCTTTAAAACAGTCTGATCCGTGATCAAAGGTGACCTTTAAGACCACAAGATTTGACACAAGAATCAAACACTGTTTGCCAAGGATTTTATCAGCCCCTATAGTCACCTGTACATTTTGTTTTAGATTCTCATTTTCATGACTGAGAATCCTTTGCAGATCAGCTGCAGCACCTGGCTCAGGTGGCATGGAGTGTTTCTGCAGCACCTGGTCCGTAATCTGAGGTTTCCTGCAGCACCTGAAGCTTAAACAGCTTTGAGATTCTGTGAGGTTTGGGCTGGAATCCTAGATAATGAATACTGACAGCTTAGAGGGGAGTTTTACCAAGTTATTTGATGAAGGTGATGAAACTATGATACGGAGGTTAATATTTTTTTTCTTTCGTTTTTTATCCATATGCATGATCCTGTCGGTCAGGTATCTGCTTATTTTCTCTTTATAACATTGAGGTTATATTTGATGCTGCTCGAACGTTTCTTAGGTGCCAGTTGTATTATCATGCTGCCTGTCACTCCCTTAGACTGGAGATCCATGCATCACCTCTTGGAGAACTGGAAGCCTTTTCTGATTCTTGTTATAACTATGTAATAAAAGTCTACAATCTCACTGTTGTACAGGAGGTTTAACATTGATTTTGGCAGTGAGCTCCACAAAGCTGGTGCTAGACAGGAGAATGCAGTATTGCCTCCAGTGTGGAGGCTTCATCTGGATAAGACCTGAATCAGCAGATCTCAGATTCAAGAGTCAGACTATACTCGTTCAGTAATTGTCAGCTCTGCTTCTGATACTTTAATTGGACAAGTGATTTGAATACTGGGTGTATGTTAGTGTTTTCCAGGTCACAGCTTTCTGATTCCCTGCTTGGCAGTGTAGTGGAAAGGCAGATGGGAGGGGAAGAGATAGGATAGGATCACTTTATTAGCCATATACAGTTTCTCGCATACCCCAGCTTGCTCTTCATGAGACAGACACACAGACCTGGAGTGATGCTTGGGGTCAGAGCGCAGGGTCAGCCATTTATACAGCGCCCCAGGAGCAGCTGGGGTTAAGGGCCTTGCTCAGGGGCCCAACAGAGTAGGATTTGAACCAGCAACCTTCCAGCCACAGGTGCAGATCCTGAGCCACAGAGCCACCGCTCTGCCCTTTTTTTTTTAAGAGAGGGCCTTCCCACGTGACTCTTAGTGTGGACTTGTCCTCACCACATGGTGGCAGCACTTTGAGTGAACATCGGGCTACTGAAGTAAAGCAGAATCCATTTCATCCCCCATCTTTTCCTCTGTGTAAGGGTGTGTGGGGGTATGACATGAAGGAAAGAGCTATAGCGCCCTTTTCCCCAAGTCCTGTTGGTTTAGGTCTCAAATGAGGAGAAGAGGCCTGGTGGTACCTGTTCAGAGCTGGAGAAAGGAGCTCGGCCTTCTGGTGATGGAGGTGGCGGGTGCCGCACTGGACGGTGTTTTGAGAGCAGAAAAGAACAGATTTGCTTTGCTCTCTGAAGATCTGCTGCAAGTATGAATGTTTCTGGCATCGCAAAGCAGGAGAAAGTCTAGTACATGACATGCGCACCACATCCTGTCTGTGAAGGAGGGGTGCGGCCTTGTCAGGAAAAGGGCATGGGGGTTTTGTGAAAGTTTATTTACTGTAGTACAGCATTCTGTTAATCATATCAGTATCTCTTAAAATAACTAGAAAAACTTATCACGAGTACTTAAATTCCCACAAAACAGGGCTTTTGTTATCAGTGGAGTACATTTTTTGGTCTTGTTGTACAGCATGTGGTCGTGCCACTGCTGTGTATTTTAGGGATGCGCTCGTGATACTGTGCGTTAATGGTGGACATGAACAGGAGCAGTTTCCTTCAAACAGGGAAACGTACCTTTTCCTCTTTAACTTGAGCATCACCTGCAGCAGGAAGTGCAGTCAAGCAAAGATGGTGCCCGTTGCTGTGGCAGCGGTACCTGCTGTGCTTTCTACTCCCAGTGAAGGGAGTGGGTGGTGCACACTGCTGCAGGCGGAGGGTGTTTTCTGTCAGGGGAAGCCCTGTTCTGAATTGTTCAGGCTAAAAAAAAATCTTTCTGCTCTCGCTCTCTCGCACTTACTGGAGTGAAATTGGGTGATTCTACTGCAGTCCGGCCACTTGCAACTCGAGAGGTCATACTAATGCAGGGAGCGAGGCAAAACTGATCGAAGTGGGAAGTATTGAATCTAAAAAGGGGGAAGTGTCCACATCGGGGGCAGCAAGTTTCAATTCAGGACTTGAAAAAATAAGCAGAGGAGGTTAGTTGCTACCAAGTCTAATATATTAAATGATTTAATTCATTAACAAGGGTCAAACCATCCATAAATGCCTTATTAATGAATGTTTGAGGTTTGCAAATTATACATTAGATATGTGTAAACCCTCCAAATACCAGACATGGGAATTTTAGATGCACGGAATTGACTTGTTTGCTTAGTTTTCCGGTACTGCTCATGCAGTCAAAGTTGCATCCCTGATTTTTGTTATAAGCCGTGTTTAAGATGGGAGACTGGAACAAGCTACAAAGCTATGCTGGAGAAGTTGATTAAGGAAAGGCTGGATGACCATTCTGGATCAGTTAGCTGCTAGCAACCTAATGAGATGGATGAGCCAAACTGCCTTCTCTCGGTGGTAAGCATTCATGTGTTCCTTAATTGATTAAAGGAACGTGTACAATACACTGTTTTTTTATTTTTATTTGTCAAGGCTATATGTGTGACAAGCTTGAAAAAAAACATATTGCAGCCCATATCTGCTGTCACGTGCATGAGTTTCAAGCTTAGGCCTCTGTCCTGTGAGGTGAAGGAACTCGCCCAGGGCTGTGAATGATGACCCCTGCAGCAGAGTAAAGGAGAGGAGCTGGCTGTTGCACACAGGCTGCAGAAGCAGATCTCTGAGCAATGTTATAGCACCTCCAAATTCTTCAGGTCCCAGTCTGGCCTTACGGGGGGATGCATCTCGCTCCTGAATTTCCATGGTGACCACTTTTCCTCTGCTCGTCAGAGTGATACCCTCCCCCCTGCACGATCGCTTTCACTCGCTCATATTTTGCAGGGCACCTTTGAGTGCTCAACGCTACACGGAAAACTGCAGACAGGACCGAAAAGGACTATCCACCTCATCTTGTAAATCAGAATCGGAGGGGGGGGGAGATGATGAAGAGAGCAGGCTTTCAATTTTTAGTAACTTTTATTCCAAACCCCCCTGTGTGTAATTGCTTTGGTTATTGTGCACTCCTCTTCCAGTGTTGTCCTTTCTGTACCTGAACACACTCGTCTGCCACGGAGCACGATACTGACAGCTCAAAACATGATCCTTTTTGTCCAAAATGGACTTCGTTACCTGCTTCCCCACTGCCCTGTGCGGGTTTTGTGTGGTGAAGTGTCGGGGGTTTGAGGAGGTTGAGAATCTATGCTAGTTGTCCGAGCTAGCGGACTGCTTGCTTCTTCATCTCCATGCATTACGTGCAAGATTCTGGTGCCATGAAATTTAACATGAGCGGCCAAATAACATTAGAGCTGATCTAAATGAGTCCTAAGTTAATCTGCACTGTTACCAATGGTTTTTTTTTCTCTTATTGGGTAGTCATCTTTATTTCACCCTGGTTGCTTAAGGAGGGCCAAAGCAGTCGTGACTTTTAATTATTTTAGATGTCACTCGCGAAGCTCTGTCAATCTGCAACACAACCCAGCGAGATTAGTTTTTAAAACCCATGGAACAGAGAGCTGTCTAACTTACAGCAGCAACTGGGAATCCAAGAATGTGGTTTCTGGTGAGCTTCAGCATAGCTAAATCCTGCAAATCCTCTAAGCGCTGAATAGGTCTTGTCAGTCAAGCCCCACGTTGGCGTATCAGATCGGTCAGTGTACTGGAGCAATCTTCATCCTGGCGCTATAATTTAACACGGGGGAGCCTTCCCCCTATGGCAGACCCTCTTTAGTTAGCACCTTGGAAATGCAAAAGTACATTGCAGGCTCTTAAATGTTGCATAGCTGGACAAGCTTCTGAAGACCCATCGGCACTTGCAGCATGCTAATGGAATGAGTTTTTTTTATTTTTGTATGTTTTTTGGACTAGAGCAGTGTGGATAACCTGTTAAAGAATTCTTTCAAGCATGCAGTTTGTGGAGTACAGTGACTTGTTCATACAGTTACATGCATCTGATGCTGAAAGTGCTGGTATCTGCCCTTGCTGCTACTTCATTACCATACTCTACAGATTCATTTATTTAGGTAATACCTCCATTTTTTTCAGGCCTGGACTCCAACAGCAAGTTTTTTGTAGCCTCTCACAGCCCTCAGATCCCTAGTTTTGACAGTTGACGTTTTGCTGTGAAAGTGCGACTTGTCCTGCGGTTTCACACTGCTACAGGAGAATTATCTAAGGAACATCATAACCCATTGAAAAGGCAGCTGCATTTGCAGGCATCTTGGGTAGTAACTACATTTCTTCTCCCTCGTATTTCACACCAGTTCGAGGTAAGTTAATGTCGCCAAGATCAGATTCAAGCATTGATCGCACTAGGGAGCCAGGGAAGAATTCCCAACAGAGTTTCAGGAGTGGGGAATAGAAAGGGCAGCTCCTCACAAAATGCAAAAACACGGCAGCATGATTTTTTTTCCCCTCCCGTCGGCACTTTCAGAACCACGTTCATTGTCATCACTCGGTGACAGGGAGTCTGAGTTGTGGCCTGACATGACCTTCCTCAGTTACTTCTTTATTCAAACCAAGAGAATGAAGTACACATGCAGTTCTGGGTTTTTAAATGGCAAATGCAGTTAGTCAGCTTCCAGTGTTGGGCAGTATGCTACTAAAGTGTTACCAAAACAGTATTGCGTCCCTTTGGGAATCCACAGTGCTCTCTGTGAGAGGTCAGGCAATGAGCCACTACAACCGGTCTCCTTTCCCCGACATCAGAATTCATTGAGCCTGCAGTGCTAAATGCAAACTGCCATTGACAGCCAGTACTGTACAAAAACGCTTATTTCTTGAAGTACTTTTCATGTACGAGCTTTAAAATTACAAGACACTTCTGAGTTTTCAGGGGCTATGTGGACTGAAAGTAGCAGCAGGGTGTGTTTTTGCTTTTCCTTGTTCCCTGCTTGTTTATCAGAATAGCTGTATTTGTCCAATTTCTCCGTGGCTCTGCAGTCGGAAAGCCTCTTGCTGTGCTACACCTGCTTATTCCTAAAGAGAGGACACAATGAAGATGTCCTGAACTGTCATTCAGAGCTTACTAGGGTACATGTTTCATGTCTGTTCCAGGTGGTTGAAAGAAGTCTGTTTGGTTGTGTGACGCTAGGTGTGGGCGGTGAGTGGTGGAGGGTGAGGTCTGGTGTGCTGCTGCGTCTCTGTGAGCAGTCTCCCAGGTCCGAGAGGTGAACAGGGGGTGTGAATGTGTTGCGCGGAGGCGTTGGTTGGAAGTTGGTTGTGTGCTGAAGAAGCACGCGTCTGGAGGTGCGGTTCACAGTGCTGCTTCTGAGTTTCCTCAAAAGCATATTGAGGAATTTCAGGTTCTGGGTTTGTAAAAGTGTGCGGAGGGCTGTTACAGCCCCCTGTTCTCTTTCTGAAAGTTACAAAGTTCCTCACCGGGTCTGTCCTGTTTTACAATACTTAAAGGTAACAGAAGACAGGAGACCTTGTAGCCCATCCAGCTTGTTCCCATGGCTTTTTGTTTGGTAGTAGCTGCTTAATTAATCCTGGGATTTAATCCTGCCAGGACTAAGCCAGGATATTCGCTTCAACAACAGCTTTAAGTGCAATTTTACAAGGTTTCCACTGGTGTCTTTGGGTTTGTGTTCATTCTGCTGGGCTGTCCTTGTCGGGGCCTTTGAGGATTGTGAATACTTGTCAGGTCCCCTCGTGTTCTCCTCTGCGCAAGGCTATTAAAGTTCAGTGTTCCTTCGCTGCGTGGGAAAATTACTGCACTATCGCCAGGGCAGGTGGTGGGAGGAGTGGGGTTGGGGTGGGATGTCTTTCCGATGCTGAAAGTGTTTGCTGTTGAAAAGGGGGTGCATGGTGCAGCAGGAGACCCGAGGAGACGAGCAGGAGACGCCCCTCAGGCAGTTCCCAACCAGGCAGGAGTGTGGAAACTGCTGCTGTCGAACAAAGCAGGGTGAACAGCAACTGGGGCTCTCTCTGACCCTGAGCACAGGTGACCCCAGTCAGCGCCCTGTCTTCTCGCCTGCTGGTCCACCCTGCTCCTCAGCACCCCCTGCCCTGTCCTGTGGCTGTTAACAGGGCCATGTTCCCTGCGTTAATGAAGCCGGCTGGAAGCAGGATGAGTCTTGAATGAGGCTGGCAAACAGACCAGCAGAGCCTGTGGAGGCGGACGAGTGAGGGGTGGGCGCAGCGAGCCGGAGCTCCCGGAGTGGGGGGGCTGTTTGTACTGCCTCACTCCTTGAGTGTCTCTGCGAAACCGGTAGTGTGGTCCGGACACCCGAGCAAAAAAACAGATAACACGTGACAAACCACTCAAAAATAGCAGGTCCTGTTATGTCTTGAAATGATGAAGAGACTGTTGTGGTGTCTGCTGAGGCCGGTCTAGCGCGGGGGAAGACGTTGCAATGTGTTCACCCTTTAACAGGTTCTAGAGCAAGCTGTAGAAGGCGTAGTGAACCCGTCTGTGCTGTAAGGGCTTGTGTCCGGCGCTGGGCGGCACTGTGGTGCCTTTGGGTTATCGGCCTCTGCGCGGTCGAGCTGCAGCACAGCGCTCTGTGTGCAGAAGGAAGGCTGTGGAGAGGGACAGGCGGCGGGCGAGTTCCTCAGCTGTGTCCGAGCCGATCTCTCACACACACTCCCCCACCCGCCCACTTCATTCATGGCCTCTTCCTGCTCCTCTTGTGTCGGCAGAAGTACCGGTACCAAGATGAGGACACGCCTCCGCAGGAGCACGGCTCGCCGCACCTGGCCAGCGAGGCGAAGGGGCCGGAGCTGGTGCACGTCTCGGAGAAGAACCTCTCGCAGATCGAGAACGTGCACGGATACGTCTCGCACTCCCACATCTCGCCCATGAAGGTAAGGGGCCGGAGCGGCGCGGATTCCCATCCTCTGTCTGCATTCCATTCTCGTTACTTTCTGTGTTTCCCTGTTCCCTTTCGTCACGTAAGGCCGAAGCAAAAAAAAAAGGGGTGGGGGGTTTTGTCTCTTGCACTTGCCTCGCACCCTCACACCCAGGCTCACAAGCGCACACACGCAGGTCTTCGCCGAAGGAGTTCCCCGCAGTGCAGCAGGTGGAAGTTCAGACAGAAGCCGCTTGTTTCCGCGGGTCCTGTTGTTGGTGTCGGGGATCCCTCTCCGAGGAGTTAGTGTTGGGTCCGGTGATGTACGTGTTTCAGCAGCAAGAGGTGTTCGGTAGCATGTCCACTACCTGCTGGTTAATAAGAGGGAGGGCTGGCCTTGCTGCCTCGTAAAGGACAGAGCACCCGCTGCTCTAGAAGGACAGAACATGCACCAGTTTAGTTCTTCCTTTAAGGTTCTTTTACAAAGCTCTAAACCAGCAGATTTTCATTAGCCGTTATATATATATTATATTCCAGTTTGAGCAAAAGTCTTTAATGCAGAAGAGATGTCTTGATTATTTGAGGACGTCCTTCAGATGTTGTGTGCTTTTTAAAGTTCCATGTTTCAACATGATACCTGACACTTGTGTTTACCTTGTCCTTGCAAATCCATTTCTTGTGGTGGTTTCAGCTTTGCTTGCTTCACTAACTCTCAGTGGAAACCCAGGAACTGAAATACAAGGTTTATAGACTGGCTGTAATCCTGGCCTGTCTCATCTCGCCTTGTCCTCCTTAAATCAATAGCAAGGGGCTGCTTACCGTTTATCTTGTACGCTGTTGCATGCTTTCTTTCCCTAGTTAGGAGTGTCTGTTCAGTGTTGTCAATCCTGGAGAAATCCAGGCTGGTTAATGTGTTTTCTCATCTGGTTGTCTAGCCAGTCTTCACAGCCTGTGTAGTGAGCTACATTAGTGACAAACTCCCCAGGTTGATGAGAGCTGATCTCAGCCCTGCTTTGTCAAGGCTTGGCCTCGAGCTGCATGCCCAGTCTGCAGGGTTTCAGGTTTAGTTGCATGATGAGTGTCTTGGTTTCAGATCCTGTTTGACTATCCTCCCATCTTGAAATTAATAGGCTCGTGTTCAAAGGGACTTTCCTGTGCCCTTTTCTGGAAATTTGTGGCAGCTTATGCTGATGTTGTCTGCACAATCTCATTGATTTTAGGTTCCCTAAAAAGCTTCACACCATTTTCTTTAATGCTCTTAATCTGCTGATGTTGTGAAGTTGAAGAATTCACTATGTGTTGTGTGGACAACTACTTACAGGCTGTTACTACTACAGATGCCGATAGTACTTTTAAAAGCAATCTATCTATATTGCTGTTTAGTTGCTGTTTAGCACGTAGAAATGCGTATATTCTTTCCATTAGAGCTGATACTGTGTGCATGAACCTCAGGGGTTCGGTTTTTGTGACCGTTCCCAGATCACTCTTTTCTAAGATGGATCACTTGGGAGTGCCGTCTGTGTGGAGTTTGTGTGTTCTCCCCATGTTCGCGGGGGTTTCAATCAATCAAGGTTTATTCATCAATGCATGAGCAGTACCCCACACAGCGGTGTTGTCGGCACTGAAGTGCTTTATCTTTGAGCTGGTTAAGAGGGATAGAAGAGTAGAAGTGCCAGCAGCCATCTCACCCTGCAACTCACAACTGGCAACACCCTGAAGCTCAGCAGGTGTGAGCCTGGTCAGTACCTGGATGGGAGACCTCCTGGGAAAAACTAAGGTTGCTGCTGGAAGAGGTGTTAGTGGGGCCAGCAGGGGGCGCTCACTCTGCGGTCTGTGTGAGTCCTAATGCTCCAGTATAGTGACGGGGACACTATACTGTAACAGGCGCCGTCCTTCGGATGAGACGTAAAACCGAGATCCTGACTCTCTGTGGTCGTTAAAAGAGTAGGGGTGTAACCCCGGCGTCCTGGCCAAATTTCCCATTGGCCCTTACCAGTCATGGTCTCTTAATAATCCCCATCTATGAATTGGCTTCATTACTCTGCTCTCCTCCCCACTGAAAGCTGGTATGTGGGGAGCGTTCTGGCGCACTATGGCTGCCGATGCATCATCCAGGTGGGGCTGCACATTGGTGGTGGTGGAGGGGAGTCCCCATTACCTGTAAAGTGCTTTGAGTGGAGTGTCCAGAAAAGCACTATATAAGTGCAAGCAATTATTAATTATTATTATTATTATTATTATAGGGATTAGGTTAAGATTAGGATACAATAAATTACACAATTAGAGTTTACAGATTGTCGATCGGGTGCTCTGGTTTCCTCCCCCAGTCCAAAGACATGCTGGTGGAGAACTGGCCCTGGTGTGAGTGTGTGTGTGTCCTGGAATGGGCTGGATCCAGGGTGGACCCTGCCTCGTGCCCCTTGCTTGCTGGGACAGGCTCTGGCTCCCCTGCAGCCCTGAACTGGGTGAAGAGGTTAGAAAATGGTTTTGCTTGGGAAGTGTCTGTTCAGCTTTGTCTTTGCTGAAACGCTGGTGGCAGTTGGCATGCCGGGAGACCACACCACTGTAGGAGCTGGTTCCCTTCTGTACGAGCTGACCAGGCTGCCTGGGGGTCAAGGGAGAACCAGGGGCTGACGTGGGAGGATGGACAGTGACCTCGTGGCCAGCAGAGGAAGGAGTTTTCTTAATGAGGAGAGAATAACGCTCCGTCAGAATTCTGAGAGGAGCAGGTCGTGGCGATTAATCACCAGGCGTCCCCGTTTCAGCCTGACGACGGGAGGAGCTTAGCCGAGACCAGCCGGAGTATTTATAGATGTAACAATGGCGGGAAGATGAATCTTCAGTGCCCGAGAACCGCTGACAGCCCTCCCTAGTCAGGATCCCTTCTACCCCGTCTGCGAAAGGGGCGGCTGAGGAGCCAATCAGCATGTTCGGGAGGGACCCAGCCCGTCGCCTCCTGGCACCTGGGGCTCCCTGCCCAGCGGCTGGGGGGGTGCCTTGTACCCCTTGGGGGAAACGGTGACCCACAAAATGGGGACCGGAGAATCCTCCCTCCTCGGTGCTGAACCGGCCCAGACACGCTTCTTCAAGCTCTGCAGTTTTTGATGATTTAAAGAGAACTACGATGTTGTCTGGATTCTGACGCTCGAGGGCTCGAACTGTTCACTGGTCTTACAGCCAGCGATCGGTTCAACCCTGTCAACAAAACAAAAGCAATGGCATTTGGTCATTTCACTACTGCAGTGCATGCCTCCTTAAAGACTCCCTTTGAATGCTTATAACCCAGTGAGCATTAAAATTATACACAGTGCATGGGATTAAAAGTTTCTCTATGATTTAAGTAGGAAGACACCCACGTCCAGGGCAGCGTTTACGGAAGTCAAAGAGGCCAAATCGCACCTCCTTGTGAGTCACTCATCTAGCCTGTTTGGCAGTGACCAGCTCATTAATCCAAGAAGTGCCTCCTGTTCTCACTTTTAAATGCACTTCCACGTAGTTTCCTCACTGCCCCAAGGTTTGTGTTTCAGTGTTCAGGCTATAAACATGTGGAGGCAGTGCAGAAAGGATGTGGGCACCCAGCAGGTGAGTGAACATCCTCAAATGGGGAATTAAGTACCGGGTAGGAGTTTCTGAAGGATGCAGCCGAGAGCTGTGAGGCTCTCTAAGCAGAGGAGTCTTGAAGAAGCTGGGAAAGGCGATCAGGGTCTGAGCAGTCCTGATTTCTGGGGGCAGTTCATTGCACCAGAGGGAGGTGAGGTTGGAGAATGAATGAGGGGAGAGAACACAGGAGTAGCAGAGTGGGTGTGTGGGATTACACTTGTGCATGTTTTTAATGAGCAGTTTATTTTTTTGTCCATTGTTGGGTATAGATTGCCAGTGTAGAACTTGCATACACGTGCTAAGTTTCATACTGTATGTGCATTCATCTAACTGAATTAAGTCGAATGCTCTTGGGTGCCGTGTGTGAATCGTAGTCAGGATATAGATCTCTGGTCCCACCTAGTGGATAAGTCATGTCATTGCTTTAAAACAGTTAAACCCTTCATAGGAATTACCCAAATGAAGCAGATTTGTCTTTCTGGATTCTGCCTGGAATTATAGAGATAATTTGTTGAACTTTGATTTTTATTATTTTTTCCTTTTCTCTTAAATGTTGGGCTCATAGACCAGTAGGTGGTGCTTTTCCCCCTTGAACCACAGTATGGAAGACCAGCATGGTGGCAGGGGACCCATCGCTATAGGAGATGCCATGCTTAACATGAGAAAATAAACTGAGGTCCCAACTACTTTCGGGATCCCATGGCTTTTCAGAAGAATAGGAGTGTTAACCCTGCTTTCCTGGTTAAATTCCATTCTGGCCCTGGACAATCTGGCCTCCCTCAAGATCACCTCTTAATTTGGCTGGTGAAGCAGTTTCTCACTCCTCCCCCTTATTGTCAGTACAGTGGGGCTGCAGGTGGATCCTGGTTCCTCTGCTCCTCTGAAAAACACTTAGGATCCTTTGAAATTACCCTTTTTAAAAACTATAGATGAGCTATAGGTATCTAGAGAAATGTCCAAATCCAGTACAGGAAGATATAGGTTTTTATGGAGGTGTGTTTTGCAGGCAATTTAATTTGTCCTAATTAGTGAACCCCATGCCAAAATAGAGTACAATTTCACAATAGGGATGCGCCAAGATTTCTGCTTACTGATGTTTACTTTCATGTGTTTAAAGATGACTGGAGTTGGTCAAAATGCGAAGGATGCTGCCAGAAGCTTTTGAAAATAAGCTTTGGAACTTTCACATGGACTCCCAACATTTTTTAATGGATTCCTAGTCTTCTGAGTTCTGTGTTTTGACTGAGCATGTTGTAAGGGTACCTTGGGGAAAGCATGATGACGGTGTTGGCATGGAAGGTGAATCCTTCTGTGCACCTGGGCCAGGTGAGGGCTTTGTTCAGGGCCTAATGTGCTTGAAAGACTGTTAGATGTGATAGTGTCACTCTGAGGAAGATGGGAAGCCTTATTTAACACATGTCCATGTGAAAGCAGTGCTCAGTGAGATGTCTGTGAAGTGGAGCCACGTTCGTTGTAATGGAGGCAGGCCAGTGGCCACATGCACAGATCTGGCGCCAGCAGGCAAGCGCGGGTTTTGGAGGAGTGAAAGGTCGTCCGTGGCCGAGCTGCTCCAACAGACGAGTGGCGCAGGGTCCTTCCAGCCACTCGGCAGACACTGGCAGCCCAGGATCGGCACGAACAGCAGAGCTGCTGCCCTTGCTGGACACGTGTCTGTTGGTGTCCGGGCTGCCGAAGGGAATGCCTGCCATGCATATCTGGGCCTGTGAAGCAGAGGAACTTGCGCCTCACGGCTGGAGGTGCGGGTGCAAGGGCCACACTGCCCTCCAGGTCCTGAGCATTCCCGATGTTCGGCTTCCAGGGGCAGTAATCCTTCCTCTGGACAGACTGGCTCACTGGTCCAGACTGTACTGCTGGACATCCTCATTTTAGTCTTTCAGCCAGCACATCCGAGAGCCTTTTTATTGCCTTCTGTTGACCACTTCCTGTCCAATTGTGCTGTGCCATTTGGCATGTGCTTGTTGATTTTTTTAATTTTAGCCTATACTCAGGATTATTCTTTGCTATCCTTTTTGTGTACTCCATATTTTAAAATTACATTTGCCCCCGTTTCTTGCTTGGGATTTGATATTATGCTTCCTGCAGGTTGCTTATGGAGCTATTTATATAGAGGATATGCAAGCAGCACAGCCAGTCTTCCTATAGCGTTGCCAGAGCAGATGGAGTTAACATCTTGAACCTCCCCAGGTGTGTGGTACCTGTGAACTCTCGGTGACGATGCTGTCGTTACCAAGGTGCCGTGCAATAGACTCGGTATAAAAACCTATCGCTTCCCGTGATGCTTAACGAGACTGAGAGCATAGCGAGAAGATTAGTGAGCATTAAAGTTTCTGTAGTTGTACCAAATAAAACAAATAGCCAGTGCTTACTGTGTGGCGGTTACTCAGCGGTTTCTCTTTGCTGCATAGTGCTTCAGTGTAGAAGCAGAATAATCCTAACAAAAAACATTTCAGACATTAGAGAGGAAACTCTCTTCTCACCCACCTCTCACTATGCTGATGCTGTAAGTTTTCTGCAGTAGATGTCACACTAAGGCCTTGTACCCTAAACTGTTCATTTCCAAATGGTTTGACTGGTTCCATGATTTGATTTAAGACGCTGTGCAAGTACAGAAACAGTCAATATAGCGGCCGTGTTAGTGCCACCAGCGTCGCGCTGAATGCTGGCGATAGCAGTGCTCTGCTCAGACTACAGTGTTTGGAGCAGTAATGGGACACATCCCTTTACTGAGGGAGAGGAAGATCTTTCCCAAGGGGACTCCTGCTGATACAATTCCCTTTCTTCCTCATCTCAGAGAGGTTTCCCCGAACACCCCGTGACTAGAATATTGTGAAATCAATTCAATAATTTGACTAAATCGCTTTTTTTCCCACCCCCCCAATGTGAAGCTTCTTGTTAATTATGGGGGTTGTTGCTCTTCACACAGTGTAGGTGTTAAATCTAAACAACAAAGGGGCCCTGGTCCAGACCCCAGAGGGACACCTAAGGGAGGCAGTCTGGGAGAGGATGTAAACCATCCACCGACGCACATGGATGTTACAAACGCGTATCAGCGATCCTGTAGAATTGATCTAAAATAGAGCATTGTGGCTCAGACTGTGTGGCTGTGTTCAATAAACGCTGTTTACAATTTCAAAGAGCAAGGAGACCTTCCAAAGAGCTGGAATACAGCACAGAAGAACAGCAATAAACAGTTAGAATTCCCAGTTGTCAATCTGGATACACGTGATCATGTGAATGTTGTGATGTTCTGTTGCATTTGTGTGCATTGACTCAGTTTTGTAACAGTGATAGAGAACTTCAGATATCATTCTAATACCTAAAGCAGTGATCTATTTGTGAGACTCATGCTCTGTGTTCATTAAAATACTGTAGATTGCATTTTCCACAGTTCATGGTCATCGTGTAGAGCTATAAAGATTTCATGTCTAGTCATGTTGTCTGGTTGTTGTTCTTTCATCTTTGGGGTACCATGCAGTTTTTTTAATTATGAAATTGTTAAAGCCTGTAACACATAACATTTCTGACTCTCTTCTATTTTGTTTTTTATCAAATGTTATTTTTTCCTGAATTTCAGAGTCATACCTACAAGATCCTTCTTGTCTGCCTAACTCATTTTTAACTGTTTGCTACCATATGAATGGTATGTTGGCAGTTCATTGAAACACTTCCATTTTTTTCTGTAAGTCAAGTAATATCTGTCTCATAACCAAAAGGATCTGATCAGCTGCTACTCTGTGACTGACTGGAATGTCTCTCTCCTCTGTTCACACCCACTCCTGTGTCCCCTGACTGTGGAGTGTCTCTCTCCTCTGTTCACACCCACTCCTGTGCTCTGCTGCTGCTGTGTCCCTGTGTCTCTCTCCTCTGTTCACACCCACTCCTGTGCTCTGCTGCTGCTGCTGTGTCCCTGACTGTGGAGTGTCTCTCTCCCCTGTTCACACCCACTCCTGTGCTCTGCTGCTGCTGAGTCCCTGACTGTGGGAGTGTCTCTCTCCTCTGTTCACACCCGCTTCTGTGCTCTGCTGCTGCTGCTGTGTCCCTGACTGTGGAGTGTCTCTCTCCTCTGTTCACACCCACTTCTGTGCTCTGCTGCTGCTGTGTAAATGACTGTGGAGTGTCTCTCTCCTCTGTTCACACCCACTCCTGTGCTCTGCTGCTGCTGTGGGTTGTTTCCGATCAGGTACAGTAACATGCCCCTTTGTAGGTAGAATCGCTGGAGTGCATCTTCGATGGCCCATCAGCTTTAGGAAATGACGAGATACCTGCTTCTGCGCTGCCCGCCTTGTACATACAAAACGGTTCGCTCTCCCAGGTAACGCTGCCTGATTGTGGATTGTGGCATCTTTGGCATTTGTCCTTGCCTTATTTAGCCTTTCTGCGCTAAACCGTGTATCTGTTGAGTCTGTGCCAGGTGTGGCTTACCTTTTTGTCAGTTTCAGAAACCATTGTTTGCTTGTTGGTCCAGAAGCAGTGTTTGCTGTTATCTTTTGGGGAGGAAACTGCTTTTACTGTAGTGGTGGAAGCATTGCTTAAAATTGTCCTGCAGTATGCTTTGCAAGCACTAGGTGGCAGAGGTGTCGCAGTGCATGAGAGAGCTTGCAGGTTGCTCTGTGTCCTTTTTGTGCAGAGATGTTTTTGAACTGTGATCTCTTGTGTTTACTATGTTTGGTCATTCCTGAGTTCTGTCTGTTATGTGCCATGTGGGCTGAGCTTCTTAACGAGTGTGGAGTTCATGTAGTTGAAGTCGCCTGTCCTGCTTTTTCTTGATGTGTTGAATGGTCTGTGTGTGGGCCAGTTCATGCTTTTGTGGTTGTTCCCCTTTTTATCTACACAGTCAAGCACATCTAGTATATATTCTGTGGACGTGTCCCAAAGCAGAATTTGCGATACTGTTTGGACAGTTACCCCACAGATAGTAACTAACTGCACTGAAGAAAGGTAAAAGGTTGAACGCTGGGCTCTTTGTACAGGGCTTTTAGGCACAACCTTTAGAAAGGGGACTGTTGTAAGTATTGAGGTACAAATGCTGAAGCATGTCTGTTTCCTTCTTGCTTCCAGTCTGAAATATTCATATAGAGGTGATGGATACATAATAGTGAAGTGGTCCTGAATTCTTTCAGTTTACAAATGTTACTGGAATAAAGCCATACATGCATGCACACAGTACAAGAATTCCAAGATGATGTCAGAGGCATTTTTATGGTTGCAGCTCTTGCACTGACATGTTGCAAGCATTTTTCCAGTTTCCAGACCCACTGTGCTAATGAAAATTATGTAATTACAGTCATTAAGTAAAAAGACTGAAGGCCTCTGCTCCTGTACTGTGTGGGGCCAGACAGTGCTGGGTTGACACAGTAACCCAGAGAGCTAGGCACATTGCCTTTACTGCACCTGACAGGTGCATCAGAGCTTATTCAGCATCTAAGGTACTATTTATTTGCGCTGTTAAGCACCTTCAAGAAACACAAAGGCATTTCTATGTCTTAAGACTGAGGGGGAATATATACATTTTGTTATGCATAGTAGTAATACTTCCTTGCCTTGATATAGCATTTTTCATCCTGAAGGATCCCAAAACACTTTACTATAGAAGATGACCAGCATCCTCCAGTATAGTCCCCTCCTGGGCAACAAACAGCAGCCCCACTACACAGCAGACAAGGTGGAGAAGAGAGAAACTGCTTCATTACTTGAATAACTGGGTGACGGCACAGAGGCCAGATCGTGTAAACCTGGTGTTGAATGTAGCCTGGACACTGGGGTTAGCACCCCTACTCTAACAAAGAGCCATGGACTCTTTAAACTTAAGCCCTGACTACCTGGCCATTAATGTGTCATCTGGAGGACGGCATGTCCTTACAGCACAGTGTCCCCCATCACAGCACTGGTTTGGAAAGTCTGGGGCAGGTGCTGCTTATTGACACGCCAAACACTAGCTTCAGAGATCTGTTCAGCTTGTGCTCCAGTAGTACAGGAGCAGTCCAGGCTGGGCTGTTAGGAAAAGTGATGACTGCTTGTGCGAGCTGTGGGCCCACACCCTAGAGCCTAGTGCGGTAAGGCTATAATTAGGTGATAATCCAGCACTACTCTTGTACTCGGAAGTCGGAAGAGACAGGTGATTTACTCACAGACCTAACTTGCAAGCTCCCTAAGCTGGTCTATCAGGCAACAGACACCCCCCCCTTGAGCGTAAAGTGAAAGTAAAATATAGTCCAGATCAAGCAGCTGACGAGGCAGGCTGTGGCTCCTCTGGCTGGTGTGGGCTGATGAGGGGCTGCCTGTTTGATGTAGAGGCCCTGCCGGGTCTACGTCCTCTTCAGCTGAGGCCCCCTTCACCCCCCAGCTCCGAATCGGGCTCAGCGACGGAGCAGGTCTTTTAACGAGAGCCGAGACGACTCCCGAGCTTCCGACAGCCAGTGCAGAAAGCCATGTCCGGGATGAGAGGAAGAGAGAGAGAGAGCTGGGTTCTCAGCCTGCACGCCAGTGAAATGGACATCGTTGTGGCTGCAGCTGAAATACAACAGATGGTAGGAAGGGGATCAAAGTGCTTGGTAGAGGTTGTTCGAAAGGTAGTGATGCTGTTATAAGTGTTTCTGCCTTGTTTTTTAAAAAAAAGTTTTTCCCACCTGCGTTATGACTCACTCATCAGGCCCATAAGTACAGTGATTTGTCTAACTGTAACAGTGATTTTAAACTTGCATTTAATTTTGTACTGGGTTGCTCTGTCGATTGAACTCCAGGAGGTCTTTAGATTTGTGGGATTCAATGTCAGTGCTGCATGTCTCGGGGAAGTTTCTGTGCAGGTGTGATGCCCAGCAAACAAGCCCTGCTGCATTAAGACAAAACAGCTGACAGTCTACCACACAAGCTCTTCCGAATGAACACGGAGCGCAGCTGGGAAATGGATTGTTTCTACAAACTGTTACTTTGTATTTTCTTAAAGTGGACAGGAATAATGGGAAAAAATACTCCTTCATTCTAGCTTGCCAAAGAAACCGCAAATTATTGGTAATTTGAGGTTAAGTTCACACTGAAAAGTAAAAACGAAAATGCCGTTTCTGGCTGTGGAGTCTTTTTTTTGGTGTCTCTTCACACACCAAAAAAGTTTTAGTCTCTAGGTGTTCACCTGCAGTTCAGGCTCTGATTCACTCCATCATATTATTCAACAGATATAATAAAAGTTTTAATTGTTTTTCACGTTGTTGTGTTAAACTGCGCAGGGACATGAACAGACCGAGCAGTCTTTTCTCCTAGGCACATGTACTTCAGATAGGTGTGAAATAATATTGGCCCCCCTCTATGGACTTATCTTAGAGCCTGCTCAATGTGAAGACCAGAATGGGTCAAACAGTCCTGGAACGAGAGTTTCCTTAGTTGCCCTGCCATACAAGAAATACATCCTCTTTTCATACTGTGCACCCTTGTATTCGCTGAGTTCGCTCAGTGTGTTGATTCCTGGTGAGGACAGCTGGGGTAAGGTTGCTGTTCTGTCTCCTGGTTTCCATAATGAAGCCCCCCAGTAAGAGAAGCAGCACGCAGTACTGTAAGGTAACAAATGAACTGAGCATCCCAAGGTGAAACATGTGAAGCACTTAAGCATCCCATTACTTGCTATTATTGAATTAATGCATTGCTCCATTAGGGCATGATTGGCAGAGATGCTTATGGATAATGGCAGTAGATGTGCAGTGTTTATCGTAAAAAAAAGACATTTAAAGCATGCAGCACTATGGGCTTTCTGGCCGATATCTTTACAAAATGTGTTGGAATTAGATGTGGAGATGGATTATTGTCACAGAATCTGTTTGATACTGTGCTTTAATTGTACAGAATGGGCCATTGGGGAAAACAAATGACCACTTCTTGTGTGAACTATGATCTTAACCAGTTTCCTGTTAGCTCACACCCTGGTGCCTGTTTCTGCTGTCGTATGGAATGAGTAACTCCATTTTCCATTGAAAACTCAGCTTTGAAAGGTGCTGTTCCAGGCATAAACCAGTGACTCGGGTCTTTTCCTGCATGTTCCAGAGTCATGTTTCTGTTAAAAACCCCACTGAGTCATGCGCCTTTAATGGGGCACGTAGCTTTACCCCCAATATGTACTGGTGAGCTACATTATTTCTTAAAATGCGTATTCAGCACTCTGGACAGCTCCCAAGTTTTCAGGCATCCTGACTCCAGTTAGGAGTATTTTTATTCATGAACAGCATGGTACATAGTTGGAATTGACAAGGAGAATATTTAGTGCTGCTATTGGCGATGCATGTCAAGTGCAGACATTAGGGACTGCAGTTTCTACTCCGCCACGTGACAGTGTAAGATCTGTAGGTTTATCCTTTCAGAATCTTAATGATGCAGCAAATACATTTATTGTAAATCAACATAGCCTCTCTAGGACTCGGAGTGAAAGTTCAAATGTCAGCATTAAGATCAAGCTCACCGAGGTCTCTGACAGCCTAGAAAAAAACAGCCTGAGTTGCCTGACAGTCTAAAGATCAGCATTAAGCCTCCATTATGATTACATAGTAGGTACCTTAAACCAAAGCTGGAAATAGTTCTCGGCAGGGGGGCTATGTGTTTACGGGAAGAAGCCATTTAAACTGCATCTGCACTTACTGGTAGGGTTTAATCTTCCTGGAAGACTCTGAACACGGCATAAACCGAAAACAAACCCCAAGGGCAGGAGCACAGTCATGGCAGTGCAGTTTTTCACTTGTAGCTACAGTACGTCCAGCGTCAGTGGAGACGAATTTTGCTACAGTGAAAAGGTTTCTGAACTAACAGGAGAATAGCAGGAGGTTAACGCAGAGTGAAGGTAAAAAAATAGAAAAAAGTATGTGCTTGCTTGCTTCCTACTCCAGCCCTTTATTCCTCTTCTAACAGCAGTCCGTCCTTGCTCAAGGCTGCCTTCGCTCTCCTCTGGGCTGCAAACATTACAGAGCAAGTGCAGCATCATTTAGTCAGCATTCTGGGAGCGTCATCTGCTGACTCATTAATGAACGCAGGAGCTGGGCACTGGCACCTTTCTAGACGGTGCCAAGCTTTAGACCCTTATGCTGTTTTACCTGCCTCTCCTGGAGATTAGATCCAGCGGAGCACTAAATGCATCACATCTGCGTTGTAGGGCTTGTTTGGTGGAAACCACACTGAAGGCATCGTGTGAGAGGAGGGGAGGGCCCCGCTCAGGAATTCAGACAGTAACATTTTCAAAACTGTTTCCCGAGCTCCAGATCCTGAAAGTGTACAGGGGGGTGCTGATGTCAGTCCTGTCTCGGTGCTGAAACATCTCATTTGCTGCCTGCTGATTTATTTAAAGTTTCCAAAAAGAACAGCGAGGCTGGTTTCAGACGAGGCTGCTATGATCACAGCAGACTGCACAGGAAAGAGGAAGGGCGCAAATAAGATTTGCGAGTTGGGATCCTGCTGTCATTGTCTTGCCTTGCTGAAAGATCTGCAGCACTGTGGCACAGAGTGACACCCAGCCATCATTCCTCTATGGGCCCTGCGGCGTCGGGGGGCGATCAGTCACAGAGACCTGCCGCCGTCGCTGTGCTGAGGAAACTTGGAGGAACTCTGATAAGCAGCGCGCGATGTTAGCGTCAGTGTGGTATGCTAGAAAGATGGGGAGACGCTTAATCAGGACCATTAGGAGAACCAGACGGCTGCATCTGCACTTATTGGTAGGTTATCTGTCACGGCGGCCACTGGCAGGCTGAGAGACGGGAGTAATGGGAATGTATGCAGTTGTTCTGTACCGGTGGGAATAGCTCAGATCATTGCATGCTCACTCACCCAGTCTTTTATCTTTTAAAAAAAGAAAAGCATTGCACTGGTGAAATTGCTAACATTCGCTGCTCGGTTCCAATTGTCTTTTTAAACTGAGTGAGCTGTAGCGCAGAGAGTAGCAGAGAAGTCCTGGGCAAAAGATGATTTTATTTCTGCATCCGAAGCTCCTGATTGTTGTCTTTTGCCCGATGACCGGTGTTCTGGAAATGGCCGTAACCTTTTAAGAGAACGGCGGGAGAGCTTTTTTCTTTTAACCCCACAAGTTCATTCGGATCCAGCAAACGCCTCGGAGAAAGGCGCCGTAATGTTCTGGGGATCAGAACGCAATGAAGTGACATTTAGAAAAATCGATGCGCAAGGTGGCTGTGCCTTCTGGGCTCTGGAATGTAATGAGAAAAGCATCTCCATAATGGACTGCTGATTAACTCTTTATTTTCAGTGCACGGCGGCAGTCTCGGTTCAAGCTCCAGACCAGCGCTGCTTAGGGTATTCTTCCGTGTTGCATCTCATGTTTTCACTGGAGGAACTGTGAGGTTTCATTCTGCCTTCTCTCTGTCTTGTAATCCGCGTCTCGGTGCCGAGAGAGCAGGCAGAGTGATACACAGCCCGTTAGAGGGACAGCACAGGGTTGCAGCTTACTGAGAAGAGCTGCAGGTGCTCTAGTTATTGAATAAAGATTGAAGGCTGTGGTTAACATCAATTCTCCCAGCTCTGATGTGCTTAATCAAATGTTTTTACTGATTTATGCTTTTGTTTTCTAGCTCAAATGTTTCAGCGACTTATCAGTGATTATAAGCTCACCTGTCTAACTTAGCAACCTTTTTATTTTAGGGGTGGTTATGTAAAGCGACCCATTGCGAATTCAGCCTGAGAGGCAGTTGAAATAAAAACCCTGGAACACAAATTTATAGTTACATTTAAGTTTCTGCAAGCTATAAAAATGAAATTTAAAGTGTATGCTTTTATCAAATTAAGTGCCCGGCTTAATAGCACAAAGTTGTGGCATAGAATTTTTTTCCCCAAAAAGCATTTATTTTCCCAAAGAATGGAGACGTGGATGTGCGGTTGTTTTCTCTGTTGGGAGTGGTGTCTCACATCTGCCATTGCAAAGTCAGGATCTTTTGTGCCACTAATGCACGTATTGAATAATCATCAGAACACCTAATAGATCCTAAATAGCTTGAGGAGTTGATATTTCTTTAACGCAACAAATTAAAAACATGCGTTGAGGTGCTTGTGCATTATTCCGCCCAGTCATCACCATGACAACACCGCCCCGGCGCCGGCGGCAGTGATGGAGGGGTGTCTGAACGGCCGCGCTAGCATGGCCTCCGCTGTGGGCAGAGCCGCTCTGTCCTGTGCAGCTCCCAGATGTACACATGTAGGCTTCCTTCCAAGGGGGATGCTGGAATGCAGACGAGAGGCTCCTGTAGAAGGGGGCTCTCCCCTCCCTGCTGTCTTGTCAGGGCTGCGACAGCGCCGCTAGCTCCTGAGCCCCACGCAGCGCGGAGCCCTGACGGTGTCGGCAGGAGGCTGGGGGAAGGATGAGTGGTGCAGTGCTACGTGCACTGCAGCTGTCTCCACCGTTTTAGCATACAGGCGTATGGAATGAAAAGCTGCTCTGTGGGCTCCCGAGCGCGGCCTCCTGCCTCATAGATGGTCTCGCAAGTGTGTTTGTTAAAATTGCGGCTTTCCTCGGAGGGCGGGATGTTTTAATAAGAGGATGGTTACCTCGTAGATGTTACGGGCCGAAGGCTCATCAGTCCTGCTTCGACATGAGTGATCACTTGTTAGCTGCCTAAAGGGGAGGTGAGAGCGATGTGGGACTGAAGCTCTTCGACACGCAAAGGACTGTTGATTCTCACTTTGAAGCACCACAGCACACTGAACACTGTGGGGAGCAGACTGCGTATGTAGCTGTGCAGCTTAACTGAACACCACAGCACACTGAACACTGGGGAGCAGAGTGCGTATGTAGTTGTGCAGCTTAACTGAACACCATAGCACACTAAACACTGTGGGGAGCAGAGTGGGTATGTAGTTGTGCAGCTTAACTGAACACCACAGCACACTGAACACTATGGTGAGCAGATTGCGTATGTAGCTGTGCAGCTTAACTGAACACCACAGCACACCGAACACTGTGGTGAGCAGAGTGCATATGTAGTTCTGCAGCTTAACTGAACACCAAAGCATACTGAACACTGTGGGAAGCAGAGTGGGTATGTAGTTGTGCAGCTTAACTGAACACCACAGCACACTGAACACTGTGGGGAGCAGACTGCGTATGTAGCTATCCTTTTTGTCTTTATAGTTATTTAATTAATAATTTCTTACACTTATCGCACTTTTCTGGACACTCCCCTCCACCACCACCAGTGTGCAGCCCCACCTGGATGATGCGCCAGTCCGCTCCCCACACATCAGCTCTCAGTGGGGAGGAGAGCAGAGTGATGGAGCCAGTTCAGAGATGGGGGTTATTAGGAGCCCATGATGGGTAAAGGCTCATGGGAAGTTTGGCCAGGACGTCAGGGTAGCACCCCTGCTCTATTTGGGAAACACGCTGGGGTTTTAAATGACTACAGAGAGTCAGGATTTTGGTTTTATATCTCATCTGAAGGACAACGCCTTTTTCTAGTATGGTGTCCCTGTCACTATACTGGGGTATTAGGACCTACACAGGCTGCGGGGTAAGTGCCCCCTGCTGGTCCCACTGGCACCTCTTCCAGCAGCAACCTGGATGGTCCCATCCAGATACTGACCAGGCTCACTCCTGCTGGGCTCCAGTGGGCTGCCAGCTGCGAGTTGCAGAGTGATATGGCTGCCGGCGTATATTTGCTCTTGAACTATTGCAAATCAAGTGTCCTGATCTGTCCTGTTTTTTATGTTGGCCGAATCCTGTAATGGGCTACCAGAATCATTTAGCCTCCAGTTGGCTGAGTCCTAACTGCGTTCCATCTGGGCCGCTCGGAACGGCTTCCCCCTCGGCTGGAACCACAAGTCAGACTCTTTTTTTTTTTCGGGGTGCCCCCTGACCCCCGGCTGCCTGTTCTCGGCATGGTCACACAGGCTGGGCTGTGCGGCCCTGCGTTTAGCGCTGGGGGCCTGAACGGCCGGTCAGAGACGTGGGAGAGGAGGAGAAGCTATCGAGATAGAGGAGCGTCTTCCCACTGCAGACTCTCGCACGCTTTACCTGCGGACTTGTAGGTTTCCGTTTGCCCTTAGTGTGAAGATGATGAGGAATCAGGTGGTCGCTGGCGGGGTGAAGACCTGGTCACCAAAGCGCATTGGAATCCCCATTCAGGCTCTCCCAGTGCTGATAAGTCCTGGCGACTGCAAGACGACTGATTTGTCCCGGTTTGAATTCTTCATGGTTTAATCCCATATCGCAGTCGGTCCTTTTGGTTTACTTTTTTTGAAGTCTAAATTATTCACCGTGTTTTTTGGTGTTGCGAAGTCTTCACGATGCTTGTGCCTCCTCTCGTCTGGAGGTCACAATTAGAAAGTGTGGGAGAGAAGATGTTATTGGTTGTGATGAAGGAGTCTTGATGGCTGAACAAAGAACCCAGCCAGGGCGGTATAGAGGAGGTGCTTCTTAACCAGGCAGGGAGATGAAAGGGTGCATGCAATCTTTATAAGTCCCCAAACTGGCTCATTCCAGTCTCTTTATCCTGCAATATTAAAATACCCTCTAGTTAATTAATGTTCTGCATGATTAAACAATCACACGAACACAACAGTAGAATTCATTAAAATCCTGAGTCTGAAGTTAGCTTCAAGAGACCACATTCATTTCTCAACTGCATGTCTAGAATCGCAGTTGATAGCAGAAGCCTGCTGCAGAGAGATTGCCTTATGATTCAGTTTTCACTGAAGCTATAAAGGAAAAATAAAACCGCTCAACAACTGTGACAAACCACTGTTGTTTGCTATATACATTTTCATTGGGTGTCTGGCTTCAAATTTAGCTGCATAAGGATTATTTAGAACTGAATTTGGTCCTCAAAAGAGTCTTTTGAGGACATTTGGAATTACAATGCTTTGATCTTTATGATCACCTGCATGGCATTCTTCTTCTCCATTATGAGCTTGGAAATTCCCAAAAACACCTTCCATGTTTTAGTGCTTGTTTTTTGTGCATCCTAAAGTCACCATCTTTACTGTTGCAGTTGGTGACTCACAATTCTGTGATACTGTGTGATGAAGAGCAGTTAAACTGCCGTGTCATGTGCCTTGTTGCACTGTGACCCCGTTATAATTGTCATGAAACCAACAGACTGATGTGCCCTGTGGACAGTGAGTCTTCAGCGTGTTTTTTCCTCCACCTTTCCTTGCCCAGATCCCGCCGCACTTTCTCATAACTTAAACAGGCTTTTAACGGCGACCTTTAACCTTTCAACCTTAAAAGGTTTTTTTATTGAGTCAGCTGTAGGTGTTTTGTGGTTCAATACGCCACTTCAGTATCTTTGCTAACCAGTGTTGCAGACTCGGAGGCTCCTTGCTTCGCCCAGCAGTGTTTTGTACTGTAATAATTGCACCTGGGGTAAACTGAGCACACTTTTGGAGAGTGAAACAGTTTGTAATAGATGCTGTAATGTATTGGTGTATTTTAAGAATGCATTAATCCCTAGGAGCTAATCCTCTGTTGCTGCCAGAGTTTCTTCCACAGTGCAGGTTTTGGATGGGCAGTAGGATTACGAGCAGAGGCTGAGTAAGCCCCTGGTTGAGCAGATAAGGCCCAAGCCATTCGGGGAACTTCCTGCAGACATCAGGACACATTTGTTGTGTTGGAACCCCAGAAGTAATTCAATTCAGTGTGAATTCTTTGCTGTTTCTGAATTGATTTGCTGTATTTTCACTCTGAGGATTTCCGAGTTGGAGATGTTCAGTGTTAATGCCCTGCTGAGCTGTGCTTTTATTTGTTTTCTGTTCTCGTGAGCACAGATGTTCTCTTGAAAGGCAGCTAATTAAGGGCTAGCACAGATCTGACGTTCGTTTACCATTCTGGTTGGGAGCTTAGCTTTCAAAACGGTGTGAGTGAGGCTTAGCATGAGTGACGCTCTGATGTGTTTTAACATTTTGGGGCTTTTCTGATGTCTTGGCAGGAGAGTGCCGGTGTATTTTAACTTTGTTAAACAAGGATTACTTTAATTTGTCCTTTAATTGGTTAACTTGATGAAGGGACGCATACCGGTTGTGATACACATTTGTGTATCATCATCTCGCGTTTCACAGAGCTCCCGAGGCATGACCTGAATTGGAGGACGTTTTACTGTGAACTGAATGTTCCAATAGGAGCATTCTTATTTTAATGGCATGTAAAGCATGAGCTTAAAAACACAGGTGTCCCGTTCTGTCACGGTGTGGGAGGGTGTGCCGCAGGACACGGCGGTACTCCTCGGCCCTGATGCTTGAGCAGACACGCGGGGCCTGTGCTTTCTCGTCTCCCAGCCCGCGAGACGCGGAGTCCAGCAGGGCAGCAGTGTAAGATAAGATCACTGTATCAGCCCTATACAATTTCTTGCATTAGGAATTTGCCTTTTCGCAGACCCCAGCTTGCTCTCCATGAGACACACAGACAGGGAGAGAAGCTGGGGGTCAGAGCGCAGGGTCAGCCATTTATACGGCACCCCTGGAACCTTGCTCAGGGGCCCGACGGAGGAGGATTCCTCTGCCGGCCGCGGCACTTCGGCAGCGGACAGTAGGCGTGCAGCGAACGGCGAGAAGGGTTTTACTTCTTCGGGAAGGCCGGGGGGGGGTTAAAACGGCAGAACCTGAGATTACATGGTGGGTTTCAAGTTGCGCCACTGCGTTCATCGTTTCATCTTGTTAAAGTACTCTTTTAGCAAGGCTTGTTTAAGTGGGGTTTTCATCCTTATCCAAGCTGGGTGTTTTGTTAATGAACACACTACGAATCAGCCTGCAGCCTGTGCAACAGTTTAAATCTGTATGCTCTTGTAGGCAAGACTACGGGAGCCGAGCTATTAAATATACATATGTACATCTCGGTTTTTATTTAATTGGGAATGCATTATTGATTCCTTTAAATATTTATAAGGTCTGTTTTGAACTGAGACTAGCGACCGTGTGTTTAAAAGTGCTGATTTATCACTATGAGTGAACCTTTTTTACTGAATTTTTGGGCAAAGGAAGAGAAAAATCCAATAACAGTTTTGAAGAATTGGAAAGCAAAATGTAACTTTTATCTTTTTTCCCCAAAACTGAGCAAGGAAGAGCAAAAAACAATTTACCCTTTATTTTCCCTCTTCTGGCACAATATTTCACCTGCTCCTTGCGTGTTGGAATCAAGAGAATACCATGGCACGAAGTGACATGCATTAATGGAGCCATTGTGGGCTTGAAATTTTTCTTAAAGTGAACACTGGCACCTTTTCTGATCTTGTGGGATTTTATTGGCGTATCGGTCCTGAAGAGTTCCCCCCTCGTTTAGCTATTTCGAGGTGAACCTTTCCCACCCCGTTAAAAAAAAAAAATTAAATCAATGCAGCCATGTGCTGATGCAGAGGCTGTCCTATTTTTACTGGAGCCTTCTGAGTATATTTAGAAAGTGTGGAGAATGGCTGAGGGAATGGAGAGGCATGGTGGGGATTCTTTCCTGTTTTTTTTGATGTGGAAGCGGTTGCCATGGATACTGTCCCTGGGGAATGGAGGCAGAACAGCCTGTGACAATATCTGCAAACTCATCTGACACCTGTGGCACACCTATGGTAACTCTAATCATCAGGAGCACTGCTCTTCCGTAAGACTGAGGTACGCTTTGCTTTTTTCTTCCTGAAAGAGGCACTGAAACGGCAGTAGCATTTCAGCTTTCTTGCTGATTGACGTCTCGGATCCCTGCTGTCAGGGGAGTCATGCAAATATTGCATCATTCGAGAACAAGTACAAGCTGATCTTTTTTTTTTTACCTTAGATGAAGAACCTCCCTGAATATTTCAGGCTGTGTGCGAAGCTGGGTAGGAGAGGAGGACGGGGGTGGCGGGGGTGCAGCATCTTTCGTAGTTCCTCTCTGATTCGTGCGTCTTCTCCCTTCCTGAGCAGAGACGGCCACGTCTCCTCTTGAGAAACCCGCCCGCGACGCCGAGGAGGAAGTGGTGATAGTGGCCCCCAAGGACAGCTCCGCACCTGGGGGGATATAGACCTCTACACGTTACCTGATAATTCAGAGCGAGGTGCTCGCGCTGCGTTTGGCACTTCCCGGTCTGTGGCCGCTTCTGTTGTGTCTTTCTTCTTCACCAGCTCTCAGGAATAATCGGTGCCTGCCTGAGCAGCCGTTAGGTCTCGCTGCTTGTTGGCTCTTCCAGGGAGGTGGGAACCGGGGATTTTGGGGGGGGGTGTGTGTGTGCGAAGGTTAAAAAAAAACCGAGCAGAATTAGATCTTTGTAATGCGTAGAAATCAGTAGCACTGTGAAAAAGCCTGCATTTCAAAATGCCCGTGTTGGACTAATGACTTCAAATACAATTAAGCGCTTCTCAGAACACGAAAGAGAGAGCACCAACACGTCGTCAGAGTGCTGCCCCTCTTGGATTCTGCATTTATATTTAATGCGTTGTGGGGATCTTTCTTCCGCTTTTAAGAAGAGCAGTGATTGAGACCTGGTAATTCGCCTGCTGGTTTTCCCTTACCCGAGCACATTAGATTAAGAAACCCCAGAGATCTTGCTAGTCCAATGTCTGCAGCATCCCACCTGCTAATTGACCTCACTTCCTGGCTTTCCGGCTATTTAGTTTTCTGCGAACAATAGAGCAGCGGCACAAGGCTGGGGCCGGGGAGGGAGCGGGAGGTTGCTGGGACCGCTGTCTGTGTCAGGCGCAGGGCATGTGGACAGTGAGGGAGCAGCCCGAGCCCGCTTCTCGGCGCGCGTGAGGGGGCATGGCCGCCGCCGCCGCTGCTGCAGCTAGCGAGCTCCTGCCTTCCCGCGCCGTGGCAACTCCGGAGGGGCTGCTGTAACCTAAGCTGGAGCTCCTCGTCGGCCGGCGACCCGCCCGGCAGCTGGCACACGCTCGCGCCGCCGCCCGCCGCAGAGATGAATTACATCTTCGGCAACAACACCGTCCTGTACCCGCGGGGCGGCAGGGGCAACGCCGGCTCGGGCCACGCCTCTGCGGGGCACAAGCAGAAGCAGTGGGCCAAGCGCGGCTCCGCGGAGGAGCTCCGGGCCCAGCCCTCGCGCTGGCAGCAGATTGTGGCGTTCTTCACCCGGCGCCACGGGCTCATGGACTGCATCACTGCAGGGGCCGCCTCTGCCCAGGTAACGCGCCACACCTGCTTCTGCGTGTTGTGCTCCTTCCCCTGCCTGGCGGTCAGCAGCCCTGCTAGTGGACCGAAGGACAGCCCTTTCTCTCGCAGTCTAGTTTGCCTGTCTGCAACTATGTGGACTTGTCCTTCCCTGTCTCTTTTTGACAGCCTTTTTGCCTGTTAATAGTTTTTTGTGGTGGCTGCAAAAATGGGGGAAAATAATCCTCTCTGGTGTTTGTGCTTTCAGTCATTTGGAAAGGTTGCCAACAGGTTGTAAAGGTACATCTGGGTTTTGGGAACCTGCTGTTTCTCTGTTTAAGAGGTGTTCTTGCTTTTAGTGTTGCATGGGGGGAGAATCTTGGATTTGGACTTTTAATAATAAATGTGATTTAGGCAAAAGTAATATTTTACTTACTGAAGTAGTAAAGTAATATGTTAGCAACACAGTAAAATAGATCATATAAAAAGTTTTGCAAAATATTCCTGTTTGCACAAGTTTAGATTGAGTTTGTAGCAAGAATTTCAGTTTTATTCAGGCACTGTCGCAGGGATCTTGATTGGAATTCAGTTAAAAAAAAGATGTCCAGATTAATTTACGCTCGTATTGAGTGTATATTAACATCTGTGACTCATTTTTTATTAAAACTGCTGCGCACTGTTTCTGATATCCAGTGAAATGTGGAAGTGTTTGTTCTTCCTTGGGTGCAGATTTTCTTATTTTGCACAGCTGCAGACAGTACCACCTGCTGTTTGCCTTGCTATTGCTTAGTTAAGTCAGCCCTGGGAAATGATGATACATTTTTATAATCTTCTAGTTTAATGGCATGCATTCTAAAACAAGCATCTTTCTAGGAAAGCTGCAGCAGAGATGCAGTGGGGAAGCAGCCTCCTGCTGCACTCTTGTCGGGTTTCTGATGAGTGTGATTTTCAAGGCCTGTAGTAGCCCCATCCATCTACAGTTCCCAACCTGCACTCTTCGCAAGCCAGGAGATGTGACCTGATCCCTTGGGAGACCTCTTTTTTCTCTTGCTTTTCCCAGAACAGTCTAATCGATCAGAAAGTTCTCAGCTTTGTTCAGATCCTCCACAGAGCACTGAGCACATTCTGGCCAGTGAGCCCCCAGGTGTGTAAGAGTACACCGCCCATTGTTAGCTTTTAATTGCCTTCTCCACATGTGCTTAGCCTAAATAGGTGCTGCTGTAGTGGAGGATTAAGTTTCACGGGTGCCAATTTTATTTCATTACATATTGATGGAAGACGAGAGGACAGAAGTTCCAAAGTGAGGTAGTTCTTCAGTTCACGAGTCAGCAAATAATGCTTTTCAATGCTGCTAGCCTAACGATTAACAATTTTGTGATTCGGTTTATTGAATTTATATGTGCTTTTGTCTGAGAAACAGAAGAAATGATCATTAACTCTGGGGTCTTGTTCCTGCGTGAAATGGTACGGTATGCTATCGCAGATCGAAAGCGACCAGCGGCAGAGTCCACTGAGAATCCAGACGTTAGCAGCTGTGTGGTTCCAGCAGGATAACGGTGAATTATTTGGTTCCCACGTTACTTTGCTGATTTGAAGAGTTTTTGCCTTTTTCAGGCTGACGAGATGCACAGGTGGTTTGGTTCCGGTGTCGGTGAATTACAGCAGTTTGGAGCGTGTGGGAATGCCTGTGAACATACTCACAAGAGCAGCGTGTGGTGCAGAGTTCTGGAAACCCACTGCCTGAACAGAACAGCAAAATACTGCTTTGTTTGGCATGAAAGGGCCTGACCTTCAGCACTGAGGTCAATAACTGTGTACGGTATCAGCACACCAGTGAAAGGGTCATGTCCTGAAAATGGAGACAGGGCTGATGCTTCAACAAAAGGTTTTAACATAATCCCTCCTTCACACAGCCAGGACTCTGACACTGGTTACAGTATAGGATTCTTTTATTCTTTCTTTCCCCAAGCCTTACAGTACTGATGCGCTGAATGACACCTGTGCAATTTTCACATTTCTTATTGGGGGGGAAAAATGGCATTTAGAAACAATTATGAAATCCCAAAGCACCAGTAAGGGCAGATGAGGGGAGGAAGGCACTGGGCCCACTTCTCTGACTTGGTTTCATTTTTCTGTAGTCCCATAGCTAGTGCATCCCAGGCTGGAGTTGAACCCAGGACCCTGGAGCTGAGAGGCAGTACTACTAAATGCCGCAGTGATTACCCATGAACCCATACCGAGCTCTCGGGGAAGAAATTAAAGCATCCAAGGAATTTTTTAAGAGGCATTTTACTAATGTAGATCCATTCTTGTTTGTTCTGTATAAGAACTTCCGATGTCTTTAAGTCCACTTTAGTCAGTCAGGGCCTTAATGGATCCCTGCCTCACAGCACTGTCCTTTCTTCTTGTTTGGGTGCCGGCTGCTTGTTTTTTTCTTTGAGTAATTGCTTAACAAGATATGTCTGAAAACTCCTGCTGCACCACAGAAAGAATACAGTTATTCGACCGTTGCTGCGTTTCCTCCTTTGTACTGGAGAGGAAGAATAGAAACCCGTCTTGTTTATGATGGTAAAAGCTGCTAATGCCTTTTCTCTGGTTGAGCCTAATGGTGAAATCCTATCCTGGAAGGAATATTGAGACATGTTTGTGAAGTATGAGAGCTTGAAGAGCATTAGCCTGGTGCTGACAGAATGCACACCTATTATTATTATTTAATAGTGATGATAAGCACGCATATGTAACTCGTTACTGGACACTCCACTCAGAGTGCTTTGCAGAGGTAATGGGGATCCCCTCCACCACCACCAGTGTGCAGCCCCACCTGGATGATGCGCCAGTCCGCTCCCCACACACCAGCTCTCAGTGGGGAGGAGAGCAGAGTGATGAAGCCAGTTCAGAGATGGGGGTTATTAGGAGGCCATGACTGGTAAAGGCCAGGGGGAAATTTGACTCCTGCACCCCTCCAGTTGCTACCTGCTTTTGGCAGTGTGAAAGAATGAGGGACGTTGCCTGGCTCTGTTTTTTTCCAGTGATGTTTTTCGTTTAGGTGCTTTACTTCCTCTGTGATGGCAGTGGTGTTGGGGTTTGCTGCGGCGAATAATGTAATTGGAAGTGACGCTAAGCAGAGTGTGCTTCTTTACTTTGTAGCTTGAGTACCGAATAATTCATCAGCCTGGGGGCTCCTGGGATAGCACTCGTCTTAAGGCTTCAGGCTCATATGGAAGTGATTTGAAGAAGGTGGGGGACAAAATATGAATTTGTTCGAAAAGAACGAATTGGGATGCATTGATTCTAACATTAGTTAGGTTGAATCCTTTCATAAAGAGGACATTGAACTGGGTTTGAAATGTATGGCAGTTTTCTCTCTTAGGTTCTGAGTTCCACAGTATTAATCTCAAGGCCCTTCATTTTCACTGTTTATTAATCAAGGTGACCTGACTTTAAGGCACTCTTTTTTTTTTAATCTTGGTGAGCAGAATTGTATGCAGTACACCAGTGAGGTTTTACCAATGGGTTGTGTAGTTCTAATGCATCCAGCTGCTCAAGAAGCCCAGTGGATTGACTTTGTCAGTGCCCTGAATAAAATAAGTTATACAATCAAATTAAGACAATAAAGAAGATCCTTAATCGCATTGAGCAGCTGATATTGGGGCTAACGGTCTGACAGTATTTGTTCTGGCTGAATAGCTTCACCATGGCGACTATTGAATTGTGTGCCAGTAACCAGCTACAGTATGCAAAATGCAAAGCTGTGCATACGAAATTGGGGGCAGCCTGAGCACAATCTCCCTTCTATTACACCTTTTAATAATGTATGGGACACGCGTGACAGCTGTCTTGGTCCACACGTTGGTTAGGAGTCTGCCGCTTGGCCCTGAGAACAGAGACGGGTCACACTGTCCAGGTGTTGCTTTGTGGCATTTACCCGAAGGACTGAGCTGTGTCTCGGGAGCTGTGCTCACACGAGCAGGTTCTCTGGGCTCTGGGAAGTGGAACACACTGGATGCAGGCAAGCTGAGTGGAAGCACTGCACACTCGCTCGGCTCTGCGGCTATGTACCCAAGATCTGCGTCACAATTTAGGAGCTGGCAAAATGAGCCCCGACAGAGACTGAGGAGGTGTCCCTTCAGTTTCCTTAGCAGGTTTTGTACGTGATGCAGATTCCAGCGCAGGCCGAACCCGGGTTCAGCTCCAGAGCCTCGAGTCTGTCCTCCATGCAACTAAGTGCCCGTCGTTGCTCCGCTGCCCTGTAGCTATAGAAGAGGCTTCCTTGTATTATTTCTTCTTCACTGGGAGACGAGGCAGTGGCACAGTCTGAAGTTTCCCTGTGAGTGGTCAGATGCCTGCAGGTGGAGCTCCTCAGATCCCCCTGTACTGCGGATCTGTTGAAAGATACCTGGCTCCAGTTGTCCTCTTAGCAACCCGAGGAAAGTAAGAGAGAGGAAAGTTAACCACCTCTGTGTTAAGATCTCTTCTTCCAGTAGTAGCAGTCAGCTGAGACGATCGGATGTCAGTGGCCTGTTAACTGGATTCGACAGGCGCCCTGACAAGGGAGTGACAAGCCGGGTGATTGACTTAATGTGGTGTGCTCATTTTACTGGCTCTTTTATGTGAATGACAGTCCAGAGACGCAGCCTGTCAAGGTTTTGTCTTCTTCAATTGACCTTGCTTTCTTCATTGTCTTTGTGTGGCAAGCCCCCTATAAGTCGTTGTGCACTAGCGCTGTTCTTGATCTCTGGCGGGGTGATGTTTTGCTGTTGAACATGTTCCCCAGCTACAGTGTTCAAACGGCCGATTGAGTGTGGAGCTGAAACGGTGACTCTACAGGTCGTTTCTGCCTGCTGACTGATTGGTGTAACTTCCTGTCTCTCTTTGCTAGATGCACTGTGTGTCTCACTCCCCGAGACCTGAGACAAAGCCATTTCATTTGGTGGGCATTTTGAAGCGGGGTTAACTTGTCTTGATTAAGCTGTCAGGGGCCATCAGCACAGCAAGGGGAGGAAGGGGTGTGTTGAGTGCTTGTCCCTCCTGGAGCCGAGCTCGCGCAGTGAAGATGAGGCTACAGCTGCCGCACAGCCCTTCGAGAGGTGTGGAGCAGTCTGATCCAGTCACCAGCTTCTGGCCTGTGAGCGAAGGAGCACCTGACCAGCAGCTTCCCTGGGTCCCATTTGTCACGTCTGGACTCACAGCACTGATCCCCTGACCGCAGACTGTATAAGCAGACTCCTCCTCCTGCTTGTTTGCCCAGGCTCGAATCCATGGCCACAGAGCTCAGCCTGCGCGTGGGAGAGCGGCCTCACCAGTCCGGGACTCGGGAGGCCCCCAGAACCTTTTCTGAAAGTGAATTACCATGTCATAAATATTTAAAATAAAAATACTGTTGAATGGCTTCATAGCTGATACTAACAGTTTATCATTTCTTTAGCACAAGAAATAGGAGCTCTTGGATTTTAGAGCTGTCTGATGCCTTGTTCTGCCAGCTGAAGCTTTTAATGTTTTACACTGTCTCGTTGCCTTGAGACCGTCGGCTCCTGTACCACGGCCCTGGGTTGTCATGGAGAAGAATCTCCTAATGCTGCTTCAGTGGTTGCCATAGCATTGCCGTGGAGATAGTCAACTGAGATAATTTGGTCACGTGATGCTGTAGCCTTTTTTTCCTATCTGTGGGATTTACTGTTTCTCTGGACGTCAGCCTCTGCTGAAAAAAGCCAAATTAATGCATGTTGGTAATGGCTGAGCGGAGCACGTGAGGCACTCCTCTGTTTCAGGGGCTTTCTTAAGTACACATCGCTGCACTCGGCTCTGTCCTTGGGGGCTGATGTACAAGCACATATACATAAGCAAACGCTTCATACTAATTGCACTTATGTTCTGTTGGGGAGCTGCGTCAGCGTGTGTCGGCTGCAAAGTTACAAGTAAAGGTTAATTCCGTGCTGAAAAGTTGCGGTGTTTTGGCTGTAGAGTCTTCTTCAGGTCTGCTGCTCCCAGAATGCCCCTTCAGAGTGTGGAGCACCTCAGTCTGCAAGAAGCTGCACCCAGAGTGTGTTCACTGCAGGTACAGTCCCTTTTCACCACATTGAAAAGTTTGTGGATATTTAAGATTCTAGACTGTCAAGTGGTCGGCTTTTCCAAAACCTGGACAGACATTAAAAAAAAAACAGCTACAGTAATAGGGATGTCTTTTTGCTGAGAATTTTAAGTGTTCAGTTTTGCTCCGTCTTTTGCCAGCTGACGCAGTGACGGCGCAAATCTGCAAACTGTCCTTTTCTCCCGAGTCTGAAAACCATCCAGAGCCATTTACCAACACAGCGCTTGCTTCAGTGTGAAGAGTAGTGAAACGCAAAACCAAAGCAGGAAATTGACCCAGAAGTGGAAAATTAATCGCTGTACTGTGACCTGTTACACAGTCCTTGGGGGATGTCTGCAGCCATGAAGATAGTCTTCTGCTAAGAACGCCTGAAAGACTCTCTCCCTCGTGTGGTTTCCTCCCCTGGGCTGTACTATAGGCAAACCAAATGTCACCCGTACGTCTGCACAGATGCCGTCTAAGGAGGTCTCTCGGGTCTCAGTACTGCAGGGTCCTGGCATGCTACAGGAGCTCTTGCAAGATTGGGAAAGTCCTAAATTAAAATACTATACGTACACAAACATGCATTTAAAAAAAAGAAACTTGCGTTGGTGCCTGCTAGTTTTGATAAAAATAGTGAGTAACTGTTAGGTTTCTTCCCCACTACCCAGGGCCCAGGTTTTGAGGAGTTTATTTTGCGTAATAACTGAAAGCTCTTGATTCACAGAAGAAGACAATGAACTCAAAATACAATTTTCATTATACTGTTTTGAGGTGAGATTACTGGTGTGGGGCAGGTTCCTGTGACAGTGAAAGCACAGGAGACACTGACAGCTTTTAATAGAATCAGAAGGCATCCTCTAAACCAGCTTGTCTGTGCGATGTGGACAGGAGGAGGCGCAGCCCATTGACAGCCTGTAGATGGCAGTGACGGCTTTAGTTTCCATCCGAGAGACTGAGATCACGAGCAGTTCGCGCAGCGCAGGGGGCGGCAGCTGGAGTTGCCCTGGCAGCTGCACTAGGTGGAAGCGTTTTCTGTTACTGCTCACCGTAGTTTTTTATTGTGTTAGCAGCTAATGCCGGTATTTCCGTTCCGACTGGTCTCCAAAAGAGATTTCTTAGGTGAGCTGGTTCTGCAGTGGTGGACACCGTCAAAACAGGAGGTCTAAGGGTGACCCAGAAAGCCTGCTGCACTAGGTGCTCTCCCAGCTCTGCGCGTTTGTACTTTCCCATTACCTTGCTTTGCTTACTCCACCACACATGTTTCTGCAAGCCAGACTGGGCAGAGCAACCAGGGGGCAGACTGGTGCTGTTGTTGCTCGTTTCCTTTGAGAAATTCCTCTGAAGGGGCTGAGTAATTAGATTGATTGCTCTGTGCAGTACAAGGGGAGTTGTGCTGGCACGGTGGCAGTGCTGTATAAGCAGCGTGGCGGGGTTTGTAGGCATTTAGAAACAGCTGTGGTGGTAGGATTGATGACTGGAGATTTTACACAGTATGTTAATTAACAACCGAGATTCAGTCTTAGTAGAGTGTAAAATCTGCCGGAAATAGTCTCGAGTCACCCTCCTTGTTCACTCAACCTATTTCGGTGGCCGTCGTTGTGGTGCATGAACTTGGTACACCAGTTCCAAGCCTGAATCTTCCTAGGGAACAGGCTGCAAGAGCTGAGAGGTCTCCTCCTGTAGGGAACCATTCTTATGTTCTTGAATGTGAAGTGACTGACTTCTCCAGCACAGCATTGTTGTGCTGTGATCCTGTGGTCCTGAACCCTCCACACAGGGTCCTGTGTAGAACCATTAAGCCAGTGGGAGCCATATCCAGCAGGGCAGCAGAAAGGTTCATAGGATTTATTTTTCTTCAGAGGTGCAGAAGCCACAAGATGTATGTCCTTCACAAATAAGAATAAGCAGGCAAAAAGGGCCTAACAGAAAATCGCATTCTGAACACGTAGACCCTTTCTCAAACAGCTGACCTGCTTCCACAAGACGGCAATTACACCTGATGATTTATCTCCAAAATAGCCAATAATTAGTGCACTCCAGTACACGGTACCCATTTCTACACGTTATATTCACACGCAAAAAACACACTTTCTTCGGCAGGGGATTTCTCTTTTTGATCACTCCAAAACAGGCAGTTTGTTCTGATTGTGGTGGAACCCAGTAGACTCAGACTGTAGCTCCCATCATGTAAGCAAGCCTGGAACCTCCCATAGCCTTTTAATACCTTACAATAATACATCTAATCAGGTTACGGACTCGTAAATTAATTTCACAGGATTGCGGACCCATGGAGAAACGGGACGGCCCGCGTTGCTTGCGACCGCGTGTCACATACGTGCTGGGCAGCCGGGGGGGGGGGGGGGGGGTCACTCTCACCGCACACGCCTTAGGCGTCCCCCCCCTTAACACACTCGGTGCCGGAGCTCCACAGTGGGGTGTTACGGAATGATTTGATGTTAATTAATTGTGAAAGCCTTGCGATTGTATTTCAAAGGTTTGCGTTTTCTAGGGAAAGTGCCGAGAGCGCCGTTCGTACGTTTATTCGTGTCGGAGAGTACGTACTGCAGGATCATCTTGGATGGTTGGTTATGCTTCATTTCTTTGCATTTCAAAGATGTGCAGCATTACCACAGAATGTTAATTGATTTTATTTCTGCACTATTGGCAAAAGGCTTTGTTTTCCCTTGTTGCAGCTTAGCCAAGAAAGCTTAATTACTTGCACACATTTGCAGCGTATTATGTTTTTTTGCTGTGATCATCTTTTGCAAATATTTGTGTACACTGGTGTTGTGCCAGAGATGGCATTACTAATGATATTAAGAAGGATTCCTTTAATAAAGGCAGTATATGTCCTTCTTTGTCAAAGGAATGCAGCATTTTGTACAGAAATATAAAGGGTCAGATAAATATTTTATAGCTTTTCTTGTTAGCGATGCATATTTAATATGTATTAAGTTGCTGACAGTTCGTTCTGGTTCTTAGGTAAAGGAATGGAAGCGTGTTTCCCTGTGGACCCTCCTTACTTTGAAATGAGTTTGGATTGAGGTGCATTATGTGCGGGTTGTAGCATTGTGGCCTTGGCTTTGGTTGAGATTCCAAGAACTTGGCAGCACTATCTGTGTAGTATTTTTTTTCTGTGCTTTCCTTAGACCATTTCTGAAATACTGTTCTACCGAAGAGAATTCCGGAGCAGATTCCTTGGAGCTTCACTCAGCCATCTAGAAAATGTGTTTTTAAATGCTGTTGTTCTGCTCCGCCTTTTCCATTCAATGGTTTGAGACTAAAATGTGTACAAGCTTATTCTCCATGGCGTCTGGCTTCGTGTAAACATGACGGTAGTGCTGAGGTGTGCGGCGTTATTTGATTTCTGGACACAAAAGGCACAGGACCGGCTGAAAGTAGGACTACTGCTTATGTAGTACAATACAAAATCTTCAATTTTAAAGTGTTAAGAGTCATTTTTTTTTTAAAAAAAGACATTTTCTATATCCCCTGGTCATTCAGTGACATGGCGTGAGATGGGAAGTATGTCGGTGAGCAGACGGGTTAAAACCGAGAACGCTGGTTGGCCGATGTCCGTGTAAGTCAATAATCTGATTTTGCTGCTTGACTACAAGGAGATCCCATAGGCCCAGAAAGGTCCAGAATAGAAGAGACAGGACAAATTACATTGGATTGGACCAATATGCATATTAAACTATTATATTTGTTATTATAATTACACTTAGTTACTGTTTACTCAAGTACTGCTGACGGGTTTGTCCTGGAATTTGTCCTGGGTTTTCTCCTGGAAGTCTAGGCTTGAAGTAGAGACGGTGCAGCTGTGATGCAGCTCCAGGCGCAGTTCGTATGATGCAGGTGGCTGAAATGTACCAACCCTGGAGCTCCGGACACGTGCTTGAGCAACTCGCCCTTCCAGAACGCTGAGCTCCGCGCCCCGTGTTTCAGAACGCAGAAAAGCTGTCAGGTCTCCAACCTGAAATCGAAACATGCGAAAGAGAAGCCCGGGAGCCCAGCAGGAAGGAGAGAGAGCTGTTCTGAACATCGATCTTAAAATATTTTTAATTGCATCCAAGAGGCGTGAGTCCCGCATCAAGAGGATCATCTCAGTTTAGTTCAAATACAAAAACACACAAATCTCTGCCCATGCATTTTTAATGGGGCCAGATCCCAGCAGGCTAATTAAATCCCCATCATAAAAGTATTAAGTCGGTTCTCCCTCGTGCCTGCATGATAATATTTACCCTTTGAAAGAAGATTATTTTATTGGTATAACTAAAAGGATTTCTGTTTTACTGTGTTTCTGAGTAACCTTTCAATGTCCTGCGGTGCTATGGAGTTGAATGTTTGGCAGCTGATGCTGGACATTGCACTCCCCAATTTTGGCTTCTTTGATGCACTGATTTTTGAGCAACAAAAGTACTTACCTCTTGCATTTACCCTTTCTCATTAAAAAATGCACACTATGCACAATACAAAAATGAATGTGTTAAGGCTATTATCATGAACGCTCAGCATCTTAACACTTGAACAAGGCAGCGTTGAGCTAAGACTTGCCTTGTTGCTGTGACACTGGGCCAGAGGGCTTCAGCACTCAGCAAAATCAATGTGCTGCTGTCCACCTTTGTAGATGCCAGACTGCTGCAAATGAAACAGTATTGACTTGAGGAGCACACGGTGCAAATGAGCGCCCTCCCACGTACATTGTAGCAATGCGACTGACAGGCGTGAGACCCCAGGCTGGGGGAAGGATTCCTGATGGCGGACCACACTGTAGACAGCTGGTGGAGGTTCAGTCTCCTTCCCGTTTAAACTTGCAGAAGATCTCAATTTGTGGTAAAAATTTCTCTGCAAGTCCAGGAATATAGATACGTTGCCCTCCCCCTCCTTCCAAACGCACAAACAATCCTAATGTGCGAATCCCAATGATAATGTTGGCAGCCCATATTGGAATCAGCTCAGTGCATTGATTATTCATGCCTGAAAGAGACTGTGTGCTGTCATGTGCAGTGCCCATTGGAGCTCATTAATTGGCAAGAGAGCTGGGGGGGTTGAGAGAGAGAGAGAGCGCGTGCAAACAGCAGAGAGAGAGAGAGAGGGCTGTAGCGGATTTAGTTCCTCTCTGTTCTTTTGCTTACCGGCACGCTACAAAAGCAGAGCAGCTCAATTCCAGAGGTATAACAGCACAGAAATCAAATTTGTGGGTTTTCCTCCTGCTGTCGGCTCCTGCCTGGGAATTTCAGACGCCTCCGGCTTTTTTCCCCTCCCCCCCCAGCGCCTGTGAAATGACCACTTACTACCACAGCCGTGACTGCTGTGGGGCTCCAGAGGGCTGCGAAGGCGTGGGGGGCACGGCTCAGCTGTGTGGGCACCCCGGGCTGCCTCCCCGGCTGCCGTATCCTCAGACGCACGCTCTGCAGAAGCAGCAGCAGAGCCACCATCCCTCCCTGAGCGCGCTCAGGCACTACAGCTCCTGCACCCTGCCGGCCTCCTCCAAATCCCGCGGGAAGTTCACTAACCTGCGCGACAGTGTCAAAAAGAGCCCCACCAAAAGCACAGCCAAAGTTAAAGCAACTAGCAGCTGGTGGTCAGACGGCTCCTGGAGCGCTCTGTCTTTTGAGAAGGTATGTGGTGTTGGCTGCAGGAACCCTCCCAACGTGTGTGGCAACCTGGCACTGAGACAACGACAGACCTCCTGCGCCGTTCTGTAGAAGCAGTCTGCATGCCGAGTTTAGTCAGTGGGGATGTTGTGGTTGTGTTTCGTTTTGCTGTTTTGTTTTTTTTTTAAGCGAAAGAAAGAATGTTGGGTTAAGAAGGAATTTTAAATCAATGCAGGGTTTTTGAAAGGGAGAATCCTAGAACTGGGCAGTGAATTTTGTAACTGTACCTCCGTGATAGAAACTTAAAGAAGAATTTGAAGTGCCATCGTTAACCTCTGAACAGACAAAAAGGAAGAGGTGGCTCTGGTTTTGGAGACGTGGGAGACAAGATGTGTTGTTTTGATTAGCTTAAATTTAAGAGCTTGCTGATTAGGATGGGAATGAACAAATCAGTGCTGATTGGCCGTTTTAGGATACGGCATGTCTGAATGGCTGTTCTGGAGCTCAGAAGTGTCTGTGCAGAAACTCTGAGCATTTCCTTCTATGTTAATTCTGCAGATAAAGCACCTGTCTGTTCCTGCAAATAAATAGTCTTCTGTGTGAAGTTAATATTTTATTAAGGTGTTCAACATACTTGCCATTTTCCTGCGAGTATGGAGGGATGCAAATCATAAAATCAGTGTCAGACGGGAAAGCAGTCTTTTTTGTTATAGTATTGATTCTAAGGTAAAAATCCTCAGGTATCTGTGCTGCGGTTGTTTTGCCTTTTATTTCTGTTCTTTCTACTTCAGTAATAGTTGAAAGTGTAAACTGAATGCGTGAGAAGGCCTGTAGTCATTTGTATTGATTAGTGCTAATTTTAGTGTCCCCACTCTGTGGTCCCCTCCATGCCTTCGCAGGCTTTGGTTTTTTAAAAGGCTTTTTAAAGTGGAGGCATGAGGCTGGGAATTCTTTGATTCTACAAAAATATCTCGTGGGGTTTAAGTGCAGCAGCTCGACTTAATTTCTTTGATCTTGCCTCTTGCCTTTTTTGTTTGAGCACTTAACTAAAAACTCTTCTCTCTGCCTTTCTGCAAGGCAGCACTGTGCAGGCAGACAGGTTGACGGTGCCCAAGTGCAGCATGGCTGCGTAATGGGACCTGATCAATGTGTGTGAAATACAGAGCAGAGCCCCGCGTGTGCGGGCCGGCACCTGAGCTGCATGCGAACTGCACTCCGTCTGCACACGCAGTGTGCTTGAGTCTCAGCAACTGGTCCGTTCCATCTTTTCTGGAGAAGATGAGAAATTAAAAGCCTGATTTGCTGTGCAGCTGCTGGTGGGAAGTATGTAGGAAAGGATGTGATACCATGATCGTGAGCACCGATTGTCCCGAGTTCTTGGTCTCAGTAACTGGTCATTGTTTTGGAGCTTCTTTCAAAGCTGGAATAGAAGAATAAACGCGTGTTGTTGTTGTTGTTGTTGTTGTTTTGCAGCAGGAGCTATGCTGAGCTTTACTGGGGTTTATGGTTGGTTTTGTGGCTCTCTGGCATGGAGCTGTTTCCCAGCGCGGCAGGGGAAGAGCAGGCGCAGCTCCGTGCTCTCTGTCGGCTGAAGGAGCCGTGAAACCACAGGGCGATTGCCGAGCGGAAAGAGATCGAAACATTAACAGATTTGTCTGATGTTAGCTGTAACATTCCTGCCTTGAATTGGGGGCTGTAACACGTTGCATAAGGCTAAAAATGTGCTTGGAAACATGAGCAGACTCATTGATGAGATGAGAGGACACTTACACATTTCAGGAAACGCATCCACTCCCAGGTCAACCTCCGACTAGCTCCTCAAAATACCTCGTGTGCATTTAGCCCTGGAGCACATGATCATAATTTACACAATGCTGACAAGTCAATGAAACGTCAAGCAGGGAATGGAGCACACAAACGCCCACCCGTGTCTGCAGACCTGCCTTTGAATGATGAGCAGCACTTCACACAGACGATCATGCTGGCAGTTTGTGCATTTACTACAACAGTGTAAGCATTGGAAGTTGAGGTAAAAAGTTTCTTTGTGATGGCTAGGCAGCGCGTTTCTGGATTATAGTGTCTTCATAGAAGTGCCCCAGCTCTGGGATTTTGGAAGGTCTTGAAGAGGGACACTGGCACCTGCTCTTCGAGAGATTATTACAGCGTGCAGTGGGATGCATGTTGCCCAGTAAACTAGCCTGTGGTACAGGTGGTTTCAATCCCCAAGTGTCTGTGACTAGGAATTTTGTGGACTTTGAAAAGTGGCGGATGTATTCTCATGGCCCATTATGTATGTACTGTACGAAACTACACTAGGATACCTTAAAGTTACGCAGCAGAAGAGGAGCTCCACATTTGAGCTGGGAAGCTTCCAGAGTTGTGTAGTATGTACAAATATGAGGAAAGCATCCCTGATACGGAGTCATAAGGTCGAGATGGCTCGCATTCCCTGCTCCTTATTTGTAACCATTGTCAAATGTTCAGTTTGGATTTCTGGTTAACCTCTCCCGCTACATCCTCTGAAGAAGAAATGGTTCTCACGTGCAACAGCTCAAACCTGAATTCTAATGAGTGGTCTTCAGTATTTACAAGATCTCTTTTGCCCAGCCTCATCTCTCCAAGAGCTTTTTTTCCCCAGCAGAACAAAGAGGGCAGACCTGCTTTCAGGCTCCGAGAAACAGACAGTGGAGAGAACCTCCACCAGAACAGAGAGCATGAGGAGGCGTGTGGGGGGACTGGATACGCCGGGAAACTCGGTATTCCCATGAGAAGGAATCAGGGTAACGGTGATGGAGGCGGTTTTATGTCCTGGAGCTGAGAGACTGAAGGGTGCAGGTGCTTGAGTGCTGATTGATCAACGTTTTATGCAAAGAATAAGTGAAACTGTCTCACCTTGGCACAGATGCCATGAATTCAGGGTACTGTATACTTGTTGGTCCCTGTGAAATGCAGAGCTGTTTTTGTACTGGAGAAAGCAGAATTTCTTTACACTTGGGAGGGGAATGAGAATTACTTGACAGACTAATAACAGGAAAATCAATGCGGCAGCTCTTGTCTAGTCAATATTTTTGAACTCGGAGTAAACTGAAAAATCAGGTTATTTGCTGTGCCTCTTTAGAATGGGCACACATGGTGCCTTCTCAACGAATCAAAAGTATTTTAAAATCAAGGCTGCCTTTTCCCTTGTTTTTGAACCATTTTAAACCTTTGCTGCTGTGCCTTTAGTGTCGTGCAGACTTGCGTGCCCTGAAGACCCGAGCCATCTGCTTCTTCCTCGGTTTACTAGGGATGAGAGCTCCTGCGGTGTTTTTCATGCTTCCACTTTTTTTTCGTAACAGGTGTCATTTTTCTCCTCTCCACTGAAGAGGTGCATAGTGGTTATAATCTTCAAGGTTCCATCTGAAGTGTAGCACTTCACACACTGCACTGCGGGAGAACTCCTGGTCACTGACTGAGAAGTTCCACACACTTCAGACCTCTTGAGCACCAAACCTCTACCTCGGGGCAGTGCCACTGGCAAAATATACAGAGCTTATCGCCTTGTGCCTCTCGTGATGCAGTTAAACTTACATATAGTGGTGTGGTGCTCTTTGCTATCTGTTATGTAACCTAAACCTTTTATTTTCTTTTTCCTCTGTCATTTCTTCCCCAGGTTCCTGCCCAAGATCTGTACTTAATTGGGAGCAGTTAAGCATTTATTATTGCCAATAACGGATTTATTTTCTTCTCAGTGTTTTTCATCAGGACAACTAATTGTCAATGAAGTCCTTTCCACATGTCTCAACCTCATTGCCTACATTGTGAAGACTGTTCAGAAGGGCACAACTGCCTGTAGTTCAAAGTCTTACAAGATACAGTATGTTGACAGTGTGCAGAAACCCTAGTTTTGGGAAGGCTGGGCCATTATGACAAAAAAGGGAGGGTGTTTGTAATGGGTATGAAATGGAAAATAAAGGCTGATGTAAAAGTCCAGCTATTTTTGCAAAGAATTTCTAGTAAAGTATCCTAAAATTGTGATCTTTGGAACCTGTTAACTTGCAACAGGCAACAACATCAGACACCTAACATTCATAAGAAATTAATTAATTAATTGTCCCAAGTACTGGGCAACTTACCATTAGCTCATTCTGGGAGAGAACTGCATGGCAGTCGCAGGAAAAAGGTATTTTTTTTATTTATTATTTTTTTAGACACGTATTACCTGTCTGCTGAGAACAGTGACTCTATAATAAAGCTGTTAGAAAAATCTGTTGGACTTTCAAATTTGCTTCAAGTCTGTAGAACAGTGAAGAATTTGGGGCAGTTAAAAAAGACAGACCTTCTCTGTAAGGAAACATTAGTAAACTAATTCACTGGGTGGCAATTCAGTTGAATTTAATTAGAAGATCACAGCAGGAAAGCAGCTTGTGGACTTGGACTTTTAGATGGGGATACAAAGATTTAAATGTTTGTTTTTTTTCTGCATCCTGTTAATGTGAAAAGGCGTCTCATCTGCATGACTCAGACAGAACCACATGAATTCCCGATGCAAGACAGTCCCAGTCCTGAGTTGTGCTTTGCACTTCAGGACAGGTTTGCCTCGGCGCTCTCGCTGATGCTCAGACAGATGAATCGTGTAAATCAAGATGTGCACAGGCTGCTGTCTGGCAGCCCGCTCCATTGCAGTTGTGTGCTTTCAGAATTGTGTGTTTGGCTACACACTACAGTGCAGCAGAACCACCACCATTTGCAGTCCCTGTTTTTTGTGTTGTGTTTTTTTTGTGCTGTGCCTGTTGATGTGTTCTTGATTTTCTGCGTCTGTGCGTCTTGACCTCTGACCCCCGTGCCATTGTTCAGCAGACAGATGCTGTCCCTCCCTGCGCTCCGGTAATCCCGGTGATCCCTCTCTCTCCAGTCCCTGCCGAGACCACTGTCATCTCTCCACCCGCGTCACAGGTTTTTTTTTTGTTGTTGTCTTTTTTTGCTGGTTTATTTTCCATTTCACTGGGCGCTTGTGTGGAGCTGTTACTCGGATACAGAGGTTCCTGAAAAATCCCTGTTTTTGTGCTCGAGCCTCTGTTGAATGAAATCGACACGCACTGAGGAACTAGGAGATTAATACAAACGGAAGAGGCAAAACAGCCCAGGAGAAACTAGATATTATTTGCTTGGAGAATTAAACGCATTCATGCTTCAGCATTGCATTTTTTGCAGTATGGTACGCCATGTATGTACAAAATTTCAGTTGTTCTTAATGTGGTTTTCTTTCGTATTGTTAACAGTTATTCTCACCAAAGTGCAGTATTATATTTTAATGGATTTATTTTTGTTTTTGCAGATTAGAAATGTTTCTGTATGCAGGAACATTTTGATACATCTTGCATTCGTGTTGCGCTTTCATGTTGTGTGCTATGAATGCACTTATTTAGAGAATAACTGGGACTCTTTCTCCTTTTCTTCAAGGCAAATCCTCCACCTGTAGTGGTGAATACAGACAGTCTGGACACTCCTCCATACGTAAGTTTACTTTTTCACTTGTCTTTTATTTGGTAAACATTTTCTTAACTCGCATTTTGTTTTATCTCGCATTTCAGAATACCCCTGTAATTCGTTGCAATTGGCTTCTTTGAAGGGGGATACATTTGGATTTTTAAAATCCCAACGGTCATAGGCCTGTCGTTGGGATTTGGAGCTGTAACCCTGCTAGCCTTTGTTTAAGTTGTGGTGTTAAATACCCGACAGACCCCCTGTGCGCTATGTGCTCCCTGTGCTCCAAGAGCTATCTCATGTCATGGAGACGAGTGCCCCTGTTTAGAAAGAGTGGGTGGGTTTGTTTTTCTAGACCACTCTGCTTGTGTGTTTTGCGTGAATCATGACATTAAAAGGAGAAGAAACGATTAACTGTAGTTCAGGTGGGTAGCTGCGTCAGCATGCGTATCGCAATAATAAGAATAAAGTGGAACATTCTTGTGGCCAGAACATGGCTTGCTCTTTTGCAAACGCACTTTTTAAACAGCCTTGCGAAGCAGTGAGCTTTGCCCAGGGGTATCCAAGACTGCAGGGTCCTGAGGAGGCTGTGTGAGCTGTCCTTGGTGCTGGAGGACGTTCAGAGAGGCCACCTGGTCTCCCTCTTCAGAGCGCAGCACAGCCTCAGTTGAGAGCACAGAGCTGTTCCCTCCACTCTTTATGAAGTGCTTATTTACTTGAGTGTGTAATTTGCCAATGTCCAGTGATCCTTAAAAAAACAAGCATTGTAATAAGAAGTTAGCATGACTTAAGTTCTCTGCTGTAATTACTTAGAGCCATTGATTGCTGATGTGTGATGGACGTGCTGCAGGAGTGGGGAACAGATGCAGATGGCAGTGGCTGCACGTCAGATAACATCTTTCAGCGTCCATGTTTGCTAATGTACTCCTGGGCTTTTGTCAAGCTTTGAGTCATCTGAAATATTAGGGTTGTTTGGGTCATTAGTACACAATGACAGTCTGGTTGTTCTGCTGGTTTACGCCTGAAAGCCATCAGGACAAATTGTAGAATTGTTGCTGCGGTTACAAATTCCAGTTTAATTAGCGTCCACACTGATGCGAAGGCTTGATAATTTTGAGGGCCCGAATTGTTTGACCTAGGTTAGTACAAGTAACTCTTTTGTAGTATGGAAAGGTATGTCTAAACGTTTTGTTACGTTTGTGGGTACAGCATCAATGTCTCTGTGAAGGAATTCCTTCAGATGTGTTGCAAAAATAAAAAATCAAGTAAGGAAAAAGCCTAAAGGGTCTCTGACACACACAGGTGTGCTCCACTGAAAGATTTCTGAGAGGGCTGTACTGCTGGTACAGGTGGCCTGTGTACTCCCCGCTGTTTTCTGTCCTGCCTGAGGGTTTGGCCTTAGGATGCTCCTTACATATTCCTGCTCCTCCAGTCCCCTTTGTCTCAGCTGTGAGGTTGTTAAATTGTTCTTCATGGTTTTTACATGTTCAGGCAGGGTCAACAGTACACAACCGATTATCCGTTTGTTTTGCAGGACATTTTTCTTTAAGGATTTCCGTATTTTTTTTAATGGCTCAGCAGCGTCTTCATAATCCTTCATATCCCTTTTTAAGCCAGATTCCCCATGGAGCCCACTTCTGCCGTTCAATGTCAGAAGAACATGCACTGTCAAGAGACAGTCAGGTTTCTGCTGTGGAACCACTACCTCGTAGACAGTAACATAAATATCTGTACCTGCCACAGATCACTCTGGGTTTCAAAGCTTGAGCTCACAGCCTGTGGCACTTCAGAAGGAAACAACAGGTTAATCCTTTCTGTTTCCTCTGTGCAGAGCATATTGACACCTGCTTACCACCGTTTAGTAATCACATTCTTCCAATATACCTCATTGTGCTAGCTCTGAGGGGTTTTTGTTGTTGTTTTTGATACGAAATTGAAAGCCATTTATAGGCCTTAATTTAATTTAGAAAGCAGTTGGAACAGCTGCCCAATCTGGATTGAAACTATAACATGGAAGACATTAACTGCTGTCAGCTTGATTTGTCTTTGTCTGGGGGATTAATCTGCTGATCTAAAATGCAAGGAAAACAAGAGGAGCAGCCACCAAAGCAGAATGATGTCCTTGGTTGTTCTGTTTAGCTGGAGTTTCCTTTTTTCACTCTGCTTAACTGGGTGGTATTCTTGCACTTGTGGTCGCACTGGTTGACACTGAAATCCTGAGGGAGAGGCCGTACCTATGATCTTTTGGCAGAATTCAAAAGAAAATCTAATCCTCCATTCAAAATTGCTGCATCAAAACATTTTACATTAATTGTGGCACGGGGAAAAAATATAACTGTTGCTGCCTCTAAATTTATCAGAAGTTATCTGTGACGTTTGCTCCCTATCATGATGTAATATGTAAGGAATATGTAGACTCTGGTACTGCTTACAAATCCTGAGCAAACTTATAATTTCCTAAACCAATCTTGTAATGCAACGCTTTCATTATCATTATATGCGAAGAATGCATGAATCCCCTGAGGAATGTGATAGCTGTCAAGCTTTCCGGTGTGTAGCATCCTTCTTCCTGGCATTGACCTGTTCTTTTGAAAAGGGCGATGATTACGTGCTGTCATACCAGTGGCTGTTTAGTGGGGCCTCTGAAATTGAATCTGTCCTCTGTATAGACTGGTGTGTACTGTTTGTGTACACACATAGGAATTAAATAGGAACTGTAGGACAAAGAAAACTGGCCAGGCTGCGAGAGTTCTGAGATGTTCATGTTTACCAGCTGGCAGGTTTTCTAAGCTGGTTTCAAGTTTGGCGCTCGTATTGCCAAGCCAAGGGGCAGACTGCACCTTCCTGGGAATTGTGGTTTTTCATCGGGAATTTTCCTAAGGGATTGACACTAACTTTGGGCTCTTCAAAGAATGTGGTTCTTGCATGGATTGATCTTGGTCTTGAGTCTTTGTGAACCTTCCTGGTCCTCCTGTGAGGAGATGTTTGCCCAGACCTCAAGCCTGGATAAGGCCGCTGTTAAGTTTCTCTGCTGGACGGCTCAGGCCTGCAGGCTCAGGGACGAAGCTGACTTTGTATCTATCTCGGGGTTCCAGGCTCTTGTGCCGGGACTAGTCACCCCATTTTTCAAGGCTCCCTTTTATCTTCTTGTGCTCATTGTTACTTCCTGGCATAATATATAAAAATTACACTCCTCCCCCTGGGTTTGGATGCTGTGTTTTGAGGATCCTGGGCAGTTACCCCCACTGCCTCCAGTTTGTCAGACAATCTTCCCCCTTGCCACCTCCTCGTTCTGCACCCTTCCTTCCCAGCATGCTTGGTGATGCGACACTGAGGCGGCGTTTTGCTCACAGAGCATTGCGAGCTTGACTGGTGGGTTATGGGGGCGCACGGCTCACACTGACGACCCTGACGGCTCACAGGACTGGGACGACCCTGCCCTTCTCGTCCCAGTCCTGCAAATGGCTCGGTGTTCACCCTTTGTGAGCTATTGGTGAGAGGACCGGCAGGGGTGCCCCAGTCTGCTGCCAGTTCGAGGTTACAGGCAGGAGGGGGCTGTTCTTGCCTGTTCAGCTCTGTAGGGATGGAACACCCCAAAACCTTCCCTGCCTGAGTTCTCCTCCAGCCGTGTGTTGAAAGACGTCGGGGTATCACAGCTGGAGAAGAATGCAGGCAGGAGATGTCTTGGGGTGTTCAGCTCTGTAGGGTTCGCACAGTGAAGAGCTGGCGAGTGAGCTCCAGCCCCTTGGGAGTGTCACCCTAACCCCCAACTACCTGTGAATAATAATAGTGGATCACAATACAGGCGAAAGTGTCATTTCAAAAAGCACGTGCTGTGTTTGATTCCGGAGGCCAAATCTCTCTTAAAGTGCCACTAATTTAGCAAGTCCTTGTGCAGAGGGAGGCTGAAGCTTATGGCAGAGCTGGAAATGCCACTGGACATCTGCTGCTGCACATACAGTAGCTGGTAGACGAGCTGCTTGCTCTGCAGAGCCCAGAGACCAGCGCTCAGCATCACAGGCAGAGCTCAGGAGAGGAGTGTGCCTTTTTTTTACATTTTATTCCCACCTCCATTTTTTTTGTAGCTTTCCCGAAATATTTTTTCACATGCTTTTCCGGATGACCTCAATTGATCTTGTGTTTTATGACGCATATATTCCGTTCCCGTTTGTACAGGTGTGGTGTCCTTGGTGTCGTTTTCTCATGGCTTTGAGACGGGGTCCGTATTAGTCATGCTGACCTGCTATCATATTATTACAGCTCTGCAGCAGAATCCCTCTGTGCTGCTGTTTGTGAATGACTCTCACTGTGACAGGGAAGCGGCGGTAATCGTGTGATAGAATTGGTAGATCACCACCTTTGTGTGCCTCAGTTCATCTCTCTCATTAAAATATAAGGATCAGCTTATATTTGGAAAAGGTCATGTACTTTAGGAGGAGTATTTTAATCTACAGACATAACAGAAGCTGTTATATCTCTAAATTGAAAAATATTTTAAGATTCCTTGTATTAATGTGAGCAGTTCTCTTTTCCATGTAGATGTTTGTTTTACATCGCATCGTGTTAGGCCAGCTTTCATTTTATGAAGGGACATTTAGTACAGGTGTTCAAAACTGGCTAAGCCTGTTTCAGCTATCGGGGAGGCCTATACTGGAACAAAATTAAAAAAAAACAGCTTTTCTTTTACTTTTATGCATCAAACCCCAGCTGACTCCTTCCCAGTGCACTCCGCGTTTGGTCTCCAAGCCTCAGAAAGAACGCCTAATTATCAATTACACTGTCATTAGGCACTATGTCTTTCCTGGGCAGCTGTGTAGGGAGGAAGAGGGGTCTGTGCTTCAGAACCCTCCACAGCCGCGGGTATCAGAGCTGCACTGTTCTCCTTTCCCACTGATGTCCTCTGGAAACCTCCTAATTAGCAAAGTGGCGATATGATGCTAAAGGTTTTCTTAAGGGATTAATTGGCTTAATTGAATTTTTTTAATCCAATTTTGTAAAAAAGATCTCATAAGCATGGTAATATAAACCAGTTCCTCCATAATGTTATAAATTATTAAGGGGCCTCTAGCTAAGGTTCAGCATTAGGTTGAAACCAAGCAAAAAACAGATCATATCCCCCCCTACTCCCCATCCATCCAGCCTTAATTCAGTGACAGAGGTCTGAGGTGTTCTCCAATGTCTCGATATTAATCGTCACGTAAATGATTGTCAACATTTTTCCTTTTTACTTTCTGCAATTAAAAAAAGCACACATGTAATAAATTGCTGTCAATGTATTTATGGAAGGAATGACCAATCATTATATAAAAACATAAACTTAATAGTTTTTTGCGAACAATAACAACCCAGACCCTTTTGTCTCATGTGACTATAGTCCAGTGTGCAGTATTTTCCTATGAGATCTTACAGATAGTGCCACCACAAGTCATTAAAAAAATGTTGTAGATGCATGCATACCTTGTGGAAGTTAATTTTTATACAAGGCAGCAATTCTGCACCAGCAGCCATCCTAGATCAGGTGGAAAAGTGAGAAAATTAAATTTGGTTTTATCAGATTGTGCACATCCAAAGTCTGCTTCTGTCAGGAGACCAGGGTAGCTCCCCTACTCTTGTGCACAGTACCCTGGGATCTTAGTGACCAGGCAGCCATGACCTTGGTTTGAACTCTCATCTGAAGTACAGTACCTCCTGCAGTAGAGTCTCAGTGGTCCCTAAACTGGGTCATTGGACTGGGAATTCAGGAACAGGGGAAGAACCACCTACTGTTCCAGCAACACCACTTGCAGTAACCCAGTTTGCCTCGGAGGACTCCGATCCCAGTGCTGCGCAGTCCCAGCCCTGCTTAGCTCCTGAGAGCCGGCTAATACTGCTCCCCCAGTATTAGCCCTCCGTTTGTTCGGAACCTAGTCTTCCTCTGTGCTTCATCTGCTACAGCAGAAGCCCCAACTTGTCTTGCCTTCAGCCATTATTGGCAACACATTACAGTTTCTCTCCTCCCGTTCTGGCGTGTGTATCCGTTTTCAGTGATGCTGTGTGCGCCTCTCGTTATCGGAGTAACGCTGACTGGCCCGTGGCAGTGCCCGTGTTGGGCTTGTGACACGGCTGGGTGCCAGCGACCGTCGGCCTTCACTTCCCGGGGAAGTGTGTGCAGCTGACGCCTACGGGCCCCTCGTCTTCGCCCCGCGGTTCAACGCGACGCTTCTGCTTTTGTAGTGTTGTGCGGGACGTGCGCTTTGCTGCTCAAGCTGTGCGCTTCCGCTAGTCCTTCCTTTGGGCTGTTGAATTGATTACAGCTTCAGTGGCAGCCTTTTTTCTCCCTGTGATCCTGCTGCTCGTTCCGAAGAGAGGGGGCGACTGCCGCCCCGGACTCTGTGGACAAGGTGAACTGCGCCATCAGTAACAGGGCACATCACCCAGGAATGCAGTTCAAAATCAGTAATTTGGCATTTAAATCTATTTTCTCTGTCGTTTTGGCACCATTTTTTAAACTGAATGGCAGATGAATTTTTGCTGCTTGTATCAGCCTCTGCCTCCAACTGAGTCTTCTATCCCTGTTTAGGGTGATGATCCTGTGCCCCTCGTTGTGGTTGAACAAGCGATGTGACGAAGTTGCTTGATTAGAGAGAGCTATAGTTTGGCACGATGCAAGTGCATTGCCTTTCAATTAAGGTTTGTGGTTTAGAAACACAAAGGCAGTTTGCTGATCATATTACTGTTACCTCGGGTGACATTACAGTTCCCTGTGGTTTTGGTTATGAATCTTGTTGATCTGTGGCTGGTGGACAGAAGCAATCAAAACCAGACCAGATGCAGAGGACAGAGGATCTGATTGTTGTTTTTTTTTATCGGGGACTCAACAGCATTTGTTGTTGTCTGCCATTAGCCAATCAGTTTCTCTTTTCTTCCTGTTTTTATATGACTGAGGAAGGTACTGAGGCTGGCAGGCTACTATGCTGAACTCGGCAGCATCTTGCTCTAGTCAGCATCAGACCTTCATACTGGGTGAGAATGGAATGAACCTCCATGATTTGGGCTCTGGTCCTGTTGGGAGAGAGTGGGAGAGACCTGTCTGAGATGGGCTCTGGTCCTGTTGGGAGAGAGTGGGAGAGACCTGTCTGAGATGGGCTCTGGTCCTGTTGGGAGAGAGTGGGAGAGACCTGTCTGAGATGGGCTCTGGTCCTGTTGGGAGAGAGTGGGAGAGACCTGTCTGAGATGGGCTCTGGTCCTGTTGGGAGAGAGTGGGAGAGACCTGTCTGAGATGGGCTCTGGTCCTGTTGGGAGAGAGTGGGAGAGACCTGTCTGAGATGGGCTCTGGTCCTGTTGGGAGAGAGTGGGAGAGACCTGTCTGAGATGGGCTCTGGTCCTGTTGGGAGAGAGTGGGAGAGACCTGCCTGAGATGGGCTCTGGTCCTGTTAGTCTGCTGGGACAGAGTGCAGTGCTCAAATGCCTCACTCTTTTTTTCTTTGGTAATGTTACTGTGAACAGTGTTAATTAAAACATCAGAAATTGTTTCCATTTGATCTTTAATTCCATTTTCTAAGGGAAGAATAGCGAACTGATTGATGGCTTAGAAAGGTCCACAGAAACGGCACACGGCTTCTTCTGAGTGTTGTTAATAGGCTCTTGTGGTGTGGCTGTCCTGCGGCTCTCAAGCCCGCGGTTGTGTTACACTGCTGACACCGTGTTGTCAGTCTGACACCACACCTCTGGCCAAGATCCTGGTGTGAGGGCGTTAATGCAGCACCTTTCCTTCTGCCCTTCAGAGCGCTGTCTGTGTTAGCGCAGCAGTCCGCAAAGCTGGACACCCTGGGCAGGTGGGAAAATTGCATTAACAGTTCAGTTAATTAAGCTGTTATTTATTATTATTTTCCTTCTTATTGACCAGGTGAATGGAACAGAGGCGGACTATGAATATGAGGAAATCACGCTTGAACGGGTAAGTGTTTTGGTCTTCCCTATGAATGCAGATGCTAGCTGTAGGATAGCGTTTTTTTCCTACAACAGTACATTGGGTGGTCTACACCTGGGTATCACAGTACCCATCTGTTGATGAAATTTCTATCCAGTGTCCCTTCTGGCTGTGCCACACATGTGTCCTGTCTCTGTTAGTCAACAGATTGTCTGACCGGTGCACAGTAATGGAAAGCCATTTCTTCTTTCTGCTGCTCAGCTCCCAGCTTCCTTCATCTAGAATTAAGAACCTGCATATGGAAACATGATCAAAGAATTTTCTAATCTATTAGCAGGTCTCCTTTATTCCATTGTCTGTTCTTTTTCATTTGTAACATCCGTGCCAATGTAAGCCTCGTCTTTGCAGAGGCCTTATGTAGGATCATGCAACTGCAGGGCGTTATCCTGTGTCTAAGACTATAGCTGCAAAGGATTTCAAGTGACATGTGGTCAACCTCTCACTGTGTACAGTTCAATTCCACAGAAAGGCCTTTCTTTAAAAATTGACAAAGTCCTTGAATTTGTGCCCAAAACAGCTCTTCACCTCTAGCTGAATACTTGCTGACTAGCGTTAGGAGGAATATTAAAGCCTTTGATAAATGTTGTAATGTACGGAACAGAGAGGAGGGGTAGCAGCAAGCCATCCTAAACTATTTTAAATAATCTCCCACATTTATTACACCCCACCCAAAAAAATCTTTTACATATATAACTGACACATTTTATGTGGGACTAAGGACGTACCTGTGTTGTATCCCTGTAGCAGTAAGCTATTGCCTCTGTGATCAGTTTCCTTCTTAATCTGAAGACATCCCAGCACATCCTAGACGTGCAGCATCATGTTTCATTTCTGTAAATAGTCATTTGTTTTCATTTTGATCGTGCAATGCTGTCAGCAGGTAGTGTACATATTGCCATGACAACACATAAAACAACAGAGTCAATTTGGTGACGACATGCTGGAATAACCTAGACATTTTGTGGATCCTCATCAGAGTTAATTAACTTTATTCCCAAAGTGTAGTAGGCATGTGCGCCACTGGTCCTGTAATTAAATTGAGTTTGCTTACAGTGTTCCAGCTGCAGGTTCTGCCAGCCTGCCCCTCTCTCTGTCTCCATCCATCTGTCCGCCTCCTTACAACTTCTACCCAGCTGTCCTCCACGCAGTGTATTATCTGAACACATGCTTTTCAGGCCTCGTATTGATCACTTATTCCTGTTTGTTTTGTGTGCATGGAATGACAAAGGCCCCCTTCAGCATATGTGCCCCCTGAGGTCCTGCCTGTCTTCTTGTGTTTGTTTAAAGGGGAATTCAGGCCTTGGTTTCAGTATCGCAGGTGGTACAGATAATCCCCACATTGGAGACGATCCCAGTATCTTCATCACAAAAATCATCGCAGGAGGCGCAGCTGCTCAGGACGGCAGGTTGCGGTGAGTGTCCGTCCTTGCCCTCTGTGCGGGGCCGCTGTCTGGCTGGAGGGGGTGGGGGGCGAGAAGGAAGGGGGGGTCGGAGGGCGAGATGGGCGGCGGGCATGCCATGCCGACCTGTAGAACTCCGGAGAGGAAGAAGCTCAGCGCCAGAGGCTGAGCCGGGGTTTGCTTTTTAAAAGTACTAAGCAATTTTAAACTTTCCCTCCACCTGACCCTCACGTTTGTGGGACTAGCAGTGTCCCACCTCATGCCTATATCGTTCTGGGAGTTGCACCTCCTGACAGGAGCAGAGAAGCGCCTGCTTCTGGCCCTTCGGTCCTGGGGCAGTGTCCTGCCGCGGGTGACCGGTGCCGCCTCTTCCCCCACAGGGTCAACGACTGCATCTTGAGAGTCAATGACGTCGACGTCCGAGATGTCACCCACAGCAAAGCAGTGGAAGCCCTGAAAGAAGCCGGGTCGATCGTCCGGCTGTACGTCCGCCGGCGAAAACCTGTCACGGAAAAAATCGTGGAAATCAAGCTTGTTAAAGGGCCTAAAGGTAAGGGAGTAAGAGAACAAGCTGTTCAGGCTCAACCTGTGCTTTCTCTTCCCCTCCTGTGGGAAATCCTGTGCGCATCTCCTAACACTTCAGACTTTTCTGCAGGCCACACACGTGCATAAGCACATTTCTCAGCGAAGAGTGGTGGCCCACATCTTCTTCTGTCCAGGACAACTCGTATTTTCCATCGTTAAGCGCCCCAGTAAAGTGGAGGGTCGGCCGCGTGCCGGAAACCCAGAAGAGGTCGCGAATGAGGCAGTTTTTTTGTTCTAGCGCACCGGGGGCTTTTTTATTTGGAAACTAAGGCCCGGAATAGATGCTGGTGCCTGGTGGTGGTTGTGTGGCAGGAGGCACACGTCAGGGAGCACATTTGTCATCTGTAATTTCTTTATTTTTTTGCTGCTCTGACACCGTGCGGTTTCTCAGCCTGTTATGGGGGGGTCTCTTGATGACGGCCGCAATTCCCAGCTTGCTGCGAGTTGGCCTTTCTCGCTATTAGTGTAATTGGAGCAGTGTTAAATGCTCTGCTCTTAACTGGGTCTTCTCTAATTATGGAAAAAGACTGCGAGAATCATAATTAAGCAGTGAATCTTCATCACTCTACAGATTGATTTGTCCTTACAGGACTCATTTTGTATTTGAGTTTAACCTGCAGAACAAGGAGGCGAGGAGGCTGAAAAGCTGTTTTATCTCCTTCCAGGTCTGGGCTTCAGCATAGCTGGAGGTGTTGGGAACCAGCACATTCCAGGGGACAACAGCATCTACGTCACCAAAATCATCGAAGGCGGCACAGCTCATAAAGATGGGAAGCTACAGATAGGAGACAAACTTCTGGCTGTAAGAAAACGTGTTTTTTCAGTCCCGCTTTGTCATCTCTCCTGAAAGCACCTGAATCTCCCTTGCAAATATCACCGTGTTCACAGGACCCCTAGCAGGTGTCAGCAGTATGATAACTGCCCTGCATCCTTCTGCAATTGTCGTTCTAGAGCCTCAGGTGCTGCAGCTCACCGGCACTGGCCATTATGCCCCAGCTTGGCACTGGCTTGCTAGTGTCTAGTAAATAAGCAGCAGTGGGAAGCGTTTCTGTATCCACAGTTCTGGTGTCATTGCTTTTGTTGGTGTATTTACTTTTTTACATATTTTATTATTTATTTTATGTATGCTTTATGTTTCCCATTTTTAATTGCTGGTGTCTGATTAGGGAGGGTGCAGTGGCTGGTGCTGCTGCTTCACAGCTTCAGGGTTCAGATTCGGTCCCGCCATTGTGGACTTTGCATATTCTCCCTGCGTCTGAGGGATTTTTTCATGCCTGTGCTCCTGTTTTCCGCCACCGTCTGGAGATGGTGCTGCTGTGGAATTAATGGGGTATTTCTGAATCGTCGCCCCGAGTGCGGGCGTGATAGATGTGAGTGCGCCCTGAGATGATGTCAGGTGTTGTGCCCTTTGCATGCTGGGATCAGCACCAGTTCACCGCAATGCGCTATGGAACAAAGTTGTTGATGAGTGGTTGAGTGCATTTCATGCTTGAAAAAGCTTTTACTGAAGAATAGTAACAGATCACTTGTAGTTTTAGACCAGCGTTGTACAACACTGAATTATTAAAACTCTGCCTGTTGCACGCAGATGCAATAGAATTCATTATCTATTGAGACAAAGTATTTCTTGTGCAGTTTTTAATTTCCATCCCCCTTTAAAACAGAGCCATGTTTTAAAGATGACTGAGGTGTTACAGCATATAGTAAATTGGAGAAGAGTGGATTGTGAATGTGATCTTTATCTGTAGTGAGAGAGGCCCCCACTAATATTGTATAACTTGCAAATGATATATTTTGAGTACAGTTCTGCAGTTTTCCAGAAACACCTTCATTCCTTTTCTGTTTAAAACTAAGAGTTCCATGTTGGATTCTAGGCGTTTTCATTTCTCTCCCTGTGCAAACAGTATGTGAGACGAATAAGATTACTGCTGTGAAATTGCCTCAAAACCAGAGGCGTCTTCTGTGTGATTTTTATAACCATCACGAGCCACGCTTTTCTCTTCCCCTTTAAAAAGTTATTTGTTCCTTTTGAAGTAATTCCTTTATCTCAAGTACAGTTGCAGAACAGTCAGGATAGACCAGAGGAAAGCCCAAGCCTTCCCTCCAAGTCCGCACGAGCACCGTGCAGCTGGGCTTGTGGGATAACGCAGGTGTGTATATTCGCAGGTGAACAGCGCTTGCCTCGAGGAGGTGAGTCACGAAGACGCCGTGACAGCCTTGAAAAACACCCCGGATGTTGTTTATTTGAAAGTTGCAAAGCCAACCAGTGTCTTCATGAACGACAGCTTCGCTCCCCCTGACATCACCAACTGTGAGTGTTCTCCCACTGCCAGCTCTGTTGCAGTGTTGTTACGCTGGGTGCTTAGACCCTGTCGCTAAATGTTTTGGTGCACGTAACTTTGCAGCTGATCGGAAGTAGCCAGGATTTGTACAGTTATTAGAACAACTGCCCCCCCCCCCAATAATATGTCCCTCATACTTAAATCTCTCATAAAAGAAGGCAAGCTGAAACCAAAACTGATGAGAGCAAGTTTCAAAAGCTTAAAGGTGTCAATATTACATTCTGTTACAAATTACATGGTTCTGGTACCAGTGAGACACCAGACTTGGTCATTTAGCTCCCCTCGAATTGGGAGCTTATTGGCAGTCAGATGGAACATTAGTCCTGGGGCTATGACACGACCCTGCTCAGATCCTGTCTCGGCTTCAGAGGGGAAGTGTGAGCCTTTGCTGGCGATCGCTGCTCACATATGGCCATGGGGGATGTGGGTGACAGATTGCAGGGAACATCCATACTTCAGGAAGGTCCTCCAAAGAGCTTCTCGGTTGCTGGAGTCAGAGGCTTTTGGGACGTCCCTGCAGAGAGATTTATGCTTTCTGCCGGGGATGAAGAGCAGCGAAGGTTTGTCAGCTGCGGCTATCTTAAAGCACGTGTGGACTGATCCCCCTCGTGACGTGCCATATTGCCATACTGATCGGCTGTTGCTGCGAGATGCACACAGCGGGAGCTCTGAAGCCCCAGAAGCAAGAGAATCTCCGGAGCTGCTGTCCTGCCCTGCTGCAGCCAGCGCACACCCTCGAGCGGCCCGGTTCAAGAGGCAGCCCGGAGGGCCTGGGAGAGGAGTGCAGGCCATGCGTTTACGTTACGAAAGATCCTAAGAGATTCAGTAACCCTTGAGCTGGAAGATCATACAGGTGGGAGAGTGGTAATCGTGGTAAAGAGGTTAAGTGGTGAAGAGGAATTTTCATGCATTATCATTTCAGAGGGGAGCAGCGGGTGAGAGGTGGGTCTCCTGAATGTTTGTAAGTGCACTGGCTGCCAACATACAAGTTGCGGTATTCTCTTAAGGGAGCGACAAATGCTTTCAGCTGAGAGTGCATCTGATGCCCATATGTTACTCCACTCCAGGCAAGAGGTGATTAACAGATACCATTAGCTGTCCAAAAAAAACCTTTCCACAGAGCTGGAGTTCTTCACACGTCACGCCGCAAAATGGCCATCATCCTCCTTCCTCCTGTTTTCCCCAAGAACATACGAGCTGTGTGTGCGCGTTTTGCTCAGAGGAAGCTGGGACCCAAGGACTGGTGTTTAAGACCTTAAAAGCCCAAAGCTTTTGCAGGAATTAGTCAATAAAGTAAATCACATTGTTCTCGAGACGTATTTCTGAGCTCTGCTGTTGCAGTGTCGGTTCTTCCCCCATTAGTGGTTCTGTTCGTGACGGGAAATCGCAGGAGAAGTTTCACAACGTGATTGTGTGCCGAAAGCATTTTAAATGAACAGGGGAAACTAGAGTAATGCTTTTTTCTGTACATGGAGTAAAGAAACAGTGGCCAAGCTCTTCTTTGCCAGGGGGAAATTGGAGAACAAAAATGTGCTACCCATTCAAAAACAAATTGTACTTAATTTTTGTTTTTAAAGTGTTTAAAATCGGTCACATCAGCCCCTTAATTCAAGCCATTTTAAACTGTTCAGTGGTTTATGAAACCACAGCTGAATAGGATGCTGCCTGTCTGTGTTTGGGACTTAAAATTGTGTTTTTATTCAATAACTGTAAAAGAAGGGTCTATAAATACACCAGAATTTTATACCAAGAAAAGATTGTTGAATTGCACTGGTCAGATTTCTTTGCTAAAATAAAACAGCTTCGCCTTTTAAGAATAGTAATAAATGTTTCGTGATGAAAGGGCTGTTTAAAGCAAGTCGCGCTCTGATTCCTGACAGTTTGAATCCGTGGAACTGAAAAGGCTTTGTGTCTGCTGGCCTGCTGGCAGCTTGCTGTAATGAACAGAGCAGTGCACAGCTGTGGCGCTGCTGTAACTAAGGAATAACGTCCCGGGAGTGCAGCAAAATTATTTTTTTTCCATCCCAGAAATCCAAAATGAATTATATGAATAATTTAGCACTTCTGTGTAATTTCCAAAGTTTGATGACTTGCCTCGGTATTATTGTAGGTCCTGGACAAGGATTCTGTGCGTAAAATGCATGAAGGACAAAAGCATATTCAGTCAGGAGCCAGATCACATGGAGCTCCAATTTGCTAATCCATGTTGCAATATACCAAAGTGCTGAAGTTGAGGCAGCGTTATGTGTGATGATGGATTCGCATTTGCTTGGATGTGATCTGATGGAACATAAGGAATGAAAAGTAATTTTATTAAGTGTTTAAAATCACTTGCCACTGAGTTTAAGAATAGAAATAATCTTTCTAATTGCAGATCTGATGATCGGATGAAATAATATTCTGTATCTGCCCTTTTGTCAAGATGCAATCTAGAAAACATAATTTTCAGAAAACCTGGAGTCCCTTTTGAAAAATCTAAAATAGGCTATTCCAAGTAGTTTAAACATCTGCTAAACCAGAAGGAAAAAATCAGCCTTTGAAGGTCTTACATGTAGTTTTTTGCTATTTAAAAAAAATTATGAAATCATTATTCAGTAAATTAAGCTTGAGTTTATTTTAGGCTGTTGAAATTGAAGATTTTTTTCATTTGAACAAGATCTCTTGCATAGAAAAAATTCAGACTAAGGGTGGATTTACCAGAAAATACAATCTTTTCTGTGTTCTTGAATACTTTTTATCTTCATGGGACATCGGAATTGCATTTTGCCGCTTTGTAAATCTGAAACATTTGCTTATGAAGGCTTTGTCTGAACTTGTGCCCTACATTTACAGTCTGACAAACTTCTGAATCTTCTGTCTGTAATTTGTTTGATCTTGCTTGGGTGCAGTTTTTGAACAGTAAAATTGTTTTGAAATATTTATAGAATGCTTTAGTCCTCTGTCTAGCCCTCCTCGTCTCTCAGTAAGTGCAATACTGAACCTTTCGAAAGCAAATAAAAATTTAAATCTCTCGCAAGGTTCTGCATGCTTAATAAGTTCCTTCATCATCATTCCATTCCTCCTCCTTAAGTAAGCTGTCTGCCGTGCTTTAAAATAGATCTTACCTTGCCTCTTCTAATCATCCGTTGTTTATTATTGTTCTGTTTGTGAGATCGCTCTTCCACAGCCAGGTAGTAACATGACGCATAGCCTGAGGCTGGAGCTACCACCTGGCTCCTCCGTCCCACGGCTCTTGGAGACTGTTCAGAGCTGAAAATCTGTCCTTTAACCACAGAGCGTTTGATAACTAGCTGTGTGGAGGGATTTTTACACTCCAGGCCAGCGTTGTTAACAAGTGTGCGCAGCACTTGTCTCTTGGTCGGACTCAGCTCCTGGGATTCTTTCTGAAGATGTGTCTGGGTGGTCTGTGTAGATTTGGGGCCCTGTGTTTGTTAGCAGAGCCTCAAAAGCAATTTGAAAATAGGTTACAAGCTAAAATGATGCATTTAATGCAAATAAAATGTGATCATTTTTAAAAAGTCAAGGGGAACATTTTTTTCCTTCGTTTTCTGATATATGACTAGACGTTATTCCATTGTAATACTGAGTACGTGTGGACAAAGTAGTTACGTTGATTTACAGTAGCAGAGGTTTAAGACTTGCTGTATGTATTCATTCATGTTGGTTTAAGGGGAAATGTTAAAACCAGTCCTAACAACCAGTCCTAACCAGGGCTGTGTCGCAGTCATTACTGCAGCCTTGTGCCGAGTGTCCGCAACAAAACGGAAACGCACGCAATTGAACACTTAGATGGCGTAGATAGTTGTGTTCTTATTGCCATGTGGATCTGAGGATGATCTCAGGGCGTTGGCATTAACCTGCCTGACTTTCCTTTCAGCCTATTCGCAGCACATGGAGAACCACATCAGCACCCCCAATTACCTGGGACACGTGCTGCCGCCAACAACCCCTGGGAGGTACTCCCCCATCTCCAAAGGAATGCTGGGAGATGAAGAGATGACAAGGTAACCCGCACGAGGCACTCGGGTCTTTCTCGGGCACTGAGGGATACTGTTGCAGTAATGCACAGCTGTCAGACGGCGGATGTTTCGATGGTTTTTCTTACTAATTTACAGTGCCTAGCTGATTTTCTGATCTGTAATATCCTCCCTCCCTGTGTGTGACCTGTTGCGAGGCGGAGGCAGAGGGGTGAGCGACCCGTCGGGGAGAGGGGCCAAGGCTCAGCCATGCGAGCCCCGCTCGGCACGTGGTCTCCTCGCAAGCCCCCACTGCCATCACCCCTCCGTCCTCGGGGGGCCCCTCCGCGGCGCTGAGACCGACAGATACCGTTCTTAGCGGTTTATTGCGCTTAACCTTCCTCGATGCTGACCCTGTGATTAGCTTCTGCGCCAGACGTCTGTGAAAGACATCGCTGTCTTTCAGGGACCGGTGGGCCGAGGACTCATCATCGTCCCTGCTGAAGTGATTTTTTTTTTTTTTTTTTACACACTAGTTTTAGGTCATTGAACAAAAATTCAAAAATAAATTGTTCTGTCCTTTTTAGTCGGAAAATTCAGATTGGAACCTTTCAGCCTTGCAGGCTTGAATAGGTGTCTTGCTGGTTCCTGAAAGTTATTAATCTCTGTTATTCATCTTAATGGTCGATGCGGCTTTCTTTCTCCGTGCTGTGGTGTATGAAGGCCAGCACCAGGGGGCAGACCTGCTGACCTGAATCCGAGAGCCGCTGTCCCTGACCTCGTTCCTCACTCCAGAGCCCGCGGGCCAGAGAGAAACGAGGTTACATCACAGTGGCGCCTGTGGTATTGGGTTGTCAGAGGAGCAGAAATCTTCTGCAGCACCAGAGTTCCCCCTTTTCAACCGGAGTTGAATTCCCATGGCAAAGACATTCGCCTTACAGGGCTAATGGATTCTTTGAAGTGGCTTTTAACGGCGATCAGTGAGCTGAAGGTTCAGATGGGTAGCTGGTGTGTTTGTTGTGAGATGCCTGACCTGTAAAACCATGAGATCAGATGTGGTTTTACTGAGTAGCTCAAATGAGGCCTCAGCAAGTTTGTTAGAACTGATTTGCCCGGCAGTAAAGTTATAGAAAAACTTGAAAATCAAAGCACACCGTGGACTATACTTGTTTCAGTCATGTACCTCCACACAGCTCTGACTTGCAGAATCTCTGTACAGGAACAGGTACAGGTGCCCAATTATTGATCAATTAAGAATAAAAATGAATCTCTCTGCTGTGGCGATTGTGATCGGAAAAGGCAAAGCCTTTGGAAAAACAGTTGCCGTTATTGCCACCTAGTTACCATTATTGGTAATTAATGGTAGTAGCATATCAATAGTAATAATATTCAGCTGTTTCTTGTCTTACAGCAGTGTTTTAAGCTATAAAATGTATTTGTTAAATTAGCTGTGTTTATGGGAAAGGGATATTTTACGCATGTTTCCATGACATCCGGAGATTTAAAAATGGATGACAGTGGGGAAAGCCAGCAGGTCTGCGTTCAGGCTGTGTTTGATGTTCCTGCCATGCTGGTTCATTGCAAGAGGTAGATAAAACTTTAAGAGACAAATAAAGGCCTCGTAGACCAGGGCAGCTGAAAGGTGATTTCTGATGCGCTTGCTCAAGTGAATTCCCACAGCAGTGAAAGCAGAAGGCCGGTAGCAGGAAGTAGGTGGCTCGGTGCAGGGCTCGTCCTGGTTTCCATGTCAGGCCAGTGCGGAGCAGACTCCAGCGATGCTGGTTCCCATCCGGGGAGTGGAAACGAGGTGCCTTCCTCAAAGCACAGGGGCAGGGACTTGCTGTACCAGGACCAACCCACCACCCATGGGTCCAGGCGCTTGTCCACTGCGCTGTGCTGCCCCCCGGAGGCAGAAGGGGGGAACTAAAGCAGAAGCCTGGGTGTGTCATCGGTTCCGCGGCTGGGAAGGTCTGTGTCAGCAGTAGTGAGGCTAATGGGGTGTGTGAGACGGCGAAGGAGCTGCTGCCTGATCATTGAGCTTTTAACCTGGGTAAGGACTCAGGAGAACTGAAGCCCTTCTTGTCCTTGGAAGTGGTGTGATTCACTGTTTCTCAGAAGCTTCTGGGAGCTCCCAGCACCCTGACCCCTGTCTGGAAATCATGTGTCTCTGCTCGCCATCCAGTGTGATTGCGCTGCCAGGGGCTTGTGTCCAGGCGTGGTGAAAGTTGTTGGTTTCACCCTGGGGACAAAGAGAGGGGAAAAAAGCTCTTTGGTGAAAATGGCATTGCACCTGGTCAGGAGTGAGGCGCTATGTAATGCGAGAGGTGATTGAAAATGAGCGAGCCAGGTTTGATCTCGCTCTCTCTCTGTCCCTCGCCAGCTCACGTCAGAGACGGATTCTCTTGATCTGGCTGTCCAAGGGGATGATGGGAACACCGAGTCCAGTGGCATAGGAATGGATTTATTTTTAATGTTTTTAAGGCCAGTCAGTCAAATGCTCTGTCATGTGCGACTTTAGGACTGATAAACAGAGGAGCAGATGGTGATTGTCCAGCAAGATGCTGTCTTGGGGGGGAAGCGAGCAGGCTCCAGTTCAACATGCGTGTCATTAAGTGCTTTACGATGTTCAATCCAGTCTAATGGAGGGATTTGCGTGGCATCAGAGACAGCAGTGTCACCAGAGATGTCGCACTTCAGAGGGCAGATTTTGTGACGCTGGCTGTATTAATGTAAGTACGAAGAACAGAGAGCTAAATATCGGAGGAAATGGCTGGCAGCATCTGTGAACATCCATTTTTTCATTGGATGAGTGTTAGGTTGATCTTTCGGCTTCTTCTGGCATAGATTTAGCCAACGTCCTACCGTGCAAATGAAATCCCATTTAAATACCAATTTTTAGATCCTTGGATTTGATAATAATAATGATAATGTTTCTTTATTAGCCCTATACAATTTCTTGCATTAGGAATTCGTCTTTTCGCATACCCCAGCTTTTCTCCATGAGACACAGACACACAGACAAGGAGAGAAGCTTGGGGTCAGAGCGCGGGGTCAGCCATTGTACAGCGCCCCTGGAGCAGTTGGGGTTAAGGGCCTTGCTCAGGGGCCCAACGGAGTAGGATTCCTCTACCGGCTGCGGGATTTGAACCGGCAACCTTCCAGGCACAGGCGCAGATCCTTAGCCACAGAGCTACCGCTCCACCCATGATGAGCCACATTGGTAAAATGTGTGATTTCAGGTTGGCTGTGCCCACTTGAGTATGATTGAAGCAGTTTTGCCCCCAGTGTTTGCGTGACCTGTTACTGTATCTGGGTGAAACTGAGTGTGTTCGGTGCAGACTAACCTGCTCTGACGGGCGTGGCTGTAGTCTGTCTCAGCCTCGCGTCTGGTGTAGCAGGGTGCCAGGGGGTGGACGTTTCACTAGTTTATAGCACATTTTACTGAAGGTGCTTTTTCATTTTTTTTGCTTAGTTTCATGTATCCAGTTTTTACAACAGCAATATGGTTTGCGAAGACGCTAGGAGCCCTGAGGATCCTGTGAGGAGCTCCTGCCAAAAGCAGTACTTCACTGCCCTCTAGGGGCATAAATTTGAATGGCAGCTAAACATTTTATCAAGGGCGTCACATTTGCCAAAACAGTTTTTTTTCTTGAGCCGTTATTCGCTGAGAAGAAAGAAAACGTAAGTTCTAATTTACTACCCATACGAGTCCTGCATTTTGCTTTTGCTTTGCATCTTGCAGTACAGGCACTGTTGCTTCTGTCCACAGAAGCCTAGCAGTGTGGAGTGCGGTGCAGTGCGCTCTGACCCCAGGCTCTCTCCCTGTCTGTGTGTCTCATGGAGAGCAAGCTGGGGTATGCGAAAAGATCATTCCTGATGCAAGAAATTGTAAAGGGTTAATAAAGTGTTGTTGTTGTTATTATTATTACTATGAAGGTATGAGACTGCCGTTCTCCCAGTAGTCCAGCAGAGGGAGTGTTCTGTCAAGTAATGATAAGAAGAAAGAAGTGCAAATGCAATAAGACTAGAGCTCGGGTTTGTCGTATCGGTCTACCTTTGTCCTGTTTTAATCCTAGTTTTCAACTGGGGATTAAAATCGGGCACGGGCTGCTTTCCTCAGGCCAGTGGGCAGCTGGCCTGTCCCTAGAATATCTCCTGATTTGGCTAGCAGACGTGTTCAACACTGGCGAACGTGTTGCACTCTGATCCACAATAAGCCACACAAGCGCCCAGAAGACAGGAGGGCCTTGCAGGCTGTGCCAGTGCACTGTGTCCTCATGCACAGGGCTTCCTCTTCTGCCAGATGAGCTTGTGAACTGAAGATGTCACCTCTGCCCTCTCGGGCACCTGTCCCTGCGTCTGACATGTTGGCTTGCAGCTACCCAATTTTAACTCATTCTTTTTGTCCACCCGAAATCAAAACGCACAGAGACAAGGGCATGTGACTGGTAAGCCCGTGCGTTGTTTTGGAAGTCGCTGAAGTTAGATTTACACCTTGAGTTCTGGCGAAAACTTACTTTGTTCTGCACAAGACGGCTGGAAAAGACAGAAAGCAGGACATTGGCGTGGCTTCGAGCTGCACGGTGGAGACGTCTGCTATCGGTTCGTTTGGCTGGTGCTTCTAGCCACAGCAGTCTCTGTCTGCAGCTCTTGACAGCGCAGGGCGCTGGCTGGGGTGGGGCGAGGCTGCGGGGGAAGTCCCGGGTCGAGGCTCTTCTCTCGCCCGCTGGCTTTCTCACAGGCCGCGCCTGTCCCCCGTGTGCCTTCCAGGGAGCCGAGAAAGGTGGTCCTGCACCGAGGGTCCACAGGCCTGGGCTTCAACATCGTGGGGGGCGAGGATGGCGAGGGCATCTTCATCTCCTTCATCCTGGCGGGCGGGCCGGCCGACCTGTGCGGGGAGCTGCGGAAGGGAGACCGCATCGTGTCGGTAAGGGCGCCGTGCGCTGCTGTCGGAATGGCAGGGCATTCGCCGCCGATAAGGCCCTGTGTCTTGTCCTCCGTCGATAAGCATTTAAGAGTCTAACATATTTCCTCATGTAATCTTTCAGAATTTGCCCTTTGATCAAATTTCAGAATTCGATGGCCTTGAATAGAGGCAGCCTGACGGCACATCGGTGTAAGCCCATGCCCCACAGGTGAAGAACAGCACCTCTGTCCCCCATCGTTAATTCAACACCAACGGGAAGGCCTGCCACATTATTCTGCAGAAAACATTACTTGGTGGCCTGATTTCAGATGCACGCGTACCCTTAATGTTATGTTATTTTAGATGAACACTCTCCTCCAGGAGCTCTGCTGGCTATTCCTGAAGATTTAAAATCTGTTGATTCATTCTTCAGAGACATGATCTTTCCAGCCAGGGTTGCTGCCCAGACCTCGTCCTGAGTGCCCCATGCTGTCCAGATTTCACAAACGCCGCCTCAGTGTGCCAGCGCGCTGCAAAATCTGGTTAAGAGAAGGCTAAATGCATAAGAACACAAGGAAGAATCCTGGTCTATACACTGAAATACCTTTGTATTCTTCAATTATTTATGTATGAATGCACAGCAGAGCCTGAACCAGAAGGTTCAGCTCTAGTCATAAGACATCCGAGAGCCTTGAGCAGCGTCTCTTGACAGCACATGAAACTCTCATTGATTTTGCCAGGAGCCTGTAGATCCTTCTACCGGTTACACACTGTATATAGAGGCTGAAATCAATAGTTCATTTAGCGTGGCGTGTGAGATTCCTCGGGGGGGGGGGTTCACTGAGCCCTTTAACTCGTTCGAGGGCAGGCCTGTTCACTGAGGGCTGCCGTTGCAGCCTCGTCGCTGGGTGGTCTGGGGAGTGTTCCTCTTCCCATCCAGACATCTAAAGCTCCTGGCTGCCGGGGGGGATTGGATGGGGGAAGTAGGCTCCCGAGGCGGGTGTGTGTGTGTGTGGGAGGTGACTGTATGCCAGCCATAGGAAGCACCTCAGATTTGCTGCCCTCACACTGCTAATACTGACCAAAACAGGAGGTGGTGTTGGTGGTGTGCCCTCGTGGCCTCCCTGGCAGTGCGGGGCCGGGACCCGGTCCGGCTGCACAGGAGCCGTGCCTGCGCTCGGCTCCCTGACCCTGTCCTCTCCCGCAGGTGAACGGGGTGGACCTGCGCAGCGCGACGCACGAGCAGGCGGCCGCGGCGCTGAAGAACGCGGGACAGACCGTCACCATCGTGGCGCAGTACAGGCCGGAGGGTGAGTGGCCGAGGGCGATGCAGGAGGGAGTGCTTAGGTGGACACTAGTGCGCACGGATGAAAGGGGCCTGTGCGGCATGCGTCGGGTAGGGTGTCTTATTATCGCCGTAGCTGTGAAGAGGGATCGGATGCAGAGCTCAGTCCTGAGAATTCCTCTCCCACAGCGGTAAGAGTCTTCTTCTCTCCGAGAGCTGGGGTACTGAGTACTGTGAGAGCGCTTAACGAGGTGCTTCGCAGTTGGAGAGGTGGCGTGTTTTTCTTTTTTGATCTGTATGCGCGGTTCTCCAAATGCAAGGCTCAAAGGAGTAGTTTGTTCATTGATCAACAGGGCAAGGTTTTTGAAGGGAAACCTCCCCATCCATCTCTAGCTCAGCAGCTTCGCTGGTGGAGCCTCTCTTGCAAATGGGTTTGTTGTTGGTTTGCTTCTGGTCATAGGCGTTCTGTTAGCCTGCATTTTTGCTTTCAGAATTTCCCAGGATTTTCATTTCCAGGGGTTTGACCTCATACACACAGCACATCCACTGTACAGAAACAAAGGGGTGAGCGATGTTCTCCTCTGATGGCATTTCTGCTGCCCGCACAATTGTTTCCTATCATGCTGTTTTTATTGGCTACCTGTTCAAGTGGCAGTGCTGGCCTTCATTGACAGTGAAGCCCCAGTTGTGCAGTTGAAAACCGAAAGGTGCCAGGTTTGCTGAAGCCTGTCTTATGTGAAGACATCGGACAGTTTGTTCTCCAAGGATCTTCTGCATATCTTATTTCTGTTCTGTCCCGCCTACAGAAAAACCTACTGTGTTTTTCTGACTCGCTGGTGCTGCTGTTCCCTTCTAAGTGTTTATTAAGCAGGATCTGTGTTACATATGTCAGCTCTGTCCCCATGCTGCACTAAGTAGGCATGAGATTGACTTTACAGCACTTATCAGGAAGACAGAACCTCTTCTGGCATTAATAGCAGAACAGAATCTGCCTACTCCTGAGGTCTAAGCTGTAAGTCATTACTCTTGGATGCTGAGAATATTGCTTTCCTCAAGGTCTGCCTCTGCTAGATATGCTGTAGAAATCAGTCATATTCCACCTGAATGTCAAGTTTTGACAACTGTTATATTCTGATACAAGACAGTCCCTGAACTAGGTACGTACTTGATTGCAGCTTCACATAAGGCAGGCTGATAAGAAAAAAACTTGCACAGTGTTTCAGTTTCTTCTTATTGTGGTGAAGGTTTTAAGTACTTAGCTTTGTCAGCCTTCTGTCTTTAGACTTGGAATAAGAATATTGGAGAAGACAACTGAATGTTTAGGAGCCTGCTTGGTTCTGGAGCACTTGCTGGTCTTGGGTATCTCCAAAGGCTGTGTTTTCTAGTCTCTGTTCTTAAGCGTATTCCTTTTCTGAGGTACCGTAATAGTGGCACGGTCAGTTTGGCCTGGCCGGTCGGTGTCTTTAAGGCTTCCAGCCTCCATCACTTCCTTCCCTCATTGACCAGACCGAGCTCTGGATCTTGTGCTGTTCGCGTCCAGTGAGGTTTGACGAGGTCAGAGTCATCAGGTTTTCAGCAAGCTTTTGTATCTGTGCCTGACGTGCCAGATGATTGAAAATAAAATAATAAAATATTCGTCAAGCCGTTTTTCTCCTCCCTTTCTCAAAGGGTGAGTTTGGTGCTGTGAGCACTGGCTGCTGCTACAAAGCTCTCTCCGTCTCAGAAATGTCATTACTTTTCCCACAAGGTGTTGCTGCTGCAGGAGGATGGCAGCCTGGCTGTGCTGTGTGGCTGCCGTGCTGAGCCACTAGAACCAGTGTCAGGTGCAGAATCTGATTCAAGCTTCGTAGGCAGGCCCTTTACAGACCTTTTCCTCGTGTGCTGGGTCAGGCTGTTGGACGAGCAGCGTTTGTGTCCAAGCTGTTGCCTTAGCAGGCGTCTCGGCACCTTGTCCTACACCTGGCACGCCGGGCAGAGCTGTGGAGTAAACAGCGGGCACCGGCACTGGCTTCAGCCTCTTTCTTCCGGCCATGAGGCAGGCGATCAGGATTAGCGAGCTGCGTGGCAGGGAGAGGGCATCTGCGCCGCCTTCCAACACACGAGCTGGGGGGAGGTGCTGTCCCTGGCATCGGTGCGGTCAGGCCGGGCTTGGACTGGCATGGGGCTTCCTGCGAATGAGCTGGACTCTGTCCAGCGCTGCTGAGGAAGGAAGGAAGCAGCTCTTGGACATGGAGCTTCTCCTGCATGGATTTAATCTACATTATCTTGCTGGTACCAGTAAGAGATTAACTTGTAAAAAAAAGAGGCTTAGGTTAGTCTGCAAAGGAACAAGTTAAAGACTTATTCCATGCTGAAAAGAGAAGAAAGGAAACGCAACGTTTCGCCTGTGGAGCCTTCTTTGGGTTTGCCAATCCAAACTATGTGGCTTTTATGGGTTGACACACCCGAAGAAGGCTCCACAACCGAAAAGTTGTTTTCTCTCTTCTTATTTCAGCATGGTATAAACCTATTGTTCCTTTGCAGCCTACGCATGCTGACACAGCTACCCGCCTGAATTACTTTAGGTTAGTGTGTACTGCAGCTCTTCAAACAGTTTTATTCTCTTCACCTTTTTTCTTCATGGTTTACTTTCCTCTTTCCTTACTTTCCATAGCTTACTTTCGGATAGCGAGCTCTGTGTGTGGCTTTTATGTGTTGCAGTAGAATTGAAAACGTCCCCTATTGCATGACTTTGGTGACTAGTCATTTTATTTTTCATGCCTCTGTCTTTTGTCCCGTCTGTCTGAGCTGCGGCTGCAAAGCTGCTAGTCATGTGTCAGTGGGCTTGGCACGATCGAGTGCATCTTAACGGGGGAGACGCATCGGGAGCGAGCAGCTTTCGTTAAACAAATGAGTGGAGATGTGCTGGGTTTGGTGACCGGGGCAAGTGTGTGGTGAATGTGGGAGAGGATCTGAATTAACCATTTTCTAGGGAATCTTATTAAACCTAAATAGTAAAGGTATAAAAGCACTTGTCATGTAGAAACTGTAAATAACCAGGGCTGCACGGGTTCCTCCTGGATTCTGTTGGAGTGATAGGCGAATGAAGGCCCGCTCTTACTGGGGAGTCTGCGCGGCTGATCTCAAGCCTCGTTAATCATGCTTGCGCGGATCAGCAGGAGCTCCTGCTTTTTAAAATGTCAGTGGCGACACTGGGAGTGGCCTGGTGAGTGGATCCGCGACGACGGAGCTGTCCTGCGGTGATGTCGGACCCGAGCGGAGACGCGCAGCCAGCCTGTGCCATGAGTGCCACACGGCCATCTGTTAACTGCGGCGCGCGGTCCTTGGTCCTGTGACGAACCGTGCTTGGCCAGAATGGAGGATCGGGACAGAAGTACCAATCCCATCTAACTGGGGGGGGATTCTGCCTTAGAGGCGTTCATTCAAAATCTCACAGATGGCATCTTCACACCATGGGATCCTCAGCTGAGATTAACGACAAGAACGGTTTCAAATTAGAATGTAGCAGTTTATTCTTGCTTACAATGCACAGCGGTTGTCAACGCTTCATGCTCGCAGAACGGCACGTGTTAGGCAGAACGTCTGCACTAAAGGGTTTCAGGAGTCTGATATTCTGACATTTGCTTTGCGTCATTGTATCTTCTTTGGAGACCAGCTTTTTTTAGAGTCTATTAAATATAATGTTCACACTCGTTCAAATCTGTCCTTTGGCCACTGACGTGGTGCCTTTGCACTTGCAAATGATAAAATAGCACACCTCTCTCGGTTCTTTGCAATCAGTCCTTCTGGTTGAATGAGGTGTCATGACTTAAAACCGTACAGCACGGTGCCGTCTTGAATCAATATTATTCAGAGTCCAACGCTATTGCAAGCGGATGTGCTGCTCGGCTATGTGCACAGTTAAATACTTGGAATAAATGCTGTAAAGGGCAGAACTTCAGCACTCCTGGATGTGTAACCATGCATTCCTTAACAGAGTCATCTTCAATTTCACCGGTCTCCCTTTTAGGAATGAATATTAAGTACTCCTTCTTGTTGTCGAATTTATTTTTGGAAACAGGCAGCCATTCTCCTATAATCTTTGCATGCGTGGTTGCACAGACGCTGAGCCAATGTGCGTGGTGTGCCGCGTGTGTTTGCTGTGGAGTCCGGTCAGGGCCGCGCACAGCCACTTGCTCACCTGTGTGTCTCAAGACTCCTGCGAGCTGCAGCCTGGGCCTGACCTGGGACACGCACCCCCCCCCCCCCCCCCCCCCCCCCCCACCCAGAGTGTACCACCAGTGCCGAGATGCAGGAGTGGAGACAGACAGTGCTCATCTCTGCAAACTCCCACCAGATGCATTGGTGTGCTGCCAGATTGTTCTTCCCTGACTTTATATTGATTTAAAAATAAAACTCCCTTCTGTATGAAAATGGTAAAAAAGACAATTGGGATTGTGCAGGTGTTTCTCACCCCAGTCTGTTTGTTTGTTTTTTCCCTGTGGTGTAGTTTGGGAATCGGAATTTAATTCCTGCAGGGTAATTTCCACCCCCGACGCACATGAAGCCTGCAGATGGCCAGGGCTGAGAGCAGTGCGGCGCACGCGAGAAGGATCAGGTGTGAGGAGGATGTTAAGTGTGCTTTGGGGGTGTTAAGAGTAAATCAACTTAATGCACTTGGCTGTTTGATTTATTCTCAGTAATTTGTTTCAAAGGCAGAACAGAAACCGCAGATGTGTGTCACTCTCTCGTATTGAAAGTAATGGTGCAGCTTGGCTCGCTTCGGCAAAATTATGCACGCGTCTTTTTTTTTTTCCTGTGGCTTAAAGTCTTTAGGAGCTGGTGAGAATAAAGGAAGGAAGCTCAGGAAACGCGGTGAAGACCTGTACCGAGGAAAGGAAGTGATTAAGTCGGAAAGTGTGAAAGGCGCCAGGATTCACAAAATCCTGAAAGACGACAAGGCTTCGCCCAGCTGTGCGGCTGAAATGATCGCGCTGACTCATCCGCGTGAGCGGTTTAAATTTAACATCTAATGGGGGGGGGAGAAACCCGCTTTGATCATCGGCGCTTACCGTTTTGACATACACCTGCTGAACTCCTCGCGGTGCTCGTGTCGTGAAGCTCAGGTGTGTGGCATGTTGTCGTGCGGCCGGGCACTGCTGCCCAGGTGAGAGGTGTGCCCCGGAAATGCCAGTGGGGGAGACGGGTAGTGGTCATGGTAGATACAGCAGTAGATTTGTGTAGACCTCTTTCTTTTCCAGGCTTGCACTGGAAAAATTAAGCAGATCCGGCTGCGCTCCTGGCAGGATAAAGACCTGATTGACTCTCCCCGTCCGTACCTCTCGAGCTCTTGTGCTTCCTCCTGGCTGCTCTAGACTGATGCTGAAACGCCAAACCCTTTTGCTCTTCTGTTTACAAGCGAAAACGTGCCTGACTGTGATTTGGAGAAGACCAGGTCTTTCATGGCAATCGCATATTGAAACTGATTTCAAGGGGGGGAAAAAAGCCGGTCGCTTGCCTCTTGATCTGTTGTCTGCTGTCTACAGATGCCTGCTGTATTTCAGCCAGCTTCTCTGAAAGCTCTGTCTGGAACTCTATCGATCAGCCATGTCTTTTGTGACATAGGTGACCTTCAGTGTTATCAGAAATATGATGCTTTATGCAGCTTTTGGGCAACCAGAGACTTGACTTCTGGTACATGCAACCAGTATTGCATATGCGTAGCTTTTCAGAATTAGGATTTTGCTGTTTTAGTGTATTCTGTGTTATGTAGAATTTGTTTTTATAGTATCATCTCAGCACTGTTTGTTGGCTATTCTAAGTGTACAATAGAATGATCAAATACAAAATCCAATGAATATTCTGCAAAATTAATAAAAAGGATGAATTATTAACTGATCGGTGTATTTTAAGTTTCAATCATTATCAGAAATTGTAGAAAATATGTTGTTATTTCATAGTTATCTCACAGTGTAAGTAGTATTTTGTTATTGTATGCTTTAGTTTTACACAGCTAATGAAAGACCAGTTTCCAAGTGCCTGATGATGGGCACAGCCAGCAGGAGTCCTCCTGTGCTCTCTGATTTCAGTATTTCCGCGTTTGCTATTCAGAAGCTTGAAAAGACCCTGCACAGTTATCCCAAGTGCACGGCAGTGGCCCGTAAAACCAAATGAATTTCACACGCCGGAAAGCACACAAGATCATCGCGCCCAAGGCAGCCGTTCAGCGGCGGTGCTCGTTCTGGGCCTTACACTGGAGGACAGTGCAGCACAGGTTTGAACAGTGCGAATGGCAGTGTGAGAACGTGCATTGGGTGCTGAGCTTATGGCATGTGACTTCCTACAGGACAGGGGAAGCATAGTCTTACTGAAAAAAGCCAAGCGAGAGGAAAAAATCATATTCTGCCTCTGAGAGTGCACTAATGGGCACAGCAGGAATTCCTCTTTCTGGGTTTAAAAGGTCGTTTTCACAGACTGAATAAAATGTCACTTCATTTCTTATTCCTCATTAGGAAATGCTAAATCATCCAGCAGGACCAGTGGATGTTGAAATGTACTCCAGGAATGATCCATTTGTGCTGTTTTCGGCACAGTCAACACTGAGCTCATAAAGGGAGTGCTGAACAGGAACCATTGGATTGTGCAGAAACAATTTTCTTTATTAACAACTCTGTGTATGTCATGGTTGTACCTTAATGTATTTTCCAAGGGAAATCGTTTTTTATTGTGTTTTTTTATGGTGCAGCGTTATTAATCACCGATGGCTACAAGATGCGTTTCATCTATAATCCTCAGAGATGGGCTGCGCCCAGAGGAGTGGTGCAGGATTTTAATATCTGTCAAAGGTGCACTGTGCTGCAAAGATGTCGCCACAGCCGACAGTATATTATTGGTAGCACAGTGAGCTAACAGTATTAAGGTCTCATCCAGTGGTTTCTTGAAAGAAATCATCAACTAAATGGCTGGGCAGCTTGTTCCACACTCCCACAACCCTAAAGGGGTTAGGAAAAATAAATGCACACCCTTGGAGTTTCCACTTGTGCCCTGTTGATTCTGCAGACGTCTGCTGGGCTGACTTTGTCAGTGTCTTTGAGGATTTTGAATGCTTGGATCAATGCTTCAGATCAATACTTAAACCCCTTAATGCTTTGTATGTAACCAAAACTGCAGTGAATGTAAAAGTGTACTTGGTGTAAAAATACGCTGAAGAAGATCACATTTTCAAGCCAGGAGGCCAGAGCTCTATCCCAGTTTCTGTAATGTTAAGCTGATAGCAGGGTCTTGACTTCCCAGTGCTGGTATCCATTTGCATGGAGATTTGTAACTTAAGTAAAAACGCCAGGTCTCTGATTTCTCACACAGCATGCTTCCTGTAAGCAAGGAGAGAGATACAGTAAGATGCGTCTCTTGGGCTGGCATAAATAGCAGGGGGCTGTGCCAGCCTTTGGCAGAAAGCATGCATGGTTATGTCCTGGATACCTGGTGGTGCCTCCCAGCTGGCATTAGGACAGACAGCCGGAGCTGCGGACAGCCTGCTTCATGTGCCGGACAAGGCCGAGCCAGAGGGCACCATGGCTGCCTCGTCGCACAGGACTGAGCAGTTAACGCTCTGGAGGGCGAGCTGCTCGGCCTGGTGACCACGAGGGAGCCCACTCAGACACCTGAGTGTTAGCCGGGAAATGCAGGAACACTGCAGCAGCATGACAGGGAGCTCGCAGAAAAAAAGAGGATTTTTGGATTTGAGAAAGTGCAGCTATGCATGCCGGCGAGAAGAATGTTTTTCACAGTGGTGCTGTTCTTTAAGATTTACCATGTCTTTGACTTACACCGGCTCCACTTTCCACCTCTGAACTCTGAACAGCAGTGATCACATGGGCATCGGTTTCAGTGATCCGAGTAGTAATTCAATCCTTCTTCCTTGTTCACCCAATGCCTGCAGTCTCGCAGATCTCAGCTGCAGGGGAAATGTCCTGTATGCAGCCTAGACATGAGGGCAACACTGTTGTCAAAGGTAACACTGCTGCTGCCTCTGTCTGTCCTGTCTCCGGGCTTGTGCTGCTCTCTCACATGCTTTACTGTACTGACAGCGCAGTACTTTCAGCTCTGTGCCGCCAGCACCTGAGCCACACACTTGATTGAAAAGCCTTCATACTGGTGCTGCACAAACTCGAGCTTAAATATCTTTCAGGACTCGGATGCTGTCATGTTTAATTAGGCTATCCTACAGAATGCTGTGAAATGGGTTAGTCTGTGGCTGTTATAATTTAATTTAAAAGTGCCCATTGTGTGGCTTTTTAACTAATCCCGTTCTCGTATGCGTTGTGCAACAGGAAAGAATAAAACTGTGGTCTTGGTGTTTTATACATAACTGCACACAAAGCCCTCACTGAAAGGGGGACTGCGCAGTGTGGCTGTCAGCGGCTGTGAGCCCTCTAGCAGTGACTGGAGGAGGAGGAGGGGGAGAGTGGGAGAGCTCCGCACTCCGGTCCATTAGCATCTGCTGTGATGCTGCGCGGGTGAGGCTGGAGCCACAGTGCACCGGCGGGCGGGGGGTAATCGCTGGCGAGCCGGGTGGCCGTGCCGCCGGCCGCTGCTGCTCTGGGTCTGTGGTCCCTCTGAAGGCTGGAGCTCCGCGCGTCACACTGTTCGGTCACATGGAGGGTCGGACAAGGTGGAGAAGTGTGATGTAGAGCTCTCTCTCTCTCTCTCTCTCTCTCTTCTCTCGCACTCACTCACTCACTCTCTCGCCCGCTCGCTCGCTCGCTCGCTCTCTCCGGCAGACCAGTTAGGAAATTTCACCTCGCCTTGCAGATGTTGGAAATGAATTAGGTCACGAGCACAAGAGAAAGGGGAAGGTTTCTGCTGCCAAAATCCTTCTGGGGGAAGAGTTGTCTGTCTTAAGATTGGAGTAAGTACTGAAAAGCTGCAGGGGCAGGTTCTCTGAAAGGCTTTGTGATGGAGAGAAGGGACTGGCTGGTGTGCAGTTTAAACTCATTAGAAGGGGGAAGGTTTGTGAAGGTGGCGACTTTATCTATATGGGAAAAAGTCGAATTATGTTGAATTTTATCGGGGTGTGTTCTAGTGTGTTTTTTTCACCCTTTTTTCTTTTTCTTGAGCTGTTTGAAGCTCTTGTTTTCTGGCTGCTGTGTGGTTAGTGTGCTGCTCCGAGTGTTGCATGATGAGTGCCTCTGTGAATGTTCACTACAAACAGTGCTCGTTTTCACTGCCACGTAAAAAGGGGCGTGATGTGACATGGCCAGAAGATTTCTGGAGAACAACAAAAATTTTAGCAAGTATTACATTCTGCCTTTTAAGGACTGTTTTAAGGACTGTTTTCTCAGGTTCAAGGTGATCAAAGTTGATGACTCGATTACAGACGATTATAGACGAAGAAGTGAGACGAAAAGCCCAAAAGATCTTACAAGTTAATCTTTCTCCTGTGATCGAAATACGACCGCTTATAGCTCAACCTTTTTAAAACACTGTGGCTCTTCATTGCCTTCGTGTGAGCACTCCCAAACAGAAGTTTGAAGAGTTCATGTTCGAGGGGGGTCGACCTTCTCTTTACGGACCCTGCAGTATTTCTTGATGATTGCGTCACCTCTTCGATAAGTTAGAGGGGTGTTTTATGAAGCAGCGGCATCCTTCTGAATGCATGTGCCAGATGGACTGCTGCCTCTCGAGCCCAGAGCTGTGAGGTTTATCTTATCCGTTTCAAATTTGTCCGGAAAGAAGCGGCTGATTTTATGCTGAAACAAAAGCTGTGAAAGAAGGGTTCTTTTATCTCGTGCTTTTTGTAGTGATTGGGGGGGGGGGGTTCTGGACCCTTGCAGCTTCTTCACAATGTGAGGCAGAAGTGTTGGGTTTGGAAGATCAAGGTGAAAGAGAAGCATCTTTGGCACAAAGCAGGCCATAATTCATAGTGTTTTCTCATTATCACCTTTCACGAGCTCAGCCTCCACCCGTCTCTGTGGGTTTCTAGCTACAGGAGGGAACAGGTATCTAAAAGATTCAAACACTTTGTGCATCTCCGGACAAAAAACAGAAGTAATGCCTTTTCATTATGTCTATTTTCAGTGTGTCCACAGTGTGCTATTTTAACAAAATAAAAGGGTTCCTTCCCTTTCTTGTTTTCCTGAATCATGGTTTCAGATAGGTATCTCATTAAAATATGCTTCAGTTTACAAAGATAGCTCCATGATACATTTTTCCTTCTGCTGGAACAAAGCCCCTTTCTGCTTCTCCTCCTGGTGTTTTTCCCCCAAAGCTGATCACAGTCAAAATTAACTTGTGAGTTTTTGCTGGGTTTTACTTGGAGATGGAGAAGGTGGAGCGTTAAAGTGGAAGACCAAGGCTGCGGTTAACACGCTGTGTTTATCTTAGGAATCGTGCCCACCAGTCAAGGCAAGATCTTAAGCCATTTGTCTCTCTGACTTCAATTTTTTTTTCCCCAGAATACAGTCGATTTGAAGCCAAAATCCATGATCTTCGAGAGCAGATGATGAACAGCAGCCTCAGCTCAGGGTCCGGTTCCCTGCGGACCAGCCAAAAGCGATCCCTCTACGTCAGGTGAGACAGACGGGCAGGGGGAGGGCGTGTCCCGAGAGCCGAGCCCCGCAGCACTGCGACAGACAAGGGGAGGAATGAATGCAAGGCTTAGGGGGTGAAGCATGAGCACCGTCCCCTTTCTGACTTTTTAATAAAGTCGTGGTGGAAGATGGGGATGGGGGGAAAATCAGTGCAAATAGCAGGTGGTCCTTTCCCATGGGTGGAGTTTAGTTTCCCCACCCCCTGAAAGTGTCGCAGCTCTGCCCTCTATCCAGCCTGCGCTGGGCTGTGCATTGTGGACCTCTGACCCCTGCAGTGGGCAGAAAGACCTTAAATCCCTCTTCCCCGACAGGCATAAAGGCGCCGGCTTCTTGTCTCGCAGCTTCTGGATTTTTACATGCTCATAAGTATGTTTGGCGTGTGCATTTTATTTCACGGAGCATGCGCCGCGCTCCGCGGTGTGGAGTTAACCTCTACTGGTCCCCCCGCTGCTCGCGCCGACGCAGCTCATTCCTTCCAACCTCGTGCGCACGACACCGTGTCTCAGCCGGTGCAAGAGTCTGGTCTCTTCAGTCAGTCCTGTTCATTCTTTGTGCAGGAGAAATTCTGTGGTGAAATTTTGATCATTTTTTAAGCTAATAGATATTGTAGGACATGGAGCAGTTCTTTGAGATTTCCATGTAGGTAGACAGAGGAGAAAATGATAATGATGAGGCACACCTGACAAGGAGTCGATTAGATTCACAGTGCATGAAGTGAAATTGCTTTGCTGCTGGAATATCTCGCCTTGGCAGAAGCTGGTGTTTCCAGATTTTTCCAAGATTCTGGTCACTGAGGGGCTCCTGAATGGCTCAGTCAGTCAGTGGCTCAATGGCCCAGACCTGAGCTCTGAGACCCAGGTGATGTGGGTTCGAGTCTGGGCCGTGTCGCTGGCCGACTGTGACCGGGGCTCCTCCAGCGGTGTCGCAGAGTTGCTTGAGCAAGTAAATCGTTAATGTCCTAAGTAGTGTGTGTTACCTGCAGAATAGGCTTGATAAACCTGGAAATGAAGCGCTGTGCTGCCCACAGCTCTCGGTATCCATGGCTGGAGGTGCAGACCCCTCAGTCATGCTGGCCTCGCTTCAGCGCCTCTTTGGCGCGGTCTCGGTCATCCCCTTCTGAAGCCGGGGAGGTAGTGGTGGCATTGAGAGGTGACAGGATTGTGGCGGAGGAGGAGGCAATGAGGGGTCAGGAGAAGCAGAGGCCTGGCAGGAGAGACAGGTCTGTTGGCCTTCAGAGTTACACGCTTTGTCTCTCGTTACTGGTTAATGAACGAAATGGGTTTGCAGCTTGATGGGAGAAGACATTTGAAGTGACAGTGCCAGGTTCATTATCCGGGCTGCTTCACTGGAGGCATGAGAGTGTTCGTCAGTGAGGTGTTATTTTCTGAGGGAGGGAGGGAGAATTGAAAGGAAGCGGCGTTTTTGAAGAGGGCTGGAGGAATAGGCAAGCTGCAGCTGGTGTCATAGCTCCACTCCCTGCCTCACAGCGAGCAGGGGACAGCCCAAGGAACAGCGCGCTCTACCTTAACCAACCTCTCCTCTACAAAACATCTAAATTAAAATATCGAGCTTTGATGGCGTTTTTTATTTCTGATAGGGCTCTTAAATTTCTGTTGTGAACCAAGCTCATTAGAGTGCTTAGTGCTTCATTAAGCAGCAGAATCTTGCTGTGATCTAGCCTGTGGCTGTGGGCTGTTACCTTGCTGGGGTGTTTCAGTGGCTCGTTCACTACCTCCATCAGTCGAACACGTTTGAGACCTTTCTTCTGTCTTTCTCTATACTGCTGCATTTGCAAATGTACTTCTTCTCTAACGAAAGCTACAACCCTGCAGCCCTGCCCGTGAGGTCCAGAGCCCGGGATGTAGGATTTGCAGGAACAGCGCTCTCCGTCAAAGCCCTTCTCTGCCACTGAGTCACCATGTGTCACTGTGTCAGCAAAAAGGAAGAATTTTGTTCCTGTTAGTGTTGGATTAAAAAGCCATCTGTTCACGTGCAGGATCAATACCCATTACCTTTTGTAAGACTGCACCACATTTGGGTTGAGATCCCATCAAAATAGGCTCAATAGGATTCACATTAAAGACCTGGTAAGCATTTTACCTACATAAGGTCAACGTTTGGGTTTCAACTTGCACTTTTATGTAATTCCATTCAGGAACTGGAACCTACAAGCATGGAAGGAATAGTGTTCGTCGCCCTCGGCAAATAGGATTAGCCTGAGAGCTACTGGATTGTTTTTTTTTCTAAAGAGATTAAAAAGAGTTATTGAAGCTGGGCTTTGCAGGCGTTGCATACTTGAGAAATTATAGTAGCAGAATTAAATGAAAACAGTTCTCAGGGTGACATTTTTAAAATGTGGAACGGAAGGCAAAAATGATTTGTGCTTTTTATATCGGATAGTCAAGCTGCGCTCTAGCAGGAGATTAGAAAGCAAAAAAAGGGAGTTTTTTCCCTCTCTCCTCCTAGTAATAAAATATCCAGGATCCACAAAGAGAAAAGAGTGTTTCCAATGATAAGTGCTTATCTCTGATTCTGCTAACAGCTGGCAGCTGATGGCAGGACCACGCCAGTGTTCAGAATCACAGCAGTCAGCACCTCCTCCCTAGAAGCCTGGGATCAGTTTTCCAAGCTGGGATTTTCTCTCTAGGAATTTCTCCTTGTCAATAATGGGCACGTGTACTGTAGGTTGGAGCACTAGAGTAGCAGGATAAGGAGAATTAAATCATTTGTTCACATGCACAACTCATTCTACAATTATTAACATGACAGTTGCGGAAAGGGCAGCTTTGCTTTAGCTTAACGTGTGTATCTGAAGCTCATTTATGAGAAAAGGTGGCTCCCCATCCATTCAGGTGAGTGTCTGGGGGCTGTTACCTGTTAACTACTTTCTTAACAGCGTCTTCATCCCCTTTAGTCAGCCTTCCTGTCCCGCACTTGTAGCATTTCATTTGGAAAACATGCCTATTTTTTTAAAAGACTAAAATAAGAATCTTAATTAAATGCTTTTAACCTGAGGGGGCTGGTGCTTCTGGCAATGACGAATGCTTTGTTTGTTTTTTTCTATAAGCGGGTTCCATTAAATTTTCATTTAAAATTTCAGTCTCAAATGAATTTCACAGTCCAGCTTGGTACCTATACAGCAGGTTGGGTCCTAGCTGGAAGTGAAAGAAGGCATTTTCTGTCTTCCTTTCTCCATAGAGTAAGAATATTCTGAAACAGCTGTGCTGTTTAATCCATGAACTGGACTAATTGCTGTTGGAGCCAGCAGAGCCTATGTACCCTTAAAAAGCCAATGATTAAAGGACTTAATGCTGTTAATTTAAATTACTATGTATTTCAATGTCCACTTTAGTGGTCCGTTTTGCTATAGTCAGACATGACTGACCATTTCTGTATGTGATCTAAGTATCGTTTATGCTGGGTGAATGTATTCTTCGGCAGGGGAAAAAAACTAAGTAAAAATGTAAGTATTGATTTTTGCTGTATTTGTAAAGGTTCTTGTTTACTTCTGTGGAAACACAAAGCAGAGAAAAAGAACTGTAGCTTTTGAGTTTCTGTTCTGTCTTGGAAAATGCCTTGTGGCAATTCAAGTTCTGTCTAGAGCAAATAAATGCATAGGTACTTGACTTAATTCATGACTTCAATGTGCGTTCAAAACAGAATTAAGTTACAGGACATGTGTGACCTAGTGCTTTTCCCTCTGAACCACCTGTGTCTGCCTGTGTTCCCTAGAGGCAGGAACACCACTGCTTTAGAACATAAGAAAGATCTGCATGTCAGCAGGCAATTCAAGCCCATGTGATAGTAGCTTATGGATCCCAGGAACTCGTCCAGAGGTTTCTTGAAAGAAACGTTTCTTGTACGGGATATCGGCTTCAGCAGCGTGGCTGGATAGCTTGGGTGGAGCAGACAGAGGGACAGGTCTACAGCTCTCCTCTGCGAGTGGCTTGTGGAGTCTTCATCCTTTTGTCTCAGGATCTCTCCGGGCCTGCCGTTGGGAACACGTGGCTGTGCTTGGGTGCTTAATTTTAAGCGCCACACTCTTCCTGTGGTATGAGTTGCTGCACACATGCCCCTCCCAGTAGGCAAACCCTACAACCTCTAAAAGGGAAAGTCTGCAAACGAGAGGAAGCCCTTCACCCCCATCTTCCTCATTTGGTTGCTAATGCTGTGGGCGATGGATCTGAAGCTCTCACCCAGCGGCTTCTTGAAGGAAGCTGGGGAAGTACCAACAAACCAACTTGCTGTACAGTTCCAGCTCTTGTTGTTTAATCCCCTAAAGTTTGAGAGAATAATTTTCTTAGTGTATTACTGTTGAAGGAATTGTTCTGGGCAGATTAATACTTTAGGGGATGTTCCATTTATTTCAGCTCCAGTTCTTCCAGTAAAACAGGCTTGAATGCCCTACTTAGCTGACCGTGGAGTGGGGTGGTGTCTCCAAGCAATAGTTTGGTTGCGTAGATTTCTCTGTTCAGTAGTTGGTCCAAAAAAAAAAGATTTATTAATACGCAGTTAGTCCAAAAACAGTGTTTCTCCCACAGTGGTGATATGAATTCCAGCTGTCTGTATGAGTGTTTTTCTAGCCGGGTGTGTGTTTTTGTGAGCTGTGGACCACATATCTGTAATTAATGTTCAGTCAGTGGTTTGATTCCTTCTGCTTGTGCCCTCGAACTTGCCTCTCTCTTGGTCCAGGCTGGTTTGCGGGCGTGGCGCAGCGGCCCGAGCTGTAGCAGTGAAAGCCTGGTGCTCTGACTGTGGTTCTGTGCTGTGTTTCAGGGCCCTCTTCGACTACGACAAGACTAAGGACAGCGGGCTCCCCAGCCAGGGCCTGAACTTCAAGTTCGGGGACATTCTGCATGTCATCAACGCCTCGGACGACGAGTGGTGGCAGGCCAGGCAGGTGACGCCAGATGGCGAGATCGAGGAGGTTGGCGTCATCCCGAGCAAGCGCAGGTGAGCCAGGACTTTTAATTAGATTTTGTTTTTTCCTCACCGTAATATTTCCTTTCTCGTGCTGTGTGGCGTTGGACAGGATGTGCAGAAAAACTGGACAAGCTTGGGCATTGTTCTGTGTTTAGCAGTTTTTTTTATTTTGTTTTATTTTTGGCGTAAAGCGGCACAATAGATATTCGTTAAGCAAGCACTACCCCCAAGACACTGTGTGGCTTTAGAAGACTTGGTAGATAAATACATTTTCACACAAAAACATATTAAGGGGTTAGTGAATTTCTAACTGCTGGGGTGTTGAACAGCAGAGATGCAGAGCTGTGGCTGCTTCTCCCCACCGACATCAGCCCAATTTAAAGTTGAATCAGGAGACACACTTGAGAGGACTGTAGCTCGTGTTGTTAAACCCTTAGGTATGCAAAGGAGCTGCACGGCTGAAAAGCCTGCTCCTGCAACACCTGGTCTTTTCTGACATTCGCTTTTCCCAGTGTACAGTTAATCTACACCCAGTAGCTAACTTCAGACTCTCCAAACCCTGGTCCTTTTCAACAACTTGGAACTCCTGCTTACAAGAAAATAAAAGTAGAATTAATGTTCTCCCTTTTTTGGACGTGCAGTTGAACATTAAAACATGATTTGGTTGTGGCAGTTTTTGTGCAGTGAAAACAGTTTCCCACATGGAAACAGACCACACAATGCTAAGTCAATCTCTGTCTTCTGAAGGAGGTGTTTCACGTCCAAGACGCTCAGAGATTCGGAGAGCTTGCCGTTCCTAAAGGAAAGAAGAGTCTGTAATGTCATTAACGGGGCTTGTATTCCTTGCCTAACATAAAGGATCACTGCATACAAGGATTTGTAAAAAAAATAATCTTAAAGGTTTTAGAACAGTAAACTGTAAAATGTGCTTGTGAAGAAATGTGGCATTTTATATTAAACATTAACTTTCCGCATTGTGCAAAGCTCTGAGGCATCCCGCAGAATGTGTGTAATGATTCTGAAGCGGCCTTTACTTGCCTTTGGTTCTTAAGCATTTTATAGCCCTCTGCTCCATTATGCATTTGCTCAAGACAATGTCTCTTGACATTTCGGTTTAAAGCACTTTCTTCTGCACCAGCGCAGCTTATTCTGTGATCTCATTAACACTCCTGACACTTCGCCGTTACCCAGAGATCATCACGGGGGGGGGGGGGGGGTGTCTCTGCTGCCTCGGCTGGGGTAGGTCACATGCAGCACAGCCCTGCCTGCTTCGCTCACTGCTACCTGCCTTCTTCAAGAGGAAGGTGAGGCACGAGTGGGAAGGAAAGACTAAACGGAAGGCATCTTTAAGAGCTGAAACCGAGATCTCGAGCCTGCGCTCGCCATAAGAGCTCTTGTATCGGACTCTGCTGTGACGTGCGCTATGATGCGTCTGAAAGCCGGGCACTGTGTTTTCTTCTAAGAAGAATTGTAAGAGATATAGTCGAATGGCAGCCAGGCAGTGGGGGGCTAACCTGACCTTGGGAGTTTTGGGAAATGTTTTAAGAGCAAATCCGTGTCCTCTGCATCACGCGTTTCAAAGCTGCTGGCGCAGTATCTCAATGTGCTCGGTGAGTCAGTGCTGTGCACGGTGGCGCCTGGACCTCAGGACACGAAGGGGGCAGTGACAGAGCTCACTGTGACGCCCCTCAGGGCCTTGCTCCTGAGAACTTAGAACAGAGGAAAATGCCCTCCTGTCAGTAGAAAATTTGGAGTTTTGACTAATCCCTGAAGGGAGAAGTCAGTTGGGTTAAATATGAACAGAAGGGCATTGGTGAGTCTGGAGGACCTCTCATTTTTCTCTGCTCTGTCGATTTTCCACTGGACTTAGTCTCCTAGAGTCCAAGACAAGCTAGAACAGCACTGGATCATTGCCATGTGAAGTTTCAGAGAAGCTAGGGCTCACTCCCAGCCAGCCAGCCTGTCTCGAACGTGATCCCTGAAGAAAAACCAATCTGTTACCGTCTTGTGCCTTCACACATCACGAGCAATGCAAGGAGTCCCACTGATGACCACGTCGGTTCAGTCCCTGAAGAATGTCCTGATTCATAAACTCCCTGCAGGTAATTTCACATTAATCCCTCCAGGGAGAGCTGAACGAGTGGTCCAGCGATGGAGGCAATATCCTTTCATCAGCTGCAGTGTTGCCCGGGTTAAGAATAAAAATAAGGTGGGATGCTCACAAAGAGTGAGAGGACTTTCTCTCATTTGAAGAATTAGCAGATAGCAGATAGTGCTTCTCTAAATCCTTTTTTTTTTAAGAACACAAAAAGAAGTTACGTGATGGATGAGCAGGACGGCTCTTCTCATTTGTTCGGTAGTTGTTGGGTTACTGAGACACTTTTCTAGAAAGAAACCAGGGTATCGGCTGCGTACATGCCTGCATAGGTCCCACAACACTGGGGGTATAGAAGCGCCTCCTGTTCTCAGTTGCTGCTGTTCACTTTTAACCATTGGTGGGGCTCGTTGACGTGCTGCTCGGCCCGCTCCTGTGGCTGGCTGGCTGCGTCTCTGTGAACGTGAAGCTGCTGAGTGAGTCCGTGTGCTCCTGCCTCTGGGGACCCCCGCCCCCCCCCTTCACATTCGCCAGCTCCTCCTGCTGGAACCGGATGCACACCGAGCGGCCGCCATCCTGGGAAGGGTGCTGCTCCGTTACCCGGGTTCGAGACCGGGGTCTCTAGGACACAGTTCCTCTCTGCCCGCCCCCAGGAGCCGTCTGTGGAATATTTAAAAGAGCAGGGTTTTCCGTTAATAAAATCTGAGGAGCTCCTTCCCAATTTCTATTATCTCGTTGCGCCTCATTTCACAGCCATTTTGCCGTAGATGTCAGGTTTTTTTTTTAAGCGTTTTATTTTGTAAAAGTGCCAAAGTGACATTCTGCCGGAAAAAAAAATCATCATCCCCGGCCCGACGCATCTCCCTGCTATTTTTGTCCCACGTCTTAATAAATAACCGCAGAAGAAAGTGAGTTAAGATTAAGCTAATTTGTGATATTTAAATACAGGCAAGCGGCATGATCTGGGGAGCGGAGAGGCTCCAGAAGGTGCGATTTGTATGTCAGCGGAGGATTTTAATAAACTCGCTTAGCATATTCAGCACGTAAGCTGTCTCAAGTGGTTGAAAAAAATCTCTGGATTGAGAAGTCACTGGTTTTGAAATCAGCCAAGTTCTTCAAAAGGGGAGATCGCTGGACAGAAATTGGGCTAAACCTTAACTCTGGGTGGGATTGCTAATTAGTTGAAGAATCTGGTTCTTGTTTCTCAAATGCCATCTTCCATGTGGAAGAAGGATGACCATCAAGCCTGTCCATTTTCCACAGTTTCGTAAATGGTTAAGCCTTGTTTCAGTATCTATTTCTGTGAATATGGTATTGTAATTTACTGTAAACCTACTATAGGTTATTATAGGAAATGTAAAGTGATATGTTCTAATTCAAGTCCAATACAAGATAAATGCAGCTTTAAAGCAAACATTACTGCATTCGTTGAATTTAAAAAGCTAGAGCAGTTTCTGGCAGCATTATGCAGTGTGGAAGAATATTTTCATGTCATTCCAAAAGAAATAAAAGTGGGAATACAAAAGGATCAGAGTTTCCTGCCATGCTGTTACATACTTTTTGGGTAGGCTCAGGTTTAACAGCTTTTGTACCCTCGGAGGTTTCTCAGAGCATAGACGTTTGTGCTCAGGAGACGCTGCCGTTTGCTCGGTGTGTAATCGCACGAGAAGGACCGTCGGCCATGTAGCCTCTTATCCGCCGGCTCTTCTGCGGATGCCAGGTTGCAGGCTTGAGGGGCAGCTGCAGAAAGGAAGGGCTGTTCCAGGAGCTGTCCCCCCCCCCAGTGTGACATCACCGAGCTGGAGCAGAGACCCGGTGTGTGGGCACCGGGATTGTCTTTTCATCACTGGGAGATCGGGTGGAAACGGAACACCTTGTTAAAGAAAACCGCGAGAGGGGAAGCAGTCCACACAGTTTCTCTCTGCTTCTCTCCCTCTCTCCATGTGCCTTGGAGAGTAGGTTTCCACTTTCTAAGTGGCTGCTAAATATTTAACGCTGCTCCTCAGGTTCCCCATATTTGTGTTCCAGAGGCCCTTAGCACTGTGCTGGCTGGCCGTCTCCCTGGCGCCGCGCTTGAGCAAGGGTTCACTGCTCTGTGAGCTCCCCAGACCTGTCGAGCACATTGCCACGTTCAGGTCCTTAGTTTCTGCTGTGTTGTGAGAAATCTGTGCTGTCCTAAACCCCTTTTGGAGGGGCAGATTTGTGCTGTAATACGCAAATTTGGTTATCTTTGGTGCTGAAGTCTTTGGAGCAGAGCAGATGGGGCTTGTCCAGGTGCCACTTGGTCAGTTTTCAGATGAATCGTGATGGTCGTTCAGAAACGGCGTCCAAAATATACAGAGCACGCCCTCTGCTCCAGAACATTTTTTTGTGAGCTGAAGTTCTGTATGCTTTCTAGAAGGCTGTCATAGAACATTTTGGGACGATCCTTAATGGGTTTTTAATAGCATACAGCATGTAAGTTTTTTTTATTTTGATTAGTAGTTACAGGCTCTGAAGGAAATTTTTAATTTTCAAAGAGAATTACTGTCCAGAATGGAGACCTGCATGCTGTGTCTGTTGCCCTGGAGTTCTGTTTGTCAGTCAGATTTTTCTCCTGGAAGATGTATCCCTGTGCCTGTTCAGTTTTTTCATCTCACTAGGAAATGTGAATGTATATATTAAATTATATCCTGTAATCTGTTACATATTAAAATATCTCGACATCGTTTAATTTTAAAATTTACATTTGTAAATTTGTTTCCAACTGTTACTTTTGCATCTAGTTGTGCAGGAATTTAAAGTTTATTTTTCTAATTTCTGATTAAGGTACCTACTGCTCCTTCCTATGTTCTTGTCCTCCAGTATTTGTTACATTAGGCTTAAAGTTGTTCTGTATGGTGATTACAGTCAGCAAAATACAATTGAAAGTGAACTGCCACACTTCAGGAAAAATCCTGTTAAAAAAAAAGCCAATCTACATTATAAACTGCTATCCTCATGTCCTTTTTACAAATAATTCCAAGTGACCTGGTCTCTGATGTCTTATTCCAGGTCTTCTGGGAGTAAGGTTTCTCTTGGAGTCAGGGCTGGGTAGTGATAGATCTAAGGGATTCTCATACGGTTGCTACTGTACATAGACAGATTGTTTCAGATATCTCCTCTGTTCCCGGAGTAATTCAGACTGCTGAATTTCATTCTCAGGTTATTTATTATTTTGGCCCTTCATTGAACTAACGATTTGCTTTTCATTTTTTTAAATAAAAAAACCTTGGGCAATTTCAAGGTTTATACAGTTAAGTGACAAGACAGCCCAGCTTGTGAGGACCTTGAATCTGCTAAAAGTTTCTTGGCCCGGTTAAGATTCGGGTCGGAGTGCGGTAGACTCCGAGACGGACAGTCGTGGTCTAGTAGACACCAGGAGCGCAGAGGCCCGCTGGGAGACGATGTTGTTGCTGTGCTTTTTCTCCGCACGGCTGTAGAAGGCACTGAGGGGCTCTGGGCCTCGAAGCCACAGGGCCTCCGCACACACAGCTCTGCTGTCCTCGGCCTCATCAAAGGTCACCCCTTGCTACCCAGCCCATCAGCTCGCGTAACAACCACTTTGATCTGGCACCAACAGGAAAAGGTTAGAGAGAAATGGTTCTGAAAGGAAGAGACGATTGACCTCCTGGTTTTAATGTGAGTGCTATTTTCACCGCTTTGGTCTGGCTCTTCAGTAATCAAAAAGCTGCAGAAGCACTAATGTCAACCTTTATCTTCCAATTACAGGAACGTGATGATGTTGTACAGCAAAGGGGTGCTATTTTTAATTCTGTTCGGCACAGAAAACTGATGAGATTGTAGCACTCAATCAACAGCATATCCATGCTCGCAAATATAGATCTTTGCACGATGATTTATGGTGGTTTTTCATGAGTGCAGGCATTGGGGGAAGGTGCAGCAGTCTGAATAAAAACTTGAGATGTCTCGAATGAAAATTGCTTTTCACAGCGTGCGATTGCCGTGTAGATATTTTTGGAACCCATGCAAAAATACAGAAGCAGTCTCTTTATTTTGCATTGCTTTTCTCTTCTTTGAGGATTTGAAATGATGTTCATTGATAACGGGAAGGGGCCGAACTGAGCACTTTGCTGGAATGCTGTTTCTTTAAGGCTTTCACATGCTACCTTATGGCTCTGCTAAAATAGGGGTTGAAGCAATAGATTTCCTGCATTTATTAGTTCGACAAAGTAGGGATGGTGCATTTTTAATAAAGTGTGCATGCTTATTCAGACTACCCGGGCTCAAAGCAATAAACAATATTTCATTAAATAGTCTGCCGAGATGGCGTGGTCTGACCCAGAAGAGCAGCAGCCTGTAAGGCTTTCCCTGATTTCTCCCGACAGGGTGGAGAAGAAGGAAAGAGCGAGGCTGAAGACAGTGAAATTCAATTCCAAGTCCAGAGACAAGGGGGTAAGTGCAGCACCTTCATCACGATTCGCCTTGTGCAGGAGACCTCGTGGATGTGTAGTCTGCGATTTGACACTTAATGTAGCTGTCTGAAGTGTAATTGTGTGAGCAGTGAGATTTCACAGGTTTGTTTTTTTAATGTGTCGGGATGTTGGCCAACCAGCTTGTTTCCAGCTGGTTTAATTTAAAGTACTGACAGAACCTTCATGTTCACATGATTGAAGCTCACATTAACATTTGCCAAAGGAAAAGAGTGGGAAAATTAGCTGCAAAACATTCAGAAAATACAACAGTTTTTTGCCAGGTAAAAGCTATTTTAAGTTTTTAGAAATGTTTTAAGACCATTGAGTTTACTTCTTTTGTCTTTGCTGTTGGTTAGTGAGTGTCGTTTCCAGTTATTGGATGAGATAGTCACCTAGGAATTTACATTTGTCCTGTTTTATATGAAAAGCATTAACTTGGAAAATACATTTTCAATTAAATTAATATTTGTGTAACATTAGGAGGTTCATTTTGTTACTAGATTGTTTTTATATACTGATGGAAAAAAGAAACGCAACACCTGCTCCTCCACACTCTGGCCCTCCCGTCTGCGTGGAACAGGCTGAAGAGTGACTCATCCGTGAAGAGGACCTGATGCCACTGCTGACGAGTCCATCGCAGCCTCTGTCTGGCCTAAGCCAGGCGGGTGTGACGTATAGGAGGTGTGAGCAGAGGGCCTCTGACAGCTCGCCTTGCTCTCAGGCCAGCAGTCATGAGCCTCACTGTCCTGTCACTGATGTGGGCGTTGTCTGCCAGCAGTTCCAGCAGCAGTACGGGTGGCAGATCTGAAACGATCTCTCAGATGGACCAGTCTGATGTGTCGGTCCTGCTCTGGTGTGGTCACTCAAGGGCAACTGGATCTTGAACGGTCATTTGTCCTGCCAGTCTGCTGAAACCTTCTCTGCAGTTGGGACACAGTGGAGCGGATTACTCCATAGTGTCTGGCAACGCTGGCACATGACATGCCTGCTTGCAGCATGCCAATGGCCCTCTCCCTTGCTTCTGGTGACATTCAAGGCATTATGGAATGCACAGAAAACTGACTAAGTCTGGCCTTTTTCTTGCAATGACCTAAGCTTTGAATTAAGACCTTTTTAAAAGTGACCTGATCAGGCATTGTTCCACCTGGATCTTGTTGGGTAAAAGTGCACTTAACGAGCTTTCATGTGATTGGCAAGTTGCATTGCCTCACTGCACAAGAGGGCTTAAAACAAATTGACAACTTTTTGTGCAAGTGCATAAGCTGACTATAGTATTCTCATTCCAGAAAATGTTGTGTTTCTTTTTTCCCCATCAGTATATGTTTTTATTTAGTTGTGGGCTGCTTTATGAAAACACAAGAAAATTATTTTCCTAAAATCGCATTGGAACCTAAGAATTACATGTGAATGCGCTGGAATGTGTCCAAGGCATCCTTCAGAAATTGTTAAAAAGCTGTATTCTGAAATGTGATGGTTTTTCTCAGTGTGAAACTCCGATATTGTCAAGCAGCACTAAACGTCATCATTCTGCGAATGTCTTATTCCTCCGACTGTATTAAAAATACTAATATGTGACCCTAGTGAAAGCTGCTCGATGTGCCTTGAGCCGGTTAACAGCATGTTTTGATGACTTTTCCACGGTTCCTGTGGCCCGTGTTCCTGTTCTCAAAATTAACTCTAAAATCTGAACTCTTAGTACTGTTCTCCCATTGCGTGTCCTGACACGACATGAAACTGCATGAAACATTGAGTGGGGAAAAAAAATACGCTTGCCATTGATGTAGAACTGATTATAACACCTGCATCCCGCTGTTCTTGTTTCAGCAAAACAGTGCATGCAAGGTTGTCTTTCTCCTGTCCTTCATTTTCAGCAGCTTCTTTTTCTTCTCAAATTATAGAAATACTCGTGTATACACATATACATACAGTATAAACACACATATAGACAGTAGAAGAGCTCGAACCCTCCCAGCATTTTACTGTGGTTTGTACTGGGATCATCAGATAGCACTAGTGGGCAGCTCTGGTCCCAGAAAGCAAGTCGAACGTGTTTGTCCACTCTTTCATTAGCTGCTTAATGACCTGTGGAAACTGCTGGACTGGAGCCCCTCTGCTCCAGGATCTGAGGCCAGTGTGTGTTTTAAAAACCTCTGCAGAGCAGTTATAGAGCCTGGCAGTAAAAGAAAGCCTGCTGTCATTGCTAGCTCACCTAAAAAGATATGACATAAAGCTTAAGCTTGTGTGTCTGGCCTTTTAAAAGGAAAATTTGGTGCTTTAAAATGATTAATGGCCCAGTGATTGTAGCTTCTCAGCAGTGCTTTGACTTTCCACCGAAGTTTAAAGCACCTGTTCGTATTTCTTAGCCTGAAATGTACTGTGGTTGTGATGATAATCAAACCTTCCAGATCTGGGAGACTGAGAAGATTGTGAAGGACACTGGTTTTCATTGGAGTAACATTAAATAAAATCCGTTGCATCTTAAATCACTTGGGTTGTATATTCTTCTGCTGGTTTAGTAAGCAGAATGCGCAGCCGAACACATTTGAATGAGCGGCCCTCCTGTTGCTTGGCCTATATCACTGGCTTTTATCAGTGCCCTTGGCCATTCAACCAGGCATTATCCTGTACCTTTGTGAAGTACAGGTGTAGGTTTCGAAATAAGCATGGCCATTGTCAGGGTTTCAGTTACTTATTGTGTTGATGGGGGGGCTTGACCAGTTGAGCTTTTTTTAAATCGAACAGTTTTGTTTGCATTTAAAAAAAAAATCTTTGGTTGGAATCCGTCTTCGTCCAAACTGACACTAACATCTCTTTATACTCTACTTTGCACGCTGTTGACTTCTAGCCGGGTGTGCGAAAGCACTGTTGCCCTGGGCTTCATACTAAACCACTAACGGAGCCCCAGGGGCGGCCTGAGCTCGTGCCCCTCCTCACCCTCTCAGACCTTCACAGCCTGCTTTGCACCCTCTGCGTCTGGCGTTTCCGTATGTCCCGTCTTTTTTTTATTTCACCTGACCAACGTGCTTCCTTGTGTGTAGAAAACCTAGATCCATTTCACCTACGGAGCTGACTTTGCTGCCATTTTTGAAAAAGAAATTGCATCTCCGACTGGAAAAAGTCGGAAGTGCAGCAGTCTTCCTGATTGGCGTGCGTATATCGATTTTAGCTCGAGCTTAAACGGCAAAAAAAAAAGCTTTGAAATAATTTTAAACAACACGCAAATAATTGTGAGAACGGAAAGGTCTCTGTGCTTGTATTCTCCCCCTGCCTGCTCCAGCCGATCCTCAAGCTGCAGTCCAGACAGGCCCCTCTGCATTCTGAGGTGTTTTTTCCTTCATGTCACGTGATGAAAGTAACAAGCAAAGGGCTCCAGAGTGGCTCTGCAAGCTAAGGCACTTGCTACAGCCGTCATGAGTTCCAGTCTGGATCACGTCAGTAGCCCAGTGTGACCAGAATACCCCAGCTGGGAGTGTACAGTTGGCTCCCGGTAAAATGGCACCCCCTGCAGGCTCGTGTTCACCTCCACGAGCCACACACCTCTCGCCTGATCGGTGCTGAGCCTCCTGCGCATCGCTGCCCATCACAAGACGACGGGCTGCCCACCCACCCTTTGTCATGCTCCCTGTGCGGGTACAGAGGTCATTCCCATGAGCCAAGACATGAAGACGCCATTGGCAACTCCAAATTGTGGTGGCACATAATAAATTAATTAGAGCGTCTGAGCTTAGAGGCATTGTTGACCAAGGAGCTGTTTGACAGTCGGGAATAGAGTGCCAGTCAATGTTCCCTCTCAGCTGTGCGCGCACACAGGTTATGAAATCGGAGCACATAGGGAATTGAACTGCGCTCAAAAAAATTAAATTCCAAAAAAATAATGATGATAAAACAAACACGGTCGTCAATTGAAAAATGCTAAATTGGCCACGAGACTGGCTGTGAGAGGCCCAGCTCGGCTGTGTGCATCATTATTGCTACTCGATAATCGATATCTATATACAATTTTACATAGACTCAATTTAGTGTGCACAAGTTTTTGTCACTGGGGAAAAAATTTGCACCACTCGAAATTTTGGCGCACACGGGCCGTTAAAAATTAGAGGGAACGTTACTCCTCCTGCCCTCCTGCCCCCAGCGTGTTTCCCAGTGGTAACCGTAGATCTTAAACCCTCCTGGGTTCCAGTTCAGCTTGAGGCCCAGGCCGTCCCCACGTCCTCCCACAGCTGGAGCAGGGAGACTGGGAAGTGGCCCACGGAGCACAGCGGGGGTGGATACTGGCACGGGGGTGGTATCCGGTCAGGATGGCTCCTCTCCTGCCCTTCTGCGTGGCACTGCCACCCTGCAGGAATGGCACCAGAGTCAGCGCCCGGAGAGCGGCAGGGCTGGGCTGGGCTGTGGTTCACACGGACATTAGACACACCTTCTTGTTTTGCCCCCCTTCCTTCTCTTCCTCAGCAGTCATTCAATGACAAGCGTAAAAAGAACCTCTTTTCCCGAAAATTCCCTTTCTACAAGAACAAGGACCAGAGCGAGCAGGAAACGAGTGATCTCGACCGTAAGTAACCAGTTTTAAAAAAAAAAGAAGGGGGACTCGCGCGTATGTGCGTGCGCGTTGCAGGTCAGGGCCAGCGCACGGGAACAGCTTGTTACCACGGAGACGGCCGGGCAGCCGCAACAGGTGGAAGCATCACCCCCCCGCCCCCCACCACTGCGGTTTTGCTCAACAAGAGCAGAACCTCTTTCCATCAGAGGTAAAACCCTGATTGGATTCGGAATTGGGCTGCAATTCCAATTCCTCCCTGTTTTTCCCCATTTCCTCCTCGTGTTATCCCTGACTGGCGTTTCCAGTGTCCCTGTCCTTCCGCCCTTTTGCGAGAGCCTGTCCGTGCCCGTCTCCGGAGGTAGAGACCCTCATTATGTTCCAGTAACAAATCTTCTTTGTGATTGTTTTCCCTGTTTGCTTGCTCTCTGCCGGCTACTTCCCAGGAGATCCCAGACGACATGGGATCAAAGGGCCTGAGTAAGTTCTCCTGTTTAATCCTAGGCTGCTCCTTCGCACCAAATCTTCCCATTTTTTTTGTTGGTTTTGGAGGAATTTTTGGACTACATGTCATTTTCCATCATTTTTCCACCTGTTTTTTTTGGGAGGGAGAAGTTTCCTCTAGACCTTCATCCTTAATTCTTCATCACCTTATTTGAACGGTGTTTTTCCTTAGAGCCCTGGACATACAGTAGGTCCCACATTCGCTTTCAATACCATTGCATCAATCTGGTGAGCAGCTGGGGCTTACTCTCAACACAGCGCAGGACGTGCCTGAAAAGCCCAGTTCATTCTGAAGACGATGTGTACAACAGCCTTTTTATGGCACTGCAACTGGGTTTGAGATAAACGGCTGATTCAGAGACAGAATAACAAGCTTAATTGTGAACCGGTAGCTGCACAACATTATTCCATGGCTACAGAATCCCTATTGTTTCAGAACAGCCAAGGACGTATTATAGTGCTAAATTAGTCAAGAAAATTGATGGCTGTTGTTCAGCTGCTTTTATTGCAACTGCTGTTTCTGTCAGCAGAATAGATGCAATTTGTATTTCATACCTGCACTGCATCAGTTTAAAATATTCTATTTTTATATGCAGCCCAAGCATCATGTTCTAATGTTCTGTCCCCGAAATGGTGATCAGTAGGGGATAAAGACAGATACTGCATATACTACGTTTGTTTGATATCTGCTCTATAAAAACAGTACATTTTGAAACTGGATCCTTTATAAAAACCTCTTGGCTCTTTAATTCCCTCTTTGAAATATGCATTGCAAATCTTATCACTACAGGACCTTTGTGCTGTAAAACCGGTTCAAAATCCCAGTATTGGTGGTATCCCAGTGGTGTGCCTTCTGCGGTTCAGTAGCTGATTTTCTCAGTGCCGACCTGCTGAAACAGCAGTCATTCTCAGCTGTGTCCCTATTAAACTTTCTCAGCGTCTAACCAGGGCTTTGTAGTTCTTAAATGTTTAATGCGCCGTGACTGTGGAAGATCCTTGAGGAGGCATTGGGGTTTGCTGCAGGATCATTAACCACGAGCCAAATGTGTGGGTTTAGGCTGAGGTTTTCACTTTTTATATGGGTAATTTCCGAAAAAATAGTATCTATTATTCTATGATTATACAGGGATCTCTTTAGTATTCATGGAACACCATTTTAATATCACTAAAAGCAATACAGGTTACAGATTTGTTGTGGTAGCGTAGGGTGCAAGAGAGATCATCACCTCCAGACTACGGTCTCTTTTCAGAACAGTCTCGAACCCCTCACACAGACAAACTTCTTGGCCTGTAGGCAGCTCTCTGAAACACAGCCTCTTCAAGCATCTTTGCAGTCCGCTTTTTGATCCATTGTGTTTTTCTGTTTGTATTCCTTCATAGTGGGCACAGTTTCTTCTTCTGTAGATAGCCCCTGTGGCAGCAGTGTGTGACTGTCTTTGTGCTGGTGCTTACCCTCCCTTTGTTGTGATTTCAGAGCATGTAACCTCTAATGCCAGCGATAGTGAAAGTAGTTACCGTAAGTCTGTGTTCCCTTTATTTTATACCTTGCATTTTGTTTTGGTTTTCATTTGTTTCTAGATTTTTTGCAAAGGGAAAAAATCATTTTCTACTGTTGCTTTCCTAGTCGCTAGAGTGTCGTACCATAACTAACTCATGTGTCTCCAAAAGCACCTGTATCTCTCTCAGATGTTTCAGGCACAGTCAGCATTCCCCCCCCTGAAATCTGGGGTCCCCCGCCAGCGCAGCAATGATAGCAATGATAAATGTTAGCAATCAAGTGCGATGAAAAATAATTTACACTGTTTCACCAAGAATCTGCTCGCCTCTGTCATTGTGATGTCCCTCTCATTGATTTATAGAGAATAAAACAAAATTGACAATTTGTCATATTTCTATTGACCACATTATGAAATAATTTGTCGATTTTCATTTATCTGACCCAACTAAACTAGAAGCCTGCTTGTCCAGCAAGTAATATATTATTTCATTGTTTTGTCTTTAATTCCAGTGAAAACTAAGATGCATCATTCTTTTCCTATTGAGGTTGTATCCCGTAAGATTTGTTTCATCAAGCGTTTGCAGGGTTGACATTTTAAACTGGCAGTATATAGTTTACAACAAACCAAGAAATAAGTCTTACAGATTTTGTAGCATTCTAGATGTCCGTAAAAAGGTGTCTTCATGTTAAATTTGATGTGATTTATCTTGGCAATCTTTCTAGTAAAATTTGCTTTTTTTTTAATTTTTGCATTCTAATATAAAAGCACACATTATAAAGGCGATCTGTTACTCTGTTGAGTGTAGCCAGCTCCCAGTACTGTGCAGCCTAAAGAACGCCGTGTGAAATGGAAGGTATTGCTACTAGAAATCTCATCGGACGTAGCAGTATGTATTTCAGGTTAAAAGGCTGTGCTTGTTAAACAAAGTTATCCCTGCCCAGAGCTCTCTAGACAGAGCAGATTGGAGTGTTGACAGTGGCATCTGCTGTGCGTGCTCACAGCCTGGCGGCTGGCTTTTATTTTCTTCAGACAGATTTCCAGAAGAGATTTTTCTAAGGCAGTGGTTGTTAATGAGAGTTAGGAGAGGGCCTCACCAGCAAGGAGACACGGTACATATGTCTATAAACACAGACTAGCCCGTATCAAACCGATCAACATCTGCTGATATTCTGTTTTTTATGATTCTTTTTTTCCTCAATTTTTGCTTCTGTGCGTTCATTTCGGACAGGTGGACAGGAGGAATACGTGCTGTCGTATGAATCCGTCGTCCAGCAGGAAGGTGAGGTGTGTGTGTGTGTGTGTTTGCAATTGTGGATGTTGAGATTCCCTCTCACATACAGATTCCCTCACTTATTAGTGAGCTTAGGCATTGAGATAATTCCTATTTGGTGGGGAGCAACACCATGCCCAACACTGAGTGAGCACAAACACAACAGTGTTGGGTCATTTAGCAAGCTGGACATGATGAAGGAACTGATGCAGGGAGCTGAAACTTGCGCCACAGGCGTGGGTGTCGTATGACTGTTCTGCTATACTCAGGGTTTTGTGTGATTGGTTTTAAAAATGCAGGGCTTTTGATTTGATAATGGTCTGCATTTCCAAAGGCTGGAACTGCTGCAGTGAGCCCTGTTAAATGCAACCTTGTGCTCATCTGCAGTTCAGCACAGAGCTTCCACAACACAAACTCAACTGTAATGTTCTCAGATGTAAATATTGTACATATTAAATTGTACAATTTCATCTTTCATCTATGCTTTCATCTATGTGCTGAGAATTTTCAAATACAGGTAAAATCCAAACTGAACCAACTCCTAGTTTTACTGACCTCTGACAGTTCAGTCTGTTGTAAGGAGTGTGTATGAATTCCTCCAGGCATGTCTAGCAATTATGGGTCTGGGGCTCAGTTAACGATAGATGTGTACTCTGCGTTTCTACTCAGCAGTGTGGCTTTTTCAAGACTCAGCCTCCTGCGTCAACAGGTTTTCTCACCTCGTCATATATACTTTATTATAAGAAATTGGTCACTTTCATGGTAGGGCAGTGTGTTTAACCCTCCTGCAATCATCCAGGTTGTTTTCTTTGCTTTTTCTTATTTTGTCTTTTATTTCTAATCTGTTCATCAAATCTTATGTCCTTATTACAAAATAAACTGTGTGGTTTGGTCTGGACAAATGGTGGAAAGGTTGTAGAATAGTTTCTGGTGTTTCTTCTCAGTGAACTACACCCGTCCAGTGATTGTGCTGGGTCCCATGAAAGACAGAATAAATGACGACCTTATCTCTGAGTTCCCTGATAAATTTGGATCCTGCGTCCCACGTGAGTATTAAATATCCCAGCAGTAAGTACTGAGGGGACAGTCTTATCTCCTCTCATAGCATCAAGGAGAAGCAGGGAGGACGTTATTGAGGTCCCAGGTAGTCAGTTGTTGATGATAAAAGGAAAGAGCTTTGTCGTAGGAGTCCGTGCTGTTTACTCTGTCTTTGATAAACTAAATTTGACCTTATCATAATGGGGGACACAGCCCGTACTGAACTCGTGGAGAAAGCTGAATGTTTTATTGCTGCCCAAGTAGGATTTAAAAATCTTTCACCGGGTGTAGACCTGGGGTTAAAATTAAAAGAATTCTATCTTTAAAAACGTGAGGCACTGTAAACTTAAACAATGATGCGTAGGTCTTGAGGCAGCCTCGGCCATGACTCCTGGAGAAAGAGTTAAGAACGGATTGTTACTCAGCTCATCGGTAACCTCACACTTGGCTCCAGGCGGCACTTCCAGCGGGATTCTCTTTACCTTCCAGTTCCCCTCTCGCATCCATCGGCTGCAGAGCCTTCTGTAGTTTAGCAGCTTGGCTCTTTAAATGCCATTCTGGTGCAAATTAACACCGCTGACCCATTCCTCCCCTGTGCTCCGTGCCGCAGACTCGCTTCAATCTGATTCCGGGTGTAATGCTTACAGCTGATTCATCCATAGGCAGTCCAGGCCCTGCTGTCGAGGAGGCAGTACAAGACCATTCAGCTCTCGAGGGATGGGGTTGATCTGTCTGGTTTTTAATCGTTCCTGGCGTCCGGTTTAGAGCTTTCCATCCCAACGAGGATGGAGATATTTACATGCAGGTTGGGAAGCGCTTCACCCACCTGCCTGCCGTGGATCAGGTGGAGAGGTCAAATGACCAGCAGCTGAATTAACCAGGACGTTTAGGGAGGCCGGACTGTACAACCCCAGAGTGGTCTTCAGCCAGGAGGTTAATAGGGGTTAACAGCCCTATTTTGAACAGTCTCTTGACATCTGTCATGACCATGTAATCAGGACCTCAGTTCCACATCTCATCTGAAGGTGGCACCTGATACAGCAGAGTGTTGCTGGTCATACAGGGTCATTGATGGGGAAATTCTAGTCCGGGGGTGGGGGGGAGCACCCCCTACTGATCCACCAACGCCGCCTGTAACAGCGGCAGCCCGGTTCTCTTGAGAGATCTCTCGCCCCGGTCCCTGCCGGGCCCAGCCTTGCCCCAGTCTCCTGCCGCCGCCTTTAACTTGCGCCTGTACCTTTCCCAGACACAACCAGACCAAAGCGCGACTACGAGGTCGACGGGAGGGACTACCACTTCGTGACGTCGCGAGAGCAGATGGAGAAGGACATCCAGGATCACAAGTTCATCGAAGCTGGCCAGTACAACAACCACCTGTACGGCACCAGCGTGCAGTCGGTGCGGGAGGTGGCAGAAAAGGTGGGGGCGGCACCCTGGCAGCCTGTTTACAGAGGCGACAGACGTCTGGCCTCAGTTTGGTCCTTGTGACTCCTGCTGTCGCTGGGGCCTGTTCAGCAGGTGTGGCTGAAACCATGGTGACTGAAACTGCACTGTCATCAGCATCATAAAGCAGCCCGGGGTGCTCACGCAGCTCTGGTCCTCTCAGAAAGACTTGCCTCTCGTTATCTCCCTCCTTAGTAATGCTTCTCCGCCAGGTTCTTCACAGGCCAGGCTGGATAATTGTACATTTTTCCCCGATGATGCGAGTGCTGTTTATGAGTCATAAACTCGTGTGAAACTGGGTTCTGCAGACAAATCAGTTTACCTGCTGCTCGCCCTCGAATAAAGGCAAGTAGAGGAAAAAATAAGCAATAGGGAGTGAATGAGGTGTCGTTTTCTTTTTTTAATCTGTTTTATGTCTTGATGCACGTGTAGCAAAGTGCAGAGGCTGGCAGTATGGGTGGACCTGACTGATGTTTGAAAGCAAATAATCTGAAGTGTTCCTTTCAGCTTCCAGTTAAGAGTTACAATGAGGCAGGAGTTCTGTAGCCAGTGCAGCGTTATGACACCACTGAGCTGTGTTGAGCTGATGACTGTCTCTCCTCCCCCCTTCCGCAGGGCAAGCACTGCATCCTGGATGTGTCTGGCAATGCCATCAAGAGGCTGCAGATTGCACAGTTGTATCCAATTGCTGTTTTCATTAAACCAAAATCGGTGGAAAATATAATGTGAGTAAAGATGAACAACGTGGGTTTTTCACGCTTTTCTTTGCAGAGTTTTGAGTTTGCTGCTTCTAGATCGTGTGCTAATCCCTAATATTTTGGTATCTGCGAACTTTACTAGTATATTAATTATTGTAATTATTACTAGCAATTAATTGTTGCATAATCTAGGTCACTGGTATAAAACATAAACAAAACAGCAGAAGGCCTAATACACATCCCAGTGGTACTTCACTAAATCCACACATGCGTTACCTTGCGTGTCTAAGGTTTGCAATTTAGTGCATATTCATGAGCTCATTAAACTCATGTCTGCTTGCTGCCCAGATGTGAGGCTGCAAGTGTCCTTCGGCGATTGGGCAGTTATTTTTACTGTTTTGTAGTAAGCCCAGCCAAGCCTGTTGGTTGAGGACTGGCGAGATTAGACCCGAGGTGTTGGGGGTGGGGGTGCTGTCTGCATCTGATTGGCCCTTGCGGGGAGGGGGGGGCCGTGTTTGACTCCGCCTCTGTGTCCCCGCCCCCAGGGAGATGAACAAGAGGCTGACGGAGGAGCAGGGCCGCAAGACCTTCGACAGAGCCACCAAGCTGGAGCAGGAGTTCACCGAGCACTTCACGGGTGTGTGCGCCGCGCCGCGCCGCGCCGCCTGCAGTGTACCCTGCCTGTGAAACCCAGGAGACCTGCCCCCTCACTGGGGCACTGGCTTGGACACGTCCAGCTCCCTAAACTCAGACGAAGGGGAGTTTGAGCTTCAGGTGTTCTTTTGCTAGTGGCATTGAAGGGACCTCCCTGATGCACTGTGCGTCAGCAGAACTGTTAATAGCACAGTAATCGTTTGAACAGTCAGTGTTCCCCCGAGCTCTGCGAATACCGGGTCTCCTTGCTTTGGTCTTGTCATTCTGCAGTTGCTCCTCTCTAACCAGTGTTAGTGTTTTAAATCAATTCAGAATACTGTATTCATCCCCCAGATGGGGGGCAGTTTCAGCAGCAAGCGGAGCAATAAACAACACAATCCAAATAAAACTGGTACAAAAAACATGGTGTTGCAACGTTTCTAAGAAACACAAACCAGCAAAGGGTCCCTAAATGATTATGAAAGGAACAGAGTACATGTGCGTTATAAGGACTCTGTGCAATGCTGCAAAATAAAATAATCAGTTCATTAGGTATTAAAGTACAAGCACACTTGCACAGGGGCTCTATCCTATAGAGATCATAGTGATAAAACGTTCTCTACATTCATTGCGGATGAGCCTGATGGCCTCTGGAACAAAGCTGAATATTTGGCTGTTTGTGGACGGCGAAAATGACTCCCTAAAGGCAACAGGTCAAGAGCCTGATGAAGGATATGAGAGGGGTCTTCAGAGAAGGCTCAGGCCTTCCTCGGGGTCTGCAGGGCATACAGCTGTGCTGGGGGTCTGGAAGGTCCACCAGTGGTTTCAGAGCTTGAGCGCATGAAGCGTGATCACTGCTGTAGTCAGCCAGGTGTCAGCAAGGCGCGGGTTCATCGGGCAGTAGGGGGCGCTCTGCAGTAGGAAGCACGGCGCTGGAGTGTGCGTGCCCTAGAAGTGCTGAATCTGTGAGAAGCCGAAGTGCTGGCGTGCGTTTCCCTCCGTGTGATCGAGGTCTCTTGTTTTTCAGCTATCGTGCAAGGGGACACTCTGGAGGAGATCTACAACCAGGTTAAACAAATCATCGAGGAACAGTCGGGGTCCTTCATCTGGGTACCAGCCAAGGAAAAATTATGAAGAAGCTGAAATTTTATCTCCAGTTTTTTCCTTTCGTTTTTTTTTTTGTTAACCAACCTGGCCTGCTGCGCTTGACGGCTTTTCTCCTTGTTCTTCGGAAGCCTCCCCCCCCACCCGCGTGTGTCATTGGGGTCATGACCCCCGTTGCCTCCTGGTTTCCCCTCGGAGCCCCGTTCTCCCATCAGGACTGTGGAGAGCTTCTGGGATGGGTCAGCAGCTTGGGGCGGACAAGCCCCCACCAGCTACAAAACAAGGGGATCTCATGGTACAGTTCCTTAATGTTTAAGGGAGGTGACAGTCTGCAAAATGTTTAGAGATGCATTATATATATAATTATTTTCTTTGTTTTTTTTTCCCATTAATAAAAGGAAGGAAATGCAGTCTCATTTATTGGGTCATAAAGAAAAAGCAAGCAATCACTTTGCACGGTATAGCTTTAACAGCATGCTTCTGTTTGTTTTTTTGTTGTTCATAGTAGATCTTAGTTCCTGTGATCTAATTTCTGCAGGATCATCATTAATCAAAGCTTTTATTTTTTTTTCCATCTGACCTTATTGTATTTAAATTCATAACCTCTTCGATAGGCCATGCTCTAGGGGGGCCCTTCGGTTTTTGTCGGTACAACTGCACAAAGAAGAGAAGCTGCGTGTTGGCTCTGTGTGAGGATGTCTGAGTGGGTTCTGCTTACACTTACGGGTGTCTGATCATTTACAAACTCTGCTTTTGTCTCGCTGATCTCTGATGGTAGTTTAAATCATGTATAGGTGCTCGAGAGAGAGTTCTAACAGAACAAGGAACAGCTGATTGTAATTGGTCACTTTTTTTAAAGGAAGGCACGGTGTCCATAAAATAGAAGAGGCTAAATGCCGATGCAAAAAGAATTTATTGTACACTGAGATTTTAACAGATGTTTAACCCTCGGTAAACTGCCTATTTTGTTATAATAAAAGACTTATATTGAACTTTACTTAAACACTATAACTATGGGAATTATTTTCTTTACATTGTTAAACATATATAAATATATATTTTCCTTTACTTTTACCACCAACTCCTTTGTCGTTTCATTTCCTTTTTATGCCTAAATGTCGAGGAAAAACCATTCTGAGAAATCTGCTGCAGGGGTGTGGTGGTGGGGCAGAACTGTTTGGTGCAACGCAATCGCGGATTAAAGGAAACCACAGCAGCTCGGTCTCCTCTCTCTCCCCTCCATGTGACTTCTGTGTGAGGTTTTTCATGTGATGTGCATGGTTTTTAAGCAATAGTCTTTATTTAAAAAAATGAAGAAAAATGAGAAAAAAAATATCCAACTTATTTCTGTATGTTTTCACCTGGGATTGCAAATGTCATATCTTCTAATGTAGCTCCGCATCGGGATGTACAGGCTTCTTGTGTGGAAAGATTATATAATTATATTTTAACAAGTCAGAATATGTTGTTCTTTAATATAAAAAGCCTTTAATCCTAACACCATAGGAGCATTGCCTGATTAACCTTTTGCTCATTTTCACGTTCTACGGAGACGATTGTTTTATATAAGACGGCTTATTGACAACTTTCATTACAGCTTTCTAAGTCATTCTGGGACTGGAATATGTAAATAACTGCCAACCTTATTCATTCCATTTGTCAAAAAGAGGAGATCGGCTAATAAACTCTGTCATACAACTTACTCCAGTGTGAATCTTCCTTCAGGGAATTTGGACTGAATTGTCTGGTGGAGGGGTGGACAGGAGTGGGTGGTGGGGGGGGGATTCAATTCTCCAGTTTGGTTAAGTGGTCTGGTGCTGACAACTGTTTGATTCAAAGTCTGATGACGTTTTTTTTTTACTGGACCTCAGGCCTGCTGGAAAATCAAGAAACATTCTGAATTTCATGCTCCTAGAGAAGGATCCAAGCGCTGTCATTGCTTGTGTAGCCAGCAGCTCTATCACCCTGCGGCTCACAGCTGGCAGCTCACTGCAGCTCAGCAGTGTGAGCCTGGGCAGTACCTGGATGAGAGACTTCCTGGGAAAGCTGAGGCTGCTGCTAGAAGAGATGTTAGTGGGACCGATAGGGGGTGCTCACCCTGCGGTCTGTGGGTCCTCATGCCCCAGTGTAGTGACTACTGTAAAAAAAGGTGCCGTCCTTCTGATGAGACATAAAGGTGAGGTCCTGACTCTCTATGGTCATTAAAAATCCCGGGGCGTTTCTTGAAAAGAGTAGGGGTGTTACCCCTGGTGTCCTGGCCAAATTTCCCCCTGGCCTTTACCAATCATGGCCTCCTAATGATCCCCATCTCTGAACTGGCTTCATCACTCTGCTCTCCTCCCCACTGAGAGCTGGTGTGTGGGGGGGTGGACTAGCTGCCGTCGCGTCATCCAGGTACGCATTGGTGGTGAAGGGGGGGAGTACGAATTAACTGTGAAGTACTTTGAGTGTCCAGATGAGAGCTGTAGAAGTGTAAGCAAATACTGTATAATGTAGCGGTTTCTCAAAGCCCTAGAGAAGCTCGCTGCTTCGCTCCCTGATGACCTTCCCGACGTCCTCCTGCTCGTACAGTACAGCGCGGCACGCTGTCGGCGATACCCTGTACTCCATCTCGGCAAGTTCACAGTTTCGCCTTGAATGCTGTGTCAAAGTTTTCCCTTTTTTCCCTACAGTCTTAAAACCACTTGGGTTCAGGCAGTTAAGCTGCACACTGTGCCGGGAGTAACGGCCTCGACGCGGCACGAACGCGCTCACTCTCTGGGAGCAAGTCGCCTCGTTTCCTTGTGTTTCTCTTTCTAAACGCCAATGCTTTAAACGACTCGGTTTTCGACAAGGGAGAGATTTTGTTTTCGGTTATGAAGATTTCGGTTATTATTTCTGGTTTAGGCCAAGTCCAGGATTTTCTGTTATTAAACCAGCCAAACGCACCGTCGGTCCAAGAGCGAAAGTCCTAACAAGTTTAATGTTTAAAATTGTAGCATGAGCTACTGGTGTATCCAATTCATTCTCCCTGGAGAGCCGTTTCCCCTTCTAACAGGGCCACCTCCTCCGATACAAACCCAGCACAGCAGCTAATCGAATGATTTCAGCGCTTTGAGAGGCAGGCAGGCGGTTTCCAGGTGAGCGCGGACATTCCGAGGAACTCTCCCGGGGGAATTTTACAGCAGGGGCAAGTAATTAATCCACTGGATGGCGCATCGCAACACGGGCCACAGAGCCGTCTGAGGGGCTCTCGCCTGCTCAGCTGACAGGCTCGTCCTCTGCCTGTTAAAAAATGTGAAATGCTTTGCCCGACAAGGGCTGTCCTCCGTGCTTTTCCTTACACAACACTGAGTGAGCGCTAGGGGGCATTGCCGAGCCGTACATGTTATACCGCTGCGGTCAGACGCGGTTTGAAGTTCATCAGTGTGTGGTTCTGAGTGGTTTTTTTTTTTTGTTCCATCCCAGGTGTCAAATGGTCTTGAGAAAACCATCACAAGGTGACCAAATTTCACTCCTCAGCCCTCCTGTCGTACGTCTCATTGATCCTGACTACCCAAGAGCCCCGGGATTCAGGAAAGCTACCAACCGAACCCCCCCCCCGACTGGAGAATAAACAGAACAAGCACCTGCGCAGGTGTTACAGTGTCACAGGGGGACCAATCGATACCAGAGGTCCGATAGATCAGCGAGCAGAAAGCGCGCCTTGGGGCACTGTGATGACCTCGAACACTCCAGTTCGGTTAAGTGGCCTGGCGCAGCGCAAGCCCATGAGTGCTACTACTGTTTCAGATTATGGTCTGTGTACATCAAAACTTGTTTTGTTTGTTTGTTGTTTGTTTTTATTTATTTGGTCACTTTGATGCGGCCCCTTCGGAGTTTTCCGACGAGACGACAATTCTTTAACGTGCTGCTGCTTTGCAGCTGAAAGCATTTAGAAACCGGAGTGACAAGGATGCACTGGTCGTGTTCCTGCGCGGCGGGATCGAGCTGATCCCGTTTCAGAACAGCTCACCTGCTCAGATGACGCGCGTTGCCTTAAACCACACTACAGTCATATCAACTGTGTTTCTGTATCTACTTGTTTTATGTCCCGGTGCCCCTGTAAAATATGAGCTCCCTCTAGCTCAACACCGAGCAGTTTCCAAAACCTAATTTTACTGGACAGGGTGTGAAGCGAATACGGTAACATATTAACGTGCTCTGTTCGTGTCTTGTAAAAAGACATCAAATTCCCATCCAGTACAGAAAAAAAGATGCCATTTTTAACAGCACGGCCTTTTAGCCTCTGCGCTCTTAATTCGTCTCCATCGTTGCTGAAAATTTCAATGACACGGAGTTATTGAAAATACGTGCAGAGCTACACATGAAGTCTGTGTGCTTTGCAAGTTTGTCGACTCTTAAAATGATGGCAAATATATGCAAGGAGTAACTATATATATAGATACAGACCATCTATGCAAGGGGTCACTTCGAGAATTGCAGAGTTGTATCTCATGCAACGCTGCTGTATCTTCTACGGTACATCAAACGCATCGCATTGAAAGCACTGTTCCTTCTAATCTGAGGACAGCGTCACGATTCCCCGTTTGCGAGTCTGCTCATCTTCCCGTACGACGACGGAAGAAAGATGAACTACCATCAGTGAAAACTCAGGCCAACCCTAACCTACACAAAGAGCAGTGACGGCTCACCAGAAATTAGGGTATGATCTAACCAGGAGGTTGATCCTCTGAAGAAAACGAAGCTTTAATGAATGCTGAGTTCTCTTGTAATTATATGACCAATAAAACCCTAGAATTTCACTAATGCGATGCAAAAGACTGTCGGCAAGAGATCCCAGCCTTTCAGCGCCAGTTTGATACACAGCAACCAAACCGGCCACTTAACTATTTCGACACTTGCTCACCAGTTATCCAAACGTGCCCTGTCTAGGATTAGTTAGGGCAGGAAAGTTTGAACAGAGGATCGACCATCAAATTAAGCTTCCCGAACCCCCAACACAGAACCCCACTACTGATTAACGTCCAGTCTCCAAGATCACGGTTAACACTCATCAGAAAACATTTTGTCCAGTGAAGACCGAGAACTTCGTCTCGATACTAATTAAAATGTGTACTTAATACATTGAAACATGTAAAGATATATCTAAACTTGTATTGTCGCCTCTGGGGATAGACGTGGCCATCTCGATCACTTCTAAAACAACGTGGTTCTGGACAGGCGCGTTTCACTGTGATTCTGAGCTAGTTAAGTCAAAAGGTCTCAAACGGTATCACGACTTGTACCAATCAAACGGAAACGTGTAATGAATAGCAAAAATAAGTGAAACGCGGAGTCAAAAAGGGAAAATCACGATTGAAAGCGCCGTTCGTTTTAATGTGAGGATGGCGTCGTCATTTACCATTTGCGAGACTATTCAGCTTGTAGCGGGGGCATTTCTGATCGGGTTCCTTATCCGCTCCCCATAGACCAGCACACTTTCTTGTGAGTAGGAAAGACGGGACAGAAATATAGAGTAAACAGGTTTGAGCGGGTCACGCACTTTAACTTTCTAGCCGAGCTTTCACCAGCTGCCCTGGGTACTGTGTGGGTTTACCGGGATCAGAGACGGATAGAGCCAACCCAACAGAGACAGACTGGGGGGGATTTTGATGAGACATTTGGCAGCACTATACGCGTTTATTGTGAGCTTGAACTTATAATTATAATCGCTAAAACAGACGAGATACACAGGGCCTTATTAAGTAATTGTTTTCACGTCGTCTTATGCGTGGCAGTTTCTAAAAACAGTATTTTACATCGTTCAATAGAGGAATGTCGTATGTGATACATGCAGCAAAATTGTACTGAAAGGTTAGATTTCGTGAAATAACAGGAATGTTTGCAGAGAATTATTAGATTTTCAAAAGATGGTACCATAAGCTGATTTTGAACTGCAATCGTTATTAGTCTTATTTCAGAAGTAGTTATAGGCTGACAGGTTGGTGTATATTGTAGGTTACAGCACAGACACAGAGGGAGATGAGAGATTGGTAGAAATAGCTACTACAGTTGGTAATTGTTGCATTGCTGTCTTCTGTTAAGCAGGTGATTAAATATGTTACATGAAATAATTTGAGTGTGTTGTAAATTAAAAACCAGACACACAAATACAAGCCCTGCTTTCTCCTGGTCATGAAGACCATATCATGTATTTTTCCCGAAGAACATGGTTCTCTAAGTGTCCGCCTCTGGAAGAGTCGATCTCCATCATAAAGCACAGAGCAGAGATCGTAAACACTCTGGGGTTTTTCATTTTCAGAGTCTCCATGAACTGAAGATCTGTAGGTATTTTACGGCATTAACCGAGTGAAAATTCAAAGTGTCACGGAGGAAGAAAAACCTAGCGAACTACCTCAGAATGCGTGGGTGGAAACACACCGAGGATGTGGGGCTATGACTGCAAATACTGCAAAGTACTTTCTGTTGCTTGACTGTTGCCGTGTCCTTCATGCCTCGGCAATTATTTTAATCTTCCCTTTTGGTCCTTCTGTTTGGCTGCCCTGTTCCACTGTGCAGCCGGCACACCTGGATGTCTCGTTGGGCCGAAGGCCGCATAAAGCCGTCTGTGTTGGGGTTTCTGGACAGACTCCAGCTCCTCCGACTTGCGGTTTTACGGTGGGGGTGTGTCCGGACTTACTGCCTCCGTGCAGAATTCAGCAGGAACAGGCAGTTGCGCAGGAGGAAAACCGTGGCAGGACCATCATAAAACTTTATGAATATTGTGCTGAAAATGCGGAATCGCTCTTTGCGGACTAGTGGAGTTCGCACTTTTGAACCCGGGAGCCTCTGGGCGCAGTAAGGCGGTGTAACTCGAGAGGATAAAAGCCGCTGCCAGCTCTGCGCTCATCCATCGCCATGAACGCTTGGACGACGATTTGCTGGGGTCTCTTCACCCTCCAGGCCGGTGAGATTTCGCAGCAGTTCTCTGTGGCCGAGCAACAGACAAGAACCCAGGCGTTCAGGAGGATAAATTGCAAAATGAGTCTTTTAGGGAGTTTTAGAATATCCTGTGGGCGGGGATCGGGGGGTGTAGTGGTGTTTGTTTAAACACAGTTGTTAAATAAACGCTGGATGTAAATTCGTCGCATTAGACTGCCGTGGTCTGTGATGATAAGTGCTTTATTTCTGGGGGATCTGAAAGTCGGTGTCTCACGGCGGGTACTGGCGCACATTGGAGAGATGTGTCGTTGTTTGTTGTCAGCGCCCAACGGCTGATTTCAAAGTAAAATAACATAATTTACACAAAACAAACACCAATTCTTGTTTTTAGGCAAGGTTTGAAAAATCTTTTTTGTCTGTTGACCTTGTTCCATTGGTATTTACACAGCTGGGCGGTGTAAAAACACATCTGCTGTTCAGAATGAAAACCCTTTTCTATGGAATCATTTCTGATGTGAATATAAAAGTGCAAAGAATGTTGTTGTTGTGTCCCCCCCCCCCCCCGTGCTCAGTTGTAGGCCTGAGTACCGTGCGGTGGTGCACAGTGTCGGACCCGGAGCGCAGGAAGTGCGAGGACCTGTCCAAGGCCTTCAGGGAAGGCGGGGTCCGGCCGGAGGTGCGATGCGTTCCCGGCGCCTCGGCCCTGGACTGCGCCGCCAAAGTGTCGGTACGTGGAGCCAGACCCCCCGTTTGAGTTTACTGCTTCCATCGCACGCGTCCCGAAACACCTGGTATCCTGAATCCGGATTCGCTCTTTTGTTTTTTGTTTTTTAGATGAAATAATCAGTTTAAAGGTACTTTGAGAAGCTACCGAACCCGGGAATTTGCACAGAACTGTGTGCAAAGACCAGTACGATTATGTCTTTGCCTTCTGTCAGAAGGTTCTGATTCAGACTGTTTATATTTAACTTTCTATTAACTACTGTCTTTCCTCCATAGCAGTTTAAATAAGTGACGATTAACATAGATATATAGATATGCATAGTTCCTGGATGTACTATGTGTGCTGTATGTGTGGCCTCATGCATCTCAAGATATTAAAAACACCCAATAAAACCTGTTCTTTTATTAAGAGTTTTCCGAAATCGGACATGATGAAGGGTGTCTTCAATGAGAGTAGGGGTGGTGTTATCCCATGTGTCCAAATACAGTCTGGCCTCCATATGGTTCACCCCTGTCTGTGCGGCGCAGTGAGTTTTCTCATCTCCTCCTCCTGCCAGCTGGGCAGCCCTGTGCCTCTCTGCTGGGCGGGTGAAGTGGGTCCAGTCCTGAACAGCACGTGATGTGTTTCAGGATCCTTTAGGATAAAAAATGCTACATGGACGAAAATATAGATGAGGAGGAGGAGGATTATTATTAATATTATTGTTGTTGTTGTTGTTGTTAGTGGGTAGTACTTTACACTGTGGCCTTCCTTTCCTCAGGGCAATCAAGCAGATGCCGTGACCCTGAGTGGCAAAGATGTCTATGAAGCCGGGAAGCAGTACAAGTTCAAAACCGCCGTGGCAGAGACATACGGAGAAGGTAACTTGTGAAGCCCTCCGACGTGGCGTCGGCTCGCCCCGTTCGCCGCCTCCCCCGCCAAACTGCACGCGCGTGGATGCAAGGCAGGAACCTGTTGCCCTGGCGACCGCGGCGCCTGGTCCCCCGGTTCTGTCCCAGCGGGGCGCGGGGCGGGGGCCTGGAGGGGCTGCCGTGCGGCCAGAGGCTGAGTAACGACCTGTGCTCTCCTGCAGAGGAGGGGACCACCTACTACGCCGTGGCAGTGGTGTGGCGAAACAGCACCGGCATCAACATCGACAGCCTGGCGGGGAGGAGGTCCTGCCACACGGGCCTGGGCCGCACGGCGGGCTGGAACATGCCCCTGGGCCTGCTGATCCACAGCGGCCGCATGTCCGTCATGGGCTGCGACATCAAGAGAGGTAGAGCGGGTGTTACGTTGCCTAGTTCTGGACCCTGTGCACCAGGCCCGGTCCTCCTCTGTCAGCGGACGGGTGTAACGAGAGCCGGTCCAGGCTCCCGTGAAGCGTAGTTCAGGACCCTGTACAGACGGTATGATCCGGAAGTGAGTGGAGAAGGACGACGGGGAGGAGACGACGAGGGTCAGGAGGGGGTGACAGACAGGGGGGCGTGACGACGGTGAGCTGGTGCTCGGGGGGCGTGGCCAGGGCGAACAAGTCCAAGGAGGCCAGGGGGGAAATCCGGGGTGAAGTCCAAAAGTCCAAAACCGGGTGTCCAACCGAGATGGGACAAAACAGAGTTGAAAACTGGAATGGGACCCGGTACAGGGACAGGGAAATAAAACCGGGATGACAAGGCCAGGCGCTCCGAGCCCAGGACTCAGCTTGTCAGGACACTGATAGGAGGCCTGTGCCCTCAAGCCGCGGGCGTAGGGCAACTTGGTGGTAGGCGGGCCTCCGGGCGTCTGTCTTCCACTGCAGAGCCAGGAGTAGCGAGAGCCAGGAGGGGCAGGACTGGGGGCAGGTGCACGTAGTTAGCAAAATAAGAAAGAGCCGGAGCGCCCTTAAGAGGAGGGATTACGATCGTGACAGCAGGCGCCTCCGAGCTACTGCAGACCCCCTGTTCCTCAGGGGAGCCCCACCTGCCTTCGGTCCCCCTGCGTGTGTGATAGCGAGCCCATGAGCGCTGATCTGGGGTCTGGGGTATAACTAGCTTCAGGCAAACTCTGCAGAATGTTATTATTGCAATTGAGCATTAACAGAAAGGGGTTTCAGTACGTGCCAGTGCACAAGGTCTTTGTTCTGCCCAGCAGTACACTACGCTGCCTGGCTCAGTGCAGGAGCGGGTCGGCAGTACTGGAGGTCTGTTCGTTGTGCAGCATGTCAGCAAACCACCGCCTCTGATCATAGAGCTGTCTTACCCTTCTCATGATTCTCACTTTATACTTAGCCCCCAAACCACATTGTGGCAGAAATGTCAGTTTGAAGGGGAAAGAAGAAGCAGAGGTTTGTCTGCTGTATCACTTGTACTCATTCCTTCTGTGACCCTCTTCAGGAGTCAGCGAGTTCTTCTCAGCTAGCTGCGTCCCTGGTGCCAACGGCTATGGAGACCCTCCAAGACTGTGCCAGCTGTGCGTTGGAGACATCTCTGGCAATTTCAAATGTGAGAGTAATGAAAAAGAGAGATACTACAGTTACGCTGGCGCATTCAGGTGAGGAGACCCAGATGTGCTTCTCTCTCTTTGAAAGTTATTTTTGCTTTGCGATTGAAAGTGACCTGCAGTGCCTGTTAAGCCCACGACGGTATGCGCTGAGACTCCTGAAAACCGAAACCTTGACTCTTCCCGGGAGTGTCCCGCAGTAATCGGAAGCAGAGCGAGCTTGCTCCTCGGTCTGTCTCGTGCTCTCTCACCCGGGTCTGTCCTCCTCTGTGAGCGCAGGTGTCTGGCAGAGGGTACTGGGGAGGTTGCCTTTGTGAAGCACAGCACGGTCCAGGAGAACACAGACGGTAAGCCTGCTGCAGCTCCCTGCTTCAGTCTGTCCTCACCTCCCCAGCCAGGGGCTGACGAGCGGCGTCTCTCACCGGCTCTGTTCCAGGCAGGAATCCTGATCCCTGGGCTCAGGCCCTGAAGTCAGCCAGCTTCCAGCTTCTGTGCCGTGACGGGTCGCTGGCAGAGGTCAGGGACTACCGGCGGTGCCACCTGGTCAGAGTCCCGGCCAAGGCCGTCATCACCCGAGCAGACACGAGCAGCGCCGAGCTGCACCGCATGCTGGAGGAGGGGCGGGTGAGTCAGGGCTGGCTAGCTCACGAGAGACGAGAGCAGTGTCTTGTTCAGTGGTCATTGGTCAGTGGTCAGCTGTGGCGGACAGGGAGGAAAAGGCGAGGTACATCGCTGGCACAGGTGCACATGCTCCATGTTTTTGAGGTACCTGCTGCCGATGTTTTGCAGAAGTGATTGATGAAACTTATTTCTTGCAGAAGCGCTGACAAGGAAGACGGAATTTCCTAGGTGGTTTAAAAACAAGACAAAAGAACGATGGGACTTAAAAAATGAAATAGATGTTATATTCACGCTTGTGTGTAAATCCAGATCAGAGTGCAGAGCTTATGCAAACGTGAGTTTTGTGAGGAGAGGATAACAATTCTCATGTGACCTTTGGAGGCGAGAAAAAGCTGGCTGTTTCTGAATGAACATTTCCAGGTTTCATGAAAGCATTCCACTCAATAGAAAATGAAATGAATGAAACTGACTCTCCTCTTGTTTCCACAGAACAAATTCCAGATGTTTCAGTCAAGCTCCTATGGAGGCACAAATCTAATGTTTAGTGATGCCACGAAGCAGTTCCTACTGGCGGAGAATGAAAACTACCAAGACTGGCTGGGACAGGGGTACATTAATGCTCTGAAGGGGATGGACTGCACAAAGGACAGTAAGGAACTACTGCATACACTGCAGCCATTTATTATAAATTCCATCCTGTTAAACTAATTATAGAAACTGGGCAGAGTTAAGCTGTTTGTGCACAATCGTGTGCAGATAGTGAAAATGGTTTGAGGAGCATCTTCTCTTCTTGAGCGTAGAACACTTTGAGCTAAATAAAAGGGTAGAATTCAAGTTACAAACAGATTGTAACAGAGAGACAATATTACTCCTGCCAGCCTTGAATGATCATTAGGAGGATCTGCAGGTGCACTGCAATCTTCTTGAAATCCATATCTACCTGTGCCTCAGTGCCAGAGTGAGCAGCACGTGAAATGCATGGTCCAGGTCTTTGGTGAAGGGTCAGACTGAGACACAGCGCCACAGGTGTCATGATTCTATGCCTGTTTTGTCCTCAGGTGTCCCCAAGAACCTGCGCTGGTGTGTCCTGTCTCATCCAGAGATGACTAAATGTGCACAAATGGCTGTCAGCTTTCAGAAAAGAGGCCTGACACCTACGATACAGTGCGTCTCTGGGGACTCTTATGAAGACTGCATTGTGAAGATTAAAGTAAGGACAGGCGCTGCATAGTTCACTCACACAGCTTCGTACATACAGACGCCCCAGAGCCTTCTGCTGGGTGGCTGGTATGGCTTGGTTTGGCGGTCTGCGAGATGAAAGCGTGCTGGTTGTTGTTTGGTAGTGGAGAGAAGAATGGTACCGTTTTCCACGTCAGGTGCTGACCCCCTCAGTGCTGGAACCTGGGAGTCTTGCATGCTGACACGCTAATCTTCTCTTTCAGAACAATGATGCTGACGCAATCACCCTGGACGGCGGCTTTATTTACAAGGCCGGCAAAGACCATGGGCTGGTGCCGGCTGTGGGAGAGAGCTACACCGGTGAGATCTGTGTGGAAACCCCGCTGTCCTCAGAGCCCTTTTCACTGCAGCACTAGGCTTCTGTCTCCCAGTGGCTGAACAGGCCCTTGCAGTTCTGATTGAAAAGCCCTGCTTAAGTTAAACTGATTTTTTATTCCATATTTTCGGTAAAAAAAAAATATTTTGGGGATGCACTTTGTCATGGAGGCGTAGGGTAGGATGGGCAGGCTGTCTGTTGAACTTCAGATTTCTAATTTGATCATGCTTGTTCATGGCTGCAGACCCCCGTCCCTCCCTCTTCTCCTGAGTGTACAGGAATTTTCCAGTATTACAGTACGAGTGAAGATCCAAACAAGGTAAAGTTAGATCCTGACTCACGCTGGCCACATGCCCTCAGGTCGGGTTAATTTGGTTTCAAAAATAAAAGTTGTTATGGGGACGGAAATTCGTGGTTCTCCATTCAAGTTCACTTCAACAGGTCGCCCACGGCCGCCATTAACTGTACAGTCTACCAGCCCTTTGCTCCTGAGATCATTTGTTTTGGTTGATCAAAAAAGAAATAATTATCCGCATCAGTACCTCTTTTTAGTTTGTTTTTGTAATGTTTATGAATATTGTGGAAACCATGTCATGGAAAAATAATCTGTGGCTCATCCAGATTACAATGATCCTGGAGCAGCAGAAATGCTTTTGAGTCATCTTTTTTTCTGCTTCAAAATGCCTCTTCTGCTAATCACACAGCCACTGCGTTTGTGTCTTTAAAGTTTTATTTCCCTTGTACCTGTTATACCACATGAATGAAGAAACACTAAGACGAGTCAAAATTAAATGGAACAATTATTTCAACAGAAAGAAAGGAAACTGGAATTAAGTATTCCTTTATTTGGGAAAAGTGGGAAACTTTTTCAGAAACACCACTCCAAGACAAGAGCCAGAAAGTCCTATTATTCTGTAATTGCTTTTTCACTTCAGGTCCCGGGTTCAAGCCTATAGGCCTGTCAGGCCGGGATAACGCAGTTTTCCCTGCTCGAGGCTGAGAAGAGTCAGCTCTTTTAGCCTGTCAGTGTGAACTGAATTCTGCATCAAGTCTGTGCTGCATGGTCTGTCCACTTCGCTCTTTCCCCCAGACGAAGAGCAGTCGAGCTGCCTGCAGGTCCCAGTGCACAGGCAGGAGTGAAGCACAGAGCTGGTAAAGCACAGACCACTAGACTTAAGAACACCTTCTGCCCTCGGACAGAGTACATCATTACCATTTAAGTGCACGATGCCTCAGACTCACCACAGCTCTGGGCTCTGCAGGGGTTGGTTGGGCCCTTGTTTTGTGCTGCCCCTTGCATGACGTCGGCTGTGACTGTCATTATTTACTATTGGCTGTTTTGTAAAGTACTGCGCACGTTGTGTGGTGTTGTCTGTTGCACAGTGCTGTGCACATCCCGAGAGAACAGCGCGAGTAAGTATCCCAGTGAAATCGCACGTATGGCCGGTACACTCCTCTCTCTCTCTCTCTCCGCCGTGTGGTTGCAGACGATACCCAGGGCAGCTCCTACTACGCAGTGGCAGTGGTCAAGAGGTCCAGCCTGGACGCCTTTAACTTCAACGAGCTGAAGGGCAGGAGGAGCTGCCACACGGGATACGGGAGGACCGCAGGCTGGAACGTCCCAGTCGGAGTCCTCATGGAGAAAGGGATGATCCGGCCGCAGGGCTGCCAGTTCGCCCAAGGTAACAGGCCTGTCTGCGCCCGCACACGGAAGAACCTGGGGTTCCTCTGAACGAAAAAAAAGAAAACAAGCTCTGTGCTTAAAAGAGTCACGTCACGCGAGGGCAGGGACGGGGCAGGGAGCTGACCGATGGGAAGCCTGAGGCAGTAAACCCCCTGGCTGTAGAGCATGAACACAGCAGGCACCCCTGGGCGTCTTTGAGTCTCTTTTGGAAACCCACGAACTCCTCTGGGATTTGCTGCCTGACCCCCCCCCAGCACAGACAGTAATCCACGCGTGTGCCCTCTCCCTCTCAGCTGCGGGCGAGTTCTTCCGTTCCAGCTGTGTTCCCGGAGCCAATCAGCCCGGCTACCCTCCCAGCCTGTGCCAGCTGTGCGTCGGGGACGTCTCCGGGCAAAATAAATGTGATCGCAGCGACCTGGAGCGTTACTATGGATACAGCGGGGCCTTCAGGTAGGCACCGAATGCATCAGCTGAATTGAGTGAATGAATTCACCTTTATTGTCCCTAGGGGAATTTGTCTTTCCCATCAAGAGCTCATAAGCATATAACATACATGACAATAATACAGTATAACCAACAATGAAACACCATAGTACAATAAAACACTCAGCAAGAAAGAAGAGCCAGCACAGTCCTGGGATGAACACTCTGATTCACACAGCTGTACTTCATGTGTACTTTGTGTTCATTTTCATGAATTAAATAAGATCAACACCTTTTGATCACCACTGGAAACACCAGTGCCAATAATTGACAATTATTACTCAGCACGTACCAGAAATCTGGACCCATGGGGAAAATTAATGTACTCTTCATTCATTTATTGTATAATTGATTGCTGTTAAAACATACATATTAATTCCTGTACAAATGTTTTTCTTGAACTTTTGTTAAGATGGAAACTCTTTCCCAATGATCTCTTTCTCTGCTGCAGTGCTGTTTGATTTTGGGCTGTTGACCACTCATCTCAGGTGTCTCACAGGGAGATGTTCAGTGGGGCTAGGTCCTCTGGATTGAGACTTCTGATTCAGCCTCTGTATTTGTCATTTGAGGAATGAACTGCCGTGGTGCAAGGTCTCATCCTGTCTTGCAAGGAAGGATGAGCTTTAGAAACACGTCACAGGAAACCTAAAATGGGTCAGGAGGGTGTGGAAGTGTCTGTGCTGAACCCGAGCGTGGGATTGTTCTGGGACAAGCGTGTGAGATCGGTGGTGTGCTTTGCTGCTGCCGATGCTGTCTTCGTGCCAGCGAGTGTGAGAGTTCATTCTCAGCAGACAGGTTTCATGAATGCTTTGCCCCCACCAGGGCCCCTGCAGTCATGCCGCCGCCGTTATAGACGTCCCAAAGTGCCTCCTTGGTTCTGTTGCAGGTGTTTATCAGAAAACGCTGGAGAGGTGGCCTTCGTGAAGCACACCACGGTCTTCGACAACACTGACGGTATGTCCCAGCGAATCAGACCACGCATGGATGTGTCTCAAACAACGCCATCAGTCATTAGGAATGACTAAATAATCCTTTCCCAGCATTCCCGTGGGGTCCCGCGTGTCCCAGCCCAAACCATGAGCGCTGACACATGTGCCCGCGGTTCGCAGCTGCTGCGAACGCCTCTAGAAAGACACCTGCGTGCAACACTGCTGCACATTGGTACCACAGTGCACAGCGGTCCAGGCAGTGCAGCTCTGTGAAAGTAGGACAACTAGTGCAGTAAATGAAACACAGGCTTTCCAGATCGAGAGCCGTCCACCAGAGTCCCTGGTCTCCATCAAGTCGGCCAAACGAGCCTCTTGTGCCCCTCCTGTCCGGCAGGTCATAACACCGATCTCTGGGCCGTCAACCTGCAGTCGAGGGACTTCCAGCTGCTGTGTCCCAACGGGGCTCGCGCGGAGGTCTCGCAGTACGCGCGCTGTAACCTGGCTCGCGTGCCTGCCCACGCCGTCATGGTGCGCCCCGACACGGACGCCAACGCGGTGTACGGACTCCTCGACAGAGCCCAGGTGAGACGCTGCTGCCCGGAGCCCCCCTCCCTCCGCCGATCCCGAGCTCCCGGCCCTGTGAACCAGCTGAGCTTCGTCGCGCCCAGGGCTGGGCGAGCCGTGGTTTTAGTCATCGTGCAGGAAGGGCCACGTCTCCAGTTCTGCACGTCTGAGTCTGTCTGGAGTGAATCCGCCTCCTGCTGACGGGACTGACCGGCAAGGTTCTGTGCAGATCGTGTTCCGTTAACGATCAGCCTTTCACCTGCAGGTCATCTTTGGGGATGACAACAATCCGAACGGATTCAAGATGTTCGATTCCTCTGCCTTTGGAGGTACGGATCTGATTTTCAAGGATTCCACAGTCCGTCTGATAGGAGTCGGAGAGAAAAGGACCTATACGGACTGGCTGGGCCAGAGCTACATGGATGCCATGAATGTGATGGAGTGCAGCTCTGCAGGTATGAACGATCCGATGCGGTATTGTGTTGCTGTGCTGCCAGTGCTTGCCTTGGCCTGCATCTGTACGAAGGCCGAAGTTCTTTCATGTGCTCGATTGATTGAGCAAGAACAGGAGAGGAAGATGAGTTGCGTGGTTTCCAGTCGCCCTGTAATTTTTATGTCTCAGCCTGGAATATAATTTCCTTTTTTTAATGCATGGAATTAGAATCATTTTTACAACCATGTTCAAAGCTCTGCAGTCGATGAGAGAAGCTTTACTGGAAGGGTAGTAAATTGAGGCTTTTCTCTGGCCGAAGCCCGGCAAATGACCAGGTTGGAACATGGAGCTGTTCGTGGGCTCTAACCCCTCTCTGTTTGTTTGCCAGGAGCGCTCTCCTCAGTGTCCATGGTGCTTGTAGTGGGACTCGGCTTCCTCTTGATCATCTTCAACATATAAACCTACTTTCCTGGGAAGACAGCGACAAAGAAACAACGTCTCACTGATTCTTGGACATTTTTTTAGAATCGGTATTCAGTGATTCAGATTGAAAAATAGAACCCTAAAATCCCTGCAAATTTACTATGTGCCAAATGTTTTTTTTCTCTCAATTTGTAGCTCGGCTGGACACTCCACCCCCAGTCTGAATCGTCTCTTGAACGTTTAAATCCAGGGGTTCTCATGCCTCAGGTGTGTTGATCACCCTGAGGGAAGGAGGTGGCAGGTATTGGGAAAGAGGGTCTGTCCACAATCATTAATCCCCCTCCTACCTCTCCAGTCCTTCCACAGTGCCACAGGAAGCTCCAGGCAGGCAGGTCCCATGCTGGTGCATGTTACCTGGCTGTGTTCCTTAGTATCTGAAGGCAGTTGCCATATCAGTGCATATGCTTTGCCTGTTACATCTGGAGCCTCTTTGTCAAGCTCCTGCAGACTTATATCATATCTTACAGATGTGGAGTCATATTTAAAAACTTTGTCCTTTGTTGTCTAAAGGCAGTTGCCATATCAGTGCATATGCATTGCCTGTTACATAACCTTATCTTCTTGGGGTGCTCTCTGTGTCTTGGAATGTGCTGGGACCTGCACTTTTCTGTCTCGGCTTGATAAGCTAACGCCAAGCCAGCAACAAAGCAACAGGGCCATGCTGCTTAAATTCACACTCGTTTCTTTCTGCAGACACAGGCAGTAGGGCGACAGCCTGCGCTGTTTTCTGCATTCACCTGCCGTGTCAGTGTGTTCCCCTCAAACCTCAGAAAGAATGCTGTTAAACACACGCTTAATGGCAACAGTGATTTGCACAGTGCAGAACTAAGATTAAACTAATTTAGACCTGGGTGGCTGGAATGTGGAGTGTACATTCCTATGAGCAGAGCAGCTGAGGAAGACTTTGCTTATTGTTTTGGGAGATCACAGACGTGAGGCGGAAAATGTCTCTCTTAGCTGAATCTAAGGTTAATGGAAAAATATATCAAATGTGATTTACTTAGTTGCCTATTTCTACAAAGCAGAATCACAGCTGCCCTGTGAACTAATACCTGAAGGTCAGATTGATAGGAATTCTGTATCTCTACCTTCACAGCTATGAGAGAACATATCAGCTGTGACCTGACCTGTGTAGCATGACACAGCATCCATTACTCCATACCTACTGCTTGATTGAGACCGCTGGTAACTTTGGGAAGAATACGCCAGTTTAAAAAGTAGTACTTTGCATGTTTCTCTGTCAGGAAATCATTTCAGCTGGCATCACCTTAAAAACCCATGTGTTTTAATTTCTGAAAAGATCAAGGACATTGAAAGTCCGAGTTCTCATTTGCCTCTGTCTGCTGCACAATGCCTTCATATTTATTCTGGGCTTTTACTGACCAAGTCTGTACTATAATCAGGTGTAGTATTCCCTCTAGGCTGCATTCTTGTCCTTACAGTATGGCATTTCTTTCCAAAATGTTTTCTACTGAGTTTCTGTGTGTATTATTGAACAAAGATTTATTTTTATAAGGTGTTCAGATACCATATCAGTGTATATGTACTGACTCCCTGTTCTTTGAATATTATTGCTTGCTTCAAAGGTCATATTGATTTCTTCAATGAAATATTGTATTGTAACTAATATTTAGTTGCCAGGCCAGTGCGTCTGCATAAGTATGGGTACATAAAGCTTTGATTAAAAACCACACTATGATTCATAAATAAACTGAGACATCATTCACCCGAGTGCAGTCGTGAAATCTTTTCCAGGCGGATGTTACTTTGAACCCAATAACGTGAAAGCTTACCTCAGATAAAACAGAACAGATAAGATAAAACAGGATACAAAGGTGTTTGCACTTCCTAGACAATAATAATGTGAGCCACTGTAGCCCTGGAAGCCTGAAGATCACTAAATGATGATTAGGTGAAATTTAACAACATACTGCAGTCACGAGTGTACAGGAGCTGACAGCGCTTTTCCCTCGTGTTCTCAAGGGTTGTGATGGCAAAAACAAATAGAAGCTGCACCAGAAAAATATAATAAGTGACGAAGCCAACAGAGATTTAGCACAGAGGTTCTACACATGAATAAAGCCAACATTTTATAAAGAAGAGAGAAGAGTATACATGCATTTACAATAGTAAAAGTTTTGGTTAGGACTGAAGCAACTAATCTACCGAAAGTAATAGTAATAAACTTTATTTTATATAGCACCTTCAAAGGTGGCTTCTCAAAGCGCTTTACAGAACTTCGGTACTGTTTCGGCCTCGGTATTGCCTGTCTGTCTAGGGAGAAGTGGCAGTCTTCCAGCAAACACTACGATGTCGGGGTCCGAAAACAGGACTCGGGTAGTTTTTTCCAGACTCCCGGCCATCTTGTGGCGAAGTAGGAGGACTACAATGGGTTTGGATAAAACGGAGCAAGAAAATTTAGGAACACCGCGTTATTTATTCCTCTTTTCAAGTCCCAGACACTGAGTTTGGTGGGCTCTGTGGGTATATTTTTAATTTAAAAAAACTGAAGGTGGTTTATGTACTTTGACTCGACAAATAACCAACCCCCCAAAAAAAAACTTGTACACTATCCTCTGCTGACAGTAGCGACCAGTCTATGAAAGTCGTACACAGTTGACTGACAGAGCTGCAGTCCATGAAAACAAGGCAAATACTTCATGAAAACATTCTTTTCAATTTAATCTTCATTAATCTACATTACACACCGAAACACGATACAGTGTTTATCAATTAAAGTTAAAATGAATAATATTCATATCTTACATAACGTGATTGCTTCTTTTTACGTTCTGTGGCATTGTGTTTACAGTTTATGACAAGGCGCGAGTTATTTATTTTTTTAATCTTGGCGTTGATTTTTAACGTTCACAGTGTTTGCCGACTCGCAACAACGTCTCGGATATTTTTCATCCGAGCCATCAAAATGGGAGTTTGGACCCGTGAGCTGAACAGAAAGTCGTCGTCTTCATTACTTTCCCCGCAGTGTCGCCTCCATAATTCGAAACCTCTTAATTACATAAAACCAGTGTGGGAAAACTACACATCTCCCGGTAGTAAAACGACACGGATTGCAGCAGCTACTGAGATAATTACAGGTCAATTCAGAAGTCCACGGTTCCGCAAGCCGTCAGTGTTTGTCCTTGTTTTTGAGCTGTCGGGAAGCGTCCCTCACGCCTTCCTTGACCTCTCTGACGAACACCTGCCCCAGTCTCCCGACTCTCCTTCCCAGATCGCCCACGTCCCTCGGCATCCTCCCGGCCGTCTCCTCTCGAACCTGGCGGACAGTGTCCGACTTGAGCAGCCTGGACGCCGCGTCCCTGCCGCTGATCTGCGCCTTGGTGATGGCGTAGGCCGTGATCTGCGCCGCCCGGCGGATAGGGCGAGACTCGGAGAGCTTCTCGATCACTTGCGCGTTGTTCAAGAGGGTGAACAGCAGGCGCCTCAAGACCATCTTCAAGCCAGGGATCCGGGGACCTGCAGAGGACGAGAGCCAACGAAAAAGACGGTTAATAAATTTGTTGCTCGGCGTTATACTCCCAAATAAATTGAAAAGCGCTTAACTTGTTTCAACGCTCCTACCAGAAAGCTCTGCCGGCTGACCCGCTCTGATTTCCGGTCTTGCACCGCAACCGTTCCGCTGTTGAAGCTTCTAATAAGGCATCGGATTCTACTGAGTAACGCTTTATGTGATTAACCAAAACAACTGAAAATAAAATAAACTTGAAGAAGGGACGTCCTTTTTTATTATTCAATGATTGCATTTATTAGTGCGATCGAAATCTAAACACTTAAAAGCAGCATTTAAAGAGCTGCTGGTAACCCTCGTGAAAGCCTACAGTAACTCAGTGCTCTCACAATCTTACATTTTTCTTTTCTCTTATTGTTGTTATATTAATTTAAAAATTAATAAACTAAAATTTACTGTTTATTAATTTAAAAATTAATAAACAGTAAAACAATATAAGAAAATTGAGAGCTGTGTGGTCACCGATACGGGCCGCCCTTGTTTCCGCACGGTCGCTCTTACTGTACGGACCGGAAGCTTTATTTGATTGGCTCTCCCGCACCGGAAGGCGGCGTTCTGAGAGTCTTGCTTGCTGTTTGTGTGGGTGCCCTGTTGGTTTGCTTCTGTGTGGATTTTGTTACAGTTATTTTACGATGTCTATTCAATTAAACGCACTCCTCAGCGACTCTTACGTCGATATAAGCCAGTACAGAGACCAACATTTCAAGGTAAGGTGAAAAAACCTTAGTATTACTCTTAACGTTGTGTGTTCTTGTTAGGAAAACAGGATTTAACACGCCGAAGCAGGAACGCAGATACACGGTGCAAGAAGTAAACAGATTCTGGTAATTAGGTGTATTAAAAGTTAGTTTTATTTGCACCTCAGTCGTGTTCAGAGTTGTGTTTCGGACGCTACGCGGCCGTGGTATCGAGCAGAGATGAAAGTACCGTTCGTTAGGTCACGGGGAGGTACATTTAAGAACGGTTGGAGTAGCGAGATGGAGGGAACGACAAACGGCGTGAAGTGGAACTTTGTCTCCAGGGTAATCGCCACGAACAGGAGCGGCTCCTGCGGGCGAGCAACACCCTCTACGTGGGAAACCTGTCCTTTTACACGACGGAGGAGCAGGTGTACGAGCTGTTCTCGAAGAGCGGCGACGTGAAGAGAATCATCATGGGTCTGGACAAAGTGAAGAAGACCGCTTGTGGCTTCTGCTTCGTGGAGTATCCTTTGCACAGAAAAGTAGCGATTGCTTCCCTATCTTTCGGCTTTATGGATATGGGTAATTCTGGAGTTGTAACTCCTTTCAATGCAGCTATCCAGTGCATATATATTTATTGTACAGAATTGATATACTAGGTGGAATATTTATTTAAATGTTGTGATTGTATATTTACAGAGTATTGACGCGTCTTAAACTTTTTACATTTTTAATGTTTTATAAAATCTGACGTACAGCACAGAGACTTCTTACTTAATATCCTAGGAGTTAAATGGCACGGTGGAGTTTTCTGTAGTGTTACTGTTATCTGCACCCTTTGCGGCTTCACAGCATGCCGTTGTAATTCACTGTGGATAAAGGCGTCTGCCAGGCGAAGAAATGTAATGTTTTCAGTGTCACAGAGAAGGGAGGATCGAGAGGGGGGGCAGTAGGTCCACCTTGCTGTGCCTGGGCTGCCATAGTAATGAAATCCGAGGCCTGTCTCCCTCCCTCTTCCCGAGATCGGCAATTTGTCACATTTTGTACGTTTTCGTTCGCTGCAACGCCTTGACCCCCCAATGCCAGGTACTACACCCGTGGGGACGCGGAGAACGCCATGCGGTACATCAACGGCACGAGGCTGGACGACCGCATCATCAGAACGGACTGGGACGCGGGCTTCAAAGAGGGCAGGCAGTACGGCCGTGGGAAGTCAGGTGGCCAGGTGCGCTTGCTCGCTCGCCCAACATTGTCATATTTGTCATTAGAAACAACAAGAACAACAAAAAAAAAACAATTAGAAAAGTTAGAAATTAGCAAATCTGTTATTCTGTGTTTCTTAAAGTTTTTACAATGTTTTTTTTTTATGTTAATGTGTGTTCGAGCTGTTTGGCTTCAAGTCTGTTCAGTGCGTTGAAACTGCTGGATCTCCGTGAAGAAGCACATTTCTTTTCTCCGACAGATAAATACAGACAGGATTGTCATGATCCAGCCGGGGGGGGTGGGTGGTGGGCTATGGGAAAGCAGTTCAAAAATTCTAATAAGGTAATTTTTTTCTTTTTCTTTCAGGTCAGAGATGAATACAGGCAAGATTATGACCCTGCTCGAGGTGGATATGGAAAATTGGCTCAGCTCCAAAGAACACCAGACGCCCCGCACAAATTCTAGTTTTCTGTAGAGAATTTACAATTGGGTGGTATCTGAGTACATTTAGGTAATGAAAGATAAAGTTGATCTTTTATCACCTTTTTATTAAATGTTTTACCAAATTAAGATAACTTGACTGAAGTACATCATGCTTTTCGTACATTTTGAAAATCACAAATAAGCAGGAGAAGCTGGTAAAGGCATCTGCCATTTTGGCCAGTTTTGCCTTAAGGCTTAGTTTTCCAATCCAGTTTCATTTGTAACTATGAGCGTTTCTGTTGGATCTGTATACTATGTATAACATTTATGGAAACATTAAATATTTTCAATTTTGTGTTTAAAATCTTATTTTTAGCATTGGTATTCAGTAACAATGTGTGCACCATTTTCTCTGCTGTTTGAAATGCAAAAATTAGATGAAAGTAGCATGTTTAGAAGTATTTTATATTTTTCTCTTGAAGCAGATGGTTTATGTAAAAAATACTTGCTTTCCGTTGGTGTAAGAAAGGCATCACACATTTCTTGGAAAATGAAAACTTTTTTAATGGAAAACTTTGGAATTTATGATATTAGTTCATTCAGATTCTAATTTTACCCTACACACATTTCTTGAGCGCTAAACAATCAAGAATCTGATAAATGTAAGTTAAAAGTCCTGGATGTACTTTCTCATTTTTAAAATTGCTGTAGTTTTTTCCCTCAGCTTAAGTGCTTTTGCAAAAGTATTAAAAGTGCTGCTCATGTATGTCATGGTCTTCCAAGTAAAACCTGATATTAATTTCAGAACATTAACATGTCATTATACCCTGAAATTTAAGGACCTGAAGACCATTATTTTGCTTGTGGTTTTGCTTTTGATTGTCATTTGTTTTTCTGCATTTTTTTTCCATTTTTTCTCCACGTCTCTGAATGTTCTCTGAGGTTTCCTCCACCCTCCAACGACATGCTGACTAGTTGAATTGCAGATTTCTGGATTGTCTTGTGTGCCAGATCTGGAAGAGACCGGTGGGCTCAGTGATGGACACTTTGTCTCTCTTGGGGGTTTCAGTCCTGTAGTTTGGTCTTCAAGTCCGGTGTTCCTCCAGCTTGATACTGCCCCCCCCAGCTATTCAGCGTTTAAATATTTCCAATTGTGCAGATATTATTAATGATATTAATATTGATATTCATTAATATTTTTCTTCTTACATCTTTAGTTTATTTTTCCCTTTTTGTATAAGGCACTTTGAGGAGCTACTTTTAAAGGCCCGATATACATTTATGACATTGTCCTGTCCAGGATGTAGTCCCACCTTGACCCTTTTGCACCAGGGACAGTTTCTAGGTGGATGGGTGGAAAGTTATGCCTTGATACCAAGTTCATCTACAGTGCCTCCTATGTCTAATCCAGTTTGTTTTTAGCATTCTTTAGTGAGTGCAATACAAAAGTATCCTCTTATACTAATAACCTGAGTTGCTAATGTTTCTTCATACTGTACATCATGTCCTTCCAGGGCTGGCAGCAGCTTACGAAGTGGTCATTGAACAGGTTTGACTCAACACGTTTTTGAAAGGTCTTTCGGTTTGAATACAATGTACTGGTGCAAAAAAGAACACACAAAAACTCAGGTCTAAAACTGGATTTAATTGACTATTTAAAACAAATGCCAAACAAAAAAAAATCACAGAAAATGTGAACAGAAATACAAAGTGGTAGTTTTCAATATGAAACATGACAGTTCTAAACGAAAGCATTATAAAGCTGGTATGACCTTCCTGAGCAGCAGCACTGTCGTATGGACCTCTCCAGCCTCCCACCAGACTGCTGTGGGATGTTGCACATTGTCCTCTGCAGCTGTAGCCAGCTGGCTCCTTGTCACAGCACTGGCAAACCGCTCCCACAGGGACACTGACGAGAGCCTGAAATCGGTATATAAATCTGGCCTCGGCAAGACAGTTTCCTTGGAGTCCTGCCAGTGTAGTCCTTGCACTGTGTGGGCTTGCATTGTCATGCTGGAAGACCAACACTTTCAGACTGGCTTCCCTGGTAAAGAAAAACTGAGGGCTGAAAAAAAACCGTCAGCGGATGGCTGAGCCATGAGGTCATCAGTCTGCACAAGAGGTACACTTGTGTTAATCCCACCTCATCACACTTGCAGGGCCCCCTGCTGGAGACCACAGACGCGGCAACAATGAACGTGTGATCGCCGCCAAATTCTAGGGATGCCTATGGAAAGCCTTTTGCTGCCACAGTAAAATAATGGTTCCCTTGACCAGACAGATGCAACATGCCAGATGTTGGGCCAGGATCTCACCTAGTCCTCACAGAGATGGTCTCCCATTTTCATCTGATTGTTGAAGCAGAACCTCATTCTCCACATGACATTTTGCAGAAAGTCTGCCTTCAATCATGATAATAGGAACCAAGCAATCATTTCCAAGCTGCTCAAGTTGACATGGTCATCTAATTTACCGTGCCCATGATAAAGGAGTGATTTCAATTGGTTTAATAGATTCTTATTAATTTTGGCCTTTTTGTTTTTCATGAACAACAATGATTTCAGTTGAGCATTTGTGTTAGCCCCAAGCAACAATGCCAATCAATCACTTAACGGATCTGCTCACTATTTAAAGTGTAAATGTTTGGGCTCAATAAGAATTTGACGAACAATGTACACTGCTGCACTTTTATTGTGTATCACTATTTTGTCACTGCTGCTCTGGAACTATAAACATACATTTCATCCCATGAGTTATACACAAAAACTGTGCCAGACCCACAATTAAACTGTTGCTAAACACTGAACAGATGTTTACATTTAAAAGAAGTTAATACTCTGCTAGGCTACAAAAAATATTTCAAGCAGAAATGTGAAGGATGCAAGGAACACTGTGTAAACTGGACATCACTACTAAGTTAATCTATAAGAAGCAACTGCAATCAGACCTAAAAAAGTCATTTTTATTGTGACACCTCAAGTACTCTTTACAACAAGTTATAATTTTCTTTCTTACAAGCTGTACAAATCGCACAATGAAAACTGTAAACAGTGCTTCGGAATCTAACTCGCACACAGAACACCTGGTTAAAAACGCACCAGAGCTACGACTGAAACGTCTCCTGTATTTGTTGCAAAACACTCCTGTACTGAATAGTTTTGTTCAGAACTAATCATAAGGCAGTAGTAACATAAACCTAGGTACTCCTTTAAGGTTCAGTAGAATTATCACGTTGCAAGGAGTACTGCTTTAAAGAAGTATTTAAAGAAGTAATTCGACTGCAATACTGAGCTCTTCTTCAGTCTGACAAGTAAAACCATTAAATAGTATTCTATGTTTTTGAATCCAGGTCAATCTTGTTTTCTTTATCCACTGTTATATGGTCAGACAAGACTAAGATTCTCACTCAGTATATCAATCAGTATTTTTTTCTTGGTTCAAATGCAAAAATAAATAGATTCTAGTTAAAAACAATCCACATTTTCCTAATGAATTACATTCTATAAGATGTTTAGTCATATATCGTTTTAACATGAATATGTTCTCTTTCTATATATGTAGAAAGATAAAGCTATTTTACTGTTTTCATACAAACAACACATTTGATCATTTCTGAATATGTTTAACTGGGTTAAAAAAACTGAGGTGAGAATAACCAACCTAAAACTGAGATTTCAGTGTTCCCATTTCTACTTTTAAATGACCACATGCGAAAGGTGTAAAAAAAAAAAGCTGGGCTGGGAGACAGTAAAAGCCATGCACTTACTCATTATACAGAAGTCACTGCACAGAAAAATCTTCACTGATCCACTCTCAGGTTTTATTTAAAGGAAAACACTGCCCAGAGAGAACATCGTTTGGCATGTGTTTTAGCTAACAGCCAACAATGAAACATTCTTCCCCAACAATCAAGCAATGTGGTCCACACAGAGTAGTTTTGTGGTCTCTCAGAGTCAGACAATGTACATGCAGTATCAATAATTTACCTCATCGAGTTTGCAAGACCTGAACGTTAATCGCTGTTAATTCTTCTGCAAGGAAACTACACTACCTGTTAAACTTGCATAATACCTATAAAAAAAACTTTCAAGTTTTTTAGGACTTGATATAGCTTACGTACTCTAAAGGAGTAAAGAACTGATAAAATAACAGAAATTTGGTTATAGTTCTTAAAATGACCAAAGCAGCAGAGCCTTGAGAACAGTTTCAGCCGTTGGTTTAAAAGTGCACAAAATTCCAAATGTTCACATGGCATCAGCACACGAAAGGGGCCCACAGCTGACACAGGAAAATGCTTGTAAAAGACTGTAAACAAACTTTCAGCAATTTAATGCGAGGTAACATAAAATTTCACTGTACCAGAGAGTTCCAGATCACAATGCTGTGCTGTTTAACTGGAGATACACAAACTGCACTTGGTTCCTAACAGTTATTCCCACGCCGGAAGCAAGTCCAAGTCACAGGAGTCCCATTTAAGCCCTTCAGTGTGCAACCTGTGTTTTCTGCAGTGTTGACACAGCAAGCACATCATTGCCAGTGTTCAGTAGAATGAAGCCACTTCTGCATCAGTTCAGCGCATCTTTGAACATGAGCGCCACAGAACTGTTATTAAATGACTTCACGTTTAACAAAGCAGTCTGCACAACACGCAGCTTGATCTCCCCATGTCACGAATCGCCCGCCGAAAAAAACGGTCACGTTCAGGTGGTCCTTTTCAAAAGAGCAGGAACAGTGAAAAGAAAGGTTTGGGGCTCTGCCCTCCACAATTCCAAATCAGTCTATTAGCCTGCATTCACAAAGCTCCTTGTAAATCCTTTTGCGTACTTTGGGCATGTCCTCTTGGGAAAAGTGGAAAGGTTTTCCTAACGCCAGGCACTTGCAATACTAATGAAAAGAAAGAAAGAGAACGCAACTCAGATCTAGCAGCAGACTTCAAAAAGTGAAAAAAACACAAACCGCAGCTTTTATTTTACCTGTAGAACGAAGACGCCACAGTCATTGTCATTCTTCTGCTGCGGGATGCACTGTGAACAAAGCCAGGAAGACATCAGTGCCCAACACTCTATAACCACATCACAGTTGTGTTAGTTGTCACTGTCAATTCTAAGGCACCTGTCAGGTGTATCTGCAAACAGATTTCTAGGAAAAATGCCATTCCAATAAAAAACACTCTTAAATTGGTAAAGGTCTACACTCAATGATCTAAATGCACATGAAATGTTTTTCATTAGGCCAATTTTAACTCTCTAGTACCACAGACGTGCAGAGTCAATTTCTGCTTGGTGTGGTGTCCCCTCAAACATTCTCTAACATCTCAGAAAGCACAGACAGTCTAGGCCTAGTTTAGGGCTTAATTTCAAGCTGAACTACAGGCGTTTCCTACATGTTTTAAGGAAAACAGGGGGGATAGCATTCAATTTACTTTACCTTGTTGACAATCATTTTCCAGCCTTTCTGAAAGATTGCCTTCTTCTTTTCTCTTGCTTCCGTTAAGATGTATTTCAAGACGTTCTAGCAAGAGACAGAACAGAATTGCTCATATCAATGAACCGAACGCATCCCAGGAATCCCACACTTCCGACGCTCATCCTGTCGACACCTGATTACTTGGCAGCACAAGCAAGGCTGTACAAAAACTAACACTGCCCCCTCTCTGCACATCTGTGCATGAGAAGTGTTACAGACGAAAGGAGGCCTTTCAACCGCCTGCTCATTCAGGAGTTACTAGATAAGTGATCCATGGATCCCATCAAGACTTTTCCTGAAAGGAATAAGGATATCAGCTCCTACAACATGGCTGAGAAGCCTGTTCTACCCTTCCACAAAGGTTAGGAAGTGCCCCCTGTTCTCGTTTCAAATTCACACCCACATGGTTTTTTCCTCTAGCTCATGTTCCACCCTTCATTTATGCGACGCGCCAGCTGGATGGTGAGAATTACCTCCACAGGGTACTTGAAATGAATGCCTTGGGAATCATAAAACTGTATGTTTTGGTTTGCTATGTCGACGGTGATCAAAGACCAGTGGATCTCCAAGTGTATGGGGATTAAGAGGAGGGATTTGGAGAACAGATCCACCTGGAAAAACAAATCAACACACAAGTTACAACGGCAACGACCTCACCGAGTCCGAAAATCTGCACCATGGGGGCTCGTCGTCAATATTCTCCGTGCTCGTCTTTTTTCCGCTGATATTCTCACGGCAGGGCTTTGATGGTGCGGCTCCCTGCCTGGTTCAGTCTTTAAATCCAAAGTGAGCAGGGTGAAAAATTACCTACCATGACCTTACCTTTTTGGTCCACCTCTTTACTCCTTCATATCCTTTGGTTGAGAGCTGTCTGTGAAAGAAGCTGTTGAAGAAGTGGACCTGCAAAAACACAAAACCACAAGTGTTCAAGACAAAACTCGCATCATAGCTTCAGGCCTTGGCAGGATAAAATTCTTTTATATTTTTAGTGAGCTAAAACAACTTAAATGTAATGAACAAATACGCCATTAAGATAGGACACAACTGTCCTAGTTAATGACTCCTTGGACGTAAATACAAAAACATAAACAACAGAAAGGGAAACAAATATTCTGCCAATGAGTCAATGAGAGATTTTAATGAAGGTACAGTCCTTTATGAAGTGTGCACTTCACTCTAGTGCACTCACCTTATGGTTTACAGCATCCATGATCAGTTCTCCATACATGTTAATGACCTGGAGGAATTGAGCAAGAAAGAAATCGTGTTTCAAACAAACACAAAATGAGATACGAGGCAGTATCTCAAAAATATGTTCTCAAACGGTACTGCTGTGCTCTTACAATTATTTCAGTCTTAATGTGTTAATGCAACGTTGACGTTTTACGGAGATACATGCAACAGAAATGCATTCTGCATACAAGTCCTGACCATTCAAAACCGTCTCTTTCACCATTCATTCTCAACTTCCATTTTCCATTCTGGCAAATACATTTTTTTGCAAATATTCTGATTTTATACTCGTCTGTGAAATGAACAGGTAAATATCACCAGCTATGGTTCCATCAAAGCTACTTTTTGGCACCTGTCATATTAAACATATCAAAACAGCAGAAGGACACTTATTCATTACTTAACTTACGTACCATCACATTGCTACTACCGCTCGAAAGCAAAACAATATAAACTCCACCTGATCGTTCAGCCAGTTATGGCCTTCCAGTGTAGAGAGATCCTCCAGGGTTAAGGTGTGCTTGTTGTAGGTCACTTTGAAGAAGTGCATAGGAGCACTGGCGAGGCCAGCCTGATACTTTCTTACTTCTGAGTATACGAAAGCCTTCCTGAAAAGGACGTCAACAAAGAAAAGAATCGCATTTGTTTCACGTGAGTTTTAATCTTTTGTAGTCCATCCAAGATACGCGATCCCTCAGTTCCCCCCCTTCTCAGGCTGGGACGGTGCTCTGGACCCTCTTTGGGAAACCGGGGACGTCTGGGCTCTGCACTGCCCCTGGTTACCAGGACAATCCTGAACTCCTCTCCGAAATCACGCCATCAGGGAGGGAGCAATGAAAACACAAGAACAATGGCATCAATCTGCCGAAGGTCCGGGAAAACACATTTACCCCCAATGGAAACTGGAAAGTCAGGGAAAATAAAATGGTATTTTCTAGAACAAAATGCATGTTCCTTGTTCCAGTTCCAACAGGTCTTACTTTCTATGAATGGAGAAAAAACACGATCATTAATGAAGCCAGCCTTGTTCAGATGCTAATGCACTGATAAGGAACTGCTGTAAGGCAGCAATTCTATGTGGGGGAACAGGGCAGGGCTCACTCGTGTTACGGTGACTTGCCTTTCTGTGAGGTCCTTATTTACCACTTTAGACAGGTGCTCCAGCACATCACTTTTGCTCAGAGGAATAAAGCTTCCATATTTTCCAAAGAACTCCTCCAGGAAATCTGTGAAGAGAGACGAGGGGGTGGGGAGAAAGCACGTTAGGAAACTGCCGAACAGCAACGGGGGGGGGAGGCATGAAGTTGAGTTCTACTGAAGGCTGTACCGTGGACGAGCTCTCGGAGCTCCTCGTCACTCACTGCCGTGCTCCTGAGCGGCTTGTCGCTCGAGCCCTCCTCTCCCTTGGGAGAGCCGTGTCCCTCCCGGCCGTCTCCGGCCGGGCCGCGGAGGCTCTTGCAGTAGCGGTGATCCCGCAGCTGCCTGTTGAAGGGGTCGGCGCACAGGTGGGGCGCCTCCACCTCCATGTCCTCAGGCTTGCCGGTGTCCTGCCCGGCCGTACCGTTGACCAGCGGGGGGGCGGAGTCGGCGCCTCCCCCGCCTCTGGATTTCCTCGGGTGCTTTTTCGTTTTTTTCCCCGAGGGCGGGCTGCGCGCGCCGAGCTTCTCCGCGGCGCCCCCGTCCGACGGAGGTTTGCTTTTGCGCTTCGTTCTTCCGGAGTCGCACGCCTTGCACGTAGACTTCGGGCCGCCGCTGGGCCCATTTTCAGTCATGTCTCGGGGCTCTGCCTCCTCGGAGACGAGGGATTCTTCCGCCATCACCTCTCCCGAGAGCCCTGCCCCATCTGCCCTCGCCGGATTCCACAGTTTCTTTCTCAGCCTGGGCCAGACGGTGTCATTTACTGCCGTGATCAAGTCTTTGGAGCCTGCTTTCAAGCTGGACAAATGGCTGAGCACCACCGCCCTCAATCTCTTCACTCTCAGGGTGGAAATCCTCGAGAAGTGCTTCACCTTCCTGCCCTTTCTGCGACTGCCATGTCGAGACCTCTTGACTCTGCAAAGAAAATGGATGTCGAAAAGAGACGGCCTCTTATACCGCATCAACAGCACAGCAGTTCTCCTTTTATGTCCGACACCTGACTTGGACCTGACCAGTGTGCTGCCCCACCCTGCCGGCCCCTTCAGCTTCCCTGCGCTGCTCCGATTCACCCGCCTTCTGCCGGAACGCCGCTTCCTTCTGTGCAGGGAGGTACCGCGGTTTGGCGCGGCGTCTCCGTCGGCCGATTCCGCCGATGTGTCCTCTACAGGAACAGCTGCTTCCTTTTGGGAACGCCCTCTCGCACAAGAAAGCTCGCCGGGTGATCTCGGACGCTGAGAGCGCCTCTCCCCTCCCGTGCCTGGCCTTCCCAGAGGCCCGAGCGAAGACGCGTCCCTCGAGGACCTGGCGTGGCGCGTTACCGAATTTGCTGGAGAGCGTTCCTCGAGCTCCTTTTGGACCGCTCTACTTCTTGGCTTTCTGACTCTGCTCGTGGGTTTGTCCTCCAGCGGCTGGTACACAGCTCCGTGCCATTGCTTTCTGTACAGGAAGGGCTTCTCTCTGCGTCTCTCGATGCTGCAGAAGAGGAGGCGGCGGAAGGGGCTGGATTCTCGGATGCCCCACAGAGGGTCTGACGTCAGCCGGGTCCTGCTGAGGTACGCAGCTCTTCTCGTCTTCACATCTGCTGGTCTCTGACGTCTGGTCACATTCCGACGCTGCATTATGACCCAGAGAGGAAACTGCTCAAGACAGCAAGAGAAAAAAACCCAATAACGATCACCATTTTCAATTTGAGCGTGGAAAGGCATTTCCCTCAGAGCAGAAGAAAAAAAAGGTTACAAACCATCCAGCCTGCCTGGTTGTGACATTTTATTTAAGGTCTGGCTTGTGCATGCACATTCAGTACCGCATTAAAACTCTTACAACACAACTTCAGTTTCGCTCTTTGAAAACAAAGAGTAAATTACTGCCTGGCAAATTCATATCCAGGCATCAAATCGTCACTTAGCATCAATGATGATGTGATCGTCATTTACATTTTTTTTAAACTTATCAGAAAGACTTAGTGCTCATGAACTGTGCACAATTCGGTCTAAAACGACACACTCGTGGTGACGTCAGTTGACTAAGAAGAGCCACTGGAATGAAAGGTCTGATGAGGAAACGAGTTGAGAGCTGGAAGGAGACAGTGAACACACACAGCAGCCTAGAGCTAGAGTGACTTTTACTAGCTTGGAAGTTCATCAGCCACGGCTGTAAACCGCGAAGGTACGCTTCAGAAAAAAACAAACATTTTTATACAAATGTGAAAAGAGCATCTCATACGAAAACGAAACGAGACCAGTACCTGCCACCTCCCTTATGCATCTGATGGTTTTAACTCTATTCTCTTCATTGCTGAATAAATTCAAAATTACACACGTAATTTTAACCTCTTGATATTAATTAAGACCTATTAATAGTAATTGCTAGGGATAGTTTCAAGCAGTTAAGAGTAAGTTTTACTCCTAATTAGCAACAGTGCCGGACTGAAACCACGTCTTTATCTGGTGTCAGGCGGGGCTTTTGAGCTCGTAACTTCAGCTGCGGAAACTGCACGTACGCTTTAAGGGGAAGAATTTAAATCAAACGCCCAAATACATTTATGTTTTTTTATTTTCCCAGTAGTGATATACGGGAAAGAGTAAAACTTACTTTTAACTCAAAGAATTTTAGTTTATTCCCCAATAAATAATTAAGGTGTTCACTTCTTTCCTTGACATCCCACAAACATAAAACAAGAATGCACACTACCCTGAAAAAATAAAAACACTGTTTTTTTCTTTTACAAAATCAGGTGAAACTGAAGACGGTTAACTCCAACCGCTTCACGCGCAGTTTGTGCCTGATTTTGCAAAAACCCTTCAAACTGCCAACCTTTCGTCTTTTTCTTGGCGAAACAGTGAAGGGCTTCTCTCTTTTTTAAGGGGGGGAAGGGGCAAGCTTTTTCGGAACAAGAAACTCGCAATGACGATGTAAGCGACGAATCCCCCGCTGTTAAAAAATAAAAAAACTTAGCGGAGTGTGCAGGTCTGCTCCGACAGAAAACAACGCACTAACGTCCCAGTTTCCAGCTGTTTCTCCCGGGAGCCGTTTACAGCGTGCCGATAAAGTAATTTCGCATACAGAATAATAAAAATGTCTACTTTACCCAAATCCTGCCATTATTCAGTAGTAGAGTGCTGCAACACAATGTGGAACAATGATCTATCCAAACAAACCGACTGCGCAAAGTCAATGCACTCCCCCTCCTCCTGCACCGCGGCCCGTCGCTCCTCTATCACGTCATTAAGCGACAAGCGCCTGGAGCTCGCTAGACACCACGCAATATTAAAACAGACTATCGCCCTCTACTGTCCGGGAGGCGTAAGTTCACTGAACGGGAGTGAGCTCTGCAGAGGGGAGACTCCCACCTTCTTTTACATATGGATTGAGATGCAAAATCAATTATGGGAATACAGTTATTATTAATAACAGGTAAAGGTTTCCGGTCTGAAAGGAAAAGAAAAGAGACACAAAGTTTCGGCTCCACGGTAGTCAGCTGCTGACGCAGTTACCTATTCTTCATGATCGCTAACATCGTGCTTGACTAGAGTAGACGAATATGGACACGGCGGCGGCTACACAATTGATTCAGTTCAATTCAATGTATTTTTATGAAGCGCCTTTCACAACAAGGTCGCCCCAAGGCGCTTAACAAAGCAGGTGACCCTACATGTTGTGACATACAGAACAGAAAAGACCAGAAGACAACGGAGGAGAGGAACCAAAAACTCCTTAGGCGAAAAAAAAACCTCTAGGGGTCCAACAGGCTGCCCAACCCCTCTGGGCATGCCAACATTATACAATTTTAAAAAGGAATAAATGAATAAGAGTATTAATCCATCCATCACGTCTTCTGTATGTCAGTACTCCATGCAGATCTCTGTAAACCAACAAAAGCCTCCTGAACAATAGCTATGTCCACGATGTCCCTCTTGGATCCATGGCAGTGATGCAGCATCCAACCCAGATGGTGCCCAGCCCGGGTGCCATCCGGACGTGTGGGGAGGAGAATAGGACAGTTTGGTCACATGTATCTGGTATCTAGATGTAGCTACCTGACGTGAGAAATGGCTCCAGTTAAATGAACTGAGAAGTTTTGAGGCACCATTGTGTGAGCCCAGAATGGATTTGAGCCAAAACCCTACTCTTACAGAAACTGACCAGGTATCATCATCATCATCATAACATCCATCTATAAAGTGCCTTCGCAAGCCCAAGGGCACTGTACACAAGAAAAAATCCAAATAAAAGATAAAAGGAAAAAGAACATACAGATAGAATGAAGTGCAGTCAGACACAGGCCCCAGTAAAAAAGCGAGCTTTGAGTTTAGACTGGAAGCCAATCAGAGAATTAGTCTCTGGAAGAGTCAGGGGAAGGACATTCCATAACACCGGGGCAGCGACAGAAAAGACACGGTCAGCACAAGTCCGAAACAGTGAGTGAAGGAGCAGCCTCCACAGGAGGGAGTGTGGACATGGAGGGGATCGGAGATTTATAACGGAGCCAGATTACTTAAAGCCTTCAAAATCAACAAGAGTTTATATTGAATAAGTGACTTTAAATGCAACCAATGCAGAGATTTAAGTGAAGGAGCGATGTGCTGCTAAGGTCTGGCTACGGCTCAAGACCACTGCGTAACATCTCAGCTGAAAGGCAGCACATCCTACACCACAGTGTCCTGGTCACCAGACCGGGGTCTGCACGTTCTGGTGCAGGGAAGAATTCTGCCACATATTTCAAGCAGGTAGCTGCGTCAGTGTGCATAGGCTGCAAAGGAATAAAACCTTTTCGGTTTATTCCCTGCTGGAAAGAAAAGAAAAGAAGAGAAACACAACATTTCGGCTGTGGAGACGTCTTCAGGTGACCACACCCGAAGGAGGCTCCACAGCCGAAATGTTATCTTTCTCCTTTTCTGCGTGGAATAAACCTTTACTTGTTCCCTTGAATGCCACATACGTGTCCACCACCCCCAGCAGCAGCCAGGCTTATTTCCAAGTCTCCCGTCTCAGTAGTGCCCAAACCCAGCCTCGCGAGGTGATGCTGCTGCGGTCTGGTCACTCGTCTTGTCTTGTTCACCTCGCCTTTGTGAAGGACTTTGTTTCAAACGGCACGGCAGGGAGCCCTTCTTTTTTCAGCTGTGTGGAAAACAACAAGTACATGACATGACTTTAAAACCTGGGGAGTGAGAGAAGGCTTGAAAGTAAAAAATAAGGATTCTTCCTGCATAATTAGTAACCTGGCTCAATCGTACATCTCTGAGCTCCTCCAGGTCCACACTCCCTCCTGTAGGCTCCCTTCAGTGGAGGCTGTCCTTTTCACACTTTATATACTTCATATGCTAACATACTTTTAAGGAGCCAATGTTAAAAACATTTACTGCAAATAATGATAAATAACAATAAATGATAATTAAAGGAACAGTAGCTCATAAACGTACTTTAACATTACCTATCCCAAAAATAATTTCTTTTTCCAATTGTGTTATCTTCATCCATTGTACAGAGTGTGTGAGAATGCACAGGATATTGCTTGCGTAATTGTTTAATTAAACAATTTAAACATATTAAACATTTAGGGGTTCCTGGAAAGGTCTGCTCAGCCCCTGGGTGTAGATTATTTTATGCTTGTGTGGCTTCACAAAGATCAACAAAGGTGCAAGATTTTACACTAAGCAAGAGAAAAAGAAATTAAATCACAGCAAATCAACCTTCTTGTTTATGTCTTCTGTTCACAACTCTTATCACAATATAAGAGTTTATGTCTTCCGTTGTAACCAGCTCAGGTGCTTGAGGACACAATGCATAGATTTGTTTATTTTATTTTGTATTTCCGGTATTGATGTACAGTTTTATACATGACAACAGGAACAATATTTACAAAAGGCAAATATGTCAGAATACAAACACACTAACCCAGGAGCACCGCAAATAAAAAGAGACAACACTTTTGCTGACTCGGTAGAATAACAAGAGACGATCAAACAAATAACTCTCTTTGAAAAAAAAGATAAAACAAATCTGCTTTTCTGCTCCAGTAAAGTGGGTCCATGTTTGTAGTTAGGAAGGTTTCTACAGTGAAATAAATGCTGGCTCTTCACAAAGGTCTGCCTGCTGGAATGTCGTATAATTCTTGTATGTCAGTGAGGAAGGACATAAGCAGTCTGAAGGCAGCCAGCAGCACATTGCAGTCACTCCTGTTCAATTATTTTCTCTGGTGAGTTTTTCAACTGTGTGATAACACAAGGCTAGCATGACTAGAAATTCACTCATACAGAATAACAGCAATTTCTGTATTACTTTCGTGCTCTGAGACAAATGTACCCTATGAATTTTCTAAAAAAATAAATGAATAAATAAACTTGGAAAGACTTTTCTTCAAAAGTAATTTTATATATTCTGTATTTCAGATGTTAAATATAAAAGTTCACAATACTGTTTGGAAGTTTAAAATAAGTTATGGCAAAAACAGCTTCTTCATCTGCTAACATATATATAGAGGACTATATTCAAAAAGAAACAGTTGTATCTGTATAGAAACATTTCTTGTTCTTCAGAATCTCACAAACACATATCTGAACATTTGAAAGAGACAAAGTATTGAAATACAAGCAAAAGTAAAATACAATGTAACAATATTTAAGATCATTATCAAAATCAGTGCTAATACAAATTATATACTGTACATATACATGGTTTTATAAATTGTAAAGACTTTTTATTCAATGCTTTATTAAAAACTAAAATTTCTATAAGCACATTCCAAAAAAACAACAAAGATTCCAAGTACCGTTATAATTTATATAACAACAAAATGCTCTGTTGACGCTTATAAAATCGATAGCAGGTTACTGTCCAGACTGAAATAGAAGTTTAATATTTTGTTCGTCTGTCTTCTTGGAAGTTGTAGGCAGCACTTCGACACACAGTGGTTGAAAAGCAGGCCAAAGACGGAGATGCTTGTAAATTGTGCCTAAAGTTTAGAAAACAAAATGAAATGTTAAGTTCGTTTTAGGTCTGCAGTGCTGAACACTTCCACGGCGAGGCCCCTAGGGGTCACTGTGGGACCGTCCCGTCTTCAGTTTTCTCCGGGCAAGGCCAGAGTCACAATGTAGCCGTACATTGCCGTACATTGCAGCCGTACACTCCGTCGTGCAGAGCCGATACTGCCCCCTCCTGGCGGAGTGGTATGTAATTATCACAGATGGCTTGAACACAATCCCTGGACTGTAGGACAGCTCTCATATTATCAGTTATTCAGTTGAAGGGTCGTGGACCTAGTCTTTCCCCCCCCCCCCCCCCCCACCACTTTGAAAATAGGTCAACCAATCCAGTTAAGCAGGCGTTAACTGTAAAGCAACATCTGAGTCACCACTGCCGGTTAAGCGCTTGGAGAGGAGTGTCCAGAAAAGCTCTCTGTTAAGTGTAAGGATGATTATTGTTGTTCATTAAAATCAAGCAGCTGTCGGTGAAATAAAAAAAAAAGCAAACTTGAAGAGAGAGACCGACTCACCTCATAGCGCCCCGCTGGCCGGCGGAGTGTGGAAAGACTTCACTGTGGCCGGGCCCCTGCCCGCGGGGCTCAAAGCACGGACCCGCACCTCGTACAGGCTGCCCGGCTGGAGATCGCCCACGGTCAGGAAGGGCTGGTCCTGCAGGGGGCACAACGGGAACAGACAGCTGTCGGCATCGTCCAGCACAGGGGGAATCACGCCGCCTGCTGGCACAACCGCGCCCGCAGCCACCAGAGTTTGGTGGGTTGTTTGAGCTTTTTAAAACGGATGTAAGGGGGTATTTGCAGACTATTTCGAAGTGCAAAAACATGAAAGCGGTGCGGACGTTATTTTTATTTAATTTGTTTAATCTTTTTTCATAACTTGAATTTTTGTAGTAATATGTACCCCTGACGATCGTTTTTGTTTTGAACTGTTACGTGTACTCTTGTTTGTACTGTAATTTCTGTTATTCTGTTATGCATAAATAAATAAATTAAAAAAAAACGCAGAGGTTGGTGGGACTTACCGGGGAAAGGAGCTGGCTCTGGTAGACGGCTGTGTCAGCGCTCACGCTGCTGCTGCTGCTGTTGCTGGAGAGCTGCACCCAGGACAGCTGAAACCCAGCCAGCGAGCCCGGCGCTGGAGCAGCAGGGGAGACCCGCCAGCGAAACTCGGCCAGCACCGACCCGTTCACCGAGCGGAAGGCGGCCGTCAGCTTCTCCGGCCTCACCGCGACTTTCCTGGCCAGCTGGGGGCGCTCCGGCCTCGCTAGAAAGACGGGGATACGAAGAGACGCCTTCTTGAGCGCTGGCAAGGACTTCTCCGCGTGAAGTTATTACAACTCCTGCTCGCCGGGCAGCTTTCAACGACATGTGAGAGCAGGAACAAAAACAAACACACACACGTCTGCTTTCAAAAAAATGAATTCCCTGGCTGTGATGAAATTGTTCTGACAGAAAGGATGTTGTCAACAGCGCTGTCGCACTACAATCTGGGGAGATCTGGTTTATTTAAAGGAGTTGTCCCGGGAACTTTCACCTTTGCTAAATCATCACCTATCCGCTTAATGCGAGCTAAAGCAGAGCTACAAAAACCGACACATTTCAAAAAGGCAAAACATTGAAAGGCGAGAATTGCGGCGCAGCTGGAAGGGAACACTCTTCACACTCCGCTGTTTTTCCAGTCTAAGTTTACTTACCTCCCCTCGCACAGGGCAGAGCTTTCGCCCCCTTCCCTCTCACCGGAGAGCACTGCGGGGTAGCGACAGAGGTCGTGACCTCTGACCCCTGGCCTGCTGCGGACACGGACTTCACAGCCACCCTGTACTTGCAGGCAAACATCAGGCCGGTGATAACGAAGTGTGTTCCCTGCAGTACGGGCAGAGAAAGAGCTTGAACTTGTCGTCATGTGAAACACCTTCACTCAGTCTGACAGTCGGTACGTTCTCCCTCACGTCTTCATTAGCTCGTTTACAGTTCTGTGTTAATCAAATGAATCTCCAGACCAGATTTGCTCCAAAAAGTGCCCTTTTGCAACTAATAAGTGACGTTTTAAATCTATTTAAAAAAATCCAGGAGTCTTCAGACAATTTCAATTGCAATGATCTCCTTTTAGATCAAGTCAGCATGCAGCAGATTATTAATCAGAAATTTAACTTAGTTCAGAGCTTTTTTTTCCCCTGATAGGTTTTCAAAAAGTGTTACAAGTAACCATTACACCACTAGGCTCTTTTAAATCAAACTCCCTGGCTTACCCAGTGCAGGAAAACTCTTTCCTTAGATATTACAGAACAGTGATATTAAAGTCTTTTTACTTAAGATCAAAGGGAGCAAGGGACATATTTCATGTTGCATTCTTATTACCCGAGTTTGGTATGTAAAACTGCACTGTCTGGTAAACATAAGAAATGAGCGCTGTGCTTCTGTGGCTGTGCCCTGTCTGGACCTGATGAAAACCTGAAGGGCCCACTGCTGGAAGGCTTTCGTGAAGGAGGGCCCGTTTAAAAGCTGCAACAGCGAGCTGCACTGCAGAGACTCAAATACGAAGAGTCCAGCACAGACGGCCACCAACCTGCACGGTCGCCCTCTTCGCGGTCTTCGTCATGTTTTTAGCACACAGCTCCGGGTACCACGTCAGGAGATACGTACCGGAATCTTTCAGACTCTCTTCATAAAGGGAAGGGAAAAAAAAATCTTACGGTTACTACAGCGGTGGGCACAGAAGGCTGGTGAAGAAAATACCACAGGCCTGGGACTGAGCAATGCATTTGTCACACGCTTCCCCCCCCACGTCTGGAAAATCAAGCAGAATCAAAGTTAGTGGTCTGAGAAACATGACACAATCATCTGCCTTTTCTCACCGCAGCCTGGACAGCACCTCCGGGGGGGGGCTGCAGGCGCAGGGCTGTCATGTTCACACCTCTGTTTATTTTGTTGACATATTTAACAGGGAAACTTTCCCTAAAGCAGCTTCCCAGTATTGTCGGCACCAAAACACAGTTGTAAAAAAGGCTGGAGTGCTTTTCCCTCCCTTATTCTGTATCCAACTAACATTACATCTTTCACAAAATACATCTCCTACTGAGTTCCAGGTTGTCTAAGCTATACAGATCCTTTTCAGAAACATCTGCTTTTAATTTATGGGCCATGCTGATATTATTAAATCTGTCCTCCTAGTTTTTTTTCTGAGAGAGATAACAGTAAATCAGCGCTCTTTATTTATGGTGTTCTGTGGTTTCTGGAATACACTTTTTCTCTGCTGCCATGGTGTCTCCAAAGCAGTTTTTTTTTTAATTGCAAATCTGGCTTTTTTATTTTACAAACACGTGCTAAATTATCTAAAAATGTCTGGTTCAGCACTGCTCTTGTGCCAGTAATTAAAGCCTCTGTTTTGAACAGGCAAATGGTCAAGGCAATGTGCAAAGCCTTTGTGCAACACGGCAAAAGTATGTTTGAAAGAATTCTGCTTTCAGAAAGTGAGTTAGCATGCATCCCGATAATTATGCACATTTTGAACAAAGTGCCATCTTCTTGGAGTGTTGTGTCACTGAACATGTTGGCTGAGCGAGGGACGTCTCTTGCCTTCGTGGGACGTCTTCCAGAAGACCTTGACCTGCAGCTGGTTGTTGTGGTAGTGTGGGGCGGCCGTCTCCAGCCTCAGGACGCCTGGCACGGTGTGAGAGCTGGGCAGCTCGTTGGAGACTTCCACTGCTGGCCCACCCTGGGCTGGACTGCCAGTGGGGTCTGCTGCTGGACAAAACCAGAGAAAAGAGCTGTTTTATAGGCAACAATTAATAGTGTGCTGACTTCTGGAAAGTTAGAGTAACTGGAATAATTCAATGGCTGACACAGAGAGGAAACCGAGATCATTGTTACCACAGTTACTTATTGACCACATAGGGCAGTGTGCACCGAGACCCAGCACAGGATTCCAGAGAACACCAACCCTGCTGTATTTCCTAAAATCCTATTTCTTCTTCTGTGGAGCAGAAGCATTTAATAATGCCTTTCATTCACGATTAAAAAAAACAAAACAAGGAAAGCTCACCTATAGTGCTCATGTTTTAAATTTAGCACAGCTGTTAATATATTTTTCAAATATTAGACACAGAATGGAATCGTGGTTTTGACATTCTTCCGTCTAGTTTTTACTGAAGCTTAAAATACGCGCCGGTGGCAGAGGTCCTGATATTTGCGTTCCACTCAGGAGCTCAGCAGGCTAAAGCTGAGGTTATTTTTAAATTGGCAACACTAATGCTGTAGCTACAGTACCTTTTTTTCCATTTCCTAAAAAAGAAAGGAGTGCCTTATGAATGAAATGTTTTTTTTAAAGATACTTGCAACAAAAAAAAAACCCTGTGCTGTAAACTGTCACTCAGAATCGCAGGAATAAGTGTGTTTTTGTGTTTCAGCAGAAATCCTGCCACTTTTTCATCCAGACATCTCAAGCTCCTCACCTGGTGGGCCCTGCAGCTTTTGGTTTAACCTGCATAGTCAATTAAACAAGGGGCCTAATTATTCCAATTATTTTCTAAGTTAGACATGTATAGGATTTTTCCAAGGCCTACAGTTGATTACACAAGACGGTCACTTCATTAAAGATACAGTTACTTATAAATCACCCCTGATTCTGATTAGAAGTATTTCAAATTACGCAGAAAATTAGGTGATTAGACGATGAACTGAGAACAGCCTCCAGGAGACACCTGTCCTCGCAGGACTGGTGTTTGAGACCCCTGTTGTAGCTGGAAGCTAAGCAGGGCTGTGCTGGACAAGTACTGGGATGGCAGACCTCTAGGGCAGTGAGTCCAAAACCCCCTCCTGGGGAACCACTGTGTCTGCTGGTTTTTCAAGCTGGCTGGGCTGAAAATCGCTGCCTATCAGAGCTCTGGATCTTGCCAGTTGGTACCAGGTCGATGCCCATTACAAATCCCATTCAACGTTTTAGGCATTGAAAGCAGATTTAAAAATAAGCAGCAAATGGAAAACTGAGCTTGACCAATTCGAATAACCACAAGAGGCAGTGTTCCCATAGACCCAGGGCTGGGAACCACCAAGCAGCTCGCTACCGTAGGTGGTGTTGGTAGACCAGCAGGTGGTGCTCTTTCCTCTGGGTCAGAATTTCCAAACCAGTGCTACAGTGCAATGCCTAGGACCACTGTGCAATGGGAGAGCTGTCCTTCAGGTGAGGCAGTGAACAGAGGTTCTGACTACTGGGTCATTAAAGATCCCAAGGCTGTTTATACGAGCAGGGGTGCTAACGTCTTGGCTAAATTCCACTTTGGGCTGCACAGTTCTCCCTCACTAAGTTTTCCCCATAATACAATTAAGCAATTTCACAATCCTTTACCTGAGGCTGTGCCTCTTGGGTCCTATATTTTAGCAGTGGAATTATTTTTTTCAGATAACACTTTACAAAACAACACGTTTACGAACAGTACCAATACTGCCAGGGCTTACAATGTTTGGAAATGGTCTTTAGAAAAAAAAAGTACTAATAAAGAGGAAAACATAGATTAAAAAAATCAGATATAAAATCTGCTGGCTTGCAATTTTATTTTAAAAAAGAACGTGTTCATTAGAAATAGAGAAAGGGGAAAAGTTTGTCGCGTTGATCATTACTCAAGTGAGTGAGACTAGCTGTGCAGCAGCAAGTTAACGGCCCCCATCGTGCAGGGCTGTGTGTCTGGAATCGGTTTTGGCGAAATTAGCTGGGGATTTGCACTCTAATTAAAACCAGAAACCAAAACAACAACAACAACAAAAAAAGAAAGAAACCACTTCTCTCTTTAGCCCCATGAACGATATTCCAGGCTCGGCTCAGGGCAAATTATGGACGAAAGGTTAACTACAAACGCTGAGAAGAAAGTAATGGGACGTCCCCTGAGGTCCCCCTCCACGACCTGCGTTTAAACCTCATGGAGATCAGACTGATCCAAGGCGCAGATACAACACAGGCACTTGCTCCCAAAAATAGGCTGAGTCATTGCAGATGTACAGTACGATGGAAATGCCCTGGCTCTGGAGGTGTCCAGTCCTGAGGTGGGGCAAAATCTAGCAATATACAGAGCTCTTCGAAGAAAAGATTGCTTATAAAAACTTCTCATAAGTTTTGAGACACGTATATATGCTGGAGATTTTCACAAACTAAGGGTGTGTGCACGGAGGACTTAAAAGTGGAAGGAACTTCTTTACACAGAGGGTTGTGAGCATATGGAACAAACAGCCCAGTCATACTGTCAAAGCTGATGCTCTGATGATCAATACAACAAAAGAGCAGGACGGGCTGTATACGGTACCTCCCTCTGACATCCTGGCTTTCTTATTGTACTGCCATGGCTGTGTTGCATGACCATCACCTTCCTGCATGAACATTTGTATCACGTACCACTTAGACAGATGTGCCAGTCTCTCCCAGACACACCATGGGAGTGTAATAGCAGATTCTGTGGAATCTGCAACAGAATTATGTTCACGGCTCTCTGATGCAGACAGAGAAGATGAAAACCCCTCGCCTGGAAGAAACCCAAGGAAGGCAGTGCAAGCGTGTCTAAGCACATTAAAATGCTACCATCATTCAAGAATTGACAACCAATCACAGCTGCTGAGTCTGCACACTTGAGGGAAGTTGAATGAAATTTACTTTCTGAGTCTTGCCTGGATTATCTGTCACCCATGTAGTAAATGACAAAGGCAGATCAGGGTTGCCAAACTGCTGTACCTGTAGCAGGTGAGGGGAGACCCTCAGACTGCATCTCAGAGAGAGGGGTACTGTACCTGCAGCAGGTGTGGGGAGACCCTCAGGCTGTGTCTCAGAGAGAGGGGTACTGTACCTGCAGCAGGTGTGGGGAGACCCTCAGGCTGTGTCTCAGAGAGAGGGGTACTGTACCTGCAGCAGGTGTGGTGAAGACAAACTGGGACCTGACACTCTTCAGGCGCTTCTGTACCCAGTAGGCTATGGCTTGCACCTGCACCAGGTATGAAGTGCTTGGCTGTAGCCCTTCAAGTTCAATTTCTGGAGTGACCTGCAGTGAAACCCATGAGACAAACACATCAGTAATCTCAGCTGTTAAACACACACATAAGACACCGAAGAGGATTTATAGCCAGGTGCCGAGCCATAAAAAGAGTGCTCACATGGACTGCACGAAGTTCTTTTATTGAAACCAAATGTAAACGACCAAATGTGATCAACATATTCATCTCAGTCCTGTAACACAGAGAATAATGGACCTTATTCGGATTTTAAACGAGTAGGTCCTCTTTAAAGGAAAAATAAAACAATTTAGCTGCCATTTCATAAATGGACAGTAATGTGAAATGTATCATCTGATTCTGTTTAAGCGAATCCATTGTTTTTAACTTTTGAGAAATCGTGATGAAATATGTTATTACAGGAGGAGAGGGTTAACAAAATAATGTGCAGGAACAATCTGCATTTTCCTCTGTTTTTCAGAACGCAGTCTACATCAGGCGTTCAGTTCACGAAGGTTTCAGACCATACGTCTGGTATGCTCTTTAAATAAAGGCATGTAACCTTCCTGTCTACTTGCATTTCATCTGTTAGAAGAAGGGATGTCAGCTATCATTTCTGGTTATTTTAAAACAGCATTACCCTCAAAGCACAGCTAGCCAAAATACTTCATTCCCGAGTACACGCGTGTACAAACGGATCACAGTCCCTTTGCCGGCTCCTGCCCTTCTGCATCAACGTGCCGCGCGTTTTCCCTTTCTCATCTCGCCATGCTTTGAAAAGCACGCCGATACAGCGTAGACAAAACAGCGCAATGTCAATGTGAGCCCTGACCGGGATTTAGATGTCAAGGCAGCGTTGTTTCATCTGTGACGGTGTGTTTTATTCGCGCTGACACGGGCCCACGCTGAGCTCAACGAGCTCCGCAGCTGCCCGTGGGCCACATGTGCGGAGCGGGGTGGGAACTCTCGTAAAAATTCTTCCCCGCGCTACAGCGGAAGACTCGACTGCCACCTCAGTCAAAGGGAAGAAAGGTTAAGAGATGATAACAAGGTACAGCCACTGCCCGCTTCTCCATTAATAACACCTGAGACCCTGACCTCGCACTACAGCTCTGTTGATGGGACTTTAAACAAGTGACAGACTGTCTGTTCTTAGCTACCATGATGCACTGCAGACTCCTGACGGTGTCCTAATCTCGCTGCCTCCTGCGCTCTCGCCCAGCGTGTATTATCCAGCGGATCAGATTAAGATGTATCTCATAGAGAAGCATCTTCCATAGGTACGATACAGGCCAGAGAGCACCTAGCAGGGCGGTGGCTGTCTGGCCAGCAGTTTCATTACCGTGTGACAGGCTTGAGTCGGTTTCTCCCCTGACAGCAAAAGCCGCTCGGCTGACACTCGCCTCACAAAGGCCAGCCCCCAGCGGTCTCTGGACACAGGAGTTTATTTTGCGTCCAGAACTGGATTATTTTTAAAGCATTTTCAGGGGCTGGGCATTGGAAAAGTGGACCCCAGCATGACACTTATGGTAGGACCACACAAGGGTGCTGTCTCTTCACTTTCCAAGTGCTTGCAGAACACAAGGCCGGTGCCTGCTACGTAAGGTGAGCTATCGAGTGGGGGCAGGGGGAGCCTACCCCTTCGGTGACTCTCGAGTTCTCCATCTTGTCTTCCTGCCCCGCCGTGCTGGGCTCCTGGGGGCCCCAAGAAACCCTGTAGTGACGGATGGCCAGGTCCTCCTCTCTCGGGGGGTCCCAGCGCAGAACCACATTCACCCGCCCGTCGGCTCCCGCCGTGACATTCCCGCTCCTGATACTCCTCGGAGGCTCGGGGGGGATCGGATCTGCAAGGCACCGTGTCAGACGGTTAACCGCGGGCGTGGGGCGACCTCTACGGCAGCTGCACATCAGTGGGCCTGCGGAGCGTGTTCAAATTCCAACCAATCACGAGCTCAGTCCAGTCCAGCCTGAAGATCCAGCTGATGAACTTAGTCTTAGTCAATTTCAGAGACGCAGAAAGAGAGACGGATTCACGGACAGACAGAAGAACTAAGCAGGAGAGATTTTTATTTTTCTGACAAGCACTTTAGGTGTTATAGTATAGCAGACTATAGTACACATTATCTCACTTTAGGTGGGGAGCTGTGTCAGCATGCGTAGCCCGAAAAGGAACAAGTAAAGGTTTATTCCAGCTGAAAAGAGAAGAAAGAAAACACAACGTTTCGTCCCTTCTTTGGAGCTCACACCTAAAGGCTCCACGGCCGAAACGCTGTGTTTTTTTTCTTCTCTTTTCAGCATGGAATAAACCTGTTACTTGTTCCTTATTATCTCAGTTTTATCTGATTATTCCGGTTTTGTACAGCGGAAACCATTACCAGTACTTGAGAATTCCGGAGACCATAACCCACGGAAAAGCATCGAAGGAGAGCAGGAATGTGAGTGGGAACAGGCTGCAGTGAAGAAGGAACAGGAGTGGAGGTTCAGAAGGGCTGATTTTAAATTGCCCTTGGGCATAAGAGAGGGGGGCAGAGTAAAAAAAACTGTTTCTAGCAGCCCCCCTGCTCCACTTCATTTCTCAGCTGCACGTCTGCTCTTCAGATCCTTGATTTAAACTTCACAGCTTTCAACTTTCTACCCAACCTGCTGTAGAAAGAAGGATTTATTTGGAACAGCCAGCATGCGAAAGGCATTAAGGCTAAGCTGCCTCTGGTACTCCTACGGGCAATGACAGATCCGTGATGTGAGCAATGCTGCCTGAGATCTTCCACTGCAATAGGATGGATGTTTCTGTCATCCATCATAGTCCGGTTAGGCATTGGCAGGGCGTAAGAGTGTGGCTCCTATTTGTCTGACTTGTTGCTCATTAAAGGTTAGAGTCCAGATGACCATGGAGTAGGGCCAGCACACAGTTCCTGCATCTCTGATCAGCTCTCCTCTCCCTGCAACTGGACTCTCACGGTGAAATCTGTGAATGCATAAGGCACACAGCAGCGGCTGACACTGAGTGTCCAGTGAAGGGTCAGCTTTGGCTGGCCTCCGTGGCTCAGACACACTCCGCTGTTTAGACCGCTGATGCTCCACTCCAGGACTCCAAGAGCCACATTCTGGCATTTTTTGCCAGGTCTCCCTGAATAATGACCTCCTTCAGACCTGAGAAATGTGATGAATTGCCCCAATTAAGAACATTATTAGGTCAATTAAATAATTAAGAGGTCAGGTAAAAAGAAAACCAGGAGACCCCTGTGACCCTGGGGGGCTCGAAGCCCTTTTCAGTCACTAATTGATCGCCAGTGCTTGTGGGAGTGAGGATCCAGAGAGGGAAAAGTGACATTTCATGGTGACAAAAAGGCAAAAAAAAACTTATCGGAGTCATTGCACAGAAGAAAGTTCATTTAAGAGCTTTAGAGTGGCTTATAAATGTGACACAAAATCCCCCAGGGGTTTAAACTGAAATTGAGCAGGAGCCTTGTGTTTAATATGTGTAATAAAAATAAACGTCTATAAAGACTGGCCAAGACACTGAGACTACAAAACTGTCAGGTCTCCAGCCCACAAAAGCCTCATAATGAGTTATCAACTCAGCATCTGGTCTTCACTGATATTGAACAGCACAGGCTTTTCACTAGCTTATGAAGTTAGGTGAGAGAGGGGTGAAAATAGCCTTAGGTGATAGGAGACTAGTAAATTCACCCTCTCCAGAGCACGTCAATCAGAGGAAAGAGAAGATTGCTTTCCTGAAGTGCTGCCCACACCGCACACTGCAGCTAGAAGAGACAGGCTTGCAGCCATTCAGAAACTGAAACAGGAGTTTGCCTCTAGGCTGTTTCCACAGGAGTTGTGTTTCGGCCTCCCAGCTCTCTTATGACCGACAGCGCGACAGAGACAGCACCACCGCAAGATGGGAGAGCCCCAAAACAAAGCTTCTGTTTCATCCAAGGGGAGCTTAATAAAAATCGAGCTTTGCTTCTTTCGGTTACGGGGGGGGGGGGGACAGCTGTCACTTAGATTTTCCTTCCCTGCCTTATCAGCACACCGTTCGCTTTCATCTGCGGCTTTCCCCAAGCGAACCCTTGACCCCGGCATTCCTCATCCACCAAAATACTTCGCCGTTTGATAAATACATCTAATTATTCGAAGATGTTTCAGTGACACACAAAACTAATGGAGAAAAATTCTTTCACCCGGGCTTTAATGCCCATCGCCATCACTCCTGTCCTCCCCCTCCTGCCTCCAGACACCGCGTGCCGCGTGCAGTAAGCCCTGCACCTGCGGCGTCAGAGAAGCGAGCCAGCACGTACGACGGCACTGCCGCTCGGACAAGCGTGACGCTAAGGCTGGGTAACGCGAGGGAAAAGGCTGAAGAGAATGCGACTCTGAACCTGGAGTCGATGAAGCAGATTGGTAGAAAAGAAATATGAGCCGTATCACAAAAGCAGTTAATCTCTGCCTTCTTCTTCCTGCCTAAGACAATCTCACTCCCTGTCTGTGGACCTGCTGACACGTACGCCTATCTCCCTGACAAAGCTGCTACTTCTTTGCTTTTCTAGAAAAGATGCTCTCAAAAATCAGGAAATTTCAGACGCACACGAAAGTGATGTTTCTTTCTCACAACTGAAACAGAAAATCGGCGTACTTCATCCAGACAGGACACTGGGCCTGCTGTGTGTTGCGGGTATTTCTGTAGCTACACTACACACGGAGTCAACAGCAGACAAGCCCGGCATGCTGCTTGAGTTTTTGAAAGCAGATTTTCTGTAATGCAACACATTAAACAGCATGCAGAGCAGTAAAGAAAATGAAGTGCTGGGTGATTTTTCTATAGTTTGTATTTGGCCTGGGCCAGGGTTTTTCTCCAAGATCACTGGCTGGTGGAGCACAATCTGGGCTGTCCTCACTTCCTGTGCTGCACTGCACTTGGACATTGCTTGGTCTTGAGTCTAATTGGTATCGATGTGAGTGTTTTTGACTCTACAGTAGCAAATTGGGGGAAAAGTTCGGCGGCAAAAAGCTTTGTTAGTCCTGTGAGAGATCTGTTTGAGTTGGATAGCATTGCGTTGTGGCGCCTACAGTATATGACATCCAAATCTGAAATATTATAGAATCACCAGGTTTGTCATAGCAAAAGGGGAGGAACATTTATGCATTCGGCATATTTTAGTTTTTATTTTTTATCTATAGTTTTCACCAACATCTAATGCCTTTCACCCCTGAAAGTGTTCAGTTTGAGCATTCGAGATTTAATTCAAACCGGTGCATCACAAATGGGACATAGCTGGAAGGGGATGAATACTTGTGCAAAGTTTGGCAATTTAGTTTGCACTGTACAACAGAAAACCCCCAGCACTATTACAGTAATGAGAAAAATGAGCACATTTCAAAAATACAGAAAGCTGCCTAGAGAACAAGAATCAAATATTTTTATTTTACTGAAGATGGAGGACAGACATGGAAAGTATTTGTTTGTAATCTTCCATGGCACTCAAAATATGTTTAACATCTGATTAAAGGTTAAGGACAATTTCTCTTCAAGCTCCAGAGGTTGTGCAGATGTGGCGATTACTGTTGCCAGCAGAGCTTAAACACAGCAGTTTGATGAAACGCTAGAATTCTCTGGGTTCTGCTGCAGACTTTTATAGAGATTTAGTTTGTCTCGCAATGTTGTTGTGGGTAATTCTTCAGAAATGATTTGGCAGACATCTTGTCTTTAGAATGAAAGCTTGTCATAAGTGTGTTTTAGTATTAATGACCTTCATTAGAGTACTACATTTAAATTAAATTAAATGTATTCATTACATTTATTCCACCTCCCTCTTGCTTTGCTGCTTTCATTTTTGTGTGAGCATGTGATATTAAGCCACTCTAGCTGACTGTACGTACTGAACAATTGTCTCAACAGGTCATTTACTAATTCTGTACTCTTATTGATGACTGTCATGTGCTAAACTGTCCGTTCTTGTTAAAACAGTGTGAGAAAAGCAACATACATTGCAAAATATGTGGATATTTTAATTTTTTGTTATCACACAAAGATTGGAATTACAGATTAGGGTGAGTATCAACAGTATTTTAGTCCATTACAATTAAAATCTGCTGATCGGGCATAAGGTTCTATTGGAAAATACTGTACAAACACTACCCCCCCAAAAAAAAACACTGCTCATTCATGCTTTTAGTTTTCAGTTAGTTTCAAGTAAAATTAATCTGCAAAAGAGAATACGTGATCTCTGTATAAATTAATCATTTTGCGCAAAATTCAATAAAGGACCAGCGTTAAGGTGTTTGCAGACAGAAAGGTTGCAAACCTCCGAGTTTATGGTTTAGGTTGGAAATCGAATTCTGATCTCGCACAGAGGAAGCCTGCATCCCCCAGCGCTGCTCTCCAAAATAATTTAATTCCAGAAAACGCCATCAGATCTAACCGACATGACCACCGCACGGCCGCGTCCGGGAACAGACGCTCAGCAGGCTCACCACCGGGTCAGCCGGGAAACCCCATGCGCAGTGAGACAAAGCGAGCGCCCCGCCCCGCCCTCTCACCTCGGGAGGAGAGGAAGTGCTTGCTGGGCGTGGTGAAGCCGCGGGTCCCGTGAGCGTTGACCGCGCTCACCCTGAACTGGTACCACCGGTGCGGCCTCAGGTCCCTGAGCAGCGCACGATCCTCCACGGTCTGGTGTCGGGGGGGGGAGGTAAGGAGAGGAGGAGGCACGTTAGAGAGCGATCGCCCGTTACCTCCCGCAGCCTGCAAACGCCCTCTCCCCCGGCTGATGAGGCGCTGCTGCCGAGCAAGAGCAGAGCCCACTGCGGAAACTCCAGGAACACCTCTCCCAGTCCGTGATGTGCGGAGCATGCGAAGAGCCCGTCTTTCAGGTCAATGAAATCCGGGGTGATTGCATCCCGGTAGACGGATGGAATAATTCCGCTGGGGGTGACAGCAGGCAGGGAGGAATGCCCATTTTCATGCACCTTAATGGTCCTGAGTGCTCCGATCCGTACGGGGTCAGGTTTTGAGCACCTTTATCGTTTCTGACAGCAGCTTTAGTCCTAACTAGAATTTGGAAACAGAACTGGTAAAAAGATTCTCAAATCCTGGGTTCTGAAAAGGGGGGGGGGATGTCCTCCTTCCTGGATGCACTGACAGGACGCCAGGTTACTGTGCTTGTGTTGCAGAAGTAATTGATTGTGAAGCCTCAAACGGCTCCAATTACACAGGCCTGTCTGTGACTGTTTCCAGAGCCCAGGCAGGGGTCCAGCTTGCTTTGTCTGTAAAGAGCAAATCGGTGCCTTACGGAGATCGGAAACCTGCGAGGTCAGCCCAGGCCTGCGATGTCATTTTTGAGAAAACTGGTCCGTTTATATTGCGTTTTTTTACATACAGCTTCTTTACCAAGCCTAAGCACCCCTCTTACTCTATTAGCAATGTACAGTACATTTCCGCTCACTTAATTCAGAACCTGGCTCTCCAGACCTGGTCCTGCAAAGACTCCGATTTTTATTGCTTCTGTGTGTCTTCTTCAGTCACTGGCTAAACGTCCACTCTGGCCTAATTTGTACTGTAACTTACTTGTAATTGTAATTGACTCAATTAAGTAATTGCATATTAGGTTTGTAATTAAACCAGAGAACCTTGCAGGCCAAATTGGCCTCTACAAATAATATAGCCGGGTTTTATCCACCCACCACCAGTCATAACTACTATTGTTTGATCTTACCATACAGACTGTCTGCCACGGCGTGGCTTCGTCTTCGCTGGGGTGTATCCCATAATTCCACCGTCTCTGCAGGATGTGCAGCACGGGCTCCACAGAAACATTGAATCGGGATTTCCAGGAGACCTCCACAAGCCCGGCTCCATCCTCCGAGAACGACATGTCTTTCCTGGGTTTCAAAGGGACACCTTCACAAAACAAAACAACAAAAAAAACCCCCACAAATTTACCAAAAAAAACCCAAACAAAACACACTCCCGATAGGTTCATGCGTATAAAGAACAGCAACATGAACCCCAGGTCTGTCTGCGTCACAGAATGGGCCAGGACACGTCAAGGGAGGCATCTGTACATGTTATGGCCAAAGGATTCAAACTGAGCTTTAAAAAAAAAAAAGAAAGAAAGTATCCAAGAGTCATGGGATACGGAGACAGGGAACCAGAGGAGACAAGGACACCCCAGACTGGGGACCAGGGTTCTAGTGATGAGACTGCGGTTTTCGGGGGGTGTGGGGGCTTGTCTTTGGGTCGCTCTCAGCAGTGGGGTCTGCCGGGAGGGTCCAGGGAAGACGGCGTGGGACAGGGGTTTGGCCAAACAGCAAAGACATGCTGTTATTTCTGAATGGGGAAATTCCAAGACACCTGGGAGGGCGAGTGCACCTTTCCTTCCTCTGGAAGCTCCTCCATTGCGTGGAGTTTCAGGAGAAAAGAAGCTCCACTTGGAAAAAACCGAACCTGCCAGGACCTTCTAAGAAGGGACCCTGAAACAACAGACACACTAAGCAGATCTATAACTGCTGTGATTAAAAAGGCCGCTAACTGGAAGTTAAAAAAAACCAAGCAAATGCAACACTACATTCTTAGGGTGATAAAAGGATCCAGCACTGGAGCTGGAAATCCCAAGCCAAGGCTGTTGGCTTCCCACCCAGGGTAGACAGAGGACATGCCCCTCGCCTTTAAAGAGGTTGGCCGGAGTCTGGCAGGTGTGTCCGCAGCCGTTGGGACAGCACTTCCTGGTCCCAGCGCAGTCCCGGTCTGCGGCGCAGCTCTCCACGCAGGCCGCCGCGAAGCCCGAGGCCTTCTGGGGAGGGGGGCAGTCCCCCTGCTTCTGCACCCGGATGGACCTGAGGAACTCGGAGCTGGTCACACACTCGTGGTGCTTCTGCGGGGGAGAGCGCAGCGCGGACAGCGTCAGGGCTCTGCTCTGCCCGAACCCACCCCTCCCCCCCCCCATCCCTTCCCATCGGTTTCATCTCGCTTCTAAAGAAGGGGTGGTGAGCGTTCACGAGGGGCCTGTCAATACAACATTTATTCCCAGGCCTCCCAGCAGTGCTCCTGTGCCTCAGGAGCAAAATCTGCACAAATCATCGCCTGTCTCGTGATTGATATGAGTGCCAATAATTTCACAGGCATCAGGACAACAACTTAACTGCTGCAAAACAAGGAAACGATACGTCTGTTCCCTCCAGTCAGGGAGGTACAACCCCGCCGAGACCATAATGATAAGAAAATACCTCGTTTCATTAAAGACGGTGAGCTTGATCTGTCTAAATGTACACTGGCATTTTTAAAGGGAAGGATAACGTTTTCTTGTCATCGCTGAACTAGGCTCCTTACGGTTTCTGCTTGTGTTAAGCTGCAGTCGCAAAGTGGAAACTGTGCGTAAATCGAGAAGGATTAAATCCTCGCTGTTCCTGAGCGGTTTTGTCAGGGTAATGGATTCTCTGCACCAGGGGAATGGTTTCAATCAGGGAGCTGAAGGAGGTTTTTTCTTCTACTTACACAAAAACATATTGCAAACAAGAAGATAAAAGAGTCGAATTATTACTCCTGAAATGCCATGATCTTTTATTTAAGTATAATAATTCAGGACCTCACTAATGGTTTGTCTTTAGCTCTAATTTGAGTACAATAATTTAGAACCTCACTAACTCTGAGTCAAGGAATCGAAGGGTTTGGATATGAGCTCTTTTTTCTCTTTCTTTTTAGGACTTTTAACGGGCAACCACAAAAAAAACCTTTCTTTAATGCATCTATTCTCGTAGACATGTTTTCCTCTCTACCAGGGGGATTTTAATGGCTGGCAGACGTGTAGCACAATTATTACATTTCTCAACTGCAGAAGACACTGCCTCCCGCTCGGACGGAGAGGCTTGCAGGACTCACCTCACAGGGCTTGTGGGACAGATCTCTTCGGGACTCCCACAGTTCCTTGCATGGCTGTAAGCACTGTAGACACAGAGGACAGGCATGTAAACTAGGACTTCGGAGAAGAAACGGAATCAGAGAGAAAACTAGAGACCGGGCTCTGAAGCAGGTAAGCATGTGGAGACCAGTGTGCGGAGCTCAACACAGGGCCAGAACCCTTCACGGCTCTCTGTCAACAGAACCGGGAAAAACGTTCCGTAGTAGCAGTAACAGGAGTCCTCGTCTTTCGCTGTGACGCCTTTCGGAAGGGTTCTGTTGAGCGCAGTTTGCGAACAGTACAGGCAGGTCGAACAGTGCGCTGGGGCCGTCAGGCTCTCTCAGGAGACCTGCGCCCTGCTGCGCACTCCCAGGATGTATCAGCTTACGCTAAACCAGCTGCTCAGGGGATGTGTTCTGTCCTACCTGGCGGCTTTGTCTGTCTTCTTTAACAACATAGGAAGAGGGCATATTTGGGTATTGTTGTGACAGTGAAAGGGCTGAAGGCAGTAAGGGTAGCTTGGTGGGAGTGTTTTTTATTCCATGGGGATGCGGCTCCTTCTCCCTGTTGCTGTGCCCTGACCTCTCTCCACAGAGACATCCCGCCAGGAGACGGACAGGTCATTTCCGAGTTTGTTGAGGCCCAGCTTGTGAAAGTGTCAGGCTGGGACGGATCAGATTTCACCGGCGTCTGCATTAAGGCTTGGTCACCCAGCCCCTGCACAGAGGCTGCGGCCCCAGTCACTGGCAAGTGGAGGTGGAACATGGCTGGAACCACAGTGGCAACATGGGAGGGGGAGACACTTTAATACCCTTACTGGCTACCCCTGTCCCACCTGTCAGATGGAACAGGCCATCACATTCATTCTAACAACCAATGTTGCCACACTTTGTTCTGTAAGAGAAAACTTAATTTACACAGAGGTGGACACAGTACAGAACAACACCATAAATTAATGATCAACAGCTAGCAAGTAAACAGGAAGAATAATAATAAATTCAACACCAATAACAACAAGATGATCAATGCAAATTCCTTGCAGTTGTATTGTGGTTTTCATATGATGATACCAAAGTGCTTTACATATAGGAGGGACCCATTTCACCCCCAGCAGAACTGCAGCCCCACCTGGTCGACACACAGCAGCCCCAGATCAGGGCAGGAGTGAGAAAGTACTGCAGCCGCTGAATTAAAGGAGAGCTTTAGGGAGGCCAGGTTGTGCCAGACCAGCGTGGAAGAGAAAGAGGGGAAATACATATTCACAACAGTTTAGGGCTTAGACTGGTCATAACATCTTCAAAAGAACTACATTTTTGGTTGTCCAATAAACTTCTCGAACCTACCATCAGTAACTGACCTTGAAAGACTCTGGTGAGCAAAACACACAGGATAGCACCACTACTCCCACCAACAGTGCCACTGGCTCCTTAAAAACCAAGTAGTCGGGTTTAACATCTTATCTGCAGGACAGTGATGATGATGGTGGTGATACATCGCTTTCCGTCACGTTCTCATGCCGATCTCTGCTTAACATCTCAGGACTCTGCACAACCGAACCCTGAAAAGCTGTTTTTGTGTTTTACTGTACTGTAGTTCTATTCATTCAGCAGGATTACTTTTTTGGGTGGTTCCCTCCCCCCCCGATGCAGGCGATCCTTGGAAAACTGCCTTGCCAGGTTGTCACATCTCGTAGCTGCTCAACAGAAGTGCCTCACGCTGATACAGACAAACACTGTGGTAATTTCTTATTAAAGAAATGTGACAAGGAGATTAAAGTGGGTGAAGAGGAAGTAGTGAATCATGATTTAGTTTCACTTAAGAAAGAGTGCAGGACATGAATAATCATCCCCGATCCCTCCTGCTCCCTCTGTGCCTGCGATCAGACTGTACTCCTGCTTCTCCTCTCTAGGTGTCATTCTCCTCTCCCACTTGACTTCAGGCTAATTCATCAAATGTGTCTCCTCACAGCGTGGCTTTGTACCCCCATCAGCGCACGAACATTTGTACATTTCTTTTAAATGCGTCTGAGAATATGAAGACATCTGTTGTGTGTTACCGAAATGATCATGCAGACATCTGCCACTGCCTGTTTTCCACCGCATGAAGACCGGTGCTGCACTCTTTAAGGCCGGGCTCTCCCTTCTAAAAATAACTTTGACAAGCCAGACAGGGAGCAGCTTGTGCGCGATTTTAAAATCAATAAGTGAAACGAAACATTCCCTTTTATCCTGGGATGCATTTGACAGCTCATGAGTGCACATACAGATCCAGTCACTGACCAAGGTACCGATCATGCTCGGACATAATGTAAGTATCTAATTCATCCTAATCCTGCTTTTACAACTGCTAGAGAGACGGAGTCGATACAACAGTACCACCGCCTTGCAGGCCTGTCAGTTCTGGGATGGGAGACCTCCAAGCTAAACCAGGTTTCTGCTCACTGGTGGACCAGTAAGTATTGCTTTTCCCCCTCGACCCGAATTTCCAAAATCGAAAAGCCGAAACAATATCCAGGAACACTGTGATGTAGAAGGTGCTGCCCTTTGGATCTGATGCTAAAGTAGTGTCCTGACTACTTGGTCATTAAAGGCCCCTGTTGGCACTGTGGGTAGGGGTAAGGATAGTAATCCCAGTGTCCTGGCTAAATTCCACTCTGACCCTGTATGATCTCACCTCCCTAAAGCTCCCCCTTAATTCAGCTGCTGAAGCAGTTTCTCACTGCTCCCCTGACCTGCTGTGCAGTGAGGCTGCTGGGGCAGACGATTGTCGTGTGGCACCCTGGTGGTGCTGGGCCTCACTGCTGGATGAAGTGTGGCCTTAAACTTGGAAAATAAATCAATGGTGAATGTGTACATTTTAATAATCTTATAAAACTAAAATTGATGTTTCAGAATTGAATTGCAATGCTTTTGCCAGCCACTATATTAATCAGGAAACGTGGCATACCTTGATAATTAAGGATTTAAAACCACAATATTGATTTAAAAAAAAAACGTATGCACGGGTGTTACGTCTACAAGTCAAGAGTACGTTAACAGTAATAACAGAACTCCAGAGTTGGTGACTTCATAAAACCTTTTAATATAAAATGAAATATCTGTTATTCTACTGAAATTAGAACACTGTCACTCACTCAGTTACCAGTAAAGTTTTTCATCTATAAAGTTTTGGAAAAAAACATGGAAAAAATCACATTTGATATGTAATTTAAGTAACAGTGTGCAAGTGAGTTTTTGTAATGTAAAGTAGCTTTCAGTGGATGATTTGAAGATAAAGAATTTTCAATTAACCACTTTGAGTATCAATTCCAAACAAGCTGCCTGTGCAAAACCTATCATTAGGTTGTAAATCCCACAAAATTAACAGATAATGAATTAATGTTACTGAATATGCAGGCCTTGAGAAACGGTGCCATAGAAAATATTTGCTTTCTTATATCCATGCATTTTTTAACTGCTTCTTCCAATACAGGGCTGAGCCAGAGCCTAATCCAGCAAGCAACAGGGGCAAGGCGGGATACAGCCTGGATGGCATGCCAGTCCATCACAGGGCAGACTCAGACACACACACTCACACCAGGGCTAACTTTCCCAGAAGCCAATTAACCCACCAGCGCGCTTTGGGACTGTGGGAGGAAACTGGAACACCCAGACCAAAACATCAGCTGAACCAACGTATAAAGGTTTCGTGCAAGTTGTCAGAACCAGCCTTCCTGGGAAAGAATGATGTCATGTGACATCAGCCCACTGACGGGCCACATGGGCGCAGTGTCCCCCTGCGCTGGCGTCTGTGATGGAATCAGACCCAGCCCAGCTCAGTGCACACAGCTTCTCTCTCATCAGCGCTGACAGATTTCTTAAGCCACCTTTACAACCCCACTTCCAAAAGTGCAAAAAAGGCTACTACATGTCTGGGAGCCATCAATGTGACAACACATTCTTGCACAAGCTCAGGGGATCTGCAGACAGAGAGAAATAAGACTGCTGACATAAATCTATATCTCTTCCTCTCCAGGCCTGACCAGAGCACCTATCACCATACCCAAGTGTACAACAAAACTAGCCATATCTTCGGAATGAGGTGATAGGAATATTCCTCTTCGTTCCTTTGACAAGGGTTATCCGTGACTAATTTCTAGATATGCAGGCCTGATGTGTGATAACGTGCAATGGGTAGGATCTGTTTTATTGTAACTGACAGCTGACACACACACTCCAGATAAGGCAAGAGAAGGTAAAGCGCCAGACCACCATATTGTCTGTGAACAAATATCATGAAGGCTTTGTAAACAACACACAGTCCCTGCTTCAAATCGGGATTGAAACTAATAACTGGAACTAGCACCTTTGAAGATGCCTGTCGTATTGGAAATTCCTCAGACCCCTAACTTTTTTGCAGAAATATTTGATATATTTTTTATAAGCATCACTGTTTTTGTATTTCTCATGATGTTATGTCACAACAAGGAACTAACAGTGCCAGTGGTCCTGGAGGTCACAGCGGGGTCACTGTAAGGTTATAAGGTCAGCAGCCTGGCTTTATCGAGATCCTCTTGAGCACGTTTCACACAGCAGAGGGCTCGGCCCGCTCCAGTCTAGCAAGTACCACTTTACACCGTTCTGCACACTGGCCCAGCCCATCTAGTGCCACAACATTCACCAGAGGGGCCGGAAAAGGAAAAGGGGAACGAACACATTGACTCCTGAAGAAAATCAGCTGAACCTTGAAAAAGCTAAATAGTTTAACTTCCAACTTGCAGGCTTTAAAAATGTGTAGGGAAAGGCTTTGGCTGAGGAAATGAACCTCTTCAGTCTAAAGCAGAGAAGACTACGAGGGTCCAAGTATTCGGATCGGCCCTGCGGACATGTTCAGAATCAAAAGTGAGACGCAATCCAGGGGACAGTGGAGAGTGGGAACTACGTGGAAGCACATTTAAAACTGTGAAAGCAGCAGGCAGTTTTTTACACAAAGGGTTGTGGGAGGATGGAACAAGCTGCACAGCTCAATGATTGAAGCAGACTGGTTTCAAGAAGAGGCTGAATGAGATACCTTTTGTTATATTCTTAACCTTCCGTATTTCTGGAAACTCCTTTTTGAAAACTCCTCCTTTACCTAGGATGCTGAAAACTAACTATTTAAATGCAGCTTGTTGTTAAAAGCGTCATTCTTTACTGTAAAAGCAGCATGTATTTTCACACTCCTGTATCAGCTTGTATGCCACAGCTGAGAAAGCAGGCTTTATTTTTAGAGGCCTTGTAAAGTGAGTGTAAACCTCGCCACCGGTTTCCGAACCACATCTCCCAAGCTACCACATTCTTTTGGTCAGCTTTAGCGTTAGATGAGCTGTTCAAGACTCCCGGAGCCCAGAAGCTCTGCTCAGAGCCAGCGTGCTGCATGAACTCCACAGCGAGTCAGACAAACAGCTCCACAGACACAGCCAGACCCATAAAGATGCGGTCCAGCCAAAGTTCCAAAGTTCCAAAGCTGGCTGCTTTCGACAGCTTCTCTTCCTGTCCATCCCTCCACACGGCCCATCTACTGATCAAAATATTTCGTAATTTAATTTGACCCGTCTAGACACTTTATGGGGCTAGCTAAATTAATCCCTTAAAATGCTTTCCTAATAAAAAGGATTTTCAGATTAAAATGTTTTTGGTGTTGCTGTGGAGCACGGAGTTCATGACCCTTGTCTTAACAGGAGGCTACATAAACCACATTATCGTGGGGAAATTCAATCACTTCATTCAGGACCTAAACAAACTGAATAGGACCACTTCGGTCTTCAACACTCCTGGAGCCCTATTTTAGATTTTTAATAAAGTGAGATCTTATGATGTGACTGAGGGTTATTTCCTAAAGTGATCATTACGGGAAGTATTCCTGACCAAACTCTGCACTGGAGAGACAGCGCAGTGCCGGTGTACCTAATTCATCATCAAGAGTCAAAACCGAGCAAAATCTGGGCTACAAAATCCTTGTGTCTCTCAAACTTCCCCCTTAAATACTAATTCTCTGGAGACCGTCATGTTATAAACACTGAAGGCCATTCAACCTCTTGCCAAGGACTCGAATTCGTCACAATGAGAATATTGTAAGAGGAAGCTGCTTGGTGAGAATTCCAGAAAAAAAAGTCTTAATTTGCTTCCCTTCATGTATCATCATCCGTCTGGCCCTGTTCGCTGGGCGGAACACTGTGACGGGTTTTGGAGGACGTGTTACCAGCCAGCCAGGCCGTGTTTCAGTCGGCGATATCATATTCGTCTTGACGAAACCCAAATCTCTCTCCATATGACAGATGGGTGGAAAGATGGACGACAGCGCAGGGAGAATCCCAGGGGCCTCTCCTCCTTCCCAGTCTGCGCAGGCGTTTGACCAATAGGACCCAGAGGAAATGCTCGGCTAAACTTTGATCTGCTGCGGTTGCTGCCCGCAGCACAAAATCTTCCTCGGAGCTGGAATTCCTGCCACTCCGTGCCCTATAAATCAGGCCGAAGAATCCAGTGAAAAACATTCCTTTCAGCGGTCTGAAATGAACCAGTTGAAGTGTTATTTTTATAACAACTCAGGTAGAGACTGAAGATGAACGCACAGCAACAGCACCTGAACATAGTGACAAGCTCGATGTGTTTGTTTTTTTAACGAAGACGCCGCCTGCGATGAGGTCGCAGATACGGATTTATGGGATTCGAAGGAAAAGACGCGTGACATCCATCCCTCCTCAGTGAGCAGCTTGCTCCACGAGCCTGGTGTGAATCCAGGTGCCGTCCCGGAGACGCAGGGCACAAGGCAGCACCGCACCCTGAATGGGACCCCGGCCCGACACAAGGCCAGCGAATGTCATTCTCTAGAGAAATAATAAATCTGATTCTCAGTTGTGTAATTTAAACTTCACTGGTGCATGGCTTTGCTGCGTTCTCTATAAATGTATTGCAGTTTGATATCTGCAAAAAAAATATATATATATATTTCTACCAAAGAACATCACAGATGGGGAATTGTAAACTTGATCTCACTTGATGTTGATTTTTTTTTAAATTCCTTATTAACAAACTGCATGAGGTTTAGACTACACTGTAGAGTCTGGGCAGGCTCAAGAATTCTGGGATACGGACATTTCTGTGCGGTTGTGTTTTAGATCATGACGGGAATTCTGTCTCCATTAAAGAGCCCTGAGACAGAGCAGCACACAGATGATAAATGATCATTTAAGAAGCTGCCGTCCAGGATTTAGATATTTATCAATTGGCAGGCAGAAAGACCATCCTTTTCAACACCCCTGCTGGTTCACAGGTTATACTGGAACGAAGGGGTGTCACCACCTGGCTCAGTGAAAATAAAAGGGCAGGGAGAGGGGGAAACGGGGAGCACACTTCAAAAAGATAAAAGCTTCTTTCTGTGATATAAAAACCAAGTGCAGACAGACTGAGCCGAAGGAGCAGGGCAGTTCCATTCTAACCGTGTAATACATCTGTCTCCTGCGTGCCTGATTCCAATGTGCTGGCTGAGCCCAGTTTATGATAAGTTAGCTCTTCTGCAGACTGTAACGCTGACATCCTAGACAGAGTGCTCAGGTCTCTCTTCTCTTTGTCAGGCCTGTACCTGGGGTGAGGAAGGCACATTAATCATGCCTTATAAATGGACGGATTCTTTGGTGGTAATTTCATTCAGATGTTGTACATGTGCACTGATCTCAGTGCGTACAGAGCAGAACTTTTTTACAAGGAGTACAACTATACCTTTGCTTTGCAGGCAGTAAATTATTACTTCGTCACAGTAAATGCCATTTCTCGGTAGGGTTCCTCTGATCATGCTTTAGTGGGTTTCACATCTCTCTCTCCTTTTTCTTTCTCTATAAGGATCAGTTCAATTGTTCCTAATTTTAGATTTTTTTTTATAAATGCGGGGTCATGCCTAACAGCATTCACAGGAAAATAAATGTATGCATTGCCTTGAAACAAAAGCTTTGATTATGTGCACATTTGGTACAAAAGCAAATACTCATGCTGGATTTCTTTGCTGGGTTGTGAAACACCTTTCTGAATAATACTGCGCCACTCCCAAGGCTGAGAGAGAAATGAGCAGGAGTTCTCATCCGAGAAGGTTAGGGCTTCCCAAGTCGGAGCAGCTGTGTCTCAGTTTAAGTGAACCTACATTTTCAAAGCTGTCTTTTTCTTTAACAATGCGCTACTTTCATGTTTAGGTAGTAATTGTGTGGGCCTAGTCATAGAGGAGACTGGGCAGTCTTCCCCTTGTTTCTGTGGCTTTGCTATAAGACAGAAGAGAGGATTCTCATCAGTAATTGACCAGATTCAGGATGCACATTCCAAGAAGATAATGAGAATTCTTCCAAGAAGAATTAACTATCCGCTTTGGAAAGAATGCCTCAGTGTGCTTGGCTCTCTTGGCCTCTGAAATTAATCCCTCAGTGATCTGGAAAGCTGAAAAAGGGAATCAGCGTTTACCAAGAGAAAAACAGCAGAGAGCACACAGGCTTCTCTGCTCAGATGTAGGTCATGCCTTGTCCTTTTTCAGGGTGATGAAAACTTGAGCCCACAAGTCGTGTGAAAATACGGATTCTGTCCCCATCTTTTTTAATCAAACAAATAATATTACTCAGAACGTCTGTCAGCAAGTGTATCCACTTCATTGCACTTTTGCCACTGTTATGATAACAGTCTTTCACATAACAAACAAACACCTGAACAAATTTGGTATTATTTACTAAAACTGTGCCTCTATGTACAACTGCTTGGAATTTTTTTACACAGCTGATACTGTGATCTGCAGGCTTCACTCGTTAACTCAATGGTACAGATACACCTGTGTATTATTTTCATCTTATTTAGCTGTGTCTAATCCTTCATCTAAAACAAAGACTGCCAGATCTGATCCTCGGCAGCCTGGGGTCTCCTGAGTTCTGAAAAGGATTAATTCAGACCACACTGAAAACTTAAGTGGACTAAAAATTGCAGAAAAAGAGTGTCTTGCTTTTTAGCTGCCAAAATGCAGCAGATCTCAATTTGTTAAAGAAGAATATAAAAAAAACAGGTTAAGAAGTTCTAAGTTCCCAAACAAGAGGCAGGCTGTCGAAGTGATCTAAGGATCTCATCCAGGTGGCCTCGTCCTGAGAAAAGCCAGGTTGTCATCTTCAGAAGCATGGATGGGGAAGTTGTTCCAAGACCCCCACAACTCTCTGGGTTAAGACTGGCACTTCCAACTCAAGAGCTGAGCGGCAGATACTAACAGGCCTGCCTGCGCCAATTCAATTCACTTAGTTCAAATCGGGGTTCATCGAGAGTTCGCTTGGTAACGAAAGCTAGAAAACCTCGACATTCCAGTGGGAAAGGATTGGGTAAACTCTTTGTTTAAGTGAAGTGCAACAGGCTTATAAAATTAGCAGCCCTCTAATTAAAGCAAGTGACCTTCATTTATTTTATTTCAGTATCTGCTCTTCTTCCTGAGTTACGTGTGATTCCGCTTGGTTATTTTTTTGGCGAACAGACTATTCTCTGCCTGCAGACAGAGCTTGACTGCCACAGTCTCTCTCCCCGGTTCTGAATGGAGCCATCAAATCCAACCGAAAATTTCAGAGGCTTCCTGTTCCTTTTTAACAGTAGAGCCAGACCTGGACGTCTTAGCAAACGAACAGCTGGTGTTGAAGACGTTACGCGTCCACCGCGGGCTTGTTTATTCAGGAAAGAAGAAACATCTGCTTTTCTTTTTTAAACAGATCTCTGTTGCAGTGGAAAACACACAAGTTGACAACAGCAGGTCCTGCCAACCACTAAAACCCGGGACCTTGTGCAAACAGACCCACCTGACAACCTGTCCCAAAGACTCCCAGGATTCAGCCTCCTCAAGCGGCGCCTGATCTGTACACAAAGCTGTTTGATTCAGCTGCTGTGAAGGACTCACGCTGTCACTGGCCTGGAGCTGGGGCAGGGATCAGGGATGGGTGTCAGGTATCCCCTCTCGCTGCTGGGCAAGGCTGTAATTATCCTGGAGGGGCCTCTTCAGAGAAGCAAATTGGCCTCATCGATTTGAAAGCCTTCACATAGTTTTGAGCTGGCCCACGGGGCGATGCAAGAAAATCCAGGCTTTGGGATCTACCAGGACTGGATTGTTGTCAGCCCTTTCTCTCTCAAAGCAAGATTCTCTTCCTGCAGCTCCAGCCCCGCTGTGCAGACGTTAGCTGAGTGGACAGGCGAACAGGCCAGGAAGGACATACATCAGCCAACCACTGCTCTTCAGAGTGAAGGCTGAAGCATGAATCAGAGGCCACAGGTGGAAACCATGAGAAAGGGCATTTTAAACCAAGAGGCATTTCTAAAGAGGCACTTCTTTACACAAAGGCGGGTGGGAGTGTGGAACAAGTTGCCCAGTCATGTTGTTGAAGCCGATTACCCTGGATTCTTACAGGAAATGGCTGGATGAGATCTTTGGATTATTTAGCTACTCACTGCCAAGTAGGCTAGATGGTTCGTCTGGCCTCCTCTCGTTTGTAACGTTTCCTAACATACATGGGAGCCGAAAGCTTCAGAAGTAAAACAAGCCAATGCTTAGATATCAGCAACCTTCGCCGAGCCCTTGAAGTGCAAAGTCTAAAGATTTTCTGCAGTTGTCTCTTTCATCATCCCTTTTGCTCCATTTTGTTTAGCACCAGCTGCAACATGCTTGGCACACTTTGAAGTCTCTTCAAAGTTTTATTTGACAGGAGGAAGCATTGTCAGCCACTGTTTCACTAATAAGCTTCACTCGCGTAGCTTAACCTGGGAAAGAAGAAGCAGCCATGACTGGGGTTGTAAAAGGGAGAATTTCAAAGGTTTGGTGAAACATGTCAGAGCAAATTTGTAATGGCTTTGAAAACCCGGACAAGATCTAGTATACTCATGAAAGGGGTGTCAGGTTGGCTGCTAACAAAACAGGAAAAAAGGAGAGAGAGAGAGAAAGAGAGAGACCTTCACTTTGAGGCCCGGGAGGGATGCAAAGCAACTCTCTTCCCTCTGCTTCAGAGCCAGCAAATCAGCTCGTACCAGGCCAGCTACACACACCTGCAGCGCATTAGCGCAACAGAAGCAAAATTGTTTCTACTTCAGTTGGGAAGTGTAAGGAAGTTTATTTTGCTTTAATCAGTACCACACTTGGGCTTTTCAATATGTTGGAAGTTAACTCATGTCCATAAAATTGTTTTCGAAACACATAAATTATCGGGGGGGGAGCTGATTAAAGGGACTAACAGAGTCGAGGTACGTGCGCAGGGGGTCTAGCGCTTGAAACGTTTTTATTTCAGGCGGAGTGGACGAATCAAAGCAAAGGTCCAGCCTGCTGATTTAGTGCACTGTCATGCAAATTTTCATGGGCTGAAACTTTGCCCCCTGAAAGAAACCATATGCGAGGCCACAGCCTTCATTCGAGAACAGCATTGTGAAATCCCATTAGTATCGAGTGAATTTAAGGGTCACACATTCCTGCAGCTCCACGGCTCCCATACTCCGCACACAGAAGAGGGTCATTTCAATCTACTGCACATCCCTGCGCTGCAGCTCAGATGAATGGATTCTACTTGTCTGGAGTCATACAGGCAATATACTTCACTCCCAACTGCAGCCGAGCACAAGACGAACTAAACAAGGCTCTCATTGCACAGCGGTCTGATCCGTTTCGGGGTTTAAGTCGAGGTGCTCTTAACTTAAACAGCATTTTGGTGCTGAATGCTTCAAGCTTCTCCATTTTGTGCAAACTGCATGGAAAAGACTTCCTAAACCACCAAAGAAAACACAAATGTGTTTCACCAGCCTGTATTTTGTAACACCAGGAAGGGATCCAACTGCTGTGCAACAGCAAGTGGATTTGTTTTGCCGGCTTCTGTAAAATCTTGTGTTCTGTAACAGAAGGGCCTCTTGCTTTCTTTGATGAAAGTACTGCTTGCATTTCAGAAGAATAATGAGATTGTCTAAGAGAATGTTGCAGTACTGCTTACATTCAAACTACAAGCGTATTGTAGATATGAGTTAGCAAGTGGAAAGCTGGGCTTGATTCAGTTGGTCAGTGACTCTCAAACTGCTGGCACTTATCTCCGTCTTTACAAACTCTGACGTGAAATTCATGACTATTCTATTGCAGGGCTTCCTCAGGGGCTAGTATTCCATTCAGAGCCTCAGCCTGAGCAGAAACCACAAAGCAGGGAACAATGGCTGCAAAGGATCTTAGCACAGAGATAAAACAGACAGAGTCTTTCAGAACTGCAATAAATATTAATCCATTGTACAGAACAAAGAAAGAAATAACTTAGAACTCGCTCCAGGGAGATTATATTACTGCACGGTTCTCAGAGCTTGTACTGTTTCATATGGTTTGAATGAATCCATCACCATAAACAATTTTACAAGCTGTAAAAGGTAACTGGCCATGTTTTAAATATGTAAAAGGTAACCAACCATGATTTATTTCAGGGGGACTACAATGTGTACTTTAAGACCATACGTGAATCTTACGAAAAGAAACAGAGCTGAAAAAATGTATCCCGATTTTAGACATACGGTTAATGTGTGTTTTAACTAAACAGCTGATGTGTTTTAACTAAACTGTTCTCACTTTTAGTAGTGGTCTGAATAACCTCAACAGTGATGCCATAAATAACAAGAAATCTGTCTGGGATAGAAATATTTGTATTCAAAACTAGTCTTTGCAGAGTGTCTAAGACAGTTTGACTTTGACACAGAGGCAGGACATTTTTTCTACAGAATGGCCAAAGTCATGACTTGCATTCTCTTTCCACAACGATGGAAATGTGCGCACATAAAGAAATGACAATCATGTTCCAGAGAGAGCTGTATTTCTGGCATACTTTAAAGGGTAGAAATACAGCTAGCTTGCGTGGTTTACTTTATATTTTCAGTGTGTTTCAGTGTTATTGTTCCAGCTTGTAAATAGCAATTCGGCTGCCAGTGAACTGTGTGTAAATGATTGATATTCTAATTTGCAGCACTAATTTAGAGTTCATGCCAGTGCAGCTCTGGCCGTAAATGATCTCATTAAAGACACAAGCAGTAAAAAACGTGAGTTTTTTTCAGAGCAGCAATGAACTTCTCACAAGCGCGCCATGAGCCTGACCCTTCACCAAGACCAGAGCGCCCAGCAGAGGGGCTCGGCGTCCCCCCGACCCGGGAGGTCAGGCGAAGTGACCGCACAAGGAGTCTGGCGCTCTGGTGCCACAGCACTGCGGCCAGGGGGCACAGCTTGCCCCCTGTCCGGGAGCGGAGGGGCTTCTGGCAAGAGGGGGAGGGAGGTGAGGGCACAGACAGAGTGTGGACAGCGCCAGCCAGGGCTCCGGCTGCCCAGCCACTAACGGAGTGGGGGTGCCTGGCCAGGCCACGGGCCGCAGAGAGGAGAAAGGGTGTTGACCTTGATCCTTCACCGCAGGTGGCTGGCACTGATCTACAGCTAAAAAGAACATCGGACATCGACTTTCAGCCTCCCTGCTCCCGAGCGCTCCCGAGGTCACTGGCGCGACTCACGCGGGTCCTGTTACTACCTGCCGTCGCCGCGGGCGATGGCTGGGGCTCGGCCCCGACACCTCCTGCTGAGCCGCCCGCGAGGACAGCTCCCCGCGCGGGCGCGAGGAGGAGGGAGAAAGTGGCGGCCTGCCCCCCTTCAAAGCGCAGTCTGAAAGACCGCCTGAACTAATCTAAAGGAGGGGGGGAAAACGCGTGGGGTTTCTGTCGTCTAAAACAGCAAAGCAGACGTCTGCCTCTGGACCACGGCGGGCTCCTGAACAGCAGCTCGGGGTTTTTTTTTCACACAAAAAAGAAAAAAGTCAGACGCAAAAGGATGTAAAATGCCTGTTGTTATTTTTACTAGAAACACAACATTTACTTTCCCCACTCTTCCAGGGAGTGTGGGAGGCTCACCCCCATCTGAAAGCAATCAGAGCAGCTCGGGGCTGGGTGTGAGAGTTATGGCCTGCACACAGGGAAGACTCCACCTTCTTCGGCTTGACACTTTTAACCTCAGCCCCTGCAGGCACGGGGTGGGGGGCGGGGGGGGCGAAAAGTCTGGTTTCAGCAATTACTTTAAATGGGCTAATAATTTTTATCAGCTCATTAGTGCCACCAAAAGAGCAAATAGCACTGCCAAGCCTTTTGTTCTTATATAACATCTCCTGGGGAGACTGCAGGGCCTAGCTGGCACCAGGCAGGTCCCTGTCCTGGTCAGGGTTTCCCATCTCCAGCCGCAGACTGCTGGTTTCACACGGAGGGGCGAGGAATGTCTCCAGTTTGCAGAAATGGAAAGCACTGAGGGTGGAAGCACAAAGCCCAATCGTCCTGAACCCGCTGGCGGATCACACACTCAGCTTCCATCTCACTGAAGTGGAAAGCGTCAGAATTATTTTTTCCTCAGCATCTAACGGCCAGTGGGACAGAGAGCTGTTGTGTTTTCGCTATTTTCTAGACTGCTCGATGGGTGACCTCCTCCCTTTATTACCGTCTAAGACTACCAATTATGAAAAGGCAACCTGCTTATTTTCACATACCACATAAAAATGTCATAAGGTACGATATATTGGCCCTGAGCTGTCCACCACCAGTGGAACTGAAGTCTGAAAGGGAATGCGCTCAATTTATATAACAGACCTCATGGACACACACTGTATCGTGATTGTTGTTGATATCTTTTCCATGACACCAAACTGTAAGCATTTCTGAGTAGGAGATTGTCTTCTGGCCAGTAACTGCTGGAAGAAATCTAAATGACCAAACGTCCGTGTTTATTAAGGGAAACAATAACAGTTTCCTTCCTGAACTGCAATAAAAAGCGCAGAACTACCTGTAGGAGCAATTTCATCAGTCATCAGGACGTGGGCTGTCAAATAGATACGATAGGGGGAAGAGTTGGGATGAATTATTTTGTCTTTCCATGTGGGGGTCTCCTTGCTAGTGAGGTGGGGAGCACAGATTATCATGCATTGCTTTATTTTGATAGGAGCAGACAAGGAACTAACAAGCAGACAACACTGCAACACAGGTGTCTTAAATAACAACACCGTTTCAAAACAGCTTCAGCGTGCCAAGACACACACAGCTGCATTCTCCTAAACTCTGCAAAGACACCACCGTCACACTGGAGCAAATTCTTAGGAAGTCTTGATTTCTAAGACTCGTTTTAAAGAATCTGGAACACAATTTATTGGAATAAAAAAGGTCTGACCTTTCTTCATCCTAAGTCATGTTATGTAAACGAGTGACCACAGTACACCCCCTATTGAAGATATAGTACACGAAGTGTCAGATAAAATCAGAAATGCTAAATTTAGGAGTTTTGTTTAGTGGAAATACAGTACTGCCAACAGCAAAACTGCACCTGAAATTTTGCTACCAGTTATAACCTAGCTTAGGGGGGGGGTTAAATGAATGACATTCCGCATTGCCCCTCCCTCTCTAATTCAAGCCCTGGAGTCTCAGAGACGTCGTCTGTCTTGGACCGAGAGGTGACCCGCCTGTCTTCAGGATTCTGCCCAATACACCCATAGCTACAGCTCAGCACTCAGACTGCGTTTACAAAACACGCCACCACAGGCTTCTCCTAGCACCAGAAACTCATCTTGCCAGCCAACAGGGTATGATGTAATGTCAGACGAGCTGACGTGTGCCCTTTCAGACCAGCACGAAACCTTCACTACATCGAAGCTGCAGACCCAGAGGAGATCTTACTCACCTGTGCACACCTTCTGTGGCTTTCACACCAGCCCAAAATTTCATTGTTCTGAAAGGAACCAGAAGAGAAAAAAAAGTAGTCAGTTATGAGCATTCAGCAAACCTTTTGGCCGTTATTTCTTTAAACATGTATTCCATTCCACATTTTGGAGGATCGAATTCTGAAGCCCTTTTATCAAGAGTAAACTCCCTGTAAAAAACAGACACTCAATAAGGGATTATAAAGTTAATCACTATGTGGACACTACGTGTCGGGAGTGATGTTTTTCGAGTGAGATGCTTAAGTGGACTGGGGTGGGAGGCCTCTAAGACAAACCAGGCTGCTGCTGTAAGTTGTGCTGGTAGACCTGCAGGAGGCGCTGTTCCTTCTGGACCAGAATTTCCAACCCCGTGCCTCAGTATAGCGACGGGGGACACTTTACGGTAGGAGCTGCTGGAGGACGTATTGGTATTGGAGGTGGTATTCAAAAAAAATTCAACACAAAAGTAGCAAAGCCACTGCTCTGGCTACAGTCAAGCCTGTTCCTGCACAGTCTGGCTGTCCTCCAGCTTAACCCGTGTCCACACCTAAAGAAGGCTCCACAAGCGAGTGTTTTCTCTCTTCTCTTCATTATACATGCATTCAAACGTAGGGCCAGATCAAATCTGAGCACCGTCCCATGTGCCTGTAAAGAAACACAAATCCCAACCACTGCTAGTCAAAGAGCATTCCTCTCTCGGCAACATCACGGGCCTTTTCAGGACTGCCTCCACCTACAGTATAATTCCAACGCTGAAGGAAATCATTTCAAGAATAATGGTGCCTGGGTGGGTTTTTTTTTACCTTAAGCCGCAGTAACATTCCACAGACACACCCTTCTTTTAAACCAGCAACGTTTCGCCAAAGCAAATTGGTCGGATCTCCCAGCGTCTTAAAGGTTTATCGCTTTTTTCGAGGAGTTAATTACAGTGCAGTAGCGGGAAGAGGGGATTGCGCTTGTCTCCTGGTGTCGGGCCTGATCTTCAGTGGAATGAGGAGGGTAACACCACGCCAGCAGATTACATCAGCTTTGCGGGAATCTTTGTCACTCTGCTGCCGGGAGAAAGAGAGTCGAGACAGCTCGGGATGCACAGCGCACCACTCAATCCAGCCCTGCTCGCTGGGGTTTTGGTGTAATTAGAGAAAAGCCGTGCTTGACAAAAGCTATCCTAAATCCACAGCCAGGGGGGAAATACTTTTTCGACTTTTAAAAGGCAGATTGAATAGTCCGGGTCTGTGTACGGCCTTTGAGCGAGAGGCATTAACTGAAGTGTATTGTTACTGACTTAACTTTGATGAAGAGACGCATTGTGTCAAAGCTTAAGGGCTCTTTCTCGTCGTCCTCCTGCAGGTTAGGATTTTGAGTGACAGGGTCGCCCACGTCAACGAAATCCCTCTCGCCTTCTCAGTGACAGGCGGAGCTAATAAAACCTGGAAATTTTCTTTCTCCTTGTTGTCTTCCGATAAACAGTTACAGAATGATTACAGGCAGGGTGGCAGCTTCCGCTGAGCTGAGCTGTGACGCTCCGTGCCCGAACACTACAGCTTTTGCGGGGATTCCTCACGCTTGAAGTGCGGTGCTGGACTGACATGGGCCGTATTTAGAAGACACTGATCAGCCACACATAGTTGTAAAGTGTCACGCACGTCTTCCAGGTTGCTCATTTAAAGAGTGACCGCACAGAGTTTCGACATTTCCAAGAAAGTGCTCCAAACTCAGTGACAGAATACAGAAAAAAGCGAACAGTCCACACGGGCGTTCTTATACCAGGGGCCCCCGGGAACCGACACGATGCGATTTTCTGGGTCTGATCAGCTACTAGCAATCAAACGAGCGGGTGACTTGCTCTCCTTTGTAACGGTTTGTTGGTTATCTGGATCTGAATTGTATTAAAAAGCGCGGTAGACAAAGCAAGGCAGAAAAACAATCATGAATAAAAGCAATCTGTTTCACGACAAAATGTCAAACTGCTTTCGTTGCTGCGTGCGAGCGTGTGCGTTCCGTTCTGTTAACACACACACACTCCGAATATAATTCATGGGAATTTCTCCTCTACTATGTGAACCATATACACAGGAAATCCTGACAGTTTTCATCAAAGAGATAGTATCTGGGGGAGCAGAACAGCTGAAGAGACGCTGGGGAGAGGGGACCGGGTCTTCTCTGCTAAACTGCATCAGCAATCACAAGGTGGTGTTTATGTCTCAGGCGGAGGCTGAAAACTGCTCCTGTCAGTCAGACGGTCTGCGCACCGCGGCCGCTTTGTTCCGGCTCGCTAACATGTGCAGACACTTAGGCAAAAATGTTTCATACAAAGAAAACTTGTTTTCGCCGGCAAATTAAATTCCCATGTATCTAAACACGCTTTATGGCACTTGACAGCAAAAATGTCGCATTAAATAGTACGGTCTCCCTCTCCCCCCCGGAGATGTGAGGGCGGTATCAGCGCTGGGAGATACAGAAGACTGGTCTCCAGGGAGCGGACTCAACAGTCTGTATTTTTCTAATCCCACCATTATCTTGATCAGTAAATGGGATAAGTTGATTGTAATGGTTTTTGCCTGGGTCTCTGAAGCGCCGGCGGGTGGCATTTTCAAACTTCCAGGCGGACATCAATCTTCCCGCTACAAATCGTCCCATCTGATCTGCCTCGCTGATGGGCGCGCAAATTTATTGCTGTTTGCGTTCTCAGTGGGTGTGTGTGCAGCGAGCGCCAATACAGATCAAGGGCGAGCGAGTGTGCTCTGCATGCATACCAGGTTTAATTGCCCAATTACATGTCAGATGTGAAGGCATGAAATTCTGGAAACGGGCTCCCCACCGGCCCATACACGCGATCTACAGAGAGAGATAACCCGAGCCTATCATTTTAAAGCGCCAAAAAAAATTAAGATAGATACCCGTAATAGAGACATCGTTTTTCATTAAAACGATATTCAACCCTTTCTCTTCGGGAATAACAGCGGCAGCTGATTCTTCTGAATAAACGTTTATCCCTATGGTGGCGTGTCTGAAGTAATGATTCCTGTGCATCACTAGACTGCGCTGTGCGGTTTACTTTTCACGTGCGGATACGGGAACTGAGAATCCTGTCCCAGCGCAAATTCTGAACAAGCAAATAGTGTAACATTAATACACGGCAACAAACCCCATACTTTATAATTCCCGAGGTTCAGGGTTAAAATAAAAAAAAAAATCATGAGGAAAAATATTCAAAATGCCCACTAAACAGAAATACGGCTGCAATACGGCAATAATATTTTATAAGATCTTCTGTACTCGGGGCTCGTATTTACTTCTAAAAAGTAACGATATAGACACAGGATTTTATCGCGTTAACACGCTCAATTCTTTGTTCTTATGCAAGTATTCGTCGTGACCGCTGGACAGTATTTGCTTTTCACAGAGAGGAGCCCTCTCTGTGGGTCCCGCTGTCGGATTTAGTTGTGTCAATCTGGACTGTCGCCTGCTTTCTCCTAGTTTCCCAGCGCCGCCTATATAGGCGAGTTTAACGACTAAAAAAAAAACAAAGCGAGGCGTGAAGTGATAGCAGAAACCAACTGGATTAATTAGGAAGGGAAGTAAGCGAAGGGTCGAGTACCACCCATTTCTACAATTCCGAATGACTCCCGGCTGCTAAATAGCTACAGTAGCGGCTCTGAGCTGCGTAAAGTGCACAAAGATCTGCTAAATTATGATGAGGCTTCCCCTCCAAAACAGAGGTACAGTCCTACTTCATTTGCAAAGATCGCACATGGCGAATTCGTGAATCAAGGTGTATTCCCCGGTGAAAAGAGAAGAGAAGAAACACGACGTTTCGGCTGTGGAGCCTCCTTCAGGTGTGTGACACCTGACACACCTTCAGACACACCTAAAGAAGGCTGCACGGCCGAAACGTCGTGTTTGTTTTCTTCTCTTTTCAGCAGGGAATACACCTTTACTTGTTCCTCTGCAGCCTACGCCTGCTGACGCAGCTCCCTGCTCGAATTCGTGATACTAAGAGCGGATCTTGTCAGATCCCAGAAGGCCAGCGAGGTTGGGCCTCGTCAGTACAGGGATGTCACCCAGTATGTGATTATAAAGTCGACTGCGGACACTGTGTTTTGGAGGTGATGCTTTTCAAATGGGATTCTTTATGCAGGTTGCTGCTGCACATGGTGTTGGTGGGCCATCAGGGGGCGCTTTTTCCTCTTGACCAGATTTCCAAACTAATGCCCCAGTATGTTGACCGTCCCGTTTTTAGTCCAGGTGACGTTCTTAATGCACCCTGTAGCGAAACGGCTTATAACGGGGAATTGAATTGCTTAAGGAATATTGTAATGAGCTCGAAATACGTTTCTGACTCAAACGGTTCAGACACAAGTATATACTTATAATGTACCCACAGAACATCCCATTCAAACCAATAAATATAAATCAGTAAGACAAGAATTCCCTGACGGCAGTACCATCTGCTTGACGGCAGCCCGTTCCGTTCACCACTTCTGATGCGTTTATCACGTCTTTCTCGCAGCGGGACCCATTAACACCGCCTCTTGCGAACAGCACGTTGCCCCAGCAGTTGATTTCCCAGTTGTGGCGACAGGAGTATACAGCTATATGTTAAATTAAAGTAGGTGCGGCCGCGATGCATTCGTTTCAAAACCGACTGTAAGGAAGAGCCCGCAAAGGATTGTGGTATGACGTCACGGCACCCGGTCTGCGTTGCTGGCTTGTGTTGGAAAAGTGGACCTCTGTGACTTCTAATGAATTCTGTTTCCTTAATTAATTGACGACGTACGCTGTTTGCCACAGGTGATGTATAACGGGGACCCTCTGTCCTCCAGCGTGGCGGCCTGGGACGCTGAGCTGTGGGAGGGGCCGTTCTGTTGAGCCGATGTTAAACTCGTCCTGAATACGTGACCACCGAAGGACCCAGTCGCTGGTCGTGACAGTGAGGGTGTTCACCCTGGTGTCCTGCCTCAGCTGCACCCCAGACTTGTGCAGACTAGCCTCGCTGCTCGCACCTCCGTTCCACTGGTGGGGAAACCAGGCTGTTCTCCTGTCCCACGTCACCCAGGGGAGTCCGAGATACGATCCCCTCCAAAAAGCAAAATAAATGAATGGGAATCCTTCCGGATGAAAATGCTGTATAGAACACAAGTTCCTATTCCATCTACTACAATATTCATGTATACATTCGGACAGGGATGAGAAAACAGACGAGACGTGGCTAGCAGCTTACTCGTTCCTGACTCCAGGCAGGGTTATATTAAGGGATAGCGATTTCCAGGGCTTGGTTTTCCACAGAATCAGAGGGCAAGAAGAGTAAGAGAGACTTCCGTTTTGCCGAGAAGCTCTGCTTGCAAAGACACCGGAGAGCCGTTCTTCAGGGGCAGCAAGACAGAGCCTGCAGGAACAGACCCGCATGAATGAACACCTGTAGCTCCTGCACACAGTGACCGCCCGTCAGCAGGGGAAGCAGGTTTCATATACCTACTCCTTCAGGTGTCTTCAGGGCGACCCGGGACACAGCCTTCCAGTCTTCCCTAAACCCCTCGGAGGAGGAGGAGGAGGAGGAAACGTTTGCTTTCTGTGTGCACTTAAATGACGGGGGAACTCTTTCTGTAGGACTCACACACTCACAGGCAGCACAGGGGAGATCAATCAGGGAACACCTCCTGAGAGATGCTGAATCTCCTGCACCATGGTGTAGCTGTGCTGCAGGTCAGTAAAGCCTGGAAAGGCTCATTAGAACTCATAGGAAACCATAGCAAAAGTAAGGAGAAGGTGATAAAGTCACCATAGCAATCTTATGGAATGGCAAGATTATTTAAATATATTTTTATATATGAAAAGGTCATTTGTCACCGGAAACGTGTTCCTGTACTTAAAAACTTTCTTCATCTCCTTCACCTCTGAAGGGAATCTACAGTATTCAGGAGCCGGTCTCTGCAGCCCGAGGTGTCAGACTGTTTCTCTAGCCCCTTTCTGCCTGTTTCTGTGAGACAGAGCTCTATCACCACCATAAAAGCTCCGGGCCAAGCTGCGGCTAATTCCTGTTTGAATTTTCCTGTGTAAACTCTGGCCTATGCTTGTTCATTTACAGTGCTACAAAACACAGAAATAACAGCTCCACATTGTTTGTGGCCTTTCTCTTCCAGTAAACATTCATTGCTACATAATAGTCTCTTGCGGATTTTTATGACTTCTGTCTGTGTCAGCAACTAAAACATTTATTGGGACAGGAAAAAAAGCCTTTAAAGTTCTCCAGGGTTCTGACTGTGCAACCGCTTGTGCTTATTAAGAGCTAATTAGTTTTTAGCTCTTAATGTGTTCCCTTGCGGGATTAGTACCCTGGGCTGTTTAATGCACAGCACTGTGTGACTGCAGCCTAATGTCAGTCACCCTCATTAGATTTTCTCTGTATTTTGACTTAAATGATTTTTCTCCTGTTGAAGCTCTTACAGATGAAATTTTTAATGGTTATGCATTCAGACAACACACAATTAGTGCGATTTTAATTGCTCCAGGGATGGTATTGTTCCACGCTCTAGTACAGTCACATTTTTATTTAATTCTACTGTGTGGTATCTGAACAATGGCAGATGAAAATGTTTCATGTCTTAAAACGTCACTTTGTCCTTTTGATCATTTGGAAAATGTTACAGAAAAAGCAGACAAAACTATACATTTTTGCAATATGACTCACACCCTTTGTTCTGGTGTACAGTAACTGGAACAAACTGCAATACGTTCGAACAGACTGAGTTTCTATCAATAAATGGGGCATGGGTTAGTATATGTTTTTGTTTTAAAAAGAGAAAATGACTTTTACAGGGATGAGTCCAGAACAACAGCCAAACGCAAAAATGCAGGGAGTTGAGCAGTGTCCTTCAGTACCGGGGAAGGAGCGAGTCTTTTTTTGCAATATCAGATTCATCACATTCCCTGACACACAGTGGCTCAAAGTTAAGCTCTTCCATCTGTCTGTAAGTAAAATCTTTTATTAGATGAAAGCGCTTTCCCAGTGCGACCCCAATTCCTCACTCTCTGACACAACCTGCCGGTCTGCAGGTGTGGGAGGACTGGAGCTGACAGGTTCTTAATGGGCCCTTTGTTAATATATGAAGTCACCGCTGTGGAACTGGCTGGCTAATGGTTCTCTGCGCACTTCCTCAGTGTATCATGTTATCAGGGAAGGCAGGGTGAAGTCTCTTCTGGGGAGCACGCTCTCCTCAGAGTGCTTCGTGTGCTCTTGCCCGGTCCCGGGTGAGAGGAACTGCGGCCTGACAGAGCCCCGTCCTCGTGGAACCGGACTGGCGGCCGGGCCAGACGTGGTGCTCTTGCCATCTCCTCTTTTCCCAGGGCGAGAGAGCAGGGAGTTCTCTCTCTGGACACGCGGAGAGATGAGGAAGGCGGACCTCCCTGGCGACTCCGAGAGCCCCACTCTTTCAGCTCCGGCGCTCGCCTGACCTTGCTGGCACCTCAAAGCACCACAGCCTCCACTTTTATGACATATCGAATCTCAGTGAGCTCGGGAAGAAGGGGCAGCTTTGGCATTGTTACAGCCTATCCTTGGAGCCTGCTATATCTTTGAAGAACACTCCAAAAGCTTATGATGTGTCTTATGAGGGGAGGAACAATGACTTCATTCTGCTTAGCGAGACTGACACACCAGCACGGACAGGGCCTTTTCTTTTTCCTTCAAACCTAGGTGGGTGGAAAGTCACTGCAGAGGAGGTTAGGGGTGGGATTTTTTTAATTCTGTCTTTTCATTAATTTCAAACAGCTAAGCCACTTCAGCGTGTTCTCTTTCTGTTCTCTGCTTCCAGCCCTAGTCCCTGGGATTATTGGCTTTGCCTTTCTTCAGGGCGAGCGAAAGCAGTCTCCTGTGCCCCGTGCCTCACAGCCTGGCTAGGCTGGCTCAGATCACACACAGCCACTGTCGGGATGTTGCTGTACATCTGTAACCAGACCAGGTGTCTGCAACAGTTGTGCTTATTCAGGCATGATGACGAATGACGGAAGATGAGCACAACACTGCGTTGCTTATATTAGTAAACCTGGATCCCTTGATTACATTATGGCTGGTTAGGAAAGTCTCTGTTTACACAGCGGCAGATAAATCAAGCTCTCTTGACGGCTATGAGCCGAGTTCGGTTTTTTTTTCTTTGCTCCCCTGTAGGTTCTCCTAAAACAGCACTGCACACACGTCTTTCGATGAGCGAAACCCGAAACCAGCTGCGTGGGCTACCCAAGGAGTGAAAACAATAACTTCGTAATCAAGCTGCAATCTCTTTTAAACACCCGGGGGGGTCGTTAAATCAAGGTGAAGTGTGTTTTCATCCATGCTAGCCTAAAAAGGGAGCTGCGTTCCTCTGTGAGCTGCGTTGAGCAGATTCAGAAAACCAGAAACAAAACTCGTATGTCTTTAAAAAGACTACAAATAATGGTTCGTTGCTGTGAAAATGTGAAAATATCATTTACATTTACCTTCATCTCTTGTATTCACAGTCGGGGTAATGCAAGAGCTAGACTTTTCGACACACAAGGCGTTTATCGCTGCACAGAATGTGACCATTTGTATTGTGTTTCTTTGACCTGTATACATCATTTAACACCTGTTTGGAGCTGTACGAGGATTTATCACTGCAACCTGCGAGGCCCCTGTCCTCTTATCGGCATGGGGTCAGCAATTTCCATCAAGAGCTTAAATCAGTGCCCCCGCAGACACGTTGGAAACCGAGGAGAAAATTAGATCAGGGAAAATTTATTGTCTTCAGCTCTCAGAGCTCTGACTCCCCGTGGCCTCGACCTCTGAGCTGATCTTCGGGAGAACGGCCTGACAGCCGCCTGCCTCAGCGCAGGAGGACACGGAGGTCCCGGGCGGCGGAAGGACCACCGGACGGCACGGAGCTAAACCGCGGCGCCGCAGCAAACCAGAGGCTGGAGGCCCGTGGACTTGGACCGCAGACACAGACTTCCCACAAGCGGTTTCGCTCCTGAAACACCGGCGGAAACCGAATTACAGCGACCCGCCCCTCCGGCGCGGGGCTCCTCGAAGCTTAATTCGTCAAGGAAAGTGAGGAATCGTGCTGGCGGAATAATTTTTAAAAAGGCGCTTCAAAGGAGCCATAGACTACAAGGAGATTGTGGCAGACCTCTCTTTCGGAATATAAGAAAAAAAAAATCAATGTAGGTTAATCTTGAGAACCCGGACTCCGGGACCTCATCTGTGACACCGCCAGTAACACGTGTCGCTCTGCGAATGACCTGCTTCAGTCTGTGCCTTTATACCATTAATACGCTTTTAGCACATCTGTTGACAGAGACCAGACGCTTTCTACCGCTGGGCGACCTGTAACCATCTGACTACCTCACACATCAGTGGGTCTGAGCTCCATTTCCAATCCGTGGGAGCCCACCCTCATTAAAGACCCTCATTAAAGGTCCGCTGCCCAGGTGGGATGCGGAGAGGCCGGTCAGTGGAGCAGAGCCATGAGAACAGACGAAAAACCGCCGCAGTCAACCTCCGACTCCTCCAGTCCCGCGATTAGTTTAATGACTGTCCCACCCGCAATACTGGACACGCACGCCGTGGACCTCAGAACCAAAACACTCCGAAGGATGCCCCGAGAGCGCGCGCGCGCCCCGTAAAACACGCGTTTCAAGGTCAAGCCTCAGGTGTGGGCTCTCCCACGCCGGCGAGTTCGCCGTTGCAAAACATCCCGACTTTGTGGGTCTATATCTGTATCTGTGTTCAAATATTCAAACACTGGCGCCAGGGAAAGCCCGTTGTAAAAGTCTGTCGATGGACAGGAATGAGATCACTTTGAGAATGGTCTTGAGGGAGTCTGTTTCAGGGAGAGCGGGTCAAGAACAGCTACCCCTCTGTAGAGCTCCAGCAAGTCTCTCACAAAACAGATCAGAAAAAGATCTTTCACAGACCGCGCACAGTAGCCTTTTCGTCATCTTTACAACAGTCCACTTCTTACCGATATAAGAGAGCGGCAGACCAATTACCTGAACACCTGGGGGAAGGTCAATACGGACAGGGACAGGTCAGTGAAAGCTGAAAATCTGGAAGCCTGAGATATTACCCGATCGCTCCGGGTGCTGCTCAAGGAAGATGTGAGACACAGTATTAACTCCGCGCGCCGGGTATCGCAGTTTTCGCGTCTGGTTCTAGCACGGTGTGCTAGATGAATGCCTGCAGCTTCCCGGGGAGTCGGTTACGCGCATTTCGCGATCTCGGTTAACCAGCACTTCCTTCGCATCCCGGTGGGTCTCCCCCCGAGCTTACCTGCAGGTTCCTGAAGGACGCGGCGAGCTGCGTGATGTGAAGGGTCAGGCAGCGCGAGGTGCAGCGGGCGCTGTGGACCCCGTCCGGCGCCTCGCCGTCCTCAGCACCCGCCCTGCGGGCCAGGCAGCCCCCCAGCACGCAGCCCCCGAAGAAAAACAGGGTCACCCGGCACATCAGCATCCTGGACTGCAGATGGGGTCGGGGCTGGCTGCTTCGCTCTCGTCCTGTCTGCGCGTCCCGCTGCTGCGTCTTGCGAGTCCGCCCCCGGATTTGGCTGCGGGGCTCAGGTTAGCGCGGCGAGGCTGGGAAGCGCTGTTCCACGGCGGGGCTCCCCGGCGGACACTCCCCCTTGTCAGCACGCGTGAATAAAGAGCCTCTCTTTACAGGTCAAGTACGGTTGACCCCCCCCCAGTCGTAAAATAACACACGCAAAGGACACCGTTAGACAAATCGATGACAATTGTGACACTTCTCACAATCCGCAACCCCCCCCCCCCCACAAAAGAATTAGGAATTAGAAATTGGCAGCACACCCTGCATTTCTGCCACTCCAAACGTGATGAAGGCTTGTTTTCAGAAACGCCGGTATTAGATGGGAAATAACTATTTCTTTAAGCGAGAGAACTTCACCAGGATTAATACGCACCGCCGTTTCACGGATTTCTTTAACCGACACGCGTTTTTTTTTTAAGGAAATTGACGTTTGTTAGCACGTTTATCGCTAAGGTATTAGCAAAGACGGATAAAGGGGTCAGAATCCTTGTCACTGTATTTTCACTCCGCCCCACAGAAAATATGAACACTTGGAAAGCATCGCCGTTCAAGCCACCGATGTACAGTACAGAGCGAAACCAAAGGTTTTGAGTTTAGAAAGGGGTACATGTATACCACATAGAAGACAGCTGTCGACTTTCAAACATAAAAAAAACTAAGTGGGTCGAGAAAAAACAAACATTATTTGTCTTATTGCTGCTGTTCCTTTAGCTTCTAGCAACTTTAGGAGGATGTGGCTGAGACAAGACGCGTTTTCTGGCCCGTCCTTGGTTAAGGGTTACAGAGCTCTGGGGGTCTCATATAAGAAACACCTGGGTCAGACAGAAATGACTTGAGAGGAACTGGGAAGTCTAACAGCACCCATATACAGGTTCAGATAGCTGTCTTGGGCCTTCAGATGATTCTCCAGGCGGAGAGACCGCCCCCTCTCCCTCTCCCTCTCCCCCTGCACACCCTGGTGATGCCGCGGTTCACACGCCCAGTTTCAAAGGACGCCTTGCGGTCTCGGCGCTGATCGCTAAACCCCTGGCTCACACGGCGAGTCAGAGCGGCAGCGCCCGGGGCGAGAGCAGGGAAGCTGGAAACACAACCCGGTGCAGCCGATCAAGACCCTAATTGAATAAGGAACGTTTGCTTTACAAGGGGTTCCAGCGCCGCGATCGCAGTCCCCCCCCCCCCCCACCACCTCCCTGTCCGCCCCTTTCGGGCAAAGAAAAAATGTGCTTTGCATTGTCGGAGACCTCCGGCGGAGTCCCGAGCTGTTCGCAGTCCGCGCTGGTTTGCACACACAATACCTGCTGGTAGAACCGCTGGAGCCTCCGAACCGTCAGCCCCGGGCTTTTATTAAACCCGAATGTGAATACCTCTCCCATATTCAAAACAAAACAACAAAACAAAACCTTTTGGATTTAATAGGGGTGTTCCAGGCCTAAAATAATTCGAGTTGATGGCCTATCCGTTTTGTTTTTGTTTGTTTGTTTTTTTGCTTCAGGTAAAACCATCCTTATTGTTTCGAGATTTGTACTTTTCCCGATTCACACGTCTATTAAATTGAAATACGAAGGAGAACATTCGAGGGCAAAATAAGAGAGTAATGTACAATTAAAGTATTGTACACTATTATTATTATTAGTAGTAGTAGTAGTAGTAGTAGTCGGGGAAAGTTTCAGAAATACTGCCCTTTTTTCTTCATGACAATCATTGCGAACAGAGAGCTAATAGGACGTCTGATCACAAAATTCTTTATGGCATCGGCCTCCTCTGAGTTCCCAAAATCTTCTGGGCGTGTTTTCCGCAGTTTTATTGACAAAAGAAGGCAGAACCGATGGTATTTCAGAGGGACTTGGGAACTGGAGATTCTCGCAGCGCTCTCCAGACCGACGGGGGGCTCGGCTCTGACTGCGAGAGACAAGAGGCTGTTCTGCTTTGTTACTGTATCTTGTGTCATGGAACGCAGATTCTTCATAAATATGTTTCCAAATGTTTCACCAACTGTAACCACAAATCGTGTAACTGAAACCTGCGTCTAGTACCGGACACGCAGCGCTTTGACAGGGCGACCGGGCAGCTGTTCCGCGAGAGTTAAGATTACCTTCGCAGGAATGCGACAAGGAAAAAAAAATTGTTATTGAGCAAAAATCGCCCCTTCAAGAACATATTGTAATAGGACCTTCTCTGCTCGCTTTACTCCAACGCTGAACACGTAATAACAAATTGAAAATTGAATCACATTTCCATAGCGCCATTTTCACCCCCAAAAGATCTCAAAGCGCTTTACATACGGTGGGGTGGGGGGGACCCTTCATCAGCCGCTGAAGAGCAGCCCCCCCCCCACACAGTACAGCAGGTCAGGCGACGTGGCTTGACCAGTGGAATGGAGATCCGACTGTGCAAGCGCCGGGTGGGTTTTACAAAGGAGACACTGCTCTCACCAACAGTGCCAGACAGCAGGTTGGCACTCCTGCAGAGCCGTGCCTGCTCCAGGAAGATGACCAGCAGTGGTACAAAATCACAGCAAACAAACGTTCAAAGCAGACAGAGAGAAGACGAGTCGGACTCTGGTATCGACACGGCTCTTCCGGTGCGAATCTCAGTTTTGCAGGAATGATTATATATCATATATATTTATATACATTATATATAGCTTTGCTATTGGAAAACTCGCCTCAGCCGTCGCATATTTTGTTTTAACCCCGAACAAACAGACAAGCAGCTTATTTGAACAGTAAAAAGACCTACTGTAGGACTCAATTCACTTCAATTCAAGGTGCTTTATTAGCATGACCGATGGGTACAATCAGCGTTGCCAAAGCAAATAAAAATAATGAAATTCACATGAAACAAAACAAAAAATAAAAGTAAAGAAAAGAGAAAAAAATCTACAGACATATTACAGACATTTACAACAAAGACATATCATAAAATATTTACATGTACTGTAAACATATTGAGCAAGTCATATTGTCCGAGGACTCCCTCTCTCGGACAATATGACTTACTACAGCATTACAGACGTTTCCGTACCGGGTTCTGTGCTAAAAGGGAAAAGAAAAAATGATCTTCCATAATACCATCTCTCTCTGTAGAATAATTGGTATCTTCAAACCTTTTTTTCTTCATAATTTTTCATTTAATCCGCCGCACAAACCCGTGTAGCGATGCCAGTCAGCGCAGGGAAGAAAAACAGATGCGAGAAACGCGCTAGAAACGATCAAAGTGAAAAGAGAAGAAATGAAACACGACGTTTCGGCCGTGGAGCGTTCTTCAGGTGCGAAGCCTTCTTCTCCGCAACTGAAGAAGGCTCCACAGCCGAAACGTCGTGTTTCTTTACTTCTCTTTTTTTTTTTTTAGCAGGGAATAAACCTTAATGTGTCTTCGCAGCCTACCCACGCCGACGCAGCCCCCCTGCTTAGAAATGATCATGCTCATCGCATACAGAAATGAGGGGCTTTGCAAACGGGATCCGTTTTGAGTGGGGAAAAACCTCTGACTGTAAATATCACCTTCACAAATAACCCAGAACTGAAACCCCACAGTCTGTAGCGCAGGCGTGAGCAGGAGGCCCCGCGGCGGCCGGGTGTCCCGTACAGGCCGGTCCAGTCCGTCCGGTACAGGCTGTGTCCGGTCTCATCGCGACCCCCGCGTGATCACCCCTGACACGTCTGACAGGTGCCTGAGGTGAAGTTAAAGCCTAACCTGCCTCATGTTTGTCACCTAGTGCACAGTTAGATCTAACCTCGAAATCCGTCCGTGAACCAGTCTTTTTGAAAGTGTGCTCTTTCATAAGTCACTTGGGAGGACTTTGATCTTATTTGTCTTTATGGGCTTGGTTTTTTTTTTTTTTCTGTCTCGCTTATTCAGGATTAAAAATCTGTTGATCTGGCAGTTTTGAAGATTCTAAGTTGTTGTTTTCTGGGAGACGGGGATAAGGGGGGGGGAGCGGAGGCTTTGAACCACTTTTAATGTCTTTGGAGGACCTTAATCAGGAAAAAAAACTCAACGATTCGGTCTTAACATCGAGACACAGTGTCCCTTAAAGAATCAATACTGTAACGCAACGGGGGCTCCTGGCGGGCGCCCTTGCCGCATCAGGTCGGCCCCATCCCGACTGGAGGCTCGAACCCGGGACTTCCGCGTCTCTCTGCAGCGACCCAGCCCCGTGAGCTAAAGAGAGATCTCTTCCCAGCCCAGTAGCTGTAGTCCTGCTATCATAGGGAAGGGCGGTGACGTCACCTGCTCTGGTACGCCGGCTCTTACACAGTACCTGATGGCCGTAAGCGTTACACTCTCCCCCGCTTAAATCGCCGTCCCCGGCGAAGGGCTATCCCACCCCGCTTCTGACACCAATGTAACGCAACGGGGGCTCAGGCGGGCGCCCTTGCCGCATCAGGTCGGCCCCATCCCGACTGAGGCTCGAACCCGGGACTTCCGCGTCTCTCTGCAGCGACCCAGCCCCGTGAGCTAAAGAGAGATCTCTCTCCAGCCCAGTAGCTGTAGTCCTGCTATCATAGGGAAGGGCGGTGACGTCACCTGCTCTGGTACGCCGGCTCTTACACAGTACCTGATGGCCGTAAGCGTTACACTCTCCCCCGCTTAAATCGCCGTCCCCGGCGAAGGGCTATCCCACCCCGCTTCTGACACCAATGTAACGCAACGGGGGCTCAGGCGGGCGCCCTTGCCGCATCAGGTCGGCCCCATCCCGACTGAGGCTCGAACCCGGGACTTCCGCGTCTCTCTGCAGCGACCCAGCCCCGTGAGCTAAAGAGAGATCTCTCTCCAGCCCAGTAGCTGTAGTCCTGCTATCATAGGGAAGGGCGGTGACGTCACCTGCTCTGGTACGCCGGCTCTTACACAGTACCTGACGGCCGTAAGCGTTACACTCTCCCCCGCTTAAATCGCCGTCCCCGGCGAAGGGCTATCCCACCCCGCTTCTGACACCAATGTAACGCAACGGGGGCTCCTGGCGGGCGCCCTTGCCGCATCAGGTCGGCCCAAAGTATAGGTGGCTCGAACCCGGGACTTCCGCGTCTCTCTGCAGCGACCCAGCACCGTGAGCTAAAGAGAGATCTCTCTCCAGCCCAGTAGCTGTAGTCCTGCTATCATAGGGAAGGGCGGTGACGTCACCTGCTCTGGTACGCCGGCTCTTACACAGTACCTGACGGCCGTAAGCGTTACACTCTCCCCCGCTTAAATCGCCGTCCCCGGCGAAGGGCTATCCCATCCCACTTCTGACACCAATGTAACGCAACGGGGGCTCAGGCGGGCGCCCTTGCCGCATCTGGTCGGCCCCATCCCGACTGAGGCTCGAACCCGGGACTTCCGCGTCTCTCTGCAGCGACCCAGCACCGTGAGCTAAAGAGAGATCTCTTCCCAGCCCAGTAGCTGTAGTCCTGCTATCATAGGGAAGGGCGGTGACGTCACCTGCTCTGGTACGCCGGCTCTTACACAGTACCTGACGGCCGTAAGCGTTACACTCTCCCCCGCTTAAATCGCCGTCCCCGGCGAAGGGCTATCCCATCCCACTTCTGACACCAATGTAACGCAACGGGGGCTCAGGCGGGCGCCCTTGCCGCATCTGGTCGGCCCCATCCCGACTGAGGCTCGAACCCGGGACTTCCGCGTCTCTCTGCAGCGACCCAGCACCGTGAGCTAAAGAGAGATCTCTTCCCAGCCCAGTAGCTGTAGTCCTGCTATCATAGGGAAGGGCGGTGACGTCACCTGCTCTGGTACGCCGGCTCTTACACAGTACCTGACGGCCGTAAGCGTTACACTCTCCCCCGCTTAAATCGCCGTCCCCGGCGAAGGGCTATCCCACCCCGCTTCTGACACCAATGGAACGCAACGGGGGCTCAGGCGGGCGCCCTTGCCGCATCAGGTCGGCCCAAAGTATAGGTGGCTCGAACCCGGGACTTCCGCGTCTCTCTGCAGCGACCCAGCACCGTGAGCTAAAGAGAGATCTCTTCCCAGCCCAGTAGCTGTAGTCCTGCTATCATAGGGAAGGGCGGTGACGTCACCTGCTCTGGTACGCCGGCTCTTACACAGTACCTGACGGCCGTAAGCGTTACACTCTCCCCCGCTTAAATCGCCGTCCCCGGCGAAGGGCTATCCCATCCCACTTCTGACACCAATGGAACGCAACGGGGGCTCAGGCGGGCGCCCTTGCCGCATCAGGTCGGCCCAAAGTATAGGTGGCTCGAACCCGGGACTTCCGCGTCTCTCTGCAGCGACCCAGCACCGTGAGCTAAAGAGAGATCTCTTCCCAGCCCAGTAGCTGTAGTCCTGCTATCACTGGGAAAGGCGGTGACGTCACCTGCTCTGGTACGCCGGCTCTTACACAGTACCTGACGGCCGTAAGCGTTACACTCTCCCCCGCTTAAATCGCCGTCCCCGGCGAAGGGCTATCCCATCCCACTTCTGACACCAATGTAACGCAACGGGGGCTCAGGCGGGCGCCCTTGCCGCATCAGGTCGGCCCCATCCCGACTGGAGGCTCGAACCCGGGACTTCCGCGTCTCTCTGCAGCGACCCAGCACCGTGAGCTAAAGAGAGATCTCTCTCCAGCCCAGTAGCTGTAGTCCTGCTATCATAGGGAAGGGCGGTGACGTCACCTGCTCTGGTACGCCGGCTCTTACACAGTACCTGACGGCCGTAAGCGTTACACTCTCCCCCGCTTAAATCGCCGTCCCCGGCGAAGGGCTATCCCATCCCACTTCTGACACCAATGTAACGCAACGGGGGCTCAGGCGGGCGCCCTTGCCGCATCAGGTCGGCCCCATCCCGACTGAGGCTCGAACCCGGGACTTCCGCGTCTCTCTGCAGCGACCCAGCCCCGTGAGCTAAAGAGAGATCTCTTCCCAGCCCAGTAGCTGTAGTCCTGCTATCATAGGGAAGGGCGGTGACGTCACCTGCTCTGGTACGCCGGCTCTTACACAGTACCTGACGGCCGTAAGCGTTACACTCTCCCCCGCTTAAATCGCCGTCCCCGGCGAAGGGCTATCCCATCCCACTTCTGACACCAATGTAACGCAACGGGGGCTCAGGCGGGCGCCCTTGCCGCATCTGGTCGGCCCCATCCCGACTGAGGCTCGAACCCGGGACTTCCGCGTCTCTCTGCAGCGACCCAGCCCCGTGAGCTAAAGAGAGATCTCTTCCCAGCCCAGTAGCTGTAGTCCTGCTATCATAGGGAAGGGCGGTGACGTCACCTGCTCTGGTACGCCGGCTCTTACACAGTACCTGACGGCCGTAAGCGTTACACTCTCCCCCGCTTAAATCGCCGTCCCCGGCGAAGGGCTATCCCATCCCACTTCTGACACCAATGTAACGCAACGGGGGCTCAGGCGGGCGCCCTTGCCGCATCAGGTCGGCCCCATCCCGACTGGAGGCTCGAACCCGGGACTTCCGCGTCTCTCTGCAGCGACCCAGCCCCGTGAGCTAAAGAGAGATCTCTTCCCAGCCCAGTAGCTGTAGTCCTGCTATCACAGGGAAGGGCGGTGACGTCACCTGCTCTGGTACGCCGGCTCTTACACAGTACCTGTCGGCCGTAAGCGTTACACTCTCCCCCGCTTAAATCGCCGTCCCCGGCGAAGGGCTATCCCACCCCGCTTCTGACACCAATGGAACGCAACGGGGGCTCAGGCGGGCGCCCTTGCCGCATCAGGTCGGCCCAAAGTATAGGAGGCTCGAACCCGGGACTTCCGCGTCTCTCTGCAGCGACCCAGCACCGTGAGCTAAAGAGAGATCTCTCTCCAGCCCAGTAGCTGTAGTCCTGCTATCATAGGGAAGGGCGGTGACGTCACCTGCTCTGGTACGCCGGCTCTTACACAGTACCTGACGGCCGTAAGCGTTACACTCTCCCCCGCTTAAATCGCCGTCCCCGGCGAAGGGCTATCCCACCCCGCTTCTGACACCAATGGAACGCAACGGGGGCTCAGGCGGGCGCCCTTGCCGCATCAGGTCGGCCCAAAGTATAGGTGGCTCGAACCCGGGACTTCCGCGTCTCTCTGCAGCGACCCAGCACCGTGAGCTAAAGAGAGATCTCTTCCCAGCCCAGTAGCTGTAGTCCTGCTATCATAGGGAAGGGCGGTGACGTCACCTGCTCTGGTACGCCGGCTCTTACACAGTACCTGACGGCCGTAAGCGTTACACTCTCCCCCGCTTAAATCGCCGTCCCCGGCGAAGGGCTATCCCACCCCGCTTCTGACACCAATGGAACGCAACGGGGGCTCAGGCGGGCGCCCTTGCCGCATCAGGTCGGCCCCATCCCGACTGAGGCTCGAACCCGGGACTTCCGCGTCTCTCTGCAGCGACCCAGCACCGTGAGCTAAAGAGAGATCTCTTCCCAGCCCAGTAGCTGTAGTCCTGCTATCATAGGGAAGGGCGGTGACGTCACCTGCTCTGGTACGCCGGCTCTTACACAGTACCTGACGGCCGTAAGCGTTACACTCTCCCCCGCTTAAATCGCCGTCCCCGGCGAAGGGCTATCCCATCCCACTTCTGACACCAATGTAACGCAACGGGGGCTCAGGCGGGCGCCCTTGCCGCATCTGGTCGGCCCCATCCCGACTGAGGCTCGAACCCGGGACTTCCGCGTCTCTCTGCAGCGACCCAGCACCGTGAGCTAAAGAGAGATCTCTCCACAGCCCAGTAGCTGTAGTCCTGCTATCATAGGGAAGGGCGGTGACGTCACCTGCTCTGGTACGCCGGCTCTTACACAGTACCTGACGGCCGTAAGCGTTACACTCTCCCCCGCTTAAATCGCCGTCCCCGGCGAAGGGCTATCCCATCCCACTTCTGACACCAATGTAACGCAACGGGGGCTCAGGCGGGCGCCCTTGCCGCATCTGGTCGGCCCCATCCCGACTGAGGCTCGAACCCGGGACTTCCGCGTCTCTCTGCAGCGACCCAGCACCGTGAGCTAAAGAGAGATCTCTTCCCAGCCCAGTAGCTGTAGTCCTGCTATCATAGGGAAGGGCGGTGACGTCACCTGCTCTGGTACGCCGGCTCTTACACAGTACCTGACGGCCGTAAGCGTTACACTCTCCCCCGCTTAAATCGCCGTCCCCGGCGAAGGGCTATCCCACCCCGCTTCTGACACCAATGGAACGCAACGGGGGCTCAGGCGGGCGCCCTTGCCGCATCAGGTCGGCCCAAAGTATAGGTGGCTCGAACCCGGGACTTCCGCGTCTCTCTGCAGCGACCCAGCACCGTGAGCTAAAGAGAGATCTCTTCCCAGCCCAGTAGCTGTAGTCCTGCTATCATAGGGAAGGGCGGTGACGTCACCTGCTCTGGTACGCCGGCTCTTACACAGTACCTGACGGCCGTAAGCGTTACACTCTCCCCCGCTTAAATCGCCGTCCCCGGCGAAGGGCTATCCCATCCCACTTCTGACACCAATGGAACGCAACGGGGGCTCAGGCGGGCGCCCTTGCCGCATCTGGTCGGCCCCATCCCGACTGAGGCTCGAACCCGGGACTTCCGCGTCTCTCTGCAGCGACCCAGCACCGTGAGCTAAAGAGAGATCTCTCTCCAGCCCAGTAGCTGTAGTCCTGCTATCATAGGGAAGGGCGGTGACGTCACCTGCTCTGGTACGCCGGCTCTTACACAGTACCTGACGGCCGTAAGCGTTACACTCTCCCCCGCTTAAATCGCCGTCCCCGGCGAAGGGCTATCCCATCCCACTTCTGACACCAATGTAACGCAACGGGGGCTCAGGCGGGCGCCCTTGCCGCATCAGGTCGGCCCCATCCCGACTGGAGGCTCGAACCCGGGACTTCCGCGTCTCTCTGCAGCGACCCAGCCCCGTGAGCTAAAGAGAGATCTCTTCCCAGCCCAGTAGCTGTAGTCCTGCTATCATAGGGAAGGGCGGTGACGTCACCTGCTCTGGTACGCCGGCTCTTACACAGTACCTGACGGCCGTAAGCGTTACACTCTCCCCCGCTTAAATCGCCGTCCCCGGCGAAGGGCTATCCCACCCCGCTTCTGACACCAATGGAACGCAACGGGGGCTCAGGCGGGCGCCCTTGCCGCATCAGGTCGGCCCAAAGTATAGGTGGCTCGAACCCGGGACTTCCGCGTCTCTCTGCAGCGACCCAGCACCGTGAGCTAAAGAGAGATCTCTCTCCAGCCCAGTAGCTGTAGTCCTGCTATCATAGGGAAGGGCGGTGACGTCACCTGCTCTGGTACGCCGGCTCTTACACAGTACCTGACGGCCGTAAGCGTTACACTCTCCCCCGCTTAAATCGCCGTCCCCGGCGAAGGGCTATCCCACCCCGCTTCTGACACCAATGTAACGCAACGGGGGCTCAGGCGGGCGCCCTTGCCGCATCTGGTCGGCCCCACACCGTCCGGGGCTCGAACCCGCGACTTCCGCGTCTCTCTGCAGCGACCCAGCCCCGTGAGCTAAAGAGAGATCTCTTTCCAGCCCAGTAGCTGTAGTCCTGCTATCATAGGGAAGGGCGGTGACGTCACCTGCTCTGGTACGCCGGCTCTTACACAGTACCTGACGGCCGTAAGCGTTACAATATGTTGATCAGGGCTATCAAGAGGAGAGAATTTCTCCAGTAATAAATGCTGACCTGCATAAAACCCTGCAGTCACACCGGCCCTGCAGGACCGAGGCGGGCCCCTGGTTTTGAGCTGTGAGTGAGAAACGTTCAGAAGCAGACGGAGACTCACAACGATACCGAATGGGAAGTTTCCTGTTCCGGTTTCTGAGCTCCCTGACCTTACAGAATTTTATCTATTTTATCATCTTCATCATTCCCCGCCACCACTTAGAAATCATTCACCTTTTATTTGTCTTTTAATTCCGATTTCCAGAGCAAAAGCACACAGAAGTTTGACATTTTGCATCAGCAAAAAAAAAAAAGTGCTTATCTCCGAGTGTTTGAACAACCTCGTATGACCCGCAAACTTTTTTAAACGTCTTTTTTTAAAAAGAATAGCAACAGGGACCACTGTAGGAGAAGAAGTAGTAGAAGAAGACAAGTTATAAAGAAATAAACCTGAGATGAGGAATCTCCCGTTTCTTCTTCTTTTGAGCGCCCGGCTGGCGGCATCCTGGGGCCACTCAGCGGACATCTTCCCTGCTCCCTGCAGCGACAGGACCGTGGCGCACAGGGCTCAGCTGGCCCTCTCCTACATCAACGAGGACCGGACAGAAGGCTACAAGTTCAGCCTGAACAGAGTCAATAACGTCCATCTGCACGAGCAGGTCGGTAGACGGGCTTCGGCGGAGGAAACGAACCGCAGCAGTAGCTCATCTGGTCCTTCAGTGCAGCTTGATGAGAAAAGAAAGGGCATTTGCAAAAGTGTGGGTTGGGAAATGGGAAGGAAGTTAATACTGAGGGGTTTTGTCAGGGGGTGTCCGGGGACATCAGGCACATCAGCCAAGTGAAAAGCTACAGAGTGGAGCTACTGTATTACTGTTATTGAGTTTTGAAAAATGTGTTCTGCATTTTGTGTTTAGGGCAATTATAAAAGGCAACACATTTAGTTCCACACGGGAGGAAAACCTTTTAAAGATGTTGTGCAATAGATATTGGTGCAGTCCATGCGAATTAATTGACCCCCTCATTTAAAAATCAAAATATAAACATTGAATTTGCTTGGGAAGGTTTTACCAGACCAACCTAAGACTCTGTTGGCATGAAACTGTCTTTTTCAGCACCCGAGGAAAGAAGGAACCTGATAACACAGCAGATCAGTAACAGAGAAGACCGATTTCCTTTAAAAACAACAAAAAAAAATCGTGTGTTTACTGACTTCAGTGCTGGCTGGATTTCCTATTTGTCCTGACAAAGTTCCAGTTGCACGATGTTTTTTTAATTGCCCAAGTATCTGCCTTCTTTCGTGGTTGTAACCAATTGCTAAGGCTCAGCAGAGACCCTTTTACAATGACACAAGGTCTGCAAGTGTTGTTATAACTGAATCTGAAAAATGCTCATCAGTTTGCATTACAGTGCAATTTTATTTACACTATATTCATATTGATAAATAGTAAATGCTTAAACCTGTAAACATTAGCACCACAAAGATGCTTACATTTGTAGACAAAAATATTTAAGGTTTGCAGTGCACTATGCTGTATTGTATCATCTCAATATGTGATTTGTTCTTTTGTTTTTAGACTGGGATTCGTTTTGTTTTATTTATTTCACGTTTCAGTTCTTGTAAATTCAGGGCTCGGAAAGCATACAGAAATGTTGACTGCAGAGGAAAACCAAGCCTTCATTAGACTCTGTCATAACTCCAAAAGCACACCCCTGTCCCTAAAAAACACAGCTGCTGTCCAGTGCATCAGAAGCCTCTCTTCCATTTAAAAAAAAATATTTCCAGTGCATACTCAATTTGGAACCCAGCTGCAGAGCTCTGCCGAATTTAAATGTGCAGAACTGCCCAGTGTTCCTGTGCTGTGTGGCAGGGTCTGTCCTTGCTGATCTGGGGAACACGAATGAGGCTGGAACTTTTTTTAGACTTTTTTTTAGGCTGATATAAAATAAGTTATAAACTCTCTCTTGCTCTATATATCGATAATATGAAATAATTAATGCCGGGACCAGGGAGCAGCTCTTTAACTCCCACGAAGGGCTGTAGGAGTGTGGAACAAACTCCCCAGCCGTGTGGTTGAAGCCGATACCCTGGCTTCTTTCAAGAAACTGCTGGATGAGCTCCTTGTGACAATTAGCTACTATCAAACGAGCTGGATGAGCCGAATGTCCTCCTCTTCTCTGTAACCTGTCTTGTGTTCTAATATGCAATGTATTGTAAGAGCACAGCTGGTTCAGACAGGGCTACTCTCCTATCGGAGCCAGCTATGCTCTTACAGTATATACTATCTAATAATATACAGTACATAGCGCATGCATATGTGGTAGAATACATTCCAAAAGGCATCACCGGCACTGGACTGTTTAAGCACATATTGCAAAGAGTTATGATTAAGATACATCAGGGCCTGGGTGCAGGAGTCTTTTCCAATAAGCACAGTCTTCATCAAAGCTGCTGCAGCAGGAGAGGCATCTCCACTAATACAGAAGACAGACTGCAGGAGTTCTGGGGAGGAAATGAATAAGCCGAAGGGAATGGTGGACCCCAGAGTGGTCTCTGGCTGGCCTTGACATGTTTGCGACTGCAGGGGAGTGATCTGCCACTTCAGCCTGGGCTCGTGATGTTTGACAGCTGCGCTTTACCTCCTGACCTCCACGACCCCCTCATTTTCTCTGGGTTCTTTTTATCTTGAGAGCCAGAGAAACAGGAAGCAGATGTTCCCGAGCCAAAAAAAAAAAAACGCGGATCCAGAAACAGAGGTTACAGAAGCTTGCAACATGTGGCCGAGCACACAACTGCGGGAGCGCCATGTGTTTCTGCAAACGTTTTTTTTTTCCTTTCGTAAAAGCAGATCCTTGCTACTGTGCTCCCTCACGGAGGCTGATGTGTGTGATTCGCAGGGCCCCGCTGGAACGGTCTTCTACCTGGACCTGGATGTGCTGGAGACCAAGTGCTACGTGAAGAGCCCCAGAGCCTGGGAGGACTGCGAGATCAGGCCGTTTGCAGAAACAGTAAGGCAGAGGGTTCAGGAAGACGTGTGGCCCGTGAGGTGGGACTGCTGCCGTTCTCCAGGGGTGACTCACTTTAGTGGGGCCTGATTCATTCCTCAGAGGTGCCCTTGCTCAGCCCCCATGCCCTCCTTCCCAATTGGTGTTAGAACGCTTTACAAAGGAGCACATTGTGCTGGAGTGCTCCAAAGCTGACAGGCTCTCGGGTGAGGAATATTAAAGCACAGGCAATCCACACCCCGCTGGACACTGAAAAAACAGGCCAGGCTACCTGGTGATCAGCCGTGAAGAATACAGAGGCACGGTCTTCCTTGCAAAAGTATGTGTGAAATGTACGTGCTCTGAAGCACACATTCCAGTGATCAAATATCCTGCTTACTCATCTGATTAAGGCAGGGCTCTGTGACACATAAGACACACCACTACAGAACAGAGGACATTTTTCCTAATACTGGAACCTCAAAGGCGGCATTTTTACAGAGAAAGTAACATCTCACAGTAACATTTTAAATATTTAAAAATCCATTATCTGTAGGGACGACGGAACCCCAGAACCGCAGCAGGTGACATGGGACACAAAGCAGAAGTACATCCAGGCTACAAACAGACACGGGACGATTTAGAGACACAGGCTGCACTCATACATGTGTCTGTCTTAAGGCCTGAGCAAGCCAGAGCATCCAGAGAAAACCCACAGGGGCAGAAAAGAACATGCAAAACCCACACAGAAGGTATCCCATTCTGGAACAGGGCAAGGACCCCAGAGCTGTGAGGCAGCAGCACTCAGCCCCACACCATGCAGCCCCAAATATACCAAGAGCCCTGAAATCTGGAACTAATAGCTTTTATTGTATTTTCAATGCCTCTCGGTATATCTTCTACTGAATATAACACTGAATCGGCAGTAATTAAAGATAATATCTGCTTATCCAGTTTCCTCTCCATTTTCTCGTTTCCCTCACAATATGGGTTGTGCCCAGACGGTTTCAGATTAGTTCTTCCAGGAGGCACATTACAGTCATTTGCTGTGGATTTGAATGGCGGGCTGTTCTGGCACAATTAAGCAGTAAGCTTCCTGTGACAAGCAACGCACAAACGTGCAAGACAGCAGGACAGCTGCGAGCCGTTGTGTGGTCCAACCCAGCAGACAGTGGGGCTTGTGGTGAGAGTTTCTGGCAGCTTTCACTGGCTTCCGTGATTTCATGTCCTTCAGTAAAACACAGCAAGTGTCAGGAGTGCCGTGAGCTACCTGTGACTGCTGTAGAGCTCGTCTGAACTCTTTCAGGGAAAAAAACCCCATTAGAAACCACCTAGAAAGCACATCACCTCCACCTCCAGTGTTGGACGGTCATGAAAAATGGTGGCCCTTGCCCCCCATTCCCCCCATTCCCTCTTGGCCTTGATGGCCTGAAAAGGGACCTACCTAGAAAGTAACAAAATCTGAGTCACTTTCTATGGCAATGGAATGAGTACAGATGACACACAATGGAAGTGCAGTCTGAATTAGCAGTCTTCTGTGTCTCTGATGAGGACGTGGAAGGCCAGGTCACTAAGGCCAGTGCTTCCGGACAAAAGGAAAGCTAAGATGATTTATACTAAATATACTGTGTTATGCTTCTTTAGAAAAGCTCTGGAAACTGCAAGACCATTCTTCTCAGTACACCTCAAGGACCCACCTACCTGTACAGCTATGACTGCAATCTGATTCCAGGTACAGTACTTTGTGTCTTTGTCTTGGAAAGCAAACTTATAATCCCTCCCTACAGAGAACGTGTTAGAGATGGAGATGATATTGATTCTCATCCATCTGACCAATCATCTAATTTTTTTAGGTGACTTTCAAAAGCAGGCACAACTACTTAACGACCAATTGAGTAATGTAAGAACTAAGTCATGGCTTAAAAGTTAGCAAAATGGCCTTAATTGAGAAGAGCCTTTTGACAGAATCGGACCAGCTCTGCTGTTCGCACACAAAACTGAACTGGACTGTGAAGCCAGGCAGTGCCACTAATCCTTGTGCTGCAGTCCTTGTCCTGAGATGAAGTCTGATGTCAGACACATAATGAATTGATTAATTATCAGGAATTTACCATTTAGAACTATTGGGAAAAAAAGATGAGGTTCAGAAATAGTTCAGTAACAGGAGCAGTGTTTTATTTTAAGTGGCGCCCGTGTCCACCTGTGATAGGTCCACTGTGCAGGCTTCTCCTTTGAAGAATAACTCCCAAGTTATTTCAGAAGATGACCCATTCTGATGGCTTTCGCTCAGGTTAAACATGAATAGGCCTCCAAGGCAGTATTGAGCAGTCCTGTCTAACACCTGTGGTCACTGTTGGCCAGCAATTCAACTGTGCTGAACAGCGCGTCTTTCATAACCTTCAGTGAAACACTTCGCGCGCATCCCCATTCTTCACACAGAACACGTGTATGGCACATTTCAGGGGATGTGGGTCCTACATACTGCAAATCTATCTTCTCTCTCGAAAGGCTCACATTTTAAAAACCTTACAGACAGTAAATATGTAAGGCAGAATCACCAGTGTGGTACTGAAGTACTGTCACTGTGAAAACCCACTGAGCTGCTTCCGAGGCCTTGCAGTGACGGATAAGGATGTTTAGCAGTAGAATGTACTAAAACTGCAGACCAGAATAATTTTGATTTTTTATAGTTTATAGTCTGTTTTTCTGCTTTTTATAAAATATGCAAAAAGCAAAACTGATTTTCAAACAATCTACTAGCTTTTTGCTCAAGAGTCCACAGGGAAAATGATTGAATGGACAAATATGTTAATATGCAGTGTAGCCTGCAAAAAAATATGTATACCAAAAAGATTCTGTTGGAAAGGTACACATTTATGAAGCCTTTAAATACCAGTTCTCAACATCCCAGCAAAGACCTGCGCAAAACTTAAATTCTATATCTGCTATTATTAGACTTTATCGTGTCCTTTTAACAGTATCTGAACACACTGCACTAATCAGACACAGCACACCTTGTTTTGGGGATCTGAGCTTTATACCAGATAGGTCTTCCCTGCCAGGTGAGCTGCATAACTAACTACACAGTACAAAGTGGTCATTGAAAGTGAGCAGTGAAGTTCTACAGGACTCCCAGTTTATTTAAAAGTGGCAGCATTACTTCAAAGCGCTTAGTTTTATATGCATTCATTCGCTCAAGCAGGTTCCGGTTGTGAATGATTTCTTTTTCTTTTTTTTTTTTTGCCCTGCAGATCAGCCGGAGAAAGTCCGGAGCATTTGCCCCGACTGCCCCCTGCTGCTGCCGGTGGACAGTCCTGAGGCGCTCCAGGCTGCGCAGGTCTCCCTGGACGAGTACAACAGAGCCAGAGCCGCTCCTGCCGCCTTCTCGCTTCTCAACGTCACCCGGGCGTCCTCTCAGGTGGCCGCCAAGCTCCCGCCCGAGCGCCGCGCTGAGATGGCTCCAGCATTCTGACAGCGCGTTTGGCTAAATAACCCCCGTCTTCATCTTCTTATGTCGGAAAAGAGAGAGAAAAAAAGATTTTTTTCTTTTAGAAGCAGGCTGCTTCGCGGGAGTGGCACCCAGCACAAAGACGAGCACCACTCAAGTTTGTTTTCAGGCGTTCAGAGTGTCGCGTTTCATAACCCGGGCTTCAGCGTAGCCTTTTCGTTTTCGGGTGCCATCGTAATTTGTTTACGTGAGTTTTAGAGCTGGGCTTCGAACGACTTTCAGTCCTGCAAGAGGTCCTCTCTCCAAACATTGCTCCTAACGGGGCTGGAGTTGTTATTGAACCCGGAGTCGAAGTTCAGTCGGTGTGGAAGTAACCCTTTCAAACTTCAGCTCCAGGACAAGGAATAATGCAGGACGTGAAATTAATCAAGGAGACCGGGGCAGAAGTACTAACACAGACTTAATTGGGAGGGGTGTGCACTAGGATCTTTAAGATGTAGAAATCTTTTCTTCAATGAAGTAAACTCCTTAATGCACGTGCCTACTGTTCTGTATGTCACAGACAAACCCCGAGCATGTCAGCTTTGTTGAGTATACGATTCAAGACACAGGCTGCTCCAAGCAACACGGAGATACTGACGGTCATCCCTGCATTCCCAAAGCCTCCGATACAGCTGTAAGCACTGATCATCAGAAGATGAGTTCTTGAACATCTGAGTTTTCTTTGCTTGTTTACCCAAGGATTACTAATTATGAATAATAATGTTTCATTTAGAGGCTCTTTTCAAAACCTCAAAGCGCTGTGCACATAGATACACACTTACACACAATAGATCCCACAGTAGCTGAACTGGGTAAAAAAACAACAACCAGAAATTCTGCATTAGACGTAATAGTAAAAGATTTTAAAGTTTTCACAGTCACAGAGTCTCTAATGGATTTGTGGTGCTGCTCATGAGAAGACTCACCCCCTGTGTTTAGCCTCGTCTTCAAAATGGTGAAAATCCCTGTGTCAGCAGAGATCTGATTGTATATTGGACTATACTCAGGCAAGGCTGAGGGAAACGTGGAGCGAGACTGGTCAATGTCTTACAGTAGGAGGACCTTATGATTAACTTATATGAAGTAAAGTAATATTTCACAGGCAGCCAGCGCAGTGTACACGGGACAGGAGTTATGGCGATGTGCTGAGGCAGAGATGTTGCTTTTAGCAAATGAGCTGCAAACCTGTGGACATACGTAGCCTACTTAGCACCTTAGCAGACACCCTAGAAAGAAAGATGTTACAGTAATCTTACCTTGATGAAATAATGAAGCATTTCTTTCTGTGTAATGACTAAAATCAGTGCTCTTTAGAAGTCATCAGGAATACTTTTCTCCTTTAATTCATACCTGGTGTAAAGCAATTAACTCCTTAACCTTCCAAAAAATGGCACAGGTACAAATCCCTAAAGCACACAGCTTTTGTGCTCCAACAGGCCGGTTTCTGTGTCGCTGCTGTTTTTCCCCGAGGAATCGGTGAGCCGACAGTGGAAGTCTCCTGTGAGATCTACAACGTTATGGTACTGTGAGCTTTTTTTGTTCATCCTTCTGCAGCAAAATGATAAAAAAAATACAGCAGATTCCAAAGTCTCTTGCAGGGATGACCCCACACAGAGTGGATATAATTCCTGGATCAGGAACTTAGGCAAAGGCACAGCGACCCGTCCTGGTGAAAGAGGACTCAGTATTGCTTTTGGCGAGTGATTTACCCTAACAGGCCAAAAGCTCCGCCAGGCCAGGGCTTTGGCAATCGCTGTAGGGACTCTAATTAAACTTGAGACCAGTGAAATTCCCGCTCTGCTCTGTTCCAGGGGGCCGCGGCTGTGGATCGGGCGGTGGGGGGCGTTCCAGCTGGCCCGGACACCAACAGGGAGCCGCTGGGCGCGCAAGTGACGCCTGTCCCGCCCAGGGAGGGCCCGCGCAGGAGACCCAAGCCCACGCCCCCCGGCTACCCGTACCCCAAACTCCCTGCCGCCCCGGAGCCCAGGCGGTTCCGCCTCTCCTCCGAATCGGAGTCCTCCGAGGAAGGCGGGGTCATGCCGCCCGGGAACTTCAAGTGGCCCGGAGCCCCGCGGCAACGCCGGAACGCCGCGACGCCTGGGCCTGCCCCCCTGCCTGTGTTCCTGACCGTGTTCCCCGACTCCCCCTCCCCCGCCTGCCCCGGCGCCCCGAGACACGAGGTGCTGTAGAGCCCCGGGCCCAGTCGGTTCTGACCGCGACACCGCTGCCACACCACGACGGGCTCCTCCGCAGTGTCCAGCAGCATTCCCACCTGAAGTGACGTCGTCTCGCAGATGTGTACCGTTAAACGCTTGAAATAAATTAAATAAATGGGTCTGAACTGGAAAACTCCAGGGTATGTGGTCTTCATTTCTTGGCTTTTAAAACATCACGCCTTTCATTAAAACACTCGGCGGCTTGCAGCACGGTTACCCAGCGCAGACGTGGCCGGAGAGCGGCGCCTCAGCTGCCCCTCCCGGGAATCACCACCCCGTCGCGCGGCTCCTGCCAACCGCAGCCCCCTAATCCCTCGCCTCCATTCTCTCCGCTGTTTCGGCCACGGCTTCCAGACTTTCCACGTCACTCCTCATTGCGCCAACCGGGCCTCGCCTGGCCTGTAGTGAACAAACACGACCGTGCAGACTCCACCCAGACAGATGTCCAAGCTGGTGCCCTGCAGCTGGACGAATCCTCCTAGCTAATCCATCGCCGCTTTCACAGCTCGGCCACGTCGCAGACAGCCCTCCACAGCAGTGGCAGGGTGCCCAGCATGTCCTGCCTGTGTTTTCTGTAGGTGTTGAGGAGTTCCTGCAGGACGGACGGAGTCCCGATGTATGGCAGAGATCTGCCTAGGGATTTCCTCTGGTCAGAGGGGGGCGCTGTGTTTGCAGTGCGGGCGCACAGGCTGCTGGGGGTGTTGTAGAGCCGGGGGGTCCGCATGGTCTCCCTTCTCTGCTTCCTGCCGCGCGCCCCCAGGGCAGGCCGCGACGAGGTCGATGCGAGCTGCTCCTGGAAATGTGTTTGTTTTTTTTGGGAGCCGTCCCGTCTCTGCAGACCTGTGTTGACATTGGCAGGCGCGCCCCGCTGTTCTCTTGCGTAAGACCTCCGGGGGTTCAGGGCCGCGGCGCTTGCGTCAGAGCGGGCGGGCGGGCAGGCGGGCGGGCGGGCGCGCTATAAACGGCGGGCGGCGAGCCACGCTCTGTCCCACTCGGAGCCCGCTCTCTCTCCGCTCCTGCCTGCCTCTCTCGTGAGCCCCAGCCACTGCCATGGAAACCGCCGGCGCCCTGGCCTTCCTGTCCCTGCTGGCCGCGGCCTGGGCCGCGGGCCTGCCGCCCGGCGCCACCCTGCAGGGCGCCCGCTTCCCGCCCTGCGACTCCGCCGAGGCCGAGGCGGCCGCCCTGGCGGCTGTCGACTTCATCAACGCGCACCATCACCACGGATACAAGCACACCCTGAACAGGATCGAGGAAGTCAGGGTGCTGCCCAGGGTGAGTGCCGACCCTGCTCCTCCTGCTCGGGGCGCGAGTGCCCTGGCGCACCCTGGCACGGGGCACGGTAGCGTACGGGGCTGGGGGTCGTGCCCAGGATGCTTCACCAGCAAGCTGCGTTTTGAGACGGGAGGCCAGGTTGTACTGCAGAGGAACAGGTTAAAAGTTTATTCCCCGCTGAAAAGAGAAAAGAAGAAACACAGCGTTTCGGCTGAGGAGCATTCACACACCTGAGGAAGGCTCCACAGCCAAAAGGTGTCTCTTCCCTTTTCAGCGGGGAATAAACCTTTAACTTGTTCTTCTGCAGCCTGCGCACGCTGACGCAGCTCCCTGCTGGAACTAGGCTGAACCGTATATCGCTCCATACGCAGGCGAGGCTGAAGGAAACACGGAGCTAGGCCTTGCAGCAGGGCCTTATGATCGACTCACAGTGAAAGTCATATCTCACAGGCAGCCAGTGCAGTGTAGACGGGACAGGGGTGATGGGCGGAGAGGCTGCTGTTAGCAAATGAGCGTGCGAGGAAGGGGACGGGCATGGCCTGTCCCTGTGTGGGTAACAGGGTCCAGGGACTAACCTACCTCCTCCTCCGCCCCAGCTGCCCGCTGGAGAGACCTACATCATGGAGCTGGACCTGCTGGAGACCAAGTGCCACATCGTGAGCCCCACTCCAGCTCAGGACTGTCCAGTGAGGCCACCCGTGGAAACGGTGAGGATCTACCGTTCGGAAACAACGCGTTAAAGGTTTGGGATCGGAACAGACAGAAAGGGTCTGCAGGTTAGGAACCTCACAAGGCTACTGACATTTATTAAAAATAGAGTTAGAACGATAAATACGTTTTGGATGAGACTCGGGGTTCATGGCAAATACAAATCTGCATATTTGGCCCATGAACACGACGGGTTTGAATAAAGAATATATCAGGAGATACACCATTTTTTTAAAGACAGTTTAACTAACCTGACTGAGTCTGCTCTAAAAGGAAGAGTCCTGTCTGTGCAGCACCAGCGCCTGAGAGTCAGGTGTTACTGTAGCTGAGTGACGAGCCTGTCAGAATGAGTTCAGGGAGGCTTTCTCAAACATCTTGGCTCGACAATGCAGAATCAGATCGTTCTCCCCAAAAAACGTTTTCCCGATCTCTTATCTCTTGGACTTGGGGGCTGACAAATCTGTCTCACAAAAGCTCCTTTTTCTGTGTGGGAGTCGCCGTGTGATCTTCAGCCCTGTTCTGATCCCTGTCAAAGCGCGCAGGGCTCGCTGTGTTTACAGAACGCGCCGTTCTGCTGTTTCGATTCCACGCCGTTTAGCGTTTTAAACCCAGTGATGACTATAACCTTTAAACCTGCCTTAATAAAACCAGCAGGCATGCCGGTAATCGAGATGGCACTGTGCAAAATCTGCAGAACCTCTGAACCTTTCAATTAGCAAGCGATTGAAGGGCTGTGTCTGGGGAGAGTGGCCGGGCCGGGCAAGCTACAGCATCCCAAAGATTAAAAACAGGCCTCTGGCCCGCAGCTAAAGGCGTGATGAGATACGTGTTTTCTCTTCTTCTAGAAAGTCGAGGGAGACTGTGACGTGATCTTGTCCAAAGTTGATGGGGTCTTCACTGTGACCGCGTACAAATGTAAAAGCAAACCAGGTCAGTTTCGTTATTTTTTAAAGATGTGAAAGATTACAGAATGAACTAGTTCGGGACGATGCTTTGTCACATCACTACGGCCGCCACTACTGCTATTAATACTTAAATTGATGTTTTTTATATATTTTCGGAAAAATAAATTATATGATGTATCAGAGCACCGAGCTTTTAGAAAGACTGAGAATGGGATTTTGAGTTCAGCAATATCGAATGTGCACCACACATATTTGAAAGACGTTCATCGATAAGACGATTAACACAGCGTACTTGGGTTGGGTTAAGAAGAAAGGTGTGAAACTGAGAGACTCAGACGAACGGTGAGTGCAAACACGCTCCCCAGCGAGGTGCAGTGACATCCCTCATCTCCTGTGACACTGTTGCACCGTCTTCTTTGCTGGTGATGAGTGTGCGTGCCTGGCTGTACTGCCCAGCTGGGCGGCGCAGTCCTTTCCACCAGCGGATAATGAAACGCGGACTCGACTCACGCCGCTGCCTCTCCCGGCCGCAGATTCGGCGGAAGACGTGACCCGGCTGTGTGTCGGCTGCCCCTCCCTCCTGCCGCTGAACGACACGCTGGCGCTGCAGGCCGTCACCAACTCGCTGACCACGTTCAACGCTGGGCCCAACGAGACGGCTCACTTCGAGCTGATGGAGGTCGGGAGACTGGCGACGCAGGTGGGTAGGCCCGCCTCCTCACGGGCGAGCGCGCCGGGCACCGCTTGGAAAGCTCGCAGCCGCTCTGAGTGACCCCGGTTCTTCCGTGCAGGTGGTGGGGGGAGGACCAAAGTACATCACCGAGTTCGCCATCGTGGAGACAAACTGCACCGACCTCGAGGCGGCCGACCCACAGGCGGTCTGCGTCCCCCTCAGCGAGAGCCTGGCCGTGAGTACTGGCGCCGGGGGGGGAGTCGTACGCGCTTCACGTCGCTAGGTGTCGACGTTGGGCTGGAACAGGAGGGTGGACACGCCTTGCGAAGGAGCTTGGACGTGGCTTAATTTGGCTAAAAAGAGCCACCGCATTTTTTTAAAAGAAACAATCGGACACAAAACCGGTTATAGTGACTGCGAATAGTGGCAACGCGCCATTCAAAAGTTTTGCAAAGGCACAGGTAAAGGTTTATTCCACGCTGAAATAAATAGACTATTCAGATATCGGTATCTGCAGAGAATAAACCTTTACTTGTTGCTTTGCAAGCCTACGCGTACTGACGCAGCTCCCTGCTTGGATTGAAATATTTTGTTCTTTGGAAAATTGAGATCTCCTTAAAAATAAAAAAACCCTTGCAAACTCTCGTTTCAGTTTACGTTTTCTAACGCAAGTGAAAACGTGCAGTTTTCGATGCGTTACGGTTTGGGGGGGTTGTTGGAAAACGGCGTTTTCACGTTTGTGGCATCACGAAAGATCGTGAATTCCTCGCTGAACGAGGGATTGTCAGTGCTGAAGCGAAAGAGAAGCAGCGGCAGGATGGATATCCTGAAAATCTGTGCGAAAGAAAAAAAAAAGCGAACTCACTAATAACGTACTGTACTCTCTACAGCTGATACCGGCGACCTGTTCCTTTCCAGTCCATCCAGCACCCGAGTTACACTGGTTTACCGTTAAGAGAATTATCACCAAGGCAATGTTTATAATCTGCAAAGGAACAAGTATAATAGGTTTATTCCATGCTGAAAAAAAGAAGAGAAGATTCTCTTTCTTCTTTTTTTCAGCATGGAATAAACCTATTATACTTGTTCCTTTGGAGCCTACGCACGCTGACGCAGCTCCCCACCTGAATGTTTATAATCTGACGCCTCCCTTGTCTAAAACTGATCGAACAGCCCGGGACTTCAGTCGAACGTCCTCCCGTGTTTGTCTTTACGAGCACATTTTATTTTAACTCTAGAACTGTTCCCCCCTGTTAGGAAAGTGCTCTGACTGTCCCCTTTCTTTTCAGCGTCACGGTTTCTGCACCGGTAGTGTCCTTCCTGGAGTTCCTCCGGAGCCCGTCGTAACGGTGGACTGCGATATCTTTGCCGCTGCGGTAACCTTTCAGTACTTTCTGTCTTTAAAAATGCGGGAGAAGGCACTGCGCTAGCATGTAACCGAAAACAACAACTCCGAAACCCCCTCTGCGGTCAAGTTAGACCGGTGAAAATCGCCAGCGGTAGTGTCATTAGTCGAACACTAGGTGGAGCCAGACCATTGGTCAACACAGCAGGATTTGGAATAACAACATAAGAAAAGTTATACACGAAGAGAATCCATTTGGTACATCTAGCCCAGTTGGTAGCTGGTATTTATTTGATCCCAGCCGATTCTCATGACTGGGCAGCTTGTTTCATACTCCAACAACCCTTTGGGTAAAAAAGTGCTCTTGCTATAAAATGTACTAATCAGCAAGATGTACCCCCTATCATACATTCTCGGGAAGAAAGAAAGCACTGAAAGACTATTTCTAGACCTTTGTTTTAAAGCCCAGCCATATCTGCATTAGATTGTATTAGTATTTACTTATACCTTCTTAGAAATGAAACCAAAACTACACAATGTTTCCCCGCGGAGGCTAGAAAAAGGACCGTCAGGGGGATCTGCGTTTACGTCTGTTCTATTTTTCTCCAGCCTGGGCGGTTGCAGGGCCCGGCCTGTACGGAAAGCTTTTCTTCTCATAACGAATCCGAGGGCTGAAACCCTCTGGCAGCCCGAGAGCGGCCTGATCGCGCCCCAGGAGAGGCCTTGTGACCTGCAGAAGCACGGGCTCTAGTCCCATCTCAAGAGCGCTGGCGCGCCGGTCTCTGGCCCTGGGGCTCCTGAATCAAGCTCTCTCTCTCTCTCTTCCTCCCTCCCGCGCTGCTGCAGGGCCCGGAGATCCTGATTGTGTCCAACGACAGCCAGGCCGTCCCCGCCGGGCCCCCCGCCGGCCCCCCAGTTGTCCACCACCACGAGCAGGCCGGGCAGAGGCCGCACTTCCACGGCTTCAAGCACCACCAGCTGACCACCGTCCACGGGGACGTGACGCCCGGCCTCTTCTCCTCCGAGTCGGCCGAGGCCGTGCCCGCGTCCGTGCCCGCGCAGGTGGTCAAGAGAGAGGTAGCGGCTGACCCCGCCGCGGCACCGGCCCCGCCGGCGCCAGCCGCCCCGGGTCAGGCGGCCGTGCCCCTGCCGGCCGTGTGCCCCGGGCGGATCAGGCACTTCTAGGTGGGGACCCCCCCGGGCGTGCTGACGCCCCCGACCTGCGCACCTGCCAGTCCGGACTGGCCTCGGAGGTGTCGCGCCCCGCAGGTGGGCACAGAGAAGTCACTGCTTGGAGCCAAGGACAAAGGAATAAAGAGGAGGGGAAAAAAACTGTAATTCCACTAAATTGAGATGGTGCTATATCCTTCTGCTGGATCGTTCACTCAGAATCTGGAACTAAAGTTGCTTAAGCTACACTGTATACACATTGATTATCATTACCTGTGGTGCTTACAATACAGAGGAATAAAAACAATTTAACTTTAACGGTTTGATTCTTCTTTGGGGTCTCATGCCTCCTTTCTTGGTGTCTGAGTGGGGAGGGGTGGCTCTATCACAAGTAAGTCCAACTACCGCATCTGCAATAAAGGAGTTCTATTAAGACACGATCACTTTATTGGCCCTATACAATTTCTTGCATGAGGAATTTGTCTTTTCGCAGACCCCAGCTTGCTCTCCATGAGACACACAGACAGGGAGAGAAGCTGGGGGTCAGAGCGCAGGGTCAGCCATTTATACGGCGCCCATGGAGCAGTTGGGGTGAAGGGCCTTGCTCAGGGGCCCAGGGGAGGAGGATTCCTCCGTCGAAGTGAAGTTCAGCCAGCAGACCTCTACTCTTTTGCCATGGGATCTTCATGCCCTAGCAATGAGGAACTCGGTTTAATGTCTCTTCCGAAGGAAGGGCGCCCCCTACTGGTACCCCAACGACACCTGCAGCTTCTTCCTTCGAGGTCTCCGGTCTCAGCACTGACCAGGTCCAGCCCGACAGAGCTTCCGAGGATCGGACTGCTGTGCCCTTGAGTGCCAGCTGCTGTGCCAGACGGCCAGGAGGAAGGAGTGCACACACAGGGCCCCGTCGCGACACAAGAGGCAGCCGTTCTTAACAAAGCGCAGTCCCACAGCCCTGTGGGTCAGTCAGCAAAACAATCAAGTTCAAGTCTATTGTCACTGTGCTCATACACCGCTGTATGGTATAACGAAATGCTATTTAGCTAGCTCTGAGACGGTGAGCAGTACAAGAAAAAAACAACAAGACAACTGTATAAGAAAAGAAAGACAGAGACAACAGGCAGTGTGCAAAACAACAACAGTTGTGCCAAATCATACATCAACAGAATAAAATAAAGGATAGAAAAGTAGGAGGAGTGAACTTCTTAACATGTGAGGTGGAGGTAGATTTCAATGTGTGTTTGAGTTCTGATAAAGAGAGAAGGCACTGTCTTTCCTCAAGCACCGTCTGTCATAAATGTCCTGGATGGATGGGAGAGCAACCCCAGTGATGGACTGGGCAGATCCGAAGGGCACAGCCCAGAAGACGGGCACGGAGAAGTGTGGAGGCTATAAAGTGCCGACCGCACAAGGGACATTTATACAGGGGAAGAGGAAGGAGTCAGGCTTCATTCGGAAATTCAGACATCTGCTGGGTTTCAGTTTTGACTTAATTAGGCTCCTCATCTGATCAGTAATGATTAACATCTTCCTGACTGCTTCCAAACTTATTGAAAGGAGCAGCCTGTGCTCTGCAGTGAGAGGAAGATTGTTTATCTGGATTTATCTGGGAGCACACATGGCCGTCTTTCAGATCCGTTGTACATTAACCCATTGATTCAAAAAGCTCATCTTCAGTCAGTGACCCTCGGCACATGGCACTCAGGTTAATCATTCGCTCAGCTTGTTTAACCTCTGCAAACACAGCTTTCCTTCAGCTTCAATCCTGAGCTGAGCACGGATCCCCATTTTACTGAAGAGAATGTCTGTTGTCAGAATGAAAGAAAAGATATTTTTAATAATGACACTGTACAGTAATCCATCCAGTTTTCACCACTTTACCCAGTACGGGTTGGCTGGAGAGCTGGATATACCCTACTGCTGCCCCGTCTACGTATCCAGCAGAGCTCGGCACACCAATAGAAAGGTACTGTGTGCTGAAGTCTGGCGGAGCATGATTGTGGTTTTAAATCCAGTGGGGTGAAAAGAGGGGAAGCACCCAGACACAGTGAACTTGAGGAGGAAGCTGTCAAAACACAAAGGAGCAGGACGGAGCAGAACTCCTCCAGTTAAACACCACTTCCTGTAGCTTCCCTGTTCTTCTGGCCCTTCAGAGAGCTGGTCACTGTTGCTTCTGGGAAAACCGGCCCTGCTGAGAGAGTGGGTGCTCAAGTTTCCCTGTTCAGAGTGTACCCCACCTTGTGCCCATTGCTTGCCAGGTAAGGCTTCGGACCCTGAATTGGATTTAGCAGTTAAAAAATGAATAATATTAATAATAATAATGTTACTTTGTGCAACAAGTCCAGCACAGAAAAACCTTTTTTATTTGTGGAAAAGGGCCGTTTTCGGAACAGAAGAGTGAATAAAACAAAGGCGACTGAGAGGAAATGAAGAACACCTTCAAATACCGTGCATGGAGCAAGCAGCACAGATCTCTGCTGCTTCAGGATGGGACAGGAGACAATTACAGCTTCCTATGGGAGCTCACTGAAGTCCCTGCTGCTGGGAAACTCAAGAGGAAATGTGAGAGTCTTATTGAGGAGCTGGGAAATTCTGTGGCCCAACCCCCCCTCCCCACTACTGACCTTACACTAACGCTCAGGAGCGACCTGTGGGGTAAGCAGTTAGAATTAACATCTAGAAAGATGATTAGCCACATAATACCACGTTCTTTATAAAGACAGCCATGGAGATGCTGAGGGTCCACTAGGGACAACAGCAAGCAAGACCTGAATGCTCTGTGGCGGTCTGCAACACTCGGAGAGATAAAGGTTCGGCTTCACCCGGCGGGTTAGTGGCCGGGGTCAAGGCTGCAGGGGCCGCGGTGACGATCGGGTGATCCTGCACGGCAGGCACCAGGGTTATTCTTGCACAAGCCGCTGGCGCAGGTCGGAGATGAAGCTGTGCGTGCTGTCGCTGCTGCTGTGCTGCGGTGCGGCGCACACGGGGCCCCCCCACCACCGCCCAGCGGAGCAGGGCTCCTGCGCGGACCCCAGCACGGCGGCGGTCGCCGAGCTGGCCCTCAGCCGCATCAACGCCGACCGGAGAGAGGGACACGTCCTCAGCCTGCACCGCCTCCACAGCGCCCGCCTAGAGCGCGTGAGTAGCAGCCGCACGAGAGCTCCGGGAACGCGAGCAGGGTGATCCACGAGATCATTACATTTCATCACAGAAGGAAAATGTATTCGTCAGGATGAGCCTCTCCTGCTCACAGGCAGTGAAAATGAGGCTCCGGCACTCTTGCCGTTTCAGCGCGAAAGGATCTTGTTTTCGTACACAGGTCTGTTTCAAAAACACATTGTGTCACCACCTCCCCCCGTGTCTCCAAGCGAGCCCTGTTATCAGAGCTGTACCTGAGCATTCGCAGTATTGACTGGGCTTGGCTTGCAGAGTACAGCAGGCCACTTCTCAGAATTGACATTCAATTACTGAACTGGTTTATTTGAGCACTGCCCTGTGTCAAAATGTCAAAGAAAAAAGGGCCACTGTACTGCGCCATGAGGCTGCTGTTCTCGTCTCCCCTCCAGACGGTGGGTACTCAGGGCTCTATACTCATTTAGTGATGGAGACCGCTGCCTGGCAGGGTCTCAAGCTCTCACGTTGTGCGGTCTCGAACGAGATGGGCTGCTGTCTGACTAACCCGCCCCAGTGGCGGCTGTTCCAGTGGGGCTCCGACGAGCGAAGGAGGGGCTTGCGCTCGGAGGGTCCTGACCACCACGGCTGCCCCTTGCTCGCAGGGCCCGGACACAGCGGTGTTCCACCTGACCTTGGACGTGCTGGAGACCACGTGCCACGCGCTCAGCGGGAGGGACTGGAGGGGCTGCGGCATCCGCCGGAGACAAGACACGCCCGTAGGTCTCCGCCCTGCTCGGGAAAGCGCACAATCTGCACAATCTGCACGGGTGCTGAAATTTCGAACCCGGAACACTTCCCTACGGGGAGCATCCGAGGGAGCAATTCTCATCCACATAGTTTACAGCAGGGGTTCCCCTACCCGGCCTGGGGCACCCCACGCTGCAAGTGGGCTCTCATAGCAGCTGAGCTCTTGGCTGACGTGAGTCCTTATCTGAGCCCACAGGCTGCTGGGAAGGCTGCTTTCCATCCCTGACAGCGAAAGGACACCTCCTGCATGTGTAGGATCTGAAAGCAATTGAAGCGTGCAAATTAAACCTCTTATTAGGGCCGTTGAGGGTTCAGTTATTTAATCAGGGTGTCCAGGTGGAACCAAAGTTGACAGGGGTGGGTTCCCCAGGACCTCACAAAAACTCTCACAAAACCACACAGGGCAAGAGCTCAACCTCTCACTGAACTGTGAGTTATTTGTAGGTGTAGGAAAACACACAGATGTACTGTATAGCGTCTCAGCTCACTGGCACTATTTCTTCTCCATTCCTTCACAGGTCTATGGCCAGTGTAAGGCCAGAGCCTACACCACTGGAGTCCAGAGAGTCGTGCAGGTCTCCAGCTATAACTGTACCCTTAGGCCAGGTACGGTACCGTACGGCACCTTGCTGAATACTGCTGGACACGTGTCTCCTCATGCGGTCCGGCCCGCTTCGCCTCGGCGCTGACGGTCCAGAACCGCATCACGGAAAAGTGTGGCGGAGAGGGAGCAGGGTTCCCAGCCAGCACTTAGAAGCCAAACCAGACCCCTGCAGAACCGAGTCGGGGCATTTCCGGTTCCGACCCGATCTCAGGGTCCACACGAGACAGGAAAGGGGGGAGGGAGGCATCAGTCACAACCACACGTTAACGGCAACAGCAAAACTGCTTCCACAGCTCCATTATTTTCAAAGTTTGGTTTTGTTCAGACACCGGAGAGAAATGTTCAACTGTGAGTGTGTGTCCCCTTGACACAGGCAGTCCTGAACTCCTGCATGCCACTGTCTCTGTGTCTGTGTAGCTGGACTTTCTTTTACTTACCTGGACAGGAACAAAATAGAATAACCTGCTAATCAGGCCTTTTCAATTATCTTTTGTTCTTAAATTTGAGGAGACTTCATATTCTGTGGAAAAACCGTCAGTAGCCTCAAATTTGCAACTTAATAAGAGCTGGGAACACTGAAAGGTTTCTCTTCAAGAGAGTTATTCCCTCCGTTAAGGGTTCGATGAAGAACATGCAGCTCATGGTGTTTGTAACATGTACTTAACAGATAAATTGCTGTGGAAACATACTGAAATGTTACTGTTCCCTCCTCTTGAAGGAAAGGCATCTGTGTCAGCAAAATACTTTCAGACCTCTGTAATTGCTTTTAATATTAAAATCTGAATTGTACTATTCCTGGATTTTAATTAGACAGTAAAAGCTCCTATAATATAGGTATTGAAGAACTGTACTGGGAGGTGAAGTTCTACTGTCACACTGTTCAAGGATAACGTGTCTATTGCTTCGGTAGCCCCTCGCTCCAAAATCTTTCTGTCGTGCCCTGACTGCCCCCGCCCACTGTCTGTGTCCGACAATAACATCCTGAGGGCCGTGAACGAGACCCTGCAGAAATACAACCGAGAAAGCAGGATGCCCAACTACTTCTCTCTCCTGGCTGTGACCAGGGCTTCCTCACAGGTGAGTCGAGCTTCCCTCTTCCCCGGAACACATACTATGCGCAGTTTAAAGCTAGATTAAATAGGAATATACAGTTTTTAAACAGTATTACCTAGTTGCACTCACATTTCTTTCCTGTTTTTCCCGGGTGGTCCGGAGGGAGGATTGGGCCTGTTCTATTTCGTGGAATTCACCATCCAGGAGACTGTGTGCAGCAACAGCTCAGACGTTGCAGATGTTTCCAGATGTGCGCTGATGGACTCCAAGTTTGCTGTACGTGAAAACAGAAAGCCAGTCCAAAGAACATGCTGGCAGATGGATCAGCTGTAGGAAAACTCACGGTGTGTGCATGTGGGTGTAGTGTGTGAGTGTGTGTGTATGTGGGTGTAGTGTGTGAGTGTGTGTGTATGTGGGTGTAGTGTGCGAGTGTGTGTGTATGTGCCCTGCAAATCACTAGAAAGGCTGCTCCGCTTGCTACAGGTGCTACATGGCTGACAAGGCCTGACCTATGTTATTGAGCTCCGTGCCCAAAAAGTGTGAGCAGAGCAATACCCAGATCATTCTCATTTGTCTTCCTAGCACAAGGGCCACTGCAGAGGATCACACTCACAGTTACTGGGTCAAGCCAATGTCTCTGTTTCCTGCGAAATCTTTGAACCCGCGGTAGGACATGAAACGCTCGTCTTTGCATTTAATTTAGTTGAAAACAAATATTGGAATAATATCTTAGGATGAGCAATCTTACTTCCCTTACATAGGACTGATTCTAAAGAAAATTAGTAGAGAGGATTTAAGAAACTCTTCATAGGGCTTATAGAAAAGTTGCAATGAAGGATAAAAATGCCAGCCGGTTCAGAAAAAGTACTGTGATGAATATTGCTTAAAGCAAGAATCTGTAGTCTCTCAAAGGGGACCAGCCCTTTGATTTGGATTACAGTGAAACCTGATGGTGGCTTTTTTCCCCAGAAGCTTCTTGCTTCTTTCAGTGGGCTCTGGCTGTCAAGTCCTGGATTTTGGGATCGAGGGTGTGATTTAATCCAGGACTTAGATGGCCAGGGTTTTAGTGAAACCTCAGTATGTCAAAATGCATGTCACTACCAGAGGTCTCGGCATTATATACCAGTTCTGACTGTAAGCCAGGACATTATCTAGCCCACAGTACAGGGAGTCAAATATACGCTTTGGGCGGCACTCATGACTGGATACTTGCTTCTAGCAAATGCAGAGGTCACGTGATATGCAAACTAAACTGCCTTATTTGCCTGAAGGGCTCGGAGACTGAGAAAAGACACCACTTGCTGGGTGGGGAAGGCAGCCACAGTCTTGACCATGGGCTGGGACACCAGCACCTCCATCTCCACGGCGACGCGGCAGCAGCAGCCAGCCCCGCCCCTTCCAAGGGCCTGCTGGGTACTGTCCAGTACCTCCCAGCCTTGGACCAGCCGATGGCCTTCCCTCCTTCTCCTGACGGGACTATCGCTTCCGACGAACTCCCAGGTGTTTCCGAGAGTGGGGAGCAGCAGCCACCCTGGGAGAGGGTGTCGGCCCCCAGCCCCTTCCCTGGGGTCCGTGCCACGGAGTGTCCCGGAGAGCCCAGGCACGGAGACGCTCTGTTACAGGAGCTCTTTCAAGAGGATCCTCTTTTCTACCACCCTGTCGATATCGCAGGGTGATCTCCTCTCCGCTTGCTGGACTGCGCGAACAAGCTTTTCAGAAAACGTTTGTTAAAAACCCCGGCGTCTCTCTGCGCCGTCGACCAAACCGTGACCGTTAGTATGCAGGGAAACAACACGAGCTGCTGCTTTGCCAGAAATAAAGCGTTTGCAAGATTCAGCTGCCTGTGTAAAGCTCTTTGTCATCCCTGTTTTAGCTGTACAGGCAAAACAGTTTCTAGAGGTTTAAACGAAATATAGGCGTGCAAAAATTCAAGGTATTACCAGAAGTAATAAAAATTCAGTTTTAAGAATTCTGTAATAAGAATTACGCAACTGTGCAACAAAAGCGTTGCTTTTGAAGAGTGCTGCTTCCCTGTCTATGTATCCAACAGTGTCATGGGTTTTACATCCAGAGCCGTGAAAAGAGGAGAAGTTTCAAGACGCAGTGAAGTTGGGGAGGATGTATGTACATGACGCTATCAAAGCACAAAGGACCAGACCTGAGCAAAATCCTCCAATTAAATACCATCCCGACAGCTCCCCTATTCCTATGGCACTTAAGAGAGCTGGTTACTGTTGCTTCTGGGAGAACTGGCCTGTGTGTCCGTGTTCATGTCTGCTGTATCCTGTGATGGACTGGTGTCTCTCGCAGGGCGTACCCTGCCTCATGCCCTTTGCTCACTGGGACAGGCTCCGGCTCCCCCCGCGACCCCTGTACTAGATAAAGCCGTAAGAAAATGGATGGGAATATTGGGAAGATCCCAATTCTAACACTCCTGTCCTGCTCCCACAGAAGTGCCGGGATTATAGTCCCGCCGATGTTCCTACTTAATAAACCCACTTCACGCCATGTTGACAACACATCCAGCCACACATTGCGCAACAGTCTGATTGTTTTATGTACAGTAGATGCTCGTAAATCATGCAGATGAGGGCGCTCTGACGGCCCCTTGCCTGACCGGTGGAGGTGTCAGTTTGCTGGCAGAGACCAGTAGGTGGTCATTCTGTTAGCTGTTTGGTCAATACCACCCCCACTCTCTCCTCAAGGCTGTGTTTGCACAGGCTCATCACGACTGGGCAAAGTCCCGCATTCCTGGAGCCCCCCTGATAACCCAGGCTATAAAGGGGACCGGTGCCTGCCTGGCCTCAGTCCGCTCAGACTGGACCCCGTGCAGAGATCCGGAGAGAGATGAAGCCCCGTGTGCTGCTGCCGCTGCTGAGCGCCCTGCTGCTGTGTGAGGGGGCGCGCGGAGAGGCTCAGGCCCCTCTGCAGCCGGGCTCCTGCGAAGACCCGGCCGTCCTGGCTGCAGCCGGACTGGCCCTGGGCAAAATAAACGCCGACCGCCGGGAAGGCTACGTTTACAGCCTGAACCGCGTCCACGACGTCCAGCAGAGGCAGGAGGTGAGTTCGGCCCGCGACTCGCTTTGGCTCGGCTCTGCAGAAGGTGTGGATTTCTTTCCCACTCTGACCAGTGCCGGATTCCCTCTTAGGCTCTGTCGGCAGGCCTACAGACTTTTTTAGGGCCCACGAAGGAAGGAAACATTAGCGACTAACGAGAAACGAGCTGAAACAACAGGCTCGCGATCGACCGGAGGTGCTCCAGATCAATAATCCTGCGCTCCCCAGCAGCTGTTCTAGAGACTAGAAGGATCCAAGTGACGGTGGCTCGACTCACTCCGTCAATCGACGTAATTCAATTGGCGTTCACCCCTCTTTTGGCACATTCCGAAGAGAAACTGCCTGGGGCCTACAGACACCACAGTCTGGCCCTGACTCTGGCTCTGGGGGCGTCAGCGCCAACGCAGAGTGGGGTTGATGTGAAGGCATCAGGGCCTCGAGGGGGAGATGAAGGCCCCAGGAAAGCAGGCCTCTCCTCTTGCGGACGTAACCAAGCCCTTTTCTTGCCAACAGGAGGACACAGGGGTTGTCTACCTGCTGACTCTGGACGTGCTGGATACTTCCTGCCACGTGCTCAGCAAGAGAGACTGGAAGTCTTGTGAGGTCAAAGAGATGCACGTTACCCCAGTAAGCTCCAGACGACTGCAAAAGCTCCACTGTAGTCAGGACTGGTCCTTTTTTTTTAAATCAAATCTAAACTTACTGCTCAGCAGATGCGCTTGAAAGTAACAATACTGGCTCACCTGTGGCTAAAGCAAGCCAGACCTTATATTTGTATATCGTTTGTTGAAAGCTTGTTCGTGAAGAAATGTTAACAAGTGTGGAGTAGAGTGTGCACCCAGTTGAATTCACTACTTTTAATGATTTGTAATAGAAACTCAGTATCTTTGAAGTGTTTTTTTTGTTGCTAAACTTAATGATCTAAAATCTTATTTTTATTATTTATATTTAGAGTTTACTACAGTCTTCTACGCTTGCCCAGAAGTGCAAAAGGCCCTGATAGAGCAACTGCAGTTCTCCAATATGACACACAGCTCTGTAATGTAAATGTGTGTTTTTATTGAACCAGAACACAATGGCTGAAAAAGTGTCATTGCAACAATCAGTCACACATTTTCACCTTTAAATGCTGTATCGCATTGTCTCTGCCTCCTTAGAAAATACTTCAAGCACAAAACTGTAAATGGGCGTCATTGGCGCTCTTATCGGAGAGCGTGCGAATTGCGTACCCAATCTGGGACAATTCTCGCAGAAAGCTGGAGTGTAAACAGCTCTCCGTTTCTTCCCACAGTCCTACGGGAAATGTGAGGCCTCGATATACATAAACAAAGTTCGCCGGATCGTCGATCTGCGCTACTACAACTGCACTCTCCGGCCAGGTGCGTCTTACCTCATTCTCTGCAGGCGTACCTCTGGGTCAGACCCGTCGGGTTGTTAAGGTTTCCCTGCCGGGCGTTGATTGCTGTGTCATATTTTATCTTGCCATCTCGATTTTCAGTATCCGCCTCCAGGGTCGTCAGCGTTTGTCCCGACTGCCCAACGTTAGTGGGGCTCGACGATCCTGCTGTGTTACTGGCTGTAGAGAATTCCCTGGCCAAGTACAACAACGGCAGCGGACAAACAAAGTACTTCGCCCTCCGCAACGTCACAAATGCGCGCTCGACGGTGAGCTGCATTCTCCCAGACTCGATGAGACTGGAGATCTTAGTCTTAGTCTCTGCGTGATTGTAATGAAAGGTCTTGTATTGTTGTCACGTGTTCTGTGAGTGCATCAGACAAAACAGGGGGCAGACATTTCCACAGCTCAACACATAACTCGTGAGACTGACCCCCTTCAATGAAAAGGTTATTAAAGACTCTGTATTTAAACACATTGTGAAAGTTTCAGCGGTTATTTTTTGCAGTGGTTCCAGGTGTTCCGCTACAGTGTGGAGTACATCATCCAGGAGACAGAGTGCACCAAGGACAACACTGACGTGGATCTTTCCAAATGCAAACTGATGGACTGTGAGTTTGCTGTGAGTAACAACCAAGGCTCCTTGAGTCCAGCTCTCGCCGTAGATCAAAATACGTTAATTGTCATTAATAATACAAATACTCAGAATCCCCCCATCAGAGTTTCAGGGCAGAGCTTCCATGGTTTGTCGAGAAATGTGGGACAAACTTCCATCTCGTCCCTGGCTCGAATAATTCCCTGCTCTTAATCCTCAGCAAAACCACAAGAACGGTTGGAACAGTTCTGGAAGTTTATGTATATGTCCCACATTTCTCAACAAACCATGGAAACTGCCCTGAAACTGGCAGACCGGTGACTCTGGGGCTCAGGATCTGTGTCTGTGACTGGAAGGTTGCTGGTTCAAATCCTGCAGCTGGCAGAGGAATCCTACTCCATTGGGCCCCTGAGCAAGGCCCTTAATCCCAACTGCTCCAGGGGCGCCGTATAAATGGCTGACCCTGTGCTCTGACCCCCAGCTTCTCTCCCTGTCTGTGTGTCTCATGGAGAGCAAGCTGGGGTCTGTGAATAGACGAATTCCTAATGCAAGAAATTGTATAGGGGCCAATAAAGCAACATTATCATTATTATTATTCATGGAAATTAATTAGTGCTTTGTGTTTAATCCACTGGATTTTGTTAATGAAACAAAGTCCTATCAGCTGTGTGAGAAAGAGTGAAAATGTTTTTCTTTCAAAAATACAGCACACAGGTTTTTGCAAGGGAAGCTATTACAAACCCTTTCCCCCACTGCTCACCGGTGACAATCACATCACTGCCACCTGTGAAATCTTTGAACCAGAGGTAAGAAACTCTCACACTCACTATGTCTAGAAGAAACCGTGAAACAGACATACAGCGCTGAGAAAAGCGCAAGACATCAAGCTGTTTCTCATGTATATAGAACCACTATATCTGGCTTGTAGAATTTGCTGATTACTTCTAATTAAAATTAGTGAAACATTTCTAGGTTATACTGCTTTAACAGAAACCGTTTAAAGAAAACAAAACCTTTTACAAAAACATTACATGTTAATGTAAAAGCAGAGGCACCACCTCCTAGTGACTAGAACGGCTGCTTCACAGCTTTGGGGTCCTGGGATTGATTTCAGACTATGACACCTTCTCTGTGGAGTCTGCATGTTCTTCCCATTTCCATTTCCCAGTTCCACTGTGTCCTCCTACCTTGGACTGTCCCTGCGTGTGTCCCATATGGGGTGGGGTTCCCACCCTGTGCCCTGTGCTTCTAGGAAGGGCTCTGGTTTAAACTGATTCTAAACAGGATTAAGCATCTTTCTAGTAATGGATGAGTGAAGTTAAAAGAAATATATAATCTTGTCCTTTTCAGCACATGATCAAAAATGTTTATTTTTTTAACTCAAGATTGTTTGGGAAGTCCTAATAATTTTCTCGATCTAATTATCTAATTATGAAGGAATTGACAAATTCCAGCAGGTGGATTTCTTCAGAATGTATAGTGAAACACAAACAACAGGGAAACCTTTAAATGTGAGGAGGCACTACTGTACCCTGAGGGTTGTGGGGGTCTGGAACAAGCTGCCCAGCCATGCTGTTGAAGCCAAATCCCATGCTTTTTTTCGAGAAATGGCTGCATAAGATTCTTTAATCAATTATCCATGAACCACATGGACTAGGCGGACCCATTGGCCTCCTCTCGTTTGGAACATTTTCTCAAGGTCATATCCAACTGGGCACACAGGGAGAACTGTTGGTGCAAAGGGGGTTTCAGACACCAAAAACTCACAGTTAGCCTGAAGGCCCGTGCGCGTGGCAGATTTGAATCGGTAATGAAAAACACTCACACCATCGCTTAATGACTGGTTTGATTGTCCACTAATGTGTGTGCGTGTGTTTGTTGCGTGTGCGTGTGTGTTGCTTGTGTGTGCATGTGCATTGCGTGTGCGTTGGGCGTCTGCGTGTGTGTTGCTTGTGTGTGCATGTGCGTTGGGCGTCTGCATGTGTGTTGCTTGTGTGTGCATGTGTATTGCGTGTGCGTTGGGCGTCTGCGTGTGTGTTGCTTGTGTGTGCATGTGCGTTGGGTGTCTGTGTGTGTGTGTTGCTTGTGTTTTGCATGTGCGCATGTGCCTTGCACGTATGTGCGTGTGCGTTGCTCAGGCCTCGCGGAAGGAGGAGCAGCGGCACAAGGAAGCAGCGCCGCAGGGACACGGGGTTCACAGCCACGCCCCTGGGGAGCAGCACGAGAGCCACGAGCAGCACCTGCACGAGCACCAGCACCTGCACGCCCACGAGCACCACCATCACAACGCCAGCGACACGGGCACCCAGCCGCACCCGGGACCGCTGGGCACCGTGCAGGAGCTGCCCCCGGACGAGAGCCAGCCCAGAGTCTTCCACCTGCTCGCGGACCACCACACCGCCGCCAACCAGTGTCCGGGAAAAAAGAAGCACGTGTTTGTGTGAAACGTCCCTGCATGCTTTCTTACACAACGCCGTCACACGGCGACTTTTCTAAACGAGCATGAAGTGACTTTGCCCCTGTTGAGGTGCACAAGACTGTGTCAGAAATCAGGCGCAGTACGAAACTACGCAAGGAAATCATTTTAATAGCGCAAAACTATTTCCAGTATTATCTCCAAGGGATTGAGTGAAAGGGTAGACCTGAAAGACCAATGTATTTCTTTGAAAAGCTGCTACCTTGTTTTTTAAACAATGTGATTAATTTCCTTGTTTTGAAACAGATGATAAACCTCTGAACAGACTGGTCTCTATCTGGCTCTCCAGATCTTGGTTTAATAAAGCATTTCGCACTGGTATCCGAGTCAAGAGTAGTGAATGGCACGCTAGCAGGGCATCTTCTGAAATTTTCTTTAAGAACAACAATAATAACATAAAATTAATGTAGTATGCAGCCCCACCTGGACGATGCGCCAGTCTGCTCCCCACACACCAGCTCTCAGTGGGGAGGAGAGCAGAGTGATGGAGCCCGTTCAGAGAGGAGGATTATTATGACAATGACTACAGGCCGGTAGCACTGACATCTGTTGTGATGAAATGCTTTGAGAGGATTATGGTATCCATGCTGTGCTCAGAGGTGAACACTGTACTGGATCCATATCAGTTTGCATATAAACACCGGTGGGGCACCGATGATGCAATCAACAGCATTATGCATCTTGTTCTTAAACACCTAAAGGACCCCAATGCCTATGCTCGGATGCTGTTTGTGGACTTAATACGCTGCAGCCCAATCTATTGATAAGCAAGTTGAAGCAAATGTCCGTTAACCATAACATTATAAGATGGTACCATTCATTTGTAACAAATCGTACACAGTATGTCAGGGTCAACAAAACTCTTTCCGAGTCACGATCTATTAGCACAGGTGCTCCTCAGGGCTGTGTGAGCTCTCCAGTTCTGTTCACACTTTATACAAGCGATTGTACAAGCAGTAGTCAAAGCAACTTCATTTTCACATTCTCAGATGATACAGCTGTTCTTGGCTTAATGCATAGAGGTAGCAGCTCAACTATAGATGTCAGAAATCCAAAGGTTTGTGCAATGGTGTGACAACAATAGCCTAATTCTGAATGTTAAAAAAACAAAAGAAATAGTTTTTGATCCCAGAGCAGTTGGTGATCACTTACGTGTAGTAATCCACAATGAACTTATCACTCAGGTTGATCCATATAAGTACTTAGGTGGACACATAGACAGTAACCTTTGCTGGTCTACTCATGTTGAGAGTGTTTGCTCCAAAGTTCAGCAGCGCTTATATTTCTTGCGAAGACTAAGAGTGTTCGGGGTTCGACAGGAAGTAATGCTACTCTTTTACCGTGCTGTAATCAAGAGCATTATCAGATATCAGTTCCACCAGAAAGGCTTGATTTGTGATTTGTGACAGAGAAGTGATTGAAATAATTACTGATAAAAAAAGAGACCCAAACTTTCCTCGACCATTTACATGGTGCTCCCTTCCACGAAATGACCAGACCTGAAGACTGTCAGACGAGAACAAGCTCAGCTCTCAACACCCCTTCTCACTCGGGAACACGTGAACGCTGCGGCAGAGGGGCGGGTTTATCGTAGATAGCCAATAGGGGAGCACGTTATTTCACGACGTGGGCGTGCCTTTCAACTGACAGCCCCACACACCAATGAAAAGTGCAGACAAAGTCGCAGCCGAATTCCTGTCTTGTATGAGCCAATGAGAGGGAGGTTGGGCGGGGCTTCCTCTCATTTTTGACATCTTGGTAAACAGGGGTCCGCTTTTGCGGGTTGGTCGTCACGAGTTCTTAATTTTATGTGTTCCTGCCGGCATATTACACGCGCAATCACCGAGTGTTTTGGGAAAAGGGCGTTTTGGGGAGCGGGGGCAGCGGAACTCAGCGGCGGTCTCCGGCAGAAGCAGCGGCGCCGCTATCCGACCTGAGGCGGCCCAGCATGTGACAGGGATCATCCAGCTGACCCCAGGCGGGTGTACCCCCAGCTCCTGCGACCTCGCCCCCCTCCCCAGCAAAAAAGAAAAAAGAAAAGTAGGGAAAGGCTGTTGCAGAGAAAATGGTGCACGTCTACAACTGCCACCCGTTCGCGTCCCAGCAAATCGTCCCCACGGAGCAGGAGCCGGGGCTGGTTTGCTGCGGCGGGGACGCGCTGTTCGTGGTGTCCGGCGGCGGGTGCAAGATCGAGGCGTTTCGGGTGCGGGAGGAGGGCTGCACGCTGATCTGCAGGTTCTCCGCCATGGGGAAGGTGCAGACCATCGCCTACTGCGAGACAGGTAGGGGCGGGGTCACTGGTCAGTTGTGCGCTTTCTGGAGTCAGCTGAGGCAAGTTTAATGTTGTTTTATCGGGGGGACGGGGAGGCAGGACGCTTACTGACTGAAAACGGCTTACAGATCGTCCCTATATAAATAACCGCTTTGGTCGACAGCGAAGTTACTGAAGAGAGAACAAGCTGCTAGTTTTGCGCTTGTTCTCTCTTCGCGTGAGCGCGACGCTGTTAAACACGGGCGATACATTTCCTCGTGTCGGTCAGAGTGTCTGAGCTGCTGTGTCGTGTGCATCATCCAGGTGGGGCCGGAGGGGAGTCCCCATTACCTGTAAAGTGGAGAGTCCAGAAAACCACTATATAAGTGTGAGGCAGTATTATTATTATTATTAGGAACTAGTAATAGGTTTATTCCCTGCTGAAAAGAGAAGACAGAAAACACAACGTTTCGGCCGTGGAGCCTCCTTCAGGTGTGACCCTTCTTCAGCCTTCTTCACACACCTGAAGAAGGCTCCACGGCCGAAACGTTGTGTTTTCTGTCTTCTCTTTTCAGCAGGGGATAAACCTATTAGTTGCTCCTTTGCAGCCACCCAGCAGTATTGTTGTTGGTCTTTAAAGCGATCAGGCAGTGCTCCCTGTGATGCGTTTTCAAAATCTCAGCAGCCTGTCTTGTCTGCTCGCCCCCCAGGGGACTACCTCGTCACCATCGAGGAGAAGAACCAGGCCACCTACCTGCGGGCGTACACCAACTGGCGCTACCAGGCGGCCGAGAAGACGCGGGTCGGGGTGCGGCTGCTGGGCCACTTCCTGCGGGGCCCCTCCGTCCGGGCGGCCCCCAGGGAGCAGATGGAGATCATCGAGATCCCGCTGCGGGAGCCCCCGGCCTGCGTGGCGTGCTGTGGGGCCACGGGCAGCCTGCTGGTGGGCTGCGCCGACGGCGCGGTGGTCTTCAGCCTGCGCAGGCAGGTGCTGGGCGAGCAGCGCGCCGTGCTGGACTTCGAGCGCGTCCTGGTCCTGCACACGCCGGGCTGGACCGCCTCCCGGGCCGCACTCTGCGGGGAGCACGTGGCGCTGCAGCGGGACCTGGACGTGCTGGTGGTCAGGCTGCGGCGGCTCGGGCCCCGCCCCGCGGACGGGCCCCGCCCGGACCGCGCCCTGGTGCCTGCGGATATAGTCGTGGCGTCCGCCGAGGGAGGCGGGGCAGGTGGGCTGGCAGTGCGATGTGAATTCTAACCCGAGTGCGGTGCCCCCAGCTAGAACATCTCTTTTAAATAGCATCTTTCACGTGCTTCTGCTCCCAGAATGCCACCTGTGGCTTGTCCATTCTCTGAAATGTCCACATTCCCAGAATTCTCCCTGTCTTAGGTTTGGCCGCTCTCTTGACATTTCCCCTGTGCCACTCACTGTGTGTTACTACCTGACCCCACAACGGCAATCAGCTTTAGCCCTGTTAGCCAGTGGGAAGTGTGGCACTGTGAGTGCTGCTTGCAGTGTCTGGCTTTGCACCTGCTCTGTAAACCCGAAATATTGAGGAGGTCCCGTGTTGTCGCCTAGATTCGGGGGGAGAAGGTGGCCCCGCAGGGGGATCTCTCCCGGATCCGGAGGACTTCTACTTGTGTCCGAGAAACCAGGAGCTGCTGGGAGAGGAGGCGCGCGAGTGCGGGGTGTCGGTCACCCTGGAGAGCACCAGCCTGGAGCAGGAGTCCTGGGCCGAGCTGGGGGTGACCTACGTGCTCTACAGGTGCGTCCCCACCGCCCGCCCCATCTGTGGAAACAGCCCGAGACACGAGACAGTGTACAGTTTCAGATGCGCTGCGCAAGAAATATGAACTCCTTCCGTTAGAAGGTGTGCCCCCGCGGCTGTCGTCTGTCGGGCTTTGGTCTGGCCTCAGCCGTTCAGAGTGCAGGTTTGAGAACCTGAGCAGAGCTGTGTCGGGCGGAAGATTTGCGATATCCTTGCTAGAGGAAACCTGCGGTTCCTTTCCGGAACAAGGGTCGTGCGCTGAGCTGACAGGGTAAGAGCTGGCCCAGCATGTCTTATACAGTGCCAACGCAGTGCGTCAGTGAGGAGATAAGATAAGATCACTTTATTGGCCATTTACAATTTCTTGCATTAGGAATTTGTCTTTTTGCAGACCCCAGCTTGCTCTCCATGAGATGCACAGACAGGGAGAGAGAAGCTTGGGGTCAGAGCGCAGATCCTTAGCCACAGTGCCACCGCTCTGCCAGAGAGAGTGCTCTGCACCATTCTCACTACCAGAGAGAGTGCTCTGCACCATTCTCACTACCAGAGAGAGTGCTCTGCACCATTCTCACTACCAGAGAGAGTGCTCTGCACCATTCTCACTACCAGAGAGAGTGCTCTGCACCATACTCACTACCAGAGAGAGTGCTCTGCATCATACTCACTACCAGAGAGAGTGCTCTGCACCATTCTCCCTACCAGAGAGAGTGCTCTGCACCATACTCACTACAAGAGAGTGCTCTGCATCATTCTCACTACCAGAGAGAGTGCTCTGCACCATTCTCCCTACCAGAGAGAGTGCTCTGCACCATACTCACTACAAGAGAGAGTGCTCTGCACCATACTCACTCCCAGAGAGAGTGCTCTGCACCATTCTCACTCCCAGAGAGAGTGCTCTCCACCATTCTCACTCCCAGAGAGAGTGCTCTCCACCATTCTCACTCCCAAAGAGAGTGCTCTGCACCATTCTCACTCCCAGAGAGAGTGCTCTGCACCATTCTCACTCCCAGAGAGAGAGCTGGTAGTTAACGCAGGGCGTGTTGAAAGCAGGAACTGGCACAAATGCTGCGCTGTGGTGCCTCCTGACTGTGACCTGGAGAGGTCGTGTAATGTCGCAGTGGTTCAGCTGTGTTGACGGAAGTAAACCCTGAAGACGGTGTTTGAAGCTCGGAATGCAACGCTGTGTTCAAGCAAAGTCAGGTTTTTATGTTCTGAGAGATGTCAGGGTAGCGACTTCACCTTCTGTTGTTGCTTTTTTCTTGGACCAGGCGCTTTGCTCCTGATTTCAGTGAAGGCTGCAGCGTCGAGGACACCCGTCTGCACTCCCTGCAGCTGCTCCCCATCTTCGCTGGGCCCAGTGAGTATGGAGGCGCTGACTGGGACAGCGGGAACAGGGGAGACAGCAGAGATGGGGGGACAGCAGAGACGGGGACAGTAGAAACAGGGGACACAGCGGGGACAGCAGAGACAGGGGGACAGCAGGGACAGAGGTGACAATAGGGACAAGGGAGACAGGGAAGATAGCAGGGATAGGGGAGACAGCACGGACAGGGGAGACGGGAGATAGCGGGGGCAGCAGGGACAGAGGAGACAGCAGTGACAGGGGAGATAGTGGGGACAGCAGGGACAAGGGAGATAGCAGGGACAGGTGGACAGCAGGAACAGGGGAGACAGGGGGACATGGGAGATAGCGGGGACAGCAAGGACAGGGGAGACAGCGGGGACAGGGGAGACAGGGGAGATAGCGGGGACAGTAGAGACAGGGGGACGCAGGGACAGAGGAGATAGCAGGGACAGGGGAGACAGTGTGAGGGACACTTGGTCTTTGTCGCCCAGTTCCGGCCCAGCTGGCCTTGGGTTTGACTGTGTCTAGATGGGAAATGTGGACAGCTTGGATGCTCACAGGCCAGCGTGCTTGCTCTAGCGCAGGTGGTTGTCTGGGGTCGTCAGTCAGTGCTCCTGCCTTGTGTCTCTGTCTGCAGGCGATCAGGACGTAGCTGATGGGGCGAAGCACAGAGAGCCCATCTCGGTGTTCTGTTTCTTCTCCCTGCCCAACACCGGCTACCTGTACAGCATTGAGAGCAGCGTGGAGCTGGTCTCCACCTACCTGTACCCTGAGAAAGCCCAGCAGGCTACCCTGACTGGCCTCTTCCTGCACGTCATCACCAGGTGAGGCCCCAGTACATCGGTGTCAGGCCCTGCTGGAGACTGTGACCAACACTGCTGCCCGTCTGATCTGCTCTTTGGGCATTTGGCTGTCTCTACAGCAGGGGTGCTCGTTTCCAGAAGGCTCTTTCTAAAGGGTAGGACACTAGGAGGGCAGGAGAAACTCCAGGGCTGTGGTGTTTTTTTAAGAATGTGCTGCCGCTGTGCATCGTGGGTATGAACGATAGCGCTAGAGCCCGAGCTGTTTCGTATTTATCGGCGTACAGAAGGAGACAGAACGGCCTCTCTTGTCTCCCCGCAGGAATGCGCTGATGTGCTTCAGCGTGCGCTGCAGCGCGGTGGCGGCTCGCTGCCTGGACCCCTACATTGACACGATGCTGAAGGTGCGACCCCTGCGCCCCGTCTCCTGAGCCGACGCGGAGCCGGGGGTTTGCAAGAGCGCGAGATCGGTCCGCTTTCGTGGCGACGTGGCTGCTGTCGCTTCCAACTAGTCCGTTGGGTTGTCTCACTCCAGCTCGTGTGTGTTTTTTTTTAAATGGGCATTTTCTTACTCCTTTCCATAAAGCAGGGGTTCCCAGTGGTGGTCCTGGTGAGCCCCACACCTGCTGGGTTTCATTCCCTTCCTCCTCCAGCAGATAACTGAGGCCTTACCGGATCAGCAAGGAGCTGCGTCAATTCAGCATTCGCATTTTGTTTCTAGTCACAAGCTTGGGATTTTAGTTCCCTTACAAAATATAAGAGTTAAAACTCCAGCGTGTGTAAGAGCTGATAGCAAATAGTTCACATTATTCTTATTTTTATGATAATAGGTGAGTGAAGGGTTTGATTGTGGAACCAAGGGAAAACCAGCAGGTGTGGGGGCCACCAGCACCAGGACTGAGCACCGCTCAGGTTGTGAAATCAGCACACACAGGAAATTGAACTGCGCACAAAAAATGAAATGAAAAAAAATTAAAATAAAAACAAACACGGTCGTCGATTGAAAAATGCTAGCTTGACCACATGAGACTGTCTGCGAGAGGCCCAGCCTGGCTGTGTGCGTTATTACTGCTGCTCGATCATCGATATCTCTGCTCTTGTCGTCTCGTATCTCCCTGCTCCTGCTCGCTCCACACTCAGTCCCCATGACTGGGCTCGCTGAGCCGCTGTCCCGGTCTTTTGGATCTCTATGCTTCTATGAGGATGACTATATAAATATATATATAAAAAATATAATTTCAGGTTTACAATTTTGCACACACTCAATTTAGTGCGCACCAGTTTTTGTCACTGGGGGAAAAAAATTCGCACAACTTGAAATGTTTGCGCGCTCAGGACACTAAAAATGAGAGGGAATGCGCGCCCCGCTGCTGTGGGCTCAAGCCCCTGTGCTGGTTCCCACTCCTCCTCCATCAGCGGCTTGCGCTGGTTTCCAGAAAACAGTCGGCGATTCTTGACGCGGAAAAAAAACCTATTGAAAAAGGCCTGCGATTGTGCTGATGCATCCCGAGTGGCGGAAGAGAGGAGATCCCCCATTTTCTGTTGGGGGAATTAGGTTCCTTTCGTTAAAAAAACACCCCCACTGGGTTGCCCGATGCGATTAAGCGGTCCGACACGGGCTCATCCGCCAGTGCGGTTGTGACGGGCGGCTTCGATTGCGGCTTTTTTATTGGGTGTAGTGGTGGCTCTGGGGCTCAGGATCTGTGCCTGTGGCTGAAGGGTTGCTGGTTCAAATCCTGCAGCTGGCAGAGGAATCCTACTCCATTGGGCCCCTGAGCAAGGCCCTTCACCCCAGCTGCTCCAGGGGCGCTGTATAAATGGCTGACCCTACGCTCTGACCCCCAGCATCTCTCCCTGTCTGTGTGTCTCATGGAGAGCAAGCTGGGGTAAATCTTGGAGAGCAAGACCAGGAAAAGACAGATTCCTAATGCAAGAAATTGTATAGGGGTGATAAAGTGATGTTATGTTATGATTGGCTGTCCCGGCGAAGCTCTTGCTGACCTCTCTCCCCGCAGGCCTGCCCCCCCCCCACCATGGACGTGAGCGCGCTGCGGATCCAGCTCTTCATCGGGCTGCGGGCGCTCTGCCAGGCGCGGGGCCGCGTCTTCCTGCTGACGGCGGCCGACGTGGACAGCGAGGAGGAGGAGGCGGCCAGGGCCTCGCGCAGGGCGCAGTACGTGTCCGGACTCGGGGTGCGGTGTGAGGCTCGGGGCGAAGCCGGGGCTGGAAAGACCGGCGTTCTGACACGTCTGGTCTATGTGGTTGTGTTCAGGAAGCAAGGTTCTGCTCGGACGAATTTACTCTCAGGTTCCTGGGCTGTCACCAGCCAGGTATGAAACTCCAGGCCGCAGTGGATCCAGTTTCCCCACGGCCTGCGGAGGAAGAGCAGACTGAACCCCTTCGGTCTGCATCAGCAGGGACAGAAATGCAGAGAAGCCACACATCGCTCTCTCATCGTTATGATGCAGAGATGAAAGGAAATCTGATCAGAAAGGCCCAAAACGTAGTTTTAAATAACCAGTCAGTCTCCGTGGGCTTAAAGGTAGACGCACAGCCCTGTCTTTTATCTTTGTCTTAAAAGCATGCACCCCCCCCTCTCCTCCCCAAGTGCCAAGTGTTGAGGCATTTTAACGGAGAAGTCATTTGAACATTTGTGCACATGAGAGAAAATAAAGTGACTGGAAAGAGGATATTAAAAGACTTTCTGGAACCCATTCGAAGTATCGGATACCACCCCAGGTACTGTGTTAAGCCAGCAGTAATGCCCGATTACTTTAATGCAGTTTCCAAGTAATGGTTTGTCTTGTAAAGAGCTCCCCCTGGTGGCCTGCTCAGTTTTTCTCTCAAGGGCAGTCTGCCATTGGGACAAGACTCAGTGAATCGTGACTGGGAATGAATTATTTACAGTGTTATAGTTTTGCTTTTTGAATGCATTTTTGTGTAACTTTACTGATTTGTGCACCTGCGATATAAACATTTTGTAACTTTGTTGTAGTGAATCAAAAGATCAAAAAACCCTTTCAGGGATTTTCCTAGCTGTAGGCATAGAGCCATCGTCTTCACCAGGATTAGAGAGCCTGCTGTCAAAAGCGTATTTGTAAGTTACTGCCTCACCTGGCTTTAATAGTCTGTGATTTTTGTATTTGCTTTTCTTCTGTGGGTCGGCTTTTCCAGACTAGGCTCTGTGCTGTCACTCAACTAAACCTGAGCGTCCGTCTGATTCTTTTCTCCTGCTATCTTGTGTGGACTGCGGCCTGTCAATCAAACGGCGCCAATGCTTAACAGATGTACGGTAAATTGATTTCAGTGGCTTGTTCCACAGCAGCCTGCAGGCGCCACTGTGATGCTTGCATTCCACACCAGTTGGCTCTCCTTTATTGGGGACCTAATTTTCCAGCCTTGATCATGGGGGGGGGGTGTAGAAGGTGTAGCTCAGTAGATACAAATTTAAACTAAATTCAACCGAAAAAATAAAAGCAAACCCCCAGTAATGCTCTTGATCCATCTTACAACACAGAGCAGTGTTCGCTCTTTTAAAAGAGTATCCAGGTGTGTGCTGGTTGAGAAGCACTTTTTCTGACTTTGGGCGAGCTCATGAAATCTCTTCCCTGATCAGTGGTTCGCACTAAGTGTTGCAGGATGGACTGACTGCGCAGCTCCTGGGAGAGGTTTGTTGTCACTGAGATACTAAAACAATCCCATTTTTTTCCCCAGAATCCACACTAACCTTTCTAACCATCAGGATATGTAAGATCAAATCGAATATTTCATTTTCGTGAGCCTCGGCAACCTTCCTCAGCCCTGTGCGATACTTACCGGACATTTAACAGCTGATATACTGTGTTCAACATCATTAACACTGCTGCTGGGAGACTTGGGCACATCTGTTTGGCTACCCCACTGGGTTAGATTACAAGGGAAAGCTTTTACATTTCAGGTGATTTTACTTGTCTGCTTTGCAGACAATCCTAGCTGAACAGTAACTCCCTCCAGGGCTAACAGAATGGGCAGATCTTGGATTCCACTTGGCTTCTGGATTGTGCTGAATAGTTCTTCCAAGGCATAGTCAGTTTTAGCTTTTCAGCAACCAGTTAAGAACAGCCAGTTGAACAATTAGGGTTTGTCATTTGCAACTAGTCTGTGGTTTCAGTCTATTTCTTAATGAAATAGACCTGGCCTGCTTTGTGCTTCCTGTCTCTTGTTCTCTGGAGACGCAGTGTTAGAAGGCGGTGGAAAGGGGTTGCCTCTCTGAGCCTCTGGAAGCTGGGAAATCCAGGCACTTTTACTCGAGCTAGAGACCCCCCAGCTGTGACAGGTGGAGGTCCCTTCCAGGGGTGTAGCCGTGCTGTGATCCTGACTAGGAATAAGTGCCTTTCTCTCTGCACAGAGACACTGAGTGTCATACTGCTGGAGAACAGGGGAGACGGGGCCGGTCCCGAGCTGGAGCCTGTGGAAACGGCCACAGCAGGGAAGGACACCTGGCTTGTGTCTGCGTGGCTCAGGGGCTCCCCCGGGTGGGGGGAGGAGGCGATGCAGGCAGACTGGCGTTTCTTGAGAGTGCAGCTGGGGTGGTGCTCTGCCCAGTGGGGTGGTGAAACACAGCCTGACCCCAGAGCAGGTCACTCTCTCCCCTGCTGACCGTGCTCTGTGCTTCACTGCCCTGCAGGTCAAGAAAGCTGGCAGCCCCCAGGCCGAAGGAACCGGAGGAGACCGGCCACGGCTGGAACCTGTACTTGATCAGCACTGTTCCTGCTGTGCAGCTGTACAGAGAGATGGTAGGGATACACGGCTTACTGAGCACACGAAGAGCTACACTAACAGCGCATCTCACTGCAAAGCCAGGCTTTATTATCAATCTCCCAGGATGAACAACACGGATGTGAAAAGCCTAGAAATTTGGCAAGATGCAGGGATGGGAACGGGGGTTAGGAATCTGGCTACACTTCTTGTAGTCGCAGGAGAGTTTGATCACACATTCTGAGCCAAATCTAGAAAGACTGTATAAGCTCTGGTCAAGTTAAAGGTCCAGTCTAACTTAACTGGAGTAGGCCCTGAATACTGCCACAGCCCTGCCTCACCGCATCTCCCTGGGCATAAGTGTCAGTAGGACCTCCAGGAAAGGTAAAGGTGAAAGAAGTGAATTATGGGATGCCCTACAGTGAGAATCTGGTGTGCTCTGGCCTGGGAGCGTGGCAGCCGAGCAGTGACCTGGTGTGCTCTTGTCCAGGTGGAGTACAGTAAGAAGCACGAGTCGGCCAACCTGCATTCCCAGAGCTCTCTGCACCTGCTGAGCGAGGCCCACCTGTTGCTCCGGGCGGCACTGCTGGACCCCACTGCGTCTGGGCCTGTGGACAAAGAGGAGCTGCAGGCTGCTTTCCAGGAGAGCTGCGCCCTGCTAGGAGACTGTTACAGCAGGTGGGGCACCAGCAGAGCTGTGTGCTGCTGGCAGACTCTTACAGCAGGTGGGGCACCAGCAGAGCTCTGTGTTGCTAAGAGACAGTTACAGCAGGTGGGGCGCCAGCAGAGCTCTGTGCTGCTGGGAGATGGTTACAGCAGGTGGGGATCCTTCTAGCTCTTCTGCATTTTCAGGCCTGTCCGTGTGAAGGTGTGTAGATGATGGAGAGGGGGTGGATAGTACCACACATGGATATTTGGGTTCCCCGTTCTGGGTGCCACACGAGCAAACCGAGTTAACAGTGTCTCTTGTCTTCGAGGTTTCACAAGAGGGACTATCATCTCACCCTGCCCTACTACAAGATGTCTGGCCTGTCCATGACCGAGATCATCAACAGAAACCTGGAGTTTCCACGCAGCAGCGAAAGCTTTGGAAAAGGCTTCCTGTTCTTTCTGAAGCATGCGCTCGACGAGGAGATGACGGAGGAGTTGAGCACAGTAAGCGAGAATCGCGACGGTGTGTAGTGCTACACTAAGTCAGGCATACAGGGGAAACCAGCAGTTTCACAGAACCGTCCTCGTGCATCTCTGATTTTCCCTGAGCAAATTTCAAAACTTCTGTCGCACTGTGAAACGTAGCTCAGGTGCTTTCTAAGCATCACCTGTCTGAAAAGCACAATTCAGCTGTGTCAGTGTAACAGAAGGTCTGAAAATGAGATGTAAAACCGAGGTCCTGACTCTCTGTGGTCATTAACAATCCCAGGGAGTTTTTTGACAAGAGTAGGGGTGTTACCCTGGTGTCCTGGTCAAAATTGGCCTCCTAATAATCCTCCTCTCTGAACTGGCTTCATCACTCTGCTCTCCTCCCCACTGAGAGCTGGTGTGTGGGAAGCGGACTGGCGCACTGTGGCTGCCGTCGCATCATCCAGGTGATTACCTGGATTACTAGGTCTTTCCCTCTAAAGCTCTTTGAGTGGAGTGTCAAGAAAAGAGCTATTTAAGTACAAGAAGTTATTATTTATTGTTGTTCTTCTGTACTCTGCTTAAGCAGCAACGCCCCCTTTTCTCACTGGCGCGCCAGCCTGTGCTTGTCCCTGACAGAAGGGCTGCTTCCCAATCCAAGCCTCTGCTTCCCGGCAGGAGACCGCCGACAAGGTGCTGGAGGTCCTCGGCTCAGCCGAGCCCTCCCAGCTGCCCCACGCGGTGTGCAGCCCGGCCATGAAGAACGCCAGCGCCGCCGCCGCCTTCGCCCTGCTGGACCGGCTGGAGGCGGCGGTGCCCTCCGTGGCCGTGTCCCTCTCCAAGGCAGCCGTGGCGCTGCGGATGGGCAGCCTGCAGCAGTACAAGCAGCACATGGACCGCCATGCAGAGGTAGGGGGCGGGGCGGGGGCGGGGCAGGGGCGGGCGGGCCGGGACAGGGGGAGGGGTCTCGTCAGAATGCACACAGCATGGTACCCAGCCTGTCCAAGGGTCGTCCTCCATTGGGTTCGCTTCGTCTGTCGCCCTGTAGCCAGTGTACGGGTGTACTGGGAGCGAGCCGCCAAGTTTAAACACCAGCTGAGAAAGGGCAGGTCTAGAACAGCTAGTAAGATCTACGCTGCATGGCCCTGGGAGGTGGGGGAGTACCTGGTGAAGGCCTATCTGAACACGGGGAGAACATGCAGACTCCACACAGACAGTCACCCTGAGCGGAGCTGAGCTGTAACCCAGGGCCCCAGACTCGTGAAGCAAGAGGGTTCCCAGCCCTGGTGCTGGAGGACCCCACACCTGCTGGGTTCTGTGCTGGGTTCATCCAAGCTCTTGGTTACACTACTGAACCCTTAACTGGCTTAAGAGTCAAACTAATTTTGATTAGTTTCTGCTCAAAATCTTGGAATTTTCTGTTCCTTTTCAAATGCAGTAGTTCGTTGACACTTCCCCCCAGCATGTTTAAGAGCTGAAAACCATGCAGCACCTCGTTAGGCGCAGGAGGCTTCAGTGCGGTAATGAAGCTCAGCTGGAGTGAAGGGCAGCCGGTCTGTGGCCCGGGCCCAGCGAAGCCCCGCACTGGAGTATGGCTCGTCTCCCGCTAGATGCTGCAGGTGTACGGATTCCTGGAGGAGCCGAGGCTGCTGCTGCTGCGGCGCACCGGGGGGGCCGTGGCGCCGACCGAGCTGGCGCTCTGGCTGAGGGACACGCAGGAGGGGCTGCTGGTGGCGGCCGCGGTGGCCCTGTACGAGAACGGCAAGGTGAAGCTGGAGGAGGCCGACGCGTTCTTCCAGGTGCGTTCCCCCGTCCTGCTTCCCGGCGGTGCCTGGCAGGGCTAGTGCCATTCCGGTACGGGGTGGTGATGGCAGCGTTGCGCCAGCAGGCCCCTGCACTGCTGTTCATGTGTATGGAGGCCCACCTGAGCACAGGGAGAACACGCAGACTCCACACAGATAGTCACCTTAAACTGGACTCTCACCCGGTGCCCTGGAGCCGTGAGGCTGAAGGGTTCCCAGCCCTGGTTAACAGGGCAGTGAATGTTTCTGCCGTTTCCTTCGCTTTCAGTCTTCATGTGCTTTCAGTGCCTGTTGGGGCATGCTACACACGTGTGGGAGATTGCAAACTTCTTGAGTGTATGGTGTGCTGGTGCGAGGATGGCCTACAGTAGATGTGAAGGGGTAATTGCTGTATCTATTGAACTTGAGAAATGGTCAAATGTGAGGTTGGATGTCGGATCGTCGAGGACTGGAGCAGTAAGGCTCAGGGGAGGACAGTTTCAGGTGGCTGACCGCTGGGTCCGTCTCCCCTGGTGGCCGTTAAGGAGCTGTGCAAGGAGAGCAGGGACGAGGAGAGCGGGCCGCAGCTCCTGGTGGACTTCTGGGAAGCCCTCGTGGTGGCGTCAGCCCAGGAAGCAGTGATTCAGGACCTCCTGTTCAGGCTGGCCTCGGTGTACATCGACCGCGTCGCCAGGAGGGAGAGGTGCAGCGCCAAGCCCCTGAAGACCGCCGAGGATCTGGTGAGCAGCTGCAGGGCCGCGCGCCGTTGCGTTGCGTGTGTCACGAAAAAATGAAGCCCCGTTTTATACCCCTCCTCCCCTCCCCTTTTCATTCCTGCAGATCAATTCCTGTTCCCACTACGGCTTGCTTTTCCCATGGGTGAGCATCGTCGCACCGGCCCGGTTCGACATCGCCCACGACTACCAGGAAGACCTGCAGAAGTTACAGGCGAGTCTTAAAGACTGGTGTCGCTGCGGCCTGTTTGTGCCCGGCGTGGTCTCTATCTTGTGCTTTGAGCTCCTCTCTGAAGCCTTTCCCCTCTCGTCTCCCTCCCGCGCCCCCTGCAGTCTCTGCTGTGCGGTCCCTCCCTGGGCGGCTCCTCTGTGTTGGCCCTGCTGGAGCAGCTCTCCGACGGCGAGGGCGCCGGGCTCAGCGTGCACCTGCTCTGCGCCACCAAGCTGGGCCAGCACGAGAGCTGCATCGACAAGCTCCTGGACAGCTGCCCAGAAGCCATCGTGGCCTACGCCCACCAGGAACTGCAGAGCGAGAAAACGGTTCGTACTGATCACAGCGCGCAGGGCCAGCAGGAACGTTCTCGCCCAGAGTTCTAGTACCTTACTGAGGCTGGCCGCAAACAACTGGAGTGTTATCTGGAAATAAGGAAAAGATTTGCCCTGTATCCCGTGTAGGCCGAGTGCAAGGAAGAGGGTCTGTATAATTCATTTACAGCAGTCTGGAGGCAGTAATCCTTTCACACAGGGGAAAAAAAAGAAAGTTGTGTTCTCAGTTCTGTTTGATGCACATTAATGGCTTAATTGCATTCTTCAGTTAAGTCAATTAAGTGGGGGGAAATTCACATGCTTGCTGGAGTGTTATCTTGGAAATGAGGCAAAGATACTCTCTGTATTCCCTGGAGGCTGGGTGCTGGGAAGAGGATCTGTATAATTCATTTATAGCACTGTGGAGGTGGTGGTCTTTGCACAGGGAGAAAAAAGAAAAGAAAGTTTCGTTCTGCGTTATATTTGATGCACCCAGCCACCAAATCAACTTAATTGAATCCTTCAGTTAAGTGAGTTACGTACAGTAGGAGGAATTCACATGCTTGCTAGAGCTCTGCTCAATGATGGGTGAAGGCTAACAGAGTTCACTGCAGGGTCCGTGCTGGACAGTCCTGAATCGTGCTCTCCTCTTGTAGGTGCTCTGGTGGCAGAAGCTCCTGCCCGAGCTGTGCCGAAGAAACAGGTCCTGTGGGGCTGCAGGCGCGGTGTTGCTGTCTGCGCTGAGAGGTCAGGCTGGCTCCGTTTCTGCACGAACAGGCGTGACATTTACACCTGCCCGCGGTACACTGCACAGCGCTGAACACGTGTCCCTCCGCAACAGGGGAATCTCATTTCAGCTCCTCCTTGTCTTGAACAGAGACGCTGCAGGTGGTGTCCAGGGAGCTGGGCCCACTGGATTTCCTCCAGGTGCTGCCCAGCGACGGCTCAGCGGAGTTCTTCCTGCCCTACCTGCTTGAGTGCTGCCAGAGGGGCTCGGCGGCGTGAGGCTGGCACAGTCCCTGGGCTGGAGGAGTGGGCAGACGGCACGCCATCTTTTGAATCCTCACTTGGCTTTACCTTCAGTGTTGACGTGGTGAACTCTCCGCAGACCCACTGAAAACAGGCCTCGGATTATGACTGTGAAATGTGGCTGGTTTTGAACTCCACGCTGTTACAAGCTGCAGGTTTTTTTTTTCTCCTCCTTGCTGAGTGACGTTCCAGCTTCTTCTTCAGGGCTTGAAAGCACAGTGTCCTGCACCTTTCCTTCAGTGGGTCCATACAGGCCTGTTCTGTAACTCGACATACCTGGAGTGGGCTGAACAGTTTGTATTTTAGCCACCAGAGGGCAGTGCAGGGAAGTGGCAGATGGCTTGTGGAATCTAGACAAGGTTATTTGAACAAGGTAATCCAGCCAGCTTCTTGTCTAAAGAGGCAGGAGTTACCCATAACGGATGAATGTTGATTTCCCCAGGAGCACTTAACTCATAGAAGGAATCATTAACAAATATATCTGAGAGCAGCTATGGGGGGTTTTTTTAAACCTGATGGGTGTGTTAAGGTAGGAAATCCGTGAGTCTTTATCCAGGCAGTGCAGTCCAAGAGCAGGTCAACACAACTGTTGAGAATACATGATGTGTGCATTCTGAGTACAGTCATTTACTAGATCATGAGATTTACAGTAACATGTGATAGACTTTGTACAAAGACCTTAATGTGAAGAGAAATCGTATCTGTTTTTAAAACAGAAGTCTTTCACTTAATTCCTGGAGGGTCTGCTGTAGTTTGGTTTTTATTCCATCTGAGCTTTAATTGTTAGCAGCAATTAGCAGCATAACTGTAACACTTCTAACCTGGATGCAGTTTGTTTGTTTGTTTGTTTGTTAGGTAAGTGAAAGATTTGAGTAATCACCAGTAAAAAATACTATTTATATCTTAAGTAAGAAAAAAACAGTAATGAGGTTAATTGTTTAATCGACTGCTCGTGTTGGAACAAAGACCCGGACGGGGACAGCTGGCCTTCCAGCGCTTGAGCGAGACCGCTGGTTTAAGACCTGAGTGGCCAGCACAGAAGCTGCAGCTGCAGAGCCTCCGGGGCAGGAACAGAGACCCGGCTTAGTGCTGGTGCAGCACTTTCCAGCACCTGGTTCCTCCTGAGCCACCCTGTCCTCTGCCAGCCTGTGCCCATGCCTGCTGCTCACCAGGAAGAGTGCCCACTTTAAACACGAGTGCCGATCAGCTTCTGCAGCGGCGTTACGGAGTACTTTCATAACGGAGGCCTTTCTGGGTAGGAATAAGATACTGCTCATCGTAACAGGAAAGTGCACTTCAGTAGTCCAGAAATGTTAAAAGTAATAAATTTTAATACAATGACCACAGCAACATTGGGGATTTACAGTGGGGATTTGAATCCTAAGTGTTTCTTTAGCAAGTCCTTCATGCCTTGCAGGGGACCGCGGGACTCTGCAAATCAAAAAGAGTGTTATTAATCCTCTGTGAAGCTGGCACGTACAATAATTACAGCATAAAAAAGCACAACTGGCCATTAAACACAGATTGATAATGCGATGTGATGATGTATACTGCGTATGATTTTTTTTTACATTTCAGAATCGCCAGTTTTGTTTTTTTCCATGGCCACCCCACGCTGATTGGAGCAGCCAGTTGTTTTTCTGATCTTGGCTTGCAGCTACAACCCCACAACCGCACACGGGGAGCTTAGGAAACACAGCGGAACCCTACTGCACCCGAGTCTCCCACCGTGCAGGGTCAGCGCCGACTGGAGGAGAGCCGCATCCCTCACTGACTGCACCACAAGCCTGCAAGTGCCCTGGAGTCCACAGGGGTCGTTGCATCGCTGTATCACAGATTGTGCTCAGCCAACTATGTGGCACCACTTGGGGAGTCTCAGTTATAGTCGGCTATTGACATTACCCAGGCTTGAACCCACGGTCCGGCAGTTCAACCTGCGCCCACCTTTACCCGTTGAGCCAGTGGGGAGGTAATAAATGTGATTTTAGCACTAATGCATGAATACGACATGTGAAACCACTGAAGAGCCTGATGAACGTCTCTACTACACCCACACTCCCGAACGTGCTAAAGCCCGAGGTGAGAGTCCCCCCCCATGCCTGCTTCCTCTCTCACCCTCCTTCTCCAGCACGGTGTAGGTGGCCTCCATGCCCGCGTGGATGTGATCGGTCACGTGACAGTGGATCAGCCAGGTGCCCAGGTACTCGGGCCTCATCTCCACCGTCTGGAAGGTGGCGGGAAACAGGTCGAAGACGTCCGTGCGGTGGGTGCCGCTCAGCTAGACCCAGAGGGACAGAGGGAGAGTCAAACACCATGTTTCCCAGACGAGACGGACGACTGGCACAAGTCAGAAGGCAGATTTTAGTGGTTAAGAGTCCCACAGTGAGACTCAGTCATGGCCACGGGGCTTTCTGTGCAGAGTAGGAGTTTAGTTCATTCTTCTGATTATTTGATTAATTGGAAGATAATACAGTACTTCTTTTCAAGACTGTAAAATGTGACTGGAAGAAAGGGGCTGTGATGTTGTGATAGGACCAGTACTGGGGCCGGTGTTGTGATGGGATCTGTGCTGGACTGGGGCCAGTGTTATTGTGGGATCTGTGCTGGACTGGGGCTGGTGTTGTGATGGTACCAGTGCTCTGCCAGGCCAGCCTGCGGCAGCGCAGTTACCTTGTAGTCAAAGCTGTGCCCGTGGAAGTGAACCGTGTGCATGTCCACTTCGTTGCCCATTCCCATCAGGTACCAGTACACATGGTCTCCTGCGTGCATCGTCAGGCCCTCCAGGTTTCCATATATCCTCCCATTCATTGCTGCAAGATACAGGGACGCGTCGGAAAAAACTCTCAAAATTACGAATCCCACTGGACCCTTCGAGAGCTGAAAGCTGATTTAATCAATTGTCCCAACTAGAAAACTGAAATCGATCAGCCTGTGATTGAGAACTCAGCTGCAACAAATCCTAACAGATCAGGATTGGACTCTACTCACTGAGGGAGGTGCTCTCCAGACTGAGCAGTAGTGTGCATGTTAATTAGAGCCCTGGTCTTGCTCTTTGACACACACCTGCTCAGTTCATTAACAGTTTCATTAAAATAACAAGCTGCTTGATTCGGACCTGTTCTACCCAAAGCCAAGAGATTTTAAATTAAGAAAGGTGAGAGCGGGAAGGCGAGCTCTCTTCAGTTAAGGACCTGAAAGCAATGGGAAATGATCCTATTTCTAGATCGATCAGGCACAGGGAGCTGCTGCGCCAATGTACCGTGCATCTTGTTGCTTTCGATGAACTCCTCGTCATCTTTGCGCGCCTTCGCTGGCTCCTTCACGTAGGTCTTGATGTTCTCATCCAGGTACCACGACTCGTTCTCGTCGAACACCAGGAAGAGCAGGACGAACTCCTCGATCTGCTTCTTCAGCCCGATCTTCCTCAGGAAGTCCTTCCGGCACACGACGATGGGGCCGATCAGGCCGCTGTACATGTCCTGAAAGGGAGTGACCACCCAGCGGTCAACAGACAGTGCTTTTCTGGACACCCCACGCAGAGCGCTTTACCAGTAATGGGGACTCCCATCCACCACCACCAGTGCACAACCCCACCTGGGTGATCATTGGATGAGCCAGTATGCTCCCCACACACCAGCTATAAGTGGGGAGGAGAGCAGAGTGGTGAAGCCAGTTCAGAGATGGGGATTATTAGGAGGCCATGACTGGTAAAGGCCAGGGGGAAATTTGGCCAGGACGCCGGGGTAAGACCACTTACAGAGAAACAGCCTGGGATTGTTAATGGCCCCAGGGAGTCGAGACCTCAGGATCAGTGCCTTTTTACGATTTATTTATAATGTCCCTGTCACTATACTGAGGCATTAAGACCCACACATACTGCAGGGAGAGCGCCCCCTACTGGCCCCACTAACACCTCTTCCAGCAGCAGCCTTAGTTTTTCCCAGGAGTCTCCCATCCATGTACTGTCCAGGCTCACACTGCTGAGCTCCAGTGGGCTGGCAGCTGTGAGCTGCAAGGTGGTATAACAGCTGGCTAGGAGAAGTGGTTTTGTAAAGTACATCCTAGTTCAGGGCATGGTTGTCTGTAAGGCAGCGATTCCCGCGGTGCTGTCACCGTGCTGCTGCTTGGGTTACCTTGATGAGGTCCGCTGTGGAGAAGTAGGCTGCGATGCTGCACTCTGCCTCTCCTGGCGCGGGCCCGCCTTTCTTCGGGATGATCCAGGTGTACTCCTGGATCTCGCCTGAGACGAGACAGGTCCGCTTTAGCTTTACAGGAAACCCTGTAACCCAGTGAAACACCTACGCGCAGGACAGGGCTGTGCGAGGCTCAGGGCGGCTTTCTCCTCGCAGACCCCTGTCCAAACTGCAGTGGACGAGCCCGGCAGTCTCCCAACCAGGAGCTGGCCCTGGGCCTGCTCTTGTCAGATCCAGACCGCGCAGAGCACGATGTCTGGTCTAAACACGCTGCCTTACCCGGTGCAGTTTCTTTAATCCTGGGACTCTCGGTCTTCACCCCGTGCGCGTGGATGGAAAAATTCCTCCCCGCCATGTTTTTGAACACAATTTTTATCTTGTTGCCGACCTCAGCGTGGATGATAGGACCTTGGGAAAAACAAAAACATTTTTTTCTTTGTTGCTTCAGTGTTGATGCTATGAGACCCAGTGAGCACAAGGTACAAGCCCAGAGCAGCTGCACTGGGTCTCCACCTCCTGCCCGCGCTCTGAGCGACGTTACGATCTCTGTATGCACAACACTCGAGACACTTTCAGACGCACATCAGCATTCTCATACAGCCCGGCTGAACGCTCGATTATTTCTTGTGGTTTTCAGCCTAGGAGTTAAGCTTCAAAGCTGCTAAGTTACTGTGTTGTCCACCACGGACCCATAAGAAATTGATGCTGAACTATATTCTTCATCATTAGTCATTGCAGACCTTCTTGCCTGTACTGAAGATCTCAACTACATTAACACACTCCATGCGTTAACATTTCACATCATTTCACATTTCACACACCGACATAAAAGCAACCTTTGCAACACATACCTAGGATCTCGAGGTGCGTCTCGTCCTCCCCCCTCCTCTTGGGTGTGGTGAAGGTGCGGTCAGTGAATTCCCTGTACAACACCTTCTTGTACTTGGAGCCTATGAACTTGTCCTCCTTGTTAATGAAGGTATTTCCAGGGCTGAGGACAACAAAACAGCAAATTGTAGACTGAAACAATGCTCGTCTGAGAGCAATTTTCTCTTAGAGATAACTTGTGCAGTAGGGATTTTTTGTTTTAATAAAATGGAAGATTCATATTCCATGTTCTATACCATTTAATTGATACTGGAGTCATTTCTTGACCTCTAGAGCTTTCCTAGAATTACGGAGGCTCGACTGCAAGTCTTTCTTCCTACGTTCGTTATCGCTCTTCAGCTGAGGAAGCCCCGCAGGGATTGTCACTGGGAGCGCAGGAGACACTAGGGTCAGGGCCTCACTGAGCTACAGCACTGCAGGGACAGTGGGGCTCAGCTTTCACCAGCTGCACTGCAAGCTCGAAGCCACAGGGAGGTGCTGTTGCACACCGAACCAAGGACTTCCGAGCTCGCTCGCAGCCCGGGATGGGGGGGGGCCCGGCCCAAACGGTACCTCTCGTCGTGAAACGTGTGCCTTTCCTCCTCCCACGTGCGGTTCGGAGAATAGTCCCATTCCGTCTCCACGGCCGCGATGTAGTACGTTTTGTCGTAGAAGAACGTGAGGTCTTTGCCGCTGTTCCACCAGCTGCATTTCTCCACTGTGTATTTCTCCTTCATCCCGCCTCTGTAGTGGTCCGTGGTCCTGCAGACCACGCCGAACTCTCCTGCGCACAGCGCACAACGGACGCTCAGCCGAGACACGGACTCGTACTGCACGCCCACGACAGCTTTGCATTTGTTTGGTCATGTATTAAAGGAACATACAGTAATTCAACTCAAAACATACTGCAAAACAGCCTAGACCTGGCGTTTGCACGCTGTCCTAACAGAATATTACCTGGCTGTAATGTTGTAATTCAAGCCTTCAACAAACAGACTAATCCTATTTCAATGCAATGTTTTCCTGTTTAAATAAAATAATATGCAAGTGTGGAATTTTTCCTCTGCTGTGGGTGAATGTGATCAGAGCTTCTGTAGTTTCATTTAGCTCCTCGACGGTGTGCACAACCTCTGCTCTCTCTGACAGCGGCTGCTGTGCGTGAGCTGTACAAAGTGAAGTCCGAGAATGTGCACAATGTTGAAAACACAGCGAATCCAGGTTCAGAACGGAAAGGGAGAAACATTACCTATGGCATCAGGCTGCATGATGAGAGTCTGAGAAATGTGTGGAAAGAGATTAACTACGTCTCTCCTGGTCCCCTTGGTAATGAAGGTGTTGCCGTTGAAAAATATACCGTGCATGTCGACCTCTGACCCCAGGCCATAGAGGTGCCAGGACACCTTGTCTCCTAAACACATTTTCAGTCCTTTCAGGTTGCCATACATATATCCATTGATTGCTGAATTAAAGAAAGCAAAAAGTTTATCAGAGACATTGGGAGTCATCCATACTACACTTTGTGTAATTAAACGATACTTTCAACAAGAAAGGTTAAACAACAGTCTTCTGTGGCCAGTCCTGTTCTTCTGGATGTGTAGAGATTACTGAACCTGTGAAGACTCACCTTGAAACCTCCTAGTAACCCAACAGCCACGGGTCTCTGTATGTCTGCATGTCTCTGCAGGTCATTCCACCTCACTATAACCTTCTGTGTGACAAAACTGTGCAAATGACTGAACTTCATTTTCTCCTCTCCCCTGTGTCTCTGGTCTGTAGTATCTGAACTGACCATGTGAGCTGGCATTGTCTCTCCCTTTTCTAACTGTGCTTCAAATCTCCCTCTCAAGACGTATTTGCTCCAGACTAAGAAGATTAAATTTCTCTCATGTGTCAATACCAAACAACGTATCCTTCAAAACTGTTTTCTTTCTGTTCCATGTAAAAATGTTTGAGTTGCAATCTTTTTAAAATCTTATACATGCAGTTGCACCAATGCATTATATACTTTTAGTACAACTGTCTTAATGCGAACCTGGCTGTGATTACTCGACAGGAATCGGGCAACTTAATGCTTGTTTTAAAAAACTTCTCTTCCTGGGTATGCCTGGATATGTGCATTGCGGTGAATGCATACAGGTGTTTTCTGGACACGGCTACACCTCAGTGCGTGAGGACTCGGCTGTCTGGTCAGTCTGATCCAAACTCACAGTGCATCTTGTTGGACTCATCAAAGTCCGCGTCCTCCTTCTGCACTGTGTCAGGAGCTCCGGCAAACATCTTAATGTTCTCATCCAAATACCAGCTCAGGTTCTCGTCAAACACGGTGGCGAGGAGATGGAATTCTTTGTCGATGTTTTTCTGAAAGATTCAAGAGAAGCTGTAAATATACAGATATCGTTGTGGCTGCACAGGGGGTCGGCTACAGTATGTTAGTTGAGTGTTAAGCTCCTTTCGCCAACTTGCAGGGGTTACTTTCCTGAAAACCACCGCGTTGAGTGTGAGGGAAAGGTGGGGTTAGTTTCTGACAGCTGCGTTCGATTCATCAACAGCAAACAGAACTTGTAAATTTCTCCCTAAAAAAACAGCACATACGCACATGCGAGTTGTAATTAAACATATCAGAGTAAAAACACAGATCAGTAAAATCTGATGTTATTTCCCTTAAATACTGAGATTTCAAAGCAGCGAAGGTCCTGATCACACTTGAGAGCTCTGAAAGCACGCGCGCGCTTACTGCACGTGGACAAGAGGAAGCTGAGCTATGCGCTGGGTGCTTAAACCTTCCTGCTGGCGGGACCAGGTCTGAGCTCTGGGCCTGTGCGGACCTGGGGGGGTCTGGGTCTCTACCTGTTTGCCTGACTTCAGGGTGTTGCGCTTGCAGACCAGGAGCGGTCCCACCAGCCCGGAGCTGGGGTCTTTCACGGTGTCCACTGCAGAGAAGTAGAGCCAGTTGATGCAGTCGGGGTCATCGGCGGCCGGCCCGCTGTCCAGAGGAACCGTCCACTCGTAGGTCACGTTGGAGCCGGGAAGCACGTGGGCAGCGAAGGAAGGCGTCACGTGACCTGGGAGTGAGACTCATTCCTCACAACACCTTCAACGCTGCACAAACACATTTGCGACTGGCCCAAGGCATTCACACGGCAGAACTATCAGATTTCCACAGTTTCTAGTGGATACCTTTATATATTTTTAAAATATGTCATTATTTACAGGCTGCAGGTCACACTCCAGGCAGACAGCATACCCAAGTGCTGTCTGCGTAGGTTTGCACCCTTCTGCTTAAAACATGCCCCAGTGCACTACAAGGGGCACAATAAATTTCATTCTCGGTCAAGTGTGAGCAAAACACAGGCTGCATGCTGAAATAGAAAATGAATGTAAGTTTCCTTATTTATGCTACAACAAAGCATTGATGCTACATTAAGCATTGCTTATTTCTTACAGCTGGTGTCTGAACAACTGTTAGGTGGTGTTAGTCAGCTAACAGAGGCTCAGTGTTTACTCAAGCCTTCAGAGTATTCACAGATCAATGCTCTTCCTGCTTGTTTACCTCCAGGAATGGAGTTGTACAAAGTCCCCTCGTTGTCTTTAGTGTACAGCACCCCGTGTGGCTGGATGCTGTAAGGACGGGTGGCGTTGTTCCAGAAAGTCACCCGGATGGTGTCTCCAACTTCAGACCTTATGACGGGACCTGCGAAAGGGACCAGAGTTCATTCTTAATGAAGGTTTACCAGCACGTGACCTACACTGTATTACAGAAGACTTCAATGGTTTTAATATGGCAGTACTCCTGAAAAAGGAAAGAGATGCAAGCTTCCAGGTGCGTCCTTGCTGTGGAAAGTGGACATTTCAGCAAGCATGAGAGACGTGTAAGCATACAAATATACAACCTCCCGTTCCAGCCTCTGAGGGCATTGCTAAAAACACCTTTTTTGCTTAAGCAGGGAAGTGGTACCAGCAATAGAATGCCGGTTAGTTTATCTGCAATTAAAAAGTCTATAATAAGAAGGAGGCTTCTCCCTGACTCAACAACAAAGAATGATTGGACCAATTAAGTAAATAAAATATCTAACGGAAAACATTCTCTTCTTAAATTCAAGGCTAACAACCCTGACCCGTAAAAACCTGATGTTAGGGAAACAGCAACAGGATGTTACTGCCCCTACATGCTGGAAGGCATAACGGGCAAACATCCATCTTCTTAAGTTATCGACTGAGATACAGAATAAGAAAATATGTTTGCTCCTTTTGTTGTTCTTGTCACACTTCCAAAGTAAAGTGCTTTTCTCCCTCTCTATAATCACAAAAGATTACGCAGCTTCCCTGTTTTAAGAGTCCATAGCTCTTTGATTACAAAACCCGCAAAACTATTTGCAAAAACATAAAGCAAAAACAGATGTCTACGTATGATATTTATGTGCATTACTGTACTGGGCACATGCGGTCTGTGTCAAACATCTGTGCCATTGGTGCCTGACATGCGGTCTTTCTCTAAAATAAAGAAGCGTGTGGGTCAGTACCCAGAATTCCCAAGTGCTCTTCCTCGGGCGTCCTCTCCTTGCGCTTTGTGAAGCTGTGGTCTGTGTACTCCACGTAGACTGCCTTCTTGTACTTTCCTCCAATCCTGTCGCTCCCAGTTTCAAAGAAGGGCTCCGAATCTCTGGTGAGACAGAGCTTTGGTCAGCACTGGTTTTACTCTGAACAAACAAAAAAAACAATCCTGCAGAAGTACAGCAAACTAGGGCTGAAATCGTTCGCGTTACACGATTTGTGCGATTAGCAGACCCGTTTATCCACACAGTAAGTGGATGAAAACATGGATAAACACACACGTGGCTCTGAAAGTCGAACATGCCCAGGTCTGGGACCATGAAGTGCTGCAGAGCAAAATGCTGCATCCTGACGGCCAGCAGTCTCCTCTCCTCTGAGAGGTTCAGGCAGGGAGCTGCGGCAGCATGCGGAGGCTGCCAACACACAAGTACTGGTTTGTTCCAATGCTGAAAGGAAAATAAAACATTCTGGCTGTGGAGCTTCTTCAGGTGTGAAGGCACCTTCAGGCATGTAAAGAAGGCTCCACAGCCCAAACGCCGGGCCTCCTCTGAGGCCTGAACTGCCCAGATGTCAGAGCGAAACAATTTTTAGGTTGCTGTTTTGGAAATTTCAGATTTAAAACTGAAGAACGGAAGTTGTGGTTTGTTCGGCGCACCTGTCGGATTTTAAGGGGTTTCCTGTGAACTGGTTAATCTGGCTGGGCCCATAATCCCAGATGACCTCTTCAGCCGCAATGTAGTACTGCCGGACTGTTCCTCGGGGTTTGCCAGGGTGGACTTTGGGGAAACAGTTCCTGACTTCAAAAAACGCTTGCATCCCACCTGAGATCGAAAAAGAAAAAGAAATGCTTTTTTTAAGCGTCACCCCTTCATTTCAGTCCGGAATGATTCATCAAACAACTGGTGTTAAATAGACTCTGGGCACACGTGACTCACAACGGTCACACTGCCGCTGCGACACTGCGTGTTGGCCAGGTCTCACTGGCCGTGAGGATGGTGACTGGCGTTTTCCTCTCCCGCGCGCTGACCTGCTGTGTGCTGCCGGTCAGCTCTAGCCTACTGATACCTCAGCCCTCATGTTACACTCTTAAATGCCAGGCAAGCCATGAGCCAAACAAGGATGTACTGAACAGACCATGCAGTAATAGTACCAAAGCAGTTGCGAACTGCTTGAGTTGCCACTTCTAGCAGGAACTCCTTTCTGGCCCAGCAGCGGCCCAGCTTGGGGAGACGCAGTGTAAGAGGACAGAGGCGCGCCTGGGGGTCCGTCCGCTTTACCTTCCACATGATCGTTGACCTGGCAGCTGAGCAGCCACTTCCCCGGGTTCGCGGGCACCATCTCGGCATTGACGAACGTCGCCGGGAAGAGGCTGATGGTGTCGACGTGGTGCTTCCTCTCCGTCAGGATCTGCCCGTGGAAAAAGGCGGAGTGGACGTCCACCTCGTTGCCCATCCCGAACAGGTGCCAGTGGATTTTGTCCCCCACGCACATCGTCAGGCCTGGCAGGTTTCCATACACGTAGCCGTTGATGGCTGGAAGAAAGGAAATGACAACAATACAGTGGCAAGCAGGGTCGGGAGAGAGAGATGTTACCTCAACCTGCCACTAGAGGCCACTAAAGGACTCTAGAATCACTGTAAATAAACACACTGGGTGATTATTGTGAATTAATGGAATTATTGGTTTACAGGGCACATTCTCACATGGGTATGATTAAGAATGGTTGGTATATAAAGTGCTAGTTGGTGTTGTAAATAGCAAACTGTGTTTTTCTTTTGTTGGTCTTCTGATGATAGAGACACTCCAAGTCTCTATGCGTTTTTAATGTGCTAAAGGCCATTGAGCCAAAGTAACATGTTGTATCATCCAAACGATGACAGTTTTATGAGATGCATCCCAGTTTTACTTCACTTTTAATCCAGTGTCCTGCGCTGCAGACTGGTTAGAAAGGCCATTGCTGGGACACTGTTTCCCTGAAATAGGACAATGTCAGCAGCTGGAAAGGTGTGTCAGGTACCCACAGTGCATCTTGTTGCTCTCCTGAAAGTCTTCATCTTCTTTGTCCACTTTGTCGGGAGCAGAGCAGTACGTCTGGATGTTGTCATCCAGGTACCAGCTGAGGTTTTCGTCAGACACCGTGAACAACAGCGCGTAGAGGTATGTGGCCGCGCTGTCGCCGAACACGTCCAGCGTGCCTGAAGGGAAGAGCAGAGCCAAAGGGACTGTGACAGCTGACCGATCTGCTTAAAAACCCTCTGGGAACGTCCACACGTCCACAGCGCACGCGAGCGGACCGCAGACCACTCTGTGTGGGGCGTGTGGTAAGGCCAGGGGGTGCGGGAGGGTAAGGGTTAGGGTTATGTGCAGAGAAGAGCAGGGACACCCCAGGAGCTACAACTCGGGAACAAATCGGAAAATCGGAAAGGCAGAGACAGAAAGAGGGGTATTTAATGAAACACCTTTTTCCATTTGCATTGAAGACGGTATGAGAAATCTGGAGGAAAAGGTCTTTTTCTTAGAGGGGACCACTGAAGGAGAACTTCACTAAGACACTAAGAACGTCACGTTCCACCTTTCGGAGCTGTAATTCCGCGTTTCACCGCTGTTACCTTTTCTGCAGATGATGAGGGGTCCGATGAGGCCGGAGGACACGTCCCTGGGGGCGTCGATGTGTGAGTGGTAGATTCGGGTGAGGCAGTTGGTGTCGTCCTTGGCGGGCGCGTGGGGCGTGGTCATCTCCCACACGTACGTGTAGTTCGCCCCAGGCTGAATGTGGTCGTCCCTTTTGTCTCCGTTGCTGGTGTGGTCGGGGTAAAACGCACCTAAGCAGGAGCCGCAGGAGCAAGAGCAACGAAGGAGTTTCAATCTTTCATTTCAGTCTGGGCTTTATAAAACCCCGGACCTCTAAGCCTGAGCTCCTGGAGGCTTTCTAGGAGTTTCTGAACTATGAACTGACTAATGTCGTGGGGAAGAAAACTGTCAATAAGGCCAGCTGTTGGAACAGCTCCGTGACTTTATCAAAGCATGCGAGGTGCCCTCGGAGCAGGAGAAATGAAAGAAGACAGGTAAGCAGGAATGGAAAAGATGTTTTCAAAGACCGAGGACAAACAGAAAAGACAGACTTCTCATCTCACGGTGAGGAAGCAGTGGGCCCTCATGCCATCTCGTGCGAGGGCACTACTGCAGCATCTCCGCTGGGATGTGAACCCACACCTGCCCTGCGCCCCTTCCAGAGCCACGCTGGGGAGAGCGGGACCCGGGCTCGGTCTGCGGCCTGTACCTTCGTTGTCCTTGGTGTACTTCATGCCGTGGGAGTGGAGGGTGTAGGCCCTCGAGGCGAAGTTCTTCAGATGGATGACCACGGTGTCCCCCTCCTCCGCCGCGATGAGGGGCCCCAGGAAGCCCAGCCACTGCGGCTTCTCCACCTCCTCCCTGTAGGTGGCGCTGGTGTACTGCAGGTAAACGGCCTTCTTGTACACGCTGCCGATGCGGTCCTCCCCACGCCGCAGAAACGTGGCGACGTGCCTGAGACACACCACCGAAACATTGATCGACGGATTGACCGACTGACTGAGTCATGAACATGAGTCACTCTCTCACATAAAGAGGCCGTAGTGCATCTTAATTTAATTTACTTTAACTGAAACAGGCAGGATTATGTCCCGCAGGGTTTTCGTTAGATCAGTTTAGTATTATACACACAAGTTTTTTATCATTATTATTCTATTTGCAACTTTCTGTTTTTTACTTTTTTAATTCCTCTCAGACATCTTCAATAATCGCTTTGTATTTACGATCGCACGTGGCGCTTTAATTTTTTTTTAATTCATATTCCAAAAGAAACAAACTCTACATTGCAAAATATAGCGAACAAGAAGCCCGTTTTTAAGAAAATGTTTTTCCTTCCACAATAAACGTATTTTTCACTCCGGTTTCAACAACACTCACCACAAGGCAAAACACCGGCGAAAGATCTGTTGTGCAAGCCGTAGAACAACATTCTTCCCAAAATACTTTTTGCTTTCTCTTATAATTTTTGATTGAAAGAGAGCTAGGCGAAAGGTCTGCGCAAACAACCGAGGTCGCTTCGCTGTTGCTCAAAGACGCGCAATAATACGATTGTCCGACGCGTCGCGTTTCCTTCAGCCTGGTGCGTTGTGCTAACATGCTTTATTAACCCCTCGCTCGCTGGCTGGTTGGTTTAAAACGGTGTCAGGCTGGCGCCCGATGAAGTTTGCATCTTAATTATTGTTTCCTCTCACAACGGGGCTCATTTCTACACTATTACGTCCTATATCGAAGCTACTGTACGCAGCGACGACAATTTCTATACAACGTGATAACAGGCTCCGAGACTGGAGGAGTCATCACAATACCTTGTTTAAAGGGAGTTTGTCCTGGCTATGTCGGAGAAGCAGCTCTGAGGTAGTGTGTGTGTCACAAGCTCAAAGAAGAGCTGAAACCTGTAGCTGGAAGTTTTGCCCTTACGAATGAGGTAAAAGGCAGAGCTGTACAGACCTCAGGCACGACCACAACACCAGAAAGGATTAAGGGTGCTCATTGTAATATGGCACGGCACAACATACCGTTTTACTTTAGAGCTCTGGTGATTTTTATTGTACTAGAACCTCTGACATCTGTCATAAAATGAGAATACGGTGACTATGGCTTCTGTCACTTCTCGGATTAAAATAAATTCTCCCACTTTTATACGTACACACTGAAGGAAACAACCAAACACGTATGCCATATACAGTATTTTGTAAGTAATGACCTTTAAAACAATTTTCTAATAATGCCTCTGAAGTTTATTGTAAGAGATACCAGGAAACCATGTTAAAGAGATTTTTTTTTATAAATACGACATGCATACTTACTCATCCTCATTCAAAGACTGGTTGAGAATCAAATTCATTTTACTTGGTGCATAATCCCACTGTACTTCCTTGATGCCTATAAAATACTCCCTCTGAACTCCACACACCGCGCCGGTCAAGCAGAGCAGCAGGGACAGAACGTTTCCCAAGTAGGTCATTCTGCTGAGTGAAGGAACAAGCCTGGGGTGGCATCTGAGGTACAGCTCCCACAAGGCATTTATAAGGTCAGCCAGTGACCACTTGTGCTTTATCCAATCAGAGCCCAGGAGCTGGCCAGGACTCGGCCCAGCTGGTGTTATCACAGCAAACAGAATGCTCCATTCAGCGAGCGCTGAACTGATCTGGAAAGTTTCTGTGTGTGAGAGTTCTTGCAGACTCAGCTTTTAGGAGACGAAACCGCTGAGATTACTAACCTGGCCAAATGTCAGCAGGCTGAGGACTGTGGTCATTTCCAAAATGATCTAATCGATGGGAAATTAGCAACAGGAGACAGCCTGGTAGGAGACCATTGTATCCAACCTTGGAGTGATTGTGCACGCTATCTCCTTCATTTGCGTTTTGTTATTACTTTCCATGACCAAGCTCTTTTGTGACCTCTTGGAGAGCCACAGCTGGAATGCTCTTTAGCCTGCTTTTAGAAAGGAGAAGGGTGGAGAGGAAACACAATGTAAAATGTAATCAGAAGGGCCAGACGAAGAAATCCATTCACCCCATCGGGCTCATTGATTCTCTCTATCTGTATCTAAGTACAGGACAATTTAGAGCAGCAGATAAGGTCTTTGGGAGCCAGGTGGGAACCTAGAGCACAACATGAATCTGAGGAGAACATGCAAACTCCACACAGACATGTGCCCCAATTTGGGATCGAACCCATGGTCTTGGAGATGTGAGGCAGGAGTCTTCACCTCCAGGTCACCCCCTGTAAATTTAGAGAAAGTTGGCACAACCACTTTATGTTCCTTATTGCCACACGCAGGAGCAGACTGAGGAAGTTTCCTCCCAGAAGTTTATTCCTGTGAAAGTTTGGTGATATCCTGGTGACCAAAAATTGAAACGAACAACAACAAACGAGTGTGGCATGGGGGCTCAGTGGCTAGCCCTGCTGTCTCCCCACTGCTGGGGCCCTGGGTTCAATTCTGGACCCTGGGTACTATCTGTGTGGAGTTTGTATGCTCTCCCTGTGTTGGTGTGAGTTTCCTCCATGTGCTCCCATTTTCTCCTACAGTCCAAAAACATACTGGTAGGCTAGTTTCTGGTGTGAGTGTGTGTGTGTCCTGTGATGGACTGGTGTCCCATCCAGGGTGTGTGTGTGTGTCTGTGTGTCTCTTGTGATGGACTGGTGTCCCGCCCAGGATGTGTGAGTGTGTGCTTTCTGGAGGAAAGTGTCTTCACGTATTGCTGAATAAAATCAGCTGAAAGTTCTAAAAACCTTTGGAAGTTAACAAATTTTTACGCTCACCAAAGGTGCTTCTTTAAAAGATCCAAAGCAAGATTATCTCTGGAAAAATCTGAAAAATCTACTTTTTGCTGAAACCGTCACTTGTTACCTACCTACGTTAGGCCAGTCACATATAAAACCTGCTCAAAAGCACCTTACTGTGAGGGGTCTGAGAATTGTTACTCACACCGGACTTTAACACATCAGAACTGATTGTGCCGAGAACATCAGAACTGATTGTGCCGAGACTGGGCTCAACATTACGGAAAATGCCATCCTGTAAATATTGCACAAGAATGAGAAGTACAAAGCAAGCCAGTGATGATGCATGACCAGTGATGAAAGCCAGAAGGGCTTCCAGTAATTCACAGGAGGAGGTGTTGCCAGAACACAGGGCTGGGAAGTCCAGCACTCAGTCTGAGAAGACAGGGCTTGCCCACCTGAGATCTAGGCAAATAAAGGAGACGAAGAATGAACTAGTAGCTCAGTTAAAGGCTTGAGTCAACAGAGGGCTTGACTGGCAGGAAGAGAGGAAGACGCTGGAATTCGGGGGCCAGGAAGGAGAAGATACAGAGGCGTTAGATCCAGCACCAGGATTGGGAAACCTGGCTTCGGATCACTGACCCGAGGAGCTGAACTCGTGGCTCTGCTTTTCAAACAACAGAGAGAGAGAGAGACAGCCCCCTCCACTAAGATTAGGTATAAAACGATTTAACTCCAAAGGTCGGTGCTGGAATTTCCACTGCACCTGTGCCCAGCTGATTTCCCCCCATAGCGTCCAGCAGTGTTTGTAGAGGACACTGCAGTCCAGCCGGGGAGAAGGGCTTATTGCATGAGACAGTCCTCGCAGATCCGCAGACCTCTGTGTGATGCTCCTGATGCACAGCTTGGTGACACAGCCCAGACTGCAATCCCTTACCAAGACCAGAGACACTGGGTGGGAGATGCACTTTGTAAACATCTGGAATTGTGGATCAGTCTGTCTGCTGACATTCATCCTCAATTAAAACTTAAGTTTTAATTTTTAATCTGTGGATTATTAATTATTAACTTGTAGTTTAAAGTCATTAAATGTCCGGGATGAAATGAGACCTTCATTAAAAAAAACGTTTATTTAGTGAAGGCAGCAGGAGCATTGTAAAAATAAAAGAAGAAAAACATTTATACCTCAAACACATTCTCATGTAATTCATTTGCATTTATATCAAAATAATGGATATTAAAATAATTTACAATATACAGTTGTTCCTTGTTTGTTCTGAAAAGGTGAAAAAGAACTGTAACATAAACCATCTATATATTACTTTACAAAAAATACTGAACAGAAAATAAGTGCATAATCAAATACATGTACAAAATGTTAAAACAGATGCTACACTTGCACACATGCCTGTTACATTTTATAATCTGATATAAAAGCCCTACCTTCTTAAAAGAACCAGATTAAATTATACTAAATCTCTGTGAACTACAACTGTCCATGTGCTACACCCGACCTTGAAATGCCTCAGTATTCAAGTAGGAGTTACACCAGTCCATGACAATCACGTCTACCATCCTCCCATTAAAATAAATCATTTGCTGCTACACCAGTATTTACACAACACGGCATATTCCTCTTTCCACACCCTCGTGAGTTTCATTTTATACAGCTCACATCTATGATGTCATCGTTCATTTGGTCATCCGCCCTGATGATCTTGAATTACCATGAGATTTTAGACATGTCAGTGGTGCGCCGTACTGACATCCACATTCCTAGCAGAGAGGCCCCAATCATCTTATTCTGAATCCTTGACTATAACAGTTTAAACATTGTGAGAACTGGTACAGTTCAGACTTTTTGTAACTGGTGCTTCTGAAAAAACTAATTCTGCATGCAACTTGCCTGTACATACTAAGCAGTTCTTGGGGTGCGATAATCAGTCAATTACTTCACCTGCAAATCCATAAATGTACACTGAGACCACAGGACAAGACCACAGCGCTGCTAAGCTTGATGTGGACCCACCTCACAAAGGCTATCCTTCGCAAAACTGACTGCAGCCAAACCGCACCTATTGGAAAAACAATATCCTTTGAAATGGCATTTTTTTTTGCATTTGCTGGAAAATAAAATATTAAGGTTTTTTGAGAGGAAAGCCAAGATAAAGTCAAATATCCCAAAAAACGTTTTATACACCTTTGTTCAGCTATTACCCGAGGGAGGCTGAGAGGGGAGAGGGACAGAGAACCCTCCTGTAGGAACACAGCCTGCGTCTTCATGCCTTGTTCATGGCGTACTGCTGTCTGTTGCAGCACGGCCCACAGATGGCGCCAACGAGCCCGTTGATGACCTGCATGGCGCACATGAGGAACTCGATGCCACTGAGCCCCAGGAGGATGGAGAACAGGGAGACGTTCCACACTACCACGTTCTTGGGCTTTTCGCAGGTGCTCCAGCTGTTGAAGTTTGTCAGATACCTGTTACAGCGTACACACACACACACACACACAAAAAGACAAGTTAGCAACGCTTTCTCACTCCGGCACAGAACCTGCTCCTCTTCCACCTGACTCTCCTCAGCACCACTTGATACAGTGCTTATACAGTCTGAAGTACAGCACCCGCAGTGGCAATTTGCCTGTCTGTGCCAGCAGCCCCACTGCACAGATAAACAGGCAGAGGAGAGAAAAACTGCTTCACCAACCAAATTAAACGGGGTCTTTAGGGAGGTCAGCTTGGGCAGCCCTGGGTGGGTCGTAGTCGTGACACCCATTCTCTTTCGAATAGTGCCACGAGATTTTTAATGACAAAGTACTAAAGGCCTCAGTTAAATTTCTTATCAAAAGGACAGCACCTCCCTTCCCCATACTGAGGTGCTGGTTTGGAAATTCCAGTTCAGAGGGAAAAGCGCCACCTACTGGTCTACCACCAACACTTACAGCAGCAACCCGATTTGCCCCCAAGTTCTCCTACTGCAGTACAGCCCAGGCCCAGTGCTGCTGAGCTTCTGAGATTCAGTGAGATCAAAGCTCAAGGTGGTAAGACATGCCATATTGTCATTTCCTCTTTTTCACACCTGGGTTCTCTCTTGCAGGAGGATCCCCCCTGGAAAATCCGCACTGAACAATCAGGTTTCAAGAGAGCACTCACACACTGTAAGAAACGGAGCTACAGACAGTACTTACTCTCCAGTTTCATTTTCGAAAGGGTACTTCCAGTTTTGCTGTGTGTAGCAGAGTGGTCCAATTGTCAGGGCGATTGCAGAGACAATAAAGCAGTATGCAGACCCCAGTGCTCCAATCAGAGCCACCAAGATCGAGCCCAGCATCTGAACAAAGAAAAACAGCAGTTAGCACGCCTGCCTCACCCAAGCCCCACTTTCTGAGAGCACCCCTGGGAACTCTAGTGGCTGAAGGAATGTGCTGATTGACTGCTTGATTGATTGGTTGACTGATCGATCGATTGATCGATTGATTGAATCTACCAGGTATGACAGTGAGAAGTGAACACAGGAGGAGATGAGCAGTATGAACAGGTGACACATCACATGGCTTGCTCACATTCTAAAGGTATGGATTTAACTTCTGTTCTTAGTCAATAATAATATAATTACATTATATAATGTTAATCTCAGAAACTTAAATTAGACTATTATTATTATTATTATTATTAGACTATTATTTCAGTTATGCGACTGTAAGCAGAGGATATTGTACCCATGTGCAGCAACACATTCAGCCTAATACATAGAGTTACACAACGCAGGGAAACTCAGCGTGGAGCAGCTACAACAAGTGAGGGGCACGTGTTGATTTTAAGACTATTCATCCATCCATTTTCTAATAACTTCAGAAAAAGTTCACCCTCAGCGGGACACAGACACAGAGACGCACTCTCACAGCGGGACAGGCATCCCAGAAGCCAATGAACCTCCCAGCCTGTCGATGGACTGCGAGAGGAAACCCTAAAAATGTTATAAGGCTACTTCTAGTTCTTTTCACAATACCTCGTGTCTATTGTATTCTACACCCAATGAAGTTCATGAGGGCTCTACTCTCTCCGTCTGTGTTCTCAAAGATGGTTTTCCGAACTCATACATCAGAAAGACTACAGAAACCAAAATTATCCTGCAGCTAGGATCACACCTTCCCCCTTCTCTTAACGACAGACTACTTTTCTTCTCAATTCTCTCTATTCATTGGAAGTTTCATTTCACACCTCTCTACACCTATCCTGACTTCATACCTTTTGATTGGCCTCTCAATTCAATTCAATTCAATTCAAGGTGCTTTATTAGCATGACCGATGGGTACAATCAGTGTTGCCAAAGCAAATTCACATGGAACAAAACAACAAATAAAATCTACAGACATTTACAACAAAGACATATTATAAAATATTTACATATACTGTAGACAGAAGGAGCATTATTAGGAGACAGACTCACTGTTCCTCAGGCTGTGACAGGAGATCACATACTGGGCTGCCAGTTCCACTTAGTTCCCTCCTCCCTCTCCCAGTAGGATTGGGACCCGTTGTGATTCTGGCAGGTGTTGGAACTCTGGGATTAGATTTCTGAATTTAGGGAAGAATGTTTCTCTAATCCCAGAGATTGGCCTCTCACTCCTCCTCTCTCCCAGCCTTTTTTCTCCCGCTACATTACCTTTGCCTGCTGCCCTGTCTTTCTCACACCTGAAGAAGGCTCCACGGCCGAAACGTTGTGTTTTCTTTCTCCCTTTTTTTCAGCAGGGAATCAACCTATTACTTGTATATGTGAAAGTATTGTATTTGGTCAAAATGATGAAGGTCGGCATTTCACGGATCCGCGGCCAGAGGCTGTGCCGTGTCGTTAATCAGAACCGGTCCCGTTTCGGCTGGGCTCCGAGTCTCCCTCTCTACCCACGCGGCAGAACGCGACCCCGCCCCACGCCTGACAGCAGCAGGACTTACCGCGCAACATTCTCCACAGCCACGGTGTCCGCAGCAGTCGCAGCACTCATAGTCGCCCAAGCAGATGAACACGCCTGCGGGCAGGAACATCTGAAAAGCCGGAGAAGAGGGCCCTGAGTTTCCTCGACTCTGTTCCCACACGGGACGGGCGCCGCAGTTCACACGGGGATCCGATGGCTTTGTACGAATGTGACACGTTTATTATTATTATTATTCCTTACACCTTTATATAAGACTTTTGGACACTCCACTCAAAGCACTGTGTAGCCCCCACCTAGAAACACTCGACCCGTCTCATCTGGTGATGGGGCATCTGCTCAGTTTGTTAGTTTGTACAGTATGTCATCGTATTCCATATAATAAAATAATAATAATAATAGTTTTATTATTAATTCCTCACACTTATGTAGGGCTTTTCCCTGGACACTCCACTCAGAGTGCTTTGCATGTAATGGGGATCCCCTCCAGCACCACCAGTGTGCAGCCAGAGTGACCCAGTCCGCTCCCCACACACCAGCTCTCAGTGGGAGGCGAGCAGAGTGATGAAGCCAGTTCAGAGAGGAGGATTATTAGGAGGTCATGATCGGTAAAGGACAGGGGGAAAGGGGGGAAATTTGGCCAGGACACAAATTTTCTTTTTCGAGAAACACCCTGGGATTTATCACGACCAGAGAGAGTCAGGATCTCGGTGAGGTCCAAGATATCACCACGACGTCTGGTGATCCTGCAGGAAAGGAGCATTTGGTCTCGATTCTCAGACATGGCGGAGCAGGTGCGGTTTCACTACCGGAACGGAAAAGGTTCCCAGCGAGACTTGACACGCTGGGCGTCCGCACTTAATTCACACATCGTCTTCGTCGCTTAGGAAGAAGACGAGTGTCCTCGCGTTGGTGAGAGGTAAAGCTAAATTTGTATTACCCTAACTTTAAAGTCTTTGAGAAAAATAAGTGAATGCCCTCGGTGGGTTTGGTTTACAGTCTAAATTCACCCGGCGTGAATTCCTCCGACAGAGGCGGGGGAATTCTGCACCAGAGCGCCACCGTGTGGGAGATCCGTTCATTTCCTCGGGAGTTAGAAAACCGCCCAGGTAGCAGTCTGTCTTTACGCAGAAGGAACGGAATTTCATCTAACTTTCTTCCCGACATCTGAAAATCGTTCACCTTTATATAGGATAGGAAAAGTAGACGGACTGAACAGCCATTTCTCTCTCCTTCTGTTCTTGTATTCTGTTCAGACTCTGTTCTGTTGGTGTAAAACCAATTCACAGTGCTCCAGACGGAGGTTATTCCTGACTCAGTCGGGGTGTGTGGGGTTTGGGTAGAGGAAACTGGTGTGACTGGTCCTGCTCAGTGAAGGTGCTTGGGTTACGGCCAGTCCTCCTGCTATCGTTTCCAGAACCCGTTCTTACAGAAAGAACTGGCGCCAAGCTACGCTGGCCTGTAGCAGAGGGACACAGGGGCGGAGCGGCGGCTCTGGGGCTCAGGACCTGCGCCTGTGGCTGGACGGTTGCTGGCTCAAATCCCACGGCTGGCAGAGGAATCCAGCTCCGTTGGGCCCCAGAGCAAGACCCTTAAGCCCAACTGCTCCAGGGGTGCTGTATAAATGGCTGACCCTGCGCTCTGACTTCAAACTTCTCTCTCCCTGTCTGTGTGTCTCATGGAGAGCAAGCTGGGGTCTGTGAAAAGACGAATTCCGAATGCAAGAAATTGTATCTGGCCAATAAAGTGTGTCTGTCTGGCCACATTGCTGCTTCTCTCTCTCTCTCTCGTTTGCGAATCTCTTTTTAAGAACGTGTCTTCTACATTTTCACTTTACATTTTCTTCTACCGTATTTGTTGTATTTTTGTGATGCTGTAAAATTCTTTTCTTTTAAAATTGTTCAGTTCTGAGAAAGACTACATGACAAAGAGTTGTGGGAACAGATACACAATGAGTTACAGGGTCTTATGCAAACGTCCTTAAGGACTGCGCTGCTGTTTTCTAATTTTCTTCAGGGCTTCAGTGTTTTCCAGACTGGATAAGGAAGCGTCCTACCTAGCGGTGAGTGTTTTTAAAGAACTGCTTAAATAGGAAGTACTGTAAATCGGATTTCAGAGATTCTCGGCTTCTGAGTAGCATCACAGTAACGACGATGCACATCCCTGCCACCAGGTGGCGGTAAAAGAACAGTTTTTTTTTAACAACGAAGTTTATTACAACGATCACGCCTGCTGTGTGATTATCAACCGCGATACCATGACGCGAACATCACATTTATTTATATTACCCGCAACAGCTCGTGTGAGGTTTTGGTTATTTTGACGACCTCTATTTTTAAAATGAATTTAAAATTTTTATAATAGTTGCTTCCGTCCTCCCAGAACCTGTACTGGCGAGTTCTGGAAATACCTAACTGACGACGCACATACAAGATACTTTTGTTGCATTTAATTGTTATAACGTTATTCACATTCTCAGGAAACTCACGTCTCGCAGCCAGTTCAATCAATAGGGTGTTGTTGAAGAGGACAGAGCAGGGATGGGCGTCAGTGAGTCAGCTGCACAGAAACAGCTAGCTGTAGAGGCTCCACAGCTGAAACACAGTGATTCTCACCGCTTTTCAGCTTCGACGTGACCCTTGCTTGTTCCATTATTTTAAACGACGTTAACCAAAAGCCGTTGCTTTTTCGTTAACCATACAGTCCGTCTCATTTCCCCCTTAAACATGAGCTCGTCGATTGCTTTACAATCTGCTCCATCTGAAAGCTGTTGTTTGTAAGCCAAGATGCGCTCAAAAAGAGCAAAGAAGACCTTTAATAGCGCGATTAAAAACAGGTCATTTCTGAGTTGTGATTGTGTGCAATCTGGTTGTAAAGAAGAAGAAATTCTGTCCAATACGCAGTCCCCATCTACGGGCTGCTGGCTTTGAGTGGAGAACACAGATTTGCGCGGTGATCCTCGAAGGCTTCCAAACCATGTGCTCTTCCACACACAAGCGTGCGAAGCGTGCAGTGCTGCAGGCGCCCCGTGCACAAGGATAGGAGGATAACACCGTAGGTCGGCTTGATCCTTTCAAACCCAAACTCAAGATCCGTGCAGCAGGAAAACGAGCAAAGGAGAACCAGGTTACTCACCAGCACCCCTCCTCCAACTATCCCAGCAAAGAACCAGACGTACGTAGTGAGATGACCGTCTTTGGCATATGTGGCGTCTCCATCGGGGAAGTAGAGTAAGATGTTGGCTACGATGCAGCACACGGCCAGAGGCATCAAGGTGTAGCCGATGCACTGGGCACAGCTCCGGGAGCACATGGTCGGTGAACGGCAGGCACCGCTGTCAGACACTCCAGCTGCAGTCCAGGCAGCTGCTCCTTAAGTAGCGCGACCCCGTTTCCTACGAGCACATGAGCGAGCGCTCCAGCTGAGCAGAGGCCCTGGCGGCCGACCCCAGAGGGAGGGGCTGTTCCGCTTCAGAAAGGATGAAGGGCCCCATTGTTCCAGAGGCCCCCCAGAATAAACAAGCAAGCCCTTCTTAGTAACGCCGTCTCCATGGCCGCTGTCCAAGTCCTGCTTTTAAGCAATTGTTCCTGCACAAGCAAACAACTGGAAATACTGACGTGGGGGTTGAGGTCACATGCTTTCTAGAAACTAGCACAGCACGGGATGAAGGAGTCCACTATTTTCAGCAGGGAGTGTGACATGAGCGGAGCAGACAGTGTGACATGCCCTTGTTGGAACAAGCATTTTCTTTCCAATACAGGCCTGCACATCACAAAACAGCAGGGCTGGTAAAAGCAGATCGCTGTGGCTTAAACTTGGTGATTTCGTTCAGACACGAGCTGATCCCTTACACCATCACAGCAGGGCGTTACAAGTTATTCTCACCTGGTCAAACCCCCGTGAAACTGTTCACAGCGGACTGAAGTGATGTCAGAGATCCGTGCCATCTTCCATACTATTGTGCCCATGGTCCATCATATCAACAGGAGAAATCAAAGCTACTGTACATAACTTACATAGGGTATGACTTTCTTTGTTCCTGCGGTAATAACCAAAAAGCACAACTGATCATGTCTTGCCATTCATTTCATTTACATACAAGCCACAAACACGCATTGAAAGGACTAGGGTTCATACAGTTACCAAGAAAACCACAAGAACAGTTTTTTTCTCTGCAGTTTAACACAAATGGAACAGTGCTCTTCACTGGTAACCAACGTGCAGCGAGACCTCGGAGGAAAACATGCAAAAAGAAAAACAAACAGTTCCTCTTTTCATGGCAGCATGATTTAAATAGAGAACCTTACATGTCCCAAAGGGCTTTCCCCTCTACTATCTATTTATAATTATCCAAATATAGTTTGTGAGCAATAACCATTTATACCGATCCAGTCAGCACAACACCCTCTGATAGTGATTGTGCATAGCAAAAGCATTTTATTGTACTGGGGTTTTGCCATTTTCTATGTGTGCTATTCATAAGGAACGAATATGTGTGTATATATATATTAGAAAGGTATAAAACAGGTATAAACAGTATCAACAGAAGGGAGGTCATTTGGCCCAGCTAGCTTGTTGGGTAGTTAGAAGCTAATCGGATTTCATCCAGCTGTTTCTTGAAAGAAGCCAGGGTATCGGGCTTCAGCAACAAGGCTGGGCAGCTTGTTCCACACCCCCGCAACCCTTGTGGTATGGAAGGGGGATGACATCTTCAGTGCTTCTGAGGATCTTGAATCCCTGTATCAGGTTCCCTCGCAGTCTGCATTCAAGACTAAAATGGTTCAGTTCCCGATGCTTGTCAGTGCAGGACTTTTCACTTCAGAATATACCTGGTGTCTCCTCTCTGGATCAATTCCACAGCAGCAATATATTTTCTATAATATGGTGACCATAATTGTACACAATAATCTAAGTGACACCTTACTAATGCATTACAGTTTTCACATCACATTCCTTTGTTTCAAATCTAAACTTGTAACTATCCTAACTTTCTTTCGCCTTTCTTCGTGTTGCCTAGATGTTATCGATGTGTCCGCATAAGTCTTTTTCATAAGTATACAGAACGCATAAGAACGGCCACCATACAGTATACAGCCAGCTACACTTGCTTATTAATTTACTGTGAGTAATAAACAGTTTGTCACACTGATGTGGCAGCTACACCTGCTAAACCTTTATTGAAACATCATTCTTCCCAGAATAGCAAGATGTCAGATTTCTAGTGGATTAATTCTCACTGTTCAGAGTTAAGTTCACTGGTGTAAGTTTTGCCACTTGTTTTTCTCTAAAATATGTCAGTCCTCTGCAGGGCTCCTGTCCTTCTGCATGGGTCTGGACTGTGTAAGGGAAATGTTTAAAAACACGGATAGCAAGTGAAAACAGGGAACGGTATTTACTCGGGAAGGCCGCCACCTTCCAGCACCCTCCACATCAGTTTCGAAATATCTCCGAAAATTCCAGAGCGGTGACTCAACGCAAGTCCCCCGACAGAGACGCAGGAAACAGGAAAGAGGGACAAGGGCCAGGAGCCGAGGAGTCACGCTCACTTTCTCCGAGAGGCAAAGCCCTAAAGGAGGCGGATTCCTGTCGACCTCCAGCTTTTGGTCCAACCCAAGTCGTTAAACCATTAACAGTCATTTTCTGAGATAAATAAGAATTTATCGGGCCTTTTGAGGCTGATTACTCAAAGCATGAGTTTCATTAACCGTGGGGAACAATGGAGCCAGCCAAGAAGTCTTATAGTCATGCAGTAAATTATCAGTACAACTATGCGACTAAGAGATTGAGTGGAACAGAACCTGGGAGACACTGGGCTCTCTGAGAACTGAGCCTGTGTCCCAGGACATATGAGATTACACAAGTCCGAGTTGTACTGGGAGGCAAAACGTCCTCTCTCATGAACTCTTATTCCGTCACACAATTTGGGCTCCCAGAGCTGGGACCAGCATTCAAAGAGGCAATTAAAATAAGGCAATTAAAACTTAGCTGGAGGTGTTGAGAACTGAAGAAAGGTCACCGACGAGAGGTCATTCAGTCTATCCGGCTCGTTTGGAAGTTAAAATTAGTAGTGAGATGATCTAAGGATCTCATCCAGCTGTTTCTTGAAAGAAACCAGGGTACTGGCTTCAACAGCCATGAATATTCTGGAAGAATTGGAGTTCAGAATGGTTCCAACACTTGAATCTCATAAAGGCATCTATACTGTACATTGTTACACAGCACAGTAAGCAAAACATAAACTAGTGTTAATTCTCCAACATCTGGATTCTGGATCAGTGGTGCATCTGTGTACACCGGTACAGAGAAACTATATTCTACATTAAGAAAGAGTTTAAAACTGGATTCCACCAAGTACATCAGCGAGAATACTATTTGATCAGTTCTATAAGGCCTTCCATCGTATTCATGCTCAGGATAAATGTTAAAACTCGCCAGCAATTAAAAAAGTAATCACAATGAATAAAATATTTGAACTTGACAATGGCACAGCTTAATACCCCACAGCACAGCCATCTGCCCTGGGGTCAGAGCCTGCCCACCACACCCTCCCCGACTGCTCAGGGCTGTAGGAGCCTGGGTCCCACCAACACCCTTCAGCGATGACCTGTCCACGTCCAAATTCTGCCCGGTCGTGTCCGGACACCGGCCAGCGAACACTGTGCCCTCGGTGCTCCAATTCCTTTGCCACACCTTCCATAATGCCCTCCTCCAGTGACAGCTGCCATGCCTGCACTGTTTCAGAGAAAAGAGAGATATTCATGGTCTTGTACACCCCCCAATCCCTTTTTTATTTATCAATGCCCTTTCTGAATTGCAACTCTGCAAAGAGAGAACATAGTTGTTATGCCCTATGTGCTGTTTGCAGTTATTCCGTCTCACGTGGGCTTGCTCAAGTCACCACACTGGAACTGACAAGACTGCCGGAGCTCTGCATGTCAGCACACTTGGTTCTGATAAAGAATTCTGATTCAAGGACTCTGGAAATGGGCAGCATGGTGGTGCAGTGGTTGGCACTGCTGCCTCACCACGCTGGGTTCAAGTCTGGACCTGGGGTGCTGTCTGTGTGGAGTTTGCATGTTCACCCCCGTGTGTGTGTGGATTTCCTCAGGGTGCTCTGATTTCCTCTCCCAGTCCAAAGATGTACTGGCAGCCTTATTGGTTTCTGGGAAACCCGGCCCTGGAGTGAGTGTGTGTGTCTGTGTCTCTGTGTGCCCTGTGATGGACTGGCGTCTTGTCCAGCCTCGTGCACGCTGCCTTGCGCCTGTTGCTTGACAGGCCCGGCTCCTGCTTCCCCGTGATCCTGAATTGGATGCAGCGGTTAGAAAGGAATGGATGGACTCGGAAAATTACCACATCAGACAAAGGTAGAAAGTGAGCCATTGTAATCTCTGAATGTTTCTTAAGCCCAGTTTAAATGAACACGTCAGATCGAGCTGCCAATCACCGATTCCAAACCCTCGCCCTCGATCATGACTGACGGCCTGTCCACGGTCAACTAGACTAAACACTGGATTCCAATTCCCAGTGAGCAGGCGGGTCAGATGTCCCTCTAAAAAAAGCACGTGAGCTGCTGTGTTGCTCCAGGCTCTCAAACAATGTGGTCACTGACTTACTGCGCTTGTTATACTGGACGAAGATCCGAGGGGCATCGAGAGCTTCTTGTGGATTCATTCCAAACTCCAGCATGTTAAGCAGCACCTAACAAGACCAGAGCACCTGTGAAACTGCAGGCCATGACACGCAGAGCAACAGATCCAAACAAGAGCAGGCCCTGTGACCCATCCAGCTCGTTTCAGAGTAGCCAATTCATCCGAGGATGTCGTCCAGACTAGGCTACCAGCTTCAACAGTATGACACGACATCTTGTTCCACACTCCTACCATCTTTTGCGTAAAGATGTGCCTCCTGCTCTGTTTATCATGCACTTCAACGTACTTTCCACTTGTGTCCCTGTGGTCTGGTTTTCACCGTTCATGATACCAGCAGCAATACTTCACTGTGCGGACACAACTATCAGCTCTGCTGCCATTTCAAAGACAGGTATTGTTTTAAAAAAATGATCCAGCCACCCCTAATGTGCAGTATTCCACACCCCTTGAAGCCAGATCGCGATCGCGGAGCAGCAGTGGCACCTCATACCACGAAACAGGAGAACACGCAGTTTCAGGAATGTCACCAATTTGCCTGCCAATACTTTGAAAACAGCGAACATAAGACTTAAGTCATTAGCTTGTATTGACAATGTTATAATGGGGTTGAATGAAAGATTTAAAAAGGACTTGGTGGTCAATGAGGTCAAATTGGATCTGTGCCTGTGGCTGGAAGGTTGCTGGTTTGAATCCTGCAGCCGGCAGAGGAATCCTACTCTGTTGGGCCCCTGAGCAAGACCCTTCACCCCAGCTGCTCCAGGGGCGCCGTATAAAGGGCTGACCCTGCGCTCTGACCCCCAGCTTCTCTCTCCCTGTCTGTGTGTCTCATGGAGAGCAAGCTGGGGTCTGCGGAAAGACGAATTCCTAATGCAAGAAATTGTATAGGGGTGATAAAATGATCTGATCTAAATTGCTCAGCTTCAAGTCTGACCTGCCTAGATTTCACTCTCCTTCAGCAGGAACTGTCAGCCCTGGATCGCTGTGAAAAGACCGGCAGACTCTTGCACAACTGCTGGTTTACGTAAGACTGCCATTTCTGCAAGTCCAGAGTGTAGTGGTCTAGAGAGTACCCACCCCTTGTAATAGAAGATCGAGATAGAAGAGTTATAAAATTCACAGGCAATTCTCATATATTCATAATCAATATCACTATTTATGATCACTACAAAGGTTACTAATGGGAAATATCCTTCTTGGGGAGGTAAACCCTAGCTCCTATGCACTGGAGTAGAATCTTTGGCCAATGGTTAAGTCTTACTTTACTGGTCTCTGTTAAAATCAGCAACAGATGCAGAGCTGGAAAAAAGCTTTAAATCGGTCTAATCAAAGCGGCAGTATCAATTAAGAACAGTAACCAGAAGACCCAGATCCCCCGAGACTGAATCCGTACACTGCTTCTCACAGTTAATGGAAACATACTGTACAGCCCACGGGCTGTTAACTGCGTTACAACTCTCGGTGTAATAACAGCCTATCACCTTCTTTTTTGGAGAAAATAAAAAAACAACCACTTTTTCTCCTTCCTTTTCATGCAAAATGATCAAAAAGTACTTTATATGGCGCCTTTCATCTGCAAAGGAGCACAAAGCAATTTACCCCCTTTACCCCTCCACCCCCTGCTGATGCCCCCCGCGATTAAGGGGGAACCGCAGGGAGGCCTGGACACCGGGGCTCAGGACACCCCTCCTCTTCCGAACAGCCCTAATGACCCCTGCTGACCAAGCAGCCAGGACCGCAGTCGAACGTGTCACCCGGAGGGCAGACGGGGGGCGCCGGTCACCTGAACGTGTCCCTGCGGCTGCATTAAGGCCCCCATGACCCCGAAGGTGCACAGCAGCCGGCCCGTGTCCACAGCGGTCAGCAGAGCCGGGATGATGGTGTGGAAAGGCCTCTTCGCAGGCCCCACGCAGTTTCTGTGCTCACGGAGCAGAGAGAAGCCACTTCCCCTGTTCTAGCAGGAGGAACGAGGACAGACACAAAACACTCAAAATACAGGAAGCAGCTAAGATAAACAGAGTCTTTTTGGTTGTTGTTGTTGTTGTTGTTGTCTTTTCGGAATCATATTATTTATTTTGAAGATATGGGGGATTCTTTAGGAAGTTTTGCAGTGAAATCACAGTGGGGAAATGTCCTGCAACCATTTTAATTTTCTCCTTTTAAAGTCTAAGGTCTAAACTTTTTTAGCATAACTTTGAAAGTACCAAACACAATCCCAGGGCGGATCCCACTTTGTGCCCTGTGTTTCCGGAAGAGGCTCCGTAAACTTTACAGGGAACAGCAGGCTTTCTGATCCCTGAATAAATGTATCCATTTATAAGAAAGGCAATGTAAAATGTTATTACCTTCACTGCTTTAAACAATAACATACTAAACAGCCCGTAACAGAACATAAATGTTAATACTACGGTTAGTACTAGCGATGTGCTCCTGCGTGTCTGGACCTTTCAGGAACAGGGCAGCTCTTGTTCAGCTGTCCTGTCGGGTCTACCTGCAGAGTGAAGCCACAGCCGGCAGGAGCAAGGCCCGTCCCAAAGCCCATGTAGTTGCTGTTGATGAAGGAGCAGGCGTTGCCCTCCCGGTCCACCACAGTGAAGTACACCGTGTCCCCGCCCTCCGGAGCCCCATGCTCCAGGCTGCTGCTCGCCCTGTTCGCAGGAAGTGTGAAAAGAAACAACATGGACCTGCAGACCTGCAGGACTTCAGACCGTGGTAAATAGCACATTAAACACCAGTGCCGAAAAGCTTGGGAAACTGGTGCCATAAGCAAAATACCGGCAGGCTGATAGAGGGCAGAGCGGTGGCTCTGTGGCTCAGGATCTGTGCCTGTGGCTGAAGGGTTGCCGGTTCAAATCCTGCAGCCAGCAGAGGAATCCTCCTCTGTTGGGCCCCTGAACCCTTAACCCTTCCAAGCCCTTAACCCCAACTGCTCCAGGGGTGCCGTATAAATGGCTGACCCTGCGCTCTGACCCCCAGCTTTCTCCCCGTCTGTGTGTCTCATGGAGAGCAACCTGGGGTCTGCGAAAAGACAAATTCCTAATGCAAGAAATTGTATAGGGCTATTCAATTTTATTAATTGTATAGTGATCTTATATCTTATCTCTCTTATATTATAGGTGGGACTAGAAAGCTCATGAAAAACAGAAACAAAAAGAAAAACAGCTTGTAATTTATGACTGGCTGACCAGACTAACTTTTAACTCTAACTCTTTTCAGTCGAGTCTCATGCAAAATAATGTAAGAGAAAATGAGAGTGTCCGAATTGTTGTGACAAATAAACAGATGTCCTATTAAACTTGTATTAGAGTACAACAGGTGAAATTAACAGGTTAAAAAAGGCTTAAACACTATTTAGAACAAGTACAACCTGCTTCTTATGACTTCATCGCTACCCAGGGGTTATATGACACCAGCAAACGCAGGACAGCATTTCGGTGAGCAACCCCAGAGGGCAAAGTCCGCCTGAAGCTTGGGGCTGTCCATGACTAGATCAATAAACCCTTTCCATCATGCTCTCCAAACAAGAGGCAGGCTCATGCTCTTTTTTTAGATGGTGATTACAGCAAAGGTGAGTAAACTCTCCTATCTAAAGTAAACAGTCGGTGCCTGACACAGGCAGTACCGAGTTATGGGCAGGGAGGGTGCATGATGCACACAGTCACTCAGTAACAGAATTCTACTGTTCCCAAACAAAGAGCCAGTCATTCGCTGGCAAGGCCATGTTCCCACTTTCCAGCGCCGCGGCAACCGAAATGAAAACTTACTTCTCCAAGCTGATGAGCCCCGACCGCCGTCGGCTGTACTCCTTCTCCAAAAGTCCCCCCACCGGCACGTGCACCTGCTCGGGGTCGGCGCAGTAGCAGGACGTGTCCGAGACGCCGAGTTTCAGGGCCTCCGTCAGGACGTGGAGGTAGTCCGCGCTGTTGTGGCCCATCTCTGGACGGGGGGGGAAGCAGAGAGGCCACAGCGTCAGAACAGTCGCTCTCAGAGCACAAAGAAAGGTTGTGTATACCAGCTGTAAAGCAGTATGGTATAATAATGGAGTGAGAAATGAAACTCAAACGTCTGATACTTAAATGGACAGTGGAAATTAAAGGCAACGGAAACAGAGTGCAGCAGTGTCACATGCGTGCTTACTCTGGATTTCAAAGGCTTTCAAAAGCACTGAGTCCCATGCTGCGAAGCATCTGCCATAAAATCAGATGGTGTGCAGATGAGAATTTCACACTTATACGTTGATACTTCCCGCTCGATCGCTTAAATGCGTTTGTGGTGCCATCTCTGAATGAGTCGGGAAAGCCTGTAAGTGGGTGCCGCAGGTCAAACAGGCACCGTCCCTGGCTTTAACAAAGAGAGGCTTACAGTCAGGCTCTGTCAGGAGGAGCCCCATTCCTGAAGGAGACCTCCTTGAAGCCGGGGCTACCTTGGACAGAGAAGTTCTCCAGAATGTTGAGAGCAATCAGAGCTGCTATCCCTTGTCCGTTGGGAGGAATTTCCCAGAGCCTGACGCCCTGCAAGACATTAAGCACAGCGGCCCTGAAACAACACCCTTCCTGTGGGAGAGCAGATCCGACAGACCTCCCTGTGAAACGCACCCCCACTCCCAGATTCAACTAGCAGAGAGCGCGTGAGCTCCGAGGTGCATTCTGGGCCATGACAATGTCAACAAAATTCAGGCACGCCGGACTACGAACCGCCTTTGTGAATTCTTTACATAAAACGTCACAATCTTTTGTTCTTTTATTTTTAAAACATGTCTCTTCGGCTGCCAGCATTTCCTATAACCTTGGAACAGAATAGCATGAGTCGCTCGCTTCAGAGTCTGACATTATGAAGGGATTTAAAAGTGAACCAACTAGGGAATTCCTCACACTATAGCGAATTCAAGTGGAAAATATCCTAACATTACCTTTAAATCCCAAAGCACTACATTCCGGGATGAGTTTGAAATGTTAGTCTATTTGTCAAGCTTTAATGGACTTCAGGAACCAGAGTTTATGTTTTCAATCTGTAAATATAAAGTTACCTGCTCCATGCCGTAAGTGCCCAAGATATACACAAATATGTTGTTCCACATAGCTGCACCCAGGAAAAAGCTGCCCAGCTATATTGTTGAAACAGCTGAATGAAAATCCTGAATCAGTTGGGTACTAGTAGCCAAGGCTAAGCAGCCAAGATGGGCCAGATGGTCTCCACTTGCTTGTAAGCTTTCTAATGTTTTTGTGTTTTGAGAGCACAAGACACGGAGAGGTGAGACACCACTGGGTTTGAAAAGCTGCAGAGGAAGCCCACCGCACTGGGGGAAGTCCCAGTTTCCTGGGCGGGGCCTAAGGCCTCTCGCTTACTTTGTAATCTGTGTAAATGGGCCGAACCCTGGAACTGGTGTGACACTTGAGGTCCTCTAAGCACATAACTCCACCATTGTTACGGACAACATCCACCACAGCTTCTGCTATTCTCCCTTCATAAAATCCAGACTTCCCGTGCAGGGCGATCTCCTGTGAACGAAACAGCAAAATTATTTTTCATCCATTTCACCTCCCTCCGTCTACTGTTCCCAAAACCACAGTACCTGTGCGCTTACCATTTACCTCTAGAGAAGCAGGGAAGCCTTTTCCACTCTGTTAAAAAAAGACAGTCCCGGTATACACAGACATTTACAAATGACAGAACACGCAAACCTGATTTTTCCAAATTGGAAGCATGACTATAAGTTTAAAACTAGTGTTTGATACTGATTTATATATGGGCTCTGTTAGTGAGCAAAAAATGGACCTTCATAGAAATATGAACCATAAGGTTCACCATTAAGTATCTATCCAGATCCATAAACCACTGATCATGATGGATATGGTTTGTATCTGCTTTGATTTCCTGGTAATTTTAAGTTCTTGTGAACCATAACAAGAGCTGTTGGTAGTGACATGAACAGCACTGCTGCCAGCTCAATGTCTTGCTGCTCTAGGTACAATAAAAGACACAAAAGGCAACAATTGTTCAGGTAATGCTGAACAATATTTCTTCTATCTTCAACGTGCTGCTAAAGTTCAGGTCATTTGCTTAAGTTAACATCACTGTAGCACCAGGGAGGGGCCCTAGTCAGTCTCCGAATGACTGACTCAAGCCACGGACTGGAACAGAAGAGATAACGCAGTAAATGATGAGCAGCTCACGACCCTGCGCGTGAACCGTACAGCACGTGACCCTCTGGATGATGGGCCCACCCCTGTGGCAGCACACGAATGACCAACACTACGAGGGAACGAGTGATTGATGCCTCTCTCTCCCAATCTGCGCTGGCTCTCCTGTGGGGCTCCATGGAGCTGCAGAGTCCACACATGAGAAACAGATGCTGATCGATGCAGCTTTTTTTCACCTCAGAAATATCGCTAGACTACGCCCTATGTTATCACTAACTGGGGCTGAAAAACTGATCAACACATTTCTGTTCTCCCGAATTGACTACTGTGATGCTCTGCTCTCTGGGGTATCTAAATCTACATTGGCCCAACTGCAGTATGTCCGAAATTTGGCAGCCAGAATCCTGACCAGGTCTAGTGCAAGTGATCACATTACTCCTATCCTGGAGTCCTTGCACTGGCTTCCTGTCAAATTCCGTGTGGACTTTAAAATCCTCATGCTCACCTATAAGGCTCTGCATGGCTTGGCATCTCAGTACCTGTCTGAACTATTATCGCCCTACTCCCCACCTCGCAACCTTCGATCTTCTAATTCTGGTCTCCTAACTGTCCCCCAAGCCCATCCACATTCTATGGGTGACAGGGCCTTCTCCTGTTATGCCCTAAAGCTCTGGAACTCTCTGCCCAAGGATATCAGAGAGTCATCTTCTATAAACTCCTTCAAATCAGGACTCAAAACCTTCTTCTTTAGAAGAGCCCTTACTGAACTGGTCCCATTCTTTACCCCTCTGCTCCTACTATACTTAGTACCACCATCCACGGTCTCCTCTGTGTATTGTAACTGTGTTTTACATTGTGGATTCTTTTAATTTGTTGCTGTTGTCATTCTGTAAAGCACTTTGAGAAGCCACCTTTAATGGCGCGACATAAAATAAAAGTTTATTATTATATCATCATCAACGCAGGAGTTGCAGCACTAATAAGGATCAGATCTGTACCGAACAGGTAAATAAATAATGCAAGGAGCCAAGGGGATATGCAGCTCCAGTCCTGGAGGACTCCAGGAGGAAATGGAAGGTGCCTTCAGTCCCCTGGGGACTTGCCAACCTCACAGGTTTCTCTGTTTCTCACACAACCTCTGTTTCTCAGGACAAAGGCCGGTGTCCCTGAGGAGCTCCCTCAGAGGCTTGCTGATGAGCTGTGGGCGGCACACTCCCCTCCCCTACCTCCCTCACACTGCCAGGGCGCGTTCTGGCCGGTCACGCAACGCGCTCTCGTTTCGTCCCGCGCGGGACAGATGCACAGTCCTCACGGGACATCGCGCCACCGCCGAGCCACCCGTGGGCCGCGCTCGGTCAACTGCAGCCGGTCTCGAAGAATTCCAAGCAGAACGAACCAAAAAAAAAAACCACACACACACCCAGCAACGAGGTCACGTTTTATAAAGGGAGAACCGGTGTATGATGTTTCAGAAACAATGCGAGTGGGTAACAGATCAGCCTCCTTTCCTGTGTGTAAACATGAGCTGAAGAGGAAGATCCGACCGCAAGCCAAACATTCAAACAGGATTTCAGTCTCCTGCTGCCTCACCCTTGAAAAACCATAATGTAAATAAGAACCAAACTGATGCGCAGAAGACCGGTTATGTTCTGTAAATCTACATTTCTTGACAAACAGACTGGTTTAGGCGCCTCTGCAGGTGTCTTGAGATTTTTACTGAGTAGAGCGCGGAGGATTGGTAGTGTCCTAAGCTATTACTATAGAACAAAGTCCTAATGCCTCCTGATGTTCTGACAACATAGCAAAGCTTTGCTAATGCAGGTGAAACGTGCTGTAAATTATACGTACTGTAACAACACAGTAAATGGAGCAGAAATACTGATACAGAAATACAGAAAAATGCCAGGGATTTCTCTGCACTTCCCTTTTAGTATTGAAATCTGCCAGTGGGCTCACAAATTAATTAACAAATTGAAAGTGTGTTGATATTTCAACATTTCTCCCTATAGGAATCGAAAATCCGTTGAATTCAGCAGCACACCTGTTTACACGACCAGTACGAGAATTAGAAACCAGGAAGTATGCGTTCCCAGACTTAAATTACCTTGAATGTCTGAGCCAGCAGAGGGTTAGCAAACACTTCCCCCTGTTTTGGTGCTTTGCTGTTTAAAAGGAAATTCTCTGCGAGTTTTTTTCCAGCACTCTCCAAAGTCTTTGCCCATTTTTCCCAGTGGTGTGCTGTGATTCCGGCCACAGGGAAGCCCCTTTCAGCAAGGTCAATGGCGGGTTGCAGAATGTCACCAAGAGAGAGCTGCAACACAGCGAGCTTTAATCATTCACTGGCAAACACACAGTTCAACACAAACACGTACAACAGCTGGCTGTACTGTACACCAGCTCACTGCCTTCCAGGCTATTGACTCAGGTTTGATTCCAATTCGAAAACATGCCCCCCTGGGTACTGTACTATGTTTTTATCATGACGACCCTTAATTATTATAAGATTTGTAAGGCTAACTATTGAGCTCTGTTGAAAAGAATCTTGTCTGGCTCCCACATTCAACGGCTGGTGAAAATATTCACCTGGTAAGCTGCAGCAAAACTGTCCACTACAACATTAAACGGGCTTTTTGGCTGATTTTTTTGGCCAAACGTAGGGGGCTGAGATGTTCAGCGAAAAGCAGATCAGGCCTGGATTCAGAGCATAACTGAGCAACCGAACTGGACAAAGACAAGTCCGAAAGGACGTCCCCTGCCGGGGAACACCCTGTAAACACTGAACACGGTGTAAACACTGAACACGGTCCATGACATACAAACGAAATTCCTGAACTAGTGCCGCTGCCGGTGAGAGGAAAACGCTGAGGGGCTGAAAGCATGGTGCCGGTGCTGTGAACAACACAACTAAGGCTGATGCCATGGGCTGGCTTGGGAGTTTCACCAGCTACGAGGAAAGAAGGTGCACTGTCGGTCTGTGGGGAGCCTAGGAGACCACCGCAGGCACACCGGTCGGAGGGCTCTTACTCACACCGAACGTGAGGAAAAACGTTATTCGCTGGGGATGGATGACGAGGAACAACAAACAAGGAACGCCAACTCGCCTCCCCTCAGCACGGGAAATCCTGCACGCTGCGATAAATTTAAAAGCCCACTTAATAGCCTTACATGGTCAGGTCAAGGCTTAATATAAAAAAAAATCTGCTCTGTTGTGAAGTCTAAACACACAGGCTTGGCACTGGGGAATAGGCAGGGCCTTCCTGAATTTAATCTAACACTCATTCCATGCGTAATAATAACAATCATACTTTCTGGTCCCACAGTTACAGTTTATTCTGAGACCTGTACGAAGCCAAGCGCACTTTACAGAAAAACTTATCCTTTTCTATCAATTATTTATTGTTGCGGATTAACAACGGGATGATATTTCTCGGTTGCTACAGTTTCAGCCCAGATTCCCTACAGAATGTCTTCAGTTACAAGTTCTGCCAAGTTGTAACTGAAGTTTTAAACTTATGCTAAGTTTTTATTTATCTAAGGATGCAAATCACATTCCTCTTTGCTGCGAGGTTCAGAATTCCCAGCTCAAATATCAGTGCCAGCAGTTCCAATACTGAGCCTTTAGTGAAAAACAGATATGATAAAGCTTTAACAGAAAGTAAATGCTCGGCACCATTAACAAGTTTAATGACATCGGTGTCGCTGTTCTTAAATTTGAGCAGTCCCATTTAGCCGATTAAAATTCTAAAACAAAACAATCGAGAGTTTTAATCGTTGAATACCATTTTTATGGAATATAGCAACAGACCTTGACATTCAATAACATCTCAGTAAGTGTAAGTGGAACAAGTATTGTTACCAATTTCACCATGAAATCTCCTCTGACTGACTTGTACTGGGCCCTAATGCAGCCTAGTGAAGCGCTGAGGAGTCTGCAGTGAGTCTGCTGAGCTGCAGTGAAGACTCCTAGTGAACACAAGACACGGGGAGCCGATGCTCGCTGGCACGACTCCAGCCAGTTTGTCAGTAGGCTCTGAGCACCGCACACAGCAGCAGCTGCTGCGCGGTTGTGTCAGTTCCCTCTAACCACAGGGTGTGACCCTGCCGCTTGCTAATTAGAAAGCTGTTCTTTAATTGAGGAAGTAAACTAATAGCGAAAGGAGAGAGCCGAGGTGTGGGTACCTTCTTGCTGCCGAAGTTCTGCACGGCGTCGCACCAGCCGGCCGCCGCCCCTGGCACAGTGACCTGCAGGGCGTGAAAGGGGGAAGGCGGGTTGCTCTCGCTGAAACCCAGCCGCTCCAAGGCGTCCAGGGTCAGCGCCCTGGGGGACCTGCCACTGGGAACAGAGCGGACAGCCGTCGGCAGGGGCAGTGCAGCGGAGCTGAGGGCAGGCGACGCCCGAGGGCTCCACGCTTCCCTTCTCACCTTCCGTGCGGTGAAACAGGCCTTTTACAAAAATCCAAACGCCTGTCTTTGAAATGATCTATGCACCTCTGATATTCTTTTTGTTTTCCAAGCCACCGAAGAATAAGTCTGAGCAGGGAGCTGCGTCAGCATGCGCAGGCTGCAGAAGAACAAGTGAAGGTTTATTTCCTGCTGAAAGAGAAGAAAGGAAACACAATGTTTCGGCTGTGGAGCCTTCTTCAGCCTTCACACACCTAAAATAGGCTCCACATCCAAAACGTTGTTTCTTCTCTTCTCTTTTCAGCATGGAGTAAACCTTTATCTGATCCATCGTAGAATTGGCTTCTTGTTTTAGGGAAAGTCCCTCACAAAGTGTGTCTGAGCAGCTCAGAGGAGGGTAAGACAAAGTTTGTTGTGCGTGTACGCAACAGGAAAGCAGCAGAATTATTATTTAAAGATAAGGAAAACGGATTAAGAATACCAACAGAAGTCAATTTTAGTTGAGACTGGTACAAACACCCTTACAGATCCCATTACGTGTTAAGATGTAACTAGAAAAAGCTGTAAAAACCTTCTTCCAGAGTCGTTCGGAGCTGAATTAAAAAAAAAACAGCACCATAAAAGTACAATGCACGCCAACAGATAACACCAGTGCTGTGGTCTAAAACTAGACCATGATAATGGTGAATGAGAGAGCCTTACAGGGGGCTGAATTCCCTAAGTGGAATGACTTTGTAATGTGCAGTAACCACCGCAACAAAGAGACTTAAAAAGGATTAAAGAATTTATGTAGGTTTATGTTGAATGCTTTGTTAAACAGTGGGATAAAAAAAACGGTCAGAATCCAATATATCACTAATTGCTCTTACTCCCTTTGGTAAGCCTGTACCCCAAAAACGACTGCGCGCTGCGTAAGCTGGCGGACGCGGACAGCGCCTCCAAACCCGGCCCTGGTCTCACCTGCCGTTCAGGCCCTGGACCTCCCGGGTCTTGGCGTCGTAGAAGAGGCAGAAGCAGTCTCCTCCGACGCCGGTACTGCAGGGCTCGGTGACGCTCAGGGCAGCCGCCACCGCCACGGCCGCGTCAGCTGCGTTGCCCCCTTTCTTTAAAATATCTGCGGGGAGTGGGGGGGGGGGGGTCAACACGTCAGGCACCCCCGGCCGCCACAGCAGGCCGAGAGGACAACCAGCGGGTTAGCAACAGCCTCGACGACAGAGACGGAGACGGACACGACGGGGACTGGCGTCCAGACCGTGGAGCACAGCAGGACGCGCTCTCGACAGCACTGTGGTTGTTTATGAGGGTGGAGTGGGACAAAAGCGCTGGGACAGCAGAGCATCAATCCATTCAGCTGCCAACAGAGTAGCAGCACAACTGAAAAGCAACCGCAGAACGAAATCCGTCCTGCTGACGGCGCACCCGAGCACCTCAGCCGCACTCTGTGCTCTCTACCAGTGCACCTAGAAACACCCAAACCACAGCCCCGCAGTAAGTAACGCGGCCCTGCAGGGGGCGACAGTGGAGGGGCAGGCTCTGCTGCCGCATCGGACCCGGGTTCCCTGGTGAAGTGTTGTCTCCATGTGAGAGTGCGTGTGCTCCAAAGAGGGCTGGTGTCCCATCTAGGTTCTCTTCTGCCCATTGTCTGCTGGGTTAGGCCCTGGCCCATCACAACCCTGCTTGTCCTGCACCAAGCAGTTATTAAAAAACGGATGGACAGGAACCACACTGCAGTGACCGGCCTGTCTGTTCTGCGGCTGTGTTACAGTTCTTCTTCTGCAGTGGTTTGAACTCTGGGATTGCAGCTGGGAGGCTGTGGGTTCGAATCTCAGCAGGGGCACGACTGCTGCACTCATGAGCAAGGTGTGTCACTCACAAAGCACAAAGACCCAGCTGTATTAGTGGGCAGAAATTCAAGTGGCTGTACTTAAAATATTCAGCCTATAATAATAATAACAACAATAACAATAATAATAATAACAAACTGGAATGCTGCTTTCATTAACTTTAAAACTAAGCCACGATTCTTTTCAGCTAGTAGACCGACACAGAGCCTTCTAGCAACGACTATCCTGAAAACACCTGCGCTGTGAGGTACAGATTCAAACAACCCCATTATTTGCGATTTCCTCCAAATTGGGTGAGGCCAGTCCAGTTAGTGACACGGAGCTACTACAGCAGAGAGCCACAGTATGAGCTCTCTAGGGCCTGATTCCATTAACAGCTCTCAATTATCAACTGAGCGCGCAATGAAAAGACAACTAACTGATATGAGCTCCCTAACCTGGACCACTCTTCTACAGTGTGTAATCTGGACAGGTTTTAAATCACCACGATCTGCGCACATCTACAGTAATCAGCTAAAATCACATTGTATCTTTCATTATTTAGCCAGTACACTTTCTGAAAGTAATGACTCTAAAGAAAACAAAGCTCTTGAAAACGTTACAAACCTCCAGTAAAACTACCAGACACATTAATGAATCATCAAAGATAAGGAAAAAGAAGGTGAGAAACAAAGATTCATGTTTTGGGTATAACAGCATCTAAAACTCACAAAAATAGACTTGGTTACAGGAAAACACAACAGTTTTCCCAGAAGGATACCTCAGGAAATCCTTTGTTAATTAACTCTTTTTAAACCAATAAAAAACTCAAATATCCAGTCATTAGTCATTAATTTGATAAATCAGTCTTGAATTTGGAGTTTCATACAAAAACGTTAGCAAGGATAGAAAACACAATCCATCTCAACAGCAGCTAGAGTCATTTCCAATTTCTTACAGACTCTACTTTCAGCTGCATCTAAACCTGTATTAGATGCAGAAGATATTTCAGGCTGATTTCCTCATTTTCAGCAGATTAGCAAATCCATAGATATATACCAATATATAAGACAAACTACTACCATTTGTATAGTAATAATAATTAATAATAAATGCTTACACTTGTATAGCGCTTTTCTGGACACTCCGCTCAAAGCATTTTACAGGTCATGGGGATCCCCTCCACCACCACCAGTGTGTACCCCCACCTGGATGGTGCACCAGCACCAGATCCCCACACACCAGCTCTCAGTGGGGAGGAGAGCAGAGTAACGAAGCCAGTTCAGAGACAGGGGTTATTAGGAGGCCATGATTGTTAAAGGCCAAATTTGGCCAGGATACCAGGGTTACACTCCTACTCTAGTATGTAGAATTTATGTGTTACGTTTACAAATATCATACCAGAGCACACAATTTATTAAGCCAAGTAATAGATCTAACTGCTTTGAATCAGGAGTCTAAAATCCCCTCAGTGTTTTAGTCAGGAGCAGGTAACTCTCACGTCTAACTGAAGTGTTTGTACACGTGTTCCTGTTACAACCCCCTGCTCAGTTTTGCACACGCCCATCCATCTAGTCATTTTCTAAACCAGTCAGGATCGTCAGAGACCTGGGAGACTAACCCGAGGAAGCAACGAGCACAAGGCAGGGTACACCCCGGACAGGACACTAGTCCTAAACTGGTCACACTCAGACACACACACTTACACCAGGGCCAATTTTCCCAGAAGCCAATTAATCTACCAGCATGGGTCTGGACTGAGAATATGGGGAGAGCATACAAATGCCATGCAGACAGCACCCCAGGAATTGAACCCAGGGCCCCAGCGTTGCGAAGCAGCAATGTGAAACCCTGTGCTGCCCAGCTCCACTGTCTGCTGGATTAAAGGCTCTTTCATTTTCTGCCATTTCTTCAACCTTAATGCTCACAGAGCCCCAGTGGAATTCGGGAATGCTGAATGGTTTCTTTTCCACCATCCCAGACGTCTCCCACCCTTCATTTACCTCCTCCAAAAGTGACGATTGAACACTTACCAAGACCCACAAGAGAGGCTAAGGGCTGGCTGGAAGCTACACAGCCGTTTAAGCAAACAACGGGTGACCGGCGAGAAGAGAAAGTCATTTGGGGCAGCATTTCTCCCTAAAAAGATGAGATGTAAATGCATATCGCATGGTCTTACTACCAGCTCCCTCTACAGACCACGACTCCGGAGTTTTACAACGTACTTCTGGACTTGTGGAACTTGCAGAAAATAGTACGCTTTTATAACTACTGTGTTGTTTTTTTTAAATGCAAAGGCCAGGGGAGAGGATTTTAAAACAAAAGATGTTTGCATATTGGTGACTTCACTGATACACGTATCCTCCTCCAACACAGCTCCTCCGCGCAGCTCTGTGGCAGTAATGTACTGCGCAAACACCAGAATTCACTGTTATAGACAGTCTTAAGACAAAATCCGGGACAGATTGGTTCAGTGTCTTGTGACGCGAAAATCTGAACCCGAATGCAGAAAGTGTACTTCATTATACCGAGACTTTAAATCAAATTAAGCAGTCCGTAATAAAAGTTAATCGGCAACGAACGCAAAAGCATATTGATATTGTGATTTAAATTCACCGGACGTCCCAGTGTGATTAAAATCTGATTTGGGGTAACTACAACCGTCTCACAGGACATTAATCCACTACGACAAGCCGCTCAAATGTTAATCAAAATACATCTGTTTTACCGAGAGCTCAAACTATGCAGCACCTCTACCAGCCTTGCAAAGGATCTTGGGATACATCGACACCCACGGTCAATTTCCAGTGACATGCGCAGTGCGCATCGCCAGTGAGGGCCGTGAACGGAAGAAAATCAACCCCTGAGTTTAAAACGTGCGAAATTAACCTCAACATTAAACAAGGAAAGCATGTAGTACGTCTCCCATTGAACATATTCCTGAAAGATGAACGCTTCTCCATTTTTTAAAAGTGATATAAAATCTGCATAATTTAGTTTTTTACTATACTGTATTGTAACGCTTACGGCCGACAGGTACTGTGTAAGAGCCGGCGTACCAGAGCAGGTGACGTCACCGCCCTTCCCAGTGATGGCAGGACCACAGCCCCTGGGCTCTGGAGAGATCTCTCTTTGGCTCACCGGGCGGGGTCCCTGCTGAGTGACGCGGGAGTCCCGGGTTCGAGCCCCCGACGATGGGGAGCCGACCCAATGCGCCAAGGGCGCCCGCCTGAGCCCCCGTTGCGTTACAGTATTTTTTTTAAACCGCACATATATACACAACCTTAGAGATAGAACCGCACACATATTGGACCCAAAGACTATTGCATAAACATTTAGACTGGAGGTTTCCAAACCTGTAAGAAGAGAAACCAGAAATCTGAACTGAAAGAAATTTAAACACAGTACATGACTGTACAGGTTTCTCTATGAATGACCTGGACCCATTAAGGAGCATGTGTGTTTGTGTTTGCTTTGCATATATGAGGGATATTTACATAATAGCTCATAACTTCATGATGTATAGGTGTTAACCCTCCTGTAAGCAGCTGTGGACTGTTTTCTGTTACATATCCAGTATCAGAGTAGGAGTCTGTAGCTTCAAAGGAACAAGTACAGGTTAATTCCACTAAGAAAAGCAGACGGAAGAAACGCAAAGCTTCAACTGCTGAGTCTCCTTTACGTGTGAGTGGCCTGATGGAGGCTCGACAGCCCAGAAGTGATTCTTCTTTCTACTTACCTGGAGGGGAGACTCCTGGGAAAATTAAGGCTGCTGCTGGAGGAGGTGTTAGTGGGGCCAGCAGGGGGCGCTCAACCTGCAGTCTGTGTGGGTCCTAATGCCCCAGTAGAGTGACGGGGACACCAGTCCTTCACTTGGTCCTTTGCAGCCACCACACACCAAAACACACTGGCTTGGCTCCCTACTCAGAGTCTATAGCCAGTGACAACTCTGAGGAGAGCCATTAGTGAACAAAAACATCAACAACATTCTGCAATTTCCGTCACAGGATCAATAAAGTATCTATCTATCTAACAATAGTAACGCTACTCACAAACTATACTTTTATAAGGCACTTTCATTGTCAGCAAAGACCTCCCAGTACAAAGCTCAAAAACAATTCTCAGCAAGTAATACTCACATCAACTGTACAATCTTAAAAATCAGAACTGAAGGTCAGCACGTCCGTCACAGGCATGGTCTTCGTTTGACACACTGCTGGGCTTTGCCTGAAAGGTGCTCTTGTGTTTTGGGGGACACCTGAACAGAGTGTACCTGGAGCAGGTTAATAGATAAGGGAGAAATACTTTGGGGGGGGGGGTCAGGCCAGCAATTCGGAAAACCAAGAGGTTCAAGATAGAGATCATTGTGAAATCAGTACACCGTTGTGGAACCAGTGTGTGCTCCACAGCACTACAGCATTGTGGAAAACTGCAGGCAGGACATCTCATCAGCAAGCACTGTCTCTGGTCCCGAAAACACACTACCTTCTTCTGTCTTTTTAGTAAGGACACGATCTGAGATGATATTGTTTAACTCGGATATTTCCAAGAGAAAAACAAAAATGATACAGCCAGTGTATGGAACGTGGACAGCCATTTGAGTTCTAGTTAACAGCAGCTTTCTGCCAGTCAAAACCATCACCAAGTAATAGTAAATATATTGACATTTATTAAAGGAATGGGGCAGTTAGGATATTGAGATACAACAATTACTGAAGTGTTAATGCAATAGTCCTGTATTTCACATGGAGTCATTACTCTTAGAAAGGCAAATAACAGAGACAGTGCTAAGTCATAAAGCATCAGAGGTACAAGATGGGTGGTCGAATGCCTGCCTGGCTCACATTAAGAAATCAAACTCCACTGATGACGGTTAATTGATCGATTGATGAATTCGACACACACAAAGGGAGCTGTAGCAGAGGAAAGGTGAGCTGCAGTGTTCAATAACCCAGAGCTTGTGAGGTTATCTTGAAAATTTAGTAGAATATTAACCGAGGCAGATGGTTGTCATAGCACATGCAACTGCTATAAATCGAATTTAAGGTTGGTTGCAGTGACATCATGGGCATCAAAATCTATAAATACATCTTCAAACCGCAGCCTTGAAGTGTGCAGTCAGGTCTGGGAGAATATCTCCACATCCAGAGTCTGGATTTTGTGCACAAAGGTGGAAGACGTTTAAAATCTTTCGGACTGTGTGCTTGATTTTTGCAGGAGCCATGTGTTCTGGGAGTTTCGCTAAATGCCTCGGCATCACCCTCATCCCTCTGGCCATCCTGTGTGTCCTCGCAAATATCCTGCTGTTTTTCCCAGGAGGAAAAACAGTGGAGAACAATGACCAGATCACTGAAGAGGTGTGGTATTTCGGAGGGATACTTGGATCAGGAGTTTTGGTAAGTGGGATAACAGGGAAGAGAGAGAAAAGGGTTGTATCTAGTAATTACAACGTTTAGCCGTGTATTTTAAGCCTTAATAAATGGAATCCTTCTTTTTACATTGTGATCTCCAGCTAAATCCTGTTCTTTGGGTACCTTTCTGTATCAGCTGAAAAGTTTGATCCCGACAGTGTCAGGACAGCTCTGACTGAACGGATTTCCACACAGCTGTCTGACTGTTCTGTAACACAATTTTAACTGCGGAATGAAATTTGAAACAAAGAACAACCACAAGCAGGGTGTATTTGTTACATTTCACAATTACTCTGCACCTAAGGCTTGATTCCATGGTCTTCCCGTGTATTACAGGTCAGAATGTCAAAAATAACTTTCACAAAATTAGGAGAAATTGTACTGACTAATTCGAATTTAGCCTACTCTTTCTATTTAAAGTTTACAGGTGAGTCCTAAAACACATCTATAAGTAGAAGAAAAGAAACCTGGATCTCCTATCCCAATATTTAGAAGCTGGCAATTTTCAGAAGCACTTTCCTAATCCCAGTGGTTGTGGATGAGCAGACCAGGAGAAGTAAAAACCACAAATGAGCCGTAGCCGCACATGCAGTATAGGAGTATGTTTCTGTCTGACGATTTGTCTAACTTGAAAAAAGTGTGCTTCAGCAGCTAAGCATTGCTGAGCCAAGTAGGGCCAGTTTAAGATTTGGATTGGATTCCAGAATGTCAGAGAACAAACATTTAGGAATTTTCAGGAGTGGGGGTTCAAGACTTTTCATCTCTGCACTGGAGGAATAGAAGGGGTTGAATTGGGGGGATTGTAATGGGCCTTTTTATCTCTCCAAACGTGGATTTTGGATTGTTTGTTCCCAATCCAGGGTGAAAGAAGGAGATTGAGCACTCAAGCTGAGTGGGGGATTTAACGGCAGTTAAGCTATATTCAGGGCAAATCAGCTTCTCCCTTAACAGTAACGGTCGAGGTGTTTTTCATTCAAACGTGTTCTGTATTAGAGATTGGTGGTCACCCCAGTCGAGGCACAAGACAGACAGGAGCCCCAGGCTGTGCCTCTGAAACACAGCCTTGGCTCAAAGGCAGGGGAGTCACAGCGATGGCGGTGGCAGACGTCTGGAACACATCTCAAGCCCTTCATCTTTGTGCAAACGTGTTTAGATAGATAGAGACTTTATTGATCCCGTGAGGGGAATTGCAGAACCCCTGACCCCTGTTTATTTAAACTAGGTTTCAGAGGAAAAGAAAAGTTCCATTTCTCTTTGCTCACCGCTTAATGCCCCTTAATATTGGGAACCCAATTAAAACGTTTGGAAAATTGAAAATGTTTAGAGTTTGCGGGAGCGGCTCGGAGTGGACTGGGGTGTGAACAATAAAAAGAGCTCCGAGGCCTGGCGCGGTGACATCGCCTCTCTCCTCTCCAGATGATCTTCCCGGCCCTGGTCTTCCTGGGTCTGAACAACAACGACTGCTGTGGCTGCTGTGGCAACGAGGACTGCGGCAAGCGATTCGCGGTGAGGCGCTGGCGGGACCGCCGACGCGCGGCCGGCACCACACCTGCTCCGTTAGGGCAGCAGTGACATTCTCCTGCAGTTTCTCCGCCACGCAGAGCTCTGCTGCCGTCTCAGGCAGAGACACGGATCCGAGCGAAGCCTTTGAAAGCAGATGTCTTGACAACGGGATGCCCGCGTGACTCTGGTGTTACTGAGGGTCGGGTGCAGTCACGGCTCGCGCACTGAACCCCCGGGATCGTGGGCTCACCAGCCGAATCCTCCGGCTGCTCCCGTTCTCATCCGACACCTGTAATTTACTCAGAAAATGGAAGAGCTGCACATACGTCCAGTTCTTACTCAGACACGTGATAGGAAGAAAATCTCCTTCTACTGATTTGCATGTAATGTTTTATGGTTTATAATAATCCAAAAGGGGGGGGTGTATTTTTTTTCAAATTCAAAACCTTGGTGAACAGCCTTTCCCAAACACTTTTTTGGTTAAATTTATAATAATAATTGCTTACACTTACAGTATATTGCGCTTTTCTGGACACTCCACTCAAAGTGATTTGCAGGTAATGGGGATCCCCTCCACCACCACCAGTGTGCAGCCCCAAATGATGCACCAGTCCGCTCCCCGCACACCAGCTCTCAGTGGGGAGGAGAGCCATTAGGAGCCCATGATGGGTAAAGGCCAGGGGGAAATCTGGCCAGGACACTGGGGTAACACCCCTACTCTTTTCGAGAAACAGGATTTTTAATGGCCACGGAGAGTCAGGACTTCGGTTTTACCCCTCATCAGAAGGACGACTCCCCTTTTTTATGGTATTAATTGCTCTAGAGTGCTTCACTCTTCACAAATCGAGAATCCAGTCACTAAATGCTGTCTTTGCTCAGACATTGTTCGTAAGGGCATCAGGTTCACGCTGATACGAATACCCTTTCTTTCGCAGATGTTTACGTCCATCATATTTGCAGGAATTGGAGTCCTGGGAGCTGGTTATTCCTTCATAATATCTTCTGTGGCTATTAATCGAGGCCCCAAATGCTTCCACAACGGGAACTGGAGTTACCCTTTTGAAAACGGGTAAGGGAGACAAGAGTTTTCGGGCTCGAGACAGTTAACTTGAGCAACAAGAGCGAAGTTTGTCAGAACTGACTACATTCGGTCATGTGAAGTACTTATCCGAGAGCACAACTCACACACGCCCTGAACCCACGTTCTTTCTGTATTACCTTGGCTTTTGTACGTGGTACTGTACATCCTTTTGACCAAACGGTTTTAAACTCAAAACGTTCCACAACACGCACAGGGCACAGCGTTAAAGAAAACCAGCAGTGAGGCACTGTAGCTTCATTAGCACCATCTTTAATCCACATGCACCTTCAACCCCCGCCTTATAATGTGTCCCGTCCCTGTTCCGAGCGTTATGAATCGATTTTAGTTCACTAGGAACACCTTAATAAATTGCCACACGGCTGTCCTACACATAAATATTATTTTGGAGTTGGATGCGATTGCCAGGTTTGTCACAGCCTCAACGGCCTCGCTGAAACAGCTCTGCGAGTTTTAATCCTCCTCACTAGGCCTGTGGTTCCAGTACCTTGAGTAGCTGTTACACCGGTGTTTCTCCGGTGTTTATTTCACAAACCACGCAAACTGGTCTGTGCGTTTGAGCTTATTACAGCTGACATTTCACGTGTGACGAAGGCCTTCTTTCGGTCTGGCGCAGGTATAGATTAAATAAGAAATCTGACGCACCTGCCAGTCACAGATTGCAAGCACAGGTCTCGGTGATGGGTTTTCTGAACACAAGACGCTCCGGGAACTCTGCCCTAAATCAGGTCCGAGCAATCCTGGAGTTAGTCGAAGTTTCGAGTTCGACCAGCAGTCTTTTTGGGGGGAGGGGGTGTGTAACACACGGGAAAGTTGCGATGGCTGTCCTTGTTTTGTGTCCTGAGCTGACCCCCGTCGCTGTTTTGTTCCCGGCAGGAATTACCTGTCCAACAACTCCATCTGGGGCGACTGCGACAAGCCCACGGACGTCGTGCCCTGGAACCTGACGCTGTTCTCCCTGCTGCTGATCATGAGCGGGGTGGAGATCGTCCTCTGCGCCGTCCAGGTGGTCAACGGCCTCATCGGCACCATCTGCGGGGACTGCGGCTGCTGCGGCTGCTGCGGGGTGAGTATTGGTTCACCGCCTGTCGCATGTGTTTATTTATTCATTCATCTACTGACCGATCCGTTCCCGGTGCGGTGGCGGCTCTTCATGCGCCGTTCACTTTTCGCGGCTCTGTTTTTATCGTGCGCGTCCGACGCCGAACCAAGTTCCCTGGATCCCCGCATCCGAAACACCGGAATTTTGACGCAAACGCGCCAGCGGCGTTTAGGGGCCTTTCGTCATAAGGTTGTGAGAATCCCTTGTGCCGTGATGTCAGGAGGGCCAAGGTGAGGGTTAGGCTACGTGTTTCGAGAAAAGCTTGAGCTTATTTAAGTGAAACGGCGTAAATTCTACCTCTCGCTGTTCCTGGAGCGAGGAGTGAAGAAAAGTAATCGTTTCAACTTCTGCGCAGAGGCAGCGCAAGGAAAGACGCCTTCCTTTCTTTGGATTGGAGCCCAGTCTTGGAAAATGAATCAAATGTTGATCAGGATGCAGTGGGGGCACCTTTTGCTGTAGCTCAAGCCGAAGGGGGTCATTGATTTTTTTACTGTGATATTAAGTGTGATCGGCATTTAATGTAAATGAATGGAAACATTTGTATTTCATATAAATTGGATTGGAAAGACTAGAAACTTTGAATAATAGCCCTGCGTTAAGAACACAGAAAATTGTTATAAATGATTTTAGAGACTGGGAGACGTCATTATTCCGTTAGTGCTAAGGTTTATTTTACCTGTACCAGTGGATACTTGGCCATTATTATAATGTCAGCTGTTGTATCATCATGCAGATGATAAATTTATTTAATCATTATTTTCTGTTCTTTTTTTTGTAGGGAGATGGGGCTGTTTGAGTGGAATTGTATTTATAAAGACCCTGTACATCCAGGATATACGGGAAACATAAGGTGTATTTTTTATAAATATATACATTTGTAAAGTTTTATTTTGCTATTCTGAAGAGATTCTATTATTACCCAACTTTGACAGTGTGGATTTTTTTTGTCAGAGGACCTCGTGGTCAGTGGTCTGGTGATGGCAAAGCGGTTTGTGCTGTTTTACTACGGCATATTTATTGACTGGCTGGCTGCATTTCAAGATATTTAACTTCAGAATGCTTTTAGAACAAAAACCTACTTTAATCCCAACGTCCGACAGATTAAATACTGAAAATGTTATTTTCAACACCACCCTGCTCAAACCCAAACATTAAATAAAGGCGGAACTGTTTGATTTAATTGATATTTGTGTTGTTCTTCTAACAGTTTTGGGAATCGAGTCATTTATAACTGTGTACTAAAGATAAACAAGACAAATCACCTATGTAGTAAGATGAACACCAGGCATTTCCTCTATGTTAGTTAAACAATGTTCATTTTTATCTGTTGATTATCAGGTTCCAATGAGCACTTTATTCTTTACATTGCCTGCCTGCTGGCAGGTAAAAGCAAGACTGTGATGGATTATGATTCCACAATAAATGTGAAACAAAGAGCCAAAAGAAAAACAGGACTAACTTAAAGCTGTCACACTCAACAGATACGCCTCCCTTAAAGTGACTTTTCTCTCTGGTCATTTCTGCAGATCTAATTTTTACCCATTTCAAGTTGATGATTTCTCTGTGTCCCTGTAGGGTCACAAAGCCTGCTCCATTAACGACGGACCACTTTAGACTCATTTAAATAAACAAGGACTTTTTCTGATGGGGGGTCTGTAAACTAACCCTGAGAATCAACTGACTGACCCATTAATATGGTTATACCTCAGTTCACATATGGTCTCTAGAAACACAAATTTTAATTTATTTTTTTTCCCCAAGGTAGAAAATAACATGATACTCCAGACAGCAGTAGAACATGTGGCCCAGGTCTTGTTGATCAGGTCCATTTCAACAGAATATTCACACCCATGAATTACCCTGTAATGGTGCCATGGACACTGTATCTAGCCCACAAAGGAAAAATACACACCACCTTGTCAGACACTGCATATTGCAGCTGAATCAGAGTAAAATGGCTCAGATGATGAATATGAATGAAACAGCCAACATCAGAAAGTTCTTGGGACAATCCATTCGATATTCATTGACTCATTGTTCCTTGAGAATGACACCTCAATTGTTTGATATGAGCGTACCATGCAGAGCCTACATCCCCAGCACTAGATCCTTAAAAGAAGGCAGTGAGAGATAAGGAATATTAAGGAAGGGCCTGTTAAAGTCCAGCTTAATCAGAACTGAAGATTTTTGTATGGAACTGGAGTGGGTAACGCCACCTGCGGCATCTGTGACTAGACAGCAGCAGGTTAAAAGAAAATGAATTTTTTCTTACCTGTTTGGGATCAGACCCCTGATCAATTAAAGCAATTAAGGTTTAAGTACTTCTTGGGCACAACCTTCAGGGTGCCTCTTCCATCTCCCTTAGAGTAGAGTAGTAGAGTAGAGTTTAATGTCATCTGCACAAGTGCAATGAAAGGCTTATTTGCATGTGTGCTCCGATACAAAGACACCAAGGAAACACCAAAAACACAGAACACCAGCAACTGCAGCAAGTAAAATAACATACATCTTAGAAAGAAACCCCATCAATGTGAGCCAGTGGTGGGGGTAGAGTTCAGTAATCTTGACAGCTTGAGGGAAAAAGCTGTCTCTGAGTCTGGAAATTACTCGCTTCTGCGATCGTGTTCCTCCTGGCGTGATCATTTCCGAGGAGAAACTGGGGATGGAATTCCCGATGGGAGCTGTATCACACCACACGACTGGAGCCAGTCAATACCCTTCGAAACGAGGAAAGACAACATCTCTACATGTGGTAAGACAAACTGTTATAAGGCTCAGCCGCACGGTCGCTTTCCCCTTCTTTTCAAAAACCACTGGGATGGCCTTAAAATAACACACCATGCCATGGAAACCAAACCGCGTGAGCAAACAGAGGGCAGAGGCGGCTGTAAACAGTCGGGACGCAGGGAGACAGGGAGAGGACTCCCCTGGGCAGTTGTTCGCGGGCGTTACGAGCGCGCGGCCGAACAGTCTGGGGCTGCGGGTGTGGGCCACCCTGAGGTGCCCGGGGGCGACACACCATGTGCCTCGAGCAGTGCACCAGGGCTCCTCTCTTCCCACTGGCGGCCCTGAGCATCCTGGCCAACGTGCTGCTGTACTTTCCCAATGGAGAGACCCGCTACGCCAGTGAGAACCAGCTGACCAACTTCGTGTGGTTTTTCGGAGGAATTATCGGAGGCGGCCTCCTGGTAAGTGTTATGCCAACGTTTCAAAGACCAGCGTGATGTGCGTTGTGAAAGTAAAAGAACGGTTTTCTGTTGTGTTTTTTTTATACAAAACATAGGTTAATACACTAGTGTATTTCATACCAGCATACAAGAGATATACGCTCATTGTGATGATAAAAAAATTGTAAGCCAAATTCTTTAATATAGAACACTAACATGGAGTCGCAGTGTACTCGATGTGAATAATCATTCAGTGAAACTGAAACCTCTAAAATCCAAAGGAAAAGAAACAGAACTTCTTCAGCAGGCTATCCTTACTCTCACAAACTGTTTTGATCACAGAGCAGCCAAGATTAAAAACCAAAATTTTACAGCTCAAAAAGAGCATCTGTTGAGTTTCGTTGGCATGCTGCAGTCCCTTAAGTGTGATCAAGACAAAAATAAAGAGCCTTAATCTTCAGGTTAAATTGGAGATAACAGCCACTGTCAAGTGCAGTGAAGTACTGCATAGCTGTCATGATTGATACAGCTGCGATTAGTGCTACTGCTAAAGACACCAATGTTCCTGTTACCCCAACTACCAGTATGACCTACACAGCTGTACCTGTACAGTAAGGGCAGGTTTACAGAAACAAATCCATCACATCTCCGCCGGGCGAATCAAATGAAATGAGTCTGCAAGAACGATGTCAAAGGTGACAACAATATATTTTTTTAAAAACACGCACACTTCCCTGCTGACCGGGTGCCAGCACCCCCAATCCCTAAAGTCACCCAAACTGGAGGCTCAGGCTACACGCACACTCGCCCCCGGCGAACACGTCCTGCCCCCAGCACACAAAGCCAGGACATGTGCCTGCTGCAGGCCGGACGGGCGCGGATTCCTCGGAGCTCTGACCGCGGTGTCTCTGCTGCGCTCCAGGTCATCGCTCCTGCCTGGATGCTGCGGGGGCCGGAAGGAAGATGTTGCTGTGCGCGAGAGGGGCAGGTGGCGTGTGCCGAGGGCTGCCCGGTGAGTTCTGCCCACCGCGGTCACGCCACCATCCTCCTCACCTCCCAGCTCTGACAGAAGGACCGGCACAGCTCTCAGTGTCTGTAGCGAAGCGTGTGTGATTTACAGCACACAGCTATCTCGGTCTGGTCCACACTTTGCTCCCTGCATCACTTTATTTTACCGGTTTCTACAGAGGGCTTGAAGTCGTTGACATGTACAGGACAGGGGAAATAGGTTCTCGTTTCATTTTGCAGTTCGGAAAACATCCATGCGACACGTGTTCCTAAAGACTGGGATTCTGAGGTCTGCTCATCCAACAGATAAAATACCAGATCACACGACAGCTTGTTGACTAGTTCAGAACAGCTGAAAAAAATATTTTAACTATTACTTATGAGACACATTTCATGCATGAGTCTATTCAGAGACTGATGATTGAATGATTGATTGAAATGAATGAATTTGTCTATGATCGCATGTGGTTTGCTTTCCAGATGCTGAGCTCACTTGTGGCCACGCTGTTTGGAATGACAGGGTCCCTGTACTGCTTGTTAGTGTCTGCGCTGGCACTGACTGAGGGGCCCTACTGCATATCTGCCACTGGCTGGGACTACCCGTTCGCCAACAGCTCAGGCAGGTAATGTCCTACAGGCACACAGGACAGGGCTGCTTTTCTAGAGCCAGGCTCCGTTGATAAACGCAATGCCGAGCTCTTTGCTTTAATCAGCCATTGTTTTTTAGAGTGCAGACATTACCCAGTCCTAAAGAGAGGTCTCTTCAGCGCCAACAGGTACAGTAACACTCCACTGTTATAGACAAGGGGGAGGTCATGCAGGGATTTTTGCTCATATGACTGAAAGGAGCTTCTTCATTCATGAATCTGTTGTCCCCAGGGATCCTACCCCTTGGCTTCAGGAGAAGAGGGGGGGGGGGGGCAATGTGATGGAGACACCCACCCCTCTTTGTGTAAAGTGTATTTTCCCATTCTTGCTCCCAAACTGCCCTTCACTTCTGTCCTGTGGTTTTGCCTTCGTCAGCACCTTTCAGGATTCTGAGTAACGTGGTCAGACCCTCCTGCGATCTCTCCTGTATTCGGGACTGAAACGATCTAGCTGCCTCACTGTATCAGTGGGCAGCCGGTGCTCGACTGGCCCTGTAAGTAGTGGCGCCGACCCAGATCGCAAGCACAACCAAAAAAGCGACAGTAGATGTGGCCGCTCCAAGCCCTGTCTGCAGGTCCTGAACCCAGCCTGCGCTGCCGTGTTAAAACAGGCCGGCCCCACCCTGAGAGGGAGGAGTACAGAGAAAGACTACTGATGATGATGATGAAGCGGCTTCAGAAATATCACGCAGCAGCAGTTTTCCGTGTCTGGTTGTGTTTCAGAGCTAGAACTGGTACATTTGCAGCTTATTTACTTGGTGCTGCATGCCTCCCCGGTCTCGATAGCCAGATAGGCAAGAGCAACACAGCACAACAGTGCGGTATAAACGGGAAATTACTGAAGCTCTCCAGACGTTTCCTTTCTCTAAAGCAGTGGTCCCCAGTCCCCGTCCTGGTGACACGCGCGCCTGCTGGCGTTCATGCCAGCCGAGCCTTCCTTTTCTTTGACACAATCAAACCCTTCGTTGACTTATAATAACAAGATTAACCTGAACTGTTTGTTCCCAGCTCTTTAACTGCTGTACTGTGTAAATGGAATAAAAATCCCAAACTTGTGACTACTAACAAAATGCGAATGCTGAATTGACGCAGCTCCTTGCTGATCCGGTAAGGCCTCAGTTATCTGCTGGAGGAGGGAGGGAATGAAACCCAGCAGGTGTGGGGCTCACCAGGACCAGCACTGGGAACCCCTGCTCTAAAGGATGAAGGATGAAACACACCACCAACCCCTGAAGAAATGAGCCTTCATTGCCACCCCGGGGTGCTGAACGGGCTGACATAATGGAAATGGCTAGTTATAAAAAAAAAACATTTATATAATTGCAAACTGAAAGATGAAAGCAGTAAAGTATTTAATATGTGTTTTATCTTTATATTCTTCCGACGTTAGATAAGAAGATAAAAAAGAAAATGCAAACACGAAGGAGGAAGATTCCTTTTCTTGTTCTTCGGCACTCGAGGCGCCCTGACTGGATGTAAGGGTTCTTAGCGCCGCGAAAGAAAAAAATATCGCGTCTAAAACGAGATAACACGGCGTTATTTCGAGATGTTGCTGCTAATACATCGCAACCAGCAGGACTCCTTAATAAATGCACGATTCTCTACGGCAACTCTCGTCCTGGAATTTTTTAAAAAATATTATTATTATTATTATTATTATTTTGAATGTTGCAGAAATACTGTCAGTTTCTTCCCCTTTCGTATTTCGTGCCGTTTGCTGCGTAAATCCAATTCAGGTAATATTTCGATAGGAGGATAGGCTGAAAGCTTTTTGTGTTTTTATGCTTCAATGCAGAACGACTGTAAACTTAACAGGAGGTTTAAATACCTTATGTAAATGTATTCTGCCTTATGTTTAAAGATCAGGCAAAAACCTATCCTACATGTGTCTGCAGATTCACATAAAGAATAACAAGTTTGTAAAGCCGTGTCTTTTCTGCTTTTCGCTAAAAGGTAAAACACACACTTGTTTAGCCCAGGAATGCTCAAAGACACGGTGTCACACTTGACGTACAGGAAAGACACGACACAGTACGTGCTCCTTTATACCACTTTATTTGCACAAACGTGAGTGTGAAGATATTTTAGTTTTGTTAAGGAAAAATGGAACTTCGCATGGGACAATATTATTGCACTGTTTTAAGACATTGTGTCGACATTATTTACGTAATAATTCTTGCAGCGTTATCTCGTTTCGTTTTACTTCCACAGGGTCGCTAATAGACGCCCGTCCCTGGCGCGTCTTCCACTCAGCCTCTGTGCTTACCGATACTCGACTTCACTGCCTCTCCTGGTCTTGTCCTACGCAGTTACCTGTTTAATACCACGAAGTGGAGCAGCTGCAAGGAGCCAGCTCGCATCGTCGTGTGGAACGTGTCCCTCTTCTCCATGCTCCTCGGCCTGGGGGCCACGGAGTTCGTCATTTTCTTCTTCAGGCTTCTGAACACTTTCCTCCTGGGACTCTGCGGGATATGCGCCGGCTGCTGCAGACAGGTGTGTCAAAAGAGGCGCGTCAGCCGTCTCTCGCGAGTCGAAGCGGAGCTTTCAAAAGGTCCACATCAACACGCGTGATGTCCTCCCCCAGACGCGCTGACATGCGCTCCAGGTTTGACAAGGACACGGCGCCTCCAGCCCCACCCTCGAAATTTTGTAAAACATTAGTCCTTCCTTAATTAATTATTCTTATTATGTTGTCTCTTCTCCCTCCCTTCCCTGTAGAGTATCGGACCTGAGGCTTGAAAGACGAAGCCCCGGATAAGTGCGATCCACAAGAAAACTTACTGAGATGTTGAAGTGTCCTGTATTTTTTTGGAGCAGCGGTATTATGATTTTGATACAATGCCTTGTATTATACAATGCCTATTGTATTGTATTGTTTAAAATGTTAAATGGTTTATTCCCTGCTGAAAAAAAAGAAGAAAGAGAACACAACGTTTCGGCCGTGGAGCCTTCTTCAGGTGTGAGGAAGGCTCACACCTGAAGCCTCACACCTGAAGAAGGCTCCACGGCCGAAACGTTGTGTTCTCTTTCTTCTTTTTTTCAGCAGGGAATAAACCTATTACTTGTTCCTTTGCAGCCTACGCATGCTGACGCAGCTCCCCACCTGAACTAAAATGTTAAATTGTGTATTTAGTATTATTAAGATTAAGATTATCAAAATTATTATTTTATACTATGAAAATTATATAACATTGACAATTCAGAAACACAAGCTTGTCATTTGAGTGCACAACACTGTATATAATTAATAAAAAAAGGGAAAGGAAAAGGAAACTTGTTCAATATTTTTCCGTCCGTAAGGCGAAGTGTCTTTTTTATGTTGTTTCAGTGCGCCACCTAGTGGATAGAATTGGAAGCTGCACTAACTTTTTCGAAGCTTGCGGAGAAGCTCATGCGCTGCACTTACCATTGCATTAATGCACGATTCTCTTCATTGATCGTTTCTGGGGGGTTTTTCGGAACCACCCCAGATCGTTTGAGTTATATCAGTTGTAGGAAATCCAAAGGAATCCCTTTGCATTTACACAGGGAAGCACATGAACTCCCCCCCCCAAACTCCCCCCCCCAAACTCCCCAGCTCCTGTTCACTGGAGCACAGGAACTTGGCTCCAGTGGTTCTTCAACACGAGCAGTATCAGGCTCAGTGCTGGTTCCATTTTCTCCGAAGGGACAGCTCGAACTCCCACCCCACAGCTCTGGAGGCCAGCGTCATGGTGTCAGGGATGTGCTGAAAAGTGCCACCGCACGTGAGTCTCTTATCATGTCCAGAGAGAGGGAGGGGATCATGGTGGAAGGCAGGCTCGGAGAGGGCCCTTGGCTTTTAATACACTGCCACACAGGTGCCAGCTGTGCCCTCCAGTTGGAGTTTCACTGTTCATTCTGAAGAATCCTGCTGGGCTGTCAGTGGCCTCTCAGGGTTTTAAACCTGTGCATCAGGACCCTGGTGGTCTGCTGTGTCCAAGTGACCACTAACGAGTTGCAGTAATGTGCAATATGAGGGCTGTCCTGAGAATCTTTTAAAAATCATTTGGGAATGTTTCAATATGCAGATGCCAGGTTAAGGATTCCCCCCCATGCAACTTAGCAGACAAAAGCCGACAAGAACAGAGGTTACAGTTGAGGTCGAGACAAAAAAAATAATCAGACGATGTCAAGTTTAACTGGACCCCTCAGGGGGCTGAAATTGCATTCCTTGACAAAACTATAGCATTCCACTGAACAGGTGTGTGATGGTTGAAAGTCACGTTTCAGAGTAATTTCAGCCCTTAGCCTGTATCTGGCCTAGACCCAGAGCTCGCTAGTGAGGGACTCGTTAGCAGCTGCTGTCCTGTCCAGCTCGATGTGGGTTGAGGACACAGGACCGACGCCTGCAGCTCCAGTCAACAAGCCGAAGGTGCGAGGGGCTCTCATGAGAGCTGAGTGCAGTAGAATCGTAAGCACTCGCTCAGACAGACACACGTGGGTTAATGGAACAAAACCATGAAGCTGCACCGCCCCAGTTAATTGGGAGCTCCTCAAAGAGGTGTCTCGGGTGACGAGCCCAGACTGCAATAAGCCCCACCAGGCTCTCAACAGCCCACCAGAAGCCAGGAGCACCACAAAGCGAGCAGTCGCCACTCCTAGGGGTACACTGTTGGTGAAGCTTTACAGAATAATAAAGTAAGGCACACTACCTTTAATATGTTCAGAGAGTAATTTCTCAAACAATAAAAGGCAGGATATTCCGGGGGCATCACACTAAAGTGATGGCAAAGTAATGGTGGATAGTTTCTAAGACATTACAGAAGTGCATTCTTTCACTAGTCTGTCAGCACTGAATACAGCCGTCCACATTTGAAAGAAACGATGAACAGTCAAAGAAACACATAAAGCAAACGACTTTTTAAGAACTCTGGATCCTGAAACCATTAAATTTATTGATTTTTTTAAAGGAAGGTACAAGGGCATTGTCTCAATTTCAGAAACTCTTTGTTAAGATTACATTCCCAGACGTGGATGCCACACTGCTGCTAGATAAACATAGAACTTGTTAGCCTGTGATTTTATTAATTCGTGAGCATGCTAGCGACATTCACATTTCCTGAAACCTTCTCCCGTTAAGAGCACACAGCATACTTTCCCTCTGGTTCCAGCAGGCCTGCGTGAGCACTGTAGCAGGCCACAAAACCTCCCTTTCCCCTCTAGTTTAAAATATCCCACACACGGCAGTCCTAAGTCAGTAGAAAGAAACTCTGGAAATGTCTTTTAAAAATATTTTCAACATAAATGTAGATAGAAGTTTTTTATTTAGAGAAAAACGCTGGAAAATAGCTTGGAATTCAAACAAAATATCTACAGTACTGCATTATTTGTTCATTTTTTTAGTGTTCTCTCATCAAGTGTTTGTCTCACATACAGGAATTAAGAGTTTAAGAAATTATAAATTGGACTTTTCTCCAGGTTCTCATTCCGACGTTTACGGATGAACTTGCTTCTTTTTACTGCTTTTTGGCAACAGTTTTTTTTCAAATTCTCTTTCTCCACCGATGAGCTAGCGGCCATTTTCTAACCCCGACCTTCCAGAACACTCCAAGGACACGGTACCACTCGCTGTAGAAACAAAGTGGCCACTTGTGAACATGCAGATCACCCCCCTCGCTCACTCCCTCAGCCAGCAGGCTAATCCAAACCCCACGTCCTGCGGCGAAGCAAAACCGCCCGTCAGAGGGGAAAGAGTTTCTGGCTGTTGACTGCAATGAACCCCCCTCCCAAAAAATCAAGTCAATCTATCGAATTTAATCTGGCTTTACCACATCACGAGCAGTATCTAAACGCCTCAGGTATCAGTACGTACTGTAGCTCCGCTGGGATTCGATCACAGACCTCAAAAATGTCCCAGCTTCCAGTGGACTGTGGTGAGTTCTGCAACGCCAAAAGACTGGGCAGAAGTCTAGTCCACTCAGGCCTCAGGTTCCCAGCGAACTACACTGCTCTTAATAGGTTCCATCGATCCCTGTTAAATACATACATACTCAAAAGCTGTCTTTTTTTCTGTTTTTCAGATGACTTTACTATTATCTGATTTGTTGCCTTCTCAGTCCTAAAGGTCTATAATATAACACAGTATAATCATGATAAATAGTATGATTATAAACCACCTACACTAGGCATAGCAAGTGAGTACTTTAACATGCACATTAAAAAAACAGTCCAACTACTGTATAGGTTTTGCAGAATTAAACCTATTCATCGACCCACAATGTTGTTCTAGCTGAATATTACAAGAGATGCAAAATTCTGCTTTGTTTATTCCCTGCAGTACAAATATTAAACAGAAGTGTTATACTTTGGGTTTTAAATATTGACCCTTTGTAAGTATAAAATATTTCTGAAGTTGTTATTCCTTATAACTCCATTAGAAACTATTCATGTAGCAACACTTGCATTTACAAAGTGCAAGCTTCTCGTGTAATCAAGTCATCATCTGAAACACAACATTCATTTCATGTAGAGAAATCTTTAAATCCGTAACGGCTTATGTAAAATGTAGTGCTTTGATGTATCAAATTCTTTTAAAAAACAACTAAAATCTCTCTCTAAAAAATCATAGCTCTTGATAAATATTAAAATGCAAACTCTATATTAAAAAAACTCTAAAATGGCACCAGATGTCGCTTTTAAAATAACTAATCTGGACTATTTTACAGTATATAAAAGGAATACTGTGTTATAAAAAAGATACATAATACAAAACATCTGCAATTTTGCAAATTTTGAGGCATTTAAGAATTAGTGTTCTAAAAGCTACACAGGTAAGTACACGTATATAAAACACATCAATTCAAATAAAGACTAGAATACAATTTGTTTAAATGCCAACAAAACCATTAAAAAAACAACTTTAAATTGTAAATACACCATTTAATGTTTAAAAAAAAATCTTTTGTCTTTAAAGCTTTTGATCACAATGCACATTATGGAAAGAAATATTTTTGGTTTAATTTCCGAGGCAAGAATAAAACACTTATTATTGCTCCAGGGGTGAGCAGATTGTAACTCTGGTGAAAGCCAGGAAAAAAGTTACAAAACCAGCTGTGGCCCAGAATTCCCCACCGGAGCACAAAGGGAGCTACGCGTCACACAACAGTGACCCCTGGAGGACTGGATGTCCACAAGCAGCCTCTGCCCTCCCCTGGGGGTCGTGTGCCTTAACAAACCTCACAAGTGAGGAAAAAACATCAACAGCCAACACAAGTAAGCAAGCCGCTAGGGCCATGTGGGAAAGGAAATGCGACTCTCCCGCAGGAATGCGTGAAAAATCGGGCGTGAATGAAAACCGACAAAATCAAGACGGGGGTGTGGCGGGGAATAATGGAGCCGAACAAACAATGCCAAATTTTCCGAATTGTTCTCAAACGTCAAGCTTTGTTCTGTCCAACTGTGAGGAAGCTGTGATGACGTGACATCCGTCGCACACAGCCTCTGGTTAGCCGAGAAGGAGGAGGGGTGCAGACTGGGGCCCGGTTCGAACCGCAGGCCGGATGCCGAGAGGGTCCTCCGTCTCTGGGAAGAAGCGCTGCTGGGGGCGGCTGGTTCGTTCGAACCCCGGGCCGGTCTCTCTCCTAGAGCCACGTGAGGAAGGGCTCGCTCTTGTTGAGCACCGACTCCACGTCATTGAGGATGGGGATGAGGTCGGCGCCCTCCAGCGTGCCCAGGTCCACGTTGGTCCCGGGGAGCGAGTCCAGGAAGTCCGGGAAGCGGCTCTGCGGGCCGACGCTCATGGTGCCCGTGCCCATGCTGTCCCCTGCGAACAACAGGCCACGGCGTTAGCGCCAAGGTACACACGGGGCTGCCTCACGGCTCCCGGGTTCCATTCCGGCTCGGCGCGCCGGTCTGTGTGGAGTCTGCACGCTCCCCTGGGACTCTGGCTCCTCCCACCTCCCAGTCAGGTTCAACCGGTAACTCTAAATTCTCCAGCGGGGGGGCGGGGCACGTTCCCATTACGACCAGTGCCGGTTACAGAGTTCCCCCAGCGAGGTGCTTCGCCTCTGCTCCCTGCCCCCCACCGCCCCTCGCCGACGCCTCGTCCACGCGACAGCGGCCCCCCCGCAGGAGCCGCAGGAGCTGAAACTCGGGCGCAGGACTCGCCGGACTAACACCACCCCCACCGAGGAGAGGATCGGCCGCCCTCACCTGTGTCCATTTCATCCACGTTGCCGAGGAAGTCTTCAGGGGTGGTGGGGATGCTGTAGCAGCCCAGGCCCAGGCCGCTGTCCGTGCTCTGCTCTCTGGAGTGGTATGGCCCACTGGGGGGGGGGGGAGAGTGGAAAATCACAGCCCGTCAGTTACACATCCCCCCTCCACAGCGACCCGTCACAGACGCCACCGGTACTCGCCGCCCCCCTCCCTCCTCCACTGGAGCCGAGACTCGCCGTCGAGATGGGGGGGGGGGGACTTGCCTGTTGAGGAAGGGGTCCGAGCCATGGGACGGGACTGTCCTCATGTCCTGGGTCATGGCGGAGGAGCTGACCGCTGGGGGAACTGCAAGCATGCCTTCCGATTCCATGGGGAGCTGCCTGCAAAGAGCCACCTCCTGCGGACAAGCAACACCAGTCACCAGCGGGCCGGAGGCGAAAACCAGCACAGCCCCCAGCTCCACTCAGCTCAGACACCACTTACTCACCACCCTCGTGTACCACTGAGGAGAAGGGGAGAATCCAAGCTGAGTGGCGTGTAAATGAACAGGGTTTTCAATTGACCGGTTAACCCCCCCAGAGATAAAAAAGATGAAAAGGGAACTTTTAGCTAGGATTATTTGAACCTTTGCAGTATAGGAACCAAAGGACATGGTCAAGCACAAGAACACTGATCACAGCGCAGTCACAACAGTCCACACGGTGTACTGCACTGTGGCATGTCACTCGGTACACGGGCATTTGAACTTTTGTATTAACAGGTAAAACTGGACATCTTTTGATAGATCCAGTCACACGCAATGTGTAACAGGGCCTGTCGTCACATTTAGAAGCAGCCACGCTTGCAGTGGCATTAATAGCAACCTCGATTTTGCACAGCACATCATCGCAGGAGGCAAACAACCACCAATGAAACTGAATACTCCCTGTCCCTTAAGCCACTCTGATTCTCTAAAAAGGCTGAATTACAAGGCTGTGATGACATCGGAAGATCATGTTTTAATTCAGCTTTGCCTCTCGCCTCTTTCATAGCTGAAAGCTGCCTCTGAAGCAACGACAAAGGTGTCGATCATTTCCAGAGCACTTGGGATTTCATAAGTACAATGGGAACAAAAAAAACAAGCCAATAACAAAACAGAAGCAAAGTCTGAAAAAAAAAAACGTTTTTATAACTGCCAGCTACCTCCTCCTCAGCAGCTGGTCGAAAGTGTGATTTCAGTTATGCTAGGAGGCGAGCTGTGTGAGGAACGTCCAGAACAGGGAGACTGTTATTCCAGTGGGCTTCAAGCTCGGAATCACCTACAGGTCTGTATGAATTAGAATCTTCTCCAGGGCTCATGAAGCCTGAAGCCGGATTACTAGAAGGGGTGTACTCCAGGTGTATGGGCAATCAAATTCCAGAAACCTGCGAATGAACACCGTCTTCTCATTGTCACGTGACTGTCCAGCCTTTTCCGTCATGTGCGGGTGTGAGCAGGGGACAGCCCAGCGCTGAAGCAATGACTGGCGCTATGTCACCGTGGTTCTGCATACTGACACGAGGGGGGGGGGGGGGGGAGCAGCGTGCACTCTTTTGCCAGAGAGCACTTGAAAGTTTCCGTTAGGAAAGAAAAACAGCCCCTCTTCTAGCTTCCTTGTAAACCAAGTGTTCCCAGCAGCTCCGTCAGCAGCGCGAGGGAGGGTCTAGATTTCCAGGGCTATTGTTTTTCAAAGACGGAAGAGTGATGGGGGAGGAAGGCTGCTCCAGGCTTCCCACCACTCTGCCCGCATGATGTCAGCCTGCCGAGCGCCAGCTGGGCTCCCATCCAGCCCAGGAGAGGGCGCAGCGACGACGGCCCTGCCCAGCACCGGCCCAGCTGGAGCAGCGGGGACACGGGCCGCTTCTCGAACTCGTCGTCCCGACCTCCCGTCACGCTGAAAACCGACGGGTCCCCTCCCTACTGGCCGACGCCTCAAGACAGCGGAACGTGCTGGAACCGTCCTTGGGAAGACAAACGCCGTCCCTGAGGACCGTCTGCCTACCAGCTCACAAGCTGGCGCTGTGCTCGGTTCGCAGGGATCTCTGGGGGATCCCCAGTCCAGCCAGCTGCCCAGTTAACTCTGCCATTCTAATCCCGATGGCAGGAACGGAGCCCGTTAGCTCTGGTGTGGCACTGTCACTTTCTGAAGCACACACCATTTTTTAACCAAGAGTCACATGTAGCAAATTCAGATCCATACGTTTTGAGTTTGTCTTTATAGAATGGGACCCCACCACTAAGGAATAGTCTGGAATGGGCACAAGAACAGGAAACTCCAATGAAAACTATAAACTGTAGAAATATTGCCCAGATTAGGCAACGTCTATCAATGTCCGATGCTGAGCGCCTGTTTCGTGCAAATCAAGATTTCTGCCACTCTTTGCTCTTTGGGCTCCCTAACTCTCTTGTCAACAAGCTGCAATTTGTCCAGAACTCCGCAGCTACACCTCTAACTCACACCAGACCCTGGCAGCATATCACTCCTGCACTGACGTCTCCGCATGGGTTGCCAGTTAATTCACATATTCAACATAAAATCTTGTTAATGACTTTTAAGACTTTAGAAATCTGTCTCCATCACGCATCTTTGAACCTCATGTCCACACTCCCTCCTGTGGGCTCCCTTCAGTGGAGGCTGCTCCTTTGCTTTCTGTACCAGGGACTAAGTTTCGGACTTGTGGTGACCGTGTCTTTTCTGTCGCTGCCCCAGTGTTATGGAATGTCCTTCCTCCGACTCTTCAGAGATTCTCTGATTGGCTTCAAATCTAAACTCAAAAGTAATCTCTTTACTAAGAGCTGTATCTCATTAGCCTACATTCAATCTGCATGAATCCGTGAAGTGTTTGTTTATTTGTGTTTTACTTTTTATTGTACTTTTTGTTTGCCTTTTTCTTCATGACTATGTACAGCGTGCTTGGGTTTAGAAAGGTACTTTATAAATAAGAATAACTAGTATTTGTATTCATAACCACTCACTGCATGTTCTCGCTGAGCCCTCATCTCTTGATTATTGCTCTGTGTGTGTCAGCACGCTCTGGCTGTGTCTCTAGGCTGTGCGTCAAGGTGGCCCTCACACAAGGCACAGGACAGCACTGCAGAGCCACCCCACACCCATACAGACCCGAGCGGGACGGCTGGGCCTCAGGTTCACTGGAGTCCGACAGGAGAGGCAGGAGGCCAGGCGCCCTTTACTGGAGTGGATTTGTGGCAGGGGCAAGCGTTCAGGATGCACTGCTGTGGACAGCTCGAGTGCCTGGGGGGTTTTGTGTTGCAAACAGAACCTCCAGCAGGAAGCCTGGGCTCAGGAGATGACTGCTCTGCACGCTGTCCGTGTGAGAGGAAACGCTCATTCTCACAAACTAACCGGCAAGGTCATGTATTTTTATTGGATACCTTTGGAAGTTTCCTTTAACAGGCTACACCTCAAGTTCCTGTGCCCCTGGGCTGCATAAACTCACAACAACTGACGAGCTGAGACTCTTGGCAGCTTGTTTTTTTCCCAAGCGGATCTGGTTATTGTTTCTCACTTGACACTCGAGCGCAGCGTTTCTCAGCCGACGAGTCTTCCGACATTAACGGGTGCGCCGCAGAATTTCGGAAGACTCGCGTACGAGAGAGGAAAAAATGAATAAATTGTATATCGTCGCACGTTTGGCGCGGACACACGAGACAGACGCCATGACCCGTGTGGAGACCATCTGTGGGGCGAGTTCGGCTTTTTAACTTTCATGGGGAAAAAAACAGGGAACTCTGGGAGCTCTGAGTGTCACTGTTGTCAATTTCTACCAGGATAACGTAACTATGCTCCTTGAGGCAAACTAATGCTGAAATAAGTCTGGTATATAATATTAACCTGAAATATTATAATATTACAATCACATCACCGAGTAACATTCTAATATTACTCTGGCCTTCCCCTAGACACCCTTTTAATTCAACTGGTTTGCTGTGCAGTGGGGCTGCTGGGGGCGTTTGCTGTACTTCACTGGGGGATAAAGTGGGCCCCCTGTTACATGTCAAGAGATATGAGGTCCTTTCTGCAAGGAGTTGCTAATTTATTATTGCACTGGCCACTTTTTACTCTGCCAGCCCCACAGCATCAAAGGGGGGAGTGATGTGATGACAATACAGTGTTGCACACCTGGTCATTAAGCACCTCATACTCGCTTGAATCCAGAAACCCTCTGGGACCCTGGTCTGTAGTCAGCTGTGCAGCCCGGAGCTCAACTCTGGAGTCCCGAGCTCAACCTGCACTTCCGCAGGGCACTCACTGCTTTCTGGTCTCAAACCTGCTTGAGTCTTGACTAGCAACACCTGCTCTCCCTGGACCCTAGAGAGCTACTCCACACCTGTCTCATGAGCTCCTCCTGCGCCCCACATGAGCGTACCTGTCTCATGAGCTCCCCCTGCGCCCCACATGAGCGTACCTGTCTCATGAGCTCCCCCTGCGCCCCACATGAGCGTACCTGTCTCATGAGCTCCCCCTGCGCCCCACAGCCAGTGTATCTGTCTCATGAGCTCCCCCTGCACCCCACAACCAGCGTACCTGTCTCATGAGCTCCCCCTGCGCCCCACATGAGCGTACCTGTCTCATGAGCTCCCCCTGCGCCCCACATGAGCGTACCTGTCTCATGAGCTCCTCCTGTCTCTTCCGGATGCGCTCTCTCTCCAGCTGGATCCTCTGGAGCCGCATCTTCTGCTGGTGCTGCTGCTGAGTGGTCAAGGGGTGGGGCAGGGTCATCAGCGGGGCACTCTGCTGGGACACGGCCGGGCTGGGGGGCACCTGCGGGGGCGGCGGCGGCTGGCGCTGGGGGTGCTGGGGGTGGTGGCTCAGCACTGCGGAGAGAAACCGACAGGGGCACCCGTGACCCACGCTGACAGGCGGATGGAGCTGATGGGGCCACTCAATTCGAACAGCACTGAGTTCACAGGCATCGACGGGAGCGACCCAGAGGACTCCCTCAGAGTCAGCAGCGGAACACGGAGCAGGGCTCGCAGGAGCGCATTTACACAGAAGCGCAGTTAAAAACGAGAACACCTCTTGGCACCGCTTTACACAGAGGGTTGTGGGAGCATGGAACAAATAACGCAGTCATGTAGTTGAAGCTGATACCCTGGTTTCTCTCGAGAAACAGCTGGAAGAGATATGACATCTTAAAACATGAATATATTGTTTTCAACCTAAGCAACAGAATATATTTTAAATGTGACAGCATTAATTTTGATAACAATTAAACTGAAGGCCACTGATGGACTTTGGACTTTGGACAGGATCAACAGTGTCCAGTGTGCTTTTTTTTGGGATCCAACTTGTGATCCGACTTTTTTGGGATCACTGACTTGTGATCCCAAACACAACCACCAGGGGTCGCCAGGCCACGTGTTTACTGTGCCATGCGTGGTGCCACAGTCTGGCTGTCTCAGCACTAGCACTAATGATAAATGATCCCTGATAAGGCATTAACACAGGCCTGTCATTCAGACACACCAGCTGTACAGCTTACCTAACCACCTATCTGATCTGTCCTTTATCCAAAAAGCCACTTGTTCCTGATCAGTAATCATGACAACCTGGAGCCCATCCAGGAATCACAGGAATAAAGATGGGATAATAATAATAATAATAATTGCTTAAACTTATATAGCGCTTTTCTGGACACTCCACTCAAGGTGCTTTACAGGTCATGGGGATCCCCTCCACCCCCACCAGTGTGCAGCCCCACCTGCAAGACGGCTTTCATTCACAAACACAGGGATAAACCAGAGACACCCGGTGTCCCAAGCCGCACATCCATCGGATGTGAGAGAAAATGTGCAAATGTGCCAAAGGCCCTTGCGACGACGGGGAACATGCAGACTCCGCACAGAAGGCAACCCAGTCCAGAGCTGAAGCCAGGACTTACGAGCTGGGAGGCAGCAGCGCTCGGCGCCATGCCACAGCGCCGCCTCTGATTCAACCTCACTCTTCTGTTTTTACTTCTCAGCGACAGCCGTCTGCCTCCGGGAATTCTGGGTATGCGCACAAACGTGGAAATGCGGTGCATGTGGCCTCCAGCGATAAGGAGAGGACTGACGTTCTACAGGTGTCTGGATGTCTGAAGCGAGGAATCTCGACAGCAGACCTTCACACAGCTAAGACAGCAAGACCTGATTCACTGCGTTCACAGCCAGTGTACGTTTAGACCAGCGAAGGCCGCATTTTCCCCCAAAGCGCAAAGAAGAGATAAGCAGTAAAACAGAATTTTAAAATGTAACGTGACCCTCAGATTACATTTCACGAGGAATGACAGCAGCCAAAAGCTTGGGAGAAATTAGAATCGTTTATTGTGATGTGGAGATTTGGCGTAACCCGCTTGGCTGAGGGCCAACCTCCCGGCCGTCGGACGGGGAGGATAGGACCCCCATGCGACCAATGGGGTAGCTGCAAAGGTGGAGAGGGGGTGGAGGAGGGATGCAGAAAACGAACGAGGAAGAGGAGAGAGTGACGTTTGATATTTATGGAGACCGGTTGCTTACGTCAGAATTAGTGAGAATTGCAGCAGCTGTGTCGAATGAGCGCGGCTGCCTTCATTCCTCCCGAACTTTCATTAAAAACTCCATATAATGAAGAATACACAAATGTACATATTATTAGGACAAATAAACTGGGCCTTGGGATGTTTTTCTCCTGTTTTCATTTTTTGAAACCTTGTAGTGGTGTGCATCTAATGCAAGGGGAAAAAAACACTACACTGTTCCCCAATCAGGAAAAAAAAAATCTGTCAGTTGCAAGAAAAATAAATATTGCAGGAAGGATATTAATGCGCTGGCAGATGCTAAAATGTATCCTCTCCCAGAGTGAGTCAGCCATGCCCAGAAACCTCGTTTGTGCCAGTCTGGCATTGTACAGGGTGCTTATCAAGCTGGGCTTGAGTGGCAGCTAAGACTTATATTACAGGTTCACAAGGTGAACACCAGACACCACTGCTCTCTGGAAGTGTTGAGCAGGCTGCAGACGATTGTTATGTAGACAGCAGGCCAGGCACGGTCTTTGATTAAAATGTTCACTAGGTACACTATATCATGGCAGTTTGTTTTGTTTCTTGACACAGATCCTAAATTTGTCTACGGTGGCGAGATCAAGGGTATGGCCCTGTGCCGAAGGTTACTAGCAGAGTTCCAGATGTCCAGGTGAAATTGTTCCTGACAGACGCACGGCCCTGCTTGTTAAAGCTATTACTCTAGCGTTGAGCGTTTCAGAGACCAGCTGTGAAAGACCTCAGTCTCAGCTTTCACAGTGACTTGAAGCTCAATTCCACCCCCTCCCCCCTCCTGCAGGCTAGTGCAGGGTGTCACAGCCCACCATGATGAAAAACACATGCTTGTGCCGAGCAGACAAGCACCCGCCAGCTGAGTCACAACACCGCGCGCAGAGCAGGCCAGCGCCCCGACCCTGCCAGCAAAGGTTTCTTGTTTCGTTTGTTTCTCAGAAATAGTGTCAGCTATCCAAAAGGGTAAGCAAAAAAAAAGACTGGCGTTCGAGTTAAGAGGACTTTTTTCCACTCCAAAAGGTCTGTAATGCATTAAAGTCTGCAGTATCCCATTCCAAACAGGACTCCTTCTTTCGCAGACAGCCAGGGGTAGCCGCGCAGCGATCTCCCTGAACCTGCTCTGATTGAAAAGGCAGGGCCTGAGACACTAATTATTTACACACACATGGTCTGTGGAGAGCTGCTCTGTGCTGCAGTCTGCACTTTATATACTATAGAGCATGCAGACGTGTATCTTGGGGGGTAATCCAAAGAGCACAGCTCGTACTTTACCAAGAAAGAAAAAAAAGCTTAAAATCCTTATGTATTCATCAGTGTGTTCATTTAAGATTTTTTTTTCCAGGAAAAGGAAAAGAGATTTTGTATATTTTGTATATTTAAAAAAAACCAAAACATTTGTTTTTTTACATACACTCTTTCAAGTACCCTACAGCTCTTCCACACTTAGAATACAAGATAAATTCACCTCCAAAGCAAACCACTACTGTTAAAACAAGCACTGCAAAAACGTCTGACTGCTCTTTCATTAATAAAACACTGTTCTTCGTAAATGTGTTCTCCTTGCTAGCAGAGGTATGAATACCATTTCTCTTTAAAAACACTTTCCCCTTTTGAAGGACCATCATAATCATCATCATCTGAGGTATATTCTTTCCCAACGGGGACCCCCTGGTACGTAGAAGTCATTAAATTAACGGCTCAAACTGGACGCCTGACCCACGCACACAGAAATCCCATCCAAAACCATGTCCTTACGAACCTGAATAGAAACCTGCTCGATTTCATCGGCCTGCCAAAGGCAGTTCTCAACACACTACTTGGAACGTGCAAAAACACTCGAAAACCGTTCGGCGAATGAAATCCAAACTTCACGGGTGTGCGTCTAGCGCCCTCAAGATCATCACATGTGGAAAGGGGGACCCTGCCCATAACTCCCCCCCTGTGTGTAAAAACCATTCTGCCAGACTAACGCCAGACTTGGTTTCGTTGTAATCTGCGCACAGTTATCATCTGGAGCACCGGCATTCCTGCACCACAGCGTGCCCCTGGGAGAGAATGTTTTCTTCTCACAACTGCACTAACTGAATCACAACTCAGCCACTTACACCAATTCCTCCCGTTTGGCCAATTAACTACAAACTCGACAGGTATCATCATTCCAGTAACAACGCAGTTGGCATAAGGAGAAATAATGTTCTTGCTTAAACCACAATGGATGCCTGACCGCCATTTTGTTTGCTAAACATCAACTGCTGGTGTCTTGGAAACCACCGCCCTGCCTGACGCAGACCCGCTGAAGAGCTGCATGTCACAGGCTACAGCAGCACTTTACCCCCTCACAACGAATCCCCACCCGTTTGGGGAAAAGGCAAAGCCCTCTCCTTCAAACGCAGTTTGGCCGATTCACTCCCCACTTGGTGTCAAATGCTATCCACATACAGCAAAACCGGAATCCTGTACAATCCGACATGACATCCAGCTACTGCTGCCTTAGGATCCACTGCGCTGGTAGAAATGAAATCCGCCAGGTGTCGTCACACTGTAACCTGCTTCTGTCCTCTGCCGCTTGCGCCCAGCAACACTTGAAAGCCCACAGGGGCTCATCACGTGCTTGGGGAAATGGGAAATGCATCCAATACCACAAAGCACTCTTCTTTAAAATCTGTTTTCCCAGCGAGCTCCAATCGTATGAGGGGCCGTCATCGTTTCTCCCTTGCTCAGAGGCAGTGCACTCATCCTGTTACAGTGGGATGGTGGTGACTTGCTTGGAAGTGATTTGCTTAGAAGTCTTCAAAACGTCTGGCATTTTTTTTTTGTTAGGTGTGCTCTTTCTACAGTATGAGGAAGGTAAAAGCTTTAAAAAAAGTCCTGAAAAAGCTGTCGAGACTGCAGAATTCTACACGGCAGCAGATGCTGTCGTGTCTTTTCCAGAGCAGTTGAACCTACTGTGCAGGGAGATAACCCTGGAGCAGCAGACAGGCCAGTTACTACAGATGGGAGGACAGCAGTGTCTAAACAAGGCCCGGCCTGGCACCACTCATCACAGCCTGCCTGCGCACCGCGTGGGGGATCCTGTCAGCTGCCACAGGCTGGGCAGCCGCGGAGCCAGTCCCACGTCAGAGGGCAGAGTGACACAGGCATGTTTCTTTTTCCCCAGGGGGGTCAGGGGTTTCATTTGCAGGGAAGACCTCCGTCTCACGACTTCACCGTCCCGACTTCTCCACTAGATACATCTCAAAGCCATGAAAGGGCAGGACAGGTGGGTGGGAGTACTACGTGCACCGGTAATATAGCTAAAACCGTGCGTTAATGCTGCACAGCGCTCTCAGGACAAGTTGGCGGGGTTGGGGGGGAGGGGGTATCTGATCACAGCTGAGCTAGTTATCTTGAAAAAGAAATCCGTCGTGACTGAGAACTCCAGCAACGAGCTCTTCTCTGATCCAGCTCACCTGGCTCCCGATCTGCCCGAAACAAGCAGCCCTGCTGCAGGAGCCCCGCCCGCCGGCGGAGAGCACGCTGGCACAGGCCTGGGCTGCGAGGGTCCGAGCAGGTATCCCAGCGGCCTGCAGGGGTCTCTCAGGTCTCAGTAACACAGCACCTGTGTGCTCCAAATCACTTTCCCACTCTCCTGCCTGAGGTATAATACACGTGATGATTACAGCGAAAGCCTTTTGCTAAAAGATGATTTAAATATTAAAGCAATTAATACGTTAAAGGAGCTCAGCTGGAACCAAAAGAAATGAAAAACTCAGACCCTGCTGGCCTCGAGAACCGGCGTCGGAGAGCCCTGGGGTGAGAGGATTAGTGGGGGAGGAGCTGCAGTGCCAGTCTGGGGCTGCAGGGTACTTACTGAGGCGCGTGTCCACCCGCGGGTCAAGCCAGGACGTGCTCTGGGTTTTGTGGTCAATGAAGTAAATTTCTCCCTGAGGGGTCACTGCTTGTTCCCAGCCTTCAGGCAATTGTCCTGTTCAAGCAGGAACATCAGAAGGACCCGTCAGCAAACAGCCAAGAGCCTTTCGAGTATGTCTAAGCCATCACACACGAAGGAGCTCTTTCCTGAACCCCCCACACTGCTTCCCAGCAGACTCTGCCTGACCGTACTGTGTTTATCACAGTGTGCACCAGGTTGATAACGACTGATGACATTAATCAGGTCGTGACACAACAAGACAGGAGGGGTTTTCATCATTGACTTGAAAAAGTCAGGGAGTCAGCTCTGTGCTTGTACACAGAAGGATGCACTGGAGCAGCAGGAATGATGCCGAGCCTGGTGATCATGCTCCTGGCCCATCTACCTGGATCACGGCTGTGCAGCTGTACAACAGGCTGTGGAAGAACTGCTTTATGCCCTGAGAGACGAGGCTGTAGCAGTGCGACACTGTGAGACCCACACTACAGCTTTATATGCAGAAGAACAGACCTGCAGCACTGCTCTCCGGGGACATGTGGAACAAGCAGACAGGATCATATTTTGAAAAGGGGGGAGCTTCACAATTCTACATTTTTAGAATTTTGAAATACACTACACTCACATTTTACCCAGAAAACTTGCTAGAACCGAGACTAAGGTCAGTTTTCAGTAGTCATCAGAAAAGACTATTTTATTTTTAACAGGATGAACACCTGTGCATGACAGCTTGCAAAAAACTGCTACCACTTCGTCACACTTCAGCAACGACACTCATCACTATACATGCACCAATATCTTGCCAAATGGAAAACGCTCTGGAACAGCGACCAAGTGTTAGGAGCTGCGTCATGCAAGCTTTTTCAAAACTACCCGAGGATGTACAGAGGCAGCTCACAAACAAGCTAGTGGCCCCCAAGGCTTCCTCTCATTTGTAACAACTCCAATACTCTTACCATGGTTTGCAAACGCAAACATTGCACTGCTCTCTGACATTCTGTAACCATAAACCTTTACTGCACCACAAGCAGGCAGGTACCATAGCTAAGCTGTACGTCAGTGTCAGTGAGATTTACTTACGCAAGGGAAGGAGCGCTTTTAAGTAAAAGAGAGGAAAACGCCCTTCAGAACAACAGAGGCCTCAGCGGATAGAATTCCCTACTTGACAGCTTCGGGATCTGTTCCAGCATTGTTCCAACTGGTCTTTCTGTGCTGGGGGAGGTGGGGAGTGGTGTGTTGTGTTGACACTGCAGTCCTGATAGAGGGCTGTATCAGACGCTGTGAAGCTCTGATGGCACAGCCACACAGAGAGGTTACAGCTCCCTGCAGGGCTCAGCCAATTAAAAAAATTCCCCTCCACAGCGCCTGGGCCTCCTGTATTGTTGACAAGCTGGGGGCAGGTTCAGCAGCCTGGTACACTGAAATTGTCCTTTTCTGGTTTTTAAAACTATCCACAGCATATGATATTACCTCCATAAGCCTTGACGTCTCTCGAATACATTTCCACCCAAACAAACCCCATGGACTGAAGGAGAACTGGTACTTCCCAAAATATGGTTTCTTTAATTAATGCATCCAGCCTTCAATTCACAATCACGCTGAAGTGCAGCTCTTTTGCCTTTCCAGAGCCAAACTCACTTAAGAGTTCTGCTGCAGCAGGAGACAGAACCAAGAGGACCTGGCTCAGGTACACTGGCAGCATTGCACTGCTGGTTTTTACTTCATGCTCACACTGGTGCACTACAGCGACACAGGAAAGATCTAAGCATGATAGCCGGCTGAGATCGATGGCAGTAAGTTGCACGAAATGAACATGTTTCGATAAAATGGGTAATGCAATATTTTCTTTATACTTTGGTAGACTGACACATTTAAACAGCAAATCTGAATGCAAACGCAGTCCTGGAGGTGGGGGGTTTCTCTATTTGAAAAAAAGCTCTCTCTGTTCTGGTATGCGAGAGTGCCAAGACAGGGAGGAGCATGGGGCTCTGTCCAATTCTTCTGAAACAGTTGTTCGGCGATCGCATGCTTCTGTCAGTGCGGTGGACGTGTCCTTTATTTCAGGATGACCGACTCCATTCACACAGGACCTGTACCAGGAAATGTAGCCTGGTACACACATACGGGAATCCCAGTTGAGTCACGTGCCGCTGAGCCAGACTGCGTGAAAGGTCGTTACTCATCCTCGGCTACGCGCTCCCAAAACCGCTGCAAAGAAAACCAGCTCTCCTCACTGTGCAGCCCTGGAAGAACCTTTTTACTTCGAGCACCTGCTTGCTCAGGGCTGGTTTTCTTGGAAGGTTTTACAGCCTTTCAGCAACTGCAGTCATACAAATGCTCTTGGCGAACCGCGCCGACGACACATTTTTCCATTTCATCGAGAGCCTAACAAGCCACACATTTGGTCCTCATTTACTGTACTGATTAACAAAGGATGAAGAAGGCTAAACAAACACCACAAGGCAGTATTTCTTTAATCCCTCCTTCAGCGGCACAACGTTAAAAAACGATCCTCATAACGTACATCGCAGTAGCTGATGTATTCCAACAGGTTTACCAGCATTTTGACTCTCTGGATTCCTCTTAAATATCTTTTCTAGCTCTTAGCGTGGGGAGTAGGGACTGTCTCCCTCATGAAAAGGTAATTGTTGTTTACTGTTCTTGGGGATTACAAAAATATATCCCACTAAAAAAAATGGCACGGATTTCCTTAAACTTCCATTTAATATCTGACTGGATAGACAGCTGTGACAAACCAGCCTAAGTATTAGGGTTTTGTTCCAGTTACAAAACATCAGGCTATGAAAAAATGCAAGAAAAGGTCATATCATATTCAAGTTTCCTGTGTTAGTAACATCTGATCATTAGTGTCCTGATCTATTTGCCCAAAACTGGTCTGGACACTTAAAAGTGAGCAGCAGATTCAGAGAAACTCATCAAGCCGAGTGTGAAGAGAAATCTAATTTAGTTTCTACACCCGGGCGCTTTCCTAATTTAACGGTAAGCGAGTCATCATGACAATAAGGATGCTCAAACACAAACTCAACCATAATTAACTACGGATTTTGTAATTCAATGCAACAATGAATTAGTAGCTGACTGGAACACTGTGCATGTTCTGATTGGAAGCCAGAAAACACAGAAGTTTTAAAATCACAAAACCGTGCTGTTTCATCCTGATCAGGTCAGAAACGAATAAGATTACAGCGACGCTGGAGTTAACACATTTTATTACCCTCTCCTCAAATTGCTACCAGGCTGTATTTTATGAGGGCCATAAATGTCGTCTCATTACTGATTTAATTAAAAGCGAGGCGTGGAGCAGCCAGTGGAGAAGCCACGCCGGGCGGTGTAACAGCTACAGCCCATTCCTATGCAGAGGCCAGCTGCTGCCAGGCATGTGAGCCACGCTGCTCCACAGCCAAGTCCCAGAGTGGTGCAAACCCATGGGGGCGCACAGCTACCCCCCAGCCCGCCCCGGGGAGCGGACGCCCCGCAGCTCCTGCGCACTCTTCAAACACCCACCCCTCCTGACGCACTCACCGAGGTTGGGCTGAGACAGGGCCATGGGTCTCTGCTGAACCGGGGCCGGCGTGGCCGGGGCGTGGAGGCTCATCGGGGTCACGGCCGACGTCATGGTCTTGCGGGGGTCCTGCCACGTGGTGACCTTCTCGACGTGGCTGCGGAGAGAGGAGGGCGCGGGAACGCCACGTCAGTGCCCGGCCACGGAAACGGCTTTCTTTACACCCAGGGCGGCGGGGGCGTGGAACATGCTGCCCGGACATGCTGTCACAGCTGGGTGAGACCCTCTGGTTTTGTAGCCACTGGCAACCCAACGGGGCTGGAATCCTCTCATCGTTTTGGGACTTTTCTGATGGTCTAATAATAAATGCAAACCCTTCTCATCCAGCCAACATTTCCATTCTGTGCAAAACCTTTTTCAGGTGGATGACATCAACTGTAAAAAAGCCCAATCTAAAATAAAATTATATTGACTTATATTTAAATATTCCACTGGGCTCATACGATACAGATTTGTACAGAGCAGTAAGATGCTGGTCCAGTAGGTCAACAGGTCAACTGAAAAGACTGCAACCGATGAACCTGCACAATCGGAGAGCAGCTTTCCGTTTTTCCGTTTTTGATCGTTGAAAACGTTTAGACACCACAAAAAGTTTGCCGGAAAAGAAACATTTCTGTCAGCGCGGCTCAGATTAAAGGGTTACTCTCTCCAGACACGTCCTGCGGCCATTTTCTGAAGGTCTGACGGACACACGAAAAACGTTAATCTTGTTGCTCAAAGGCGTTACATAAATTTGTGGCAGCTTCATTGATACCTCATTATAACTTCATTAAAGACTGAGCAAAAATGACTGACATTTGTTTTTTAAAGATGGGAATTAACTGAATCATTCTAATCTGCCGTGGCACCACCGAGCAAACTGTTCTGGTTATGCCTCTTATTTATTTTTTGGCAACAAAGAAATAAACGGTTTGTTACACTATAGGGTTCAGATTTTAATTCCAACTCATCTCCCTTCACAGCACAATAAGACAGGCGGCCACCTCCTCCTCCTGTTTCCAAGTTTAAACAGCCAATGAGACCTGAGGGACACCAGACTGCCACTCAACCCTGGCTTCTTACAAGGAGTGGCGGATGAGAATCTCTCATCAGGACGGCACGAGGGCAGGGGGGACACTGAGGGTGGTGGGAGTATGGAACAAGCTGCCCAGCCCTGTTGTTGAAGCCAATAACGAGCACATATCAAGCAACAGCAGGATGAGACCCTCCAATCAGGACAGGAGGCACTGCTTTATGCAAAGGTAAATGATAGCCTAGCTTACATCAAGAAAGTGCTTCAATCAGGACGGGGGTAGGGGCAGCACTACTTTACACAAAGGGTGGTGGGAGTGTGGAACAAGCTGCCCAGCCCTGTTGTTGAAGCCAATAACTGGGCATATAGGAAGCAACATTGGAATGGGACCCTCCAATCAGGACAGGAGGCACTGTTTTACACAAAGGTAAATGAAGGAGCAAAGGAACAAGTACAGGTTTATTCCCTGCTGAAGAGAGAAGAAAAGAAACACAACGTTTCGGATGTGGAGCCTTTTCCGGGTGTGGATGAGATCTTTGAATCAGTTGACTATTAAGTACCAGACGGACCAGAGGGGAGCCTTCCTTCTGTTCTTCACCTCTGCCGCCAACCGCCACCCCCCCCTCTCCTGTCCTCGTGCCTCAGCCCGCATCGCTGCTTCTGCCCCTCTTCCCCGTGACGGGCGCCCCACACCTGTCTCCGCGCTACGGGAAATTCTGGCTGGCCCACATTTTTGTGACAGCTAACCCAGGCACAGCTCCTCTTCTACTGCAAGCTCACGGCGCCGAGAGGAGAGCATCCAAAGCCCTTTAAGTTTCACACCGACGTTAAGGACTAACACCAGTTTAAAATACTATGCATTTCATTTTGCTTTCTACTCCTGAAGTACAATGAAGTTCAGCAAGAAGTTACTGGTGGTCTGCCTGCCTTCCTATGAGATTAGTAATAAATGTAATTTTTTTAAAAAGCATCTTCAAGTGAACTCTCTGTAACCTCTCTTTTCCAACTCCCCCAGCTTTTAGGCACAAGTGTTCTACCTGAACAGTGATGCTGAGATAAATTACTAACATAACAGGTCCATCAGGTAGGGGATTATAGGTTCAGAAAAGGCCACAAAATCTCAGCTGCTCACACCAGACTTTACAGAATGAGAGGCACAAAAATCCCAGCTCCGTTCCGGTTTCTCCCTGTAGGCTCAAAAATACGTGATTTACTCAAATTTACTACGCTAAAAGTAAAAGCGAAAGTGCTCCCATTGTCTGAAAGGTATGGTCTACCCCAGTGTGATATCACTCTCCAGACGGTAGTCTGCTGTCGTGCTGGAATTGTGCTAAAACCTGCGACACCCAGCGCACAAACCCTGGGAAAACACATCTTTTTGGCTCAACCTGTCACAGACTGTGAAGCCTGGCACCTTACAGGCTAAGCCCCTGGCAGTCTGCTGGCATTCCTGAACAAGGGCTTTGTCTCCCCGTCTCAAAGGTTTCTCACACAGACGGGGACAGAGCCGCCCGCTGACCTTGCTGGCAGGTACTGCTCAGAAATCTCTGCCGCCCTTAAAACTGTTTATTTGGGCTTCAGAACGCAGACAGATTACGGAGTCGAGTCTGGGGAGAGATCCCTCAGGATTGTGGTATTGAGCTTGGGAGAGGAAGAATTTGAATACTAATCCCTTTTAAGACCTCGAGCCAGGGAGACTGAGAAATGCATTATTGAGCAACGTGTGTCCAGCCCTGCCAGATCTCAGGAGCTGCGGGAAAAACACACTACGGTGTGGTGGACTGCCCCCGGTGGCAGGGCGGTGTAATGACCCCACTAGCCCAGTGTCTGAATGCTCACAGGGGGCTGTGTGAGTGTTTGCGTCTCAGGCAAAGCCAGTATGTGTGAGGGCGGCTTCTGGCCCGAGTCTCTGCACAGTGCCAACCCTCGAGCCCTGACTGAGGGCTTCTTCCCTCGTGCCCCCGTGGGCCAAACTCGGCACAGCAACGCCAGGGGCAACTCCCGAACTTTAACTCGTGTCTCGCCTCGAGAGAAAGGGTGTGCAAAGGCCCCCAAGCAGTCACCTGGAAAAGGGGATCTTCCTCCACATTCTTCAGAGGTGACAGCGGTGAAACTATCTTATTCCTCTCCGCTGCACACTCCCTGTCACGACTGCTGTTGCCAAAATAGCTAACCTCAAAATATATCTAAAGGGTGTGAAAACAGAAATCCCATTCTGGTGCTTTGTTTAGAAGTTCTGAATTATTTCTGCACCAGTCCCTTCGTCCTGAGCCACTTTTCGGTGCCTGGGACTTTGTCCGACAACGTTTCACTCTTCACACTCTTCACACCGCCACGTGTGCGTTTGTCAGCGCTGCTCTTACGTTAGGAGAGCATCGTTCCTGCCTGCTGATTGTGCCCGCTCGGCCGCAGGCCTCTCTGATTGAGGACGGAGCCCACAGGTCAGATCCCTGCTGCCCTTCTCCAGCTCGGTCTCGGGAGCTCGGGGCTGCGTGGGCCTGTTTGTCCACAGAGGCACTTGGGAGGCAAACCCGTGCAGCACCAGGAACTAATCGGTGAGTCACCCTGCACAAAGAGCAGCCCACAGGCCATGACTCACCCGGGCCTGTTCACCGCCAGCTCAAGAGATTAGCCGCTTCCTGCTGCGCTGCTCCCTGTCTGTGGAACGCCAGGAAACCTGTTTGTTCCTTACTTTCTGCTGGTAAAGCCCGGCTATTACACAACACCGGGCCTGCCATAGCCCACAGAGGACTCTCACAAGACAGCCCGGCCCCGCTGAAGGGATCACTCCACAAGCCTCGGGCACATGGCTGATTTCATAGAACATCTAAACGGTCATTCTGCAAGGAGAGAAAGCCGGAACACATCTCCGCATGACAGGGGCCGCCTCCCACAACATTTGCCCCAGGGAACCTCGGCTCCGCGTTCCTGAAAGGCCTGCTCATCTCACGAAGCTCTCCCTGGGTCAAAGGACATTCAAAACACCCCTACACTGCTACTACTGCCATTTGCACCGCTCAACATTCCCAGCTTTCCCAGTCCGGCAACATGGCAGGACACTGAACTTTCTCCGACTCGAAGAGATGACTTCCGCGTGCGTGTGAGGCTAACTCCCGGGACGGCAGCGAACTTCCAGCACCCCCTGGCGACCCCGCAGGCAGCAGGAGATGGAGGAGCCCCTCCTGGAGCCCCCCAGGGGCCGAGCCTGGGCGCCGGTGTCTGTGCTGCAGCCCCTGGGGGGCCGGACAGGTGTCTGGCAGCTGCGAGGGGCAAGGACTGCTCCTCACCAGCCCCCTCTGCGAGGCGAGCCGCCCCCGTCGGGACAGCCCGGCCGATTCAAGCCCCCCGTAACTGCGCCCCCCTTCCCAGGGCCACAGATGTGCGCGCTGACGTGACGGCGGGAAGCCCCGTCAGTGACTGGCTCCTCCCCTTCGCCCTGCGATGCCCACTCGGAACAGGAACAGCGCGTTTGGCTCCTTTCAGATCAAAGCCTTACAACACAGAGGCGGCTCGCCTCTCTCCCTCTCTACCCGGAGCGTATGAACCTGGCTCGCGGTGCGAGCCGTTCCGGGAAGCTCCACGCCGCTGTGCGCGAGGCTAGAACGTGTCCCACTGGAGAGGGGGAACCGGGTGGCTGGGACAACACTTCTGCCACATCCGCGCCAGCCGCACACGGCCTCCGGAAGAGCAGAGCCAGGGAAACTAGCTAGCTAGAGCTCCAGGTTGGTCTGGACTCGGCTCTGGTGGGACGAGACCGTACAGGCTGGTCTCTGGGGGGGGGGAGGGCATTGAAGCAGAGACAGGGGACAGAGCACGTGTGTCCCCTCTCCCAAACTCCTGCACCCCACTGCTCACACATGCCGCGCCCCCCCCCCGTGGAACTGGGAGAAGGAGAGGCAGTTATTAACTGAGAACCGGAGACAGATCTGAAAACAAAGCTACCGAAAAGGGATAAAGGCACACGGACCGTCTGACCGCACTAAAGCCACCGTCTACGCCAGCGCAGTGACGCCTGGGCAGGTAACGAGACGGCCGTGTCCAGCCCTCGGTCAGGTCACACAGGGAAGGAAAGCGTGGATAAAATAATATTATTGGTGTGCCCGGGATCCGGCGGGGTGCTCAGTGCCATGTGCTGTCATCCCCGACGGGCGGGCCCCTCCAAGAATGTGGGAGAGCAGTCTTAAAATAAAAGGGCTGGGCGAAGATGCTGAGGCTGGGGATACTGGGGCAGCTGCGCCGGTCACGGAGAGCGGACAGCCCCCCCCCGCCACACCCGCCCGGGGACCCACACGCCGAGCACAGCGCCGCGCTCCCTTCCCCTGCGCTCACGGCGCCTTCAGCACTGAACTGAAAACACGGTTTCAAATCCAGTTCTAACAATTACTTCTCAGGACCCCCTGTGATACTTGACTGTCCCCCAGAGCACACAGGGAGCTGAGGGAGTCAGACTGTCTCTGCTTTTGATCCCTGTATTTAGAGGCCTCCTGCTGCACTCCCAGTTTTTCATTTGTTCTCTTTTGCTGTGGTGGTGGCGGGGGGGGGGGGGGGGTAAATTATATATTTAGAGAATACGTCTACAAGGTAAATGCCTGAAAATTGTTTTCTGAAACTTTTTTTAATTTCTGCTCTCCTGGTTTGTCTTTGATGCCTCTTCAACTGCTGGGGCTGTCTGTCGCCGTGGCAACATTACAAAAGCGTATGTTTAGGTTGGCTCCTTTAAAAAAAAACCCTTGATACAGATACTCAGAGTTAAACACACCCCTGTTTATAATCACGGCTGTGATCACCTCTCCTTTATTTTGCAAGAATTTACAACACTGCCCCGAAAAAACAACCTTTCAGCATCACAGAAGCCCGTCTGACTGCATGACATCTGCCGAGCCAGAAAGTGGAGTCTGGCGCAGAGCTCCTTTCAAAGTGACTGAGCGAGCACCTGGTTCATGGGGGGGGGGGGGGGGGGGGAGGAAACGTGCTGAGCACAGTTAACACCTCTTATCAGAACTTAAAGAGAAAAGGCCTTGACTCACTGCAAAGGGGAAACAAGGTGTCTCTGCCTGCAAGTGTAGGAATGAAAGCTGCTTATTTACACAGCTCTTGCTTCTCTTAGCAGCTGATAACCTGTAAGTGCCGATATTTACTTTGCATGACCTGCAGGTTTCTTTTACACCATCAGAGAATGAAATAAGGTAACAACTGCACAATGTATTTGAGATATAATAAGACCATTTTATTTATATATGCTCAAAGTGCTGAATATTCATAGCAACAGAACAGGACTAAGCTGCATTCAAACCCCCCCTTGGGACGCTGCCGAATGTCTTGACTGAGTGTCCATCTCTGAAGCAACTGTAACAGACAACGGAATCACCTTTGGGGTTTCAGTTCTTTAACGTTTCAGAGATATCTAGACTCCTGGCCCTTCCCAGTTTAACAGATAAAGCGTAAAAGCATCTTTCAACATGTTTGCTGGAAACAATACTTCAAAATCTACTGTAGTTTTGGTTTCATGCAAAACCTTCAAGCTTGTAAAACTGCGAGTGGATCAGAGTCATCCTTATATACCCTGTATCACACTGTACAATATACACTAAACCATATACTACATTTACCCTGTATCACATTGCACAATACATACTATACTGTATGTACCCTGTATCTCACTATACAATAAGAGGGTTATTTCCATCCCTGACATGTTAAAGCAAAGTTTCCAACTGATCAAAAGTTCACAGTAAGTCACTACAAAAAGAAAGGATAAAATTCATAGAGTGGATCTGAGTTTGCCGTTATGACTATGGTATCTAGCTCAGACAGAAAACATACAGATCCCCACGCCAGCTGCGGAGTCCCTGTGGAGTCATACCTATCCCGAGTCAGACCGACCCAGCCTGAGCAGGTTACTCTAATGTCATAACTGGGATATCAAGAACATGACGTTTCACAGAGACACATGGGTGCTGCTCATGAGCTCACAGATAATTTCCCACACCAATCGCCTCAATCAAGGAAGACCCTGAACTCCCCCAAAACAGCAGCCATGAGATTCGCAAACAGAGCTGAAGATACTTTCCCCAGCATCCAACAGAAAAGGTCAATACCCCTGGAAAAAAAAAGTTTATTTTCTCCGGAGGCTATTTCTAGAGTCAGAGCTCCTAACAGAGAAGCCTTTAAAAATCTGCCTGTTCAACAGTAAACAAGGCATTTCCTGTCAGGACTCTGGGTTTACAGACTCGCAAACAAATTAATTTGCAAACTGGCCAGATGAAACAAAATAATGCCACAGCACTGGCATGGTAAGGTTTCGCCCCAGCTCTTAGCTCCACTGGTTAATTAAAAACAGGAGCGCAAAGTACGGCGTTCTCCACTTCCTCAAAGCTCTGGCATCAGCACGGTTTTATTCTTATTTTAACAACCCAGGGTGCAGGCTCGACGAAAAAAGTCTTATAAAAAAAACAAAACGGCGCAAACATCCAACCACCCAACCCAAAGAGAGAGCTCGGATCGAGCCTTCAAATTGTTATGAGCTGGAGCTGCGCATTTAGGAACACCAGCTGGAGAGTTTGGAAGCAGATGCACTAAATTCAATTACACAATGGGAAGGGAGGTGGCGAGCAGGAAATGGAATGCGTTCTATTAATAGACCATCCCGTTAACCCTCCCAGCACCAGGGTGCCGAGGAGCAGGAGGAGCAGGGGTCAGCGTCTGGCTTCCTCAGGTGAGCAGTGACCCCGAGAGAGTCCAGAGGGCAGGTCCCGGGCCGCACCGCCTCCTGGGAGATCTCCGAAAACCCAGATCGCACACTGATCCGCGTGGCGCTCCGCCCAGCGTACGTTAACCCGACCTACCGAGGGCCCAGAGCAGGACTACTCCACCTGCTTCAACTCATTAGTTGGGATCAATACGGCCACTAGCACGCCGCAGCACAGGGCGGACTGGAGGCGCCCCAGACCCTGGTGACTGGTCCGAAACTACTGGGTGGACAAGAAGAGGGGTCAGCGGTGTTCCTCGGGTCTGAATCGGGGGCACTGACTGGAAAGCCCGACTGGAGGCCGCAGGAACCTGGAACATGAGCTCGAGTCTGCCCAGCCCTGTGTCACAGCATCAGGACCAGGGGTCTCCACCTCCATTCCTGGAGGGCCTGGCGTCTCCTGCCCTTTGCTACACCCGAGCTCTCCGTTACATAATTGGTTTCGGGAATTAGTTACATAACCCAGACTCTGAGGCGATTTACAGGTGACTGTACCCTTGACGAAGTGAATGTCTTGTGTAATCAACTGCAAAAGGCTTTCAGACCTCCTAAAAGACCTTAAAAATCCCGTGTTCAGTTTAGAAAACGGCTTAATTGTTCAAGCGACTGCTCAGGAGGGAACAAAAGCCAGGGAACACCAGCCCCCCTGAGACCCCGGGTCGAGATGTAGGTGAAACAAAGACGGTACCTGACGAAAAAAACAAATATTATCTTTTTACACGTGTAAGGAGAATGAAGAGCTCCAGTCAATCCCACAAGAGGGTGGAGGTCTCCCCTTTAAAGGAAACAAGTGGGGGCTCCTGCTGGCCAGCAGAACGAGGAGTTGGGGATCGAACCCCATGTTGTCCACATCATGAGCACAATCGCTCTACCAGGGATGAGTCATGGGCTGTCTGCAAACACCCCTGACGCTGCTGTGACAGCTGTGAGAAAGGTCTGGAAGACGAATTTTACCCAAGTCGGATTTCACACCTGAGCCATGTGCACACTGTCCCAGTTTGACGTCAGCAGGTTCCTCTCTGAGCACATTCAGTAAAGTAACATACACACTGTATTCGGCAAGGAAAACAAGAAAACATCCATGGACTCCCTAGAAATTAAAGCCCATTGATTAAAGAGCCAACGTCAATTTAAGAACTGCTAGGCAGCTGTAGTTGAGGTTTAAAACCCAAATGGACAAACAGGAGTTCTTTAATTGACTTACAGGAGTGTTGTGTAACCAAGAGAGCACCTAGATCTGGGCAGGGACGTGCGTTATCTGGGCTCAAAGCAACATACACCGATTAAAAACGCTCTGCAACCCCTGTTATCAAGGTCACAATATCCCAGGCTATATTAGAAGCATTTATTCTTAGTGCAATCCTAAAATGCTTGTGAGCTCCGAGGATGAGCCTGGTTTTCCCCAGTTGTTGCAAAGCACTATGGGTGGCTCCTCTTGTTACTGATGAAACAGCTGCTGGGAGCAGCCCTGAGCACCAGCTGTTGGCTGGCCGTTCTAACTATAGCTTCTGTATGGCCATGATCTGCGGCTATCAGCCCTTCATGGAGTCCCCAGGAACTTGCATTCAGAGCGTGGAGCCCGCACCCTGCTGAAGCTGCAGACTGGACCTGCCCGGGGGTCGCAACACCTCTCTACCAAGTGCCCAAACCAACCGCACCAACAGGCAGCCAAGCCTTCCTTCTCCGTGCATCTGCAACTACAAGAGACCGCGAATGAATTAACACCCATTGGATCTTGTTTTGGGGGGTTCCAGTGCCTCCTCCGCAAACAAATTGGCTCCAGAAAACCCCCAAAATGAACCACTTTGTGAAACACAAACACTGGTCGATAAATTATAATCCAAGCCATATATCAGCCCCCCCCCCCCCCCAAAAAAAAAACATTTGAGCAACAGGTTATTGAAATGTTATTCAACCGACAAGAGAAAGAAATGTCATGGATCACAGCAGAGCAAAGCCTCTTTGGCTCCATATTGCCTAACGGTCAGCCCTCGAGAAACAGAAGCTCAAGAGAGTCTTCCCCCGTCTTCGTCAAGTCTGATGTCCGAAGCTCCGCCTTTAGAAAAATATCTCACGTGAGCTTTAGCTCCAAGCTTGCGATTCAGAGCCGCTGCCCGTTCGCCCAGTCCCGGACAAAATTACAGTTTAAACTATTAAGGCTCATTTCCCCCTCCCCGTGTCAAATTAATTTCTCCAGTACTTCCTGACGCAGCAGCGCCAGCGACGCGAGGCAGAAACAAACGCATCATTCAGCCATATTGAATATTATAACATGTAGAATCTGGCTCCAGGCCCAGTGTGTGCGACGCCTCGCAGACTTTCTGACCCCAGCTCAGCAGCAGACAAGAAGAAAATTGTCAGACTGAATCTCAAAAAGCTCGAATGTTTCAGGGCACAGCTTTATGGATAACACCCCCTTTTCTGAACTCATAACGGGGATTTGTGCATATAATTAACCCCTTGTTACAATACATTTTTATTAACTGACAGGCGACAGTGAGACATTTCAAGGGCATGTTTGACACTGGAGCGGTCTGAAAGTATTAAATGGCATCCCAATTGCTGGGGTGACTTGAGCAATTACCTTTAAAACCAAATCTGATTAAATAAAAAGGCACCTTTCAGAGCTTCTGCAACGCCTGCGTGTCTGTATTTTCGCTAGGTTTTATTAGAATTTTCACATGCATAAAATTACGTATCAGAGGGTATACAATGCTGGGAGTCTGAAATTAAGTGGGGGGCTTGTGTTTAAACTTGTGCCAAGACAGCACAGCAAGAAAGCTCTTGTAAAACACGGTAACTGGAGAAGTAATGAGATGGAGGTGCCTCTTCATGGGAACTTTGCAAATTAATCTAGACAGCAGGACTTGGCACAAGCAGAGCAGAGACAGATGTGGACTGGAGACACTGCTTTACACAAACGGTGGTGGGAGAATGGAACAGTTCTCAAAGTCCAGACCGCTTCTGGCCGAGATCAGTTAGCTAAATGAGTCAGATGGCCCAATTCCCTCTTGTTTCTAACCATTCTCAACTCATCTTCCAATGGTGGGGATCACTCCAAGTGACGACACTTCATGTCTAATTCTGCCTTTTCTTCCTACTTTAAAAAAACCCATTTAACTATGGACTTTCAATGAAATTATGACAAAATAAACACTCATGTTTTTTCAACCATCAACAAGAGGAGAACCCGTGGGGTTTCAGTCTCGGTGCCCAAGTCCTGGAGGATAGGCCCGGTCATTACCCTCTGAAGGCAAGACGCCTGCAGGAGGGACAGTGGGCTGACCGCTCTGACAGGTGACCTCGGTGACGCCAGTCCGCTGACGAAATGGAGCAATTGGCCGAGTATTTGAGCCGGCAGCTCTTCTTTTAAAAATAGAACTCGGCGAAGGATAAAAGCAGGCTCCTTCTGAAATCAAGCTCCCTGCTTAATTACCCCGGGATGAGACAACAGACCCACTAAAGGCAGGAATGACCATGAAGGGGTGACCCCCTGACCCACGGCACCCCAGTGCCAGGGGACAGGGGCCTCCATGGTGTTAGTACCTTGGGGATAAAGCCATCAGGGCCCAGCAGAAACCACTCTCACAACCTCCAGCTTCCAGGTCACTAAATTAATTAGCTCACAAAAAACGCTGGCCACCAGATTCCTGGCCGTACCTCAGCGACCCAGAGGTGCAAGCCCTCTCTTTAGCGTCAGGAATGCAGCAGCGATGGACTGCAGACTTTAAGCTGCATTTTCTACATCGCCATGGCAATGGGCCATTAACCGGTCGCCGAGCAACATTCCAGGGTTCTAGGATTCTCTGCAGATCGTGTTTGAAAATGTACACCAACCAATTATTTTCCATTAGGATGTACAGAGGAGTTCTGACCCCCAAACGCAGATTCAACTCCAGCTGCAAAGAAAAACAAACGCCAGATTCTTCATATATATCACAATCTCATAAATGTACCTCTTGGCCAAACGGGTCTCTTACACTATGCATGTTCAAAGATCATTAACAAAAAAAGACCTTTCTAAACTTGGCGAACAACGCAGTATTTGCTCAGCCTCGGCACAAACTAGAAAATCACAAGAACGGGCACTTGAGAGAGGCGCGTCACCGTGCCAGGTTTAATCTCAACATAATGGGAGTTCTTCAGAAGCTCCAGTGAACGACTGGCTGAAACACAGACATTTCCCCTCTCCTCACTTCCAGCAATGTCACCTTGCTCATCTGGAAGAGCGCTGTTTCCAGAGGGCCCTGCCAGACAGCCGCTGTTTGCCGGAGCCTAGGAAAAACGGTCCAGCTGCCATCACAAACAGACTTTGGCAGCAGGCTGGACAGAGAGCTCTGTGCCCAGGGAGCGCACTTCCAAGATAAAGAGACTGGTGTCTGCTGTCTGGGCGCTGACCCTGGCTTGGGGAGGCAGGAGAGCTCCTGCAGCTCTCCAGCATCTGAGCACTCAGGCCACTCCAGGCCTTGGCTTCTTCTGGCCACCCAGCCCCATTAAGGTTTCTTCACTGACTCTGGCCTGTACTAGCTAATGTGCAGCTTCACCATCTAAAGCAGCAATGTTTCGTGCATGTACTGAAGCCCATTTGAGATGCACTACACAAAACAGCTAGGTTATTAGTCTGTAGGTAAAGCAATGGGCAGCACGATTTGCCAGGATGTGATAATTCCCCTGGCAGAAGCACTGCTGTATTTTTAATAGCCTGAACAGGTGAGGCTGTGTTGCCACTATCTCAAAATGCGGGCCTACAAGAATATGAACTGACCCAAATACGCACGGCGCAATTCTCGCCAGTTCACCTGATCGCAGGTTTCCAAAATTGACATGCTAGTCTCTGAATAAATCAGTGGCGTCATTCAAGCCAGAAGTTATACACCAGCTTCTCTGGTTAGACAATCCTAGTCACTGCCACCTCTTCTTATGGAGGATAAATGCCCCCCTTCTGTTTAAATCAAAGTTTTCTCTTATACGCACGCCACCCCACCCCCCGCGCGTTTCTCTCGCTTCGCCATGTGGTCTCATCCTGGACCCGACAACAGCAGCGTTTCACCTTTCACTCCGAGGATGTACACAACAGCTCGCCCCAAGAGCACACGGCATAGGCACTCCTGAAACAAAATAATAAATCACTCGACTGAAATTAAACTTCACGTCTCTGCACAAAGAGCTCTTTGTTAATAAGCTCGCAGCAGACATGGAAATGAAGTCAGGCTCCACACAGAAACTTGTCTCTTTTTCACAGCGGATTTATGATGAATATTTTGGCACGAAGAGTGAGGGACCTCCTGCTCTAGAGTTACCAGCCTCTTCTTCATTCTTTATATCTATGCTCCTTTTTAGAAAAATAATTTACAGCCTCCTCTGGCATGAAGGCTGGCAAGTACAGACTGTTTTATTATTAACACTGATCTCTGTAATTAAATCTCTTTTGTACTCGGTAAATAGCCATTCTTTTTGGCCTTTCAAACTTGGGAGTTGTTGTTTTTTTTTTTAATTCCACCTGCTTGGCAGAGAATTTGACAACAATCAGATCATGTTTGGGGGGAAAAAAGAACATTAGTAATGTCATAGTGCCCTTTTTAAAGATGTTAGCAATTTCCATCCGGCTTTGTACCACAAACATTGTCAGATTGTTAGCCTCAACTTGAGTTATTCTTGGCTATCCACACATCAAACACTATGAACTGCAGTGACAGAAAAAATTTAAAGACATGTTTATTAATTTTTCTTCTATAATGTCTATAATATATCTATAATCTATAATAATAAAGTCCTCCACTGCTCAGCTCAGCAGCACCAGATACCCAAGAATCCACCTGAAGAGTGTCTTTCAGTCCATAACCTCTGGCTATACAGACACAACAAACGGTGACTATAGGGGTCTCAAGAAAACAGCTGTAATCTGAATTTTTATTAAACGGATTAGAAAAGTCTGGGAACTGCCTGAAGTCCACTCAACACTGTTAAGCGAGACAGAGGTTGGGCTTTAATTATCTCATATGATTTTATTTACAAAAAAAAAAATCACAAGTTTTGTTCCTCTGCCAATGTTCGTGAAAGGGCTTCATTGTCTACCAGCACAGGCAACAGAAAAATATACATTTTCTTCTCTTTTTTATCTTCTTTTAAGTCCCTAGTGTTCCAAGAAGCAGGGTGTAATGTTGCAGGTCTAATAATAAGACACAAAGCCACTGAGCCGACACTGGACTCGTGCAGGCGCCTGGGGACAGGCCTCCACTGCTCTGTCAGAGCGAGACGACCGTTCCTCCTCTTTCTCTTCAAGCGGAGGGCTTGTCTTGGCAAAAAAAAAAAATTGGGTACGTTAATGTGTAACCCTCATCAGGACAAAAGGTTCTCGAGCGCTTCTGCTGCAAGACGAACCATCCTGCGGCCGCTCTCCAACACCTGCCGGGCATCGGAGACACTGGCTGGAGCTTGAAATGAAAACCGGAGCCAAGATCGCCCTCAGGTGAAGAGCACTCCCTCACCCGCACTGCAGAGCCCTCACCGACTCAGCTTTGCGTCTGCCTGGTTTTCTTCTCAGCTCATGAATTATTTCAGTTTATTTGTTGGACTGAAAAACTGAATATAAAATTTAACATTTTTTTTTGGGGGGGGGGGGGGGGCAGGCTTGTTGTTTTGGGATTAAGCGCCACACTCTTACCCTAAAGCTCCTTCTCTGAAACAGGGGCGCCATCCTTCTCTTGTGTCAGGGAGGGGCGAGCTTTCAAAGAGGAGTGAATGTTTTAGCAGGTGGGAGGGGGCGAAGGCTTCCTCTCACGCGGGCCATCGATAAAAAGCCGGCACTGAACGCAAAGACCGCACTGCGGTGTCCCAGCGTCCTAAAGCGCTGTCCTCCTGATCTGTCCAAAGTTCCGTCCCAGCAACACGTCAGACTCGGTGCAGCTCGGTGGTGTGACTGCAGACGAACAGGAGTAATGTTCAGACATCTGCAGGAGATGACCACCAGTTTAAAAACTGTAAATATTCAGTGGCTCAGAACTAGTTTCTTACAGCACTTTCCCCCCCCCGATATACAATTTCTTAATATCCACTTGTACCACACAAGGGAATTGTTTAAAGAAAAGGGGACTACAGTGTGATATCCATCATCTTAGCAGATCAAAAGAAGCACAGTGTATATGTATAGCTGCCTACACAAAGCACAGAATAAATGTACTGTATAATACGCACTGCAAGGCCGCAAACACACACGTCCTCTGTCTCTGATAAAAGAAACGAATGTTCGATATCTTACACCAGAGCACTAGCTGGAATTAAAAGAGCATGCATCCTATTTTCATTCCTTATCTTAAAACACGCACTGATTTAGACTGGTGAATGAAATGCCGACAGTATAGAAAAGCAGTTGGGTTGATAAATCCTTTCTCTTGTGGTGAACAATACGCCCACATAGCTACTGCTCACATTCCAGAGGGATGAATAGAGAGAGAGAGGGAGAGACGCAGGGAGAGAGAGCAAGAGCTGGGATAGAACAGAGCAGCAGAGTGAACGTGCACATGCTTCATGTTACACTGTAGGGCTCCATTTCCCCAACAGCACAACGACACACTACACCACACAGCCATCACAGCACAGAGACACTACACACACACACACTACACCACACAGCCATCACAGCACAGAGACACTACACACACACACACTACACCACACAGCCATCACAGCACAGAGACACCACACACACACACTACACCACATAGCCATCACAGCACAGAGACACCACACACACACACACTACACCACACAGCCATCACAGCACAGAGACACCACACACACACACACACACTACACCACACAGCCATCACAGCACAGAGACACCACACACACACACTACACCACACAGCCATCACAGCACAGAGACACCACACACACACACTACACCACACAGCCATCACAGCACAGAGACACCACACACACACACTACACCACACAGCCATCACAGCACAGAGACACCACACACACACACACTACACCACACAGCCATCACAGGACAGAGACACACACACACACACACACACACACACACACACACACACACACACAGTACACCACACAGCCATCACAGCACAGAGACACCACACACACACACACTACACCACACAGCCATCACAGGACAGAGACACCACACACACACACACACTACACCACACAGCCATCACAGCACAGAGACACCACACACACACACTACACCACACAGCCATCACAGCACTTAGAGAAACACACAATGGTGTCCTTCGATGTTAACACTTTACAAAATTAAAAAATTAAGCAGATCATGACAATGCTTAATATCCATACTTCATATACATATCCTACATCCTTTTGCTCAAGAGTGTTTTATTCTGCAGGTCTGCCATCTTGCTGGATGGAGAGTCACTAACACTGGGATGAGTCACACAGGCACTTTCAAATGTTCAATTGCGTTCCAGAGGGCAGTGCAAACAACGGATTTCTTCTTCAAGCAAGAGATTTCAACTGCTTGCTTTTGTGAAACCCTCCTGAAAAGTAAGAGGCTGCACGTTCATACTCATCCCTTATCTCATTTTGGTGATGATACACGGATACAACAGAGTGCCTCTTGTTAGGGCTTCAGAAAGAGGTGTCAAAACGCTTTGGCATTTAGCAACGGAGGTGAAGCAATAGGACTGGTTATACTGTGAGACCTCCCTGAGAATACTGTATCTCAGGCCACCATCTTGGAGTCTTCGACAGCGATGAATACTACGGTACTGGATTCAAGTGATGAAAGTCCCCAGTTTTTAGTAGAAGCTAACTCAGTGGACTTCCCCGAGATCAGCACAGCAACGTCAAGCGAACACGACTGAACAGGAGACCTGATATGAAGCAAAGCTGGTGGGAAGACAAGGCCAAGCTGATCTGGCGTCTCACCAAAGTCTACAATCTGCAGGGATGTGTCAGCGCCGTCAAAACCGGGCCTCTGGATCAACTCTCAGCGGTTGCAGACCACACCTCCCGAGTCCCAGGAATGAAGCAGAACTGAGGGACGACCTGTTAACACTCAGATCCCTCTCATCGGCCGAGACGCTGTTGGCAAGGTTAGTGCACAAGAGGAGGGTTGGAAAAGCTCTTCGATGATGTCCTCAGGGCCAACATGAGGAATCTGAACATTAAGACCAACTCATGAGCAACTACTGACCAGGATCGTCTTATATTGGGTTTCTCAGTCTTAGTTTTCTCTCATCTCAGAACTTCAAAACCGTATATGCTGTATGGCGAGAACATCAGTGTGTCAGGGACCTGATCAACACGCCAGAACCCTTCATTCTAGTGGGAAACACCTGGCCCAAACTGCGACCGCCTCTGTTAATCCCAGACTGATCTCATCAGCCACCTGCAGATCCCAGACAAGATGGATGACCACCATCCAAGGCTGTGAGGGATGTCAGGAGAGGAGAACAGTAATGAAACGAGAATCAGAGATCAAGTGAACACCAAGAAAGGCACTTTTGACTGACAACAGGGGGCACCCCTTCACACAAAGGGAGTGTTTAGACATCCAAACTCCTTTTGTGTACAGAGGTTGTGGGAGTGTGGAATTAGATTTCCAGTCACACTGTCCAACCTGACAACCTGCATTCTTTCATGAAACGGCCGGACTAGATCTTTGGTTCAATTAGCTGCTAGGAAGTCAACGAGCTGCAGCAGTGGTTCCCAATCCTGGTCCTGGTGGCTCACACGCCTGTCGGTTTGACGCCTGTTCCAGACGAGCCTTCAGTTACACAATCAAACCCTCCACCGACTCGATAATAGTCAGATGAATCTGAACTATCTGTGCCCAGCTCTTACACACGTTTGGAGTTTTAACTTTGTAAGTGAAACAAAATCGCAAACCTGTGACAAGAAGCGTAAGGCAAATTTTCCAATGAAGCTGGGACCAGCACTGGGAGCCACCTAGCTAGATCCAGACGGTCCTGCTGTACACAAAGGTTCCAGCTGAATAGTTATTTTTTTACACATTCTCAAGCTAATAGTGAAATAGCACAAGAGCTTTTGGATTCAATTTCACACATTCTTAACACGAATATTTTCAGACTTACCAATAACACAGACAGAAGTGACAAAAAAAGAAAAACGACCCATGAGGCTGTATTTCTATAATTGTCATATTCACATTTTCACACTGGCATCGTGGGCCTAATCAACAAGGGGCTGCTCTTCAGCCTCCTTCAAAAACATGTGAAACTATGACATGATAGCAAGCTTTCTCCCAGTGCATGTCCGCATGTCTTGTGTCTCTGTTATGAACCCTTGGCAAACTATTGGCAGCTCTCATGGAGTGCGAAGGCACAGGGAATTTGTTTTTAAGGATAATTACATCCATTGTGTCTACAGCACAGATGTCAGGGCTTCTGGAGTTACAAAACAATTCTCTGGGTTTTGAAGCAGAGGGCATTTCACTGGGAAAGTTTTTTGCTGGCTTCACAGGCTGTTCTGCATAATGTTACTTCGGTGAAAGAAAAGCATTCATTCCGACAAGGGAAAAAAAAGAACATAAGAAAGGTTACAGACGAGAGGAGGCATTTCAGCCCATCAGGCCTGTTTGTTAGCAGCTAACTGATGCAAAGATCTCATCCACAGCCTGAAAGACGCCAGGTTGCAACATGGCTGGTACTTTGTGCCACACTCCCACAAATCTTTGTGTGAAGAAGTGCCTTCTGTTCTCAGTTTTAAATGCAATTTCACATGGTTTCCACTGGTATCTTCGGGTTCGTGTCTCACTGTTCATTCTGCTGGGCTGTCTTTGTCGGGGTCTTTGAGGATTGTGAATACTTCTATCAGGTGCCCTCCTAGCCTTCTCCACCTTTCACAAAGTCGTGATTAGGGGACAGACATGGTTATTATGAATTTAAAACATGTTTTTTTCTATTCAAGCTAACAGATGTGTCCCCCCGAGAAAGAGTGTTTGCTGGAACTTGAACAAAATTCTCCGCGTCATCACCTACTGGGGACTGTAACACAAGTTCTAGAGCTGCACTCGATTCTGAGAATCACATCCTTAGATCTTAACCCACAACCTAAAGGCAAAAAAACAATCAACAACAACCCACAAAAAAACTGCGCTGGGAAGAGACTAAGACAGGTTTCCCCTTGATTATCCCTATTCACTTCAAGACCACGATCTGCAGCTTTGAGAAACAATATTGTAGCAAACTGGTCGGTAACGCTAATCTACAGGATATTATGACAACAAAGGGAAAACAAAACTTCTTTCTGCAGTGAGGTAAGCCACAGCTTTATCCTGTTTCTTTCTTTTTTCGGGCGCCTTTTGAAGTCCTCTGAGTCATGTTTATTGTTTTTACAGCCCAGAGCCCAGAAGGCGGGCTGCTCTGTCCCTCCAGCCATTATTCCTGTAACACAGGAAATGACCCGCGCACTGCCTCCTCACAGCCATCGCTTCAGAGCGCCCAGGCCAGGGGGAGACAAGTGGAAAATGCTGGTCCTGAACATAAAACGTCTATCCGCACTGCCATATGTAAACTTTGGCACTGGGGTTTTATTTATGGAGGCAAAGTGGAGAAATACATGGACAAGAACAAATAAGTCGTGTTACGCTCCAGAAACACGCCAAGCAAAACACAGACAGAGGAATGCAGGGAAGCTGAGGCACATGGACACACAGAGTTGGGTAAAAGTTTACCGTTCGCTTGGTTCGTGCTGGCTGGCGTCTGCCCTAACCGCAGGCTTCGTGGAACATAACCAGCCGCAGGACCCGAAGGTCCAGCTTGGATTTTCTCTGGAAATGAAAGCTGGATGCTTTTTTTTTGTGAAAACGTAAAAAAAAACCCGTCAGGGTGCACTCTGGTAAAGCAATGCTGCTGACATGCAATGACAGGGTCATGTAAAGAGTCGGGCTTCATTCGCATGAACCTCGCTGGCCGGAATTCTCCTGCGGCCAAGCTGTTAAGGGGTTACAGCCCTCTTCCCATGAGGCACTCTGCCTCCATGAGGTCCCGGGTGCGAGTCGATCACCAAACGCACGCGCGTGCAGAATGACGCACGTGCCGAAAACAAATCGAGTTAAAGCACCTCCTGTCGGGGGCGCCCTGCCTCAGAAATGAACAATAACGCCCAGCGGAGTCGGTGTCACTCAAGCGCCACTCCGGGCAGCTCTTTTCCAGCCAAAATCTGATTTACGTGCAGGGAAGATGTAGTAAGCATTGAACATGCTGCCCTTGCACACGCACAAGGGCTTTCAGTGAACAATCCCAAGGCACCAGCGCCAATTTTTTGGGATATTATACGTGTTAAAAATAGAGTACAGTTGTAATGCAGAGGAATGCATCAGAGACCAATGACAAATAAAGGCCCGGCGCTGAACAAAAGGCCGAAGACAAGAGCCAGGACTCTAAATTCAGCCACGGCCACAACAACTGAAGCAACTCCTTTTAAAAGGTCATCAAAGGTCAAAAGTCAACTGGGGTCTGGCAGTCCCTGTCTAGTGCCCAGGCACCATAAATAACAAACCGCCCTGTGGATTGAATATCTCTGAAGCAGGAGGCCCGAGCTAGGGGGAGGACGAGAAAATGAACACATCAGCTGTTGTGTGGGTGATGGGCAGCTCCAAAGGCCGACCCCGAGAACTCGAGAGTTCACCTGCGGCCGTTCACACAGACACAGGCCGCCACAACCGGCAGCCTCTCTCTGCGCCCTGCTAAATACCTCGTCCGGCTTGAGAGACGCCAGGTTTTCCGCTTTAACGACATGGCTAGCACTTTGTGCCACGCTCCCACAACCCTTTGCGTAAAGACACGCCTCCCGTATTCAGTTTTAAATGCACTTCCACTGAGTTTCCACTGGCATCATCTGGCTCATGTCTCACTCCCAGACACCCCAGCTGGCAGTCACTCCCTTCGTGGTGCTTGATACCTCTCAGGTGCTCTGTTTCTTTCCCCTCGCGAAACCGAGGGGGGCGTCAAGATGAAATTTGTTCTGTCTGCACCCGATCAGCTTCCCCAGTCTTACGTGGAGCCTGGCACATAACGTAGCCCTTGGGAATCTCGGAGGCTGGGATTCTGAAGACCCCCTGCATTAGGACCCCATAAGAGGAGCAAAAGGGAGGTTTGTAGATAAGAAGTGGAGTGTTATGCTTCTTTTAAAAAAAGTCTTAGAACACATGTAAACGAAATTCTATGCAAAATCTCCAGTCGTGATTTAATAGACTGTGAACTGCAATCGTGACTCCAGTGGCCCGACTGGTCTGCACTGTTCTGCAGCCCCGTGTCTTAGGAAAAAAACTGATTTCCAAAGGCGTCAGAAACGAAAGTGGTCAACAGTTGGCGTGATCTTAGCGTCCCGTGCTACTTTGCGTGTGCGTGCCTTCCTTAGTCTTGCAAGACACGCAAGACCTTTTATAATGTCTTTACACAGCAACTTCACAGCGTAGCTCAAGACCGTTTGCATTAGTCTGATGATGGGACGCAGCACCACTGAGATGTTTTTAGAAACAGTAATTACGAAGGTCTCCCAGATGAGGAGCCTGTCCTCTGTCAGATCTGTGCAGTTGCCAACTAGGGCTCTGAACACGGAGCGGTACAGCACAGCGGATCAAACGTTATTCAGTATAAAACCCCATAGGTTTAAATTCAGCCCACATGATATTTCCTTCAAGTTTAATTGCTTCCATACAATTTATGTCCGAGAGTCACGCTAGGCCCCGGAGCGCTAAGCATGCTCTTGCCACAAAGAAGCTCTTGTCCTGCGACAGCCTCGATCGGCCGACGAGAGGCCAGTGAGAAAGACGCAGCTGAGGGAGTGAAACAACCAGGTTTTCCTGCTCTTCCTAAGCACTCTTTAAACAGGAAGTCGGCCGGCCTCGCCGCCGGCTCTTCCACTCGACGAAGAGCTCACATTCCCCTCCTGGCTCGGGAGCCAACCGGCTTGCAGTGCAGATAAACACATCTGTCACGGCTGCACCCCGACACACAGCCCAGGGAGCTGGGCCGCGCTCCTCCCCACATCGGGGCGGCGAGAGGTGGTTCTCCGAGTTCAAGACCACGCTCTGGTAAACACAGCTCTCAGTGCAGCTACGGGGCTGGCAGGCTCGAACACGGGTCTTTACGCGCATGTGCGTCACAACAACTGTGTCTTTTTTTAAAAAAAAAACATAAATAAACACGCAGGTTGAAAGATACCGGGGGAATTCTTATTTTGCAGTTAGAGGCCAAAGCAGTACGTCTCCAAGAGCTTGTAGCTGAAGAGGCGACAGGCCCTGGAAAGTTGCGAGTTCTGAGCTGAGGGGTGGGTTCCGGCTCAAGCACGCCTGAAGGGGAGACATTTTTGGGGGATCAGATGGCGGCTCTTCTTGAGGTGTAGCCACCACACCCGCTCAATCTGCTGTCGAATGAGGGCTGTAGCAGGCCGAGGCAGCGGGGGTGTCCACAGGGAGAAGTCTGGGAGACACCCCGAAGGTTCCAGAGTACACTACAGCGAAAGGAACGTCCGCGGATTCTCTCAACGGCTAGTTCAGGCCGCCAGGACACTAGAGCGCCATTTCTCAACCCTCTCCATCCCGAGACACACTCCAACAAACAGAAAATTCTCACAGTACAACCTGCCCGCCCAGTCACCCACTCAGCCCCAGCCTGCGCACATTATCAATAATACTGTAATAATGTTCTGTGCTAATCCGAGTTTGCCTTGACCGCAGAGCTGCTTTACTGTATGCGACCTTTCCTGAATCTCGGCGGCGTGTCCATGAACGCCAGATGAGAAACACTCCTCTAGACTAGCGGCATTATCCTCTCAACAGCCTGTAACGCTCCGCTCTTTGGAGCTGCCTCTCGAGCTCGGCTGATGCCTGTTTTCGCCGGAGTCACGGCAAGAAACCGTCAGTCATGAGGCCGCAGCCGGGCTGTCCAGGTCCAGCCCTGCAGGGGGCGCTGCGTCTGCGGGCTTCTCGGGGCTCTTTTAGAGCAGCAGCAGCAGCATCTGAAGACCTGGGAGGAGCTGCTGAATTGATCCAATTAAGCCAGTAATGATCTGACTGACACCGGGCTGTAAGAATGAAAACCGGCAGCCCAGCAGCTAGAATTGGACAGCTGTAAACTGCACTACTTTCAACTTATCAGGCAGGGCAGGGAAAAGGCCAAGAGCTTCAGAACTCTTATTTTCTGCAGGCCCAAGGAACCTAAAAGGCTTGAAGCTAAAAGTAAAGATAACCTTATCAATTATCACTGTAACGTCACATTTCAAAAGATATAAGATACTTAAATGTCTTGAATGCCCCCACCCGCTGCGCACACACAGCACACATGCCCACAGCTGAAACAATCCCTGCTGAAGCGCCAGGAAATATCTCTCACTCCTTCCCTCCGAATGAGAATCCCATTGTTTGACATGATCTCCGCTGTAAACAACCTGCCGCTGGATTGTGATTAAAATGTAAGCCGAGTGCAAACAAGGTAGACAAAGACCCTGGAGAGGTGTATTGATCGCGCGGTTCCTGGCACCAGGGCAGTTGCGTGCCTGCTTTCAGCACAGCACAAACAGCGACTTTTTGTTTCTGGTCTTCCTTTTCACCAGGGCAGTAAATTCTGCGCGAAATCAGGTGTGTACAAAGAACAGCCAGGCACTCGCAGACTGCAACAGTAACCGTGAGAGGTCAACAACATACCTACAGCCTGCAGACAACAGCAGGGACGGGGGGGGGGGGGGGGGGGGGGTATCTGACGATACAGAGAACGATGGTTTCAAAAAGCACAAAGATGCAACGTGGGGCACAGAGCAGACTTGAATTCCTTTACACGCTGGGAGCCAAAAAGCAGCACTTTAGGAAAAACAGACACCCAGGGTGCTGAACACGATGCGCGACTTTGCGCGATGACATGCTTGGCGCTCGTGTCCCACAGACCCCGCGAGCTGGGCTCAGGAGCCGTCCTCAGCTCCGCGGCTGTGCCTGGCGAGAGCGCTGCAGGAATCCCTACCCAGGAATCTGGAGGCAGCTGCAGGCCAGCGCCGCAAAACATTGATCTCGTTTTATTACTCGTTTCCATCATCCTGCTGCGCCCCCCCCCCCCCAGCCCCTGCGTGCCTCGACAAGCCCTCCAGAGCTCCCCGCACAAAGAGCTCCTCTCCGGCTCTCCAGCTCGCCGAACGCTGAAAGCTGACCTTTTCCTGCGATCGCATCAATCACTAAATTTCCAGACCTAAAGGCCAGCGTGAACAAAGCATCCTACATCCCCCTTCACCAACTCTCCCCTTTTTATCAGTGGAAAGACTTCATGAAACAGGCCGTTACTCAACCCCCGCTGAAAGGCAGCGGCAGCGCAGCTTCAGGTAGCATTCTTGCCTGTCTTTACCATCAGCGGTGCTACCGGGGGTTCAGTCAAGCAGCCGACGCACAAAGCTAACAGAGGTAGCGCCGGGAGCGGGGCTTTCTTGACCACATTGCAGCCTTCAAGCGCACGCCAAGACATTACAGGAATAATGCCCGCCCCACAGTCCGCCAATGAGGAACTGGCTTGTGGGCAGCGCCAGTTCACCCAGGCCAACCAATGGGCAACCAATCAGCCCCTGCGGATCGCAAAAGGCACTGTAGGACACAGATCGCTGCGTCTGTCACGACCTGGAGGTCGCCAACTGACAAGTCACGCAGCTCCTAGCGACTTAAGTCAGGAGAGGTCAAATCTATTTATTTAAACGTACAGAACAACACCCCCCCCCCCCCCGGGTGTGTGGTTTCTACTCAGACGCAGTCTTCTGCCAGTCATCTGAAACGCAGCGGGTGCGTCCACTCTTGTCATGCCACGCCACGCGCACCTCACTCACAAACACAGAGCGGAGGTGCACGGGGAACCTGAAACAGACTGGTCCACTTGATGTGAGCGGCCGTACTGAGGTGACAACGTAACAGGTGTCGAGGAACACCAACCAAACAGAAAAAAAACAAACAAAATAAAAGCACGTCACCTGGTTACACTAGACAGGCCTCCAGCGAGAGGCAGCCATTCGGCCTCCCGGTTTGTAGTAGCTCAATCATCCCCGGCTCTCGTGCAGCTGTTTCTTGAAAGAAACCAGGCTGTCGGCTTCACCAGCATGGCTGGGAAGCTTGTTCCCAAGTCCCACAAACCCTATGGGCAAAGAAATGCCTCCTGTTCTCGTTGTCATGGAGTTTCCACCTGTGCCCTCTGACCCAGGTTCATTCTGAAGAAACCCAATGGGTAGTCAAGGCCTCTAATGCCTCTACTTTTATCAAGTCCCCTCAGAGTTTTCTCTGTTCAGGACAAACAAGTACTAAAGCTTTCCTTTTCATCTAGACAAGTCAAATGAATGCGTGTTCCCTTCAGTTTGATGATAAAAATATGCCACACTAATCACACTGAAACAGGCCCAACAAAACGCAGGATGACAAAAATACTTCTAGCTAAACAAGCAAAAAAAACAAAACAATTCTATCTCACAATGAAGAAGGACTGACTGTCCTTGTTTAATTGAAACGTACAGTTTTGCTAAAAAGCTGGAGGAGCTGCTTCAATAAACTTCCACTTCCAATTTCTGGTGTTCATATGCAGACAGAGCCACAGACTTCGACATGAAAAAAAAAACCCATCTGTTTTCAAGAAAGATGCAGCCCAGAGTCCTAGCAGCAGGCCCTGGTGTTTTGCATCAGGAATCTTTCCAAGCTTGTTATTGTTCAGGAAACATTGTCGTGAGTCAGCAGTTCAGACTGAAGCTCAAGAAGAGCCTGTTTCTGTGCTCCCCAAGCTCAGTGACTCAGCCAAACTTCTTGGTAGCTACATGGTAGGAAATTGAAGATTTTGTATTTGGTATTGGTACCTTGTTTGTTGTTTGTTTCCTAAACAATGCTTCTGCGGTCTTTCCGAGAAAATGGACTGGCTTCTCTCTTTTCTTTGTGAAGGTCTGCTTTCAAACACCCACTAAAAGGGATTTTAATCAAGCCTGTAGACACCAGAGGAAACGCCGTCTGCTTCGCTAATGTTGCCCACCCTCGCGGTATCCGAATTTGCAAGCCGGGGTTTGCTTTCGCTGGAGAGCCCTGCCTGTTTCACTCCGGACAGCCCCGGGTCCGTATTGTGCAGGTTAACCCACACCCGCGCTACAAAACCCAGGGCAAGCGCATGCGTCAGGCCCTGCGCAGCACGCCCTCCAGGAAGTTGCAGCTGCTCACTGGTTCCAGGTTCCAGAGAAGGGACAGGCTCACTCAGAGCCAAGAGCGACACAGTGGAAAGAACATATTCCTGTGCACGTATTTTGCATATCAAGAGATTCACCCACACACATACTTAACTAGCTGAACTGTTATAATAGTAAATCATTCCTAATTCTAATATAGTGTTTTTCTGGACACTCCACTCAAAGCGCTGTACAGGTAATGGGGATCCCCTCCACCACCACCAGTGTGCAGCCCCACCTGGATGATGCACCAGTGCCCTCCCCACACACCAGCTCTCAGTGGGGAGGAGAGCAGAGTGATGAAGCCAGTTCAGAGATGGGGATTATAAGGAGGCCATGACTGGTAAAGGCCAGGGGGAAATTTGGCCAGGACACCAGGGGTAACAGCCCTACTCTTTTCGAGAAACTCCCTGGGATTGTTATTGACCACAAAGAGTCAGGACCTCGGTTTTACATCTCATCTGAAGGACTGCGCCTTTTTACAGTATGGTGTCCCCATCCCTAAAAGTGATTTTAAAATCACTATTCTTCACTTGCTCACTTGCACCATCTTTAACCTCAACCCAGGGCGTGCCAAGCTCTCAGAAGTGTACGAGACACCTCGCAACCAGGGAGACACTTGGCTGGTGTAAAAAAAAAGTAATTATGCAGACAGCCAGACTTTGTTTTCCTGGATACTTAAATTAAAGGGTGGGGTTGTGTTCTGGCTTTGCTTTGTCTCTTGTGCTGCCAACCCCGGCATCTTCAACAGGAACCGACAAGCTTTAATGTGTGCAGTCAGCAAACGAGCCCCAGACCTGTAGAGACAGACCCCAGACCGCTCTCTCCCCACAGGCCGGGTCAGGGTCCGCCACCAGCCGGCCCCCCAGCCCACTTCCTCAAGACCGGGAAAACCAAAACGCCTCGTTCACTCCCACCACTCCGGGACGGAGACTGGAGATGTTCGGATTCTGCAGTCTGGGGCGACACGATTTCATCCACACCTCTGCTTTTTAATCGGAGGCAGCGCTTCCTTATCTGTAAGTGGGAGGTGAGTGAAGTCAAAAAGGCGCTGTGATTTCTGAACACCAGCTCCCCTCAGGCTTCAAGATTTTGGTTGGCCGGGCCGCGTCTCCTGCGGCAGCGGTGCCCTGTGTCTGAGACAGAGCCCTGAGACAGGGCCGCCCAGCGTGTGGCCTGAAGACGTGACCGACGACCTTGGCTGCACCCCCCTGCGAGATTCGCCCTCTTCTGCGCCCAGGAGCGAGGGAGGAGTAGGGGAGAAAGCCTTGCGAAAGACAGGGGGCCACTCTGCCCGTCCGGCAGATAGCCTGGAGCCGAAATGCCCACAACAGGAGACTCCCGCTGAGCCAGACAGAGCGCCTCCGAGACAGGCTCTGGGCCCACCAGCAACCCACTGACAACTGCGCTATCATCGGGCCCGCAGAAACAACAGAAAGAGAGAGACCACAGCAACGTTAACCCACCTCTTTCCTTCTCCCTAACCGAACAGACGCCCAGGGAAGAGCCACGGAGGGCAGGCTCGCCCACACTGGGCTCCAGAGGTGCTCCTCTGCTTGGCAGGGTTATCTGCCCGTCTCTGTGTGCTTCTCATCTCACCTGCAACTTCCAGAATTCATCTCCACACAAATGTCATTAAAGCCCCGTGCTGTACAGTATTTGCCACCTGTCTGGCTCTGCCTGCCCTCCCTGGAAGGGCTTTTAAGTTTTTCTTTAATCCACCCCTCTTGAGTTTTTTTTCTTACAGGACACTTTTAGTGGTGAAGGGGCCACACGGCGCAGGAATTTCATTTTAACACCGCGGGAGGAACTCGTGTGGGCAAAAACATGATTGTAAGGCGAGATTCAAACCCCTGACTGGAAAAGCGCCCCCCCCCCAAAAAACTACAAACTACGACTAAATTACAGGAAGAAAAATCACTTATTTCACACTGCAAAATAAGCTTTAAACTATATGTACACACGCGGGCATCTGAAGCGTTTCCCTACACAGACCCTGCGTATTAAGAGAGGACAGGGTGCCTCAGTCCTTACTGCTCAACACCAAAAAAAGTCCAAAACGCATGAATGTGATCAATGCCTGCTCGTGCAAATCGACCGAGATACACAGCGGCGGCTGCTGTGTCGGGTTTTGGAGGGTAAACTTTGAATTAACTCGGTTCTTATTTATGGTTTCTCTAAAGATCACCTGAGGGCAGTGCTGCAACTGCTGTTCTCTGCCCAAGACATGAACTCGCTTAAACTGGCACTGTTTTACGCGAGACTCATTCTAGATCACTGATTACCGGTCCAGGCAAAGAAAAAGTGTATTGCGCTGTATTTTACAAAACTACTCAGCGAAGCCGCAAATAAATGAGCGAATTTAAAAAACGCAGAATGGGTTTCGATAATCGGGGTGTTAAATTACTTTATAGACACTTATCATAACGCAGTTGAAGCGAATCGCTGTGTTAATCTCTCCAGTTTTAGTCGTTTTTGTAATCATAGATACCAGGTCATGTTTCCGGGCGCGTTGTCGGTTAGGGCTGCGTAAATCACAGCTCAGGCGACTCCTTATAAACCTGTCTCTCTCTTTTTTCTTCTTTTGCACTGACACCAACGCCGTGCCAGCACAGCTAAGTAACGCATCTGACAAAGTACAGCAGAAAAGAAAGTGCACGCCAAATGTGAAAAAAAGGAGTTTTCGAATAGCAAACGTCGTTCAAAACATTTATTTTGCACCGATATCGATGCTGGACTTCGGTGGCCCAGCTTTAAATGAAGCACCAGCATTCAAAGTTTGTATTCTTCAGCTGGACATGACAGAAATACTCATTGTAGGTTATCAACACCATCCACAGATTGTGTAGTGTACTCGCAGTTGTCAGTTATCTGAAATCAGCCTTTCCGTGCCTTGTTTATTTACAACTTCTTGCGCAAAACCAGCTCTTAGCCGGTGTCCACAGCTCCATACGCTGAGCAGTGTGGTGCGACGGTGCGTCTCCGACACCGATACAATTTTCTGTCTGAAACACTTGATTCTGCGCCGTGGAAATAAAAAAATTACCACACGCAAACCGCACATGATCACAAAGCCGGTCACAATTTCGCCTCCACCGAGAACTGCCAACACAATGTCAACATGCAGAGCCTTTCAAAAGTGTTTTTCAAACTTATTTAAGTTTAATTTTAAAATATATATACCCCCCTCCTCCTCCTCTCCCCTCCTTCACGATCACTTACTTTAAAAAGTACCTCTGACCATTGGAGGTGAACGCCATCTCCCAGCCCGGGGGCAGTGGTAATTCATCGGCGACATCGAAAGACTGTTGCCGCAGATGAGCGTGGTGCTCCGGGCTGGGGGTCGCGCTGGCGCCGGTCTCCAGGCGGAACGAGGCCGGGGAGGAGTAGGACCGGGCGTGCTGTACTGTCAGCCGGGGCGCCTGGCTCCCGGAGTCGGTACTGGACTGCCGGGAATGCGACCCCGAGTCCGGCTCCTTGAAGAAGGACTCGGGCAGGACCTTCTTCCGCCAGGAGCTGGGCTTCGGGTTCATGACCGAGTTGAACAGCGCTTCGAGATCCGTGTCCAGGTCCTGCGCGACGTGGATCACTTGCTGTCCCGGCAAGGGCTGTAGAGGATTGCTGCTCATTTTCTTCGCTCGGAGAGTGCAGGAGGTTAATACGAGAAGAAAAGATTTTCAATCCCGCAAACCCGACTAAAGCGATTTCCCAGCCTTCACAGGCTTTGTAGTTGAGCGGTGTTTTGCTCAAAGTTTTTTTTTTTAACTGTACACACAGTCCATCTAGTCTTTTCTTCAGATCATTTATGCGAGCAAGTAATACCTATGTTATTTACGTAAATACTTTCTGAAACGCATCGACCTCTCTTCCCCCGTCTTGGGAAAAGTTATTTTTTTTAAGTAAAAAAGTTCAGCCTTCCCCCCCCCCTCCTTCCACACGGATGAGTACTTTCTAGTTGCAGTGACACCAAAGTTTGTAAACTCCACTTTCCTGCGCTGCCCGTGGTCGCGTTAGCTCATGAATTATTCACAAGCGCGGAGGCTCAGCTGGCTTCGAAAAAAAAGTTGAGTGCGCGTTTCAGTGACAGGAGCGAAACTTGCTCGCAAAAACACGCAGCTGAGACCGTACTTTAGCCTCTCCCCTCCACCTACACCAAGCAGGTTGGGGGGGGGGGGGTTGCGAATAGGAAAATTGAAACCACAGTTTAAGTTGGGGGGCACGACTTTTTTTTTAAGGCTCTCTCGATAAATCACAGCTGTCAACTCCAGGCGCACAGAACGACACAGTTGAGGATTGCGTGTGAGCGCGCACGCAAAAAAACATTAGATTAGTCGCGCTAAAGAAGTGCTTCAGAACGTGAAATTCTTTGAATCCTAAAATCATTTTTCTCCTCGTAGATGAAGTGTTTTCGGATTTTACATTCATTTTCTCTCTCTCCTGTGCTTTTCGGAATCGCCTCCTAACCTGACCATATATAGGCAGAGGAGTTAGAAACCGCGCCCACGTTTGTTAAGACTCCGCAACCTTGTTTCACAATAGCGGCTGCGCGTCTCAAGACCGGAGCGTTGATGGGGCCGTAAACTGCGGCTTAAAAATGCATGTGACGACAGAAAGCGACGGCATCCATTGAGCGGAATAGTTTTAGTTTGTTTTTTTTTTAATCTGTATTGTCTTAGAACCGCCTCGTGGATAGTTACTTTCCCCGGTCGTTAAATAACACGTGTGGACAAAGCCATCCACTAGACCAAGAGTAATGCCGAGATGTCGTAGACGTCATTTAATGACGCGCAAAGCAGTTCGTGGTTTTATTATTATTTCGAAAGGCCAACTAAGTATATTTCAGAAGGAAAAGTGGGCTGTCGGTGCTTTTTCAAATAACACCGCTAGCAGGGGGAAAACTCGGATCAATAAGTACGAAGCGGAAGGGAATGAAAAGATTTCAAACTGAGATTGAACTCATGAAACTTCTTGATAGTTCGTCCTTAATGTCTCGTCGTTTCGGGAACCAGTAATATAATTTTAGTGCAACTTGGCACTGTTATTTTTGTGTGTGGTTGTTTTGACGCGCTGTAGCTGATCTCTGTATAACAGTGCGTCAAGAATGAAGAGCGTGTTCTGTATGATGTCGAGGGGCTCTGTGGTTTAAAAGTATACACGTGGAAACACCATTAAAGACGAAACTCCAGGGACGGTTCAGACAGCGTTGGTCAGTCTCTGGGTGGTCAGCTACCGTTCAAAGCTTGAGCTGGTTAAAGGTTATACTGGGAGTGACACAGCACGAGTTAGGGCCCCGCTGAATCAAAGTGCTGCCCTTCAGACCACACTAATTCACTACAACAGGTGTTCTGACTGTAGATTAACCTGCTGAAGACGAAGAGGCACATTCCCGTTCATAAAATGTCAGAGAAAGGAGTGATTGTGTGCTGAGCAAATCACACCTCGTCACACTGACGCCTTCACACTTCAGTAGTGCTTTCTGGCCCTCGGCATCTTCAATTTTATTAATATTTCTGTTTTCTTTTGTAGGGGTCGAGTTAACACGATTTCGCACTGTGCATACGTGCAGTCATGGGATGTCTGGTTGTGTTAGTGAACGTGTTAACAGAAAGTTCGGCACGTTTATAGAGTCACGAATTGGAAATAACATCAGAATCAAGTTCAACCCTAGGGAGGCACAGCTAACATAGCTCATTTTCCACGACATGAATGATTTCAAACATGTCAACGGGTTGAAGCGTTAAAAGGGCGAAACGACTCCCTCGGGCGCCGCTTTTCACACGCTAGCCTGTCTCCAGTCTCGCGCGGAGTGCAATCCCGTTGCGTGCGCGAATCTCAGCCGGCAATTAAGGACCCAGAAGAGGGGAAAAGCCGAAATTACAGGATCAACGACTTCCTGAAACACGCCGTCCATTACCGCTGACCTTAAACTATACTCGATCGCAGTGCGCTTGAAAGCTACAGGCTTTCGTCAAATTTCAACAACTGGAAAAAAAAGTTTGTCTTTACAGAACTAAAATGTGTGTATAAATTGTATTCAATTATTTATAATGGCCTGACACTCTGGTAGATGTCAGAAGAGCTGGAATTCCGAACGCATAGCGAAACGGCACAGAAAATAACCGATGAGATTTAATCTAAGAAGGTAACGATATGAGCCACCCCTTCACGGTCAGCATTTATGCATACTGGAACACATATCCACGCCAAATGTAGGCCCTGAACTGAAGAGAGAGGGAGGCAGGAACGGACAGCAGGTGGGTTCTCTCCTGTACTGCTTGGTACTGGTGCCCGTTGGTCAGTCGGGCTCCTCAGCGGAGTCAGTTTCATTCCTTCCTTTCATCTTCTTCCACAGTTAAATTGTGCTTCATCTCACTTAACCCCCTCTTCCCCACAGCAGACACCAGCCAACCCCACGCACGCACACAGAGCTGCACCTGCTCGCTGGAGGCCACCTGCGTTAAAGCACAGATGCCTTGGGAAGGGCCTCAGCTGAACGCGTTCATTTCACCCCTTCAAAAAGAGCACCTGTCACCCCAAACCCCCTGTGAGAAGGAGCTCCAGGAAGACTCCCAAGTCTGTGTGCTGTTCTTGAAGACCAGTGGTGACAACTGCACGGGAGCAGAAGACCTGGTTTCCTTTCCACCTGGGAAATTCTCTCTTTGGCTGGAAGGTTGCCGGTTCGAATCCCGCGGCCTGCAGGGGAATCCTCCTCCCCTGGGCCCCCGAGCAAGGCCCTTCACCCCAGCTGCTCCAGGGGCGCCGTATAAACGGCTGACCCTGCCCTCTGACCCCCAGCTTCTCTCCCTGTCTGTGTGTCTCATGGAGAGCGAGCTGGGGTCTGCGGAAAGACGAATTCCTCATGCAAGAAATTGTATAGGGCTGATAAAGCAACATTATCATTATTACATTATCACGATGTCGACGGACTCAGACGGGCCCGAGCAGCACGTGCAATTTCTCCCCGGGTCTCGCTCTTTCACGGAGAAACCGCAAGGCCTTCTGAGCTGCTGCCAAAAAAGCAAACAAGACCCGCCCACATCCCTTCTTTCCTGGATTTCCAAACTCCTGGATGCGCAGCAGCTCCCAGGGCAGGCCAGGTGGTTCCAGAGCCCCGCTGACGCACGCGGGCGGGGGCCGTGCCGAGACGTGGATGATCGTCGGGTTCCTGCGCGGCGCAGGAACCACCTGTGGAATGGAAAGATTTCCACTCGCGCGCACAACCGCGGAGCAGCCCCAGAGCCCGCTGCGAGGGGCAGGGCGGTCTTCTCCTCGTTTCCCACAGCTCCCCGCAGACCAGGCCTCTGAATCGCAGCGGTACGCGCTGCTCCACACGCGCTCACGCCCTGGTTTCTTTGCTTTCACAGTTCAGGTCCCGAAGCCACGCCGTGCTTTCAATATTTATAATGCATTTCCCCCCAGTTACAAAAAAAAAAATGACTGATGCCAAGTAATGAAGCATTTTGCCCAGTTCAGAGAGGAGGCATCTTAATTACATCATTAACATCCCAACATGACATAAAAAAACAAACACTCCGCTTCTTAAAGCGCTGATGACGACAGCACATGCTGACGTATTTTGTCATTTTCCTCACACATCCCAAACAACAATGGCACCTGCGACAGCTGCCCTCTATCTGATGACCCTGTGCAATAAGGCTTGCATGATACAGTCCACAACACTTTCCACCTCAAGTGAGGCTGATTCGGGGTAACTGAATCCATCGTTTGTCTTCGATGCTAGTGAACATGTAGAAACTACGCCCCCTGTTGGTCACTTCACACACTATACATTATCCTTGTCGGGTTTTAAAATCGGATACAATAATAAAAAAGATGTTTTTTAAGAGCAATCTGAAACACACTACTCAAAATAAAACACTTCAGGATGCAAAAATATTTAAAAAAGGGCAACAATCTTTAAGAAAGATTATATGTGAAAACTGTAACATAAACCAAAGTATAGAAAAAATATATTCAGGGTCCCCAATTTCTTATCATGTGGTATGTTTCTTAAATTACAAGCTTTTAAACACTTGCAAGTCCAGTAAGGACCAGAAAAGACCATTCACTTCCTCCAGGAAAGGGAACAGGGGTGTGTGTAGCATCACACCTTGAGAAAGCAGACCAGTTCAATCTGACAAGTTTTCTCTTTTTATAAAAACACATCAGGACATCTGAGCTGTTCAGTTTGTTTTTTAACCAAAATCCAGTCCCAACAGCAACATGAAGACACTGACGCCACTTTGTAGGATACTGTCACTGCTATCTAAGGCAAACATGCATTTGATAGACATGAGATATTTGGCATTTGGTTTTTATTTCATTCCCAGTGGAGAGAATGTAAAAAAGACATCTGAAAAAAAATTAAGACACATTATAATTTATATCCACCGAAGAAGAGATCTTGCTTCAACTATAAAAGTAATCATTTAAAATCCCCTGTGTTATAGGTTTAGTCTATGACCTGATACAGCGAATCCTCGAGTTATGGATGCAATTAGGCTAAATTTAGTGTCTATAGAAATCGGCAACAGCAATCTCACTGGCTGAGCAACATTCTCAATCTTTAACACCTGTTCCACAGAAGGCTCGTTTATCATCACTGCAGCGAACAGAACACTGACAGTGTACTCCTCCATACGCTCTGCCCTTTTCCTCCAGTTATCACAAGCGTGGTCCCGTTCTGGAACTGCCGCACGGTAGGCCTGAATTATCAAGCCCCAGGAAGGAAAACCCAACACGCATACTGTATGGGAAAAAAGGACCAGATCACTCGGATTCAAATCCAGCCGGAACAGCGCCGGAATGCAAACAAGCCGTGTTCAGAATTTAAAACCGCGCAGCGCAGAAATGACTTCTCGGCTGCTCATTTCGAGCTTGCTTGATAGGTGAATGTGCGAGATGCGCAGCACCTGTATTAAAGATGAGCTGGGACCAGCCAGGACAGTAATCTGCTCATTATTTTACAGGACCCAACGTCATCTTTAGGTCATTGTGGTGCTCCCCCTGCAGTCAGCCGAGCTGAAGGTTGGCACGCGGGGGTTTATTTAAAATAAACTCTTAAGGCTTTTATTTCCCCATTTTATCAAATATAATGCAAAAAAGTGCAAAAAAATAAAGACAGGAAGAGGGAAAGGGCGGCGGGGTGCGCCCTATTTGATGTTGCGCGCGATCCGGCGGCAGTGGCTGGTCTTCATCTCCGCCAGGGCCTGCTCCAGCTCCCGGATCAGGTGCAGCAGGGTGGGGGGGTCGGTCTGCAGCACCCTGCCACTCCGCTCCCCGCCGTGCTGCAGGTGCAGCTGGAGGGTCACCGCCGGCTTCACCTGCTGCCTGAGAGCTCTGCTGGCCAGCTGCGGAGGGAGGGAGGGGGGGGGGGGGCACAATGAGACGTACGCAGGCGCGGGGCAGGGACCACACAGGAGCACCCCTCCCGCCCCCATCTGTCCATTTTACTGGGCGTCACAGATCTCTGCCCCTTATTGCCTAGCTCAGGTCAAGAAAGGCAAATTCCTCATTTAGGCAATTCTGTTTCCCCAGTTTAAAAATAAACTAGTTACATAACAACACCTGAAGAAGGCTCCACAGCCGAAACGTTGTGTTTTCTCTCTTCTCTTTTCAGCAGGGAATAAACCTATTACTTGTTTGTTTGTTTCTTTATTAGCCCTATACAATTTCTTGCATTAGGAATTTGTCTTTTCGCATACCCCAGCTTTTCTCAATGAGACACAGACAGGGAGAGAAGCCTGGGGTCAGAGCGCAGGGTCAGCCATTTATACAGCGCCCCTGGAGCAGCTGGGGTTAAGGGCCTTGCTCAGGGGCCCAACGGAGTAGGATTCCTCTGCCGGCCGCGGGATTTGAACCAGCAACCTTTCAGTCACAGGCACAGATCCTTAGCCACAGAGCCACCGCTCCACCCCAAAGGAAAGAACCACGCCCAACGTGTGTGTAAACACAACAACACACACACACAACAACAACACACACAACGTGTACTTGTTCCTTTAATTAGGTAATTAGGCCGGGCCGCTTTTCCCTTCAGTTCACAGCCGCTCATTAATTCTGCCTCACTGTCACTGTCACAGAGGTTACAGGCGACAATGCTCTCTAATCCCAGAGCCCGTTAAACTGGTATTCCAGCTTCACAGAGCAGACCGGAGTGGATTTTGTATGGTTTTGTATGGTTGCTGCTTTATCTTCACCAGCAGTGCTGCTGATTGTCTTTTTCACACCTCCGCGCGGCTCCTCCTCCGCCTCGCCTTCCAGCCGCTGGTGTTTGAACACGTCACGTTCAGCACCGCCCCGGCCCGCTGGGCCCGCGCAGGCTGGAGGAGAGCTGCGTCCCTCACCGACCGCACCGCAGGCCTGCAAGTGCCCCGGAGTCCGCAGGGGGGGGCGCTGTGTCGAGAGCCAAGAGAGCCCTGGGCAACTAATCCCACCCCATTCTTGGAGGTGCTCAGATAACCGTGCAGCATCACCTGGGGAGTCCCGGTCACAGTTGGCTAGTGACACGAACCCAGACTCGAACCCGCGATCCGACAGCTTGGCCTGTGCCCAGGTAGGCACCTTTACTTGGACAGCCCCTCAAGAGGCCCCAAAATATAGCGCTTTCTTTTGCCCATCGCCTTCAACGGTTCAGCTGTGTGTTTGCTATGGTTCTCTACTGAGGCCCAACCACTGACCTCAAGGGTTTCCAGAGCTCTGGTCTGGGCTGTGATCCCATTTCACACCAAGAGCCAGCGGCTTGACTGAAACGACCAGTATGAGACCTCTAAGGCAGTAATGTAAACTCGAAGGGATCAGCAGCCAAGGCATTTATAATGGTTTTTTTTGCACAGTGCTTGTGCTGACTTTTATTTCAGTTTTAACTTAGTTGTTGTTGCTGCTGCTGCTGCTGCTGCTGTTGTTGTTGTTGTTGTTGTTGTTCTGTGTCCGGTGTTTCCTTAAAGTCTTTGTATTGGAGCATACACACAAATAAGCATTTTACCGCACTTGTGCACATGACAAATAAACTGCACTGATTTACAAACTGAGTCTGCCCAACCTGGAGGTTGAGGTGCGACCAGATATAACACATCACAAAGAAAAAAAACAAGCAAGGGGAATTATCGACAGAACGAGAAAGCAGGCGAACCTGAACGTCCAGCCTCCACTCCAGGTTGTGGTAATGAGGGACAGCTGGCGCCAGCTCACACAGGATATTCCTGATCTCCTTCCTGTTGTCCAGGTACAGCTGGAGCAGGAGCTCGTTCAGCTCCTCCGGGAAGCCCAGCACCAACACCGAGTCCTGGAAATCCACCTCAGAGATCTGCAACAAAACCATTCCGAGGTCGGGAGAGGTTCATCCAGCAGTGTGAAGGTGATGGTAGTTTTTTTTTCTGAATAAAACACACCACACTTGTTTTAAAGCAGAGAACCTCCCCTGGAACAGAAGGATTACGTCCGATAATGCTGTAGTACAGAACTGAAGACTTGATTTTATTTAACTGGCTTTGTTTTCAGTCAATTTAATTGGGCTCCGTGGTTTGATAAATAAAATAATGCCCCATAAAAACATGTGGGTGCACTACAGTTTCAGAAATGTCACAGACTACTTTTTACTCCTCAGCATCCAGATCGGCTTCTATTTCCAGAAGCCTTTCCCAGATTGTCATGTACGTTTTATTGGAGCTTCATCCATTTCCTGATACCACATTTGGGAAATAATGTCACAAATGCGGAGCAGGACTGAGACCTCTGCATGATCTCTATTTTGCAATTCTCTATCATGAACGTGTGGCACAAGACAGATCCACCTACCATGAGCTTGGAGCTCTCCGTGAGGAGGTACATCAGACCCTCCACCCCATGCTGGACAGTGTCCACAGGAACACTTAACTTTCCTGCAGGCAAAACCCACCACAAGCACTCGTGAAGTTCAGCTCAAAGCAACCGTGTTGATAATTACTGTAAAATTCACTGCACATTGCTAGTAGTAGTTGAGGCGAGTTAACACTGTTTTTAATAGAGCTTTGTAAAATATGTTATACAATAATGGCTACTTACTCGCTGCTCCTTCATAGATCTTAGGGTTTGAACCTTTCTTTAAAAACTCCACAGCTATCCGTCCAAATTCTCCAACAACTGAAAACAATAACAATTGGGCAAATTCTGCAGATGATGCAGTTGTTCATTTGAGACAATAACAGACGCTAAACATATGAATTGCATGATTCAATATCATACTTCAACCTGTCGTTTTTGTTTGTTCACGCTGCTCTAAGGTACAATATTTAATTCGTATCTGACCATTAGTTGCACAGTCCGTAAATCCGCAAGCAGTGCAATTGAGAAACATGCAACACTACTTCAGTAAGCAGTTACATCTTAACGTTTTCTAAAGCTGTCATTCGTTTTTACACAAGACGCACCATATCAAAAATATTTAAGAGAAGCATTTCTAGTGATAAACTGCACAATTAAACGCAGTTAAAGACCCGAATCATGTCAAATATTCAATTACAGTGAAGTTACCTGCCGAGTCCACTTCCGGCAGGAAACCCAGATGCTCTTTGTGCTCATCTGTCAGAACTAAAAGCATCTTGCTTGGATAATTGCAAACTCCCAATTTCGGCAAATCACCATAGAGTAACCCCAAGAATCTTATTCAGCCATCACATGACTGCGCTGGCTAGTTTGTCGCTAATTTAACATTCCGCCCGAAACAAGTAACTCGGCACTTTAGTTCCGAGCGGACGAGCAGGCATCGATTTCCCGTCTCAGGCGCGCCTCCCCGCGGAATTGGAGCGCAACAACAAAGAAGAGTCTTCCAGCCTCCCCTCGCAGCAAACCTTCAGCATGCTTTCCATGAGCCTTCTGTTTTAAACGTAGCCCCCAAAAATCCAACACACTCATGCTCAAGGAAATACGCTATACCGTGTAATCTGTACCATCAAAATAAACATATCACTCTGTGCGTGTGTGTGTGTGTTTTTAAAAGGATACTTATGTTGGATATTGATTAAATGACTTTAATTTAATCATTCATGGCTGCGATGCCCCCCTTGTAGTTCCCCTTCGACTGGTCAGATTGGCAGAGATTACTCACCAGCACGGCGCGCGCTTGTGACTGATGCCCACCCGTCTGTGCAGCGCTACCTGGTCCGGTCCTGGGCGCTCCCTCCCTGCCCTCCCTGCGGGGGCTCATCCTGTCCAGCACATCCCAGCGAGGCAGCACGCATCTTCATGCTGTTCACAGAGCGACAGCTGTCTCCCGACTGGGGGGCGTGGCAATCTTCTCGTAGACGCCCAAACCCCAAGCTTTACCCCCCCTCCGCCGCCGCCAGAACACTTTTGGGATGAGCTGGGATGACCTGTGGCATCTTGGAGACCAGTGAACAGGTGTGTGCTTGCCCAGGCAGTGTAAGAGGAACAGGACAGAAGCTCACAAGAGCCACAGAGGGGCAGCTGGCATGGCGTCAGGTGTGTCCAGACGCACTACTGGGCTGTACCTTTTCCATTTGACCCCCTTTGGTGATTTTTCATATGAACCCACCATTTTGTCTCTTCATCAACATGTCAGTATACCTGCTGTGAAAAACGGTGACACAATGACAACAGAGATAAAATTCTGTATATATTTGTTGCAAGATGATATGTATTTTTTGATGTTCAGCATGTTCTGAATTGTCCAAAGAAAATTAAGCCTGTCATTTTATACACCTCTCTTAACCAACAGAATATTGGCATAAGGACCCGTGAGAACGTTCACAGCACCAGACAGGATGACAGACCCTGTCTATTCCTCACAGGCCTTTATGATGAGAAACAGTCTATCAGCAGGTACTTGGAAAGCCTGCATACTAGACATAGTTAGCCTGTGTTTTTGCCCAGCTGTGATAGCCTTGCATACCAAGGCATTCCTTCACCCTGTAGCTGAGAGACCTGGGTTAGATTATCACGCAGATACAGCAGCAGTCCGGCGCCGTGGGGAGAGCCTTGATATTGCAAAAGAGATTTAACTTCCGCAATGCTGAGGAATTAAAAGGACCAGCATTCTGGACCAGGGAGATAAAAGAACAAAAGAAATATTCTCGTATCCAAAATATATGGCACAGCCCCTCTGCTCTGAGGGAGAAATCTGACTTCAGAACAGGATTTGACACAATAATTTGATCATTCCTTGGGGAATTTGTCAATCTGAGCTAATAATGAGCTGATTGAAGTCTTTAAGAGCCCAGCTGGATTTAAAATCTATGACACACCTCTCTCTCCAGCACCAGGAAACTGCAAGACTAAGATGTGGTCATACCTACATCTATCCCATAGTCATCCAGGCAGTTGCAGTTGAATAGTTCCAGCCCGGACTGAGTGCTGAGCCTGAACACGCTGACCGGGGGGCCAGACTGCTGCGAGATCGAGGTCTTCAGGCTGGACACGGTCATAGTCAGGAGGAAGACGTTTCCCATGATGAGGAAGGTTTCCTTGGTGACAGTGCTGAACACTCGCAGGATGGGCTTGTCTTCCTCCTGGACCAGAGGTTCAATCACAAGGGCTCCAGAAACAGCAGAGGAAACGTAAGCTGGGGTCCTGCAAAATCCCAGATTCCTGCCTTTGGCATGATGCTCTTCTCTAGGCCTGACATCGGATTTGATCCTTATGCTCCAGGCAGCGGAATGCTTTTGCCTTATTTTTCTGCTGAAGATAAAATAATGCTAATAAAATGATGAAGCCCTGTTGGGCGTTGCCTTAACAGGAGAAGAGCGCACCCCATCGAGCCTGGAAGTCCTGCAGTTTGTCCAGCCAAGCTAACATAAGGAGATGAGAAATTTCGACTCAAAAGGACTCGATGTAAATGTTCTAGACGTGTGCTTGAAGAAAGAAGATTGTTTCTACCCAGGTTGAACATCCGGCCAGTCTGGTCGGGTGACAGACAGGTGTTCCAGTACTGCATGGGGATAAGATCTGTGGTGAGACTCACGCAATCCACGTTTCACCCCAGTGACCCTTACCGCCACCACTGCCACAATCAAAGAGTCATTATATCACAAACCTAATACAAGTTCATAAGCAAACCAAATGCTGTACAACAGCATTAGCGTCAGCCATGTAACTGATATAAAAACAGGAAGACCGATGAGCAAAAATGACCCAGTGAGTCCCAGAGTCCAAGCGCATTACATGGTTAGTGTTTAAGTGAAAAGACAGATCTTTAAGCAAGTGATAAAGACCTGGTGCTGGACAGGAGACGCCTGGGCTTCATCTGAATGAGAAGCACTGAATTATTTGTGCTCTAATTAAGAGCTGGGCTACACTCATGCAGTGGGACCATAAGATAACCAAGAGCCAGGTCTCCTGCTTTAGACATGAGTGAGGGGGCGTCTTCACAGAGCATAATGCCTTTAGCTCCATGGGGTCAAGACATTTTCCACTCCTGCCAGTGAAACACAAGGCTGAAGGACCAATATATGACAGAGTTTCTAGAGAAACAGGATCAGAACAGCGCTGTTCGGGTATTCCACTGCATTCATTGCAGGAATCTTTAGCAAGTCTTTTTAAATAACGCATGCCTCCCAGTTTTTTTTACCTTTGCGCCCACAGATCCCACCAAACCCCCGGCCCTCTGAGGCTGGTGGGAGCCGCACCTTAAGGACACACCTGAGGGTGACCGCAGGGGTGATTCCCACATCGGCCAGGGCCCAGCTGTCCTCCAGAGTGGCCCCTGCACTGCTGTCAGACAGTTGCGTGCAGAAGTGGTCCTTCACAGCGGCCTGGGGAGAGTGTGAGAGGGACAGGGCACAAACTTGAACTCGCCACAGCAAAGCACAACGAAGGTTAAAGCGTCAGAAGCTACAGAACAGTCCTCACATTGTCACAGCGCCGTCAACCTGCATTTGTACAGGAATTCCCTTGCTTTCAAACTTTAGCTTATGGGCTCTGCCAATACTTGGCCTCCTCCTTATGGTCAGTTTGAGAAATGAAAGAGGCAAACTTGGTCAACGAAGAACAAGACAGCACCCGAACCCTTCACCCCTCCCTACCCCCAGATCTTGTGCAGAAGAAGAAATCTTAATGAGGAATTTTTGGAAAAAGCACCCCCTTCAAATGATTCAAACACCGCTGCACTTCTGCAAGGCAATACAGGTTTAACAGCACAAGGGTGAAATATATCTGTGACACTATGAAGATCCCCATCGCTGGACGCAGAGACGCTGCTACTCTCTGCCCTGTATTCCGCGGAGGGACGCCAGGTGCCCATCGGCAGGCCGGCACATGGGGGGCAGGCCGGCACATGGGGGGCAGGACTGGCTGCAGACGGGGTGCTCCCTGGGGGAGAGAGCGGAGAGGGGCAGAGACAGCCCCCTGAGCGCATGCTGCCCAGAGCCAGGAGGCTGCTCTGCCCGAGCCAGCTGACGGGGAGAGCACGCTGTCACGAAGCGCTCTTTCCGGACCCTATGCAGACGACACAATCCAGGGTAGAGAGAGGAAAACACGGGGGGAAAGCAGCAGGGGTCAGGAATGAAAACAGGGGGCGTGTCCACGGTGCGCTGGTGTTCGGGGGAGGTGTGGCCGAGGCAAACAGTCCAGAAGTGAGTCCAAGGGGGAATCTGAGACAAGGCAAAGAGTCCAGAGCCGGGAGGTCCACCTGAGAGGAACAGGGGGGGGGGGGGGGGGGAAGAAAATTGCAAAAAAAATCCCAGACTTGCTAATTCAATTAAGGCTTCAATTAATTAAGTAATTAAGCTCAGCTGGAACAAAACTCAGCAGGCCTGCAGGACCGGGACTGGAGCCCCTGCTCTCTGTCATCAGGACACACTGTAGGTGACTCTGCCTTTCTAGAAAGCAGGGGGCACGGCACCCTCGCCTACGAGCAGGAAAGGGTTACACCCCGCAGTCTGAGAGGAGGCGAGGCCAGGGGTTTATGGGAAACGAGCTTGAGGGGTGAGCATGGTTTCCATAGCGACCCGGAGGGCAGAAAGGCAATGGATCTGGGGGCTTGGTGCTGTTAAAGTACACAAACAAGAACATTCTGACAGCTACACGCACCCGAGACCGCTGGGAAGATGACAGAAAGAGAGCAGCTCTGCCTTCATTGGCAGATGGAGAAGCTGGTCACCCGGGGGGTCTGAGACATTGAAGAATTCCCATGAGGAGAAGCCACTGTCCGGCTCACTGACCAGACTGCTGGAAACCTAAGTGGTGCAGTATTTTCAGACACAATGCAGTCCCGCTGAATTAACTTCCATCTCCAGATCCAAGATGGAACACACTGGTCTTGCCCTGTTCCTTTATTGACGGGTTTGTTTGAAATTCTTAGCATGAGTTTGAACGTAGACGTATAAAGGATCAAGGAAACAAAGGAAAGGGTGGGCATGGAGTGCACATGTAACTCTCTGCCTTATAGGAGTCACACTTGATCCTCCCCTGTCTTTTGATCCCTATGTAAAAAAAAATGATTATGACATCTTTTTTCACCTTAGAAAGATTGCCCTCAGTAGGCAATTTCTATCAATGTCTCTGATGCTGAGTGCCTGATTCATGCATTCGTCATTCATTCATCACATTAAGGCTTGACTTCTGCCACTCTTTGCTCTATGGGCTCCCTAACTCTCTTGTCAACAAGCTGCAATTTGTCCAGAACTCCGCAGCTACACCTCTAACTCACACCAGACCCTGGCAGCATATCACTCCTGCACTGACGTCTCTGCATGGGTTGCCAGTTAAGCTACACTTTCAATATAAGATCTTGTGCTTTTTCTCTCACTGCCCTTTGTTATGGACTGTCCCTTTTCTGGCTCCATGAGAGAAAAGTTCTCTGACCCTTCAAATCCAAACTTAAAACCCACCTTGCTACCCAGGGCCTAGGTCTGATGGCCCTACGTTATATCATGTATGTTCTTGTTTATGTATTTTTTCTTCTACAGTTCAATTCCTTTTTGTTTTTTTCTTGGGGCCGGAAAGGTGATCTATAAATGTTATTATTATAGGTGACAGTATCTTGCAACTCACAACTGGCAACCCGCTGAAGCTCAGCAGGTGTGAGCCTTGTCAGTACCTGGATGGGAGACCTCCTGGGAAAAACTAAGGTTGCTGCTGGAAGAGGTGTTAGTGGGGCCAGCAGGGGGCGCTCACCCTGCGGTCCATGTGGGTCCTAATGCCCCAGTATAGTGATGGGGACACTATACTGTAAATAAGCGCTGTCCTTCGGATGAGACGTAAACCCGAGGTCCTGATTCTCTGTGGTCATTAAAAATCCCAGGACGTTTCTCGAAAAGAGTAGGGGTGTAACCCCGGCATCCTGGCCAAATTTCCCATGCCTCCTAATAATCCCCCTCTATGAATTGGCTACATTACTTTGTTCTCCTTCCCCCTCCTCCCACTCCGACGGCAGGCGGAGCGACGCGCCGGTTGGAGTATTCTCGGTCGCAGTTAATGGCAACGTCAGCTCAAAGATTTGGTTCAAACCACCAAATGGAGACTGGTGTGGAGACCGACAAGCGGACCCTGCTGATGCAGGATTAATGCTAGGAAAGAGAGAGAGTATATACAATATGTATGTATGGGAACAAGTAATAGGTTTATTCCCTGCTGAAAAGAGAAGTAAGAAAACACAACGTTTTGGCAATGGAGCCTTCTTTAAGTGTTCACATCACTGTCCAATCTTCCTCTACCTCCAGCGATGAGGACGGCCCCCTTCTTCTGTCCCACCTGTGCTTACTTACCGTCTCGCTGTATTTATCTTCTCTTAGGGATCTGTTGATCTGTTCATGTATATGTCCCTTCCCCAGGAAGCCTGCCTTACTGACCTTACCAGACACATTTGTATTCTGCATTTCGCAATGCGAAGTGTTAGGCTTAGGAGTTACTGCTCCTAATACATAATAACGTATTGTATTTTAACTCTTTGTTTCCAATAGTGTATTCTGTGTCCAATCTTTAAGTGTTGATGTTCTAATATGGCAGGTAATTGTAGTTAATAATTATTTAGGAACAAGTAATGGGTTTATTTCATGCTGAAAAGAGATGAAAGAAAGCACAGCGTTTCGGCTGTGAAGCCTTCTTTAGGTGTGAGGCTCCACGGATGAAACATTGTGTTCTCTTTCTTCTCTTTTCAGCAGGGAATAAACCTATTACTTGTTCCTTTGCAGCCTATGCATGCTGAAACAGCTACCCACCTGAACTATATGTATGTATCTCTAGCAGACATCTTGATAATGACATTGCTGTAAATGCTTCAAAAACAGTAAGATACAGTACACATAGGCACAGAATGGGGATGAGGAAGAAAAAGACAAAAATGTTTATACTTGCCCTGAGGTCTACTGGTTTCAAACAGCAACCAATGTGAAATAAAACTGCACATTTTTAATATTTTCAAACTCAGTTTGTTCCAGTCGTTTCAAGTTTCTGCGGGTGGGTCAGTCTTTTAAACCTCTCAGATTTGATTCGCTTAAGGTACATACTGCCTTGACTGATGAGACAGTGATGCCGGAGTGGTGAGAGGAACATGACTCCCTCCCCTCTCTGAGCGAACCGCAGTGCACACACAGCTGTCGTTCTGCCAAACAAACGCCAGGTGGCGCCAAGTGTTTAAGAAATTAGCGTGAAAGTTTGGGGACTTTTCGCACTCTGGAAAACCCGAAGATAATTCCGTTTAAAATTAAACACGGGTGAGGGGGCACGTTACGCCAGTGGAAGAGTGCAAAATACACGCTCTTAAAAAAAAACACAATCTTCTAGAAAACAGTTTTTTTGGGGGGGGGAGGGGGAGAAATCGAGCTTGCAGTGAACGGATTTGACAGTAGGGTCCCCGCTTTTGGCATTTGTTCTCAGACGGAGCCGGCTCCCTTTCTCGCTGCGAAACGAGCACCGGTGAGCTCAAGGCGCGTCAAATGCACGGCCTTCAAACAACCCCCCTTGCGCCTCGACGGCGAATATCATCCAACCCCTTCCCCTCCTGCCCCACCTCCTACGTGATCATGCAGTTCCGTCCATTTACTGAAACCGCAGACGCCTTCTAATTTGGCCGGAGTGGGGAGGAGGGACGAGGGGACAGGCGAGCCGGGGACGGTCGGCCACGGTCGGCCCGAGTCACGTGGGCCGGGTCGGCCCAGGCAGGAACTCCCCCCTCCTCCTCTGGCGGCCGGCGCACCAATCGGCACCGAGAGCCGGGCCAGGGGGGGGCGGGACTTCCGTGCAGGGGAGTGGGAAGCGGGGGGCAGGCCGGGGCTCTCTGTTGACATCCTGCCGCACCGCCGTGCCTGCTGGACCCGCACGCCCGGAGCGCAGGACTGTGATGCCCGCCTCGCCAGAACTCCTGCCCGCTTTCAGGAGAACGGTTCCGTCGGTCGCAACGGTAAGGCGGCTGACCCGCCCGGCTCGCCTTGACCCCCCTTTTCCTGTTGCTGCTCCTCCTGCTTGTTGTCGTCGTTTCTGATGAGCTCAGCACTTTCTGTGCGGCGGGTCAGCAGGACGTGCAGTCTGTCCCGGCAGCGATTCAACTGCGCAGTCTGGGGGCGAGATTTGCAGAGCGTGTCCCTAGCCCAGACGGGCTCCGGCGCCCCGGTGAGCATCTTTCAGTTTGCGCAAGGCAGTGAAAGCGCAGCGCCCGGGAGGGGGTTCACACGGGTCGCTGAGCTGCACAGTGTGTTGTTGTTGTTGTCGCTGTTGCTGTTGTGCAACCCCTGCCTCCTAATCCGATTGATTGATTGATTGATTCAGCTGTGCGGGGAATTCCGGCGTTATTCTGAAATGCATGCGGGACACCAGAACGACTGTCGCTCTGAAAACCGCTGTTCGCGAGTAGAAATTAGGCCCGCCACGTAATTTCTGATCAATTCCAAAAGTGAAGCCCCCTCGCATTAACGTGGGTCATCGACGTAAGACCTGCAGGGGAACGCCGTGATCTATAATGATATAACCCGCAGCCTTTGCTGTGCTCCGGGCGATTTACATTCTGATGCGGTGGGCCGGGGCTCTGCGTGGGGGCAGCGGGACCCCAGCTGGGGGGGGGGCAGGGGGCACCGTGTCCACTTCGTGTCCAGTCCGTGTCCGTGAAACCCCAGTCCAGCCTCGGGGACCTTCGCTCGGCGGGGCACGGTACGCTCTCACGCTGCAGAGATTGTATAAACACGCTCGGTTATTTATCCCCGTTATTCAACTGTTTATTGCCCTTTCTCCAGTTTTTTTTTTTTGCACGGCAATGTTCTGCTTAGGGGTAGATGAAAGTGCTTTCGCGTGCAGCGGTCAAAGAACTTTTTAAAAAAAAAACAAGTTGCGTGGAGATCAGGACACCAGAGGAACGACATCAGAGCAGAACTGGTTTGAACGTGTTTTCCGCAGAAGCCCGGTTTCCAGTGCTGCACACGGAGGCCTGCATAACTAACCGGCCTGATCGCACTGCACACATGTGGTTCGGTGTTCTGCAGAGAGGGGAAGACCTGGCTTGGTTTCTGCCTGGCGTGTGAAAGACTGTGGAGCTCTGAAGTGTGAGTTCTCTAGCGTTCAGGAGGCGGTGTGATCTCCTGAACCTGTTGAATTGCAGAGCAGCGGACGGTGCTTCGGCGTCTAGGTGACCCTCTGTCGGGATGCAGGTGCAGTTCAGAAACTATTGCAACCAGCCTGACCCGATCCTTCTGGGGTTTTATAGCCGTTTTTACTGTTAACCCTCCCACGCAATAAGCGAAGTAGCGCGGTGCTTAAAATGCGTCAGGAATGCGGCGGAGTAGCGGTGCGTGAGGCGAGGACGGGACGGTTAGGCGACGGGGGTCTCGGTGGGCTCTTTCGCAGGCTGCCGGGTTGCTGTGAGGCAGTTAGCAAGTTCTGGGTGGGAGAGGGCGGGGGGCGTGGCTCGCGGGCTGACCGCGCACAGCTGTGCGGGAGTCCAGGTGCTGAGCTGACCTGTGACCTGTGTGAAACGGTGTGGAAGTGCATTTAAAACCGAGAGCTGTGATAGAGATGTTGTACAGTTAACTGTGCAAAATGTACCATAAGTAATGTCTTTTTATTTTGGGGCCAGCAGGGGGCGCTCACCCTGTGGTCGGTGTGGGTCCAAATGCCCCAGTATAGTGCCTCAGGGACACTATACTGTAAACAGGTGCCGTCCTTTGTATGAGGCGTAAAACTGAGATCTCTGTGGTCATTAACATTCCCATGGTGTTTCCCAAAAAGAGTAGGGGTGTAACCCCGGTGTCCTGGCCAAATTTCCCCCTGGCCTTTACCAGTCATGGCCTCCTAATCCTATCTCTGAACTGGCTTCATCACTCTGCTCTCCTCCCCACTAAGAGCTGGTGTGTGGGGAGAGTACTGGAGCATCATCCAGGTGGGGCTGCACACTGGTGGTGCAGGAGGAGATCCCCATTACCTGTACAGCGCTTTGAGTGGAGTATCCAGAAGAGCGCTACATAAGTGTGAGGAATTATTATTTTCATCATGTAGACAAGCTCTGATAAGACTATGACCAGTCTGACTTGAAGGAGCAGATCTGGCTTGTTTAAAAAATACTTATTTCCTATTGAGGTGCAGCACATCGGTCATTGCCCAGTTAAAACTTGCACGTGCATGTTTACTTCATTTACCCACAGAAAATCAAACACGCCTAATTACAGCCACCTGATTTATTATGTAAGCCGCAATCATATTTTTCTGACTAAGCTGATTTGCCACAGCAGTTTCGACTTAACTCTTTACACGTTGGTTTAGTTCAGTACATCTGCAAACCACGTCACAAACCTCGATTGTGGTAGAACTTTTGTTTGTAATAATATTCAAGATGAGTAACCCATTACAATTACTGTAAACATTAATTGTGCAATTGTGTTTTTGTCTTTAAAAAACTTGAAGCTGGGGGGAGGAAATTATTTTAAATGTTAATCAGCTACAATATCGATTGAGTATAGTTACTGTGCAAAATGTGCGAGAAGTACATTATTCCTGGAAAGTTAGGACTTTACACTTTGTTCATTTGAAAAAGTATAATCCGTTCCGCAAGCAGCTTGTAATTGCAATGTATTACTTTTTAAAAGCAAGTTTTCCCCAGGACTGTTCAAAACACACACACAGTGTTCCAAGCAGGGCATCTGGATTTCTAGCACTGCGTATCAAACACGTTTAACCTGTCTGAAACAGAAACAGTGTTGAAGCTAAAAGGCTTTCAGGCAAATGAGACTGGGATGTGAGCTGTGGTGCTAACTGCCCTGGATTTGGGCTTTTTCTGTAACATGCTGCCTGTTAGCAAGCTAAGAAATCTTAAGAGTTTGGAAATTTTCAGCGCATGTATCACAAGGTCTGGGAGTTATTTTACACCATGTCCCCTGTACGTGGCAAAAAAGGTGTTTAAAAATGGGCTTCCGAAATAGAAATCCTTCTACACGTATTCCCAGCTCCCAGCCAGGAGCTCGTGCACGGTCCGAAGCAGTTCCCTGGAGAATTCATGTGCCCTTCTCTCTGACCAAGTGAGTCCGCTTTCTGCGTCGTCTTGTATAGCAAGGAGAAAAGTCGACGCTCTGCGGCTCCTCTTGTACTAGTACTTCAGAAATTAAAGAGGAGTCATTGACGAAAGGCTGCGTCTGTAAGTCGCCGCCGGCCTGGCTGTTTTGTCTTTCGAACCCGAGTTCCGTGTCGGAAGAGGGTGGGGGCACTGTCAGTCTGGAATCTCTTCACTGGTTTGTGTCTCTCTGCAGGTTTTTACTGTGCTCTCCTCTCCTCTTTCTCGACTGCCGAGACAGACTGCTCACAGACGGGCACATGCGTTTTACAAGCACATTGTGTGTTGCCAGCCCACTCGTAATTAGTGGAACTAGGCTTGTTTTTTCCCCCCCAAAGTCTCAGAGTTTCTGATTGTCGAGGCTGCGTTTATTCTGTTTGTTTGTTTGTTTGTTTTTTTGGAAGTTGCTTATTTGGGCTTATATTGGCCATGGCAACATTTAAGAAAAAGCCTAGGTCTTTGTGTTTATTTGTCATTTAAATATCTAGACAATGTAGGGTCACACTTAAAAAAGCAATTAAAAAATACTTAATGCTTAATATACAGTTAAAAGAATAGAATTTAAATCAAGGGATACGATGTAAAATTAAATAACAGTTTTGATAACCACATTAGCGACCAGATTTATTATTTTAATATCTTGCACTGTGTGGTGAATTGACTGAAGCTCCAGTGGTGCAGTGGTATTAAAATGAGAGATGCTGTAAAGATTATTGTATTGGTTTAGGGAGTTATAATTGTAGAATGAGGAGTTATCAAACCACCATCTGGTCCTGATACCAGCTTGCAGCACAAACAAATTATAAAGATGATTAATAATTCCTGTAGTCGGGCAATATTGAGCAATTACACAACATGTAAAGGTCTTTATTCTCTGGCATAACTTGATAATGGAGCATTGACCAGGCTGCACTCGCAAAGATGGACAAGCGTTTATTACAGTAAATAACACAACCATGCCACATGCCACAATTACAGCTATAAACAGATCTTTACTAGCCTGTGAGTTCAGGAGCCCTGCTTTCTACAGGCAGATTAAAAATACATATTTCTATCCTTGTCATCTACATGCAAAGCACCTCCAGTGGGAAAGAGGGAACGTGTGTCCTATTAAACACCAAGGATCCTGCCCAGGCCTAGATGTCTCTTTATAAGTGGATGCTATGTGAATCTGTCTCCCCATTCCAAACCGCATCACTGACCATGGCGGGACTCTTGCCTGGGATGCCATAATAGCACAGGCAGTCAGAGTTTCCGCAGGTATGCAAGACAGAAGCTGCCTTTATGATGAGGGCTGTTCCTTACCAGTGATCCCTTACCTGGACAGAATCTGGTCTCAAGTCCTCTGAAAGGGGAGCACCATCACTGTCCAATGTTCTTCTGCCTCCAGCTTCTGTCCCGCCTGTGCTTACTTACCGTCTCGCTGTATTTATCTTCTCTTAGGGATCTGTTGATCTGTTCATGTATATGTCCCTTCCCCAGGAAGCCTGCCTTACTGACCTTACCAGACACATTTGTATGATGCATTTCGCAATGCAAAGTGTTAGGCTTAGGAGCTACTGCTCCTAATACATAATAACGTATTGTATTTTAACTCTTTGTTTCCAATAGTGTATTCTGTGTCCAATATTTAAGTGTTGATGCTCTAATATGGCAGGTGATTGTAATTAATAATTATTAATTAGTTTAATTACAAGTACCACTCCTTTGATTATCTATCTTTTTGCTGTGTTTACTTGTCTTAAGGAGAGGTGGCAGCTGTGTGAACACTTTAGCTGCAAATATATTTGGCAGAGTCTTCTACTCCCATTTATACAGCTGGGTATTATTACCGGAGCGGTTCAGCTCAGGTGCCTTGCTCAAGGGTACAACAGAAGTGTCTCACCTAGGATTCGAACCCACAACCTTCCAGTTATGAGCCCAGAAGCCCCGACCACTGTGGCACACTTGTACGATATTCATTTTACTCTAAATTTCATGGAATAAGGTAACCTTGCTGGGAACTAGAAATGCTTTCACTAGCTCCAGAACCATAACATGAATATTATTTTTATAAAAACATAGTGGAACAAACACCCGCACCCGCGCGCGCGCGCACACACACACACACACACACACACACACACACACACACACCCCCGCCTCCCTGTGAAAGCGGTCGGGCTGGTTTTTAATGGCTCTGCGCTTTGCTCTCATCTTGTGAGGCTTGGCAGCAGAGTGTGGGACAGGGTGGGGACTGAAGTCAGCAGGGCCGGGAGCTGCTACCTGGTGTTTAAACGGTCTCTGAAACCTTGTGTGTCAGGCCTCCTGCTCTTTAAAAACAGGGCGGCTTTTTTTCTCCTGGATTGGGGTGTCAGGGAGAGTGTGGGGGGGGAGAGGGGTGCTGCTTCAGAGACCTGCAGGCACCTGTTCCCCCAGACGCTCGTCGCCTGCAAGACCTGAGACACGGTAATGGTGAATTCGCCCCTCAGTTTGGAAGTGTAATCTGGCAGAAAGAGGCGGCAAGAGCATAAGAGCAGTTACAGGGCAGGTCGGTGGCTCTGGGGCTCAGGCTCTGTGCCTGTGGCTGGAAGGCTCCCGGTTCGAATCCCTTACCTGCAGAGGAATCCTCCACCGTTGGGCCCCTGAGCAAGGCCCTTCACCCCAACTGCTCCAGGGGCGCCATATAAATGGCTGACCCTGCGCTCTGACCCCCAGGCTTCTCTCTTCCCGTCTGTGTGCCTATGTGTCTCATTGAGAGAGCAAGCTGGGGCACGCGAAAAGACAAATTCCTAATGCAAGAAATTGTATAGGGGTGATAAAAAGAAACCAGGGCGGCCTGTTCCAGACTCCCACCACCCTTTGTGTAAAGAAGTGTACTTCCCATGTGGTTCCCCGCTGTGTCCTCCGATCCCTGTTTCTCTTCTGGTTCTGAGGACCTAGGCTGCGCTGACCTTGGTGGTGCCTTTTCAGAATTTTGGGGGTACTTGTGCAGGGTACCCCTAGAGTCAGCTCTGTTCAAGACCAGAATGATGCAGTTCCTTTAGCCTGTCGGTGTGGGACTGTGCCCACCTTAAGCCCCACAGTGAATCCGGGTGCTCGTCTCTGGAGCGTTTCCACTGTGGTGTGAGCCGGCCTGTGTTGTTCCTCCAGGCTTGTGGCCGGTGTGGTGTGAGCCGGCCGGATGACCTTCTCTGTTTCCCTGGCAGGTGCTTCTGCTGTAATGAAAGATGCTGCTGTCCCTGGGGATGCTGATGCTGTCTGCCACCCAGATCTACACCATCTTCACTGTGCAGCTGTTCGCTTTCCTCAACCTGCTGCCGGTGGAGGCTGACATCTCCGCGGTAAGTCCGGTTAATTTTCCAAGCTTTCCTCGTTTCGCCAGGCATTGGTGACGGATGGGAAGCGGAGACCGGGCAAGACGAAGTTGACCTTGGACCCCTAGAGGTTTTTTTTCTCCTTACTAAAGAGTTTTTGGTTCCTCTCCTCCGTTGTCTTCTGGTCTTTTCTGTTCTGTATTCACAACATGTAGGGTCACCTGCTTTGTTAAGTGCTTTGGGGCAACCTTGTTGTGAAAGGCGCTTCATAAAAATACATTGGATTGAACTTTTGCTCTCGCCGTTGGTGCTACCAGGGGTCGGTGACAACATGGCGACTTGCAGGAATTTCACAAAGTTCACGATTTTGTGCTCAATTTGAAATATGTAAAAGTCAATGAATTTATTTTGTTAGCGAGATGTAATAACAGCTCTCAGAAAATTGGGACTGCAGTTCCCCTTTAAATGCTAGTAGTAAACTGTTTTATGCAACCCTTTCAAAATGACACGCACAAAGCCGTAACGTTGTGTTAAGTTGCGTTTTGTATTTCAGTATTCTTTCGACAACAAGAGCCAGAATTTCGATGACTTGCCAGCGAGATTTGGATACAGACTCCCCAGTGAGGGGTTAAAGGTGAGGAGACCAGCCGCCCCTCAGACAGCACTGACCTCCCAGTCACTCCTGCGATGGAGCTGTAGAGACGACCTCCTGCAGGGGCTCACCCCCGATCGGACTTTAATCTACAAAATATTAACGATCCCTGTCGGACCGGAAAGTAATTGAAACAGCCCCCAAGCATTGCTTTGTAAATGGATGGTAAGTGGTAATTACAGGTGTGGTAGTCCAGGTGGGGAGCTGCGTCAGCATGCGTAGGCTGCAAAGGAACAAGTAATAGGTTTATTCCCTGCTGAAAACAGAAGAGAGAAAACACAACGTTTCAGCCGTGGAGCCTTCTTCAGGTGTGAGAATGACAGGGCAGTGGGCAAAGGTAATGTAGCGGGAGAACAAAAGCTGGGAGAGAGGAGGAGCGAGAGGCGGGTTTATTCCAATTACAGGTGTGTTCCAGTACAAAGTGTTGATCAGAAACAAACAGATTTGAAGCTGATAAAACTCCAGTTCTCCCGGCTCTTGGGTCTTTTGTATGTGAACAGTACAGAAAGGACAGCTTTTGAGCATCTAGGCTGCAAAACATTCACATTTTGTTGATAAGGAAGGAGGCTGGAGTTCATTTAAAGGTCACTCTTGTGACTAGCGTAGTTAAATCATTTAATATAGAACAAGTGTGTTTACTGCTTAAGTGGTGACTTCTGCTTGAGAAGATTTTGTCGAATTACTGAATACAGAGGCAGTTAAATTGTGTAGCTCGTTTTATGGGCTCACCATAGCACTTGTGTGGTTTGAGGGATGGTATAGCGCTTAGCTTAAGTAAAAATGTTTTGTGTTAAGGTTTTAATTTCTTAGCCTGTACCGAATGAGTTTAAAGTTGAGCGGAGAGCATTACTTAACACCAACTCAAAGAGGAGAGGACGTCTTTCATGACTTGCGTGACTCCCCCGAGGAGCTGCTGAAAACCTCTCCGACTCCCTCGGTCTTGAAGCCATGTGACGAATCCATGCCTGCGGCTCTTCCAACCTGCATGATTTCTCTGAACGAGGAAAACTTTCATTCCTTGAAGCTTCTTCTCAAAGACGTTACTGAGACATGGCTCAGCAGAGTCTAAAGAAGTTTAGATTGTTAGTTCAGTCTGTGAACTCTAGGAAAGGATTTGGCTTCTGTTTACTGTGCAGAAGATAATGAGATAAATAGGCCAATCTGTGGAGGCTCATGCTGTGGGTTCTTAAAGTTGCAGAGCAGTGTGTCGGTTAAACTTCTGTACCAGCTGTATGTTCAAACACATGACTCTCTGTGCTGTAAACGCTGTGCTGCGTGGTGAATGTATTAATTTGGAAATGCAGAAGAAAGCCCCACAATGGTATTTTGCTCTGTGGACACAGATTTCACCAGCATCATCAATTCCTGCTTCCTGCTTTGCTTCTCCTGCACGCTGCTCATACCTGAGAAGACCACCTAGTCACCACTGAGGTCAGGGGTCAGGGGTCAGGGGTCGAGGTTCCCTTGGCACGTCAGTTCTTTTGTCTTGTCAGCCCCTTCATCAGCATCCTCATTCAAAGTCTCCGTTTGCCCTCTAAAGGCAGAGATTTCCTGCTGGGCTCCAACAGATGCTCCAGGGTCTTCCCCGAAATGACCAATCGCTTCCCAGAATTCCCATTCCTGCCAGAATCCACTTCCAGTCCTACAGGGGAAGCAAACTCAACTGAGCTGCAGCCCAGTGTTGTGTAGCTCTCCGATCCCAGGCCAGCCTGAGGAACGAGCTGTGGGCCTCTCCAATAATAGCATGCTACTATGATAGCCAACTGTTTTTAAAACTTTATCGGTGCTTTGGCATCACTGCAATTCCTCGGCCATACCAATAAAGCTTTCTGAATTTGAATCCGTGAGTCTGTCACCTGGCAACACAGTGGACAGCCTGTGCTTGCTCTTCAGCAGTTTCCCCCCCCCCCCCCCCAACCTATCGATGTGGCTTCTGGGTCCTACATCTGGAACCTTTGACCTTAACTCTGAACCTTTAACCTTTTCCCTATTTTGTGTACGTTTTGCCTAAAAATAAGTTGTGGCCATCAAAAAAAAAACAAACAAACAACAAGATTCTCAGCACAGCGGATGTTCTTGTTCCTCAGTTAACCCACCACTGTTAGAAAACGGACACCTTCTGTTCCAGAACAAAACAAGAGCTCCGATTGAATCTGTTCATGCCTGTGGGGCTTCAGATCAGTTGATGAGTCTCTGGCTTTAGCCGTGTACTGGGACACATGGTTGTGTAAACAAAATCCTCCGGATTAAGCAACGAGGTATCTCTTGGATTATAGATCCTGTTATTACGGGTTGAGGTGCAAACTCTGGAAACGTGACTGTAATCACAGTTCGGTTACTGAACCTGTTTTACTGAAAGGCATTCTTTAATGGAAAGCCCCAGTGAAAGTTTTCTCACTGTAGAAGGATAAATGAGAGAACTTCCTCAGCAACTAGGTTAAAAATAAGGTTTCAAAAGGTATATTGTCATAGATTTATATGGTTTATATGTGCGGTGTTGCTGAGGTGCTCTTTTGCCAACAGAGGGCGCCATCGCAGCTTCTGAAGCAGCACCTTGGAAGAAGGCAGCCAGGCATGAGCAGCAGAGGGAAGAACTATTTGCACACTGAGGCCTTAAAGTCCCGTTGCACAGCAGCTCTCTGTGTGGGGGGAAAAGCATGAAAGCCTCTTTCTGAATGAGTTCCGTGGAGTGAAATGCATCCTGCCAGCGCAGTATAGATTTAGATGAACGCGCATGAAAAAAATAATCAGGGGCAGGTTTATTTTATTGCTGGGCTGAATACATCTGTTGCTGTAGAGCTGAACTGAAGAGCAGAATGCAGGACACGCTTGGATTCACCGACCCCCAGGGCTCAGTTAAGAGCCTGTAAAATAGATTTCTCAGACATTAATTGCTGGACTCATTACACCACTGTTATAGCAGCAACAAAGTTATTTCTTGTCTGGTCCGTGTGCTGTGGAGTACAGTGACCGCTCCACCCCAGAACAGGGTTATTCCTGCAGTCCAGTGGCTGTGAGCTCTCCCCCGGCCTTCACTCCAGGTCGTAAAACACCAGGGAAGTCTTCTGTAGTGCCTGGGGTTTTTGTCTCCTCTGTCGCTTCCCCGGTGAGCGAGACATGGCACCCTCCTCCCCTCCCCACCCTCTCCGGCTGTCGCTCCCGTGCCGAGCTCGGAGGCCGGGAATCCCACTGCAATTCTCAGCTTCCGTTTCCCACACGTCGCCTCCTCCTCCCCCGTCCTTTCCTTTCCGAACTCCCCCGTGTGAGGGGTGTGCGCTCGCTTCCCCGGAGATCTCAGAACCGGAGGCAGAGCTGCAAGGTTGTCTTTCGCCCGCGTCTTTATTTAAGCGGTCCTTCGTGGCTTTGGCGCAGGGCGTAGCGTTAAGGGGGCCGGGTCTGGCTTGTTTTTTCAAGTCTAACTGGTTCCTTGATGAGCTGCAACTAGCTGGAACCAGAAGGGTGTCCATTTTAGTTGCTTTTTTTGCTTGGTAGCTTGAATGAGCCTATTTGCACATCGGATTTTCAGAGTCAAACAAAGCATCGAATAATTACAGCATGAAACTGACAGTAAAATGTTCCCACCTCTCCCTTAGCAACCTCCCACCCTGCCCAGACTGTTAGTATAACTTATTACAAGATAGCTTATTGAAGTCAACACAACAAAACAGAGGTCTAAGAATTTAACAGTCTCTAGAGGATACCACCGCGTTCATCTAGCGTAGTTTGGTAGTTGCTATTCCATCTGAAGATCTCGTCCAGACATCTCTGGAAAGAATCCAGGGTACCAGTTTTAACAACATGACTGGATCACTTGCTCCAGACTCCCACAGCTCTAAGGGTAAAGTAGTGCCTCCTGCCCTAAGTGGAGGATCTTGAAAGAAGCCAGATTATCAGCTTCAACATCATGGCTGGGTAGGCTGTTGCATACTCCCGCAACCCTTTATGTACAGTAATATACCAAACCTGCGGGTTAATTATCACGCAGAGTGTAGCAAGAAGGACACTGCCCGTTTTTTTTTTTTTAGCGGTCTGAGGAAAGCTCCAGGCGTGGGATGGTTTTAAAGTTTGGAGCCGACGTTTCCCGCACTGCTGGCTGTCCAGCCGCCGGGCTTCAGAGAGGTGCAGGGTCTCCCGAGTGCCAGGTCCCTGTGACAGAGCAGAGGCCACACGAACACCTCCAGTACCAGGAGCAGCGGGAGAGCAGTCCCTCGGTGTCTGCATCGGGATATTACTCGCGGTTATTCGCTAAATCGGACCTGCAAGCTGAATGGATGGAAGGTCGGGACATTTTTGCCACCTCAAATCTGTTAATCCATCCTGTCCCCCCCGATCAGCTGAGCTGAAGTTTATTCTCTTTCCTGCGAAGCTGCTAAAAGCAAAGATTTGTCTGAGGCTTCATGTGCCTACAGAGTTTAGACAGGGATGCCTGAAGAGTACAAAAAGAAGATACTTCCAATACTAGCAACCTGAGTCTGCTTTTTTATTTAAAAAAAAGGCCAACTCCATTTTACTCCCTTTTTTCTGGTAATAGCACCTGGCAGACCAGGTGTGTTCATCTAGCTTTCCTCACTGCCAAGCATGGTAAAGCTATCTGAAAGCCTAAGAGAAGTCATACCACACAGGGGTCCCAGAGACTACTGATCGCAGCTTTGAAAGACAGGAACTAACCAGAAATACAAAACCTTGTGCATGTTGTGATGAATAGATTAGATATACCATGGCTCTTAGAAATGGATAATAAAGTTTTCAGTTTTGGTTTTTAGACCACCCGTGAATCTGTCCTTGTGCTGTTTCCCAAATATTTGCCCATATTGGGGCACCTCCAGATGTGATAAAGATCCAGCTGTGGCGTTAGTGATGGCCCGCATAACATGATGTAGCTGATGTCATCACGTGTTGTAACCAGCGTTGCTGTAACTGTAACCGTGCCCCTTTGAAGTGTGCGCTGTCAGGCCAGATGTTCAGTGAATTGATTGCCGAGAGTGATGCCGACTAGGATGCACTTCAAAGCGTTTTGTAAGCTTATTATTTCTGGGGAGGGGAGGAGGCATTGGGAAATCTCAAGTGCAAGAGATGAGTGGCATCACCAATGAGCTGTGAAATGGTCTTGCCAGATTTCTTTGGAAGGAGGTGGTTCAGAGCAGTATTTCTCAGCTTGTCTTTCGGAATCCTCACTCGTGAATGAATACACTTCCTCGCGCAGCTCTGAAGCCCCAGCCTTCATATCTTCAGGACTTTAGAGATGACGTGATGTTCAGATGAAGCAGTTTGGATCCTCCCAGTTTCTGCTCCCCTGGAGGTGAAGCCACTGGTTTCCTACATGGTTTTGACGTGTAACTACAGCGCACTGAGTCTGTGTCAGTGTTTTGCCGCACAGTGCTGTGCTGAACCTAAAATTTTGAGACACCTGCATGTCTTTATTGTATAAATATGTATAAATGTCTTATTGGGATTCTGTGTGCGCATCACAAGTAGGAGAGTCACGAAGAGGGTGGGTGTCTCTACGTTCATCTTCAACTTCAGAAACACAGTTCACAAATCTGTTGAATGTGAACAGAAACTTAGCTTAGTAGAGTGTTTGTTGAATTGGATTTTGTGCATCGTCTTTACAAAGCAGTGCAACTCGATCATTTTGCATTCTGAACTAATTCATGTACAGGCTTTGGTTAGACCTTGATGGAATCTGTGATCAGGGTAGGAGTCCTGCCTGCTTTTGGTTCACTGTTTAGTCTCCATGCCACATTAGATGAGACACCTTGGCTCAGCATTTGCAACAAGGGTGTTTTAAATAGAAAAGTATGAAATTTCTGCAAAATAAATCCTACACAGCAATTTCTTAGAATTCTCACATAATAATCAGGCTTGTTAATGAAGGTAATAAAAGGCAGTGCTTTCATTTCTTTCTCCTCCAGAATTTGAACCCCGGTAACAAAAAAACATCACCCCTAATAAGAAATCGGTCATATGTGACCAAATGCATAAAAAAAGATTAAAAAATTCAAGAGCTTGCACTTGAAGAGAGCACTGACATGCCTGCATATCACAGATTGCTTGATGACTGGGATTCACTGAGCAGAAGCAGGAGGTCTGTAACAAAATCCCATCGAGCACTTGGTCTGCAGCTTGCAACTGAAAAGCAGGGAGACTTGTTGCAAAATCTCCTTTAAACACACAAACCAGAAGTCTGGAGCAAACTATGGGGAAATGCATTTGGGTGATGCGTTGGCTCTGTGGCTAAGTATCTGTGCCTGTGGCTGGAAGGTTGTTGGTTCGTATCCCGCAGCCGGCAGAGGAATCCTACTCCGTTGGGCCCCTGGGCAAAGCACTTCACCCCAACTGCTCAAGGGGCGCCGTATAAATGGCTGACCCTGGGCTCTGACCCCCAGCTTCTCTCCCTGTCTGTGTGTCTCATGAAGAGCAAGCTGGGGTCTGTGCAAAGACAAATTCCTAATACAAGAAATTGTATAGGGCTAATACAGTGATCTTATCTCATTTAAAACTGAGAACAGAGGCTGCCTTTTTTCAACAGGCTGCCTAGCCACGTTGTTGAAGTCAACTACTAACCCCCAAACAAGCTACCAGAGATGCACCGAACGGCCTCCTCTTGTTTCTTAATTCATGTGTTTACGGTAGATGTGTTTTTCTGGCCTTAGGGTTTCCTGATCGGAGCCAGACCGGAGAACGCCTGCGAGCCCATAGACCCGCCTCCCGTGAAGGGAAACCTGACTGGGGCTTTCATCGTCTTGATAAAGCGCTTTGACTGCAATTTCGACGTTAAGGCAAGTTTTATCGTCTTTTTTTTTTTTATTTGTCCGCCTTTGAGCGAAGTCTTGCGGTGGGGATTTTCTCCCCCTGCGTCATGTCGCGGGCTCTTCCGGGCCGGCCTCTGCCCTTTGAGCCCGGAGCCCTGTGTGCTGTTGCCCGGGGTTGAGTCACAGTGGCGAATCCAGAGCGCGGATCAGGATCACGGTGTTGACCCGAGCAGGCCCGTCACAGAGACACTGGCGCCGCTTCAGCTGCCAGCATGCAAATCCAGTGAAGGCGCTGGGAGACGGGGGAGAGGCCTTAAGTGACCGCAGAGCTCATAAATGTGTTTCTCTTCCATGTTCGGTGTCTTTGTTGTAACACAAAAGGTTCTATTCGCGTAGAGTGTACTCTTTGGATATTCAAAGGCTGTTTTTATCATCCCCCAGCTCAGTTTTTTTTTTAAATACAGGAGCGGTTGAGAGCGCTTTCCTAAGTCGACCGCTGGGTCGTTATTGGACCTCGTTAGCTGGCAGGTTTCTCCCTCGGCCTCACCAGAATGGGGGGCACAGCACAGAACAGAACTCCGAATTGCTCGATCTGTCAGCCGGCATTGTGCGTGCGTGTGTGTGAGTGAGTGAGACTCCCACGGGCCTGTGAACTTTAAACACCATAAAAAGCCTTCATGCATCACGAAGGTGATTCCTTGACAGGGCTGAAATCCAACTCCCTTTCAAGTATGTGACGCGGCAGAGCGCCGGCCTGGTTTCCTTACTCGCGTTTCAGCGGGGAGTGACGGACCGGGACATGTGGGACAGCTCTTCCCTCAGCCCCTGCTCTCAGACAGCCCGCGTCGAACAAAAGACCTGCATAGCAGGCCGCTTGTGTCATAACAGCGCGGTGTGAGCGTGATGAGCGCGCCCTGTGGGCCGGGGGGGCTGGACTGACCGGGGCGGGGCTGTGAAACCAGAAACCCCCTCTCTGGAGTCGCCTGCCCGCCCGCAGAAGTGATTGATTTGCGCTAAATCCTTTGAATGGGGGGAAAGAGTGATTGAGGAAATTCTATCTGTTTTTGCGTGAGTGTTACTGTTGCTTGAAGAGAGACACTTTAGACCCTGTAGTTTCAGGGGATTAAGAAAGAACAACAAAGGCCCACAGCCACTAATCATTAGTTGGAGCAATTGAAATTGCTGGAAGGCTTGCTGGAGAGTTTCTAAAAAGTAAACTGTATGGTATTCTGTTCAATTCAGTTCAATAACCATCTCGCTGATTTTATTGTCAAGTATTGGCAGTTAAGCTACCATCTTAATAAAACAAGAGAGAGAATTACAGCATAGAGGGCATAAGAATATATCCCTCGGATATCTGTTGATGATATTTCTATACAGTACAAACAATCTTATCCAGGGTAAAATCTGAGCTTATCCATGTGCATATTATTAAGCTTTTATAAATTGCTGTTGCGTGTTTTCTCCGCTTCTCTACAGAAGCGCAGAAAGGTTAAGATTAATTCCAGCAGTGAGTGGGGTTTTCGGTACGGACTGCGATCAGTGAGAGGGAGATGTCCGGCTGTGGCTGTGTACTTCTTCAAGCCTGGCAGCTGTTCAGGAAGGCAGGGAAGAGTCGGGGGTCTGAAATCAGGAGGGGGTGTCCCCCTGGAGACCCTCCTGTCTCCTTGACCGCGGCTCCTGAGGCTGTCCGGCGGAGCGGCAGCTGTGTGACCTCTGTGACCCCAGCTGCAGGGGCAGGGACTGCTGGGAAACCTGACACTTCGTCAGCCTGAGGCGGGGGGCCCACAGTCCCCAGTCTGAGGGAGAGGAAGGCCAAGTCATCAGCCCCTTCCTGTCTGCTGCAGCGCTGCCACATGCAAACTGGCACAGCCCCCCCCCTCTCTCTCTCTCTCTCTCTCCCCGCTGGCTGGGTGCCCAGCGAGGGTCCGGCGCGGGACTTTCTTTCAGCCGGTTCTCGAGTCAGAACTGCTGATTGAACAAGCCTGAAATAGGCTATTATTATTTAGTCAAAGGATATAGAACCTGGATGAAATGTGAATGAGTCACTCCTGCTCTTTTATCCTGCCAAAAAAACCAAAACATCAGCTTTAAATGAAGTCTGAATAAAAAAGAAGCTGTTTAGTGCACTCTTTCATTTTTCACTCTGCCTAGGCTTTCAACGTGAACTACTCTGCTTTGCTTGTTAAATCCAGTGTCTTTCTTGCGTTTTTCGTCTCAGGCAGTAAAGATAGGAAAGACGTTGTCCGAAAAGACATCCAGATTTGATCTATGATGCCTCTTTTTCCCAGTTGCAGGAGAATTTGATGTTAGACACTTTTAGGAAACGATCTCTTTCCACCCATGAGACGAGGGAGTGGTGGTACGAGTCATGTGTATGTGTCACATACAATACAAAGCAAAATAGCAACCCAGAACATCAAACAGTTTTATCAGTTTACAGCCCCTCCCTGTAGTTTCAATATTTTTATCTAATCTCCACCTGCGCACTTCTATAACCATTTAAGTTTTGAAACCCTGTGTTGCTTTGCACCAAGGAAAAGCCTGGAAAACTGAGAGCCACCCAGACAGGGTTTAGGGAATAACGACTCTCCTGACACCAATCATGTTTGCAGAGCCCTGAGATATAACTTGTGTGGGGCAGGTTATTTCCAGTTGCTTACTGGTGGCTGTATTAATGTATTAATGAGCTGTTACTGTAGGGAACGTGGTGACCTGACAAGGGCCTTTTGTGCTGTTTCTGCTGGCCGCTTCGTTGTCTTGATCCTGCAGAATACCGCAGGAATATTTTGTCATAAGACCACACTTACCATTTTGAAGGTAATCTGAACCGGAGCACGCTTAGTTCAGCTGTCACCTGTTTCTTTTTCACTGAGTTGTTACACTTCGTAACTCTTGATTTGTATTTGTCCATAGATTCAGAATCGGTACCCTGATTAAAGACAGAGCTATAATATAACTTACTGGGAAATATATATAACATTTAAGGACATCTTCCTTGTGCATGCTGAAATTAATAAAGAGCAGCTGAGACAGACTTGTAGGTAATATGAGATTCAGAAACCCTGCTCGGGGCAGAGCTGACATGGACACATCGGCCTGGCTGTGAGCACTGTGCAGAGCCAGACTCTGCCTTCTGTTCAGCAGGCTGTTGTTCCTGCCATGAGCACAGCAGCACTGGAGGCCCGCTGGAAAATTCCACGAGCTGCCCAGAGGAAGGCCGCAGGGCCCTGTGGTGGCGGACGTAGGCTTCCACCCAGAGCACCGCGGGGTCAGACGGGCCACGCCCTGCCGAGCGCATTGTGAGTTTGCAGCGTGACGAATTCACAGTTTTCATCGCGAGTTTCTAATGAGAGATGTTCGGGAGAAAGATAGACTCCCAGTTCTGTCCAGTGCCTGGTTAGAAATGGGCGGCTTCTGGCCCACTAACACCCATCTGTAGCCCCTTCTCCAGGACTAATCCAGCCAGATCTGAGCTGTGCCGTGCCCTTTGTCCTCCTGGCCATCTGTGTTGTTGTTATTGGTGGTGGTGGTGACGTGATTGTTATTGATGTTATTTTTGGGGCTTATTCGTTTTATCAGTCTTCCTGGTGGCAATCTCTTCTCACCTCACTGCCTTCTGGGAGTCTAGCAAGGAGCCTGGAGGCCCATGTATACAGCAGGACATCTACCAGAGAGAATTTTCTTGGTCAAGGGCACAACAGCTGTGTCCCACTCGAGATCTGAACTGGTGACCCTCCAGTCTGGAGTATAACCATTCCTCAACACTGCTGCCCAATTGCCGTTATTTTAAGACAGGCAGGTTTTTCCCCGAGATGTTTGTGTCTGCTCAGATTTATGCTTGGTGATGTGTTATAACCATCATCTCTTTGTCACCGTTGCGTATTTAAAGTGGCAAGACTGTACTGAACGTGTTCTTGTGTAATATCATTGAACAGTGAAACAATGTATTATGAATTAGGGAACGTATCATGCGTTGTAATGATACAATGGACCGATTACAGTCCTTTTTAAGGCATGATTGTAATTGTAATGCAAGTTGATCAGAGCCAGAAATTCTGAATAATTTTAAAAAACTTTAATTGTCGCTTTAGATTAAAAGGCCTTAAGTATTATTTTGCTCTTGCCCCAGGAGTGACAGTCAGAAAGCTGCCTGATATTCGGTGTGTTGTTTTCAATACTTACATTTAATTATTTGAAACTCAAGGATGTGTTGACAGGGCTGTCAGTAGTGGCAGCTGAAATGAACTATGCCTGGCTATGTGTACCGACACTGCAGCCTGGGCCTGGGGGTTACCGTGAAGCCTGGTTAAAACTCAGCAGAAGAACAAAAGACTGCTGTGACTGGGGAGTCACCAACGTACTGTGATTAAGTAGTTTAACTACAGTCAAGACTCTGAGCTCTACAGAGCCAGGTGTTTGCAGTTTCGGACTTAACCTGCTCTGCGGTTCGCACCCACCTAAGCGAAGCTAAAGACGGAAAGAGAACAGGAACGTGGAGCTTAATCGGACAGGACAGGTCGGTCTGGCATGTTCCGCCACTGTTCCGAGAACGCACCAGAGGGAATCGTAAGCATCAAGTTCAGTTTCTGGGTTATTATTGAAAAGGTGGTGGAATTGAAAGCCGGTGGTCAGGGCTACAAATCCCGTCACTTTTCAGGATTCTTCCTGGCTGTAATGCCCGAGAAGGCGGGAGCTTTTGAGGAGAGGGACATCCGCTTTTAGAAGCTGTAGAAATCTGCAGAGGCTCAGTGCTGGTCACGAACCAATGAATTGCACGTGAAAACGGTTCACAAGGAAACCATTTCATCTTGCAGAGGCACTTATCCTGGTTCCTTTTCATCAAGGGACAGGGCTGTATATGTATCATGGTGCCCTGTCACTCAGATAAATGACCTTTCAAAGGGCAGTGGAAAAGGGAAAAGAAGGTTATATTTCAACAGCTGGTCGAATTATTCTCTTCTCCACAACAGCATGGTGCTTCATAAAACTGCAGTAAGAGGATTTTTCATATCAGATTTGCGAAGATCCGATTCTGTGCAAATTACACCATTGCAGGCCAGAACCTTCAGGCAGGAGAGCCGAGACAAAAAAATCTGTGGTCTGAAGCTTTGGGAGGAAAAGTATATGAATGGAGGAATGAGCTGTTGTAGCTCTCGGACCGAAACTCGGAGACGTGCGACGCCTTTGTTGTATGGCAGTAGTGTAATTGAATTCCTGTACAGAGGCACCGTTCCTTTGTTTGCTTGTTTTGAAAATGCATTGTAGCTGAAGGCTGTGATGAGGGGAGAGCTGTTTCAAAGGGCTGCTGGTCTTCCTTAGGGATTATCGATCATTCTTGGCCACAGCAGTCTTGTTCCCCGGCCTCCCCTGTTTGCAGAGGAGGAGTGCTCGGCCTGGCTGTCTCCGGAATGCCTGGAATGTGCTCATCTTGGCCTCTACAAGCATTCTTCGATGAAGCCAGGAGTGAATTTCCTGTAGCTGACATTTTGCACACTGGGGCTGATAATAGCCATTTTTTTCAACTAAAATGGTTGAACCAGTCCTGCTGCTTAATTCGACGTTGGCGCGATCTCGGCGCGAGATGTTTCAGAAAAGGGCAAACTGTCTTAGTTTCTCTCTGCAAGCTCTGCAGAGTCTCTTGTCCGTGTGGCTTAGGCACACATTTAGCTTGGCCTAGGGTCCAGAAATGAGGCCAAGGTAGAAAGTATGAAGTGGGTGGTCACAGTGGCTTATCTTTTCACGGCGATCTGTGGTGTTCTGCTAAGTGGGATGTAGAATGAGAATTAGTTTTTTAGTGTGGGAACAGGAAGACAAATGGATACTTTCCCCATGCCTTCTGATAGGGTCATTAGATGTAATGGGAATCATATGGTTAGATTTTGCAGCTGCAGTTTGGTGCAAAAAAAAAAAGAGACTCAACTTTTTTCTTTTACACACACAAATACCTGCGTGTCGCAAACAGGTACCTTTTCTCACCCTCCCCCCCCCCCGTTGAAACCCTTTTTGTTGTTTTTCTTTTTTAGCACGTCGGTTGTTCCAACACGATTTCAAGATGGGAGTATTAGCATGTGGTGCGATGGAACAGAGGCCTGGCAGAGTTTAAGGTTCTGTCTGCCTCGTGATTAAGCAAAGTGCTGCCACCACCCAGGAGTACTCTGTGTTTATAATTCACCCTCATGATGCAAACTAGTGGCTTGACAGCGGAGACAAACACGATCTGGTTATCTGACCTGGGATCCTGAATGCTGTGGGGGTTATTCATAAACCCCAGTGTCTGTCTTACTGTGGCAGTAAAGACTATTGCCATCTTGCACTTCTTTCCAAATTAAATGCCGTGTGTGCACACACGGCAGTCAATCTCATTATCCTGACAGAAGGCGGCACCATCAAAATGTCCTTTTCACATCACTCGCCAATGCCAACTGATTCCTAAAAACATTTGATGGATGTAATTACCAGCGTGGAAAATACTACCTGCTCAAATAAAGGCAGTAACTGTGCTGCTTGGTCAGTGAGAAAGGTTGTCATTCTGCGAGTGAAGTCAGTGCCTGCCAGTCAGTTACTTTTATGCACATTGTTGTGTTGGCAAGATTTGTAGTAGCATTAGAGAACAGTTTTGTTTCCAGCAGTATTGTCCTGGTCACTTTGAAGCAGTGTTAAGGCTGGCGTCAGGAGAAAAGGGCATTTATCAGACCTTTCCACTCCATTTTGTTGGCCAGAACACGTAGACGGCAAAACGATCAATTCCTCGTTTCTGACTGTGACACGAGACTAAGCCACTCAGCTCCGCAGAAACAAAACAGCTCAACATCAAACCTTTGTGTGGAGCTGGACCGAGAGGAACAGAGTAAACCCTGTGACCTGCGGTGCTTTTCTGCCCGACATCACTTCCTGGGTGGAGCCTGTCGGCGGCGCAGGTGTGAAGTTTTGCAGTGTGGCTGCCTCTGCAGCCTGTCTGTCAAGTATTGCTTCCCCACTCAGTGGTTAGTTGCATGATACTGCCTGTAACTGTAACCTAAAAATACCGCCATCATTTACCTCTCATAGTGTCAGCCTTGAGGTCCTTCACAGCTGCTGCAGCGGTGTGTCAGAGGTCCCTAGGGTGTGTGAGTGACCCGTCTGCCCCCCTCCTTCAGCTCCTGATGTGGGGCTTACGTGCTGTGGAAGGGCTTCCTGTTACAAACCAGCTGTATGTGCGTGCAGCTCTTTGTCTGCTCATTTTTTCAAGCTTCTTACGTGAAATGTGAAAACACAGCAGGATTTTTCTCTTTCCGTGTCTGTTCCGGCGGTTTCTTGGCTCGTTTTTCCGCACGGGGCTGTGGGAGTCTGGAAAGCTGTCGTGGTGTTTTATCGGGGTAGATCTGGCCACGCCGGCTGTTCTTTCAAATCGCCCGCCCCTCCCCCCGTCCCGTGCCTGTGCACTGTCAACTGTAAACGTCGCTTATCTCTCCCTGTCGATGTGTAGCCCAGCGTTTCTGTGCCGGTCTGCTCTCCGGAGAGCTGCCCTGGTCTGCAACTCGTTTGTAAACGGAGGCTGGAAGCAGCAGAACCGTACGTCGTGCCCTGAGCCCGCTTACCCACCAGACCCGTTAGAATAAAGTACCTCGGCATCAAAGCGCCCTTTGGTGTTCGTTAAGCTCCTCGATCGCTGCAGCAGACAGCGGATCTTGTCGCTGGTGAAGTCCGCTCGGCCCTGCTGCGGGCTTGGACAGAGGTGTGATTGACTTTGTTGTTGAGCGCTGTTGAGCGCTGTGCACTGTGGCCATACGAAGAAAATCAAGAGTCTCAAAGCATCCGAGAGCTGCTACTGATCCAAGGATGACTATTGCACTACTGATCCAAGTATGACTATTGCACGCTCTGCGTCTTGTCTTCCTTTATTCTTAATGATGTTGTTTGAAGAGGAGGTGCACGTTAGCACAGAGGAGCCGTCACAAAAAGCCCAGCATCCAAATCCACAGACGATGGTTTCCCAGTGGGTGAGGGATGAGCCAGCAGGGTGTTTCCGTGTTTTCCTGCCTGTGTGCGTTCCCGATTCCACAGCAACAGGAAACAGCCCTGTCACCCCCTTTGAGTGACAGAGGTGTGGCTCGGTGAGTTCAGGGGGCTCTGGTCCGCTTCACTAAATTCGCGGGCATTTCTTTGTGCTTTCTTTCATTGGTTTCCTGATGTCACTCTTTTAGTGTTCAGAAGGTTTGAAAAGTGGCACAGAGACGCATGACAACAGGTTTGTGCCAAATTTTCTGGCCGCAGCCCAAAGGCCTTTGTGTTGAGAAGCAGATCTCTGGCTCTCCTGAAGCTGTTTGTGCGTCATTGCGGAGGCCTGACTTAAGCCGCAGTGCTTTCTGTAGTTTTCCGCTAACAGGGCCCAGCAAAGGCATGGCACGTCCTCTGTAGCGGCAGTGACGAAGAAGCAGCAAGCAGCTGCTTTCTGTGGCCATTGGCACTCTGGATTCCAGAATTGTGTTGATTTTAATGGAGCTTCTAGATTGTAAAACACCGGGAGGCCCAGAAAACTCTCCCTCTCCATATACCCAGATCTATAGAGCCATATCTTATTACTCTTACTGATCACTAATGCACAAGTGGTGTGTTAACAGTCTGTCTAGCTGGTGTGATGAGGCACAGCTATCTGCCTTAGTGAGAAAAGGCTTCATCCTCCAAGGGGTGGGCCACTTGACAGCCCATATAATCACATTGTTTGCTCTTGACCTGACATCATTATCATGCCTGAGCATGCCCGAGCATGACTAAAATGGCAGCAGACTGGACACATAGCTCTGGCATCAGTCCTAGGGAGAGCAGCCAGATCCATTCTGGTCCTCAATGTCCTGCACTGGCAGGCTGTAGGCCTGAACAATTTGTAGCCCTGCACAGAGGGGACTGTGAGGGGACCTCATACAATTACTCACGCTCCTCGAAGGCGCCGGTGCTGTTGGGTGAGCTTCAGATGCAGCAGTGGAAGAGAACCGAAGGGCCCAAGTAAAGAGTTAAGGGGAAGTGCATTGAAGTGCTGAGAACAGCTGGCACCTCTTCAGCCAAAGGCCTGTGGGAGGGAGGAGCAGGCTGCCTAGCCGCCATGCTGATGGCTTCCTTCTGGGAACAGCTGGAGGGGATTCTCGGCTTTCTTTGCTGCCGTCTACCCACTGGGCTGCATAGCGCAAACGTTCTCCTGTCGTTTGTAACCGTTCCTGAATAGCATCCCAGAAAAAGATGTGGTGTGAACCTGATCTGATCTGACCTGATCTGGGTTTGTGTAGGCTCCAGGTGGATCAGGGGGTGATGACTGGATCCGTATATCGAGTGGATGAGAGTGACCCTGTCTCTGCCTTCCTAGCCTGTCTACGGCTTGTGCCACTGTGTCCTGTCAGGAGATAGCCTCATCCGGACGGCCCTGCTGTTTCCTGTATTGTCAGGAATCGGCGTCACTTAAAACCCTTTTGAGTCTGTTGTGTGTTCTCTGGTGGTGATGCACTAGCCAGAGGTACAGTGTGAGGAAAAGAGAAATTGAACTGGTGTATTTGTCATTGTACCACGACTGGTGTGATAAAAGATGGTGTCGATTTTACCCTGGCTTCCTTCTGAAAGTACTCTGTACTGTCGTTTTTCTAAACACAGGCATTGCTTTTATTATTGCAGCTCTTCCCCTTCCTGTTGTTTTTCCGTTTTCAGCTCCAAGATGACAGACAAGCCTGATATTTTAAAAGCTCTCTCAGGCTTTATTCCGAAGGTAGTACAAATGTCCGTTGCGGTAGTAAAAGCCTAAAAAATGAAAAATAAACGCTTGTGCTTCAGTCTGTTTGTGATCTTTTGAGCTGCTGGTGTGGGTATAGATGCTTATTCCTAGACAGCAGTGCTGCTGCAGAAGAGAGTGTTTCTGAGCTGAATGCTGATGGGGGGGGGGGAAGCTGCATTCTGGTGCTTCTGTGCTTATAACCCGTGTCGCGCTGTGTCCTGATGCAAAAACATGGTTTGAACAAAGTTCTGCGTTTCACCTCGGCCTGCAGAGATGAGGCCGGAGGCAATATTATGGAAGAAGACGCTCTTCGCATTGCTGATCAGCGCTGGAGACGCACAGCCCGGCGTGCACAGGGAATACCGGTCACTCCTGCACAGTCCGGGCTGGAGCCGCACACCGGGGGAGAGGCTGAAGGCGCTCCTCCTCCCTCCCGCCCCTGCTCACATCCCGGCCTCGGCTGCCTGCAGCACGCTGTCCTGCGCCTTGTCCCTCCCCTGGGCAGGGCCGAAGGAACAGAGCTGGATGTCGTGCGCAGCGTGGCGATGACTGGATCTGTGTGACGGGTGTGTGTGTCGTTCTGTGCTCTTCTCTGCGGTTCTCAGCCCAGGTTTGTTTCCCCAGGTTCTGAATGCGCAGAAGGCGGGGTACAAGGCAGCCATAGTTCACAATGTGGACTCTGACGACCTGATCAGCATGGGATCCAACGACTGTGAGTTTTATTCAAAGACGTGCATCGTATTCTCAACAGGTGCATCAGAGCTGCAGCGCTGCGTTTTGCAGTGGTGATCGTTTCTGTTTCTCGTTTGGCAGTAACACAGTGATGCGAAAGCCCCTCTCCTTATCAACCCTTTTTGATTAAAACTCTCCACCCTTGGTAACAGCAACTGATTTTTCATAGATGTCCATTGATTCCTTAATTAAGAAATCTTATCAAGTTCTGGTGTCTTTTGATGTCCTGTCATGCGCAGCAAAAACGGAATTTATTTAGTTTTGGAATGCATGTGCGGTGTGTTGTTTGTTTGCGGTATTGAGAGGGTAGTTTATTTCTGTCCTTGTGTTTAGTGAGCAGGTCATGTTTGATTCTGCAGCTGCTTTCAGAACAGTGTTCAATCGTGGGTGCTCTTTTCTCAAATCCACCCATGGTGCTGTTTGGAGGTGCTGTGCAGTACTTGTTCAGATCACGATTCCTCTGCTGCAGGAGGGCAGGAGTGTGCTTTCTCCCGTCCTGCAGGGGGTGGTCTTTCAGCCCCACCTCCAATCCTCCTAGTGGTTTCCGTCGTCCGCCTGCTGGTGCCCCGTGGGTCTTGGAATCCCGGAGAGCCACAGCTGCACTGGTTTCGCTGCAGGAACAGGGCCCTGTAGATCAAGGTGTTCCCGACATGTTTAGCTGCATTGAAGGAGGAAAGTTTGTTTTAAAAAAATACAGTATTCCCTGGAAAACCCGAAGGATGAGAAGTGTGCAAATTTTGCTAGGCCAGGTCATGTTTGACCTTTCACAGCCGATTCACAGTTTTTCTTTTCACCGCCATTTCATTTCATAGCTTCTGACCGCGTCTGCTTCCCTCTCTGTCTTCCTGCAGTGGACATTTTAAAGCAGATAGACATTCCCTCGGTGTTCGTGGGCGAAGACACTGCCAGGTCCCTCAAGGAGGACTACGTGTATGAGAAAGGGTAATTCTCAGCCTTCTGTCCCACTCAGGCGAGCACAGTTTCAGCGGAGCGTGCTCTGTAGGCTGCTGGGGCTGGGGCTTCTCTTGGAAGACTGCACGTACGGTAGCACCTCTGAGGAAGTAGCAGTTTATTTTTTTTTTCTCCTTGTTTCCTAGTTTTGGTTAGCTGTTAAGTGTTATTTTTTTACTGTTAAAATTACTCTTTCATGGCTCCCTGCTGTTAGCTCGCGCTCGTCTTTGACACACTGCGTTTCTGGGGTGCTCTTCAGTAAAACGAGAAATGGGGGTGTTATGAGCAGCTACTGGTGTTTTCTTTGAGACAGAAAAGTGCTTATGCAGCTTATTGATTCCATACGTCTGGACTATTTAACTCTTTTCTTTGGGCCTGTAGTCCAAAAAAGCACTGCGTCAGGATCGTTAGAAACGTGGCAGAGGATGTGAGAAAAGTGCAAGAAATAGCCTCCCGCTGTCTTCTAAGCAGCAGAGGCCTTTTGCTGGAAGGGCATATGGAAGTAATTTTTCGATAGCAGAGATAGCAGGAAGTTCAGCATGTTGCAGAGCGATAAAACTCGCGACCACCAGGGGGTTCAGCACCGCAGGAAAAGGGCATCACTGGCGAGGAGCGAAGGTGTATAGGGACCGGCACAGCTCCAGGGCGAGCAGTTTCCAGTCATGTGGGGGGTTTTACTGACTTGTAAAGGAGTGGAGCGGTCCAGACTGGGCAGAATAGTGTGACTGGGGGGAAAGACAGCTCTCAATGACCCTGCTTCTTGTTTTTGTCGGTGTTGTTATTCTGTTTGTTCCGTACAAGAGTCTCAGTGAATTGACTCTTGTTCTGCTGTTTGCCAGCGGCCATGTGGTGCTCATGCCTGACTTCAGCTTGCCGCTGGAATACTACCTGATCCCCTTCCTCATCATCGTCGGGATCTGCCTGATACTCATCGTGGTCTTTATGGTGAGTCCTTCTCTCCCTCTGCCTGTGACGCCTTATTCGCCGGGACGTCTTCCCGGGTGCTAACAGACAGTATTGACAGACACGCGCGGCTCGTGCACAGGCACATCACTCCTGTCCTCTCTCAGCCGCACGGGCTTCCAGTGACATCTAGAGTGGCACCGTGGGTTCTTCCGCTCCTGTATTAAGTGCTGCACAGTCCAGCTCCAGGCAGTCTGAGGGATTTACTGCGTGAGTGCAGCCCAACGCTGAATCTGAACCCTGCTGATTCAGGTTCCACTCAGCGGGTGAAAGAGCCTCTCGTGTGCAGCGGAGCGTCTGCGGGACTCACTGCCCGAACACTGCATAGGATTCTCTGAAAGTCTGTCTTTTCACCGTAGCTTCTCAAGTATAATTTTGCTGGCCGAGATAGGCTCCAGCCAGCCCAAACAATCTTTGAATCGGTTGTTTTTTTTGGACGATTCCTGTAAGGGCCGGTCATTTCTCCGCTCGTGTTTGCAGATCACAAAGTTCGTGCAGGACAGGCACCGGGCCAGGAGGAGCCGCCTTCGGAAGGACCAGCTGAAGAAGCTGCCGGTCCACAAATACAAGAAAGGTAGGAGCTGCCCCGTGGATGAGCCACGCTTGGGGGTGCCCTAACCCCCCCACCCCCCCCGCGGAGCGGACGTCAGCTCCCCGAGTCAGGGAGACGCAGCTGGTGTGAAGGTCCTCTGAGGACTGTGCCTTCATCCCCTGTTCATCCCCTGTTCATGGCGTGTTCCATGGCGTGTTCCATGGCGTGTTCCATGGCGTGTTCGGCGCATGTTGCGTCGCGTGTTGCTCGCGTGGCAGAGAACCTGCTTGCATTATTTGCCCCAGACGGGAAGCTTGCTTTGCAGGCAGGGAGAGACGCACACATTGCAGATAACACATCTGACCCAAGGTGAGCCCATGCGTAAGGTTAGAAGACAAGTCAGGAGCTTTAAATAGGCCTCCCAGCGCAAGACGGATGAAGAAGCTGGGTTGTCAGTGAGCGAAACAGATACAGAAGGTACTGTTCATCCGGGATGAGGGTAAACTAGAACAATCAGCTGCTTGTGGAGCACAGAGCGCAGCGCACAGCGGTGACCGTTTCACCCCCTAACTAACCCACACGTGGTTTTTCATCTGTTCCTGGGACAGGGATCCGAGCCTCCAGTGCCTTACCTCATGCTTCCGTAGATAAGAGCTGCCTTTTCACCGAGTTTCCAAGCCTTTGAAAGCTTCCAGCTCTGCGGCGTTGTCTCTCGTGCGGCTTGCAGTCAGCACGATGTCGTCACTCGTTTGGCTGAACGCGCAGAAGATGACGTTTTTTTCAGACGCTCAAAGTTCTCTTTTTTTTTTCCCCTCTGGGTGATGTGACGCTGGCTGCAGGAATGTGTAGGAGCTCTCCGCAAGGAGCTCATTGGATTAATGTCTGGAAAAGCAGACCACAGAATCGCACCCCTGCACCACTGGAGCCGGACACAATGTCGCTTGCTGGAGAGCCCCCACCCCCCTCTTGAGCCTGATTGGCGTCCAGTGGCACTGAGGAAAAACACTGCCTGGGTCCTTACAGGCACGAGTGAAACCCGTGCTGGTACAAGGTTCGTGTTCGTCTGGACAAAACTGGCCAACCCTGCGACAGGGGAGACGAGTGTCCTGTCCAGGTCAGGTGACGGAGAATAGCCTTCAAAGATTTAGGACAGTTTAGCTCATGCAGCAAGTTACAACTGCTTGAAACCCCCCCCTGTGTTGGGCTGTTTTCTCTAAATGAATTTGCGCCCCTGGTTTCCATCTTGCCTCCTCCGCGCTGCTCTCTCAGCTCTGCACGCTGACCTTGCCCCTGTAGCAAATCGGAGCTTGTGATGGAGACTCCTGCCTCTCTAACGGCCCCAGAGCGAAGCAGGAGGCTGAGGCAGACTCTGGGCAGCGGCTTGCGAGCGCTGGCTGGGCCGCACATGCGATCGAGCGCCACCGGTGAGGGCTCTAGCAGACAGAACCTCCAGCATTAAAAAGCGAGCTGCCTTGGCAGCAGACAGCCTCCTGTTCTCCTGGGCTGTGCAAGGCTGCCCAAAACTGCTCTGCAAAGCGCAGTTTTCATCTGCTTCACTCCCATAGCCTGCTGCCAAAGTCCTTGTCTGAATTCTTACCTGGTGTTGTTGAAGAAAGGTGGGTGTTGTCAGTCTTTCTTGTTTTGTCCTTGTTTTTTTTTGCACAGTGCAATTAAAATTAATCCATCCAGAGTATTTGTATGACGGGAATAACTTTTGAGTGCGTGCGCCAAACTCGTTGACCAAACCTTCAATAAAACATAGTGTTACTTTGAAATATCTGGTTGTTAGTGGATTGATGCCTTCTGAGTGGCTGTGCTGTACTTTATCACTGGTAGTAAAGTAGTTTGTGATCTGAAGATCAGTTTCAGTTTGAGAGTATTTAGGTCAGCTTCTCCTCAGTCCATTCTTAGCAACAGTAAAAAATACGCAATTTCCTGAGCAACTTCTGAATTCGTTCTAGGTGGAGTACCCCTAGATATTATTTATTTAATCATTTTTAAGCACCAACCAATAGACTTACATGCAAAACAACACATGTTGAAGCTGGATGTTTTTGGATTGATTGCACTGAACCAGGCTGTTAGGCAATGAGTCTTGTGCTCGTCAGCAGCACACTGCCTGTTTGTAGATTTTAGATACACGAGCTCATATCTCTCGCCACAGTAATAAGATTGCTCAAGTAGCAGATTATTCTTCAGTGACCACATGATTCCTCATCAGTGTGCTTATTATTATCACTTATTCCTGCATAAAGTCAAGTGTGATCCACAATAATGGCTATTTATTTACCAAGCCTTTAACTGGTTTAACAGAGCCTGCAGTTATGGAAGTGCAGGTTTGGTCAAGTTGCTGTTCCCCTGAAGGACGAATGATCTGCGTCAGTCCGGCTGGTATGAGATCATGTCAAATTGAATCAAAATACAGTCGCCTCCATTCAGAAGGGCTGTGTTCTTTGAAACCCCAAATATAAATACTCAGATAGCAATTAAAAGACTTAATAAGTGCACAGCAGCAAAAGGGAAAAGAATTAAACTATGGCATGCCTCTAAGCATCATTGATTACCTTCTTGGGTTTCTTAATTTCAATACAGAAATCGATTTCAGCTGCAACAAATGAACACATACCACACACTTTTATCCAAAAATGAACATGCCAAAACTAAACATTTTATTTTTACACATCAGAAAACACAGATGCCAGGTGCAGAGACTGTGAGCAAGGCAGTTAAAATGACAGGGACTGTTGTGTCTTATTCTTCAGTTTAAAGCCCAGTCCTGCACATCAGTCTGGCTTCTCTTTGTAGACTGATAATCCTGTTCCTCTTTGTTTTCCTCTTTAATAGCGTGTTAATGTCTGGGTTATTTTCACATTCTTCTGTAACGAGCTTTATTTGTAAACTTCAAAGATTGCATTATCAACACTGGCAAGAAAATAGCGTAGTAATGTGATTTAAATTCACGTTTCCAGGAATAAACAGTCATTAATCCCCCCCCCCACAAGAACCGTACTGAGTTTTCAGAATCCTGGAGGATGTCAGAGGATTCTTAAACAGTTTCTCTTCTCTCCTGCTTACACAGCGAAGCACTCAAGTGCTAATTAAGAAACTGGCAGGAATAAAAAGGTAGGCGTGAGGAGATGTCGGATTTTCATGTCTCACACTGAAGCACTGAGGCAGGAGAATACGTTCCGGCATTTCCTTTCAGACAGTGGTGATGGCAGCACGCACACACACATCGAATAAACAGAGCAGAGCACAACTGCCCATACACCCTCCAGCCACCCGGCTCCGGCCGAATAGGCCTCCCAGGCTCCCAGGACGTTTTTTTTGTTGATGTTTCATATTGGTTTTCTGCTACACAACATTTTCTTGCAAGGCATTCTCATCATTCAAATCCACGTTTGCCAAAGGAAGTATCTTGTCCTTTGCTGTTAAAGTTGTTTCATTGCAGTAAAGAGTACAGTTTTATTCTTTTTGAAACGTTATCTGTGTTTTGGACCGGGATAGTCTCCGGTAGACGATGATCTGTGGTACCATCCTGTAGCCTTCCTTTGTCAGCTCTTGGAAGTTTAGCAATGCTAGCAGGGCCAGGCCTGGTCAGTACTGGGTTTGGAGACGAGAAGGAAAACCGGGTTGGTGATATAAGTGGTGGTCGACCAGTAGGTGGCGTTTATCCCTCTGGACAGGAATTTCCAGACCGTTGACCCGGTTTGCTGACCGAGGACAATGTGTCGTGGCAGGTGCCATCCATTGTATAAGATATCAAGCCAAGTATCGGAATGCTTGGCCATTACACGTGTCGTGGCCCTTTTCAGAGGATTAAGCCCGTGTTAAACCAAATCTGACCGTTCTGACCGCATTCGGCTGTGGGCTTGAGCTGACCTTCCTGAATTGCCCCCTTGATCCTGCTGGTGAGGCAGTCTTTCTCGCTCCTGCCCCCGGTCTGTGTGCGAGCCGGGTCTGAGGGGGGCGCGGTTTGTGCGGCATTAATTTGAGAAGCACGCGAGTGTTGTCCAGCTCGGAGTCAGTGGCTCATGGTGTGCTCGCTGACGAGGCTCTGTGTGTGCTGGAGCAGGAGAACAACAGTCATGCGCATCTATATGAGTTACCAAAAGCGAAGACAACAGAACAAAGAGGATCTGAATGATGTGTGTTTTAGGAGAGGTTCCCAGCTTACAATTTTCAGGTGTATTTTTTTTTGCAGTACAAGATCTACAAGTCATTTTGCATGATGTCAGCTTGACAGCAAGCCTGACTGTGCGATTTTAAATGACAGGGTTCCAGCTGTGACGGGGGATTATTTTCACATGTAAAAGCAGTAGCGTGTGAGTCACTCAGTCAATTCGGTGTTGAGTTTTCCGTTGACAGCAGCAGTGAGAACAGCCCGTGTTTGAAGAACATGCACCGCACTGGCCAGCGCTGCAGGAATGTCCCGGAGCCCGTGAGCGGAGCTCTTTCCCTTTTGAGGAGCATTCTTCCGTCTGGTTTTCGGCCGGCTGGCTGTACAGCTCGGCTTGAGGGGAGCTGATCATATCTGCTGGAGCCGCCCTGCAGCTCCAGCGAAAGCAGAGGGAGGAGGGGAGCACTGGCGGAGTGGCATTCGGCTCTCGGCACCAGCTCTGCTGGAGAAGATCGAGGTGTAAAACAATGTGTGAATCCATCTGGCTTGTTTGCAAAGGTGCGGCATGTTCTGAAGGTGCACTTTGTTCACTCTGCACAGAGACGAGGCCCGGAAGCCCCATATCAGTCCCTTTCACAGCTGGGTCTGGTCTTGTCTGTAGAGGATTGGGATAGCAGCCGGAGTGAGTTGGGGCCACATCATTTTTTTTGTCTTGGTGCTGAAAAGTTAAGCCCAGATAGAACTAGAACTTCCTTCTGAAAACAAAAACCAACAAAGTTTCACCCAACAGATTTTTCAGGACACTGAATTAAGAGTTAGTGATAGACATTTCAAAGTTGTTGTTTTTTAAATTGTGTTTTGTTTAACCTCAGGCAGTTGTATTTTCCGTTATTAAAAGGAAAATAAAGAAACCTAACAGTTTTCCAAATATGGCCATTTGCATTTTAGCTCAGTGCTGCACACGCCTCATCTTCCACGTGTGCTGGTCTGGGCACCACTTCCTGTCTGAGCAGAGGACAACGCTGCATGACTGTACTCAGTGGTCTTACTCACCCACTAGTCACAGAGTCCTGATGTGGGCAGCACACAGCACAGCAAACCTCCAGACAGCTGAACGTTGTGCAAGTTCACTTATATCGCTTATATCCAAGCTAGTTCAGGCCTTTCTGGTGCAACTCGGGGTCCTGCACACAAGTGTTTTTATGGAGTGTTTTCAAGGAGTCGGATGCAAAGTCGTTTTGCAGCAGAATTTCCCCCAGTTTCAAACAAGGATTCCTTTCTTCTGTGCTTTAGGTACTTCTGTATTTCCCCTCCTTAAATCCTTGTTTTCTTGGCTAATGGATGATTCATTTCATGGTGTGTTAGCTGACGAGGCTTTGTGTGTGCTGGTGTAGGAGAACGACAGTCATGCACATTTATGAGTTATCAAAAGAGAAGACAACGGAACAAAGAGGATCTGAATTATTTTAGCAGATAGTTTATTGTCCTACTGTGCTCCCATAATTACAGTATACAACAGGATCCCCAAATGCTTTTAGGTTGTCCTGGGGTAACAATTAGATGTATTCCATGCTGAAAAAAAGACACAACATTTCGGCCGTGGAGCCTTCTTCAGGTGACACCTGAAGAAGGCTCCACGGCCGAAACGTTGCGTTTTCTTCTTTTTTTCAGCAGGGAATAAACCTATTGTTCCTTTGCAGCCTACGCATGCTGACGCAGCTACCCACCTGAACTGTAACAATTAGATGCGTCTACAAACCTATCCACCTCTTTTTTTCTTTTTTTTTAGCGCTGTGATGGCTTATTGTTCCTTTTGGCTTTTCAAGAATTCTAGTCATACAGAGATTGAGTGGTCTCCCAAGATCAGATAACCGCTGGAAGTACAATAGGTTTTGTTTTGCTGCTGGTATAGAAAAAGTCGAGCGCTGAACGTGGTTATGTTGGAAACGGAGGCACTGCAAGTCATACAGGAATGTACCTCTAATCTCTTATGCATGAGCTCACTCTTCCTGTAGGGTGTTCAGTTATAGGCTGGTAAAGGAGAAGGTTTTTTTGCAGCTCAGATTTATGCCACTTCATCCCTATGGAGGTCTAGTAAACTCCAGACTTCATTAAGCTTTTTTATTGTTTTTAAACGCAAAAGCTGTTCTTAGCCCCCTGGGCCGTCCTGTCGCCGAGAGCAGCGTGAGGAACAGGGCGGAGAGGAATAATTACGAAGCTGCCTTATATGGTCGCGTAAAGTCTTGGCAGTGTCTCAGAGGCAGGGGGAAAAACATGCTCATTTCTTACATAAACACCGGGATGTCATCAGAGCACTCCCCTCCTCTCGGGCCCTCCCCCTTCCTCCAACCCCCCCCCCGAAAAAAAGAAGGGCTCAGGGAAGATGTTTGCTCTCCGAAGTGGCGCGTCACAAACTCCTGCGCTTAGTATGCCAAGCGCTTGCCTGTGCTAGCAGGAGTCCTTTAAAAGACTGAAAACCTGAAAAAGGAACTTCCATCCTCCTCCCTCGCTCTCCAACAGGCGTGTCCGGGCTCCTCTTCCGGAGAGTGAGGTCATCGCTGGAGTACTTTCACCCCCTATTATCCGAGCTCGAAGGTTAACGGCACACGCAAGGGCATTTCGGCGCAGCCCCTTCTGTTTCACTGCAGTTAGTCGGTCTGGGAACTGGAATTCAGGAAAGTCAGTTATCTGGGCCTTAATGTGTCCCTCGCATCTCTGCCCAGTTACCCCCTTTTTGCCCATCGCCTCCCCACTGTGACCTCTTCTGTGCCCCACTGGGTCTCTCGGATCTCTGCGCCGCAGAGCTCTTGCCTCCCGGTTCTCAGCGGGGAACTGACAGCCTGCCCTCCTGCCCTCCTGCCCTCCTGCGCGGCCTCTCTCCCACACCGTGGCGTGCGTCACCCGATTCCAGCTAGTGCCCCAGCCGGTCACTCCTTCCTCTAAACTAAGGGGCTTCAGGTCTCAAATATGAGTGTTGGAAACACCCGCGGATAACTTGCGCACGGCGTGACTGAAATCACAGGAGCGTGTCAGGCGTCCAGCTCGCCACCCTGAGACGTGTCAGCCCAGAGGGGGGCAGCTGGGGGTCACCTGAGGTGAAACTCGTGTCGCAGTTCAGGGGTTGCAGACACGAAACGCAGACACCCGTGGATTCCGGGAGGAAGGCTTCTTTTTGCAGCTAGTCTCCCAGACTGGATTCTTCAGTGCCATGTTTCCGAACAGAGGTAATTGCACAAAGACACTTTAATCCTCTTAGAGTCCATTTTACTAAAATACCCCCCTCCGCTCCGCGCGCGCACACACTGTGCATGTATAGTTTGGTCTCACTGTCGACACCTGGTGTGGCTGGTCACCATGACGAGACGTCGGGCGAGATGTTTTGACTGGCCTGCGTCCAGAGCCGAGGGGGGTAACGCGTGCCCCCTGTCGTTGCAGGGGATGCCTACGACGTGTGCGCCATTTGCCTGGACGAGTACGAGGAGGGAGACAAGCTGCGCGTGCTGCCCTGCTCTCACGGTGAGTGCGCTGCGCGTCCGTCTGTCCGCCGCCTGCCCCTTGCCTCTCCCTCCGCTACACACGCGTTACTGGAGAACTGCACGGCGGCACCATGCTGGGGCCCCAGGGTGCTGTCTGTGTGGAGCCTGCATGTTCTCCCCTGGTTCATGGGGGTTTCCTCCAGGTGCTTCGGTTTCCTTCCACAGGTGGGTTAATTGGCTTCTGGCATGAGGGTGTGAGTGTGTGTCTGTGTGTGCCAGGGTGCCCCCTCCATTGCTTTCCGGGATTGCCAGAAAGAGAGAGATTTGTCATGTTGTGGAAGTTTGTTTTCTTTTATTGGGTATGGGAGAGAGGCTCAAGAGAGAGGTTTTGGTTTACTGTTTTGCAAAGTGCGTGGATGGGATGGAATTTCACAGAAGTTGGGATATCAGCAATTTAAATAATCCAGACAAAATCCACAGATAAAACCTTGAAAACCTCCCCTTGTAGGATACCAGAGAGCAAAAAAACAGATTTTCAAAGCATTTTAAAACGCGAGTTCTGGGAAAATGGGGAGAGAAACAGTGTAACAAAAACGGACATCTGAAAAGCCGTAAAATGCCCTATTTATACACCTAAAGCTTGAATTGTCAGTAACTGACCCTTCCAGAATGCTTAGTATTTTTCCAGTGAAGAGGTTTAACAAGTCTAGCATGGAGGATAATAAATAATAATGTATCATTATTGTTTTGTAGTTTTTGCTTTTGCGATTAACTTCTCAATGTCCATAAACTGGTTTCTCCCGAGTGTGACCGCGATATTATCAGCATGGGAATGTGCCCTCCTGACTCACACATTTCCTGCGTCGCCAAGCCAGCTGCAAAATACAGGGCTCCCAGAACGACACCCAGCAAGCAGCCTGGAGTGCAGGCCGCCCCGCCGGCCATGCTGGTGCCGATCGCCCTTATTGACGACGGTGGGGGTGCAGACGCTGTGCTGTTCGGGGGAGATGTGCAAGCCAAGCCCGGCAGCGGGTCTCTCTTGACGTTCTCTCTCTCTCCCCCCCCCCCCGGCACGCGTAGCCTACCACTGCAGGTGTGTGGACCCCTGGCTGACCAAGACCAAGAAGACGTGCCCAGTGTGCAAGCAGAAGGTGGTGCCCTCGATGGGGGACTCGGACTCGGACACGGACGAGGCGGACAGCGGCCGCGAGGAGAACGACGAGGTGTCGGAGAGCACGCCCCTGCTCCGCTCCTCGGCCTCCACCAGCGCGCACTCCTTCGGCACCATGTCGGGCTCCCTGTCCCAGCGCGACCCGGGCCAGGAGTCCTCCGAGTACGAGGACGACGAGGACGCGGACAGCAGCGAGGAGGAGGAGGAGGAGCAGGTCACCGTGGAGACCGTCGTGGTCCAGCTGCAGCAGAGCCGCCCCGAGCCCGTGACGTCCAGCCACCACGCCAGCGCTTGACCCCCACGGGTTTTTTACAGCACGAACGCAACGATCCCACCGGAGCGAGCGGCACCGCCGCCCCCCCCCACACCTCCTTTCAGACGCACATCCCTGTTCTTACCCTGTCCGAGTTTCACAGCCTTGCTTACTAAACCGAGAAGATGGCGATTTTGTGTGTCGGGTACTGGGTCCATCAGTGTGTGGACATGCCTGGTGTGGTGTTAGCTGTACCGAAGAGGTCACGTCTGAACGGCCAGGGGTCACGGCTGGGAGCCCAGGCTCTTGTTGGGGCCACACAGAGCTAGGCTGTGCACCAGCTGTTGACCGACAGTCAGAGGGGTTCAGCGTGGGCACTGTGTTCACTGTGAGGAGAGGGCACGTCGCAGAGGGCCCTGTAGTGTCTGTAGTAACGCAATGCTATGCCACTTTTATAACACTGCACACCTGCCATAACTTATGAAGAGATGCAATTTAAACATGTACATATCCTGTATAGAAAAGGAAATAAAATCCTTAAATAAAATGTATTCTTCTAGCCTACATACCTTTAAGCCTCTGTATCAGAAGGTCCCAAAGCTTTCTACTTAAAACGAGCGTTACATATGTGATCCGCTGCATATCGTAGTCCTAATCAACCACCGTGTGCAGTGGTTTTGTATGTGCTGAAATAATGTGATGGTACATTGTTCCATATTTCACACGAGTCGTCAAAGGACCTGACTCTTTCTACACTCTTATAATCTTGTATTCATGGGACACATGACAAAACCACACCTTGCTTAAATCGACAAGGGGTTAGTTTTTATAGTCGAAATATAGCCGCCGCTCCCAGTTGAGATGGTTGGGTACTTAAGCATTTAAATGATTCTTGGGCATCATCTCAAAGCCATTTGAGATAACGAGCATTGGGATAAGTGGTAAAGAAAATGTCCGCCCTTAAAAACGATTTGTTCGTAATGTAAGTTGATTTGGTCGTCGTTTGGCTTTTCTTTGGTAAATGATCACGAAACACAAAACGACCCGTCATTCACAATCTTTATTCAAAGACCGATGCAAATGGGCTGTGTAGATGGAGTCTGGACACATTTTCTTTTAATATCTTAAGGACTGAAGGTGAAGACGAATGGTGTATTCATACCTTTTTTTAATCAAGCCTCATCTTTTACAATGTATGTTGTAATGTCTTTCCCATTGCCTTCATTGTAAGCTATACCTGTGTGAACTCTGCTTCTTCCAACCACCCTCTCTGTATTAGAATTACAATTAAAGTTTAAATTCCATAAATTGTTTTTTACTAAAGATGATCCTGACTGGTTATTTGCAGCATTTCCTACTATTCTGAACTGCTCCTGTACTGCACTGCCGTACAATAACCAAAGCAGTGCTCAGCCACACCTCATCTTTGACTGGTAACAAAGTTTGTAATTAATGATTCCATTAAGTCTAAACTAAAATGTTTTTAGTACACAAAACATATCAAGTAATCATGTTTTAAAGTGACATTATGGAAAGTTTACAGCACATGAGCATCAAATCGTCATTTCAAAGGCTAGTCAATCCTGTTTTAAAACTATTAAAAAGTTAAAACTGGGACCCTTGAACATCCCTTTAGACAAAATGGTCAGCTACAGCAATTTTTATGGGAATGCATGAATTGACACCGCTAAAACAGTGTTGCAGAACTTCAAGCAAGCTAATTCTGAATTAAGATCTAGGGATCAATCTCAAATAGATGAGAAAAGTACATTTTCAATCTTGCCAGGACCAGGAAGAACCAATCACCCACACTGCTTCTCTCTCTCTCCTGGACATCTCCCAGCAATGCAGTATTGGCACCCCACTAAGCTGTAGTTCATTACAGAACAGCAGCTGTGCAGGACACGGCCATGTTATTGCTTTATTACAGGTGAGCAAAGGTGTTAAGGTGGGGCACTAGCAGTACCACCGCCATTGCCCTTTGTACAAGGTAGGTTTCCATGCCTTACCCGCGTTATTTCAAGCATGCCATTCTCAGCACTGAGGTCGCACTAGGAGCGCCCTGGGGTACCGGCTCTGACAGCGCCGGCCTCTTCAGAACTCCCTCCTGCCCTCAAGCTCTGAAGCAGTGTCGTCCATTTGGGAGGAGCCCAGCGACTGGTGCGCTACCAGATTAAAATAATGGAAAGCTTCCAGATCCCACACAAGGCCCATTAATTCATCATACAAGAGCACTCCCCCCCCCCCCTTCTGTTCTTAAGGGTTTTAAAATTCCTCTTAGCTGGTTCAGTTTTAAACGATATGCCCTTAGGGCCTTAAAAAGACGTGTGATGGAATGGGCCTCAGGCACAAGCAAGCTTTTACCATGTCTACAGACAGAAACGAATGGGGGGAAAAAAGTCCAGGTCACCGTGGTGCGACAATGGGGAGCTCAGCGAAGGGATGTCTCCAAGAACAGGAACAGCCCCTCGAGTTCACCCACCTCCAAAGGTGGAACGCTCAATCCTCTAGCCACCCTTCTTCGACAGTGAAATTTAAGATAATCTGGGTTTTACCCAACCTTGGGGGATATCAGTTCATGTTCTCCCAACTGTCCCCTCAAGTAATGAGCCCCCAGTTATTAGTTTTAAACTTTATTAAATCACCTAATTTCATTGGCAAATTGTAGTTTAAAGAGTTTGAAAAGACTCCCCCACCCCACACATACACTTTCAACCCCAAAAAAAAAACATACTAATAACAAAATCAGGCTTCTGAATTTGGCACTCAAATCACCAATTACAGAAACCATAACTCTGCATGTGGTATCTTGTTTCACTAACAAGCACATAAGCATCCTTAGCCTGACAGTCCAATTAACCGCTGGATTTAGAGGGCAGGAGAGAACGTCTAAATGCAAGGCCAAGCACTCTCGCTCTCCAGAATGTTTTGAATGGCGTTTGACTTTAGCCAATTTTTAAACTTAGGTTTCTGGAATCTTCTTATCACTCGGCATGAAGGCAAATCACAAAGACGACATCTACAATTGATCTGGTTGGAATAAATTTATTTGATCTGTCTGTAAACAAGGTGGTTTATCAATTTATGGCATTTGTATGCATAATAAATCAGATGAGTTAGACTGTACCCCAGATGTAAGAAAAAGTGCAGGGAAAGAAGTGAACATAAATCAGCAACAAGATCTGTTTAATCTGTACATTATTCCACAAGGCCTGAACATCGAGCTTGCACTAAAATATCCCTAAGGAAGTGCCATTCGGGTGACTTTTCTGGGCAGCAGTTAAAATCCATCTCACAATAGCAACAGATTATATCTATATTATGGCACAGGATACATAGATTTTGTATAAAGTTTTCCACAAGACAACCAAAAGTTTTCTTATTCCAACCAATACCATCTCCCATTTATTTAGTGTATACAGAGTTTAACTTTCAGGGTTTTTCCTTCTTAAAATTAAGTTGGACATAACATTTAGTACCGTGCTTTGACAGACAGTTTCTTGATACCACATCTTGGGATAACTAGAGCACAAGGCAATTTATTCCACAGTTTTCTCCACAGCCTGGGCTTACAGGGTCAAATGCAATAATTCATTTCAAATAGTTTGAAACAGAACAGTTGTCAAATGAGGAGACTGCTGTGTCCAACTCTTACACTGATTTCAGCAGCACGTTGAGATTACTGTTTATTTGATAGTGTATTAAAAAGTTAGCGTTTTACATTTCTGTGTATGGTTGAAGCGAGCAGTCACCCTTTACAATGACTTGGAGCAATTTTTTTTGTAAAATCCCAAGCTGCAACTGAAATTGGTCCTACGAAAGAAAATGAACATACTCCAGATGGTTATGTTGGGATAGCTACTGTCCAAAACGGCAGCGTTTTCTAAAAAAAAAAGTATATTACAGGAGCTGGCAAAAATACTTAAGTGCCTGAGCTATTGTAACGATGGAATGTCCGTGGAGAACCTAATAGGGGGATATGACAGAGGGCCTAGGGTGGCAAGTGTACCCACACCTCAACATTTAGGCATTTTGCCATTACACTCAAAAACAATCCAACACAACCATTTACTTGTAAGACCATGTCTAAGTACAACAGCAAAGGCAAAGTACTGCAACTTGGGGGGGAAACTCCCCCCCCCTCATGTCAGTTGCAGGAATCGAAAGGAACAAGAAAGGTATAGTGGTTGACAACAGAGGAAAGCAGACCTCCTGGTGTAGTGATGGTGCTGGTGTAGTGTAACCTACAAGGAATGAAGTCAGATAATGGGGGGGGGGGGGGGGAGGGAAGATCTAAGCTTTTGATGGGACAGGGAGTGGACAAGTCAGATAAGCTAGAAGATATGCATGCAGTTCTCCCTCCAAGACATGCTTCAGAAAAGGAAGACAATATGAGCTTGGTTACTGCTCAGAAGGCATTGATCAATCCAAGATTGTACTACCGGCACCCTCACACAAAACATCAGCTGTTGAGTTATTCTTAACCTACACTTCATTGACCTACAGTCCTCTGTATGTTAATGCCAAGCAGTGCCCAGATTTAACATAAATCGGCCCAGTTTTTTTTCCTTTTAAGTTTTTTCTCTTTTTTTGTTTTTTTTTTGGTTGTTTTTTTTTTGTTTGCGATGTCACGGTAATAACATGCGTGTGTTAACTATGGTGCGAACAGTAGTGCCAGAATGGGATTGGTTACACAGTGTTAATGCATACAAGTGAAAGGAGGTGGAGAGTCGAGGATATTAGAGTGAAGGGGAGGCAAAAAAACGGGAGGAAAAACAAAAGCAACTACCGCCTACAGCATGGTAGCACTGCCAACGCAACAGAGTGATGAGAATGAGCTGCTAGATGGGTGGGGACAGGCTGCTTAATATCCAGACTTCCTCAGGTATTCAGCCATGGTAAATGCTTTCTTGTTGAGCTGCCCTCCATGGATACCTTCCTTTCCCATGACTAAAACCAATGCTGGAGTACACAAGGAAACAAGAGAACAAAAGTGAACAAAACTGGAAAAAAAAAGTCTTTCCCCACTAACACAGGGATACAAAGGAGAAATACCCCATTACCCTCCATTGCTATTAATTTTTCCAAGACATTAACGTGACTGCTTGAGAGGGGAAATCTTAATAGCAATTTTAGTTTTTTTGTGTTTTTTTGTTTTACTCCCGATTTGACTACTTGACAACGAGCCTGACTTTAAACTAGAACCCCGAATCCCTCAAGTATTTTGCCATTGAGTATGCCTTCTTATTCAAGCCTCCTCCATGGACCCCTTCCTTTCCCATTACAAGAACCAAGACTGAAAGAAAAGAGATAGAGAGGGAGGTTTAGAAAAACGGCACGTGACAGGGGTTAGGAAGAATAAGTATTCAAGTTAAAGAAACTGTAAAATTAAAAGTTGGCAGGACACAAAGTTAAGATTAGATCAAGGTTATAAGGTTGTTTAATATTGTTTCGAAAGAAAAAAACTTTGTAGCAAAGCATTCATTTTCTTCACCATCACCAGTGCTTAATACTCAGATCAGAGAGCAAGTGAATTAAAGCTCCTATAAATGTTTTAACTGAACTTGCCCCAATGTGCAGATTAAGTTTTGCCTGAGTGATCCATGTTATTTGAATTGAGAAATGCCATTCTTGTCAACACGTGCCAAAGTGGAGATAGAACAGGCTATGTTCTGCCTCTCAGAAAGAGAGAGAGAGGCTCCCTCAGAATCACGAGTTCAGAGCTTTGCAAGTGCAAATGCAAGCTCGGCTGTTTTACAAAAGCTAGAGCCATGTCTGACTCTCCACCACTGCAAGTGGTCAGTGAGTAGGTGGGCATCAGAAGTAAACCACTATACCTGGGGTGGAGGGTGAGGACTGCTGCCTTAAGGGCCTTGGGCCACCAGTCTCCAACATCTTGAGACCAGTTAAAGGAGTTGACCAGCCCACTCAGAAGAGGGTTCAACTGGTCTAAGTCCTCTTATATTGGATGCTCTGGAGATAAAATCCCAAAACAGCCGCAGGAACAGTCTGAGGGAACTCCTAATTCCAGAGACTGCTCAACTGCATTGATTTTTTTGGGGGGCCAGCATCCCCCCCCCCCCCCCCCAAAGCAAGCGGTTACCAGTCCTCTTTACAGACTGCAGGGGTTCTAGTCTGGCATCTTGCATTTATTTTTAGAACCAATTGGACCTCCAATCCACATTGGATGTTAAAAATTACTTTTTTCTCATCTGGCTACCAAGGCCTGTTTCACCCACGCCAAGCAGCATGGCAAACAATCCAGGGAGAAAAGAGATTAGTTCACTATTAGTATGACAACGTTACAGGGGGAGAAAGTGGCTGGCAAGTGTAATTTCTAGGTTTGTCCACGCAGCACTGATGCCAATAAGGTGGATTGACAAGAATGGAACATTATAATTCCTCTTATGGGGACCAAATGAGTCTTTTGAAAACCTCATATTTAAGGTGAGAGGAAGAAAAAAGTTTTTAAAGTTTCAACGTGGAACTGACTTAACACATTATACTTATTCAGATCTCTTTCCTCAATACGTCTGATTTTTATATTGAGGTGAGTAGATGAGCCTGGCTCCACCCATGCCTGCGTTGTGTAGAGCCAGTAGAGCTTCAAACGCCAGGTCTTCGAGTAACTGATCTGCTCGTGTCCAGAAATAGTTTTTTCTGGACCAGAAAAATACCCAGAATTTGGGGAAAAGGATGTACAAGGTCTAATTAAAATTAGCTGTGGTATAAAATAAAATGTTAACGAGTAAGAACACAAACATGCAGCTGTCAGTAGACTTAACTCCACCAAGATGAGCCATTTAGCAGAAAAGTGATGTGTCAAACCATACAGCAGGGGTCTCAACCTCAAAGCCTGGTGGGCCTAGCGTCTCCCAGTTTTCGTACAACTATGTAACAAGTTGGGTGGGTCTAATTAGCTAAGCAAGACCAATGATCTGGCCTTGAATTAGCTCTGATGTACCTTTAATGAAGTGAAGGTACTGTCACAGAGTGTAGAATGGCCGATTGTTAAACTAATCTGAGTCCAAGTCAAGTGTTCATGCTGGAACAACCATCAGAAGACAAGGAGCTCCAGGAAAGGGGTTTGAGACACCTGGCACAAAGTGGGGAGAACCTCCCCTGTGAAGTTTAGTAGTGATAATTCACGGAAAGGTGTTTGAGGTTTGAATCAGAATCACTCTATTCCTTAGTCTGTCAAGGAGAACAGGGACCATACAGGCATACTAAACAAAGGCACAATGCTGAATTGGATATCCAGGATTCAGCAAGGAACTGATTTCCCCCCCCCCCGCTACATTTCTCCTCAAGATCTTATTAAATCATGAATCATCAGCACTTTTGTGCCGATAAGTGTTCCGAGGTGTTTTATACCCAATAGCCTGTTGAATTGTATAAAAAGCTTGTATTGAGGAAATAATATCCTGGAAACCGTTTTACAGATTTTGACATCCAGATCTAGACAGATACGAACTGGTAAACCTAAGATCAGTACCCAAATACAGAAAGTCTCACTTCCCTCCCCCCCCAACAAGATGCTGGGGTATCAGACATTTTGCTCACTCATACTAGGAAGAGCCAAGCATGATGAAGCAAACTCAAAAGCAGTCTCACCTAGTACCCAATACATATTGAGGAAAGAGATCTTTAAAACTATACCAATGACATTACGTTTTGAAAAACTAATACAGTTGCTCATCCCACAGACTTAAAAGATTCTAGGTCATGCACTTCAGAGAAACTTGGAATAATCTGTTTTAAAACTTAGATCTACAATTTAAGAAGTTATTTTATATAAAAAGTAGTATATTACCTTTGCCGGCTCTGCCTACAGAAACATTATATGTTGGCTCTCCACCTTGACTCTTTGTCCTGATGTCCATTGTCCAGTCCCCTTCAACATGAAGACTGTCTCTGATCACAGAGCACTTCTTTGAACCTAAGGTCAGACCGCTGGTGAAGAAACCCTCTCGGTCTTTTCCAACTATCACATCAATTTCTTGGGGCTAGAAAGTACAAAAAAAAAGAACTAAGATGTTGCACAATTTAAGAAATGTCACCCTCATCAATGTTTTCACGTCATCCTGCAAGTAAAAATTCAAATTCTGAAGAACCTTACTGGACCCAGTCATATCTGAATTTAATCCTATGCGCTTAAACCTCCTCTACATGGACAGATCAGCTGTTTCTAAATGCAGTGCAGGGGACAAACCGCTGACCAACACCATCGTTTCCCCCCCCCCCCCCCCCATCACGTTCGCAAGAGCAGCCCCTGGTGCATCGTGAAACCCACCACAGTGGCAGGTCATCCAAAGAATAAAGAGAACTGGCCCCATCAAGGAGGTGCCCCCCCCCCAGAAAAAAAACCCCACCGTCTGGAGATGCGGCCCAGCAGTCCCAGCCCAGTGAAAGCACGCAGAGCGAGGCAGCCCTGCTCTGATGAGAGCGCCACGCTTTGTGCCTGGAAGAGCCGGACACAACGCGGACTGACCGCTTCACCTGGAGGGAGACGACGACGTCACCCCAGGCGACGGCATTTTTAAGCTACTGAGATTTTTTTTTTTTTAAAGGGAGTTCCACGGTAAAAAAAAAAAACACACACACAAAAAGACAGCAATGCATCAGTTTCCTGCACGGGACCAATGTGCAAGTGGGCTCGACCCGGCCCGGCCCGCACACGGCTCACGCCCGGGGGGCCATGCGGGCTGCCGCCACGCCGCGGCCGCAGTCCAGAAGGTTCCTTGCGCGTCCGCGTTCAGGAGTGGGGAGGAGGGTGGGGGGGATGATATTAAGGCTGCGGGCTGGTTTGCGAGCCGGGGTTTTTTTTTTTTCCCCCCTTTCCTCCCCCACCCCTCCTGGAGGAAAGCTACCCGTGTAAGAGAAGGCGTCGCCCTCCAGCAGAACTGCACAGTCATAGCAGGCCCGGCCATAACCCCCCCCTCCCTCCCTCCTCCTCCTCCCTGTCTCCGTGTCCGCTCCACTCGCACAATCCCTGCGACCACAGCCATTCAGGCGAAGGCGATGACTTTGAGGGCCGCTGTCATGAGATCCGAGCGGACAAAAGGGGGGGGGGGGGGGGGGGAGAATCTCGACTCTTAAGATCATGCATCATTTAAAACCAGCATCCAGATCCGCAATCCGCGCTAGAGCTTTTTATTTGGGGGGGGGGGGGGGAGGACATTTTGCATGTCAACAAGCCACAAATCCAAGAGGGGGGGGGGGTAGAAAGATGGGATGCGTGTCGCCATGTGGGAACACCCATCCCAGGAGCGGCCGGGCTACAGATGCGGCCGAGGCTCGGAAACCGCCGGTCAAAAGAAAACCAAGCCGCCGCGACACGTCGCGCCACGGACGGGCAGGGCGACCCGGGCGGAGCCCCAGCGGCACCCCCGGGTCACCGAAACACAGCGGCACCGGCTCGCAGAAAACCTCGATCAGTCCGTACAAAATGGTGGATCTCTCGCCTTCTCACTCGTCTTACAAAAGGTGCTGCCCCCTTTCCCCCCCCTCCTCCCAAAAAAAAAAACAAACGGACGCTTCATAGCTGCTGCAAAAACGAGACGACAGCAGGTTTTAAAAAAAAAAACAAACCCCAACACCGCATTGTTGGACGTAATGCGGCGAGTTGCCGGGCAGGAGTCCGGGCTATTAGGATGAATAAAAAAAAAAACCCAGCGCGGGGAGGCGCCATCTTGGGCAGCACGAAGGAGGCGGCAGCCGCGACAGCGCGGCCGGGATTCTCGAAGCCCCGGTACGCACTGTCCCCACCGCAGCCGCCCCGCTCGCCCGGCCGGGTTACGTCAGAAACTTGGCGTAACTTTCTCCGAATCTGGACGGCCGGCCTGATTTCATCGTCTCTCTCGGCTCCCCCCCCCTCCTCCCGCCCGCAACACACACACACCACCACTGCCTTTTCCCGCATTGCCGGTCGCAGACACCCGTACATTTAAGTGCTGAGGGGGGGGGAATCCCCCCCCCAGAAAACAGACGAAGCCACATCGCCCCCACCCTCCTCCTCCTCCTCCTCCTTTCCCACACCGCACGTTTCGAAGCGACCCACGCGTGGAAATAAAGAGGGCATCGGGGGCTGTTATCCCGTTTGTCGCCCCTCCCTCCCTCCCTCCTCCTCCTTCCCCCGTGGAAGTTCCCCTGGAATAAAGATCTAACGGACCCCCAGCGCCGGGCCTCGGCCTGCGGCTCCCCGGACCACAGGCCCGCAGCCGGGCGGGCCCCTCCGGCCCCGGCCCCGGCCCAGGCCTGCTCCTCGGAGAGGGGACCGACAGGCCGATCCCCGGGCTGCCCTGAAGCCCCCCCCCCCCGGCTTACCGTCATGCTGTGGAAAGTCCCGCCGGCCGACGCGGCCCAGACGTACTTAGCGTCCGTGTAACCGACGATGGCGGAGTCCTGGCAGCTGCCGTCGGCCATCAAGTTATCCACGTAGCTCTGCCAGGACATGCTTGCGTCTCTCTCGATCTCTCCCCCTCTGGAACACGACCGGCGGAAAAGCGGGCGACGCGGAAAGACAGCAGGAGAGCTGCAAGAAGGCGGGCTGGCTGCTGGGGGGAGGGAGCCGGGAGGTAAGGGGGGAAAAAAAAAGATAACCCAGCCGGGAAGGATGCTTTCTTCTGCTGCTGCTGCTGCTGCTGAGGGTGATCTGGCCGCGTTTAAACGCCTCGCTGCGGTGTCGGATGCGTTTGGAAGAGGAGGAGGAGCAGGAGGAGGAGGAGGACGGGGGCAGTCTGAAGTCGAAGCGTCTCTCCAGCGGCAGCCACAGCCCGGCGCTCCGTCTCGTGCCCGCTCGGATCTGAGCTCGCGCTGCGCGGCGGCGCCGAGTAAAATCGCGGAGCGCGAGCGGGGTGTAGTCCCTCGCCAGATCACTCCGCGCGGCTGCGCTGCGGCCCGGCCCGCCTCGCCTCGCCTCGCCTCCCATAGCCTGGCGGAGGGATCAAGCAGCAGGAAGAAGAAGAGGAGGAGGGGGGGGGGAGAAAGGGCCGGCGGAGAAGGAGGGGTGTTGGGAGAGCCGCAAAGGTCCGGGTGGGGAACAGTCTGGATCGTGGCTGAACTTCACCTTCCCTTGCCGGACGGGGTCGGGTTCGGACCCGGTCCGGGAGATATTTCTATGTTGTTGTGGGGAGGGGGAGTGGGAGGAGGACGGGAAAAAAAAAAACAAAACAAAACAGTTTTGCAGTTTTTGGAGGTTTCATGTTTTTTTTGGCAAGGGGGAGGTTTCCAAGTTGCCCCGCTTAATAATAATCCAATCTGATATTTAAAAGCGGCGGTTAGTTATTCCGATGAAGGGGAAAGCGGCTCGTCTGCTAAGCTCTTGCACGCACACCCAGCGTAGAGCACCCGAATTGCCTGCCCCCCAGCCCCTCTATAAAATAAACTTTGGGTCGTTCTCCTCAATCTTTCATGTAGACCCTAACCCCAACACAATTCTTTGACATAGATAATAAGGATTGTATGGCTACTTCTACAATATCAAAAGTTCGGTAGGAAAGTTTAATCGGACCTTAATTGTGCCTAATACTATGAAAATCTGTTTACACACGAAGTTTAGGTAACACAATCACGGTCAATGCAGGGTACCCAAATTAAATATTGCAAATCAATCAATTACTGAGGGAGCATTTGTGTTTGACAAAGTAATAAGGGGGTTTCAGGATAATTTAATTTAATTATTTAATAAAATAATTTTATTTCAGGATAAACTTATTTTTTGTGTAGAAACTGTTCCCTGGAACCAACCGGTCTCCACAGCTCTGTGTGTTTTAGTTTGGCCTTGGAGGCAGTCAAGGAGCCCCTAAAAGACCTGTTCAGGGTGAAGTTCAAGTCGGTCACTGAAAGTGCGCACACAGAACCGGTTACATCTGGGGCTGAGCCCAGTGAAAGACATCCACCACTATCCAGACCTTAAACAGCAGGGTCCCCCAGCCCAGTCGATCCCAGTCCAGCCCTGTACCATTCCAGTCCAGCCCAGTCCAATCCAGTCTAGTCCAGTCCACCACAATTCAGTCCAGTCCACTCTAGTCCAGTCAAGCACAGTCCAGTCCAGTCCTTTTAAATCCAGTCCAGTTTAGTTTAGACTGGTCCACTCCAGTGCAGTCCACTCCAGTCTAGTGTAATCTAGAGTCTAGTGACACCGTGTGATGGCAAAATCATTTTTAATACATTTACTAGGAGCGTTACCCCTGTTTCAGGCTGATATTCCAGGGAAGGACCCAGCTCAATCCAAGCACGAAATGTTGACTAAGTTCCCATCAGTCGCTGTATGGGCATGGGGCATCTCCTGACACTGTTTACAGCGATTACTGTCTTAGCTTTCTCCTGTTCAAAGCACTACAACCCGTGTAGACGTATTCCCACAGGACAAACGTTTGGAATATTTCCTTTTTTAGAAAAAACATACTTTTTTAATTTAGAAACTATGGCATAGACAATGAAAAAATAAGTGAGATCAATGTTTTAAAAAACAAGTGTTTTAAATTGAGCAGAATGAAATAAGCCAACCCTGCAAAGCACTGTGTGTTAATAAATACTGGGGTGTTGCTACAGTAGCACTGGATTGTCACTGGGGAGGCATTTTCCGCTGTGCTGGGGGCACAGGGGGTCCCCCTCATTTAATCTTCACACTTTGCCCCCCCCCCCCTATTTCTTGTAGGTTTTATGTCTGCGTCCACATATTGCTGATTTTACATTGCTTCCTCAGTTGTCTCAATGTAAGACGGTCCTGGCTTTTAAAAGCAGACAGTAAGTCAATCTTTGGGAAGAACATCTTAAAAGGTGCCTGAAAGTCTCAAGGCGAATCACAGGGATAGTCGCGTTCCCTAACTCCTCTGGGAAGAGAACTTCACAGTCGGAGATGATGGACCAGCTGCCAGTATCAGCCACCGGCCATGGTCCAGCATCAGCAGAACTCTGCACTGAGACAAAAGCTGAGAGACATTAGGGACAGACAGGACACACACTCAAACACACTGGGGTTTTGTTTGTGTTGCCCTTGCCTTTTAATTCCCCTGAAGCCATTTAGAGTTCTCAATTTCCTGTGGACCACAGGCCCCACTGTCACACACTACAGGTATATCAAAGATTTTGCCCTGAATGAAGTCCATGTCGCTCAAGAGGCAGGTAAAGGCAGAGAGAGGGGTAGAGGGTCATGACTGTGGGCTGTGATGAGGACTAGAGTTCTCAACTGCTGCATGCGCCCTTATCAAGACCAAAGCGTATTGCTGTTTTAGAGCTCACCGCAATACACAGTTTCTCCTGTCGGAGAATTCATATTTATAGGTGGTATACGTTCTCTGTAGCTCTCCATAAAGAGCGATAAATTGACAGATTTTAATTCAATAAGTGTTCTCCTTCAGCGAAACTGCAAAGCGGCCATCATTCCAGCCATAACAATCCCACTCAAGGCCTCTTGGAAGCTGAACAGTCAATAGCCTATTTGAAGAACCATTGAGAAGTAAAATGAAAAAGTTAAAATTGCATTAAAAGATCGTTCAAGATTGGCTTTCCTCTCAAGAATGCGGGACTTGAAGTTTAAATACAGTTTGACTGCTGTGATCTATAAAGAAAACACACAGCCTGCAAATCTTAGTAAGATTTCTTTTCAGACAAAAAGAAAGATTACATCAGGTGTGTATTACAGTGGGACATTTTTTTTCCTCCTCTAAAAGAGTATTTTGAGATTCAGCAAAAGAAAAGAACACAGCTACAACATGAGAACAGCTTTTAAAAAGCATCAGACCACTGATTAGAATCTAAAATTCTAATATTGGTGACTAAAACAATAAAAATCAGTTATTTTTGCTGAAAAAAACTTGAACTTTAATATTCAATTGCATCTGTTAAATATCACAAATACGCAGTTCACATGTATAGCAGTCAGCATTTTTCCCTTCAATGCTTGCTGGTGGAAAAATACTCCCTCCAAGGAAAAGCATTAATTTTCCTTATTTTCCTCCTGCAAGGAGTTCATCACAGAACAAAGCCGCAGGCTGCCCACAGAGCAGCCAGGGAAGATAACAGCTGAGATCCCACCTCAGACACCCCCAGAAAGCGTGGAAAGTTACAAATGAGAGGTTTAGTAGCCCTTACTTCCCTTTCGTGAAAGAAAATCGACAGTATGGGCTTCGACAATCGTGGCTGGCTAGCTTGTTCCATACTCCCACAACCCTTTGCGTAGAGAAGTGCCTCCAGCTCCCGGTTTGACATGCTCTTCCATGAGGACTGCCTCCTTCCTAATTCCCACAGGGCACTCCCTCCTCCCTGGGAGGCTGGGACACAATTCCACATCCCGTGTCACATGAAGATAACCATCAGGACAGTAACCAGCCTCGCATTTCTGTCATTCCTCCCTGGACAGGCAGGAGCTGAGCACGGCCTGCGTCTGCTCTGCTGGGCTGGAGCTGTGAGACGGGGAGGGTGGGGGACTGACTGCAGACTCCCCTCGATCTTGTCGCGTATTCTCGCCCACTTCGTCCTCACATCCATGCGTGTACAGGAAATGAGATTGTGCTGCATCACAGCTGAGGAGCAGACTGTGCTTCATCACGGGCACTGTCGACACTGCAGGGCACCTCAGAGTAAGGTCCATCTTACAAGGCAGCTGGGACCCTGGGAACATCGGGGCATAAGGAGGGTCCTACGAATTTGCCCCAGAGCTGGGAGAGAATGGAAATCCTCCTTGAACTGAAGACGACAGGGAAGTGTGAGCCAGCTTCATCGGCAGCATTCTAGGAAAGAGTTCTCATGAAAGAATAGGAAGGACATAGCAGGTCCAGGGACTTCACATTTTAACTTTGTGCCATTCATAATCACACTTAGGGCAGAAATAATGAGCTATACATGCGAGCTAATTTGTTTTATTACAGAATTGCGCTGCCACCCGAAGTTGCAAGTGAAGTCTCCTGAGACTTGACATGTTTTCGCACACGCTTTGGGACCTGATATGACACCTCACATGACACATCACATGGCACGTGTCACCTGACACGTCACATGACAGTCGCACAGGGCAACATGGAGCGGAGCAGCTCACAGCTGTCCCCGCAGTTTGGGACACAAATTCGGATGGTACAGTCAATGGATGGAGACCCATCCAGGTGGCATCAAGCCGCTGCCCATGGGCCACGCCTTCTGATCCCTGCTGGCTCTTCTCCTTTTCTCCAAAGGGATGCGCAGCACACTGTAGGCCCTGAGAGACGAACTGCCACGCAACTGACTGCTGTGGACACACACCCGGTCTTCTCACTGACCTGTCCCCTCGTACCAACGTTTCCTCTCGTCACCTCCTCGTGCAGGACTCCTGAGGCCAAGGGCTGTGGTTATTTTCTGTGTTGAAAGTTTCCTGTACTGCATCAGGCTGTGAGGCAGGTGAGCTGGCCAGGCAGAAGGCTGCTGCTGCACAGTCCCCAGGTCAGGTGCTGGCTCACCGCTGTGTCCTACCTGACCTCAGGCGAGGGTGCAGGTGACTCTACACATGTTGATGTGCGTTTCTCCCTTCATATTCTGCCAGGTACACCTCTGATGAGAGACTCATCCCGAAAACGATTCTAAACTGACATCCCACAGCACGAGGAGTTTCTCAGCAGTCACACAGCATGAGCGTTATAATAGCCAACTCGTATGAGCATTTCTTTCCCCCCTTTTAAGGCTCAACACTGGGAAACCTGACACAACAGAAGCTAAGATGTGACTGAAAATCTTTAAAAGGTAACACGAGGGAGCATCTGCCGAAACGGATTTAACTGTTAAAACATTCCAGGCAGGTGATTTACAGTCATTCCTGTGATTGAAAATGTGGAGGCAAAAGATCGTTTGTTTTCCTGCTGTTTTCCATTAGCCCCATCACAGGATATCGGACGCAGAGGCATAGTCCTTAACGTTCCTGAAAGAGGCGTTTCCAGACTCTTTTGTTCCATGGAGAAGGATGTTTCTCACTTCGAGAGAGCTGGATGGACAATCCTAAGATCCTTATCGGAGAGGAAGTTCATTGTTTGCAGCGGGGGATCCTCAGGGCCAGCGCTTCATCGCCCTGCAGGAAGCGGGGAGTAATGTGAGGAAGCCGAGCGGAGGGAACGGAGGGTTTTCCAGAGGAAGGTTTTCGCCTGTCCCTTTCTGGAGGGAGGGCCTCCCCAGGCTGGGGTGCAGGCCGGGCGGCAGGAGACTGGCGCTCACGTGGTGGGCCACGACATCTCTCGACAAGGCCAGCTTCGCCACGTCAGTGCGGAGGAAAGGGGAAGCAAGCCTCTGATTTCACCAAGTCATGAGTAAAACGTTTCAGCTTCCTTTGGGGACCCTTATCCTTATATATTACATTCTGTATCCATCCATTTTCTAACCTCTTTGTCCAGTACAGGGTCCATGGGGAGCCGGAGCCTATCCCAGCATGCATCGGGCACAAGGGAGGGTACACCCTGGACGGGATGCCAGTCCATCACAAGAGACACACACCATGGACGGGACACCAGTCCATCACAGAACACACACAGACACACTCACACACCATGGACGGGACACCAGTTCATCACAGGACACACACACACCCTGGACGGGACGCCAGTCCATCACAGGACACACACAGACACACACACTCACACCAGGGCCAGTTTTCCCAGAAGGCAGTTATCCAGCACGCCTCTGGAGCGCGGAAGGAAACAGAGCGCCCAGGGAGGAAACCCACACAAACAGGGGGAGAACATGCTGTGTGCAGAAGTGCTGAGAGGTGGCAATACTCACACTGCGCCGCTGTGTTGCCATGATGCTATATTATGATAATCTAATGTGACACTGTACCATTGCATTATGTAGCATCTCAGAATTGTGAGCAGCAATCAGCGTGAGGGATTTTTAGATAAATCCACAGAGTTACTGCACTGGCTCAGTTTATCCTTTTGCATTTTTGTTATTAATTAATCTCCACTTCCACAACTGCTGGTGTTTGTACTTTTCATTCAGAATGATTGAATTAATTGTTTTTCGACCGCGTGTTTTTCTTTCTTGCCAAAGAGCTCGATCTGTTGGCCTGTCCCCCGCGCTGGACCACAATGCACTCTGCTTCGGCCACGGTGGCGCTGTTGTTGACCGAGTGCACATGTTTCCTTGGCTACCGAGCGCTGCTCCTGTTCCATATCATGTCAACAATGGAGCTAAATAAACAGAGTTGTTGGTCTCCAGGGAAGGGCCTCTTCCGGCTGCTCTGGGCCCTGGCATGTTGGCATGGTATGTTGCTGGCGATTCAGGGCCCGATAAGACAAGGCAGTAGCAGCAGGTGAGCCAGAGAGGGCTTCACACACAGGCTGTGTCACCTTCTGGCTGGACAGCAAACAAAGACAACCCCTCCTGCACCCTGACCTCCTCCGGGCTCGACTGAAGAGGCCGACATTCAACGCCGTTTTCCCCTCGAGACTTTTTTAGTGAGGTTTGGTTTCCTCGAGACCCGGGTCAAAGCAGCCGCTGCGGTCTGCCGGCCTGGCTTGAGTTAGACGTCCTCTTGAGGAGACAGCCTTGCAGGATTTCTGGGAGGCTCAGACGAAAGCCGTGCAGACAGTGGTAATTAAAACCAATTATGTCACTAATGGATTTAATTAAGCCGCGAAAGAGCTGTGGCGGAATGAAAACAAGCAGGAGCAGAAGGGAGGATGAAAGGCAGGGGTCTGGTGTTCTTTTAGTTTCTGTTCCATCCACATTCTCAGGTCAGGGGCTAATTATTTAATTAGCTGCATAGTCCTAATATTTCTAGCCCGGCTCCGCGTGACGTATTGTCTCCAATGAAGTGAATATTTGGAGTAGAGATACAACAGCAGACGTTGTTTGTGTTTTGAGTAAACAACAGTGGGGTTAAGGTCGTTATTTATTAGACACCTTTGCCTTGGCTGGATAATGGCCAGTTTCATGGTTCAATGGACTGGCGAGATTGGAACACCAGCAGACACCGGGCTCTCTGGGAGTCGACTCTGAGCCTGACCTCATCCCTGATCTAAAGTATCCAGGTTTTTTAATCCATCGTTTAACCAGGCAAAATGATTGAGAGTAAATTTGCATTTACAGTTATGACACGGGGACAGTTTATCCGGTAATCTCTATTACTTCGGCTGCGGTAAATCAGCACACTAGCTTCTCCAGCGGCAGGACTAGACAGCCCGACTCCCTGGTTACAATCCCCGAACGTGAACCTGCTTCACAGTGATTGTTGCTCCTCTGTCGTCCACATCAACGAGAGTACTGCCTGGGACTGAATCTGGCAAATGGACTCCTACAGCAGGAGCTACCTCCTCAAAGACGGGATAAGAAGTCGAGGCGGAGGCTGACGTTGTTTACGAGGTGTCCTTGCTCCGCCTGTGAAGAAAGCCCGGGGTAAAGCTGATACCAAAACGCGTGTGTGGCGGTGAGAGGGAGATAGTTCAATTCAATTCAAGGTGCTTTATTAGCATGACCGATGGGTACAATCAGTGTTGCCAAAGCAAATTCACATGGAACAAAACAACAAATAAAATCTACAGACATATTACAGACATTTACACCAAAGACATATCATAAGATTTACATATACTGCAAACATATTGAGCATTACTGGGAGACAGGCTCACTGTTCCTCAGGCTGGGACAGGAGATCACATACTGGGCTGTTAGTTCAGCTGAGTTCCCTCCTCCCTCTCCCAGTAGGATTGGGACCCGTTGTGATTCTGAATTTAGGGAAGAATGTTCTGTCAGAGTATCTGTCACGGTGCAGTAGGAAGTGCACCTCTGTCTCTATTTCTCCCCGCTGGCAGTGGGAGCACAGTCTGTCCTCTCTGGGCAGCCAGGTCTGCCTGTGTCCAGTTTCTATGGCCAGGCTGTGGTCACTGAGCCTGTCCTCTCTGGACAGCCAGGTCTGCCTGTGTTACCCAGTTTCTATGGCCAGGCTGTGGTCACTGAGCCTGTCCTCTCTGGACAGCCAGGTCTGCCTGTGTTACCCAGTTTCTATGGCCAGGCTGTGGTCACTGAGCCTGTCCTCTCTGGACAGCCAGGTCTGCCTGTGTCCAGTTTCTATGGCCAGGCTGTGGTCACTGAGTCTGTCCTCTCTGGGCAGCCAGGTCTGCCTGTGTTACCCAGTTTCTATGGCCAGGCTGTGGTCACTGAGCCTGTCCTCTCTGGGCAGCCAGGTCTGCCTTTGTTGCCCAGTTTCTATGGCCAGGCTGTGGTCACTGAGCCTGTACTTCGTCAGTGATAGTTTGATAGTTACTCACTATCACTGTGGTTCTATCAGTGTTCTGTTTTATAACACTGCTCCCGTTGGGCAGTATCTCTTTCAAGACGAATCGGCTCTGTTGAGTGGAGGGGAGGGGGTGGGATAAGCACACCATAGTCGATAAGTGCTCTGTGTCAATAATACATGAGAAACACAAATCACGCTCTAAAAAGACGCAAAACGCCCGCCTTCTTCGTAAATAATGAAAAAAACCGCGGAATATGAAGCACGAAAGTGTTGTCTTCAAATGATAAAAAAAATATAGAGTAATATCAAAACGCGTTGATAAGCACATGTGCGCTTGTAACTGCTCTATCCACGCTCTACACAACAGGTATATCTATTTAATATATTGATATCAATATGAACATACTCTTTAAAGCCGACTCTGGCCATCGGCTAAGAAGATTCACATCGCAACCCCAGCGGAGTCTCCGGACTGCTATACCACAGTCACGCCTCCGCTGCCCGCACCGTGACGCGGATGGGTGACGCCACTGGCTCCTGTCCTCGCCCCAGAACCCGCAGCAATCACAGATCAATCACAGATCAATCAGCCCGTGCCAGAAGGCGAGGCGTTGCGGGTCCGGCTCTGCATCTTCATCCTCATCGGCGCCGGTGACTTATTCCGTCCGACCCGGAATTGCGGTCTTCAATATCGCCAGACCCCGAAACTAGAGCCTCAGTCTCCTTGAGACGGAACATTCCCTTGACTAACAAAGGCGTGTCCGACGTGACATGCTACAACTTCTGCCACTGGAGAGTTCTGTGAGCAGACCGCACTTTTCAAGAGCTGAGATACATGAAATAAAAAGGAAATTATCCGCCCGCTCCCTTTGTGGTCTGTATGTGGATGATGACGTAATGACACTCAAGGACTGGTATTCCCAGACGTATCACTCCTCTCGGCGCTGGGAAGGAAACGCACCGAAGCGAAGATCTCTTAACAAGGCCGTTCTCCGTTAATTGTGCTCTTTGGTTTGTTTCACAGCCCTTTGCTCACAGAAAGATAATGTTATTCCCCCGGCAGACGGCCAGGCTGTTGTTTAATAGCAGATGCCAGTGAGAACACGCTGTCACGTCGTTTATTCAGTCTGTCCAGACAGAAAACCTCAGAATCTGAATCCGCATCGCAGAGGAAGTCGCATGACGTCCAGTTCTCGTGTATGTCAGCGGAGGTACCCCACAAGATCCCACTCAGCAACCCACTCCAGCATATCTAAAATACGTAGGGCACGCATATTTATGTTTCCTTTAAAATAGTAGCAGAGTGGTATTTAAAAACCCAGCAGCATGCTAAAGGTTTCAGAATGCTGCCTGAGACACTAAGTAGTAAAGGAAATGCAAATGGGAAATCAGTCACAAGGGGAATCACAACACGCCCAGAACGGACCGGGCTGGTTACAAAAATCCATCATGGGCCGCGTGAAAGAGTGAGAAATTCCCAAACGTTATCATTTATGTAATACATTAATAATAATAATAATAATCCTTAAATTGATATAGCGCTTTTCTGGAAACTCAACTCAGAGTGCTTTACAGGTCATGGGGATCCCTTCCAGCACCACCAGTGTGCATCCCCACCTGAAAGATGCTCCAGTCCGCTCCCCACACACCAGCTCACAGTGGGAGGAGAGCAGAGTGATGAAGCCAGTTCAGAGATGGGGATCATTAGAAGGCCATGACTGGTAAAGGCCAGGGGGAAATTTGGCCAGGACACTGGGGTAACACATTAGCAGCTCTTGAGACACCAGTGCCTGGTGTGTGTGAAACAGTGCCCGATCTGTACGCGCAGGTTCAGCGACGGTGTGTTCAACCTGTAGCAGGTGTCCTCTGTGTCCCCTGAGGGCGCTGGACTGGTTCTGGGCCGGCCCAGGTGGAACGTTGCCACCACAAGCTGACATGGGCATTCTCCATCCTTCCCACAGGCTCTCCACTCTCCCGTGCTTTTTTGTTTGCATGGTTTCACTATACCTCCACTGCGTCTTTCTCCTCTCTCACGGCAGTGAGCCCTTCAGAAGGAGCGCAGCCTGAGAGCTCAAAGGAGAGGGGAGCAAGATATCGAGGCTGCAAGCAACCCCACTACTCCAGCTCAGGTTCCGAAGGAGATGTCCCTCGCGGCGTGCTTGTCCTCTGCCGTTTTTCCGTGGGAGAAATATTAAACACATGCACACGCGGCTCTGGGGGGAGTTAACAAAGCCCAGTAGGCGCAGAGATGGGAGCTGTACTGCAGCCTCTTCCAACAGAACTCTGGACTGGCAGAAGAAATAGACCAGAGAAGACTGCCCTCAGCAATCATCCACACCAGCAACACAACTCGCTGCATCACCTGTACATATATATCCAATACCACGCTCATTCAAGGCACTTTAGAGTCAGGGTTAGTCACGGCTGCCCACATCACTGATTGTAAAAGTGCAAGGAGACTGATGTCAGTCACGTTCGCTTCTCTAAGATAAAAAACATGCCTGGAGATCGCAGTCTGAACAAGCATGAGGCAGGCATGGAAAATAATGTACAGGTGAGGATTTCAATATCCCTGCCTGGCTTTTTTCTCTGGCTAGCAGTGCAAGAGAGAGCACTTTACTGTGTGAAACACACAGCAGTCAGTCACAGTATGAGCCCTGAGCCTGACTTAAAGCACAGCTACTTCATGTCCTTACTGTATGAACAAGAACAGGCATGCACTTCTGCCTCAGAAGGCCCAGATCGTGGCACGTCTGGTCTGACACTCCGGCCTGCATATTGCATGCGTTCCTTGACCTCTTAGTCACGAGAAATGTAAAAACATAATAATGAGCTGAGAAATTTGATAATAATGTGTAAAGGACTTCAAGCAGGTAGCTGCGTCTGCATACGTAGGCTGCAAAGCAACAGGTAAAGGTTTACTCCATGCTGAAAAGAAAAGAGACACAATGTTTCGGCTGTGGAACCTTCTTCGGGTGTGGAGGAGAGAGTAAAACCAGCAGTTGATAAAGCATGGGAGAACAAAAGCTGGGAGAGGAGAGGAGCTGGGAGCAGAAGAGAAGCAGTATCGACTCTCAGGTGGTGTGGAGTCGAGAGAGGTGTGAAGTCAAAACCTGCAAATGAAGAGAGAATAGAATAGATTCGACGGAAATGAGTCTCTCGTTGAGAGAAGGGGGAAGGTGTTATCCTCGTTTCAGGATAATTTTTGTTTCGGATGTAAGGACACAGACGGAAAGATCAGTGTGATCATGGACTTTAGAGGTGGAATGGGAAACTTTGGGCTTGGAGAGATCTTTGATCCTCACAGCCCTGGCATCGTTCCCTGAAAGGGTCTCCCAGTTTCTTTCCTGTCTCAGCAATGTAAATACCTGGGCATTTTCTGCAAAAGATGCAGTAAATAAGGTTGCTGGAGGTACAAGATGTCATCTGAGTGATTCAGAATTGTCCAGAGGGGCCTTGAATGAGCATGGTATTGGATATATATTTGCAGACGATCCAGGGAGCTCTGTTGCAGGGGAACGTGCCTGGTGTGGATGGTTGCTGAGGGCAGTCAAGGGAGCTGTGAACAAGAAGGTTGTGCAGATTAGGTGGTCGGTGATATGAGATGATGGGGCGGTCAGAAAAAAGGGCACTGGTGGAGGGATCATCCTGTAAGATGGAGAAGTTATCATTAATAGTCCTGAGGATAGAAAGGGCGTTAGGTCGATAGGTCCAGGAGTCCCTAATTGGGTTAATAATCCGAGGGGTATTTATGGTTTGGGAGAGGGCCCAATCAAAAACATGGATGAGGTATCCTCTGTTAATGAAAAAAGAGTGTATTTTGAATGCTTGGTTATGGAAGTCCCTGTCATCACTGCTTAGTTGTTGGAGCCTGAGGAACTGTGAAAAGGGAGAGAGTTTTTAGTATTTGTGGGGTGAAAGGAGCTGTACAGGAGATACAGTAACTGTGTGAATCTGTGGGTTTGTAATAGACAGAGGTAGAGAGTCGTGTGGATGGTTAATGGATAGGGTTATGTCCAGAAACAGAAGAATAGTGAAAGATATGTTAGCTGTATACTAGAGGGATGGGTGTATAATAAAATGTATACATTTATAAAATAAGTATGTTTCTTCTTAAATAAATGTATCATAAAATAAACACACAGCCAATCTTGAACAGGCAGTTGTGCGTTTTCACCTCTCAGCTCTCCATTATGAAGCCTGTGGCCGCACACAGGGGAGAGTGAGGAAGAGGAGGCAGACTCCTCCTTCCCTTCGCCATTTGAGTCGCTGGGGTTTGAACACGTCACAGGCAGCACAGCCCCGTTCCGCAGAGTCAGCGCTGACTAGAGGGGGGAAGGATGAGAAATCAGTCGACAGAAGAGTAGCTGGATGAATTCCTGATGTAACTCCAGATCCATGCTTTGTACCTAACGGCTACTGAGTCATTTTCTCATGTTTCCAATCTCCACATTACTGGGATAAATCCCTATTCTAGTGGCGCACGAGTAGTAGAGGTGACCTTTCACTGGAATTAACGTTTTCTCTCTTAAGGCCAGCCGTTCAGCCATGCAACAGCATCAGCTCCTAATCCCTAAAAAATAAGTAGAGGATTCTAAATATATTGGATCACTGCAGAGTTAGATGGAGCTTTAAATTCGTACTTAGGTTTGAAAGCTGAAGTCCTGAAAGTAACAGAAGAAAACTCCAGTGGTTTTGGCAGGCCCTGTACTATTTTAATTCAACCACCGACTTGTTGTTTTAGCTCGAATATCCTTTTCTGCCCTGCTCCTCGAACACAAGTGCACCTGCCTGCTTCCTCACCCAGGCACTTCCTGGAACTGCTCAGGCCTGCACTGCCACCTTGACCCCTCCTTGGAAAACAGGTCGCTGCAGCCTTGTGCTGGGGTGAGGCACTGATCAATCAAGGGAGACTAAAAACGCAGCAGAGATGCAAGTTACAGATACTTCAACAAAAACTGAATGGCAGTCATATGGGTCACAGTCTGGGAGATAAATGTATCCAGTTGTGTTACAAGCTGACTGAACTCCGTGCTCTCCTCCTGGAATTTCATTCCAGCCCATTAAGGTTATGTGGTTGCTTGTAACTGGACCATCTCCCAAAATCCGGTTTGACATTTTCTTTAAAATTGAAAATGTCTTTACATTTTTTTATGAAACTCTGGGAGAGTTGAAACACGACTTTGAACGCAGGGCAGTTGACGTTCAGGGAGGTTAAAACACACCCTGTAAAATCTAGAACGTCTAAATTCCCCCAAAAATCTAAAGGATTATCAGAAATTCAGGCAGAAGATCATCACTTTCTGTCAATCTGCTCAGATAACGCAGGTCACAAGAATAAAAGAAAAATACAGCTCCCTGTTCAATAGGGGCTTCTCAGTCTTAAATTAAGACATCAATAAGACAACCGATAGATCATTGATTAACAGAGCATTTAGAAAGATCTGCACAATGTTGAAAGCACCTGTGACTCAATTGTATCAAAACATTTCCGCACATAATGAGGGTTTATCGGTTCTGAACATTTTTTTATGTGCTACAGAAAGGATCCTCTGGTAATAGATTATGTCCTTTGTGGCTAAATCACACTTCCCCCTCGCTGTGAAGATCAATGTTCTCTATTGAGAGAATCCATGTCTAAAGTCACAATGGCCTCATTATGATAAGTCAGGGCTGCAAGACTGCAGGGATTCCAGCGCAGCAGCAGAGGAGGGGGTAAAACACACGAACATCTCCACGCAGAAGGGCTGGGAGTGTCCCTACCACCTGACACATTCACAGCCCTGCCTGCAGGGGCTTGCACTGCACAGTGGCTAGGAGCTGGAGTCCCTGGTTTCAAACACGTCGAACAGCACCTCCGTGCACTCTGCAGGCAGCAGCCCTTAGAGAAGGAATGCAGTCCTAGTGTGGCATGCTGGACTCCTGCCCAGAAAGCAGGTCTGGGATTGTCAGTCACTGTTGCTGAACTAGGTGACCTAACACCCTGAAGACCAGATGATGCGGCACTGGACAGGCCAAAACAATCTATAATAATAATAATAATAATAATAATAATAATAATAATAATAATAATAATAAACATAGTGCCTTGAAAAACAAGAGGCACTTGACAGGAAGAAAAATGTTAACAGGAAATGGAAATAAAGGTGTAAAGGTTGAGCATTGTTTTTTAAAAAGGCTTTTCAACACAGCACGATGGTAAAAATCAACAGTACACTCTGAGTGCCCCCGTGACAATCCTGCGGCCAGCGTTTGACCCATCAACCCACGAAGTGGAGCTCTCCAGCCCAGGGCAGCCTGGCTAGTGCACCGATCTCCCACCAGGCTTGCTCTCTGCCTCTTCCTGAGTAGCTGGCACACAAAAATCAGGGTAATGTTGGTATGTGATGCATGCAGTGATCTGCAATATGCTTGAAAAACAATGCTTTTTTATGCTATTATAACATAAACCAAGTTTTGGTTTACTATCACAAAACTTGGGGATAATGCTGAATTTGACATTTGACAATTAAGCCTAACCCAGCATCTCAAACAGGGTGACTGGAGGACTTTGTGTTTTTGTTTATTGTTCCATTTGGAGTATCCAATTGAACAATTTGTCTTCTTATTTTCTAAATTAGCAACGCATAGGACTTTTTTTAAAGTCTTTTACAGTTGATTACAACAGGAACTTCACTTCATTGAATTTACAGTTCCTCATAAATCACATCAGAGGTCTGCGAGCAGCATCCCGAGTGCACAGCTCATTAAATAATTGGACTAATTGCTTCGGGGATGGAGTTTGAGACCCTGGCTTTATCCCAGCTGAGCCCATCCCCAACCCAACCTCCATGTGTACCCCTTCTGTGAATACTCAAGAGTGCTAATCTTGCACACACACAAAAAGGCGACCTTCACGCAAATTCGAACTGTAGTGTAATACGGCATATTCTGAGTTACTGTGACCACCCTCCAGGTAAGGAAGCGCCCCCTTGTGGCGAACGTTAAAGGTGCGCCCAGTCCTGAAGGGCAGTTCAGCGCGGGAGCCAAATTCACCGCCCCTGCAGTGACCAGAGTCACAGGAAATGACTACCAGCCTGCAGCACCTGCTTCCTTGGGAGGGACAGCTGATTAATGGCGCAAAAAGGAAGGCGCTTTCGGTAGCGCCAAAAAAATAACCAGACATTGTCGAAGATCCCTTGTTCGTGGACTTGGGATCCGTGTGCACTGCAGCCGCGGCGGAAAGTACCGGCTCCAGGAGCGGGCCCCCGGCTTCACTGAGATTTGCGAATAAAGCTGCAACGGAAAGCCAAGTAAACGCAAACGTCTGCAGAGGAGAGAGCTCTGGACGTAAAGACGCGCAGAGAGGCCGGTTAGGCACACACCAGACCCCCGTGATGACGCTGCACGTATCCACACGCCTCACAGCTCCAACCATGCGCAGTCGGGTTTGGCGGCCTCTGGCGGTGAACCTTTTGTCACTACAGCTCTTCCCCAGGCGCATCGAACGCGCTTCACATCACGTCAACCAACCAATCAATCGAGGTTTATTTATCCAATGCACAACAATACAGCGTGCAGCAGTGGTTCTGGCAATGAAATGTCCTTTCTACGAGCGCACCGGGGGAGGAGGGATATAAATCACAAAATTAAAGTTACAAAATAAGGTTGACGTAACGATAGGTAACAGTGCCATATAAATTGAATAAAATAAACTCAGACAAAGTCCAGGGTGTATGCGCTACATTATGTCCAAGCAGTGAAGTATGCTGAATACAGTGAGAACTGCGTCCATGTAGCCGTTACAGGGGATTTGCTGAAGGAGCTGCAGGTTGGCTGTTTAGCAGTCTTATTGCCTGGAGGTAGAAGCTGTTCCGTAGTCTGTTGGACTTGGACCGAATGCTTTGGTACCGTTTACCGGACGGTAGGAGGGAAAACAGTTTGTGACTGGGATGACTGGGGTCCTTGAGAATGGACCTGGCCTTCTTCAGACATCCAGCTGAGTAGATCTCCTGGATGTTTGGTAGCTCACAGCCGCATCAGACCTAGCTGGCGAACAGCGGGGTTATAAACGCCACTGCAAGGGCTCCTACTGTGTGTATGAATTCCCTATTCACTTAGCGGGGTGTCTTTGAAGCATTTCTGAGTCTGCCCCACAACATCTCAAAGATTCCACGGGAAGCACGTTTCTTTACACAAAGGGTTGTAGGAGTGTGGAACAAGCTGCACCATCATGTTGTTCAAAATAAAATCTCCCGGTTCTTTATTACAACAACAACAAATTGTTTTATATAGCACTTTCAAACGGACCCTCTTAAAGGGCTTTACAGGAAAAGGTAAAAAAACAGCTAAAACAAACAGAAACATTAGCAAGAGTGGAGTTAACACAACTGGAACAAAGAAACACAGGGGATTAAAAATGAGATAAGAAACAGGTGGAGCTTTTAGCCTCTCATTATCAAAGGGACTGGTTGAGCTCAGTGGCTCCCAGAATGGGCCCCAACCTTTGTGACATAAGTTGGTCTAAGTAGTTTGTTTCATTAACTACTTCACTGAGATATTCTAGCTAGGTCTTGGTGTGTTTTATACTTCACTGTACCTTTTACCGAAGTGAGTGGTGTGAGTGATCGACTGTCCGTGTGCACAGCTAAGAGATTACCCAGGGTAGTGGGTTCGCTGACTGCACAGGTTGAAACAGAAATCAGAGAGCACACTGGGCGCTGCACGAGTTCTGATCTGTTCTTAAGCACCAGTTTCACACATTTTGAATATGGGCGGGGGGGGGGCAAGATTTTAACTGAATTCTTTGAATTGTCTCAAAGAAGCCTCAGACCAGAAATCCTGCCCTGCAAGACTCAGGACGTCTGACCAATTAGTCTGGTGGGTCACGCAAATCACACGGTGTACAAAGATCAAGAATACTTATGGATTCATTCAATTATTGATCAATTTAACAAGAACATGGGAGCACAGTTAAGGGAGCTTTGGACTTTGGCTGGAGGTTATTCTATTTTTCCTTCCAGCTGATCGCTAAATTACATCATCTTAACTCCTCAGATGTTTTAACGGGAGGGTGGGAGGGTGGAGCAGTAGTCAGTATTGCTGCCTTGCTGCACTGGGGCCCTGGGTTCAATTCCCAGGGTGCTGTCTGGGTGGAGTTTGTATGATTTGGGTGGCACTGTGGCTCAGGCTCTGCGCCTGTGGCTGGAAGGTTGCCGGTTCGAATCCCGCGGCCTGCAGGGGAATCCTCCTCCCCTGGGCCCCTGAGCAAGGCCCTTAACCCCAGCTGCTCCAGGGGTGCTGTATAAATGGCTGACCCTGCGCTCTGACCCCCAGCTTCTCTCCCTGTCTGTGTGTCTCATGGAGAGCAAGCTGGGGTCTGTGGAAAGACAGATTCCTAATACAAGAAATTGTATAGGGCCAATAAAGTGATCTGATCTTATTTCCCTGTGTCCTTGTTGGTTTTCTCCAGGTGCTCCTGTTTCCTCCCACAGTCCGAATTGTCGGAATCGTGGAACTGGCCCTGATGCATGTGTGTGTGTGTGTGTCTGTGTGTTTGAGTCAGTGTGTGTGTCTGTGTGAGCTTAGCGATGGGTTCTGGCCAGCCTGACTCTGAATTGGAGAGAGCAGTTTTGAAAGTGATGTGTGAAGTTTAACGGATCACAGTTAAAGCATTTCAGGTGCGCAAAAACTGGAGATTTAATGATACCCTGATTTTAACCTGCTTTACTGGGGATCTTGAAGAACAGGGTTCGAGGACCAATGAAGCCCAATGCCTGAAATAAAGTATTTACAAAGAAGTTTGATAAACCAAAAAAAAAAAATAAACAGGAAGACCAGTGCGTGATCTGAACCCTCTTTGAAACTTCCACAAGGCATCGTGCAGAGTGTAGTCTTTGGGTCACCATCTCCAGAGCTCTGAGTATCTTGAACAACCCTCATACTGTAAATAAAATCTATGACATAACACAGTGTAAACATTTCGTCATAAACCTGTGCACAGATTAACCCAGCTTGGCATGCATCGTTAGCACCCTGTAACATAGACCGCTCTTCATATGAAAACAAAACCCGTTGTTTATCTAAGTCTCTCTCGACTGTTGCTGTTCATAGTAAATCCACAGATTCGAACTACAGCGGGTGTTTCTAGTGTCATTGCGCAGCGGATCCACCCAGCGGTCACTCTTGGTAATACCGCGTACCCTGTCGCATTTCCAGAAAGCGTTTTTTTTCCCCCCACCTAATTAGTGTAATTAAACACAGTTTGAAAACAGACAGTTAAGGTTTATTCATCAGATAGGACATATATGACGGCTTTGCTGTTTGTGTTCCCTATTTAAAGGTGTTTATTCGGGTTACGTGAGTGCAAAAGGCTGAGGTGTGTTTTATAGAGATTTTTCACTTCACTCTTCTTTAAGTTTAACATTGTAGACAGGAGCAAAACGTCTGTTTGTTTGTGCTCCTTGTAGCGAGGATTGCCAGCACATGGTTCGTTGCTGGCTGGGGTGAGCTGAGCGCTGCAGGGTTGCAGCGAGCGGGACCTTGTCCGCAGCCTGGTTAGTCCGTATGACGGGACACGGTGTCAGGATGGAGATCCTGCGGCGAGGGTACGCCGGTCGCTCTTTTCTGGTACCTGCAGTCTTTTCCAAGCGCGGCTGGTGAGGCATCGAGGAGCGGACGCCTTCTCGTCCACTTCGGAACCGCCGTCTGGGTACCAGGAGCCGAGCGCTTACCGTACCTCTCACCTGCTCCTCCTCCATGCACATACACACATTCAGTATATTCATCACTGTACGTCGCGTTATCGTTCATCACCGAGCGCCCTTTTCATATTGAAATCTACCACCCGCAGCTGAGCGGGACTCTTGTTGGATCCTGTTGACAAAAACGCGGCTTCTTTCTCGAACCGGTCTCGGGACCGGGGCCGAACTCTACTGAGGGTGCTGCGGGTGCCTAGCGTGATAAGGAGCCTCACCAATTGTTCTGATGGAAAGAAACTTTGTTTCATTGTATTTTTTGTTTTTAAAAAAAAGTGTGTGTGTGAGGGGGCGTCTCTGAAAACAAAGAAAAGAAGAGGTGTCTCTGAAAGCGCCTGTGCGTGTTCTTTTCCCAGTGTTGTTTCACGTCAGCTGCCGCCTTTCCCTCCCACCACGGGTTGCAACGGGTCAGAGCACCCGTACGCAGCAGCCCCGCACCCGGGCAGGTGAGGGGGTCCGGGCTGAGAACAGAGCCGGATCCCCCCGAACCGACAGAGCCCCGGGCGTCTCCGAGGGCCCGGAGAGATTCCTCGAGCTGGGAGCCGACAGGCAGCGACAAGCCGAGACGAGATCGCGCAAAACCGGACCGTCTCGCACCCCTGCCTCCAAGCCAGGTGTATCTATAACCCCTGTTCTATAAATACTCCGCCTGCGGCGACATTCATCGTTGCACAGGCGGGAAGGAAAGCTGGCGACCCGCACTAGTCGATCAGCTTTCCCGTTTATTTCAGTTGCTGAGGTTTGCTTTTATGTGAACTGTGTAAACTCTAAGAATAGGGTTGGCGGGGTGGGGGAGGCGATATGATCTCCTTCTGGTTTTAACAAGACGTTCATCTGATATCGCTCTGACTCGGGTACAATCATGTTGCTTGTATTTCCTGAGACATGCCGTCCAAATTGTTAATTTGTATCTCGCCAGATGTTCGTGCCAAGGTTAAGGGGCGGACAAGCGATTTGCCGAGAATATCTACCGACATGGTTCTGTGGTTTCCCATAGTCCGCCAGCCTAAAATGCAAATTTGCATAGGTTTTGTTTTTCTTCCGTTAAATCTGATTGAATAAATTTTGTTTGACAGTTTAGTCACACTTCCTGCATGCTAACTATACACTACACACCGTGAGAAGGCGTTTTTATTTTTTTTAAAAAAAGGGGCTAATATCATCGCTTGAGCTGATCACCGTTGACCTGGGTCTGTCAGTGCTGCTCACTCAGTACTCTGGGGTGTTCTTTAAGTAACACAGGAGCATTAGAGAGGTTACAAATGAGAGGAAGCCATTACGCCCATCTAGACTTTTAATAGTAGCGAGTAGATCTTGCGTTCCCATTCAAACGTTTCCAAAAAGGAGCTGGGCAGCTTGTTCCAGACTCCAACGACCCCGTTCTTGGTTTTTACAGCCCCTACATGTCGTTTCCGCCTGGGTCCTCTGCGCTTCACTGTTGCTTCTGAAGACCGGGTCCAATGTCCCGATTTGACAGAATTCTCTCCTGCAGGGGGCAGTGCGGAGCAGCTCCCGGGGCTCTGGACTCCTGGGTAGAAGGTGGTTGTTTCACCGCTGCTGTAGGGCTCCCAGAGGCCCGGCTGTATCAACGGGTGCCAACAGCTGTACACGTCCAGGTAGGGACCTGCATCAGCAGGCGTGGGCTGCAAAGGACCAGGTGAAGGTTTATTCCATGAAGAAAGGAACAGAAAATGTTTCAGCTGCGGAGCATTCCTCAGGCGGGTGTCAGGTGTCTTTGACACACTAGGAAGGCTCCACAGCTGAAACAAATTCTTATCCTTTTCAGCATGGAATAAACCTGCACCTGTGCCAATAGTGTATTACCTGCCTGTAAGTTGTCTTGGATAAAAGCACCAGACAGATGCATAATAGAGAGGGGGCTGGAAGTCCTCCTTCCATGATGTATAAATCCCAGGCCCATTCCATTCCTCTGCTAGCAACCCCAGGCAATCAACGGGACCTTTTGCCCTTAACACTTCATGCAGACCAATTTTGAGAGAATTTCTCACATGAGGACAGAACGTCCTTTCCTTGAGAAGAGCCAAGATCTTCGATCGCTGTGCCTCCATTCGCCAAGGTGAGAAATACACCCCGCTCATCTCCACAGGAGCCTGAAGGCGAGGAGCCCTTCAGGCCTGCAAGCGTCGCCCTGATCCTCACAAGGGGCAGAACTCCAGCCTCTGTCCGTGCAGGAATTCCCTCAGAATTCTGCCCGACTCTGTGAGCTCCAAGGACGTAACTTGTTTGTCTTGCAGAAGAATCTAACTAAACAACGTGTTCAGTGTATCTTCATTACAAGCAGTCTTCACATTACATTTGCGGAAAATGAGACTACAGTGTCATAGGGAAATAGTACAAAAACAATGCTGAGTACCCAGAATATTAAATAAATACCTTAGGGATTAAAATTAATTAATATAATTTCTGGACTATGTTTTCATGAGCTTCTCACTATAATTTCTGCATTTTAGATTTTCAGTGTGGAAACACTTTCATCCAATAATTATATTTAATAGTTAATTAAAAACAATGAGTGCTGTTTTAGCTTTAGTGTATTATTAAATGTTGCTGTGTTTACGTTCTTTTGGGATGGAGTAATGCTTTTCATCTGGGTATGAAAATATTAAGCATTGCATCATTGAGAGCACAAATTTAGTTTAACCCATTATTTAACCTGAATTTAAACACTGACAAAAAACATGTGTGCTTTTCTTGTCCTGTCATTTTCGACTCTTCGCTCTCGTCCTCGACTACGCCTTCGCCTCCCGTTTTGGTACATCGCCTCCTCGGAACCTTCCCGGCTTCGGCCTCCTAGCGTTCGTCCAAGACCACGTCTTCGTCCCCCGATTTGGCACAGGACCACAGTTGGCAGAATAGCCACGCACAGGTCCTGCCTTCTGTTTCCTAGTGCTACACGAACTTGTCGCTTTCACCAAAGGACAGGAGGGACTGCCTGCTCTTCAGACGAGTGACGGATGGCATGTGAAGAGGAGGGCTGAAGTGCATTGTTGCATTTGACCACTTCTGGATAATTATTGGCTCTCAAAATATTTTTGATTGATGGATACCTTTGGAATGTGGACTTTTTGCTTCGTCAATTATCTCTTACCTCCCTGTGAGCTATGTTGACACTGCACGAAGGCTATGGGTTATTTTTAGGGTAAGAGATGCAAGGAATAGTTTTTTTTTTTCAAATTACAGATTGTTTCATCTGTTAGTAACTTAAAAATAAACACCACAACGTGATCGGTTTCCCTTTTAGCTGTCTTCCCAGCAACAGAAACGATTTCTCCGTGGATGGACGAAGGATAAGAATTTATGTGAAAAAGGGAAAAATTTAAATATAATTAATTTGGACAAACAAAGCTTCAAAGAGGGGATGCTATTTAAAAAAATAAATTTCTATTAATAACCCCTTCGCTTGTGACAAACACCACATGTTTGCATGATTTGCTGTTTTCTTGAGGGTCACAAGATTGAGGCCGATTCACAAAATCCCAGAAGGCCTAGAGTAATGGCCTTCAGAAGCTGATTAGTGAGTCTGGGGCCAAAACTCTGTTTTTTCCTCAGGTTTTGCCAAGTCTCTCCTGGGCAAAGTCCAGGTGGAAACAAACTTGACTGCTCAACGTGCTCAATTTCGTCTTCAAGGCAGAACGTGAAATTCAGCTAAAATAAACTACCCTTGTTTAGAGAAGCCCCTGGAACATTTGGAACCAGTTACTGCTGAAAGGTCCACACTGTGCATGAAGGCAGAACCTTGTAGCATACAAGCAAAAAAAAAATGTAAATGGTCCTTTGGTTACTAAACCCACTCTGAAAAAAAAAACAGAGGAGGAAAATAAATGTACCACCGGGTGGTACATCAGCCATATTCTCCAGAAATGGTGTCTTGGAGTATTTCCTGTCTCATTTATAGAAAGTGTTGATGGCATTTCTACGCAGTTCACAAAGACCGAGCCGCAAACTCCTGTCCTTCTGAGCCTCAGGAAGTGTTTTGTACAAAGTAAAAACCTGACGACATTGAATTCATGTCTTTTTGTGGCTGTTCACGATGACGGGGGTTTCTGAGCTGTAAACCGAGCTGCGGTTAGTCCCTTTGTGATTACATGGATAGCGTTGCTCGTACGACCACTGCCAAGTGAGAATGGCTATGGGCCGCTGGGTGCTTTGGAAGCGGAGAGAAATGTAACAAAATTAACCGCTTAACAAGGTAGAAAAGTTTCAAATACACTCACGTGACCAAACCCGAGAGGGTGAAACAGTCCTCTTGAAATTGGCCGAGAACTCTTAGGTACAGCCAGTTTCAGAGCAGAGTAATTGGCACCCTAATAAAACCATATCAATCAAACATCTTGAATCAGCTTCCCTGGGAACCATTGCAACATCAGTCTGGCAGACTCTAACTACACTCATAAAAAGGTTTGAATGGCTGTAGGGCCTGGCGGTGCGTGTTTGATTATTCAGTAAAACCCTCATTTTAGTGGGTTAGCTTACAGAAAGAAGCACAGTGTCAGCATTTGTTTAAGAAGTGATCCTGTTAGGTAACTTGCTCAGAGTTAAATAACAATGTTTCCTATTTGGCAAGCAAAGCGAGTGGAAGAGTCTGTGTGACAGAGCCGCACAGTCCAGAGTGCAGTCTGCTTTAACCCCCGGGAGAGGAGAGGCGCCACGAATGCTTGTGGATCATTTTGAAACCCGTCGGACAGAAAAACCGAAGGAGACCCCCCATGTGAATGAGAAAGTGTGATACGTGATACGGCTGCCTCCTGGCCCGGCTTGGGACACCCTGGAGCCTGTCCCGGGGGAGAAGGGCTCCAAGCAGGATGGGATCCCAGCCAGCCACTCCACACAGCACACGCCTGCGGCCAGACTCGAACCCAGGGCACAGGCTGTGAGGCAGCAGCACTGACCATCACACCAAGCTTCAGTCTAGGGAGCAGAACATCACTTATTTTTATCCCTCCCAGCAGAAAATGACATTCCTTAATTTTTTGTAGATCCCCATGGTGCGTGGTATGTCTTGTACCTTGTGTCTTGTACTTTTAAAACATACATTTTCTAACCACTGTATCCAGTACAGGGTCGCGGGGGAGCCGGAGCCTATCCCAGCAAGCAACAGGTACAAGGCAGGGTCCACCAGTCTTCACAGGGCAAGCACAGACACAGCCACTCACACACTCACACACACACACTCGTACTCACACACACACTCACACTCGCACACTCTCACTCACATACTCGTACTCACACACTCACACACTCTCACACACACACTCGTACTCACACACACTTGTACTCACACATTCACACTCACACACACACACACAGACTCTTACTCACATACTCTCACACACACACTCATACTCACACATTCACACTCTCACACACACACAGACTGTTACACACTCTCACACTCACACTCACACTCGCACACTCTCACTCACACACTCACACACTCTCACACACACACTCGTACTCACACACTCACACTCAAACACTCTCACACACATACTTGTACTCACACACTCACACTCACACACTCTCACACACACACTCGTACTCACACATTAATACTCACACACACACACACACACACACACACACACACAATCGTACTCACACCAGGGACAGTTTTCACAGAAGCCAATGCAGCCCACCAGCATGTCTTTGTTGTGTGAATCTGGCCTCAATGACTGATTTCTGAAAGGGCTGATAATAGACAATCACTTGTTTTAGAAATGTTATATTTTGGTTTGAATTGCTTGCAAGGATTGAATACAGTGTTTGAAATGAAGTTTATTTTTTATTTAAAAAACAGCGTGTCTTTGGACAGGGAGAGGATACCGGAGCACCTGGAGGAAACCCATGTGAACACAGGAAGAAATCTCTCGTGCTTTAAATGGCAAACTCAGAACTTAACATAGTGGAAGGAAAAGGGTTTTCATTGTAAAAAAAAAAATACAAAAAAATTCAACAAGGAAGCAAACATCACAAAATGCTTTGAGGGTTGTGGGGAAGTGCAGCTGGCCTGTTAGGAGGGCTGTGCAGTGGTTTGATATTGCTGGGTTTCAGGAGAGTCTGGCGATGAAACAGCCGAGACACTCTGACCTTCATGGCCATCTTGCAATCCCACAGGCTACGGGACTGGACGGACCATCTCCCAGTACGTATTGCTCAGTTCTTCCAGTTCACCACGGACAGACAGGGGCAGAATTCCACCCTGGGAGACCATGGTGTTTCTAGCAGCAAGTACTGCCTCTTCGCAGACGGCCAGGCCTGATCAGTTGATCATATCTGTTGAGCTACTCTGTCACTGGGCAAACACCCCAGTGAACACAGGCTGTGGGCTGCCTGGTTATTCCATCTAGAGATCCTGCGTCAGGCGAGGAATGCAGGTCTCATGTCCACTCCTGTGGGCTTGCCTTGCCCAGCAGCTGCATGAGCGCTCCCTTGCTCAAGCTCAAAAGTTGATACAACAAGTGTGAGCCCCCTTCATGCTCCAGTAGAGCTGTGGCCAGTCCCTTCTGGAAGGAGGCTTATTCTCAGTTATAGAGTTTGCGTGGGATCCCAGAGCTGCTGTACAGTACGATCTCAAACCGCACTCAGCTCGCACTGCTGATTTCTCTTGAGCGCTGAGCTGCCCTGAATGCAGGCGAAGTACTGAGAGCCAGCGTGAGACCTCAGGCGATAAAGAGGGGGCCATGATGACCTAGCTTGGGTTTTCAACATGACTGCTCACCACCTCTTCCGAGTTTCCGAGTAACAGGCCTGTGGAAATGGGGCAGGTTAACTCTCAGAGCAGTGCGGGCAGTCTCTCAGGGGAATGGAATCTCTCAGAGATAAAGACAGAGGGCTCTAATTAAGTGATGTCCTCAGTATGCGTTCTTGGATCTGTTAAGAGGGCAACCAGCAGGTACACGGAACTGAATTATTTATGAGAGCCTAGATGTCTACCACACTGGAATGCAACAGGGTAAGGCTCTTGCCTTAATGCATTCCTGAGATGACCATGTGAGTTTATAGCCAAATAAATACCATGTGTATTTACTTTCTGAAAGATTATAGCTTGCCATATAAAGGGATTTTTGCACTCATCCAGTATGTGGTTGAGATTTTTTTTAGCTTTTCACGGGTTTAGCTCATGACAATGGCTCCACAGTTCCGTGCTCTTAGGAAAATAAGATGATTTCATCAGCCTGATGCAATACCGCAGAAATGTTAAACATGCCAGACTGAGATCTGGTGATGGATTCTGAAGTACCTAGTGGTAGTAACTCACACAGTTCTTTTAAACTTTCAACTTTAGCGCTGCTGTCTCATAGCTCCAGGGTTCCGGGTTTGAGTCCAGTGTTTGATATCCTTCTGTATGGAGTTTGCATGGTCTCTGGCGTTTGCAAGGGTTCTTGAGAAGTGCTTCGGTTTCCTCCTGCCTCCCGGCGTGACACTCTGTGGCTCTGTGATGGATTGCTGTCCTCGGAAGAGAAGAATGCAGCTGTGCGCTCTCGTCTGAGCCTGTAATTGAGGGACGGGCGCTGTGAGTGACATCTCACCTGGAGAGACTGTCAGTGAGGGAGGATGGCCCGCGCCTTCGGAGGCACGGAGAGCTCGAGTGCTGTGAGAAGAACCTGTAGAAAGAGTTTCATGCATTCCTTCAACATTCTTGCGTCCTTCGGATGAGATGTAAAACCGAGGTCCTGACTCTCTGTGGTCATTAAAAATCCCAGGGCGATTCTCAAAAAGAGTAGGGGTGTAACCCCGGCGTCCTGGCCAAATTTCCCCCTGGCCTTTACCAGTCATGGCCTCCTAATGATCCCCATCTCTGAACTGGCTCCATCACTCTGTTCTCCTCCCCACTGAGAGCTGGTGTGTGGGGAGCAGACTGGTGCAATCTGGCAGCCGTCACATCATCCAGGTGGGGCTGCACACTGGTGGTGGTGGAGGGGAGTCCCTATTACCTGTAAAGCGCTTTGAGTGGAGTGTGCAGAAGAGCACTATATAAGTGTAAGCAATTAATCAATTAATTAACATGAAAAGTTATCAATGCAAAACGAGACAAACCGAATTCTCAGGTCAGATCGATTTCTTAATGACGCAGTTCTAAAGGCTGAATCCGGACTCACGTTAATTGGTTTCTTCGTATGTTATTTTTTGTTTTACTGTTACTCTGAGCCTTCTTGGATTATACGGGGGTACTGTCTCAGATCACAACGTAATATAAATCATTGTTTTAAAAAAAATAAGAGGACAGCCACGACAAAAAAAAAAATATCACACAAAAAAGACAAAAATCTTTTCTCTTAGATTTGATCTAGGCCGCAGTAATTCCGTATTCCGCAGCTCCCTGCAATGCTCCAACTCTGCCGCTAGGGGGCTCGCCTTCTGTTGCTCTTCCCATTGCGGTTCAAGGCTCATTTTTTAGAATCAGCGCATTTAGTCACGTAACAGGTAATATACCTGAAGGCGCTTAAAACCACCAAAACAGTTTCACTTGGCAATGCCGAGGGTGACAAACCATGAATCAGAGGAAGTTCTGAAGAATTAAAGGCGAGGATACGTCATTCAGTTTACCTATTATTATTTTTTATCACCTGTTTACTATTGTTTTTTTTCTCATAGATACGAAGCCCTTTTGCTGTTAACGCTGCACTTAAAAGATTATGTGTGAGTGAGAGAGAGACGAAGAGAGACCTTTCTGTGCAAAAACTGCAGAGTCAGAAACAGAAAAGCGAGTGTTTGAAAGATTGTAAATAGAACTGACATTTCTACATTAAGTCACAAAGTGAAGAAGTTCAGCAGATCTATGACTGCCTTGTACACAGTGCTGACACTAAGCCAGCAATGCTAAATCTGGCACTCAATATGTATTTCATCTGTCTGTAGTTACAGCTGTGGTTTGCGTTCATAAAAGCGAGCAACACAAGCCCAGCAAAATGTTTACGAAGCGTCCCTGACATGTACACAAAACGTACAGAAATACAAGCAGGAAATCACACAGCTTCTCTGTGCTATAGTGTGAAATCTAGCAGAAACAGAAAACATCACACCTTAAGTCAACCGTCTAAAGAAGGGTTTGACAGAAGACCAGGTACCCCTGTTTCTCTGGACCAAGCTCTGCTTTACTTATTCTTTAGTTTAGTGCTTAATTTTTGGACATTTAAAAAAAGAAAAAAAAACATGGAAAGAAATCCACTCACTGCCAGAGTATACTTTCCTTTTACTTACTCGACCACCTGCGGCCAGTTTCTGTAAATATCCGGCCATGGTCGGAAAACCACTCATTCCTCTTCAGGGTCAACCTGGAGTCTATTTCCGAAGCAGGGTACAAGGCGCCCTGTACCCTGGATGGGATGTCAGTGCACCACTGTAGAGCACAGTCAAAGGCAGAATTTAGAGAGACCAAGTATCCCACCCGGCATGTCTGGGAGAAAGCCAGAGAGACCATGTAGGCTCCACACGGACAGACCCCAGTGCGGAACCGAGCCCAGGGCCCGAGCAGACTGCCTCGCCACCTTGCTGCCCTTCCCCGAAACACCTCCTCAGAAATTTTCCCTCATGTTTCCCCTCATGTGTTCCTTGAAAGGCTGTTGCGCAAGGCAGCATAACGTGTCCTAGCAATACTGTAGCTCGGGGGAAAAGACTTAACTCTTGAAGGCAGGGCTTCTGTGTCCAGGGCCCTTCAGGACCCTCAGTCTGCGGGCTTGTTGTCCAGCGGCGCTCTTTGTCACGTAGTTCAGTGGTTTCCTAAGGAGGCACGGATTTCAGACGAGTTCTAATGTTCGGCACGGAGGGCTGACTGGCAGGCTGTGGGTTTGAGTCCCTGCTGCTGCAGACACTGCTGCTGTAACCCTAGAATGAGTTGTTTACCCCAGTGGTTCCAGTCCTCCCAGCTGTCTTAGTGAGCACCAGTATGGCTGAGGGGGTCCCTGCGATGGACCCGTGTCCCATCCTGGGGGGGGGGTTGACTTGTGCTCTCTAGTCTGCTTAATGCCCCCCGACACCAGGAGGAGCCCTGGCCTCCAGTGAGGTACTGTGGAAGCACCAGGGAACAATGGAGTCTCTAGCAGCTGAGAGGTGAGCACAAGTCAGTCGCTCCAGTGAATGAAGTAATGAGCTCAATCACTGTTCTGGAGCAGAAACTAGCAGATAAGTGGCAGTTTTATGATACCGAGGATATGGCGTTTTATTACTGTCATTTTAATGGTTAAATTGCAGCTCTTCTTGCTCACTAAACATTAAACGGGGTGGAAGGGCAGAACTGGGTCAGTCTTTTGAGACCTTTTTTATGCTCTTGAGGTGTTTCGTCCCCACCAGTTTGGACTGGTCAGTTATTTATTAATTAGCCTGGCTCTTCATTAACACTGGAGCTGTGCCTCTGGACATGACGCAGGACTCGCGGCTGTACAGGAGGGGCTTCCCCTGCTGGCATCTCCGCCGGCGTGCAGGGCCTGACGAGGGCGGAGGGGCAGCGGTGCCCCCCCTCCACTCGGACTGGGGTACGATGAAGGTGGCGTTCACACGACTGCACACCCCACTGTGCTTTTTCGAAACGCTCCACCTCTCTCCTGCTCGTCAGCCCTGGGGTTTGTCGAACCCGTGCAGAAGCGAAGTGAAGATGGAATAGACCGGCAGTGTCCCTGGAAACAGCCACACCCGAAAGCACAAGGGGTTCACGTTCGTGGCCTGCTCAGCAGAGGCCTGGTTGTCATTCTGTGAATACAGCCGAAGAAGGCTCCACGGCTGAAACGTTGTGTTTTCTTTCTTCTCTTTTCAGCATGGAATCAACCTATTACTTGTTCCTTTGCAGCCTATGCGAATACATAGTATCATCTGCATTGACTGGCTGGTTAAACTGCACTTACTCATGAATACGTCTCAGTATTAATTTGCTTTTAAATGTACTGTACATGTCACATTTAAAAATCATGTAAGTTGTTAAAAAATCAAAATGATTTATTATAGGACTGGGGCTCCTTTCTACATGTATAACCTACAATATCCCAGGAGCCTGACGCTCCTGGATTCCACCCAGAAATGAAGCCCAGCAGAGGAAGTATTCCTTCTTGATTACAAAATTAACAAATACTTTATAGTTTCTTTATCATTCTCCTAGCTCTGGCTGTCATTATCAGCACTGTGTCATTTCCTGCGGGCTGGAAGCGATCTCTTCCTCCTCTGTGTAGAGCTACTTACAAGGCAGTTTGGAGATGATTGTTGTTTTTACAGATGAGTGGAAAAATGGCATTCAGCAAAGAGTCCAGGCAAACTGGTTTGGTGATCTTACACAGACACACACTTTTGCGCGCACACTCACACAAACACACCCACTAGGCAGACACACACACTCACACTGACACCTTGTCTGAATACATTTTTTTTCTTTGAGCAACGCAAAAACATCACCGGATTCTCATACTCCCGCAGTTCATTACTGATTGCACCCCGTACATAACATCTTCACAATCCCTACAAGCATCTCAGTGCCAGCCGAGATTCCCATACGGCTAGCTTGAAAACCTAGAGTACCTGCTGCAGAAAGCACAAAAACTTTCTTATTACTGATCAATGATCAATAAGCCCTCTACGGGCCTTGAAGACAGACATTGCATGAGCACTTTGATTTTCCAAATAGGCTCATGCCAGCTGGTTTTAAAACAGCACGGCTCTGCAGCGTTTCCTGCAAAGGGATCCTGACGTGCTCATGGCTGTAATTCCTACGTGCAGTAACACACCTGCCTCTGGTCCTCCTACTGCAGGCTGCCTCTTCACCCCGCCCCGCGGACACAGTCAGGTTGAACAGGAACCCGGTTGGCTGATGGCGCAGTGCAGCTTTGCAGTAGGCTAAATGGCACAGATGAAATATCATTTAAATGCAGTTTTGAGATCAAAAGAGGAGAGCGATCAGTTTTGCAGCCGTGAGGATCTTCCGGGCAGAATTGACACGCCGAGCCGCCTGAAGGGACTTGATTTTAGGAGAGGGCGCCATGTTGAGGAGTTAGAGGGAGAAACAGAACCAGAACCAGGGGCAACCGGAGGGGGGAGAGGTGGTATAAAATCAGATCACTGTATTGGCCATTTACAATTTCTTATATTAGGAATTTGTCTTTTCACAGACCCCAGCTTGCTCTCCATGAGACACACAGACAGGGAGAGAAGCTGGGGGTCAGAGCGCAGGGTCAGCCATTTATACAGCACCCCTGGAGCAGCTGGGGTTAAGGGCCTTGCTCAGGGGCCCAATGGAGTAGGATTCCTCTGCCAGCCACGGGATACGAACCGGCAACCTCCCAGCCACAGGCGCAGATCCTGAGCCACAGTGCCACCACACCGCCCCACTATTTCGTTGGATTTAAGCAGCCAGGAAGAAATGGGTTTGTTCCAGTGTCTGCCTTACTCCTGGGGCTTTTTTCTGCCTGCCTTTCACAGGTGTCACACACTTTCATGAGGCCTGCCCCACTACACTGTGACAACACACTCAGTTACAGTGGGTATGATAACATGCTCATTTATTATGGGAAGTGTTTATGTTGGCTATGCAATTCGACCCTCATAAACACTTGCTACAGTACAGCATGATGTTATCTTCAGCAGAGCTTTGCATAGCTGAAATTGAGAGCAGGATGCTGGGTAAAGGAATCGGGATAAGAGTGTCTGAAAAAAAGCACATTATAAAGACAACAACAACAATAATGATAATAGTAACAGAGGGAATAGAAAACCGACTAAAGGATCCAGCCATAACTGTTCCATACTCCAATTATCCTCTCATAAGAAGGTAAGTAAAGATCAAATGAGTCTGGAAGGTATAACCTGATGCTTCGAAATCAGGGGAAACTGCTGTGTTTTAAAGTCATGGCTTTTGTGAATAGATGGTATTCACAACCTCAACACCTTCATTAAATGTTCAACCCCTGTGTAAAATGTTGGTCACTTTTATACTGTTGTCTACTACGTTATAGAAAAGGCACCGCTGCTCTAGAATTAAACTGCATTATAAACCAAGAACAGGAAGTACTTCTTTACACAAAGGGTTGTGGGGGTATGGGGCAAGCTACCAAATAATGTGTGCCCTGCCTTCTTTCACAGAATGGCAGGGTGAGATCCGTGGATCAATTTTACCCAGTGAGCTAACTGGGACTTCTCTCTTTTGTAACCGGTCCGGTGATCTTTCTTGGGATGTGCCCAATTATGGTGAGGTAATTCTCAATACTGAAGGAAAAGAACAAATATCCTGCTTACAAAGAGGATTAGTCTTTACTGGCACTAAACCTCAAACAACCAGCAGTAAGCAAAGAAAGAAATACTTGCAACATGTCTAGCAATTAAATGAATCACTCCTCGAGGAGCAAATAGCAGGTAAAGCTGTTTATTAAATACCAGTCCTTTTTCTCTCTATCCACCAATGTCACTGCGTCTTCACTTTCTAATGTCACATGTTTACTTTTGTCCTCAGCAGAATCGCAGAGCAGGTTCCTCTTTAAGATTATAAATAACTAGATGTAAATGACAAGCTGCTTCGTTTGCAACGAAAGTTACTGATGTGTTCACTTGCGCTAATCCGTGTGGTGAAAGAATTAAAGCTCAAGTTCATTTCATATAAACTATTCTTCAATAAGTTTCCTGGCACTGTTCCCACCTCATTTGTAACTTGTAATCTTACATTTTTTTGACATTTTGATTTGCATTTACCATTGACAGCCTTCAGCTCCGGCAGACTGACACCCAGCAGGATTTACCGGTCCCTTTGAAGAGTGAAAAGAGCAAAACCTGCTCCAGTTCAGAGGCGTTAACATCTAGGACAGGAGACGCCTCTTTACCCAGAGGGTGGTGGGAGTGTGGAACAAACTACCCAGCCATGTTCTGGGTTCCTTCCTGAGAAAGGAGGAGAATCAATAAGTTACTCACTACCAAACGCACGAGCTGCAGGAGCCAAAGCTCTCGGGGGTCAGACTCCAGCTGAGCTCGTGATGCCCTCGGCTGGGTGGTTAAGGGCAGACTTGGGATGAGCCGGAGTCCGGGCCGGATTTCCCCCTGGCCTTTACCAGTCATGGCCTCCTAATAATCCCCCTCTCTGAACAGGCTTCATCCCTCTGCTCTCCTCCCCACTGAGAGCTGGTGTGTGGGGAGCGGCCTGGCGCGCTCTGGCTGCTGCAGGGGAGTCCCCATTACCGCACAACTATAAAGAATCAATCAGTTATTATTGCTGTTATGATTACTGCTGTTATGATCCCTGGGACCTCTGTGGTGGCTGCTGTGCTCTCCAGCCCTGAGGGCCTGGGTGTTCGCCCTCCGGGGAGGGAGCACCGGGGGGAGTACGGGCCCCCTTGGGCCCCCGGCGCGCTGGAGCTGGGGGGCGTGTCTGCGCGCCGAGAGCCGGCACGTATCACTCCTCCCCAGGGGAGCCACTCGCCCCGTTCATGCGCGATCTGCCTTTGGCTCTCGGGAAACTGGAGTCGTTTCTCACGCGGTTCCCCGTTCTCTTGCCTCAGCTGATTTCTTCTTCTGCGATTTTTCTCTTTCGGCCTGACAAGTGCCTGGAGAAGGGCTGCTCTGGAAGGCCTGCGCCTGCCGGGGCTCTAGCCAGTAAATATGTACTTGGCCGGGGTGTGCTGGGAGTTAAAAAGGGGGAATTTAGAGACACTTTAAATGGCAAGTCTAGATTTATTTTGACCAATTAAGACCCTATAATGTCCACAAAACAGCACAAGACAACGTGCCTAGGAAACGTTTCACCCAGAGGTAACAGAGAAAACAACAGCCGCTCTAAATGACTTACTGTGTTTCAACATATAAAATGTGTTAGAAGGCTTTAGAATTGCTCTAATTCAACGAGGTAAGGACAAGATCTGAAAACGTACATGTGAACCGTTCCTTTCAAGTTCACCTCAACATAAAGTGTTGAAGTTGGTCCTACTATATAGGTTACAGCACTAACTTTAACATTTTAAGTCGAACTTAAAAGGGCAAAAAAAGGGTACGGTCCATGAGCTGCAACAAAAACAATTGCTCACGCCTGATATTACTCAGAAGGAGAGGGAGGTAATCTCTCAAGTATGAGTGAGCATGATGTGTTTGTAAATTAGTTTCTGTCTTCTAATCCACTATAGAAAAAGATAAGCGAGCCGGCGCGGGTGACGTCACCCATACCTTAGTTCCAAAAAAAAAACGTAGGCCGGCTGTGTTAAGCCGTTACGCTTTCTGCGTAGCTGACTGACGGGTGGGCGTGGGTAGAATACCGGACCCGCCGTGGCGTACGTAGGTTTTAGCATTCTCCATTCACCCCCCCTCCGCCTCTCCTCAAATACGTACGCGACATGCGCAGCTCTCCCAGAGTGCACTGCGCTTTTTAACATAGCCATCTTGTCGAGTGAGAGAGAGAGAGAGGGAGGAAGGGAGGGAGGCAGTTTTGTGAATTTAAGTTCCTGAGGAGTGTGGTGGAAAAAAAAAGAGAGAGAAGAGCTGGGGGTTACAGGGGAAAGTCAGATCAGCTGCGATTTTCCGCTCCTTCCCACGTCCCGGGGCTGTCGCGCTTGCCCCAGCGGGGATTAGGCGGAGAAACCCGTGGTTTTTTTTTTTACAGGATGTCGTACACGCTGGTTCCCAGGTAGAGAAGTGTTACAGAAAGGGAGAGTGGAGGGGGAGCGGGCCCGCCTCAGACTAAAGTAGCTATAGCGGCTGGGGGACCCGTGCCTGCGACAGCGGCCTGCTGACAACTCCGGAGCCGGGACCTCACCTGACGGAGCAGGCCGGCGCTCGGACAGCGGCGAGACGGGCAGGAGCTGCGCCGCCGGGGCCCGCAGGAGGATCGGTGCTGTATCGGGGGTATTTCCCCCCTCCCGACCCCAGTTTTTTTTTTAAAGTCGTGCGAAAGCAACAGGAGGGAAGAGGGAGGAAAATGACGTCCAGTCAGGTCGCTAACAGTTATAAACTGTGAAATCGTTACCCTTTTTTTTTTTGCACTCGCCGTGTGTGCGTCCTGCTTTGCTGAGACTCTGCGTACTACTTTTCTTTAAAAAAAAAACCCTTCTCGGGGAGACAAGAGAGAGAGAGGGGGAGAAAGACGGGGGGGGGTGCCGGGTTTTTTTTCCATCCGAGGTCTCTCAAAATGTCTAAAATGCCGGCGAAGAAGAAGAGTTGCTTCCAGATCACCAGTGTCACGCAGGCTCAGGTGGCGGCCAGCAGCATCACGGACGACACGGAGTCTCTGGACGACCCGGACGAGTCCCGGACCGAAGACGTGTCCTCGGAGATCTTCGACGTGTCCCGGGCGACCGACTTCGAGCAGGAGGGCGTCTGCGAGCGGAGCTCGTCGGAGGAGACCCTCAACAACGTCGGGGAGACCGAGGCCTCGGCGGCGCACATACCTCAGGATGGGCAGCTACAGGCGGCGACGGGTCCCGCGAACGGGGGATTCGCTCTCAGAAGCACAGTCTTGACGGGCTCCATTCAGAGCAATCCGCACGTTCTGGGAGCGGCGGCCCAGCCCCCTAACACCACCACCCCCCCCGCCCCTACCCCCACTACCCCCGCTACCCCCGCTGGGGTCGGGCAGCAGCAGCTCTCCACGCCTGTCGGTGCGGCCTCCGGCACGTCCCAGGCGCCCCCCCCCGCCGCGGCCGGCTCCTCCGCTTCGGCCGTGGCGGCCTGCAGCTCCCGCTTCAGGGTCATCAAGCTCGATCACGGTACTGGGGAGCCCTTCCGGCGGGGCAGGTGGACTTGCACGGAGTTCTACGAGAGGGATTCCGAAGGCTCGGTTATTGCCCGGACTGTGGACAGCATTAAGCACGCCAGTACCTTGGACCACAACGCGGACAGGGACAGTGGGCTTGGTGCCACCGGCGGGTCCGTGGCGGCCCCTGGCATGCACTCGGTGCCGGGGCCGGACTTGGGCTGCGAGGGGTCATTCGCTGCCGTGTCCCACCTGCAGCAGGTGGAGCAGCAGCAGAGCTACGGCGTGGGGCTCCCGAACGTCAGCGGCCCGATGGCGCACAGCGCTTTCCAGCCCCCTGGGTACCCCACCCTCGCCGGCCCTGCGCTGCCCACAGTGGCCCAGGGCCTGCTGCCCCACGCGCACAGCAACGGGATGAGCGTGCCCCTGCCGCCAGTGCAGAAGCTGCCCGGCGTGCCCCCCGCGGCGAGCCAGTCCCAGCAGTTCGCCTACCCTGCCCAGCCTCAGCAGCTCCTGCCCGGCCAGCAGCCGCCTTTGATGCCCAGCAGCCAGTCGGATTACCGGCAGCAGCAGCACGCGCCCGCCCCGCAGGCCTTGCCCGTCGCCAGTCTTCCGGTCGGCCCGCAGGTCGGCCAGGGCCCCTCGCCGGTCATGACCCCCGCCGCCGCCGGTGGGACGCCGGTGCTGGGGCTGCCGGGCGAGCCACCTGGGCCCGCCGCCGGAGTCCTGCCGGGCAGCCAGATGCCCCCCGCCGCCCAGGGGCTCCTGCAGCAGGCGGGCGCGGGGGGCGGTGGAGGGGTGCCGCAGGCCGTTGGCGGACCCCTGCCCGGCGCGGTCCAGGGGCAGCCGCTGCCGCCGGCCAGCCAGGCCTCGGGGGCGGGCGGGGGCGGCCTGGTTTCGGGCGGGTCGCCGAGCGTGCCTACCACCGTGCCCACTGCCTCCAGCACTCCCGTCTCCATGCCAAACGCCCTGCCCGCCATGGGCCCCCCCCAGGCGCAGGGGCCCCAGGGGGGCGCGCCGGTTGGGGGCTTGGTCATGCCCGGGCCGGGAGGGGCCGTCCTGCCGCAGGGCTTCGGCCAGTTCCCGGCCCAGCCCGCGGTCGGCCAGGCGGAAGGTAACCGAAGGAAGTCAGATGCCCTACCTCAGCCTATCGCCACCTCCGGGAAGGATCCGGCGAAGCCGCTGGCCACAGAGCCCCTGCAGCTGCCCGCCGCCACCCCAGTGAACAACCTGACCCCCACCGTGTTTGGCATCCCTATTTCCATTGACGGGGATGAAGACAGGTACGAGCTGTGGCACGCCTTACACACCTTCTGCAGCGCATGGCCGCTGGAGGGTCCGTACGGCTCTAACAGCCCTCCAGTGTGCTGCTTTCAGAAGTAACGCTGCACGTTCTGTCAGCACAACCTGCTGAGATGTGATGTGACTGCAGATTCCTTTTTTTTTTAAGTCCAACCGATGGTGTTGGAATTGGAAAATCTACAGTTGTTTCAGTTTTACAAGAGACCTTTGGGGTGTTGTCCTGCTCTCGCTGCTTGAAGGAAGCCGGTGGTGTGGGGGGTGGCGGGGCGGCCGGGGGGCCGGAGCTGTCATTAAGCTGTCAGGTCGGAGCTGTGATGTCGCAGGTTGAGCAAGAGCGGAGCAGTGCGGCCAGTTGTGAGAGAAATGCAGTCATAAGGGAAATGTGGGCCAGACAGCACTTGCACCACATTTTCACTGAATTGACATGTTGGTGCCTAGCATTGGAGCATAAAGCGTGGTTAGAAATACTGCTTTTATTTCGGCTCAGCTGAATGCTCGAGTCTGGCTTTTTGGAGGTAAAGCAGTACTTGTATTTACCTGGCTACTGATGTGCTGCAGTGAAGCTCTGATGCAAAGTTAAAATGGGCATGCTTTTGAGAAGGGCTGTGTCAGGCAGAATCCAGGAAGAGTGTCTATGCTTTACAATTTCCCTTGATTGTATAATTTATCGTTATTTATGAACGTGGCTCGTCACTGACTGACGCACAGCGTGGAAGCAGAGGCACAGATTGATTTCCGTTAGACACCTGAATTGACTCATTTTGGGTCTTTTTGAATAAAAATAATATTTTTGTTTGTGTTGAAGAACGTAACGACTCTTTGTTGCCGGACACAGGCTGGGCAAGTAGTGCTGACGAGTCAAAAAGAAATATAGTGCTTTTGGTGTTTTTCATTAATGTATCAATGTGCTGGAGTAGAATCAGCTGCGTGCCCCTCCCCTCCAAGTTTCTGTAGCCTTCTGGAGCAAACAGCAGTTTTTTATATCCAGATTTCCAATTAGCTCTTGAATAATTTAAAACAAGGCAGCAGCAGTAAGCAATTTGCTGTTCAGTTGAGTCATTTTAGGTCACAGGCCCTTTTTTTTGTTTTTTAGATTACAACTCATGCTTGTGATTATAACACCTTCCTTTATTGTGAAATGGGCATTTAATAGAAGGGTCATTTTTTAACTCCTAATGAAGCGTCAGTCCTAAGCTGTAGCAGGTCTTGGATCTTTTCCAGACTTCTGCTTGATGGATGTTACAGCCCATTCTTCAGAAAGGATTTTGCAGTGCTAATAAAACTGAATTTGAGTTGGATCTTGTGAGATAAATATTTTCTTGCATGGTGTTCAAAGAATGGATTAATTTAGTATTCTGTCTGGGGTCATTTCACTACTTAAGCCAAACTCCATAAATGCTTGCTGTTGTTTAACGCCTGAGAGCTGTTGGGCAGTAATATTCTGGACACAATACTGTTGCAACAATACCGTGCGGGAAACATTTGCTTTGTTTTTTAAGGCACTCGTTTACTTTTTTTATCATCCTATAATTAAAAAATGAGTGGGATCTTAAGATGAAGTCAGCACAGAGCGTGCCCTTGACATTTGACAGGAAAGAAAATGTTTTGAAATAAATGCGGTGAAATTTCCTAGATTTCTCTGCTGTCCAAATGTTGTGAAAGTGATTTTCCTACGTATGAATAGTTGTACAAAGTTGAGTGCTCAGGAGATATTGGCGGCCTTTTACAAGACTGTTGCCTGATCACTAATAATCATTTGCTTATGCATCATGAACACAAGTCTATAACGAAATGAGCAAAACAAACCATACTTTGTGTAGGTGTATCACTGTATATTAGATAACTGGTCCCTGCTAGTTAGATGTTTGGCGTACGATAATGAAGCAGTGAGGCCCAGTCATAAGCCTATTCTTCATTCTTGTGAACTGTTAATGTAGTTTTTTTTTTCGTGATGGATTAATTTTTTATAACTGTTTTCGCGCTGCTGAGTCTGTCAGCTGTTTGAGTTGTTTATAACGAGGCCTTTTGGAATGCCTGGGTTTTGTAGGATAGCTTACACACAATTGCAGTCTACATTGGTGCAAAGCTTCGTATGTGCTTATGATCTGTGCTCTGCGTGCTGTGACTTCTGTTGGTTGACAGGTGTTGATGGCCTCCTATAATCTCTGAAATCATCTTTAGGTAAAACAGTCTAGTTTACCTCGGCCTCTAGCTGGCACAATCTGCCCCCCCCACCCTGAAGAGTAAAGAAGGAACTGCTGTTGAGTAGCTTCTCAGAGCTCTGCAGTGGTGGTGAGGATGGATTTGGCCAGATCCCTGCTGTGTCCTGGGGGTTTAGACATAAGCACTCGGACGGATGAACAGTTGGCGTCCGTTGTGGCAGAAGCAGTGTGAAGCCACTGCCGGCCTGATAGGGAGATCTTGTTTTTTAGATTTCGGTTCCTACGGTGGATGTTACTCACCCCGGTAGCCAAGGTCTACCTTGGGAGGGGAAATTACGCCCTGATGAGCTGGTAAATCCCAAAAGGTTTGTCTTTACATCTACAGCCTTATCCGATTGGATTTCCCGTCTTGTTTTCAGCCCTTTATTTCAGGCGAGCTGGTGGCTGTTCTTCATTGGTAAAGGCTTAGGAGTGTGAGCAGCAGTCTGGGATGCTGAGGGATTTCCCTCTTCAGTCTGGGAGGTTGAGCGTCACTGCCGCGGTAGCCCACGGGACTTTTTCGTCTGGCGTCCGCGGTGGCGGTCTGGCCTTGAGAAGAGAAAGCCTGTCGCTTCTGGGAGGAAAGTCAGAGGAGGCTGGGGAAAGGCGCCTGGTGTCCCCTGGCTCCGGAAGTGAGGAGGAGAGGCTGTTTGTTCCGTCAGCTGAGCCGCGCGCAGGGGGGGTGTGATAAGGGGCGGGCGTGTTTCACTGCGTGACGTGGCGCTTGCGTGCGCTGGGGTGGTCACGACAATGGACACGGCACCCCTCGCTCGCCGCTCGGGGGGGGACGGCAGCTCGTCCCGCTGATAGGCAGAAATCTCCTATCGGGAGCCGGGCAGGAGCCCCGCTCCCGCGCTTGATGGGAGCTGATAAGGGCCAGCCTGCTGCTTCTCGGAAGCCCTTCCAGTTCCTGAGGCTCCCGCCTTTGTCGGAGAGGGGGTCTTTCTCGTGCCCCGGAGTACTGGCGTCGATTGGGATTGTAGTCGTTTTTTCTGCGAAGAGTCGAACTGTGGTAGAAAATTGTGTGGCGGAGCATCCTGACATTCCAAAAGGACCTGTCTTCTTCGTCGGCTAAAAATATTTTCTGAACTTGTCCGAGCTCTGGAGAAAATGAGCATCTTAGATGAATGACCTGGAGCCATTCTAAATACATTTTTTGCACATTCAGTCTGTTTAGAGTGAATTAATAATAGGTACCTGCAGTATTGGCATAGGATATTTTTGGTCACCACAGTTATGCCCTCTGTGTGATTTATAGTAGTCCTAACACTGGGATGTTTATGCCCGGACTTGATTTTACCACGCAGTTTTGACCGCGACATCAGTGAATAGCCTCACAGAGACACACACTACTCTGCAGTCTTTTGTGCTGAAATATATTATGGAATTAAGATTTAACAGTGGAGGCTGTGATTCACCCACTATTAAAAGAGCTATAATAAATAAACATGGCAAAACGCAAATGAATTTCAGGAGGTTTGGGGCTGTGGGCTGTTGAGATCCAGTGCACAGGAGATCGCTGGTGATCTAGGCTCAAGGGAAGAAAAGCCCGTTTGTTTTAGAAGGTGGTGCAAGATTTTCTCCAGAGGAGAGCTAGCTTGCACAGTCTGGGTTAAATCTCCCCTTGGCTGGTGGGACAGAGAAAGGAGGAGCCTTTTTCCAAGCTTATTGGACGGGAGACAAGAGAGCAGCTCATTTTCCAGAGATAGCTGACCAGCGTGAACTCCCAGAACAGCATACCAGAGCCTCCATGAATGGCTCAGATTGTCAGATGTTCCCTGCGGCCAGCCCAACACCCCCTTCCCTGATCAAGGGGAGCCTTGAGTCTGCGCGTCTCTTCCGTTTAGGTGATGAGCTGGATCAGGCAGCTGTTAATTATTATTAAAAAAAGTGCAGTACCCGGTCTTGTTCAGTACTTAAGTTCAAATCTTTTTTTTTTCGTGGGGATTTTACAATGAATGAAAGAACCTCAGTACTTAAAAAAAGATCCCGTCGGTCTTTTATGAAATTCACAGGAGCGGGTAAATGGTTCTAACCACAATTCTCTTCTAAAATGTCACAGTATCCAATTTGAGAGAGAGAGAGAGAGAGAGGTCTGTTTGTAATTGGACTTCAGTCTCTCTTTGTGACTATACATGTGTATTTATTCTCAGTTGTTGTATTCACACTTATTTGCCTCTTTGAGCACATTTACTGACCGTGGAAATGACTTTGTTTGAAATTCATTAGGCAGAGCATCCCAAGGGCATTCACTTAAGAACTTCAGCCAAATGCCCTTTTGCTGAAATAAGTTTCCTTTAATTTAGAAATGTGTGATGTGATGAGTCTCGGGCTTTTATCTGCGAGTGCTTGAGACACCTCTCCAGCTGGAGTGCTGCTATGTGTTTGGCGTTTTTTTTTTAAACTACCAGGACTCCTGAAGCAGGAGGAAGCGATCTTGATACCTTTCCCTCAAATGTGAATGATTAGCAACAGTGGTTCTTGCAATTCAGCAGTAGCCTTGAAGCCAGGAGTGGGCCTGCGTGGCCTCTGGTCATGGGTAACCTGCCTTGCTTGTTTGGGTGCTTGTGGTGTCCTTGATCCCAAAACCCCCTTGAGGTTCTCCTGCCAGGATCCCCAAGGATGAACTTCCACAGTGTGGGCTGTGCCGTTCCGCACAATCCCTGCCTGCTCTTGTTCTTTTCTTCTTTTGCATGAATGCCTCTTTTGCTCATTCTTGTCTTCTTCTTTTGCTTGCATGTCTGCCCCCGACGTGTACGAGTGCCCGGGGGTTCCTCGTGGAGTCCGAGGTGTCGTGCCGGTTAGCCACCGGGCTGCTTCGTGTTTCGTGGGGTTGCCCCGAATCGGGGTGGGGTGGGGTGGCTGAGCCTCGCTGTGGGGATTGAACGATTGTCCAGTGGGGGTGGGGCAAGACTCCCGTGTGCTCAAAGGCGAGAGGACAGGGAGTCATTTCAGCAGGGTGATGGGGGTGTGGAACAAGCCGCCCGGCCGTGTTGCTGAAGCCGGTACCCGGGCTCCTTTCAAGAAACCGCTGGATTGAGATCCTTGGACAGGTTAACTGCTGCCTACTAAACGGCCTTCTCTCGCTTGTAACCTTGCCGATGTCCTTATGTTCTAATTTCATAGCGTGCCTCCAGGCCGGGCGTCCCGGGCTGGGCCCTGAAGCCCCGTGGGTGTTGCAGGGCAGCTGGCTTCTGTTTTGGGAAGCGGTCTCCCCTCTCTTCTCGGAGATGGCGAAGCGCTGAGCAGAAGGAGGAAACAGGACAGGCCCTTGTTTATGCCGACTTCGCTCTGAATTAGATCATTCGAATTGAATTAATCTTCAGTGGAGTAATTGGCAGTTCTAAGAAAGTTGTGAACTCTGTGCGCTTCCTGCTTTTTTTTTTAGTACCTTTGAAGGACATGTCGTTTCTCAATGCGGCTCTTTTCTCTCCCGACGTCGCTTTTCAAATTCTGGATACGGTTTTTGGGTTCGCAGAACGGTAAACCAACAAGAAGACGCAAGAAGGGAGGGGGAAATCTTTCATCTTCTATTGGTCTTATTAGCTCAAGTTGTGTAGTAATCTGATTTGCGAGGAACAGTTATTACCAAGAATAAAAATTGTAATTATCAGGAGAAAAACGTTTAGGTTGTTCCAGTGCATAATTTTCCCATAACTCTTCCGAACGGTTATGTAATGCACCAGTTGCCTTACCATTCCATGCATTGTGACCTGGGCCTTTGCTGCTTAAAACCATGATATTAAATACCTTCAACATAGAGCATTAACTTAAGTGAATTCTTGCTTGTAACCCTTAAACTCAAGAAAGCCTTCAGGGGAAAGCTATTTATGGAGCTAGTCATTAACCTGAAGGATCATTGTTCTCATTGTTCTCATTGGTTCAGAAGTTCGGGTTCCCAGGCATATTGACTGCTGCTTCTCAGATGTTTTTGGGCTGCAGTACTTCTGTGATTCCTTGGAATTATTTTGTGCTTTTCATCCCAAAGGGTTGCAGAGTGCTGTATGTGTAGGAGGCAATCCATTTCACCCATCGCTGAGGTGCAGCCCTCACCTGTGCAACCCAGGGCAGCCGTTCTGGCCCAGCTGTCCCACTGCACAGCTGGGCCAGAACTGGGCCACAGGGAACTGAGGCATTGGACTTACTAGTTGGTTTGAAGGGGGATTTTGAAAGAGCTGAAGAAATGCTGTAGCATGAGATGTTGGGAGAGCTTGTCTCAGTGTAAATATTGCGTTCTGATCCCCTCTTTGAAGTTTTCACCTTTGGGTAGATGGCCAGGGATTTGGAGAATTACTGTAGTTAATGATTGACCTCGTACAAGGGAACTATAAGTGTAACAGTCAATAGACAGATAATCTTTATTGACTTCCATTTCCATGTTCAATGATGTCAGTCTGTGAATATGCATTCCACGTGTCCTAGCTCAGCAAAATGGATTAACGTTTTAAAAATGTGATGATCTTAGGTTTTTTTTATTGTGGTTCCAAATGGTTTGTCACTGAACACAAATTCAAACTGGTGGTTCCCCTGCAGCAGGGATCCAAGCAGTGTCGGATAAAGTTTAGGTTTTATCACCCACGCATTGTCAGTGCTCGCACGGCTGAAATATGCAGCTGTACATCTGCTTGTGGGATCCTGAAAGCTGCAGACCAGCCCCAGTTGTCCCAGAGCAGATCAGCATATCTGACTTTTAAGTTCCTAGATGCACAGTAATAGGCTGTGCTTTACTTTAATAGTGGAGTTCTGCTTTTCTGGTACATGTATTCAGTGAACTTGTTCATAAGTGAAGGTCACTTAGAGTAAAAGGCATGAGTGGTATAAGTAAAAGGATTGCTTAATCCACCTAGTTGTTTTTGTGACAAATCTGTTGAATGAAAACCTAACTCTGGTTCGCTTTTACCTTGATCCCCTGTGATGCTCTCTTGAGCAACAGTCAGTGCTTTCTGCTAGAGGGACGATTGCAGAGGAACTAAATGCTCTGGAAGAGTAAAGGCAGTTATCGGGGGCTCCTTCAGAAACCTGTTATTGCCCTCTTTGAAATCTGCCGCGCCAAAGTTTGCTTTGGTGTGAAACAATGAGGCCAAGCCGCCAGTGTTTAAAATCCTCGGGTCGGGTCCTTGGGAGGCCCTGGCGCTGGATGGGGGAGGTGGGGGAGGGGTCGCTGAACTCCTGAACTCCCGAGCTCCCTCGGCCGCAGTCGATCACCGCTGTGCCTCATTGTCCCCATTTTTGGAGTGCGTTTGGAAAAGCTGGGCGTGTCTTCATGGGTGAGCGGATGGACAAGGCGGTGTCGGAGGAAGCAGCTCGCGAGCTTTCTGGACCCTTGGAACCGGGCCGCCAGTCCCTGGTCCACTTCCTCCTGGCGGAGGGCTTGGCAGGCACGAGGGAGACTCGGACCCTCGCTGGAATAGGGCTTGAATGGAAAAGCAGCTTCGTAGCTCATCTGAAACCCGCCGGTTCCGTGCAAATCTGTTTTCTCCTTCGGTCACTGCTTCACGATGTCGGGGTGCTCGGATTAGGCCACGCTTTTTGGGGGGCAGGATTTACTGAGTGAAAGTTTGGCACGACTGAGGCACAGAGCATATGCAGACAAACCCATGACAGAGCCATTTTAAATCATTGAAAGTAATGCATGTGTGTTTGTTTTATGGTGCTTTGTGAGAATCTGTTGGCTTCATTCTACCACGCGCGCTGGATATAATTCATCTTTGTTGTGGTAGTTTTTCTGTTTTTGTTTTTAAGAAAGCATCGTGTCAGACATTTTGTAGGGTCTTTTTCATGTGATTTAGGGATTGACGAGCTGCAGATGAAGACAAACAGGAATGTCTTCACTTTAAGTTGGATGGTCTTTTGTCTTTTACTGTACTAGTCTGGAGCAGGTCAGCTGAAGAGAGGGAGTGTTGCCAATTGAGCAAGAAAACGAGCTTGTTTTTGGTGGTATCTAAAATGTGTATAAAATGAGATTGGAATCAAGCCACGTTCATAAAAGTCTTTTTTGCATGTTAATTTTTTTTAAGTTTTGTGCCAAGGCATGGAGGAAATCAAACATTTTAACAGCCCCGTGGCTTAAACCTTGCATTGTTCAGAGTTAAGAGGCAGTTAAACTAGGTTCTCATTAAGCTCTTCGGTATCGGTGTCATATTATCCCTGGGAGAATTATAAGCCTTTTTGTGTTTCACTGCCTTGAAAGTTCTTTGAATAGGGGAGATTAAGCCTGTGTTAACTTTGTGCAGTGTGGTGCATGCTGCTGCACGAAGCAAAGTGCTGTAGGTTTTGTACCAAGGATGACATTGTTTGAAGTGGTTAGCTGTGCATGCTATTTAAATGGAGATTGATAGATGTGAATCTGTGGGCTGCCAAGTCAGGCAAGAAAGACTGTGGCTTGCAGGGTCTTCCAGTGCAGGGCTAAAGCAAGGGTGTTTAACGATTTACCCTGTACCCGGCTCTTACATCTCATTCCGCCATCGGATACAGAACCGGTAGCTTTCTCTCAGGGCTTCAGTCAGCACACAGCATTGCCCAGTATCACCTGGGGTGTGTTATACGTGCTGCCATGTAACAGAATCAACACAGAGGAGGAAATCAACCTGGTGACAAGACCTGCTGTAATAAACTGGCTTCAGATCTGTCAAAAGTGTCAACGCTCATGTACTGCTGACGCGGAGTTGCGCTGCAGGGAGCTCAGGGCTTTAGAGCTTTTTCACTAGGTAGCCAATGGCGCTAACCGTGTTTTTAACATTCCAGTGTTTATGTGAGAACTGGATGCACACTGGTGTAAGACTACTCACCTGTATGTCAAGAGCGTGTTGCTGTACGCTTGCACAGCTGAAACACACTGACATTTAGAACTCCTTTGTCGCAGAGTGGTCTTCTGCGTTTCTGCGTTTCAGTGGAGTGGTTATGAAATGTCTTTTAACCTTATGTGTGCTTTAATATCCTGTTTTGCTGTGCTGTGCACAGAAATGTGTGAGTCGTGGTGGCCATCTGAGTCAGAGTGGAGTTATTAAGGCAAGCCCATACAGTATTAGTAGTTTGCTGGAATCTTTTCAGATTTTTCTACTCTCTCTTCCCTCCCAACTAATTGCTTTGAAGGTCGTTATCATCATACAGAATACAGCTGACTTCTGCTTGTTTTTTCTTTTCCTGGTGTGCAGCTAAGCGATGTGAATTGATCTCTTTGTCTTGGTGGCTTTAGTCATGGTAGTTTGGCTTGTTGTTTTGGAGGGGAAATGTTGCTGCCAAATTTAAATCTGCGGCTTGTGGTGGCTCAGTTCCAGTGAGAGGTATCTAGTACATGGGAAGACACCTGTAAAGGCAGGAGATCACACACTGGAGACAGTGATAAACCTGCTATTGTCTGCTAAACTAATATTCATTTGAAATAACTTAGTGTACACAACCTTGTCAAAACACAAAGGAACTATTTAGTGCTGCTGATCCCTATTCTGAAGGCTAAGCCTTTTGATGTGGTTGCAGTGTTTTAAAGTAAGTAAACGTCACCGGTATCTGATGCTGTTGTGCAAATTATCTTTGTCAAAACTTGATACAGTGAAGCAAAAGTAAAAAATTACAAACGTTGCTTTTTCACTTCCGGTTGAAGCCGAGCAGCTTTTGGAAGTACTTAGTGCAGTTTTGTAGCCTCGGTGCGTTCTGTTTGACCACAAGAAACACTTTTTTTCACGATGAAGTTGGCCAAATCTCACAGTGTTAGTGTGGAAAAACAGTTAAACTCTGCATTTTAATTTTCAAAATGTGCACTTTCAGGATGGCTGACGTAGATTACTGTAGGATTAGCATTTAATTTGTATGAAATTTAAAAGGTTTTAGTGTTTAGATCTTTTGGCCTGATTATATCGCTTGTGTTGTGTACAGTTCAGTGCTTGTGGAGTGCAGTCTTCACAGTCTTCACAGGCGCAGGTAATATGGGTATTGTGTCATTGTTTCAATCGGCAGGAATTGGGCTGCACTTGGCTCCGATTTATGCTTCTTTGCGTCTGTTTTTGTCTTCATTTTATAACTGAATAATGCTGAACTTGTCAGTAGGTGCTTAGTTTTTTTTTTTAATCTGATAATATTCAAACAGAAAAGGGATATAAAATGTATTAGTCAAAGTAGAACTATTTCCTGTCTGCTTTAGGGCACAAGACTTAATAACACTTCCCTTTCCTGCCCGGTATGCAGCACTCTGTCACAGAAGCAGCAGGCTCAGGAAAAGGCACACCGTACTTTTTGCCACATTTCTACTGCACTTACAGCAGCTCGAATGGGCCGTTTTTTTTCCCCAGCATGATTTAGCAAGATTCAACGGTAGATTCAGTCTAATTATTAGTCAGAATTATTTTTCCGAGGTGAAAAAAAGGCCTTGCTGTGCCCCCTGGTCTTCTCGTTTCGGTTATTTGCACAGTGTAACAGTGTCCCTATTATCAAATCAGAGTTTATTTATCCAATGCACAACAATACAGCGTGCAGCAGTAGTTGCTGGCAATGAAATGTCTTTTCTACGAGCTCACCAGAATCACAAAAACACAAAAATCACAAAATTAAGGTTACGAAAATAAGGTTACATAATAATAGATGTGATAGAAATTGAATACAACTCGGTATGAATAGAGCTGCTATGTGTCCGTGGAGTATGCAATATATACAAGTTTCTCCTTTTTGAGCTCCAGGGCAGTGCTTATGGCACTTCACAATTAATGCTTTGGAATACTGAGGGGGGGGGGAACTTCTGTCTATTGAAGTCCAAGGCACCAGTTTAAAAGAAAAAGTGATCCAATGCTCATTTATTGGCACGCTTTTTTCTTTCTGGGCTAATTTTGTTTTTTTAATTTAACTTTTTTTTTTCCCCTCCGCGACGAGCACGTGCCCGCTCTCCCAGGGTGCTGTTTATAAAAGGAACCATCCCCGCACTACTGCCGCCGCGAGCAGGCGGGTGGGTTTTTCTTGGCAGGTCATGAAAGCCTTCATCTGAGTTACTGTCGTCTTGCATCAAGAGCGGGTTTGGAGGTTTAGGGTTTTTGATGCTCTTTTTCTTTATGTAAAGGCGAACTTGTCCTTCGTCTCTTTTTCCCATGGGGTATCGATATCCCTCTCGGCACGGGCGTGTTCGCGCAGGTCCGTCGCCGGCTGCTGTGAGAGTTGCTCTTCTCGTTGCCGAAACGCCCGATACTGGTACGTGTGTTCTTTCCAGTCGATCTCTGCAGCAGCAGGTCAAGATTTGTAAAACGAATAAAGAATGCAGCGTGTTGGTTAGTAGTGCCTCCTTTATAATGTCTATAATGCAGGACTTAAAAAACAAAAGCAAAATAAGAGCCGCTGCCCGGCTCTGGGGAGGTGGGGTGTGTTTTTTTCTGCCCTCAGTTTGTGGTTGTAGAGCCCAGGGGTGCCAGCAGACTTCGGGCCCGTCTTGGCCTGCTGGGCGGCAGGAATGCAGTGCTCTTTGCGAGTCGGTTCCTGTAGAACGGGGGCGAAGGCCGCGCTCGGAAGCTCGGCCTGCCGAAGCTGCTCCTCTACTCTTGCCTAGTCTGGTGCAAGAGTTCACGCTGCCTTCGGCTGATGGTGAAGCTTTGCATGCTGTCACGTCCGTGTGAGGCGTGTGTGTGCTTGGCGTCGCTTGCGTGGGCACGGACATGCCACTGAAGTGTCGTGTGTGTTTGGCGCGGGCTTGAGGTGAGCCCAGCTGGCCCATGACGCTGACCACACTGGTTTTGCGATGTGGGCTTCCTCTCCCCTCCTCCTCTCTTCCTCTTCCTCCGTGTCTTTGACTGAGCATGGAAAAAAAAAGCATTTTCACTGCATTCTTGGATGTGACCTTATGCAGAAGTGGAATTTGCTTAGGCTGCTGCCCTTGTTCCGATGAAGTCCCTTTTGACTCAGAAGCGGTATTTTGTTTAAATGTTCCTGTAAGGATTTAATAGTACAGGAAAGGCTCGGCGGAGGATTTGGTCATGAGGTAATGGTCCGCTGTGACAAAGTGGATTGTGCCAGAACCAAGAAAATGTGCTTTTTGTTAAAATATTTAAACATACCATAAATCAGCTCTTGCTTTACTGAGTAAACACAACTTTTCAGCCCCCTCTGTACAGCGAGCTGGAAGCCAAGTGCCGTAGGAGTGCTTCTGTGACTCGCCTTTTGTGGGGGGCTTTCAAGAGTACCAAGACGCCGGTGACGAGCGCGTCTGGGTTTGAACCCCGCTTTTTGGGGGGGGGGGGTTTCTTCCTCGGCTTTCGTTTTAAGAAACTAGGAAGGCTCCCCGGTGTAAATGTGAATTGCATGACTTGTTGTGAAACCCTTTTCCCTCTTTCTTTCTTCCTCACGTCCCTTCCTTGCCGTCTGGACTCTCGGGCTGCGCAGGAACCCCTCCACGGCTTTCTTCCAAGCCTTCCCGTGTCACAGGCCGCGGGATTCAAAGAGCCCCTGTGGCAGGTGAGAGGCTGTGTGCGGACAAGGCTTCTGCGAGTGCGTGTGCATGGGAGGCATGGTGGCTGTCCGGGCCGCGCTCCCCCACCGCTTGCTGTCAGTGTGCCGCGGGCCGAGACCCGGACCTAGTTGGCCTTCGTAGGTGAGCGCAGCGCAGCGCAGCGCAGCGCAGGAGCTGGGTTATGGCAGCCGGGGTCTGCAGGAGGTCATTTCAGGACGCCAGTCGCTCAGGTGACTGGGTCCGCTCTGAGCCGCTGTGGTGTCGGTAAGCTGTGCACCCGCACTCGTCGCCAGAGAGAGGGATCGGGTCTGACTGGTCCCGTTGACCTCTGGCCCCCGCTCTTGGGTCGGTTACTGTAAATCGGCGGCCTCCTGGTTTTGTTTCCGTCCGTCCTGCCGCCCCGGTGCAGCCCAGCACGAGGCCTTGCGTTTGAAAGCAGAACGTTCATTAAGATGGCTTTCTGAAGGTTTCTGAAAGGAGAAGAGAAAAGGCACCTCAGGAAATGAAACCGGAGGCCAAGCGCAGCTAGCTGTGTAGGCAGGCTGCTGCAAATGGTGAAATCCTCATTTGAGTGTGAAGGCTTTTTACACGGTGACATTTAGTCAGGAGAGGAAAGCGAGCTTCTGTTTTAATTTTACATGCAAATTTTGCGCTGCTAATTTAACACTAATGGCTTCAGTTGTTGATGTTGCTAACAAACGGACTGATTTTGGTGTGCTTACTAACCCTAGAAATAATAACACTCATAGCTGTTAATGGTTTTACTTTTCCAGCAGAGTTGTTACATGTTTTTTTCAGGTGGCATGTAATCCATTTTTAAAAGTAAGTCATAAGGGCTGGTTGGAGATCACTAGTCTGTTTCAGGCGCTATGGTTTGCTTAATGGGTTACAGGAAAAGCAGTTAGTCAGCAGTTGAGTCTGTTGTACAGTAATCTCTTGGCTGACAAGTGAATTCATACAAAACAAAATGCTGTTTTATTGTAATTTGCACTTCATTATCCATCAAAGCTGCTAAAATGTTTTGTTCTCTGAAAATTGATAAGTGCATTTGTGAACAGCTGGAAAGTACTGTTACTTTTGGTGCAGTTTTCTTTAACAGAACTGCAGCAAATTCTTATTTCGTCACAGTGGGTGTGTTTCATTAAAACATTGCCAGCTTGCTAAAATGCTCTGATGGGAATGAGTTGTAACATTTCTAGAATTTATAAAGGGGGAAAAAAAAGGTGGAAAAAAATGGAGGTTGTGTTAAAAGGGACATTGCAGCAATAGTTAATTATGCTGATGCTGTATATTTCCAATCCATGCATCCCGTGGTTTCACTTGCATCAGTGTGACAGTTTTGCAACATTATATATTCTGCTTCTTGTAGTATAGTACCTGGGCCCAGTCATTAATCTGCTGTGGTTTCCTGTAAGTGTCCTACATATTGTTGAATGTTTTTGGACTATCTCAGGATTCATTCTGTTTGAAGGTGTTGCGTTTGTTGTGTATAATCTCCCCACATACATTGCTTTTTTTTTTACAACTAAATACCCTTGAGACCCTTTACATACCTTATCAAATCATTGAGGTGACCCGTGCAGTTGGGGTTGAGTGAGCGGGTAGTTACATTTGAGCAATTAATACAAGTGCCACTTAGTTCAACTGCTCAAACTGGGGGGGGGGGTCTCTGTCTGTGCAGTCTGAGTCCTGTCATGTGGAACTATATGCTGCCGGTTTGTACCGTCTCAGTTCTTGTAAGTCAAAAAATTCCATCTGGTCTCCATGAGCGATTTTTCACGGTGAAAACCTTCACTCTGGAGTGCAGCCTGGTGATGGGTGGCTCGGACCCAGGCTCTGCCGGCTCCGGCTGTAGTCATGAGCAGCACCTCCCGCCTGCGGGCATGAGCTCTCAGCTGTCTGACTGGGGGGGCCAGCTGTGTGCCAGTATCTCTCACCGTGGTACGAGCAGGGCTGGGTCCTTCTACCACCCAGTGTAAAGGAGAGGCAGTTTGGGCTCTGCTACCACGAGGAGAGAGAGAGTCTCAGGCTCCCGTCTCCAGGCAGATTAGCTAGTGGGCTACCCCGGCACGCTAAACTGGGGAGAAATAATTGATTCTAAATGCTTTTCAATTACTGTGCAAACATTCTGAGTACAACATGTACAAAAGTAGTATGTAGCATCTCTGAATGCACCATTATTTGTTAATAGCAGCATATGTACCTTAAGCAAGAACCAAATATATGCATGTTTGAATTAAATTGAATTAACAGTTGAGGCCGCAGCAAAGCTAAGAAGTCTGTGAATCACTCTGGTTTGTTTCCCTGCGATTTGTTAAGGCTAAGGTTGTCCACTCCAGAGATCTTAATCAGATAATGGCTGGATCCTCCTAAGCAAAATGCCACTTGCATTAAAGAGTAATTTCTCTGTGGTCTCGAGTAACGCGACTCTGGCAGCAGTCCGCGCCCCCGTTTCCGAATTCAGAGCGAGAATTTTGTTTTTTGGACCCGGCGATGGCTCTTCCGACGTCTTTAAACCCAGCGATGTGTACTGAAATGTTTTAGTCGCAGTTGGAAGTGAGAGCTAGATATTACAAATTTGAGGCTGCCTGTGCCTCCCTGTCATCGCTGCACAACAGTTCAGCTCGCGATCCCGAGGCGACTTCATTCATCATGGGAGTTACACGCCTGAAGGTTTTTCTCAGTCGTGATCAGCAGTGGCCCAGGGCGAGGCATGTCAGGTATTCCACTTGTTGATACGTCTTTGTATTGAAATGCTTTTCTTTTCTTTTCCTTTTTCTGAAGCCCCGTTTTTTTTTTTTCCTCGAGGGGTACCTGCTCATGTCTGTCTTTGCCTCGCTGTGGGGGGAGAGAGAGACGTCTGTCTTGCAGAGTCTTCACCTGGTGTGAATGTGGCGGTGATGGGGATGAATGCTGTTCGGTGGCTTCTGTCCCCGAGGTCACACGTGAGCCAGCGGAGGTGGCTGTAGGGCTTTTTGAAGCTCCCCCCGAGCAGGCTGCAGAATGACAATGCGCTGTGGCGTGCCAGATATGAAGATGACGATAATGTGAGCGATGGGAGCTGGCGTTCATGTGACAGCTCCTGTTGGATCTCTGTCCAGCTGCCAGGCCCCCTGGGGCGCTTCCAAAGCAAATGTTTAATTAGAACTGTTTAAGCCTGCTGCGCAGAGCTCGGGACCTGGCTCCGTCGTTTACATCGCTTTGAAGTCAGCACCGCAACGAGCTCCGACTTGTCTCGGGTGGCAAGTAGATGTGTCGCCCCGAATCATCTGGAGGTGGGGAGGACAGGCAGTGCAGTGGTGTATGTGCGCTCTTCATCGCCCTTGCGTTCTGGGCACCAGTAGTATCGCCCGCCCTGTGCAGTTATTTAAGATAAAAAAATTAAGTGGAATCGCTGAAGAAATGGCCAGATATAACATTTTATTTTAAATAGTTCCAAGGTCCAGTTGAAGAGTGACAAAGTAATAAAAAAAACCGTTTTCCTCTGCCTACATTTTTTACCCCATAAGAACTAAGCGTGTTGGCTGTTGTACACAAGGCAGGGTACGTGTTGTTCCCTTGAGTTTGCAGTCTGATTCTTTTACCTTCAGCTACAGTGCAGCAAACCAGGGAGAATATTGCTGAACGTTTCCTGACTTAATGATTACAGTTTAGTGTCCATCCTTTCCAGTATTTCCAGGAAAAACACTTGCGTTAGCATCTGAATGAGGACCATTGTTAGCAGGCATCTGTAGCCAAAAAGGGAACATGTTGCTATTAAAAACACAAGTCAGGTATTTCTGGATGTGCAGTAGCGGGCTGTTTACTAGAAAGGTTTTCAGAATGAAAGGAGGTTGTCTTGTGATCTTATTTGCATAGTGCAGTAGAAGTTTAAACTGGCACTGCTCCCCAGTGTGCTGTCAGTTTGCAGAGATATGGACATGCTAAGAAGCACAGAACACAGGAGTGATTGACCTAGCCCCTATATTGACTTAGTGTCAAGTTTCTTTCTTGGCCACATCCTTGTCCACTAGGGGGAGCCATTATATTCATGTCCATTAATAAAAGATTGTCTTAAGTTTTGTTTTCTTTGGGTATTAGTCAGTTTTTGGACTTTGTGGCCTCATTATCTTAGTATGAATACTTGGCGGTTGGTGAGTAAGAACTGCAATATTACACGTTTCCTTTGGAATGGAATACTTTTTTTACTCTTCTGACTTTTATGTTTGAGGGGTAATCTGTTAGGTCAAATTTCTACTGTAACTACCCAGAGGCACAAGGTAAATGTACCTTTTTTTAAATGTTGTTAGTACTAATGAGCTGCTTAGCTATAGGCTCCTGCAGCATTCGCATACTGCCTTGTGTTCTGTGCAGTGCAGTATGTATATATTCAATTTCTTTACTGTGTTGGTAGAGTAAAGAAATGGAAATGTCCTTTATAGACAAAAGATAAATCATAATTAGAAACGTCTAGTCAAGAAGGGCAGCAGAAATGTTACTTTAGGGGAGCTAAATTATCTTTAACTCGGGACATCTGTGTAGCAAATCAATTTGAGGTGAGCGACTGGGTTATGCAACATTGCTAGAAAATAATTGGGTCCATTAGTTACAGAGCTGCCTGTTTACAAGGAACAACAACAAATGCTGCTCACTTTCCTGCTGTTTTATTGCTGGAAATAATGTTGATAGAGTTACAGTCCTGGCACTTTTAAAATCTTTGCACTTTTTTGAGCAGCGCAGAAATATTAACCCTTGATTGTGAGTTTCCGAGACGAGCTACAGAGCGTGGTTGGGAGGTTCGCCTAAACTGCAGTCGTTATGAAGGCGCTGATAATGTCTCTTAACACTGAGCCGTGTTACATGTAGTAATTTTAGTTTTTATTTATTAGTGCACGTTGGTCAATGGTCCGAGTCAATGAGAAGCAATTTTGGGATAAAACAGATACCTCTTTTCCCAACCGTCGTGTTGCTGTGACCCCAAAAGGGTGCTGTACCTCTAAATGAGGAAAGCGGGCCTTATTCGCTGGGAAGCCGATGGATTGGCGAGGTGAGATGGCACTGGTCTCCTTATGTGGGTCAGGGAGGCGAATGTGCGCTTTTACTGGCTCATTTCTCAGAGCAGGTTTTGGGCACAGAGGCGTCTGTTGTGCGTAATTCCTGCGGTGTCGTGTGCCCTCGGATGCCCATTATTCCCCCCCAGTTATTACGCCCCCCCCCCCCCGTCCAGTAGAATTGAGTCTGGAGCTCTGGTTTCTGGTGAGGACCATCAGTTGGGGCCGTAGGGTCCGGAGAGGCCAGCCCTCACTGTATTCACGCCTTGCCTGTCTCACTCTGGTGTCTGCAAAGGCAAGACTGGCCTCGCAGTTCAGGGCCCTGCTGCTGGGTGAGAGTGTGGAGAAGCCCTGCTGTTGATTCTGCACACCTGCTGTACTCTGTGCAAGGTCCGCCGCTGACAAACTGGACTGCGGGTTCACTCGATCATGGACTCAGCAGTTCGTTATTTTCTCATGGCTACAAACTGCTGGAGGTTCTGAAGGCGCTGTATCTGCACCGAGTTTAAGTCGTCAGCGCAGGCTTTTTGAAAGGATGTTGTAATCCTTCAGGAATCCGCTCAGATACGGAGTGTGACTTGCTTGCATCTCAGTGCCAGCCCCTTTTATAGATCTAAATGTCATAATGCTGCCTTTCTTTAGCTAGATAAAGAGAGAGGCTCGTGGTTTTGTACTCATGTGTGAAGTCTGCAGTGTGACTGGTTGCGAGATGTGTCATGGCGAATCTCAATGGGAAAGCTAAACACGACATTATAACATGATCTCACTGCAGTTATGCCTTAGTCTTATGAGAAGTATTTCTGCAGATGAGTTCTTCATAGCAGGACGGTTCTGCATAGCATTTAACAGAAAAGGGCTATGTGTCGTTTTGCACACGAAGTAGTGGGAGTCTGGAACAAGCTGCCAGTCAGAGGCTGAACGATCGGGGTGGGCTGGGTGACCTGATCTCCCTTCAAGGTTCCTGCATGCTACGTCCAGCTGGAATTACTGCTCGTTTCAGTAATGATCCTCTGTTATAACAGTGCCCCAGGAAATGTATGTAGAATGTAGATGAACCAAAGGCATTTGAGTTGTAGTCCTTGCAAGTTAACACTTTTCTTGTGACCTTTCTGTGCTGCAGAACACACCTCAGAGCTGATTTTAAAAGTGCTCAGTTTTTACGACTCTTGCATAGGGCAGTTCCCCACTGGAGTAGAGGTAACTAAAAAAAGGATTTGATATTATTACCAGAAGTATTGCTTTTACAGTAGAGAGTGTTACCTTTTGTTTAACCGTATGAACTGAGAATAGGCTGTCATGGCCTGTGGGGATGTGTCCAGGGGCCCACTGGTACAGTACAGAGGCAGACGGAGAAAGCACTGCTGGAGCAGGAGGGCTCCAGTCGTACTGTGGAGAGCGCCCCCCAGAGGAGAAGGTGGACAGTCCCAGCTCACCCTGAGAACAGAGTCTCGGTCACTGGCCAGCTGGGAGGTCAGTTTGTACGTCTCGAGACTGATATGGGGCATGCGAGAGCTGTGTGCTTTTCCCAGCTTGCGAGTGTTCGTCGGTCGGTGCCCGCCCTATAAAATACGTGCAGCTGCTGCCCAAACCATGTGCTGGGCTTATGCTCACATCTGCGCGGTCCGAGAGCTGGTGTCATTTACAAGCTTGCTGTTGTCCTTAAATTGCGGGCGGTTTGCTCTGTGTACAGCTCTGAACTGTTTCTAAGACATTGGGGTTTCGTTACTGACGAAGAGAAGAACAATTTTTTCACTTCCTTGCTCGTTGCAACTCGGGATATGAGCTAGTTCAGCGGGAGCGAGGACAGAGCGGCTGATATTTAAAAACGGGACAAACCCCCTGATGGCTGGGATCCATTTGGCAGTTTTTGTGCAGTCAGCAGTGAGTGGAGCTTGTGATGTGGGTTACTGTATTGGGTCCGTTCTTCTCTCTGCTGAGGTTAATGCCCAACCGCAAGTTTTGTCAGTGAAATAAAGCTCCCTGCGCAAGTAAAACAAACATTTGTATGACCTAGTTCTTGTGGGGGGTGTGTGTTCTTCTCAGTCCCAGGTTGCAAGCAGGGGATATCTGCTGGACTCATATATTGACTCTTTTACCACCTGATTCTTAAAACCACAGTGAAATCACGCTGTGGAAATCACAGTTCTCTGAGGGAGGCAGGTGCATGTTTTAGTTATTCATTCTTTTTGTAATCTTGACATGTCTACCAAGGACACAAGCTGGGAGACCTCTTGTATACAGCAATCTGAGGGAAGCTCCCAGCTCAAAGGCACGAGAGCAGCCTCCCACTCAGGATTCGAACCTGCAGCCCTCTGGTCTGAAGCCCAGAACCCCAACCTGCCACTCCGATTTGTTTCTTGTTTCGTGCAAATATTTGCCCCGAGTTAAACAAACCATTAGGCACCCAATAAAAGATAAGATAGATCAGATCACTTTATTGGTCATTTACAATTTCTTGCATGAGGAATTTGTCTTTTCGCAGACCCCAGCTTGCTCTCCATGAGACACACAGACAGGGAGAGAAGCTGGGGGTCAGAGCGCAGGGTCAGCCATTTACATGGCGCCCCTTGAGCAGTTGGGGTTAAGGGCCTTGCTCAGGGGCCGAATGGAGGAGGATTCCTGTGCTGGCTGTGGGATTCGAACCAGCAACCTTCCAGCTACAGGCGCAGATCCTTAACCACAGAGCCACCGCACCGCCCCTGTAGTCAGCCCTCGTATCATCTAGAATAAGATTTTGGCAACACAGGCTGGGGGCCACAAAGGTACATGACAAAGCATTAGTCCGGTAGAAACAATGACTTGTGGTGCTCTCTTCCCGTATTTAGAGAGGGCATCCTATCATTCTGTTTTCCCACTGCGGTTTTGATAGGCATATTAATTCTTAGCAGCAGAGAAGCAAAAGAGTGAGGGTTATTTGTGGAAAGTCCTGTCACTGTCGCTTTTTTTAATGAAGAATTATAAGGTATTGATCTTCTGACTTGAATCTATGTGAAAGCTGTTGGAATGGCTGTTTTATGGCACTTGGTTGTTACTGGAGTTTGCCGAGAGAGGCTGTAGTGACCAAAGTTCGCCATTGTATGAATGTGCTGGCCTGAGGCTTTTCAGTTTGTCCCAGGAGAGTGAAAAAATGGGTTGCACATGAGAGGCCAGTCAACACATTTCGCTAGTTCGGTGGTGTGGTAGCTAAGTAAATCTAAACTTTTGTTCAACCGTTTCTTAAAAGAATCCAATATTTGGGCCTCAGCTACTTGGCTGGGAAGCCTGATCTTGAGTCTTTCCTATACTCCTACATTAATTCACTTGAGTTTCCAAATATGACCCTGTGTGCTCACTGTGAGTGGGACCCCAGGGTTGGTTCTGTCCATGCCCCTTAAGATTCGATAGATTTGGATTAAATTCAGTCTGTTTCCTTTGCTCTAGACCGAAGAGATTTCTTTCCCCTTACCTGTTCATATATGACAGTCCTTGAGACTGGGAAAATCATTATTGTTGCTCTTTATCTTCTGTATAATGCTGAGAAATCCCTTTTGTTTTACGCTGACCCAATCTGTGTTCTAAATGAGGTCTTGCTAGTGCTTTGTGAAGCCTGTGCACAGCTTCCCCGGATTTAAATTCCACATTTTGTTAGGAAAACTGGTTCTAAATTAATGCCTCCTGATTGTTTTTCGAATAAATAGAATTAGAATTAGTGGGTTTTTTCCCCCACTGGGAAGATACATGTGACAACCTTAAGGCTATTTCCCCACAAAGTCCCTGTCAACTTTAATATAAATTTGCTTTTCTGCATCACTTTGGTTGCAAAGTAAAAAATTAGGAGGCATTCCTTTCCTACTGACCCTTGACCCTTTTGTGCACTCATGCATTCTGCCAGCTTTTTTTTTATTGCTTCCCCACATTGTCTTGATGAGAGCGTGGAAGCTTCTGCAGCCAGGGCCCATCTAGCCTCCTATGCGCTATTGATACTCCATCTGTAGTTCGGTTTGCCCTCACCAATGTTCGATTCCATTGTGAAGTGCACGCAATCCAGAATTTTAACTTAAATCTTTCTGTAATTCCCTTCTTGTTATACCATCTGTAAATGTAGCTAGTTTGCTACCTATATATGAGAGTCGAGATCTCTGATCATGATCGGGATGTGCAGTGAACCTGAAATGGATCCCTGCTGCACACCCCTGCTCACATCTGCCCACTTGGAGGTAGTGTTACTTCAGATGAGGCGCTGCTGCCTGTTTCTAACCAGCTCTCGGTCCATGTGCAGGCATTACCTTTCAGCTTAATCCCTTTCTTAAGATTTCTGCAGGTCTGGATGCATCGTGTTGTGAGTTCCAGTGCGTTTTCTGCTGTTCTCATTTTTGTTTTACAATGAGATAGAATTTTAAACAAGATTCCTTACTGAATTCTTGTTGGTTCTGAGTTATTTTGTACTTGTGCTCGTAAGTTAGCTCTGTCGTTTTAGCTTTTACCAGTAAGCAAAGTGAGAGGGATTGGTCTGTAGCAACCTGGTTCGGTTCTTTAGCCATATTTCTTGAATTAGTATTGCATTTGCTGTACTGTACTCCCATCTGTGGGTACCACTGAGCTCCACTCTCGGTGAGAGTTGAAATGTCCAAGCTGAGGGGTCTTTAAATAACATCCTTCATTTCTGCCAGTACGACTGGGAAAAATCTCATCAGACCCTGGAATTGTAGGTCTGGTAGAACCAGCGTTGGTTAGGTTGAAGTTTCCAGGTACTACTGGGTCTCCCTCTGTGATGTGGGACCTGCTGTTGACATTTCTTACAGTTAAAAAAAACAACTATCAATTTGCAAAGGGTTGCTTTAACTTACGTTTGAACACACTCTGCAATTTGAACCTGATTTAATTTTGCACAGAATACGTGGGTGTTGAAGAGGAAAAGAAATGGAGCCTTCATGTAAAACAGGAAATTTTGAGGGGGGGGGGGGAAAGTAGTTTGGCAGTCGACCATAAATATCTGACCTAGGCAGGCACTGCTGAGCTTAATAAAATGAGACCTTATACGTGTTAAAAACTCACGTGAAGTGGGCTTCTCCTGTACTGCGCCTATGCAGTAATCTGTAGTATCTGGTTGGCATTTTAATATAAACGCCCATTCTTGACTCCCGGACCCCAAATAACCAAGATTACACCACAGCGAAGTACTTGAATAGCTGATAGTGCTGGACAGGGCCAGGAAAGACAACCAGACTGAAAGCTCCTTGCAAGCGACTTGTGGAAAACGTGCTTGTACCTGAAGGGGGGGGGGGGAGTCAGTTGCTTCTGTATTGCCTAAACTTGTTTACTGGAGAGCAGGGTGGGTTTTTTTTTTCTTTCCGAGCGATAGCAGTAGTAAAACGGAATGCCGTGATTTTAGTTTTTTAAATGTAAACACTGGGAGCAGCGTTCTCGCACGTCCGCGTCCACGTCTCCCGAGACCGGAGCCCGCTATCAGCCGGTCCGCTTGTTTACCTGGGTCTCGCGGGGGCGTGGGCGCCCTTGCAAGTGGGCTGCGACGCAGTTTCAACTCGGCGCGCCTTGGATGCTGTGCTTCCAGCGGGGCTCGGTGTGCGCGGAGGCGTTGCTTTAACTGGATCGTCACTGGCGTTTCCGAGGAGAGACGGCCCTGTCGGTCTCCGTGGCGGGCGGTCTGCAGTCGGACCAATAGGCTGCAGCTGCCCGCCCAGGGCTCCTCCCGTGTGTTTACGAGGCTGGATGAGTTAAATGGGCTCCTGTGACTCCGGCTCTCAGATGATTCAGACTCCTGCCCTGTCTCTGTCTCCGTGGACAAGTTGGACAAGTCGCCCCGTGGACCCCCGGACTGTGTGTCATGCGCCCCAAAATGCCTTACAGACTGCCCTGCTCGCCCGGCTCCTCGCCCCCGTATTCTCGGGGCTTGATTCATTACCACGGTCGCTGCAGGTAACTTTTTAAAACTTTTTTTTTTGTTGTTGTTGTTGCCTCTTGGAGAAGACCGGTTGGAGGATCTGACTCGAACCCCAGCTCGGGGATGTCACTGCAATTCCGCGCCCTAGTGGGGCCGGTGTGTGTGTGTGTGAGAGGGGAGAGGGGTTATTGCTCACTGTGCTGTGGGGCGGGGAAGTGGGGATACGCCGAGGACGGGCGTTGCGGGGCTCGAGTGTCAATATTACGCGAGCGCCTGTGTTCAGCCTGAGCTTTCCGTTGCAAATGCTCTGGGCTCCCCCTCGCAGCTGGGCCGGCGTGAGCTCCCCGCGGCGTGTTTTCCGAGTCCCGGCGCCACCCCCGTCGGTCTCGGTGTCCATGTTCCTGACCCCAGCCCCTCCAGCGCGCCGGACACCTGCTGGTCCTGCAGGCCGGGGGACCTGCTCGCGCCCTCGCTGTGCTTTAAATCCCGCGTGCGCAGCTCGCGTGAGCGGGCGAGGGAGGGTATCCCCTCTGCGCGCTCGGGACCCCCCGGCTCTGCTGCGTGGGGGGGGGGGGGGGCTGGGCTCGCGGGCGAGGCGGTGCCGACGCCCCCCCAAATAACATTGACAGCCGAGCGGAGGACCCCCCCCCCCCCCCCCCCCAAAAAAAAAAGAAGCAGCAGCCAGCCAGTGTCTCGGGCGGACTGCAGCTCCGCTCGTCTTCCCGCGAACTGGGGGCCGTGCGGGTGTCAACACTGCGGCCGTCCTGCAGCCGCGTCTCGCGACAGTGGGTCTTCGTTCTCGGTGCACGCGGGCAGTTCGGACGTTGCTGCGTCCTGCGCGCTTGTTCCCGATCCCGTTCAAGAGCGCGGTCGCGCTGTGCGGGCTGGACGTCTGTGACGTCGCGGTTCCGAACGCCGCGTTGTTCGCGGGTGGGTGTCTGCGCTGTGACGCGCCCTCCGTGCGCGCTTTTCGGGAGGAGCCGGGTTTGTGATCACTGGAAACAAGTAGATGGTAATGGAGAGGGGGGGGGACCGTTTATATAGGACAACCCGTGCCAAAAAGAAATAACCTTTTTTTTTTTTTTGCATTCGTAACCGGTTTGGCAGGAATCTGATTTTCTTAGGCTGCTGCTGGAGGGGAAATAAAAGGTCTTCTCTTCCTGCACGCGGAGCCAGATCGCTGCCCCGTGCGCTTCCTCGGGGGCAGGGCAGGCAGGCGCGCGGGCTCGGTGCCTCGAGCAGGGCAGGCGGGCAGGCGTGCGCGCGCGTTCACCCCCCCCCCCCCCCCCCCCCGAGACCGGCAGGCTTTGCTTTGCTGTCGTTTCCGGTGCGCTGTGGCGGACAGCACCGCAGCCCTGGTTCATGCCCAACGAGCGGCCTCAGTGCCCTGCTTCTGCGGCCCCGTCCTGGTAGAGCAGCTCGGAGTTGGCATGCCGCGGTCAGGTATTTAAGGGAGGCGGTGCCAGATCTGGAAGATCGCTGCGGAGGCGGTCTTGGCGAGGCTGCAGCGATACCGCGGCGCAGATGAGACTTTCCTGGGAAGTCCTGGCCGTGTGTCCAGCCGGGTGCCATGGCGTGCTGCGCCTGTCTGAACTTGACTGAGGTTCTGAAATAGCAGCGTAACAGCACGGAGCGTGAACAATGCGATATCGGTGGCCCACGCTTATGTACATTTCTTTTCTTTCCTTTTTGCAGTACATCCGGAGCGAGCGTTGTAGCCATCGATAACAAAATAGAGCAGGCGATGGTAAGTACGGTTACTTAAACCTTTGTTGTTGGTGGTGGTGTTGTTTTGCCGAATTACGCACTGATTATTTTGTGTCGTCTGTATCGCGAAATGAAAGCCGTAAAAACACTTGACATCATTCTTTAAAACATTCTTTAGTAGCTCAGAGTTTGTTGATTAAGAGTATTTACCTTTACTTTTAATCCAGTTTTATAGCACAATATACCAAACTGGACATTAATGGCGACTTTTAAGTCTAAACATAGTGTGGAGCAGAAATGGCTCTAATGACTTGAAGATCGTAGGAGTGCAGGTAGTATGTGATTGGAGCTCAAGAGAAGGTCAGAATATTAAAGTCATCTCCCGGGCCCAAGTAACTGGGTTAACCTAGCTCTCGCTTAGACACGCTTTGCTTTAGGATTCGTCATGTACCAAAAATGTTGTTGACGCGCTTTCGGGATTCAGAATCCCTTAGCGCCCTGCCCCGCTCAGCACCGAGGAGACTGGGCCCCCTCCGTCTCCCTTGGGCACCCCGAGTGACGCCGTGCCTCCTGTGTGCGCTTGTCTCCCTCCCTGCAGGACCTGGTGAAGAGCCACCTGATGTACGCCGTGCGGGAGGAGGTGGAGGTGCTGAAGGAGCAGATCAAGGAGCTGTACGAGAGGAACTCTGTGCTGGAGCGGGAGAACGCGCTGCTCAAGTCCCTGGCCAACAACGAACAGCTGTCGCAGCTCTCGGTGCAGCTCACGAACCCCAGCGGCACCCCGCCGCCGGGCGCGGCCCCCGCCGAGGCCGGCCCGCCGGCCCCCCACCAGCAGCCCAACGCCTCGTCCGCGTGAAGAGAACGGAAGTAGAGAAAATAAAGAGTCTTGTCCGCCACCAGTGTTCTTACCAGTCTTCAAGCGAAGAGCCATGCTTCAGAGTGCGTGCTGTCATTGGCCTTCCCAGTATTAGACAATCATCCTGCAAGAGCTTTCTTCATCCTGCCCATCTCGCGTGGCGCCGCGGGGGTCCCGGCTGCACGAGCAGCGCGCAGGGAAGGGGTGGGCGTCTGGCGGAGACGGCTGTACCTGGAAGAGTGCCGAGCTGTGGGTGGTACTTCTCATCCTTTTTTTTTTTTTAAGGCTTGCTTGCAGGGTTTTTTTTGTGGAAACCTTAGTTGGTCAATGGAGCTGTCTTCATGTTGTAAGAAGTGCGAGTCTGTTTTAAGAGCCCACCATACTTCAACATGAGTTTAAAAAAAAAATTACATCCATTCAGTTTTTACTGTTTTTGCTGTTTATTTATTACAGGGCTGCTATTTTCGTAATGTAAATGAACAATGTCACAGAATCATTTTGAAAGGAAAGTTCTGAACGTTTTGAAATGTAAAGTAATCTGAAATGAAATGGATGAGCGGTATTGCAAAGAAATAGTCAAATGTAGGCAATAATAAAGAAATTCCTGGTGTAGTACTAACACTAATGGCAATTTTATTTTGGGATTATTTACAATAGTTAAGACCCAGTTTGAATGTACATTTTGTATAGAGTGTAAAGTATAAAAGAGCATAGCAAGTTTGTACAGGTTAACATCAGTTATCTGAAATCTTAAACCAATCTCTGGTGGGCTGTTTTGATGAAGAGAACTGTGCCGTTTCTGTTGCTAGTTTCTTTAAGAACAGGTGATTGCCATAATGCCCTAAACCTTTTTTAAATAAATCTTGTGCATTCTGGAGGGGTGGGGGGGAATTGGGGGGGAAAAAAAAGCTGTGAAATTGTTCAACCTACTTTGTAACCAAAGATGCAAAGCTGTGTAATTCAATTTTATTTTGTAATGCACACTCTATACGTATTTTTTAGTTTTGTTACTTTCTCCTTCACGACAAAAAAAGAAAATCTTTTGTTGCTGTTTAGCATGTTCTGCATGATCTGTAATCTTCAAACCACTTTCTTACCTCATGTTTTTATTCAGCACTCTTATTGTAAGTAGTCTGTGAACAATGTTGATGAAATAACCGAACGAAGAGCTGGCAGTGATGGAGGTGAATCTAGTGGGGATGCACACTAGTCAGAGAAATGAAGTGAGCCATCTTTTGTTCATTTAAATGGTGTTTTGAATTTCATATGCAGAAAAAACGTTTTGTTACATTGCAAATTTTAATGTATTTAATAAATGCAACATTCAGATTCCAAGTGTAGTGTACACTGAGTATTTAAAGGGCCCTGAGTGGTCATTACACTCTTTTAAGACCTTATTTGCTAAATTGAAATTGTACATTTTGTCAATTCGATTTGTTTTTCCTAGACTGAATAAACAAACACAAGACAGTTGCACGTGCTAAGGGCGCAATATAGACTTTTTCCACTGTAACCTTTAAATTTTTCTGAGCAATCCCCTTTAAAATTGTTTTGTTTCTGCATAATCAAAATACCTTAGACAGCTTGAGGGTATTTAAAAGATCAGTGTCTTTCGATGCTCATTAAAAAGGAATGAATCGCTGCTCGCTGTCTTACTGAATCTTGAATGGGTAGTGGATGTCTGGATCAAAACCCACAGCACTGGTACGTGTCAAAACCATCCTGCACCTTCTGTCTTCCCCGTAAGATCTGGGTCGTGCCCTCCTGTCAGTGGAGAGTGGCATGTGTCTCTGTCCCTGCTGTGTGCTGTGTAGTTCTCGTGATTCCTGGGTGAAATATTTGTGGTAAAGATTCCTCCTTGGCGTTGCTTTTTTTTTTTTGCAGAAGGTTCATGCTCCAGTCTTTGCTCTTGGGCCATACGTGTGCATTGGAGTTGACAAACTGGAAGGTATTAAATTTTCTATCTGGAGAACGTGGAAGCGTGTCTGGTCTCCTCCTCTAACAAGGGTTAATACGCCCCGAGCTCTGGGCTGAAGGCGCCAGTAGAAATCGCAGTTTGGCCCGCGAGGCTGCCAGCTTCCCCGCCAACGCAAGGCAGCCGTGTGTTTAACCACTGAGTGGATCGGAGCGGACCAGCTAGGTGAGAAAACAGCCTGTACATGTTGGGGTTTCTCGGACTTCCTCTGGAGGTGGGGGTTTACCTCTGCAGTCCAGGAATGGGGTGCAGTCGTTACACTTTGTCAGGGTGCTCTAAAAATGCAGGAGACTACATTCAGATCCCAAAGAGGGGGTAGGGGCAGACTAACTCCCCCCCCCACCATCCATCTGTCTTCTAAGCAGTTTGTCCAGTTCGGGGAGACTGGGGAGCGAAGTGTATCCCAGCAAGCGATGCGCAAAAGACAGGATTCACCTGGTACAGGGCACCAGTCCGTCATCCCAGAGGCCATTTTCAAAGCGGCCGAATCCACCAGAATTGCCTTTAGACTGCAGGAGGAAACACTCAAAATCAAAAGTTTATTTATCACATGCACAACAATACAGCGTGCAGCAGCAGTAGTTGCTGGCAATGAAATGTCTTTTTCTGCGAGCTCACAAGAATCACAGAAATCACAAAAATCACAAAATTGAGGTTATGAAAATAAGGTTACATAATAATAGATGTCATAGAAACGGAATAAAACTCAATATGAGTAGAGCTGCTGTGTGTCCAGGGTGTAGGCCATATATACAAGTAGTGCGGTTATGCTGAATACAGTGAGAACTGTGTCCATGTAGCCGTTACAGGCGATTTGCTGAAGGAGCTGCAGGTTGGCTGTTTAGCAGTCTTATTGCCTGGAGGTAGAAGCTGTTCCGTAGTCTGTTGGACTTGGACCGAATGCTTTGGTACCGTTTACCGGACGGTAGGAGGGAAAACAGTGTGTGACTGGGATGACTGGGGTCCATGAGAATGGACCTGGCCTTCTTCAGACATCTAGCTGAGTAGATATCCTGGATGTTTGGTAGCTCACAGCCGGTAATGAGCTGCGCTGACTTCACTACCCTCTGCAGTACTTTGCGATCCCGGGCGGAGCAGTTCCCATACCAGGCAGTGATGCAGCCAGTCAGGATGCTCTCAATAGTGCGCCTGTAGAAGTTGGCCTGGATATGTGACGACATGCCAAACCTCTTTAGCCTGCGGAGAGAGAATAGGTGCTGCCATGCTGTTTTGACCACGGTGTTGGTGTGGTGGGTCCAGGTCAAGTCCTCCGTGATGTTAACTCCCAGAAACCTAAAACTGCTGACCCTCTCCACTGCAGTCCCATTGATGTAGATAGGTGTGTGATCTCCTCCCTGGTGTTTTCTATAGTCCACAATCATCTCCTTAGTCTTACTGATGCTCAGAGAGAGGTTGTTCTCCTGGCACCATGCTGCCAGGGTTTCAACCTCCTCCCTGTACGCAGACTCTTCACTATCTGTGATCAGGCTGATGACTGTTGTATCGTCCGCAAACTTAATGATGGAGTTTGAGTTATGCCTGGCTGTTGGATATGTTGGTGCCCACCCTCACCACCTGCGGACGTTCCGTCAAGAAGTCCAGGATCCAGTTACAGAGGGAGGTGTTCAGTCCCCGGTCCTGGAGCTTGATGACCAGCTTTGAGGGCACTATGGTACTGAATGCTGAGCTGTAATCAACAAACAGCATTCTCACATACGTTCCTTTCTTATCCAGGTGTGAGAGGGCAGTATGGAGGGCAGTGGCAATAGCATCTTCTGTTGACCAGTTCTGGCGGTATGCAAATTGCAGTGGGTCTAGGGTGTCAGGCAGTGAGGAGGCGATGTATGCTTTGACCAACCGCTCGAAGCGCTTCATGATAACTGATGTGAGTGCAACAGGGCGGTAGTCATTTAGGCAGCTGACTCTGGGTTTCTTAGGAACAGGGACAATGGTGGTTTTCTTAAAGCAGGAAGGAACTATAGACTGAGCTAGGGAGAGATTGAATATGTCCGAGAAGACATCTGCCAGCTGGTCTGCACATGCCTTCAGAACGTGGCCAGGGATGGCATCAGGGCCAGGAGCCTTGTGTGGATCGGTCTTTTTAAAAACTTTACACACATCCGCTCTGGATATGATCAGTGGGTTTCCGTCTTGGATTTCTGGAATCTCCCTGACTGGATCTGCGTCACTGACCTCAAACCGAGCATAGAATGAATTTAGCTCATCAGGAAGAAAGGCAGACGGTTGTGTGACATAGCTGGATTGCGCTTTGTAGTCTGTAATGGTGCATATACCATTCCACATGGTCCATGTGTTGCAGCCGTGATAATATGACTCTAATTTTACACACACACACACACACACACACACACACAGTTAAGATGCAAACTCCACACAGACAGCAGCCTGGGTCCAGAATTGAACCCAGGGCCCCAGCGCTGTGAGGCAGCAATGCCACTGTGCCACCATGCCCATAAAAATAAGTAGGAGTTTTGCTATGCTATTGGAAAACATTAAATGTAGAGTTTTAAGCTCTCACTGCATATTTGGAAATAAGCTGTAGAGAAATGAAAAAGAGAGGGTGGGTTAAAGCTCAATAGAAATGAAAACCTGAAACTCTGAAAGTAAATTAGCATTGAAGTGTAGGTGGTCAGGTGCTAAATGGAGCAAACGTGCTGCACTAAAGATTTAAAACTGGCCAAAGGTCACCAGTGAGCAGATAGGAGTGTGATGTCAGACTCCTTTGATGTATGTCGATGCCTGGACTTACTCAACCGGTTGTGTGAATTTCAAACTTGTGGGCCCGCAAGGGAAAAATCTCACACCCCTTTTAGGACAGTACAGGCCTTCGGCTGCTCCTTAGTTCTGCACGGTCTGACCTTCCTGAAGTTAGCTTTTCTATCCAGCAGGTGAAGCCCAGCTGAGCTGCTGTGTGTCTCCTCTCACTGGGAGAGGGAACGTTCCCTCTCCTGGGCTTCTTGAGACTCTATTGGGAAGAAGAGGCGATGCTGTCTCTTAACGCCAGGAACTCTCAGAAGCCTTCTCCGCCTTCATATACATGCGTGTGTAAGGTCACAGCTGTGACAGCAGTACAGTAGAGCACTTTGACCAGATCGCCTCAGCAGCGCTGGCAGGTAGGGACTGGAAGGTAGGAACACGTCACGCACACGGGAGCAGGGCTGGGTGATTCAGCCCTCTGTCTGGGTGAAGCTGTCATGGGAAAGCTCTTCGGGCAAACAGAGTGTGTGACGGGATGTGCTTTAAGGCGTGGCTGCTGCGGTTGAGTGAGAAATGGCAGAGTCATAACTCAGCAGAGCACCTGAATCATGAGCTCAGGCGCTTGATCCCTCCTGGCTCACCTGTTCGGGGAAGAGCGTGATGGATTCTGGGCGCTGAGCTGGTTTTAATTCTCCTCCTGACGTCGGTAAGCAAACACCATCATAAACAAACACATCCACAGACTCCGAGCTGCAAGCCTGCTTCCCCAACTCTGCCCAGCTCGCAATGTGTTAAGAAATGTGCTGATACTACCTTTGAGAAATGATATGCAGCCATTGGGATAAAAACGACTTTTCAAATTCTGTTCAAAATCCTCGGGCCTATATCCTAAATCCTACACTTTCAGGCCGGGGGAGGGAACCCCAGGGAGCAGCAGCCTGTGAGATCGTCCCTCTGTGAAAACACGAGCTCGTGGTGTTTTGATCATTTCACGGAGTTAATTGGTTTAAGCACCGTAAGAATTAAGTAAATTAGAAGCAGCCAGCGCCGGACTTTGAGAACTGGGATTTAACATTTTAATTTAAACTGCTTAATAGAACAAATTAAATCAGACCCCCAACAAAACTGTTGCAAAACAGTTTTTAAAACTGACGATTTCAGACTGATTTATAAACCCTAAGGGGTCATGCTTCTCCAGGACTGTTCTATGGCTTTTGAAAATCAATTAGAACCGATTTAAATGAGTTAGGTCACATAAATGATCTGGGTTCGGCTGGCTACAAAGTACAAACTATCTCATCGTGATGGACACATGGTGTACTGTGATCATTTGTTAATAGATTGCATATTCTAAGATCAGATCTCTTTATTGGCCATATGCAATTTCTTGCATGAGGAATTTGTCTTTTCGCAGACCCCAGCCTGCTCTCCATGAGACACACAGACAGGGAGAGAAGCTGGGGGTCAGAGCTCAGGGTCAGCCATTTATACGGCGCCCCTGGAGCAGTTGGGGTGAAGGGCCTTGCTCAGGGGCCCAACGGAGTAGGATAACTTTTCTGACCGGAGTATTTCACTCATTCTGCACTGGGGAGGGAGGCGACGGGGGTTGTTTCTTTTTTAGATTTTTTTTGTGACACAACACAGCTGATGTGTGGGGAGCGGACTGGCGCACTATGGCTGCCGTCGCATCATCCAGGTGGGGCTGCACACTGGTGGTGGTGGAGGGGAGTCCCCATTACCTGTAAAGCGCTTTGAGTGGAGTGTGCAGAAAAGCGCTGTATAAGTGTAAGCAATTATTAATTATTATTATTAACACAGCATCTAGGCGCTTTACAAAACGCATGGCGTGTTTTATTCTTTGCGTACAAAAAGTCATTTTTTTTTCTTTTTCTACGGCAATCATAAATTAGGTACAGAGAAAAAAAAACAGAAATAGTTTCGGAGAAGAATTGTCTAGTAAAAATTTACGGAGTCATTCCAGAACTGCTAAGATTGAAGAACAGGATTTGCCTGCGCTGTGTTCACTCTAGAAAATGCAAGAGCTTGTCTCCATCTAGCGGACAAAGGGTGCAATTGCTCAATTAGAACTGTGGTTTAATTTCATGCGCAGTAGCGGAATGACCTTTCAATAACATCGGAAGGTGTTTCGAAGCTACCGTTAATTTGTGTAGGACAGATGACTGCAGATGCTTTTATTTAAATTCACGAGGAACTGAATCACTCTGAGTTGCTGGAAATAAACTTGGTCCGAATAATCTAGTTGACTTTTGTTAATTTCCGAATTACTCTCGGGAGCTCATGCAACTCTCATACTCTCCAGACATCGGTACTTCTAGATTGAGAGAGCAAGTGTCCAGCTTGTCCGCGCACTCCCTCCCGCTTGCCTTCGCTGCCTGTAGGCCATGAACTACAAGTAAAAGAAACCAGCAGAAAAGTCGTTTTGAGGTTTTTTTTTTTAACGGTAAAGTGGTGTAGCGCAGAGTCTGCTGTTGTGCCCCGAGTGATGTATTTCACCCCAGTGCTCCAGTCCCCCCAGCTGCATGGATGGGCAGCAGCGATGTTATGCATCATCCAGGTGGGGGCTACATTATTATTATTGCTGCACACTGGAGGTGGTGGAGGAGAGTCCCCATGACCTATAAAGTGCTGTGAGTGGAGTGTCTAGAAAAATGCTGTAAACATGTAACTACAAGAATAACAACAGTTGTTGGTGGTTTTGGAGGGGGGGGCTCTGTGATTGACTGACCCCTCCTGGGGGGCGTCAAGGATGAGCTCTGGACCGCTGGGCTGCCGTGTGCAGCTCCAGTAGCATGAACCTCTAACACCTTGCTCCCAGAATCCCAGTGGCGCAGTGGTTAGGACCTCACAGGGCTGGTGGGGAAATTGGCCCTGGTGCGAGTGTGTGTGTGACCTGTGATGGACAGGTGTCCCGCCCAGGGTGTGAGTGTGAGCCTGTGTGTGTCCTGTGATGGATGGGTGTCCTGTCCAGGGTGTGAGTGTGAGTCTGTGTGTCCTGTCCTGTCCAAGGTGTCTGTCTGTCTGTCTGTCTGTCTGTCTGTCTGTCTCCCCTGTGATGGACTGGCATCCCGCCCAGGGTGTGCCCTGCCCTGCACCCTTTGCTTGCTGGGATAGAAGATGGAGGGATGGATGCTCCAGTTCCCTTCGTCAACACCAGCTGTTCAGTTCGTATAGAAGCAAGAAGGGCTCTGTTGGGCCCCTCAGCAAGGCCCTTCACCCCAACTGCTCCAGGGGCGCTGTGTAAATAGCTGACCCTGCGCTGTGACCCCCAGCTTCTCTCCTTGTCTGTGTGTCTCATGGAGAGCAAGCTGGGAGATGTGAAAAAAGACAAATTCCTAATACAAGAAATTGTATCTGGCCAATAAAGTGATCTTATCGTATACAGCTGGCCACGTGTTCAGAGGTATTTGGGAACATCCTGCATAAGATGGTGCTTTCCATGGCAACGTGTCACGTCTCATTTCTGATGTTTATTTTGGTGTCGTCTCGTTCTCTGTGTAAGAACTCCGTGATGTACCGTCTCCACTGCATGGTGTTGACTGCTGTACTGTGTTTCCCCTGTACTGCTCAGGTCCCGAGACAACAACATGAATAAGGATCTCATTGTAGCTGTACCTGCGACAGCCAGGCAGTCTGGCCCAAACTGGGGTACACTTGCTTTTTCTCCTGCACAGACAGGTCAGCCCCCCCTCGTTTTCCTTTTGTAAGGCACAAGCTCATGTGCCAGCTCTTCACGTGGCAGGAGTCCTGTATGTGCGTCACAACCAGAGATTCAGACTTAAAACCGCGAGCACTCCTCATGCCCGATTCTGGCCACTACTGTAACGGACTTAAGTTCAAGTGACCGGCGCAGTGTTCATCACAATGACTGGACCTGGCTGGCCTGCATCACGGTTTCAGAATGTGGGTGGGAAAACTATTACTGAAGCACCCAGTTTGTTTAGTTGCATTTTTGCACAGTGGCGTAGCGATAAACATTCTCAGAACAACACAGGCACGGCCCTAGCTCAAACTGCATTTTTAAGCAAAAAACTTTACGTACAACCTGGTGGCACCCAAGCAGCACAAAGCAGCCCAGTTTTAATTTAATCTTTTATTTGTTTTGGGGGCTTGAAATGGCAACAAACACACAATTCTTCTTTTTTGTTTTGCAGATTGTACAAAGAGTGCAAGCCAAACATTTTCCATCTTGATGTCCCTTTTCATTCAATTCAAATCCTCCGGTTGATCACCTACATCACAGGAGAGGTATAAATACTACAGGAAAGAAAAAACAGGACTGCTACTTGCTTCCAGTCAAGTCGCATCCGTGTGTGGTTCTTGGTGTCTCGGACTTCAGGAACGCCCTGGGAGGCGTCAGAACCAGCAGGTGCTTCAGGCTCCGGACAGTAGCTTGTACAGCAGCCATGCCCATCCCAACGCCCAGCAGAGTGGTTGCAGGCAGACGCCAGAAGCAAATCAGCGTTATTCTTTTAAACATACTATCCTTCTTTTAAAATAAAGAGGAAATCAGACACAGGTGGACTGTAGAGGAATCAAAAGAAAGCAGGAGGGGTGGGGGGGGGAAGAAGTCTTAACAAAGCAGGTCGTACAAACTTGGCGAAGAAAGCTTTTGCGTCACAATCACAACGCAACCCAGAATCTACAGCATATGACACTTGATCATGGTCCCAGACTGGAATGTGAAGTTTACAAATCGTATGGCTTTCGTTACACAATTTAAGGCACGGGTGGGGGGAGACCTGTCAGCCGCACAGCGGGGCCAAAGGAAACCCAGGCTCCGGGAGCTGGAATGGGAATAATGACGATCACGGGAACGATGAGGACGGTAGGACAGCCGGGAGCTGTGCAGTGTTCAGGGTGGGGGGGGGGGGCTGGAATGCTCGGGTTCGAAGGACAGAGGCCTAGTCGCTGAAGTTTACATCCCCATCCTGATACTCTGGATAATCTGGAAGATCGCTGTAGGGAAGAGCAACAACAACAACAGGAATTCTGTTAGAGGAGCCTGCAGTAGAAAGACGAGAACAAGCTGTGTGTCTGTGTGTGTGCGTGTGGTTTTCCAGAAGCTGGCAGGACAGGGAACCACACTCCTGCAGGCCTGATGTCCAGAGCCGTGCCGTGGACACCTCCAGCCAAGAGCCGCAGGACTGGCGGCGAAGCCGGACGACCTTCAGATATGAGGAAGGTCAGGGAAACAACAGCAGCGCGTGGAGGTCCTGTCACTGCGCCCATCTCCACTTAACCTTGTTGTTCGCTCCTCTGTTGCGCCAGGCAAGTCAACCGCCTGCTGAGAGGTCTTTCACAGCGACGACCTGCGGACCCATTATATAACCCGGATGGAGAAGCTTTTGACAGAACAGGGCCGTATGCACGTCTTACTGCTGAAAGTGAAAAGTGACCGCGTTTTAATTTTATGAAAGACCAGACATGTTCAGTACTTGTGTCATCATGGACGAGCTGCAAAAATTGTTCGTTTACCGGGGAAACGAGCTCTCGTTACTTAACGTGAATGAAAACTCAGCGCTCCCCCCCCCCGGCACACCCACACTGCTACACCCCCCGGGACAACTGCCCCCTGTTCCTCTCCTCAGCCTGCTGACAGGGGCATTAAAGCCCAGCTCCGTGGGACCTGCTGCCGAGGGCACGGGGGCATTTCGGAGGCTTTCAGAAACCGATCGAGCTTCCCGAACAGAGCCCTCTCCGCACATCCGAGAGAAGTTACCCTCTTCCCTGCAGGAGGGGAGGGATAAAAAAAAAATCCATTTCTCCAGATGCCAGTCCTGCAAACACCTGCGCAAAAGCCTGCTGAGGACTCGGCAGTCGCGCAACCCACAGGCATCTGGCATCTGCATACAAGAGCAGTGCAGATAAAAAGTTTAAATTTTAATCCCGAGTCAAGGGCGCTGGGGGTGAGGTTAGAGATAGTGTCAACAAGCCCGAGACCGGCCGCCTATCGCCGAGATAAGCCGGCGAGGTCGATTCCGAGAGCAGCACCTGCCCCCGCCGGCCCTCCGCGGCAGGAAACACGCGTGTTCCCAGGTGTTTCCACGGCGCTAGCCCCCCCCCCACCAGACATGAAAGTGCAGTCGTACTGAAACCCGAAATCTCCCTCCGAGGGGAGGACAGCGGCGCTTTGCGCAACGCGCCAGCACGGCGAGCCAACACTTTCGATACTATCCGACACGCCAACGGGAAGACTTCAGAAGTCCGTGCATTCGGACTTCTCACCTTTCCGACGCCAAAACCCATCTTAGTTTTTTTTTTTCTGGTTTTGTTTTGTTTTACAGAAGAGATCCTTTGCCCGGTTCTACCCCGCTACGGCGCCCCTGCGTGCCAACGCGACGAACAAGAAGGCTCCGGGCTCTCGGGTGACCGAGAACAGGCGAAAAAGGAAAGCAAACTGAACTTCGACCCCCCCCCCCGGTGGGGGAAACTGCCAGGAACAAAAAAAAACCCAACAACAACAACAAACAAACAAAAAAAAAAGGAATCCAGCCCACCTGACCCACAGACGACAAAAATGAACAGCGCCAACAACCAGGGTCCGACGGAGACTTTGTCGTCCTGAGCGTTTCTCTGAAAAGCAAACAGACAACAAAAAAAGCCGAGATGAAAATGTGGAATGTGACTAGATACACCCCCCCCCAGGGTAGGAGCAGCTGGGGGGGGGGAGAGGGGCTCAGGGGCAAGTCGCCCCTCTGACAGCCGGACACGTCGCGCATCACCTCGGAACCGACTGAGACGCGGAAATCGAGACCCGCTCCTCGCCAGCTCCAGCCCGACCACCCGGCTGCTCTCCCCGCACTGGGGCGGGGGGCTGCGATTTTGTGTTGCTGCTGCTGCTGCTGCTGCTGCTGATGATGATGATGATGATGGTGGTGGTGGTGGGGTTTTAAGGACCGGAGCAGGAATCGCCGAGTCGCCCCACACTTGCACAGAGCTGGAGAGGATAAAGAAACGCGACTCTCCAGACAGACCCCGCGGGGGGAAGAGGAAGGAGGAGGAGAGGGGGGAAAGCTCGGACACTTTTTAACGCCGCCGCCGCCGCCTCCCCCACCTTCTCCTCTCCATCAGAGACACGCCAGGGACTCACCGTGCTTTTGGCTACGTTGCCCCTTTGCGTGATGTTTTTGCTGTGCTTTTCGTTTGCCATGCGAATCCTCTGCTTCGCCACCATCTTGTTAAACTGCTGCTGCTGCTGCTTTTCTCCTCCGTGCGTCTGTGTTCGGTCCCCGGGCCGGGCTGTGCTTTGCTTTGCTGCGGTGGTGGTGGTGGCGATCGTAGTAGTGATGATGTGTGCAATGCCGATATCAGGAGAGGACTGCCAGCTCGCCAGCTGCGATGTGTCGCCCCGCACCAGGCTGTAATAAACAGGGGCCCCTGCCTGCGTCTACACACGCTCGGCCCCTCCCGCCGCCTGCCCACGCCGCCGCGGCCAGCGCAATCCTTCCGCCGGGCTGCCTGGCCTGCGATGTAGTCCGCCTCGGTCATAAAAATAATGATTAATAATAATAACAACTTTATTTTAAATAGCGCCATTTAAAGGTGGCTTCTCAAAGCACCTGACAGAGTGACGACAATAGAAAACGCACAAGATGTGCACAATGAGAATACACAGTGAGAGGAGACAGCAGATGGGGGAACTGAATACAGGAGGAGCCGAGGGGCAAAGAACAGAAGCAGCTCAGTAAGGGCTCTTCTGAAGAAGAAGGGTCTGAGTCTGGATCTGAAGGAGTTGAGAGAAGGTGACTCTCTGATATCCTTGGGGAGAGAGCTCCAGAGCCTGGGGGCATAACAGGAGAAGGCCCTGTCACCCCCAGAGTGTAGACGGGTTTGGGGGACAGACAGGAGACCAGAATTAGAGGAGCGAAGGTTGCGAGGTGGGGAGGAGGACGATAGTTGCCTTCCTCCTTTCCCCCCTCTGTGCTTCGCTGAAGATCTCTGCTGTGTTGTATTCTTCTTGTGGAGGCCAATAGAGACAGTCCGACAGCAGTGTGTGTGGGTCAAGAGGAGAACTTGTCAAGCTGAAAACAGGAAGTCAACCTTCTGGGTCTTGATCAGAGGAGACTATTTATTTAGAGAATGCGAAATCCCGAGCTGCATGGAGGAGACTATGTTCCGGACCCGGTCCGGTTACTCAGTCCTCCAAGGCTCTTGTCGACCCAGCGGGCTTCTTCAGACTGAGCAATCGAACATGAGCCGTGAGACACAAGTGGAAACGAGGGGTTCTGATGTGCGGGGGTTCACTGTGAAACGGAGAATAGGGGGGGCGCTTGTTTCACGCATGTTTGTGTGGCTTCAGGAACAAGCCGCCCAGGCCGGGGCTCGAACCCTGGCTGCCTTCAAGATGCTCAGATCAGTTATCTTTCCACTACTAAATAAGATCAGATCACTTTATCATCCCTATACAATTTCTTGCATTAGGAATTCGTCTTTCCGCAGACCCCAGCTTGCTCTCCATGAGACACACAGACAGGGAGAGAAGCTGGGGGTCAGAGCGCAGGGTCAGCCATTTATACAGCACCCCTGGAGCAGCTGGGGTTAAGGGCCTTGCTCAGGGGCCCAACAGAGTAGGATTCCTGTGCCGGCCAAGGGATACGAACCGGCAACCTTCCAGCCACAGGCGCAGATCCTGAGCCCCAGAGCCACCACTCCGCCCTAAAAGCACGCTCCCCAGATGGGACACAAACCCACAATCCCTGGCTTAGGACAGATAGATGAGGTTAGTGTCCCCCTCTCCTTTGTAACTGTTCCTATTTGAACAAGAATTATAACAATGGCACGTGAGAACTATGTGGACAAGAAGTAAAATTGATATGTATCAATTTTAATTAGTGATAAGTATTTGCTCATTAAAAGTTCCTTTAAATCTCTACCATAACGCTCGGCTTTAACCAACCAGCTTTTGCTGAAACCCCCAAAATTAGTCAACCAAGTTACAGCACTGCCCAGACAAGACTGCCTCACACACTGGGACACCGCAAACTGGAAGAGACCACTGAGCCCTAGAAAGATGGTACACACTGGAATTTAACCAGCAGAGACAGACCCATGAAGTACAGGCTCACTGACCACAGCCTGGGCATAGAAACTGGACACAGGCAGACCTGGCTGCCCAGAGAGGACGGGCTCACTGACCACAGCCTGGATATAGAAACTGGACACTCAAATAATAGAATTATGTTTTTGTTCTGAATGTAATTATGTTCCAAATTGTTACTGCTCTGGCAACAGTGGGATTCATCTCTTATGCCAAAAACTAAGCTTTGAAATATCAGAACCATTTAATTTTCATTGCAACAGCAACCAAAATATGCAGAGTATTACTTTTAAATCAGGTGTTATACTCTTATTTATATCTATCTATCGCAATACAGCACTCTGAAGCCGAAACCAGCAGGAATTCCCGGCCGGACCTTTTTTTTCCTGACGTGTGCATTGATACACGTACACGCGTTTCGGGTGATGCGGTCGGGTTTTGTCGACGTGTTTTTCCCTGTGTCTGTCTCATGGGCCCACACTCACTTCCTGTCCCTCCCCTTCCGGTGCAAGATGGCGCCCCCCACACCAGTGCTGGCAGGTCGGTAGCGTGATTATGTTGCTTTGTTGGTCGTGTGTGGTTATGAGGCAGTCAGCAAAATGTGGAAGACAAATTTAGTTAACTGCCCGCGTAACGCGGGTGGATGTCCGAGATTGCCCAGGGACGTAGGAGTACATCTAGGAGTAGAGGGATGTTTTTTGCTCAACATCCCTGTGGAACCGTTCAGTACACCATGCAGTTTGGTCACGCTGTTTCTAAGTGCAGACATAAAACTAAAGAAATAATAAATGTAAATAAACCGAAATAATGAACTTAAACTGTGTACTGCCCTGACTGTGTTTTGGGTATTATATGTGTAACAGTGATCTTGTTCAGAAACAGTATGTGCTCTTCAAGGCGAAAAAGCTATATTCGGATGACTTTATATTCGGTTATGCTCTGAAATAAAAGATCGCCCGACGTTTTACACAATTTGCTTGGCGAACACGAAGCAGCGGTCCTGACCTTTCAGGGCTTCAGGTGCAGACACTGTGTTTGGCGTTTACAGTTTAAGACAGTGTGTTTTATTAAGAGGACATTGTTTCTGTCACTATCGCTGTCAACAGTTCGCGCATCGAATGGAACATCCATGATCTATGGCCCTCCAGACTGTGTCGAAAATACTGTCTTTAAAAGGTATGTTATTGCAGGGGTATAGGTTTGACTGCAGACAGTGCGTATTTCTTCAGTTAAAGTTTTTACTCAAAACATGTCAGTTTGCCTTAAAAACTTTGATTTCGCTTGATATGTCTGGCACCCAGGTTAAAGCAAGTGTAAAGGGGGAAATTGAAATGATAAAGTTGTTCCTAGGTTGATACGGGTGCACGGTCTTAAGTTCAGACATGCTCTGGAATGACTTAAATGTCCCTGCTTGTTGTCAGTGCTGTTTCAGTGGTGAGATGATGAGAATGCCAACAGGTGTGTTTAAATGTTGTTCTCCTAAATCCTGTTTGATTTGGTTTTTTTCCAGGGATGAACGAGCAAGTAAATTTGTGACGTTTAGCAGAGACGGTTCCTTGTTCGCCTGGTGCAATGGAGACAAGTGAGTGATGCCTTTGGCCCTGAGAGGGGGAGAACAGACCAGCCCTGGCTCTAGCAATGAGTCTGGTTTGAGTCTGTTTGCTGATGAAGTCTTGAGTCTGTTGATGAAGTAATGCAATAGAATAAATAAGCTAATTAAACATGAATCCTGTCGCCATGTTTCAGTAAAAGTGTACTGGGCTCTGTTGTGTGTGCAGTTCGATTGCGCCAAGCCGTGTTGTTGCTCATGAAGGGATACTTTTCTGTCGTTGAATAAAACAGCTGAATAAAACTGAATGCCGGTACTGGAGCATGAGCCCGGACAGAAGTGTGTGGCTTTCTCCTTCACAGGGTCAGTGTACTTAATGTGGCTGATGGCAGAGTCCTGCAGTCTCTCGACTTTCCGAAGACGGCCTGTCTGGAGTTCTCTCCCAAGAGCTCCATTCTGGCAACGTGGCAGCCTTATAGCAGTATGTATCCCCGGACACAGCTCCCTCCTTTCTTGCATTTGCCTGACAGACGCAGTTGTCTCTGTGGCACGGAGAGCAATCACCCTCCTTTGTCTCTGATAGGGCCACATTCGTGTACAAACCTATTAGGGTACTCTGTCTAAACTGAGTGTTTATGCTACCGTCACATTTAAACACACATTTAATCCTTTTTAAAAGGTCTCACATTCAGTATTTGCGGGCAGAATGCTCACACATCGCGCCGTTACAGCAACAATACACCTGCCATACATGGATTCTTTCTCCTTTGATTACAGATATATGCAACAGCATACTTATACCAAGATCCAGTGCTTCACATGTATGTCACTCTGACAATCGCATTATAAAGCAGAACTCAATATAAGCTCATTGTACTCATTTACCTTAAATTTTTTCATATGAATGGTCTAATGCATGAAGCAGGGATAGAAATTTTAACAACCAGCAGTTTCTGAAAACGTAACTCGGCCTTTATTTATACTTATCCTCATGGACAAAGCTGTTTTCTTATCCATTGATTTGCGTGGAAATCAGAAAATCAGGGTGTCGTTCTGGTCTGTCCCAGAAACGCAGGAGAGTGCTCAAGGAGACCCTAACCTTCACCTGTGGGATCTGCAGACTGGGAAGTGTCTTAAATCTTTCTACCAGAAGAAAATGCAGGGCTGGTAAGTGTGGCAGGGGTTTTCAGAACAGAGTTGCAGTTACAGACGAGAGGAGTTCGTTCAGCCCCCTCTCGTTCGTCTGGTAGTTGGTAGCTAATTGATCCAGGGATCTTGATCATCAGGGAATTGGCTTCAACAACAGGGCTGGGCTGCCTTTTCTAGATTTCCACAACCCTTTACGTAAACAAAAGGTTGGTGGTTTTAAATGCACTAAAAATTGTTAAATGCATAAAAGGTCACAGTGACACACCGCAGGTGAAATGTTGCTGACGAGCCAGATGACCCCAAAGTGAAGAGCTGCTGTGATGCTAGAGAATCCTAGAGGTGTCGAACGAGGGTTCGTTCCACACTGGCGGCGTTTAACTCCCTTTCCTGTTTCTTTAGGTGCCCAACCTGGTCCGATGATGAAAGTATTGCCGTCAGGAATGTAAATAACGAGCTCCATTTTTTCGAAAATAACAAATTTGGTAAGCAGCGCTTACGTTAAGAGCATGAGCTACTGCAGCAGTTAAAGAAACCGTGGTGGCGGCTCCAGTTCTGTGACAGCGCTGACCCCGACCTGAACTGGGTGCTAATTGAGAGTGGCTGGATAATAAAAATCTGTTTACAAGGGGACTGAAGCCGCTTCTAAATTTCATCCCCTTTTGTTTCCTTGTGGGAAACGTATTAAAACCTGAGAGCTGATTTCCTCAGAGCAGTGCTTTCAGAGAAGATGTGCTTTTTTCTTTGGTCCTTAAAAATCTGCATGAGAAATAATATTTTCTGTCGCCAATTTTCAGTTGTAAATTATCATCAGAGTCATCATCTGAATAACTAAATTAGGTGTGTTAATGTGTCATATTTAAAGACCTTTGTGAAGCCCAGAGGCAATTATCACGCTACCTCAAGTATAAACGTGTGTTAAAAGCACTGTGTAGCAGAAAAAATAGACGCAGAGATTCAGGTGTAGGCATATTACGCTTTCTTGGTTTGAACAGATTGTTTCCAGGTATCTGAACTGGCTGTGTTCAGTGTGCTTGCTTGTACCTCTTACTGCTTGCATTTGCAAAGTTGCTTTTCATGGTCACCATGTTGGATAACAGGCTAATCTCTTTAATTGGCAGTTTTGTTCCCCAGTCCTAAGACATAGTCTGTACAGAACAGTATTGATCGTTCTACTTTAATGATCATCTCGTCCCTGCTGACAAGCCTGTCAAGTGTGCCGTCTTTTCACAGACACCATTGCCAACAAGCTGCACCTGCAGAAGGTCACGGAGTTCGTCCTGTCTCCCGGAGCTCAGCCAAGCAAGGTGAGTTGAGACGCTCCAGGCCGTGCTGTGTTATCCGCTCTCTCCTTGTGCGCTCGTCCGTCGGCCGTGGAAAGACTAACCCGAGGCATTGTGCTGCCATTTGAGGTCGCTGTCTATGTCCCAGGAAGCAAAGGGGCCCCCTCCTTCGTGCGGCTGTACCAGTACCCCAACTTTGCAGGGCCGACCTCAGCTTTGGCCAACAAAAGCTTCTTTAAGTCTGACAAAGTGACGATGCTGTGGAACAAGAAAGGTACGCGTGCACGTGTGCACAAACAGTCCCGTCTTTGTCTCACGGGTCGCGCTGACCCGGGTCCCGGCGCCGATTCGGAGGAGCGCAGAGTGTAACCCCCCAGCGAGACCCTTTTTTTAGCACTCGTGACCCCCGTAAAAAGAATTTCTAATCAGGTTGCATGTAGTGTGCAGGTTGAACAGTGCTAAATGGCTCGCTGTTGTAGTGTTGTGTATTTACCATGAAACGCCCCCCCCCATCGAGCTGATCGTACTGTGTTGATCAGCAACACTCCGTTCCATGACAGGAGGGCCTTCAGGGCCCAGCAAGAATTGATCTTGACTCATTTGTTTTCTCGTAATTCTTTGTGTATCGACAATTTTACCATCACCCCTCCCCCAGTAGATAATAAATGTGTATTTCGATTTCCTGCCCGGCTCTCGGACCTAAAGGGCAGCGGGAGGCGCTGTGAGCTGCTGGGGGAGGGGGGGCGTGATCGAGCTCGTGTTACGAGCCGTGGCTCTGCGTGTGAGTCCTGACGGGGGGCGTCTCGATCCTTTCCGCAGCCTCTGCCGTCCTGGTGACCGCTAGCACGGAGGTGGACAAGACGGGGGCGTCGTACTACGGGGAGCAGACCCTCCACTACCTGGCAGTCAACGGCGAGAGCGCGGTCGTGCAGCTGCGTAAGTGTCCCCCCCTCCCACCCCGCGCCGATCAGTGGCCTCCGGCCCCCGGCCCCCGGCTGAGCCGTCTCCCCTTCTTGTCCCGAGCAGCGAAGAGCGGCCCGATCTACGACGTGGTCTGGAGCCCCAGCTCTGCCGAGTTCTGCGTGGTCTACGGCTTCATGCCGGCCAAGGCCACCGTGTTCAACCTCAAGTGCGACCCCGTGTTCGACTTCGGCACGGGCCCAAGGAACGCCGCCTTCTACAGCCCCCAGGGGCACATCCTGGTGCTGGCGGGCTTCGGCAACCTCCGGGGGCAGATGGAGGTCTGGGACGCGAAGAGGTACAAGCAGATCTCCAAGCCCCAGGCGCCGGACTCCACTTTCTTCTCCTGGTGCCCGGATGGGGAGCACATAGTCACGGCGACGTGCGCCCCGAGACTGAGGGTTGGCAACGGGTACAAGATATGGCACTACACCGGCACCGTGCTCCACAAGTCCGACGTGCCGTCCGACGCCGAGCTCTGGGAGGTGCTGTGGCAGCCGTGTGCCGAGGGGGTCTTCCCCGAGAAGCCCATCAGGTACCAGGCGGCGCCCGGCGAGCTGGGCAACGCGGAGCCCAAGCCGGCCCAGGCATACAGACCCCCGGCGCTGAGGAACAGACCGGCCGCCAGCTCGAAGCTGGTAAGCGGTTTTCAGAGGGGGAGACGGGTCAGGGGAGCAAGCGATCAGCGCAGCAGAGGCAGAGGAAGTTAACCCGAGTTGCAAATAGTGGTTTGGTGTGTTGTGTTAGTTTGCCGTAAAGTCTTACTTTATATTAATATCATTTCGTACAGCAGCTTTTAAGACACCTCAGGTCGTGGAGCTTTACAATAATACAGAGATAGGAACACACAAAATAGTCCAGTTATACACATGTAAGCTTAGGTCCTGTTATTGTAGTTTTATTGGGTTGAGCAGTTTGAGATATTTTTGAGTTGTGTGGAGTTCTCCGTTTCAGGTGGTGGACAGGTTTAGGTTGATGTGGGTTTCTGTGTTTTCTGATTGGTTGCTGGGGAGACCATGACTGAGAAACAGGAAAGATCCGGAGAAGAGGGAGTGAGGATTCAGCAGGTGGAAACCAGGCTGTTCAGCAGTAAACTGTACAAAGAATATCCGTCTCCATCCAGATCCCATCCGTACAGGCCGAGTGTTCAACCACCAGCACACGAGCCTTACACATGGTTAAATCTGGAGTATGAAAGGAAGTTGTAAGAGCTCTTGAGACAAGTGCTGACTGATGTGGGAGACTGTTCCACAGCCTTAGAGCAACAGACCAGGAGGCTCGATCTCCCAGCATTCCAAGCCTCGTGCTGGGAACCGGAGGAGAGCTGGAGTTGAGAGATCGCGGGGGGCATGTAGGTGTGATGGGTGTTAATAGGGCACTGAGGAAGTGTGCAGCCAGACTGCTCAAGCCTTTAAAGGTGAGCAGCGATATTTTGTTGTTATGTTTACTGAGAAAATATTTGCTGATGCACCAGAAAAGACTGAATTTGAATGCTTTTATTTTGTCCACGTCAGTGAGCCATGTGTCCCTTGAACAGGGCGGTAGAGTGTGTGTCTCCCTGTTCATGCGTGTGTTGACATTAGCTAAGCTCGCACTGCTGCCTCCCGAAGGTCGTGTTATTTCAGTTTGGGGTAATGTGCTGCTCCCAGGTAGCTGTGGTTTGCAAACCTGAAACGGCCCGAGCTGGGAGCGCCGGCGTTCCACCTCCGGTCCTGCTGACCTCCACACCTGCTGGGTTTCCTTCCAGCCTCAGCTCCACAGTCAAACCCTTCACCGGCTCAATAAGAATAATGTACAACCTTCTCTTCCCAGCTCTTAAACACATTGGAGTTTCGACCGTGCTCTTTCTGTAAGTGAAATAAAATCCCAAGCTTGGGACTGCAAACGAAATGCAAATATCCACTTGAAGCCACTTGTGAAGTAAGTCTTCACTGATCTGCTGAAGGTGGGCCGGAATGACAGCCAGGGGGTGTCGGGGAGCAGCGGGGAGCCCCTGCGCTGGGGTACAGCCTGCGAGTCCCCCGTCCTGTCGTTACGGGGCCGTACCTGTTGTTGCAGCACGAGGAGGAGCCCCCGCAGAACATGAAGCAGCCGGCCGCAGGGGAGCGCCCGCTGTCGAAAGCGGCTCTGAAGAACCAGAAGAAGCGCGAGGCCAAGAAGGCGGCCAAGCAGGTGCGCGGGGCCACCTCTCTCCTCCTCCTCCTCCTCCTCCCCCCCCCCCCCCCCCCCCGCCCCGCGAGACGGCTCGCGAGCTCGAGCTGGAGCACAAACCGCGGGAGGGCCGCGACTCCAGGGGCCGCCGGGGCGGCGGTACATCCGCAGGTCCCCCGTGCGCGCGGGTCCCGGTGACGCTGTTGTTTCCGCAGGAGGGGAAGTCCGACGACATGCAGGACAAGCAGCCGGACCCCCTTCCCGCGTGTCCCTCCCCCGCTGCCGCCACCTCCGGAGACCCCGAGACGGACAAGAAGATCAAGAACCTCAGAAAGGTAACGGGAGGGGGGGGGGGGCTGCTCCGCCCTTCCTGCAGGAGGCGCTCCGTCTTCAGGGGGGCCTGTTCTGCAGGTGTGTGTGCGCACCGCGTTTCCTTCCTGGAGGAAAAGGTTCTTCTCCGGCTGCAACGCCGAGTCTCTCTGGCTGAACCGGCTGAGGCCGACGTGTCCTTCTCCGCCTGGGGAGCAGGGGGGCGCCCTTGTGTTTCAGTCACAGTGGCGGTGAGATTGTGCGGCAGATTGTAGAGGGACCTCCATGATGTTCTGTCTGTACATGTCTGAATGGCAAGTGGATTTCACATGACCTGAATACACAAGTAAGAGGAAATAAGAGCGTGATAAGCTTTGTGAAGACTGCTGGCTCTGGGCACTATCCTTCACACAGCCAGGCTCTCTCTGCTGTATCATTGTGCACTGTATTCAGATCTGTAGCTGTGTTTTAGGGTTTTATTTGTTCAGGCACAGAGCATCATCACGGGCTTGTACTACAGACAGGAAGTCTGCTGGTGTTTGACCCAGCCCAGTTCTTCATCCCAGGCTCTTTTCAGTTTTCTGTTTCAGGCATGTTTGTAAATTTGTATTCAGCTTCCATCCAGATGCATTCAGGGTTCAGGTCTGTAATGATTATAAATACTGGACCAATGTCTCAGTTTCAGAACTGCCCTTATTCAGGTGTGCAGAGTGTTCGATACAGGACACTCCCACTATGGGTGTGTCTGATACAGGACACTCCCACTATGGGTGTGTCTGATACAGGACACTCCCACTATGGGTGTGTCTGATACAAGGTCACTCCCACTTATACCTGTCGGGTTACTGGGCCACACCCACTGTGGGCGTTCCGATGCAGGGTCACTCCCCCATCCCTGCCTCATTAGCTGATCAGACAGCAAGAGCTGATTAGTCAGAAATAATGGCCAGCAAATTGTGAAGAGGCTGTGTACGGTTCTGTGTGCTGAAGCTGTTGAAAATGGTGCCCTTGAAGTCGGCTGTTTCCGACACTCGGGTCCGACAGAAGAAACCAGGTAAATAAAAGTCTGTGAAGGCAAAACGGGTTAAGTCATAAATGTAGAACTCAGCTGGAATGAAAACTAGGGAGAGAAAGCGTTCTTCTAGGACCAGTGCAGGGAGTCAGTGCTCTGGAGTCTGTAAGTGTCGACGTAAAGCTAAATACTGTGGAAACAGGTGAACACTAATCGCAGATACCTTTTCTGCTTTCATTTAGTTCCTTTTCTTATAATGTTTTACTAAAACTGTGGTACCTGTTTACCTTACCATGATTTACACATTGTGGTACGTGAGAATTAAATGTTTTTGATGTAACGTTCGTGTAGGAGCGCACGCTTGATGAGCAGTATTGTGGAGCTTGTTCCTGGTGTAAAATGAGGAGCTGGTGTAAATGGGCTGTCCGTCGTTTGGGAGTGGAAAGCACTGCACGCCCATTGACCCTTGAGACGTCATGATGACTCTGCGGTCTCCGCTTAAGATGGGGACGTTTCATACTTCAGAACAGAAGGAAGGTTGCAAATGCTAAGAGGCCATTCAGTCTGTGTTGCTTCTTGGATGCTGGTAGCTTATGGATCCAAGGGGGCCCGCTGGCTGTTCCCTGGAACTGAGACCCAGTGCTTGTTTTCTTTCGGCAGAGTTATTCTGGAAAAAAAAAAAAGGTTGGCTCTGCGTCACCCCAGTGTTAGTGGCTTGAAATAAATCTTTTTTTTAAGGGTAACTTCCCTGTCTTTCCTCCTCGCCTCCTAGAAAATCAAGGCAATCGAGCAGCTCAAGGAGCAGCAGGCCGCCGGCAAGCAGCTGGAGAAAAACCAGGTGAGGTGCCTTCAGCGGCGGCCCTGGGGGATTCTCTCCCCGCGGCGCCAGCTGGTGTGTGGAGGACTCAGGAATCCAGGAACGCTGGACCTTATGGAGGAAGCCATGTGTGCCAGATACTGATTCCTGTTGGGTACTTCAAACCCCAGGTCTGCTGAGTTAGTTGCAGTATGTAGTGAGTTACATAGACTGTAAGTGGAGTTCCAGCTTCAAAGAAATGATGTACACCCCACCTTATCTGCCATCATTCTTATTGTGGAAACTTTATTGAATTTGTTATCATGTTTCCCTGGGCATCTGAAGTCCAGTGTGTCTCTGTACATTGTATTTTTCGTGTATTTTTCGTGAATCGTGTGTTGCGTGTCGGGCTGTGACATTTGTGTTCTGACATCTTTGTCTTCATCCCTGTTTTTTTTTTTTTTTTTAGATTGAGAAGATACAGAAGGAGTCCCAGTTGTTACAGGAACTGGAGGATTTGGAACTGGGATTGTAATTTAGAAAGGAATTCTTTGGCCATTTTCTGTCCTCAAGCGCTATATAAATCGCAGGGTTTATTTTTCGGAATTCTGCATCTGCTCTGGACACTTCCTTCTCCGATCACAATCACAGTTTGTTACGTTTAAATGAAGTGACTCGCCGAACAAAAAGGCTACAATCTGGCAGGTGTTAGAGAGCAAGATTCTTCTATTTTGGTATGGACTAATTTAAATGCCTGAGCCACGAATAAGTATTATTCTTTAGCACAAGACAGTAAAGCTATGCAATGCAGTTTAAAAAAACAAAACAAAACAAATCCTAGTTATATTTTAGGACTGTACATACTGTACTAAATGCTTTGCTCTGCTCAACAGTTTAAAAACTTAAGAACATTGTGAAATTGTTTTACCATGTTTCAGAAGCCTAAATCGGTTATGCCATTTGTATGAACTGGACAGTGTAAAATAAAAGAAATGTCAAAGAATCTGTACTCAGTGTTGAATGGTAGAATTTGGGTGGGGGGGGGGGGGGGGCATAAATTTGATTAGCACTGCCTGAACCTTCACATTCAGAGCAGTTCTGAAAGAGAACTATGCCATTACACAAATGGTTTCTTCTGTGAGTTCAACGTTTGGAAAAAAACTGCATCTATTATACTACTATAGAGGTTCTGGTCATGTTCTTATTTTATTGCATTATTACATTTTATGCCTCAATATAATTTCCTATTCAAATCAAACTTTATTATCTGTTACAAGGGGAAATAGAGTTTACGGCAGAGTCAAGTCAAGTATCAGGTCAGCCTATTTAGGGAACATGTCCTATAGTGAATAATAGACTATTTTACATGATGCAAAAATGAAATTGAAGAGGAGATGAATGATTTATTGCCCTTAGACCTTGAGGTGTCTCCCAGGTGGAGGTAGATCTGATGACAGAGGAGGTGGGGAGTCTCACACTCCGCAGTGCTGCTGGTCTTCTCTAGAGCCCCTTGCATTTAGATTGATAAACCTGATTCACTCTGATGGTTTCACTAAAAATGCTCATTTTCCCCAGCATATTTGCAGTTCACGGTATGGATGTTAAAACGGTATGTTAAGACACTTTCAATAAAAAATATAACAGATTTATTTTAAAAACTGAAAAGTTGGACTTTTTCGTAAATGGTCTGACATGAGATTCGTCCCATCTTAAGCCTTTATCTATGATCGTTCCCATATACTTGCTACACCTCTTCAATCCGACCACTTATTACAGTGGATTGGATGGGAGATGACTTTTTTTTCCTAAAATTAAAGATGTTTGTTCTCAAAACATTTAACTCTAAAGAGGGCATATTGTGCTATTCAATGAAATAACTCGATTTGAATCATGGTGATCTTCTGGGTTCTGATTAAGATAATAGGGCTGTGGCAGCAGCTAAGGTGATGAGATGTCAGTGTGTTTGCCCTTACAATCATTAGTGCACAGTGAGAGGACAAGAGACCGCCTAGTGGTGATTCAATAGAAGTGCAGCATACAACTGATACCCATTTCCTCACCTCGACCCGTTGAGAACTTTGAGTTGAATCTGACATTCATCTAATCAGATTGTAATTTTTTCATTTGAAATTCTTTGACAGTGTCCTTGCCAGCAGGAGTGGCTGAATCATGGTAAAAGCAGAGGAAACATCAGCAAATAAAATGATCAAATGTCTTTGATTGGTCTTGAACGGTGTGATGTATCGTGTCACCTCCTCCCCTGTACGGAAACTGCAGGGGGCCAGTAAGGTTCTGTGTGATTTCTAACAACAACAACAACAATAATAATAATAATTGCTTACACTTATATAGCGCTTTTCTGGACACTCCTTTACAGGTAATGGAGACTCCCTCCAACACCACCACCAGTGTGCAGCCCCACCTGGAAGATACGCCAGTGGGGAGGAGAGCAGAATGATGAAGCCAGTTCAGAGATGGGGATCATTAGGAGGTCAGGGGGAAATCTGGCCAGGACGCCGGGGTTACACCCCTACTCTTTTCAGGAAACACCCTGGGATTTTTAATGACTACAGAGAGTCAGTTTCATGTCTCATCCGAAGGACGGCACCTATTTTAGAGTACAGTGTCCCCGTCACTATACTGGGGCATTAGGACCCACATGGACAGCAGGGTGAGCGTCCCCTGCTGACCCCACTAACAATACTTCCAGTAGCAGCCTGAGCTTTCCCAGGAGTCTCCCATCCAGTTACCGGCCGGGCTCACACCTGCTGAGCTCCAGTGGGCTGCCAGCTGTGAGTTGTAGGGCGATATCAGATATACTGATACTATCGATCAGTCAAGGCAGTGAGCAGCTTAATTACTGTTTAGTAATGGCAGATATAATTCACTGATATTCAAAAGAACCTAAGTATTGTATAACAAATAAGGTTAAGGAGGTTTCATACAAAATAATTCATCGAATTTACCCAGTTAAGACTCTTGTTGTCCAGCGATTTAAAACTAATTTAGATGATTTGCGTTTAGATAATTTAGATGAACTTTCTGGACTGAGTTGCAAACTAATATTAAAAAAGACATCAGTACTGATATTTGTTTTGAAGAAAAAGATGCTATGTTGAGTTTCTGCCCCTTCGAAAACAATGCTAAAATATCGTAATAAATTTAATTATTAAAATGGCACGTTATTATATACACAAAATGGTATATAAAAAGTGGTCTGGGAAGAATCCTCTGTCTGAGCATTTTAAAACTGAATGTAAAGGAATATCTACAGACTATTTCAAAATGTAAGAATATTGAAAGGGGTGCGGGTGCGATCTTTATTTCATTTGTTTAAACTTTTTTTCATAATTTTGAATTTATTTTGTAATATGTACTCCTGACGAGGTTTTTGTCTTAAAATGTTATATGTACTCTTGTTTGCATTGTATTTTTTGTTATTGTTGAAGCATAAATAAAAAAAAAACCAATAGGACTTCGCCGTATCACACCGCATCTCTTGACCTGCAGATCTGCTTAAGTTATTACACATAAATATGTTTTTATTTGATAGATTTATAAGGCATTATAAAAACGCGACGTATTGCTTAAGGGTGGTTGAAGAATTGAGTTTAATGTTGGTGTCCACTGCAGCGGGGGCGCCCCGCCCCCCTCCCCCCCCCCGATACGAGGAATGTCACGTGAACCCCTCGCCCTGGCAGCATGGCTGGACTCCAACTCCCAGGGCGCCTTGCGCGGCGTCTACGCAGGGGCGTAGCGTGTGCGTGACCCCGCACGCAGAGAGTAACCTCCCCCTCCTCCGCTCGGCGGCCGGACTGTGTCTGTTCCCTGAGCCGGGAGGAAGCGGAATGGAGAGGCGGTGGTTGTCCTTCGCGTTCCTGCTCCTGGGGCTCTTCGCTCTGTATTCCGCCTCGGCGGACAACGCGGGGAAGAAGCTGAAGATGCAGTTCGCGACGGGGCCGCTGCTGAAGTTTCAGATCTGGTAAGCGCAGGTTCACGACGAGGAAAGAGGAAACGCGCGGGGCTGCTCGGTTTCTGGAGGAAATGCTGAAGAAGTGCAGGGCCTGTCATCGTCCGGAAGCGAGGACTGAGCCTTGGGTGGGTGGGGGGGGGTTTCTGCTTATGTAACGATCAATCGACTTAATTAGCTACCTAACGCGCATACACGCCGGGCCGTGTCAGCGAGATGAACTGAACCTCTCGAGCACTCGCCCCGTGTTTTTTTTCTCCTCTTTTCCACGTTTAGGAGGGCGACAGTAAACGCCGTCCTGCCGAGCCGGCGTTGTTGCATTTCTGTTCTTAACCCAGGAAGCGAAGACCTGCATCGGAAGCCGTTTAATTGTTTCTGACCCCGGCTTCTTATCTCTTAACGTTTTCAGTCGTCGTCAATTCGTCCATCTGGCTGCAAACGTGAAGTGACCCGCGCCCGGTGGCGATGCGCTTCTCGGCGTTTGCTCGGTGTTGGTAGTTGCAGTCTGTATTTCCAGATAATTGCACATTCCCGAGCCGAGGACGCCTGTTTTCTGGCACTGAAGGAGCGGAGCGAGCTGTTGCCTCTACGGTGAACTGCAAGGGCGCATGTAGATGACAGTTAACAGTTAACCCTCGGGTTAGGTGACGTGAAAGATTAAACGGGTGAACCAGGCGCGCACACGGGTTTCGCACAAGGCGGTAGGGGGAGCACACTCGATCTTTCCGAGTATGAGAGCCTGATGCCTCCGTCCTGTCCGTGGCTGTGGAGAGTACTCGCCTTGCAAGGCGGCGCAGACCCGTCTCAGACTCTGGGAGGCGCCCCGGTCCCCAGCAGGACGGGACGGGACAGGACAGGACAGCCGGGCTGCGCTGTTGCTCCTGACAGACGCTCTGTCTTGCTTGCGGGGGGTCTCAGTGCTGGTGGCAGGCAGAAAAACTGCAGTTTCCCTTTTATTTAATGGAAGATGGAAGATGGTGTTTTGACGTACTGAGCACTAGACACAAGCCCCACGCGTGTGTTTTCTTGTGTTGCACTCGGCTTCAGAACTGACAGGAGGTTCACACTGATGTCCGCACATCCCAGTGCTTTGTTGTCTTCTGGTTGTGCCAGTTCAAGTGGACTTTGCTCTCTCCCAGGCTGAGCTAATTACTGTAGCAGTAAACACAACTCCAGTCCTATCCAGTCAGATAATCATGCTTCTGTGGTGGAACAGATAATCATGCTTCTGTGGTGCAAAGATCCTTTTTTGTCAGTCTCAGACTCTGCTTTGAATTTAATCAGCAGTGATAAAGATGCCAGGGAGACCTGTCATTCATTCAGCTGCGTTTCATTAATGATTGAGTTGACAAAGCAGGCTGGCAGCAGGAGACACACGCTGCCACATGGCAGAGCTCACGTAGACTTGGGGCCCAGTGTCTGTTTCAGTGTCTGAGCACATGATTGCAATTCCCACACGAATTGCACCCACTGGGGCTCTTTTCACGCCCTGTGGCTTGTTAGCCCTTCTGTGGGGTCCAAATTAGAAAATAGAGGGGAAAACATTTAGGACAGGCTGTAGGGGAGGACAGACCTTTACCCAAAGAGCGGCGGGTGTCTGGAACAGACTTCCCAGCCAGGTGGTTGAGGCCTAAACTCTGGGCTCCTTTAAAAAAAACAAAAAAACAGCTGGATGATGTTTTAGATGTACTCAAGATTTTTTTAGATTTGCAGCTACTAAGCCATCCATCGAGCAGGTTGGGCCACATGACCCCAGCTGTCTGCGGGAGTCTGTGTTTATTTGCCAGCCCTGAGACGATGGCTGGTCGTGAAAGGCTCTTGTTGACGCAGCTCGTTCCCCGCAGCGTCTCCTGAGGGTACCGGCGGGTGTTTGAGGAGTATACGCGGGTGCTGAACCAGCGGTACCCAGACATCCGCATCGAGGGAGAAAACTACCTTCCCCTGCCCGTTTACCGGTAAGAAGCGCCCCCTGCTGTCTGGCCGTCGCCCCCGACAATCAATAGGATCTTCCGCAAGCACAAGCTGGTTTATGGTAATAATAATAAACTTTGTCTTATAAAGCGCATTTAAAGGTGGCTTCTCAAAGCACCTGACAGAGTGACGACAATAGAAAACGCACAAGATGTGCACAATGAGAATACACAGTGAGAGGAGACAGCAGATGGGGGAACTGAATACAGGAGGAGCCGAGGGGCAAAGAACAGAAGCAGCTCAGTAAGGGCTCTTCTGAAGAAGAAGGGTCTGAGTCTGGATCTGAAGGAGTTGAGAGAAGGTGACTCTCTGATATCCTTGGGGAGAGAGCTCCAGAGCCTGGGGGCATAACAGGAGAAGGCCCTGTCACCCCCAGAGTGTAGACGGGTTTGGGGGACAGACAGGAGACCAGAATTAGAGGAGCGAAGGTTGCGAGGTGGGGAGGAGGACGATAGTTGCCTTCCTCCTTTCCCCCCTCTGTGCTTCGCTGAAGATCTCTGCTGTGTTGTATTCTTCTTGTGGAGGCCAATAGAGACAGTCCGACAGCAGTGCGGGGGGGAGGGGAATAGCAGATCTTGCATAATGAGGTAACAGAGGGCCACATGACAGAATCCCATACAGCAGTAGTAGAAACCAGGTCTGGTTTGCACACGAGATGCACACATTTTGTGCAGTATTGAATGCACATCCTCTCAGTCAGTCAGTGATTGAAGGCAGATTTAATGTGGTGTATGCAGTGCCAGTCCTAATGTTAATCCCTCCTGTGTGCTCTCTTGTGTTTGTGTGTCAACAGGCATATTGCTTCCTTCCTTTCTGTCTTCAAACTAGCTGTGATCGGCCTGATAATACTTGGCAAGGATCCGTTTGCTGTCTTTGGTATGCAAGCTCCTGGTCTGTGGCAGTGGGGCCAGGCGAACAAGGTGAGAGGCCTGTGTCTGCTTGTAAACACTCCCTGGAGTCATCGTCCCTCACTCCCTGGAGTCTCAGGCCTCATTAGCCACATCAGCGGGGAATGTGTGTGTTTGTGTGGTTTTCGCACAGTTTCATCATACTGGTCTGTGAAGAAGATCCCCGTGGGTGTAACATGGCTGCACTTGCACGTGCTGATAACACTGAGAGACAATGTAACAGTTTATTATCATCTGGATCGTATCTCATGTAGCTCTATTATCGCTACTTTGCCTGGCTACATTTTGGTTGCAATGTAAAGCACAAAACTAAGATATTTACATCAGGGGCACGCTTGGCATGTTTTGGGAAGTTGAGGCTTCAGTGTTATCTGGAGTTTCTCCTATTGAAATCACATTAGAAATTTAGGTATATATGTATATAGGTGTATCTGGGGTATATATAAAATACACCTAATTATGTAAGCAATGTTTTATGAAAAATATGCATTATAAAGCAGGTAAATGATCAAATCTAATATACCTGGTTACCTTTTTGGAGATCACTGCAGTATATCCTCAAGTGTACTTATTAGATAAGTCGATCCCAGGAGTGCCCTCCTGGAAAACAGCAGACCTTGTTTATGCCACTGTACTTGTGAAATAAGGTGAGCGCTGTGGTTGGAGTCTTCTCAGTAACCTATAGCTCAATTCAGCTTATTTCTTTTTTGTAGATCTATGCTTGTATGATGGTCTTCTTCCTCAGTAACATGGTTGAGAATCAGTGCATGTCCACAGGTGCATTTGAAATCACGTTGAATGGTAAGTTTGTCACGCTCCGGAATTTCATTTAATTGTTTATGGGAATGTATCGTCGGCCCTCATTCTGAGTTAAAACCCAAGAAGTTCAAATTGTAACCGTAGGCTGGATGTTTCACCTTGAATAAAACGTGACACTGTTTAAACACCTCACCAGCACCGTGGGACATCCTCTGCATGGCCCTGAACGTACTAGTGCAGAGTACAGTGAATGTGTGCAGACACACTCGTTGCTGATAGAATAGTGAAAGGTCTTTATCAGTGATTAAGCAGCGCATTAATGGCTCCTGCGGGTGAGCTGTTACTGGGACATCCTTAAAAGGACTGTGGTGCTTTTGCTTGGTGCAGATGTTCCAGTGTGGTCTAAGCTGGAATCAGGCCATCTCCCATCGATGCAGCAGCTCGTCCAGATCCTGGAGAACGAGATGAAGCTGAACGCCCGCATGGATTCACTGCCACATCACCGGTCATAGCCTGGTCTGCTAACGGCGAAGAGCCCTCCTGTAGGTTTCTGGTCTGTGACATGGCGAGATGTTTTTAATTGATTGTAGAGATAAAAGAGGTTCTTACTTGTGTGTCTAGAGCAGGAGTTGTCCCATTCTGATCCTGGAGGGCCGGTGTGTCTGCAGGTTTGCTTAGGTCTGTTTATAGGGGCTGCATCTCAAGCTGGGAAAAGCTGTTAAACCTTGTCTTATTAAGTTCAGGTGGGTAGCTGCGTCAGCATGCGTAGGCTGCAAAGGAACAAGTAAAAGGTTTATTCCATGCTGAAAAAAAGAAGAAAGAGAACACAACATTTCGGCCGTGGAGCCTTCTTCAGGTGACCTTCACCTGAAGAAGGCTCCACGGCCGAAACGTTGTGTTCTCTTTCTTCTTTTTTTCAGCATGGAATAAACCTTTTACTTGTTCCTTGTCTTATTAAGCCTGTTACAAGCTAATTTGTGCCATTATTAAGAGCTGAGTTGGAATGAGAGCCTGCGAACACACTGGCCTTCAAGGACCAGGGTTATATACCTCTGGCCCACTGTTAAAGATATCCGAATTTGTTGTGCACATTCCAAAAGACACTTATTGAAAGCTGATTTATATATTCCTGCATCTATATGGAATCTCGCCCCTCATTCTGTGCGATTTGGCAAAAAAAGGTAAATGCTGGAAAAGAGTTCTGAATGTAGACTAACTCCAGAAGAAATGTTTAACGCTTTGCCCTGTGTTCCAGGTTTTAAATGGCTCTCTCCACGGGCAGTGAGCTGATGTCTATGAAGGACTGCATTGAAGGCAGATTTCTGCAAGTGCAGGCTGGAAGCTCTTATCAGTCTTGCTGAACCTCTGGGAGTGCTCCTTTGAAACAGGTGACCTTGAGCATTGGGGATGTTCATTTTTATTGCAGCACGTTCATCAGGGTGCAATAAAATGTATAGTTTAAATTTTTTATTAACTAATTTGAGCCTTTGTATAGCTAAATGTTAACGTACGTTTGTTGTATTTTGTATTTCGCAGTTCAAAAAAATGTCAGATAAACATCCAAATGGCATTTTTAAGTTGATTTCTGATTGGTTGTAATTTTTATATTTCTTTTTATAGCATAAAGTGGAATTAAAATTATAATAAAGTGGATTATGTCTAACGGGAAAAAAAAAGTTTGATTGTTGAGCATCTCTGCTACTCCAGTGGGATTTTTGAAGGGGTGTGCAATTCACTTAACAGTGTTTCAAGAAGGATCGCTGCATCGAGACCGTTATCTGTTCACTGTTGCATCGAGACTGTTGTCTTTTTATGTCCACTGCTTGCCAATCAACTAATTGGTCATTTTGGAAGTTCAGACTTGTGAGGATTTCATGTGATATTTGTAAACAGAAGTTGTAACAGAATAATGCAGTTAGTGATTTACCAAGTACCTTTTATGAAATACTTTAAATGTTAGATTATGGTACACAAAACAGATAATTTTATGGTTACCACTTTATCACTTTGGCATTTATAAAAAAAAACTATTTGAAAGGTATTAAAAGACTGATATGTATTAGATGATAGCCAGTCTCTGCTGTACAAGATGTTAACAACAAATCCCAAATTCTGAATTGTTCTCCTAACCTAGGGTGTGCACTAATTTTTCTTAATGGTTCATGACAGAAATTAATCATGTTAATATATTCCTTACAGAGAGTTATAAATGGGATCGAGAATAAAGTGTAAGCAATCCTGTTTGCTTTTCTGTGGATGGATTTGGATGGCTATTTGTTTTTCCCTGCATATAAATGACAGGAATCGTTGTTTGGTGATGAACTGTGTTCGCTTTTATTGTATTTCTTCCTATCAAAACATTTAATCACGTTGATGTCATTTAAAATTCTTGGTAAGTTCTGCTAAATAAGCAGAAATGATTTGATGTTTTTTTTCCCTGTGACAAAAGTTTAAAAAGGCTTCACAGAATTTGCATGTTAGCACAAGCAAAGCAAATGCAGATTTGTAGGTGATGAGAATATTGTAGGGTATGCGGGACAGTTTTTATACAGAACAAATGTCACCTGGCAACAGAATTATTAAGGTGACTTTTCTTTTTTATTGTAGGACTCATTACTGATTAACTTTTCTAGACTGAACCTCTTCAGTTCTCCAGTTCTCATTAACCTATGCGCTTGGCAGCTGTCTTTGATCCTGAATGGTGTAGAGATGTACAGTGTTTAATGTTTATAAGCCAAACATCAGCAGAGAACTTTAATGCACAACATTTGTCTTCTGTACTCCCCTTTTCATACATTCTTTATACACCTGGTGTGGGCTGGAGTCTTTCTTAGAGCCGTTACTGATCAGGATACAGCAGTGACACGGACCAACATGAGGTGTCCTGATTGACCTGGGTACATTCCACACCTGCCCGTGCTGATGTCTATACACAGCCACAGGTGTAAGAGAGCCCTTAATTTAAGGACACCTGCTTTTTCCAGACTGTTTTTTCTCCTGCCCCAGAATTTGGGATCCTATAAAATTAGCTGTTTAAAAATGGTAAAAAAAAAAAACAACAACCTGACAAATTTGGAATGTAAGTCTGAAAGACATACCTGTAAAACTGTATTTTATCTTCACTCCATTCCAAGTTGTATTCTAATAGAAGTGGAGACCTTGGGTGTAAACTGGGCATTGCAGCTGCATTTAAACTTCCCATTCACTGCCGGAGTGAAAATCTAGCCTTAGCTAGATCTGGAAATGTGCCATCTTGCACCACAAGACGGGGGACTGAAATTTCCCTAGCGCCGTGCACAAGAGCAGGACTTTTACCCTTGTGTCCTAGATACACACCGACTCGGGCATCCCTGACGTTTCCCCTTAACTCAGCTGGGGAACTGATGCCTCACTTCAGTACTGGATGAATCCCATATAAAGGAACCCCATATATATAATGCCAGCAGCCATATCACCCTGCAACTCACAACTGGCAACCCACTGAAGCTAAGCAGGTGTGAGCCTGGTCAGTACCTGGATGGGAGACCTCCTGGGAAAAACTAAGGTTGCTGCTGGAAGAGGTGTTAGTGGGGCCAGCAGGGGGTGCTCACCCAGTGGTCCACGTGGGTCCTAATGCCCCAGTATAGCGATGGGGGACACTATACTGTAAACAGGTGCCGTCCTTCGGATGAGATGTAAAACCGAGGTCCTGACTCTCTGTGGTCATTAAAAATCCCAGGGCGTTTCTCGAAAAGTGTAGGGTTGTAACCCTGGCATCCTGGCCAAATTTCCCATTGGCCCTTACCAGTCATGGCCTCCTAATAACCCCCATCTATGAATTGGCTTCATTACTCTCTGCTCTCATCCCCACTAATAGCTGATGTGTGGTGAGCATTCTGGTGCACTATGGCTGCCGTCGCATCATCCAGGTGGGGCTGGTGGTGGTGGAGATCCCCATTACCTGTAAAGCACTTTGAGTGGAGTGTCCAGAAAAGTGCTATATAAGTGTAAGCAATTATTATTATAGAGAGTGTACTGTAATGAAAAGTGCTTTGTAAGTACAAGCCAATAAAGTTGCTGTTCCATGCCTCAGCCTTACAAAAGCACCCCAGTGCCTACTGTTCAATACATGAACCTAAAAAACAAGAACTCTTAGAATCTACTTCATTCTCTCCTCATGGCTGGATAATGGTTCTGTATTAAACTAAAGCAAGGAAGGATTCTCCTCCCTTTTAAATCGTAGTCTGCTTGCGTGTGACACTAAAGCAGTTAGATTAGTCTAAATGATGCTGACAGAATCAAGACGCATGTCATCGTGACATGCGAGGAAAAGTGAAATCTTTCACAGGTCTTAACCCATGGCGCTGAAAATCCTTAAGTAACTGAAATACAAAGACACCAGGGAAGCACAAAATACAGCAGTTTTAAACAGCCAGTATTTCAGCTGGATGCCTAAATATGAACCAATTATTGTAAGAGAGCAAAAACAACATGGGTTTCCTGGAAGCAACACTGAAAAGGCGTGTACCCTCAAGTACACATTGCGCATGACCAGTTGTGATAGCTTATCTAGCCTTGTTTGAACAAGGAGAGAAAGGGAAGATCTACGTGTGTATTTTGTGATAACTATTTCCCCCCTTTCATCACATCATTGCAGCAAAGTGTGGAGAACAGTCTGAGAACCTGTGAGTTGTATAACTCCAAAACGGGAGAAAACAGGACCAAATAACTTCAACGGGTTTGTCATTCACGCTGTGAAACGGACGGATTTTCCTCTAAATAATCAGAGAGATGTGCTAACAAATCTTGGCCGTCTTGCCGGATGCTGTTTCACGGGCGTTGACACAACCTCTGGAGAACCGAGACCCATGTCAGTTAGTGCACAGCGATGATTGCAGCGATCACGGTCTGATGAATCCCGCGGGGAACCGGCGCCGTTAGGAATGTCAGTTGTGTACGCCGTGTTGCACGCTACTTTGGGGATCTTGATTCCAGTTCCGAATATAGTTGTGATTATTGTGGCGTACAAGCTGATCAAGGCCAAGCGCGCGAAGGGCTATGTCTTCATCATCAACCTGGCTGTGGCGGACCTGCTGGTAGGGCTCATGTGCGTGGTGGAGACCCTGGACGATTTGTACGACGGCGACTTCGACAAGAATCTGACCTTCTGTCTGCTGAGGATCTGCTTCACCATCAGTCCCTGCGTGGGCTCTGTGCTGACTCTGCTGTTCATTTCTCTCGACCGGTGGCTGGCTGTAACCCGTCCGCTCCACTACCACAAAACCGTGACCAACAGGACCGTGTCGGTGGCCCTCGCCGCTCTCTGGGGTCTCTCTTACTTCGTGGGCAACCTGCCGCTAATTGCTCCACAGCTGCAGCAGACTAACTATACGGGCGTCTGTGGCCTTTTATACTCGACGAAGAATCAGTATCTGTACATCATTTGCTTTGTGGTTTTTATGCCCGTGTTCCTCACTTTGATCTGCGCCCAGATATTATTGGGCCGGACCGCTCACCTGCAGCGCCAGCGGATCCTGCAGGTCTCAGTCGGCCCCGCGTCCCCGCTGTCTGCAGACCTGAGACACTTCAAGGCGCTGCGCACGGTCCTCATAGTCATCGTCTGCTTCTCTGTGTCCTGGGGGCCCTACTACATCGCCGGGCTGGTGCAGGCCTCCTGCGCCCAGTGCCACCTGAAGGCCCTGCTGAGGGACGAGCTCTTCCTGCTGGGAGAACTCAACTCGCTCCTCAACCCCCTCATCTACGCCTTCTGCAGCAACGACATCAAGTCCCGCGTGTGTCAAGCCGGCTGGTGGAAGAAGATATCCCGGGCTCATGCTCTGCAGCTCCGCCACAATAAAACCTGACAATGGTTTGGGGATAATTTTAAGACCTCCCTGTGTCTGCTAAATACAATTCCATAACGGTTTTAAGTGTTTTGAATAACTTTCTTTCCAACTATATATACACGTGTGTGCCTATTACCTTATATATTGTATATATTACCTATATACCTTATTCGTTAGAACTGCTGTGTTTTGCATCGATTAAACTATTACATCGAATTGATGATCGAGGTTATCGTATTGAGGAATTTCAAGGTTTTTGTTAAAAAGCACAACCTTTGAACTGTGATTGTTTAATGGACGTCGCGTTTTTACGCATGCACTAGTGATAACAATAAGACATCACAGCATGTCCACGCAAACAGAATAAATTGAACTCGTTTTAATACTACCGAAACAGGAAAAAATCGAACACGTCCAGGCTGCTGTTACAGACACTAGGTGGTGCTACAGGGTTTTCCTTCACCGATGAGGATATTGCTTATAAAACAATAGCGCAGTCTCCCAAATACGTATTGAAGTGTTTTAGGCATGTTGTTTAACCCCTATGACAGTATGGATTAAAAACAAGAAATAATGCGCGCTCTCGATCTGTAATCAATTCATTATTTTACAACAAAAACCTTGCCGAAGACCTACACTACGGTATTTTGGAGGCTAATGAAGATGGAAACGTCATTGTTTTTATTGTTAATTCTTAATACACATTTACTTAAAATATTGTTACTGCATTAGGTTCACTTATTAACTGTATGTATTGATTTCCTCAGCTCCGTAGTACCTCATGTAAGGAATTAAAAGCGTAACTTATTTTCCCAGTCAAAACTAAAAAATAATACACTCCTGTTTAAACTGCGGTGCCGTGTGTGGCGACGAGAACCCCACAATAAATTTGCTTCTGCACGGCGTCGTTGTGCTAGAGCAAAAGAAAGTTTTCAAATTTTCTTAAATCCCAAAGCTTGCAAACGGATTGTCTGAAATGCGCCCCAAGAATCACCGTACCGCAGAGCGCTTCAAGTTTCAAATAACATTTCAGCAAGGTAAACGAAATAAGATTTGTCCAGTGTCTTCAATACAGAGTCGGAGTGAGGACACAGTAAAACAGTTTCCTGCACTCGGTCTGATACCTCCAAAGAAGGCTTCACAGCCGAAACGTTTTCCTTTCCTAGATTAAACCTTTACCTGTTCCTAAAAGATACGACTTACCTCTTTATTGAGAAAAAAAATAAGAGCTGATCAGACCCAGATAAGGAGGCCGCCATGTTGACGGACGTCACCGCGTCCATGGGAACAGCCCCCAGGTCGCCGGAAACGCCCGAGGCCTTCCGGAGACCACCGAAGGCCGCCATATTGGAGTTGAAATGCAATCGGGTCGTGTTCCTCCTACCGGGTGAGCAAAACCGGTTAGAGGTTTCGTGCTCTCGCCGTTAAATAGAGCTAAAAGCTAGGGTTTTGCATTAGAGCTTATGTTCCACTTCTGCTTAAGCAGCTTAACCTCAGTTTGAGGTCCAGTAATTCTAGGGAAAGCGTAATGTGCACGCGGAGAGCTGTCTGTTCAGATAGATGCTCCGGATTGCAGGTTATTTACACAAATACAACGCGTGCGTAAGTGGTTAAATTAAGAGCTGTCCGAGTTAAATATCGCATATCAAAGTAAAATTACTAGACATCACAATGCAGCAGGGTTATTTTATTAAATATTCTGATTGAGATTATAATATCAACGTGTCTCTTCAAGACTTTCATTGCACTGTCGGACCCGAGCGAGGAAGGGTTGCAGATTTGCAGACACGAGTTTCAAGTCCGAAGGCACATAGCAGGGAAGACCCACTGCTTGATGGGTTTTGCACGCTCCGGCAAGGCTGCTGGTCTAAACGGAGATAAACGATAAAGGGGAGCTAGGAAACAGAAGAAAAAGTTTCAGAGGAACAGATGAAGTAATACAGCTGTGTAACCCATGGCCGCACACCAAGGAGAGACGGGGTTTGAAAGTGAGCCAGAGACTGGGGGGGACGGGAGATGCAAACAGCCAGCCGAACCCGGGTCCGAAGAAGAGAAGCTTCCGGCTGAGCCCGGTTTGGAGACGGACGCTGCGGCAGCCCGGGTCTATCTCTGCGGCTCCACTCCTCTGCTGTGGAGGGCGGCCGACGTCCGGAGGGTCCGGGAGCGGGCGGGCGTGGTGGGCACGCTCATCGGATCCCTGGCCCGCCAGCCCCGCCAGAACCTCCGCTTGGGCCGGCCGGCCCAGCTGCTGCCGGAGGAGGCCCGCCTGCTGAGGGACACGGGCCGCGCCGTGCTGGTCACCGCAGCCTCGCCGGAGGTGAGCGCAGTCCTGGGTTTTCCCTTCCTCCGTTTCCCGACACCCCGCGGTGAGAGGCTCTGGCTGGGTCAGCTTGAGAGGTGACAAAGTGACGGGAAAAATCTGGTTTAATTACTCTTGGCTCTTCCAGCACAAGACTAATGTTTATATAATGATTTATAGCCAGTTTGTACATGGGGTACATTGATATATAAACTGGCTGTAAATTAACTCCCAGCTGGCAGTCCACTGGAGCTCAACAGGTGTGAGCCAGGCCAGTACCTGGATATGAGACTCCTGGGAAAGCTGAGGCTGCTGCTGGAAGAGGTGTTAGTGGGACCAGCAGGGGGCGCTCACCCTGCGGCCCGTGTGGGTCCTAATGCCCCTCGTTCTTCTGGTGAGACGTAAAACCGAGGTCCTGACTCTCTGTGGTCTTTAAAACTCCCAGGGCGTTTCTTGAAAAGAGTAGGGGTGTAACCCCAGTGCCCTGGCCAAGTTTCCCCCTGGCCTTTACCAGTCATGGCCTCTTAATAATCCCCATCTCTGAACTGGCTTCATCACTCTGCTCTCCTCCCCACTGAGAGCTGGTGTGTGGGGAGCGGACTGGCGCATCATCCAGGTGGGGCTGCACATTGGTGGTGGTGGAGGGGATCCCCATAAGCTGTAAAGCTCTTTGAGTGGAGTGTCCAGAGAAGCGCTACATAAGTTTAAGGATTATTATTAATAACTGGTTTCGGCTGCCTCCCCCCCTGCCTCTCTTGCTATTGAGGTCTGGGTCTGTATAGACTTGGTCTAAAATAAGTGAAAGTCTGTGACCTTGTTCAGAATAGTTCCTCATGCGAGTGCCCCCGAGTCTCCAGCTGCGCGTCCGGAGTTTGAACGTCAGGTAGGAAGTTTTTTTCTTCCAGGCTGAAGATGGCGTGAGGGCAGAGGAGGTGGAGAGATACCGAGAGAGGCTGCAGCACAGCTTCCTGGAGCAGAAGAAGATCGCCCTGGAGGACAGGAAGCAAGTGCTGCAGAGAGTGATGAACCAGAAACAGAGAGGTAAAGGGCTGCAGTGAGGCGTAAGCCGAGCGGTGGTACGAGGCTGGGGCTGCCTTGCTGACCTCTCCTGGCAGCCTCCCAGCGAGAGCGGTTGTTCATGTCACACACGCTCCTAGATGCCAGTCTGTCTTTCTCCCCCGTGCTGGACTCCTTTCCCTCAGCTGTGCTCCACGAGCGCTCTGCCTTGCTGTCTGCGGGCAGCCGGGGGAGAACGTCCTCGCCTGTGGAAGGGGTGCCGATCTCCTCCGCCCCTGCTGGGATTCGGTCCCGGTCGGCTGCAGGCCGACGGCGTGCGGAACGGGGCCCAGCGCGCTGAGCCGGTTACAGGAGGGAGTGTCTGTCTGGAGCCTAGACAGAAAAGGACGCGGCAGAAAAGGACCCGCGCCTTCGCTGCCGTCCAGGGGGCGGCGCTGTGCGGCCGAGCGGGCGCGATCGAGTGCCAGCAGGGGCAGGAGCTGAGCTCAGCCGAGTCCTCTGCCCCCGCGGAGCTCCACTGCCCAGACCGCGGCAGGAGCTGGCTTCCCTTCTCGAGCTCGCTCGCTCGCTCGGCACTCTGGGACTCTGACCCTTCTTCCTCTTCCAGACGGGGGCGCCGCGAGCGCGGAGCAGCCGCTCAGGGATCGGCTGAGCTCCCTGGAGAGCTCCTTCACGTTCCCCGAGGCGGCGACGGCGGTGCAGCTGTGCACCGCCAGGGCGCGACTCGGGTACGAGCCGGAGGAGCGCCTCCTGATGGCCGGCGACTGGCCCCAGCCGTGCGACGAGAGGATGGAGGCGCGGTATCGGGTGTACCGGGACTTGCGGCGGCGGGGCTACTACGTCACGCCCGCCGGCAAATTTGGAGGAGACTACCTCGTCTATCCAGGTATGTATTCACCGGGAGCCTCCGACTCCGGTCCTGGAGAGACTGATCTCCTAGGGAACTCTCGGAAGTAGTCAGATAAGCAAGTAACTTATTCGATGAAGGCAAATGATTCGTTACCGATCTCTAAATTGCTTAATTTAACAAGTGGCTAGCCTGTGCCAGGCCTGTAGAAGCTGGTGATTTAGCGATGAGCTGTGAAACCCGTTGGGTGGGGGCTCTCCTGGACCGGGGTCGGAGCCTCCTGTGCTGCGTCACGCGAGACCACGCACACAGAGGGGTGTCCGCGCCTCAGAGTGCCTGTCCTCTCCTCCAGGGGACCCCCTGCGCTTCCACGCTCACTTCATCGCCGTGTGTCTTCCCCCGGAGGCCGAGACGCCGCTCAGCGACCTCCTGGCTCTGTCTCGGCTGGGCTCCAACGTCAAGAAGACTGTGTTGCTGTGCTCCCCGGGCGAGAGCGGGGGGGTCGTCTACACCTCCCTGCAGTGGAGTGGCATGGTCTAGGCGAGGGGGCGGTGGTGAGTCGGAGAGTCGGAGAGGGTGTGGATCCTTTGGGGTGCAGAGGGACACCCTGGGGTCCCTCCGATTACGAGGGTGCTGTTAGAAAGTGTGCACAGGCTGGCCTTTCAGCTGACCTTCCTCCCTGCCAGCACTGTGCCGCTCCCGTGCCTGTCTCACAGATGTGCCTTTCTGCCTTCGGAGTTGGCTTTCTTATTTCAATCTGGACAAACCTCAAGCCTGCCTGGATGGAGTTCTGCACCTTTGCTACTTGCACAGCTGGAATAATAAAAATCCAGTGGTCAAGAGGGGGTATCAGTCTGTATGGATAAAGACAATAAATGACTTTTTTAAGGGAAATCTCGTTTTTCTTTTGTGTAACATACATGGCATAACCTAGCATTAGCACATGCTAACTGTGATTGAAGAATGCAGTTTTAATATTCCATGCAGACAGGATTAGAAGCATCATGTCTGTTGCTTGCAGAGATGGGCTCCCGGGCCCCCCCCACAACCCTGATGTGGGTGAAGCAGTTAAGAAAAGAGATGGGTGAAAGTCTGAGAGGAGACGGCTGTGTTTGTCGTGTTTGTACAGCGTGTTCCAGGGTCGTGTGTTACATTCCTATATACTGTACATGGAAAAAAGGACCGTCGGGCCTCTACTTGAACATGGCCCTGTCAGTTCACAACTGGCAGTAATGGAAGTTTCCCGTTGATCGTGCAGCTGCTTTTCCGGTCTGGTGCGAGTCACAGGCAGTCTTTCACGGAGGCTTTGATGAACGCCCTCTCTCCCTCGTCCAGCCGCAGGCCCCCCGCCGAGCAGACGCTCCACAGCCTCCGGCTGAGCGAGGTCAGGTACGAGGGGGGCTTGGCTCTGGGCGGCTGCCCGTGGGCGGGGAAGCGCAGGCAGCTGTGCAGTTTGTGCAAGGCGGAGTGCAGCTTTATCCTCCCCGCCAGCAGGAGCAGGTCCTCCTTCAGCAGGGCGGGCTTGGGGGGCGGAGCGAGTCTGGGGTCCTTCACCTGGGGGAGCGACGAGACGGTTACCGGCTGACGGCAGCTGGGAGCCCCCCCCCCCCCAACACCTGCGGACGGGTTTGATTTATGCCTTCCAGAACACGTGCTGTACCTGCAGGACCGTGCCCACGCTGAACCTGGCCTGCTGCCCCAGAGCCAGGAAGGACACGGACATCTTCCTTTGTTCCAGCACGCGGACGCCGACGTGAGGGTTCAGCGACAGGAACAGGGGTTTGAAGGGGGCCGGCCGATCGGAGGCAGGGAGCTCGCTCCACCTCCATCTCCGCAGCTTGGCGCCCCTCTCATCCAGGCACAGCCCGCCGAAAAGATCGATGCTCAGCCTGCGCCGCACGGGGGGGAAATGATAATCGTGGCGATGCTTTTGCATTTGAGACTCAAATGGATTGTCTTGGGTTGTTTCTGTTCATTGGTGCATGAGCAATAGCGATTCAATTACTGCACTGCAGGGCAAAGAATTGTTACAGGACAAAAAGCTAACTGGAAATTGGAGACGGACCCTACCAAACAACTCCATTCGGATGATAGCAAGTGGCTTTTCCGTTGGACTGGAATATGGCCTGGATGGCCGCTTCTCCCAGCCTGTCCTCCTGCACCACGCATGCGGATTCATTTTTCTCATTGACAATGACCAGGATTGACAGGTTTCCAGAGGGATAACTAGGACGCTGATGATAAGGAACATGAAACAAGCTGTATCGCGTTAAAACAAGGGGAAATCAGCACGAGTGATGGGAAAAAAGTGAAGAGATGCTTATCCCAAGTGCTTGATACATATACTTATAAAAGCAAACAATGGCAATCTCTGGCACAGGGAGAAATTAAATCGACAAGCAAGGAAAGGACTGTGTCTTTTACCACACCTTTATGCATTTCAGATACTGAAAAGCAGAGTAGCAGTAAGTACGTTTAAGACAAAGATCACAAAAAGCTTATGAAGGCCTCCCTAACACTGGAATAGGGTATATATAAAATCTTCAAGATAGTTATTGGATTATTCTTTTGTGAATTCAAGTACATTGTAGATCAAGGAGGTTTTTTCATTAGCATTGCATATAACTCCCCTCTCCTGGGATGATCACAATGATTCACATATTCTTTCATCTGGCTTCTGTAGCTCCGCTGGGTTGCTTTGTTACTTATGCAAACTAAAGGGACAAAAAAAACCCTCATCTGCATTTCACTGCCTGCAGAGAATTAAAGAACAGACTATTATTTAGTTGCAAAATGGATATATCTTGAGCTGTCTTAATACACACACACACCTGTGTTCTTCACTCCTCTTTCTCCTTGAGAAGGAGAAAAACAGAACAGTGAATGCATGACCTGATCTGAAAGGTGTGCAGATAGGTGTGGGGTAAAGAAATAGCACAGAGGTAGTCCACCGCATGCAGCTCCCATTGATGAAAAGCATTAACGTCTTTATTGTGAGGGGTCACAATACTGACCCTACTCCTGCTCAGGTTTTGAAGTCGAGGTGCCTGCAGTCAGAAGGATACAAGACTTGAGCTGAGCCATCAGGGAAAATAGTCAGGAACTTTTTTCCATTGGCGTAGTATTTCTCTGTGAATTTCTCCTTATCCTGTAAAAGACAGAAATAAATGTAGCATGTGACAAAATGCTTTAAAAGACTGTTAAGGAAGGATAGAATATTATGGTAGATTTAAGGCTGGTGTTTGTGATTATGTGGGAGAGCTAACTGCCCTGTGGCGCACAGTCAGCACCCCCAGCCTACTGGTAAAAGGTTCAGCAGAGGTGTTGTGTCTGAGAAGGAGGAGACCAGACCCACCCTGCTGCGTGTCAGGGTGAAACCCCCCTCGAATGTGAAGAAGACTTCCTCTTCTCTTCCGGCTCCATCTGGCATCTCTGTCTCCTGAACTACAGTCCAGCTTCCCTCCTTCGGCACACAGCTGGACAGCTGGTAGCTAATGGTTTTCATGGATTTGGAGTCTGGGTTTGTCGATAAGAACACAAGTAGAAAGGAAAAGCAGGACTTCTCCACTTACAGTATGTGTTTCCTAGATTTTTGGATAAAACTGCTGATACGTTTTAATCAGCCCTGAAGCTATGGTTATAACTTCAGATATTTGAGTTTTTCAATTGCCTGCATCATGTTTTTTTTTTCTCAGACTAGCTCAGCATCATCAAAAGTCACGATTTAACGAGATGGAATGACATATCGGGTATAGAGACAGGGTACTGTAGTTGAACTCACAGCTATTGGGGACGGGATCATTCAGCTCAGCTGTCTGGTAATACTTCTCAAGGGCTCGTTCTTGTAGCCTAATGAAGGAAACACACATGAAAGTTAGTGCTTTTGGGTTTTTTTCCCCATGGGCTCAGTATAGGTGTGAAGCACAAAGCCTTGCTTTACTGTAGGGCAGAACAAACATTATATTACTACAGTGTTTCACTGTGCAGTTCACTAATGAGGATGATAGGCTATTGGATTTCTTTGCAGTTGTGAGGGTAAGGCTGACATTGCCTGCACTGGCTGGGTAAAGAACACTTCTGATCATTCCTTCTCCTCCTCCTCCGTGGGCTACTTCTGATCTTGGTCAAGGTTTAATGGAAGAAAAAAAAACATTGCTTTTCTTGCAACAGGGGCAAGAAGATCGCTTTGTCTTGCTCTACGTCTCAGACTGAACGTGCCTCTGCGCTGCTCTCTTCTTGGCTCTCTCTCTCTCTCGTGTGTCTTCGTCAGGGGGGTGAAGGCTGATGCTGGCCTCCCCACCCTGGTTCTCCAGAATGACACTCTTCTCACTTACTAGGAACTCATGCAACCGCTGGTACTCTGGACAGCAGAAAAGCTGGGAGGAATAATGAAAAACGAGCGCAGTATGACTTTGACATGGTTAAAATTACATGTAGAGAAATTCTAGTTAAGAGTTCTCTTAACAGCAGTTACAGTTAACATCCATCTCTTCCACGCTGACACCACCAGCTGAATTGCAGGACATTTAAATATTAGACTTTGAATCAAGAATTAAATGGATGGTGAAAACAATTACAATTATGATTAGTAAGATGATGGTGTTGCATTCCTTGGGGGGGATATTCAAATGTTTAGATTTCCCATTCTAAAAAAAGAAATTAAAACAATAAGCAGCACTGAGACACAAGCTGGCTGAAAATCCAGGCAGTCACACGATTGTACTAATATTTAACAGCGGTCCAGTCTCGGTTGACTCATTTAGACAGCCTTCCTAGTGGATCAATGGAGAAGATGGGTTTAAAAAGATACCAGACAGAGACGGGGAAAAGTGGCAAAGAGAAGAGCAGGAGAGAGAGTGTGCACCTCCTTCAACCGACCCGGAGACCAGAGTTTGTCCAGATAATGTGAGCACTAAAAAGTACTGGAATCTTGGCTCCGACGAAGGGACTTGTTGTCTTCGGTTTGTAACATATATCAGGCTAAAAGAAATCTCTCATTGTTGAGTGATACATTATCTGAATAGGGAAATGTGTTCCCAGTTGTTCAGCCTCTGTTACGGAGAGTGATGTAGTTCTGTGCGTAATCTTTAATCTGACAGGATACTATTTGTATTACTCCTTTTCAATAGGCAGTATTTGTGCCTCACTTACACGGAGAGCTGTGGGTTTTCTGCATCTGTAGAAGGCAGTACTACAGACTACAGTACTCACAGATCTGTCAATAGTACAAGTGACACCTTGTGTTCTGTGTATTTCAAATTTATTGCAATTAAACTTGAGTGAGCTGCCTGGACAGTACTTTGTTGCCATGCTGTCCCATGTGACGCTTGGTTTTACCTGGCAACAGGCGTTTAGTCTGTTAATTTTTACACGTTTGTAATAATAATTCATTGTATTTGTAGAGCACTTTTCACAAGAACCAGCAGCCCGACTTTAAAGCAGTTCAGGTTTAGGAGTGAGAAATTGCTCCATCATTTAAGGGGGCTCCATAGAGGGTGGAGCATGCAAGTCGAGTGGGGTTTAGCCAGGTCACTAGATACAGGAGCCTTGGGGGGGGGGGTGTATATACAGTACTACACTTCCTCTATATGCAGAACCATGTGTGTATAAGAAGATGGTAAAGTTAAGCAGAATTGTTTTTCAAGTCATGACGTCTGATGTCCATGCTTGTAGGTTAATTGGCCCTGGTGTGAGTGTGTGCGTGTCTGTGTCTGTGTGTGCCCTGTGATGGACTGGCGTCCCATCCAAGGTGTACCAAGCCTTGCACCCGTTGTTTGCTGGTAAAGGCTCCAGCTCTCCTGTGTTCATCCTGAATTGGTGTCCTATGCTGAGAGCTTCTGAGAATAAACATGGGTGTCTGTGAAAGTCAGGAGACTTGCTATGAAAGGGAAAAGTCTGAAGCTGTTGTATAAGAAAACGTCAGAGGGTATTAGTGGGTTGGTGGTGTGATAACAGCTCAAGAGTGACGTGTCAGGGACTGACCCCATCCTTCTGCCCTACTGTCAGGAGATAAACGAACACAGATTCCAGGAAGTAATATTTCCGTGCACACAAGCATTCAGCTGATAAGGAAAGGACACAGCCGGTCACAACTTGCTTTTGATATTTGCTTTCTCGTTCATCAGAGCTGCACAATAAGGTCTCTGTCCACTTTTTCACCTCACTGGCACGTCCGCTTCCGATCTGGTCGCAGGTGGGAAATGGCAGTGTTGGTCTGCCACAGAATTCACATTCTGCATTTGGAGCCACAGTTTCAGGTGGCTGTGAAACAACAAGAACAGACAGAAGAGATCAGCCAGGCTCTGGTTGTGTCTTTTCAGGTATCGAACTTAAACTTATCAGCAGAGGTCCAGGGACTATTGCTCTGAGTATATTGCTCAAAAACACCTGTCACAGCTACAGACCAATGCTTCTGATGAAAGAGATCACTTTAATATATGGAAATCAGTAACGACAACTTTTGTGCTTTAGAAGTCTTGGGCCTATAGACTCCTGCTAGGTTCTGTGATTCTGCAGTCGTGAGAATGAGTCATGTTCTAAAATTCTGTGAAGATTTTATTTGATGGAGTCAAGTGCAAATTCTTTTGTGCAAAGATCTCCTTTAACATTACTACCACCATAAAAATACACAGAGAGGAAAAATAAATGTCTTGCAAAGTCCATGTCTTTAGATACAAAGTATTTGGATTTAGGATATTATTATAGAGAAGAATTAATAAAGCAGAAGCAGACACTGTACCTGATCAGTAACACTTCTGTAACTGGAGTTGAGGTCCCTCGATTCTTGCTTGTAGCTCAGTATAGCAGGCATTCCAATTCCAGGGATTAATGGGGAGTCTAATAGCTGCAGTAAGTCTTCAGTAAGCTTTCAGACAAAACAAATGCCATATATACAGTATGTAGAGACATTCAGTGCCTCTGCTTTGAAAAAGAATGTGATTCATGTGCACATTATAACATGTGTACGTTATAACAGTTATCATTTGCAAACTGTACATCAGTTAATTGAGAATAAATTGTATTACTTGCACATCTGTGAAAGTGCCCATCTCCTTTAGCTCCTGGTCTGAGCATGAAGAAACCGAATCTGAGCGGACAGATAAAAGAACACTACATGTTATCGAAGCGCGAGTAGCATAGGCCACCATAAGCTGTTTTTCTAAACATGTCACACAAAACAGTAGTGTAGAGCCATGTTTAAAGTTCTAGTCCCATCACTGGAAGGTTGTGGGGTGAAATACCAAGTGAGACACTGCTGGTCTATCCTTGAGCGAGGCACCTGGCCTGAATTATTGCAGTAAAATGTAAAGCTGTATGAATAGGTGGAAACATAGGTCCCTAAAAATTAAAAGTTTGAAATTTTGGTTGGTTAATGTATTCTCTTTATAAGCAAAGATATGTTCTTTAAGACTTTAATATACATGTTTATAGTAAGTCTTTAGCTGCATTCAGGCTACCTTCACTTCCCTGGGATTCAGTTGTAATATACACTCCATCCTAACAGACCAACTGAACCAAACACATCGACAAAAAAGGCCCACAAACCCTTTTGTCAGCACAAATAAAATCTGGATTTGAGAAGGCACTCATTCTGTCGTTTTGGGAGAGGTGCCCATCCAAGATGTGGAGATAACTGACCAGAGGTGGAGGAGCACCTTACCGGAGTCCTGAGGCCAGAGGTCACACTGACACCTTTCTCCGGGTTGGGATATCATGGATTCTCCTTCCAGTAGGACTCCACACCGAGGGCAGAGATCTGTTTCTGAATGGCTGCACCAACGTTTAATTGTTTTATTAAGGAAAAAAAAGCTAAATCTTATTATTGAGTGACTGTTTCACTGACCCGTTTAACTAGATGGGGGCTCATTTTTAATCAAAAAGAATCACATTATTGTGATGGTACAGATGCAGTGGTTTCAGTCTTATCTTTGGATCTCACAGTGGATAAGATGCAAATTTAAAAATGTGTTATCTCACATCTTTACGTCAAAAGTCAACAGATAACATACTGAACTGTCATGGCACTTGAGAATGTAATTCAGAGAAGTGCTTGTCACATAACATGTCCTACCACCATAATATCCACTGAAGTGATGAGATGCCCAAACAATACAGCAGGTTTCAATATTGGTGGATGTCAACTCACTTCTCCAGCGACTGTGATGAGGAAGGGATGCAATCTTCTCTAGAAAACCCTTGGAGTATTCTGGGAAAACCTGAGAACCGAAGGAGCTACAGTATTACAGCACGTATGCAACAGCTGAGCAGGATGAATGTTGGCTTTAACGATACTCGTTCTTTTGAGTTTCTGTAAACTTTGCATTCCTTTGAAGTACTTCCTTAGCAATGCACCTCTTCATACTGATGAGTTCAGCCTTAGCTATGCTTGAATGATGCCTGAATGACACCCACCCTTTTAATACACTTTTACACTTTATTTACCTTGTAGTTTAGGCTTCTGCTCCACTACTGTCTCTTCTCGATCGTGGCCAGGCTGTGCTCTTGCCTCTGTGCCTTCCAGCTGAGAGCTTTGAACACTTTCCTCCTCCATTCTTCACACATTAACGCTGATTCCGAATAACCTTGAGGTATTGTTCCCCCTGCTTTATTGTCTTTGCATCAGTTCTTAACTACCTCATGGAGATTTTAAAAGAACGTGACGTGTAGCATGCCTACCGATGGTTGCATTTTTCTCCAAACAAACCAGTGCTGAACTATAGCCTGAAATTTTCTTTCCAAGCCTAGAATTAACATTGCACTGTTTACAGTATCCTTGGAGATGGTGGGTGTAGCACATCTAGTATCTAATGGCTACCCTTGGAATGCAGTCCACTGCTTAAAGGGAAAGTGCTCACGATGAAGTAAAAAAATGTTACTGGTCTCTTTGGTAAGTGTATGTCACAGGGACATTTTTTACCTTGAGTAAAGGTTTAGGGTACCAGGCATCAAGAAGTGCTCTTACATTTCTCCAAGGAAAAGGCTCTCTTTCAATGGCCTTGCTGAGATTTTTATAGAACTGCAGCCTCAGACCTCTTGGGTTCCTCTTACATATTTCCTTGGTGTCTCACTTAAGCTGCATATAGTAATGGATCCAAAATATTTTTGAACTATACTGTATCTTTGAGTTTATGTTTGTTCTGGGAAAAAAATTCTGACCTTCTTAACTTATATTCCTGGGATTCCACATGTCCATTAAGATAACCGTAAATAAGTGCTTCAACCACATCTTTTTATTGACACTGAAACACACCTATCTTATCTGTTTTGTAACAAACAGACATTGAAAAGTACCAATTTACTTCTTCCATTTCCCCAGTAACTCCCAAGTCTTTCACACTAAAGAGCTTCCCACCCCAGCCTGAAGGCAAGAACCCAGGACTGGGATAACCCCGCAGCCCGCAGGCACCATGCCGCTCAACGTTGTGCATAAAAACTCCAGGTTTTATTAAAATCATTTACAATAAAAAAAAGGACTTACTAAAGCCACACTTGTTAAATAGACAAAACGGCAAATGTTCACAAACGGCGACGCCGGTCTCGAAACCCGAGACTTTCCCCTCTCCCATTCCCAATCCTGACGGAACATCATAAAAAAACAGGACATAAAAAACGAAGAGCACGGCGGAACGGACGAGCGGCGTGGCTCCACTCCTCCTCCCAGGTCGGGTCCCTCACCCGCGCACGCCTCAGGGGCAGCACGTGGAGATGGTGACGTTGATGCCCAGGTTGCCGCTGTCGGCGAAGAGGTGGGCGATGGCCGTGTCGAACGCCAGGCAGTCGCTGTTCATGATGGCGGCCGCCACGCCGTCGTGGATGGAGCGGGGCGTGGCCTCCCAGGTGAGCCGGCGGCGGTGGCCGTTGAGCTCCAGGCGGTAGGCGAAGCTCTCGGCCTGCTTGCGCGTGCCGATGAGCAGCACGATGGCGAAGAACTGCTGGTGGCCCTCGTACTTCTCCTGCTTCTCCAGCACCAGCATGAAGTGGTGGCCGAAGCAGGACTGCATCATGACCCAGTCCACCGCCCCCGGCAGGTTGATGTCCGTGGCCAGGAAGACGATGTCCTCGCCCTGCAGGGTGGTGATGCTCTTGTGGGCGTGCATCAGGTGGGGCATCACGGCCTCCAGCGAGCCCTGCCACTTGCAGGACGCCCCCGGGCAGGGGCAGGCGTAGGGCCGGAACTCGCACACGTCCTCGTGCTCCGGCTTCTGGCTGTGGTGCAGGGTCAGGGAGCAGCCCGTGGAGGCGTACTGAGGGAGACAAGCGCTGCCGTTAGAGTGCCAGCTGCCCCGCCTGTTACTTGCGCTTAAAACCGTAAAGGGTGTGGCTCCAGGACGGATAGTCGGCAGACACCGGAAACCGAAGAAGCTGGAGCAGAGAGCGGCGGCGGTGTGCGTGGGAACGCACGAAGGCTAGTCCCATGCTAACCTTCGCTTTGTTTTTCCTACTTTTCAGCATCAAAAACGGAATTTTCCATGAAGCCGCATACAGGTTTTGCTGGGCCTACTAAATCATTAAGGCCTGCCACAGCAACAGCAGACTGGCTCCTACTATTTCCAGATGCGAGGCAAAGCCTGATATTTTTGGATCAATGTTAATGAAGGCAGGCTTATTTCTAGTAACCTAGTCTTCATCTTGTAAAAACAACAACAAATCAATGGGCAGGTTAACGGCATTAAAGACTCATCAGCCAAGGATAAAAGAATACTTCCAGCACTGGTTTTGTATCTAGGACAGCCACAAGAAGTTCCAAGGTTAACTTCCTTCTCTGCGACCTAAAAATGTCTGGGTTAGCTTATCATTAACAGTCAGGTAGCAGCTATTCAGGAGTCTCAATGAGAATGAGACTTTTAGATATTTTTCATATATTTTAGAGATACCCTTACTTGCCTGGGAAACAACTGTCATGAAACATTTGCGCTCAGTCTGTAGTGCCCTTGGGTGAGGTTAACACAGATTACCAGAAATCCTCTGAGCTGGAAAGTTGGAACAGAAAGCCTGACGTCTTCCAATCTACCCCCTAATAATTTAACCAAATCGTGTGTAATCAGCAAAGGATATAAATATATATCTGGATCGCAAAAGGGCAGGACCAGTTACAACACAACACTGTGGATCCACAGTAGTTACACAACACCAGAGAGACACACAGTTTTAATCCTGCATTTAACACACCAGTGGTTAATCTAACTGTACTGAAACCATCTGTAGCAGAGAGTGTGTGGTCTCACAAGATTATCAACAGAGATGTCACCTTTACCATGGGATAAATGTTGATCTTGCATAACTGGGACAGTGAGGGACATACCATTGGATTCGTACAGGGGTGGTTAGAACAGCGACAATTGTAATTAATGGATATTCTTTTGATTGCTAGTTGACTATCAATCTGCACACAAAACAACTGAAGTAATTAAGGCGTCTAAAGCAATTTTTAATTACCATGCTGTATGATCCGAGTGCCAAAATAACGAAGGCTCGCTCCCTTCTTCTCTTCCCTCCCTCAGTTTGTGCTCAATCCCCATCTTACAATGTGTCCGACTTGTGACGCAGCGCATTGGTAAGGTGGGCAGAAAGATCACAACTGTGTTTAATTGTGCAGAGAAAATAATGAAGATCAAACAATGCAGGGCAGCACGATACGCAGCCTCAGGACTAACGCACTGGTCTTGTCACCCACCGGTTAAAAGTTGTGCCACCTGCAAGTCCCTCTTGTTCGTCACCCCAAGGGACACAAGTACCTGACGCCAAGAGCTTCAGGACAAGCAGCATGAGACACAGCACTTGCACTCGGCCTATTTAGGTACTTGCTTTTGTTTCAGGTTTCTCCGAGAAAAATAAGTGACAAGCCGCTCTCTTGGCAACGTGCCGAGCTGAAGACCTACCCCATTAAAAACAGCAGTCGCCTGCTGCCGCAGTATTGCGGTCCGCAGTCTGTGTGCGATTGCTTTCTGCGTGAATAAAGAGAATAAGCACTTTATCAGGAATCTGGCAGTAAGTAAATAGGAATTGAAAACTTTTTACTTTCTGATTACGAATGCGATTATATGGATAGTTCACTGCAGTTGGTGTTTTTCATTCCGTAGTGACTGTGTAGCTACACGGTGACTTCTGCAGTGTCTGCTACATAACCCCCCTTCTGTACATACAGGAGGAGGACAGTGCGGCGCCTCTGTGGCTAAGGACCTGCGCCTGTGGCTGAAGGGTTGCTGGTTCAAATCCCGCAGCCGGCAGAGGAATCCAGCTCCGTTGGGCCCCTGAGCAAGGCCCTTAACCCCAGCTGCTCCAGGGGTGCTGTATAAATGGCTGACCCTGCGCTCTGACCCCCAGCTTCTCTCTCCCTGTCTGTGTGTCTCATGGAGAGCAAGCTGGGGTCTGTGAAAAGAAATTCCTGATACAAGAAATTGTATAGGGCCAATAAAGTGATCTGATCTTACTTTTCTTCCATCACTGAAGCACAGCTGCTCGGCACCTCTGAAAATCAAGGTCTGCTGCACCTTTTTAGGTGACCTGAGCTCGTTACTGAACTGAACAAGCCTCCATCCAGGGATCTCGAAACAGAAAGGCCAGCGCTGGACGGGAATATCTTGTTGAAAAGGCCGAAGGGGGTCCATGCACACATGAGTAAGCCACCACACCGATTTGCCCCCGATGAAGGGCAACCGGGGGTCACAGGTCACGCTGCATAGGTCAGGTTTTCTAGTCCTACCCCCAAAAACATAGAGATAGGTCACTCCAAGTCTGTCAGAGAGTACTGGCTGGCCTGTAGTTCTCCTAATATACTGTACCTGAAAGGCAGCACCGTGTCTGAGAATCACACACTCCCTGGTTAACTTTACTCTCTAAAGGAGGGGTCACCGATGAGACACAGCCCCACTGGACCCCCGTGAACACGCCCGGCCCAAACCAGCCCGTCTCCGGAACCACACCTTGCAGGGGAAGAGCACCGCCGACGCCACCTTCTCCATGGCCAGGTTGCGGATGCTCGGGCTCAGGGAGCCCCGGCACGTCGGGCAGCAAGTCAGCTTCTGCCGGCATTGGTTGCAGACCAGGTGTCCGGCCTGGCACTGCAGGATGGGCGGCAGGACATAGTCGAAGCAGACGGGGCACTCGAAGAGGGAGGCGAGCTCCTGGTGCTGCGGGGACACGGGCCCCGGCAGCACGGCGGCCGCGGCGGGGAGGGGGGCAGCGCTGGGCCGGACGGACACCGGGGCCGGGGCCGCCGCCGCGGGGGCGGGGTGGTGAGCCGGCGGCGGCGGCTTGATGCAGTTCTTAGTCGCGCTGGGTCCGGCGGAGGACGGGCGGCTCATCGCTGGCGGGATAAACCATCGAAGCTCCAGCGGCCGCCTTGGGTCTGTCGCTGTCGTCTCTTTCGGCTTGCCTGCTGCTCGCTTTTCCCCTCCTTTGGCAAAACAGGCAACGCAAGCTCCCGAAATCCCTGACGTGGGAGCCCCCCCCCCCTGCAGCAGCTGGCTCACGGGTCCGGCCGGTCCCACATGCCGCCGGCCCCGGGAGCTACCGAGGGCAACCCTACTAAAACACGTCTGGTACAACAACAGCAGCAGCAAAAATAAGAACTAAACGCCGGGAAATACGGACCCAACCACCTCCACGGCGCGCCGTGCCCGGGGCTCTGGCGGAGAGGGGGGCGTCGCTGCACACGCCGACACCACGTCGTAAGCCGGCCCGACGTCAGAGAGCGTGAGCGTGCGATGACGTCGGCGGAGAGGGGGCGGTACTTCTCGGGGGGGGGGGGGTTTCCCCCTTGCGCCGGGCGGCACGGAGGCGGAGCCAAATCCCGGTCGGTGAAGGGAAGAGGGGAGCTTCGTCATTTCCGGCGTGTTCAGCCACGCCTCCAGTGGCTGACCGTGCAGGTGTTGAAGCAGTTTCATTCATCTGATGTTGCCCTTTGTTCTGTCATGTTGCGACATCTGTATGTTTATACCCTTGTTTGTTATATCCACCAGGTGGATGCTGCACATTGGTGGTGGTGGAGGGGAGTCCCCATTACCCGTAAAGCGCTTTGAGTGCAGTGTCCAGAAAAGCGCTATATAAATGTAAGCAATTAACTATATCTTATGTTTTTGTATGTAAAAAAAGTTTTTTAAAAAGGCGGCTCTGCTCGTCACGGTAGCGCTTTTAATAATAATAATAATAATAAACTTTATTTTATATAGCGCCTTTAAAGGTGGCTTCTCAAAGCGCTTTACAGGATGACAATAACAATGAATAAGAAGACTACAACAATAAATAAGAAGATTTCACAAGATAGGAGACAACTATAATTACAACAATACAACAATAACAATAGAGGAGACAGTGGAAGGTGGTATTAAGAAGAGCAGAGGGGTGAAGAATGGAACCAGTTAAGTAAAGGCTTTTCTGAAGAAGAAGGTTTTGAGTCTGGATTTGAAGGAGTTTAGAGAAGGTGACTCTCTAATATCCTTGGGCAAAGAGTTCCAGAGCTTGGGGGCATAGCAGGAGAAGGCCCTGTCGCCCATACAATGTAGACGGGCTTGGGGGACAGTAAGGAGGGCAGAATTTGAAGAGTGGAGGTTGCGAGGTGGGGAGTAGGGCGATAAAAGTTCAGACAGGTATTGAGGTGCCAAGCCATGTAAAGCCTTATAGGTGAGCATGAGGATTTTAAAGTCTACGCGGAATTTGACCGGAAGCCAGTGCAAGGACTCCAGGATAGGAGTAATGTGAACACTTGCACTAGACCTGGTCAGGATTCTGGCTGCTGAATTTTGGACATACTGCAGCTTGTTCAGAGTAGATTTAGATACCCCAGGGAGTAGAGCATTGCAGTAGTCAATTCAAGAGAATACAAATATGTTGATCAGCTTTTCAGCCACAGTTAATGATAGCATAGGGCGTAGTCTTGCGATATTTCTAAGGTGAAAAAAAGATGTTTTGACAGTATGCTGTACATGTGGGTCGAATGTTAAGCCAGAATCGAATATAACCCCAAGGTTTTTCAATTTTGATTTAAGCTCAAGTACAGAGCCATCTACAGACAGGGTTACAGGACTGGCTTTACGAAGTTGATGGGGGGTACCAATAAGCATGACTTCAGTCTTGTCACAGTTAAGATGAAGGAAGTTTTGAGTCATCCAAATTTTTATGTCAGAGATGCAATTTGATAGAATAGAGACAGCCACATCAGTGTCGGGTTTGGTACGGATGTATATTTGAGTATCGTCAGCGTAAAAATGAAAGCTGAGGCCATGTGATCTTAAAAGCTGACCAAGTGGTCACCCCTTTTGGGGTGCCTGCCGTAGCCTAACCTCCTGCGACTCGTCGTTGTTAAGACAAGTAGTTTTTTTTGGCTTTGCTGCCTTGGCTGCTCCTCAATACAATCCGATGGGCGTTTATGCTGTTATAATCAAGGATATCTGCATGCACTCAAAGGCATAACCTGCGATCGAGCTAGGATTCGCTATTGTCTAGTGAAATTACAGTACCTCTAAATCCATTTTATCTCTTATCTTACTCTGAACAGGTATGTACGCTTTTCGGTAAACACTGAAATCGTGACAAAAAGAAAATATTAAAAGCCCTTTGTCTTTAAACTGTAATCATTTCATAAGACACTGAAATATGTTAAAAATCAAGTGTGACACACAAAGGGACAAAACAGCGGGCACGTTGATACGGAAACTTTAATGATCCCATTTACATGACATTGCAGCAAGACGGCCGTACGAACAGTACCATGTGCGTATTCGTAAAATAGAAGACAGAGGTGTGACAGCGAAAAAAAAACATCAAAACGATGAACAACTAGTTTCCCCAAAGCAAAAACAAATATGTTTTAAAAACAGGGCATTTCAGTTACGCTCAATAGTCACCGGAGTCGAAAGCTGATTTTAAAAATAACACATCGCACAAGGGAAACTTTTTTAAAGGTTTTTAAAGCCGGCGTCGGAATACCCATCGGTAAACCGTTCCCTCCCTCGTGCAGTTTGCTAGAGGCAGTATTTAAAAAAAAAAGCAAAGTATGTGGTATATAATTCCTAACTTAATATTTCAAGAAGTAGGGATATAGAGTTTTTACTTGAATGTAACTTTGATGGTGGAAAATCCCCTTCAAACTTGCCAGTTTCCATAAACAAGTACTTCTTAACAAGTACGGACACTTTCTGTATGTATAAACATAATTTTCCCCCTCATAGATATACCGTCTGGAACAACAGAGATATAAAGGTTAGCAATACAAACTTTTTCTTTGGGCTGTAATTTGGGTTAAAAGTGGTATCTGGGTTTGATATTGATATCAATATATTTGAATTAATATCGACGGTGAAATATACTGTATAATTACACCGACTTTGTGAACAGATATAATATTTCTATTAAGTCTGATTAAATATTGTATTGGTAATTAATGCGATCCTCAGGGAAGTATTGACTCTTCGAAGGAATTGCACTGGTCTATTAGAAGCTATGGAATAATTTACAGCTTCTATCAGACTACAAGGAAAGGATATTTTGAGTTATGGATGTAGTTATACGTTTTTAAGATCCCTTTTGCAAGTTGAAAATATTCTGTCAATAAAAGTATTTTGGAATATCCCATTTGGGAAACTGACTGGAAAAAAAACTTGGACGATGTCAAGTAAATATTGTATTACTAATAAGGTTAAGGAGGTTTCATATAAAATAGTTAATCGAACTTACCTCGTAATGACCCTTGTTGTGCAGAGATGTAAAATTAATATAGATGATAACCGTGTCTTTTGTGAAAGTAGCATTGAAACCATCTAACATTTATTTTGGTTATTATGTCCTGTTGTAAAAACTTTCTGGACTGCAAACTTATATAAAAAAGAGGCTAATATTGATACTGCTTTTAAAGAAATAGACGTTATGTTAAATTCTAATCCCATTGAAAATAATATGAAAATATCCTTTGAAATTGACTTAATTATTATACTTGCACGTCACTTTATACTGTACGTATAGTGAAATGTTCTGGGAAGAGCCCCGTGTTTGAACAGTTCTCAATAGATGTAAAGGCGTGTTTGCAGACTATTTCCAAATGTACAAACATGGAAGCTGTGCGGAACTTTTCTTCATTTACCTTGTTTTAAACTTTTTTTTTCATCAAGTGTGATTGTATTATAGTATGTGCCCCTGACGGTGTCATCGATATGTTATATGTATTCTTGTTTGTATCGGATCTATTTTTGTTCTTCAAATAAAGAGTTTAAAAAAAAAAGTTTACTTGAGGCAGTGGTGGCCGAGAGTGCGGGGGGCCGCCACAAGGTGGCAGTGTGCGGTCAGAAGAACGGGACAGTCCCGTTCCAGTCGATGGCCGCTCCTTCCCACTTCGTTCTTATCGTCATCTCCACCGAGGGGAATCTCTTCTCAGGGTCGACCGCAGTCTTCGCCACCCCGCGCTCCTCCTCCCAGTGGTGCGAATGAGTGTCTGGCGCAAACACGGGAGAGACGACACCCAGAGCATTTTTTCGCGTGTCTGGTATCAGGTATTCAGGCCACACCTGAATCACACCCCAAAACCTCACGCCCAAGTTCCCGGGGACTCACAACAAAGCAATTTAATTCATAAAGGGCGAATCTCGGTCACAAATCTGTATTAGGAAGTCAGCAAGAACTAAACATTAACTGACTTTTAAAAAGTTATAAATGGAGTGAATCATTAAAACTCAATCTATAGAAGATACAAGAATTCATCAACTGATTATCATTAAAAAAAAGTGAGTAATAGAGCAACAGAAATAATTTGTAAGAAACAAAATATTGAACTGAACTTCTTTCCTCGTCACCTACGATGGTGACCAGCACCAGGGATGTTGGCTGGATACTGTCGGCAATCTCCGCCTCTGCACAAGGAGCAGAGGACAGACAGCTGTGCTTTCGAAAGAACAAACTCTGTGTTTTCTGCAGGAGTGCGACAGAAAAAACCCCCACTGATTCACTCGTGAGATCTCCTTTGATGTTTGCTCCTACAGTCACGGTTATAATCAAATACCGGATATTATGCAGTGGAGTTCGAGACTAAAAAACGAAATGGTGTTTGGATCGAGCACGTTTCTGCTGACACTACCCACACACAACACCAAAAGCAGCCCCACCATCTCAAAGCACAGGGTGTCTGACACTGAGTGGCCTACCTATAGTGAGCAGGACTGTGTTTTTCTGTGATGGCTGACCATTGTAGAAGCAGAGGTCAAACAGATGCTCCACTTTCCAGTCTGACAGGAGAGACCGGTTTGTGCTGAACAGCACGCTGTAGGTGCCATTGATGCAGCAGAGCCAGATGGGCAATTTTGGAGTTTTCAACATACTGCCGACCTAGGAGGAAATACGAAATCTGAGAACGGGTCCTGAAAAGCAGCAGATCGGTAAAAATGGTAGGAATCTCTCAGCCCAGCAGTGGTGGCACTCCAGGACTATCGAAAGCAATAATCTTTTCCATCTTCACATATCGCGCTGGACTTGCAGGGTCTGTCTTTGAAAACAAAATTGTTTTGCTGTGTTTTCTCTTTGGGGAATTTATAGAATAAGATAAGATCACTTTATTAGCCATATACAATTTCTTGCATTAGGAATAGAATCAGAAGTTTAAATCCTTCGTTCTGTTAATTAGAGTAAAGAATTAGAGTAATTAGAGTAAAGAAGGAACAGTGGATCAATTGGATTGTTCTCCTAATAGCCCACACTACTTCAGCGTCACTCATATTGTAGCCGCAGATACATATGAAAAGCAGTTGTGCCAGTGTTGTCAGCTCCGTAGTGACACCATAGTGACATGGTTAGACAAACCTTGTACAGCACAAATTCCCATACAGTATGTAGCAGAAGAATTCAAGAGCTCTTAGAAGTAAATACGATAAGAAAAGTCAATACGTCTGTGAAGTAAATATTTGGTGGTTGTGTAAGCATAGAAAGTAGCGGTATTTTAGAGCTCCCATCATAGCCCAACAACTTGTTGCTTAGCAACTCATGCAGTACCGCTGGAAACAGTCTGCTTTTAACTCGCTCACCTCTGTTAGTCTTTCGAACTTTGTCCTTGTTTCATAATACTAACCTACTTGAGAGCCCGCCCCTAAAATTCTATCCTGTACAATTTTAAGGTTTAACTGAGTGCAAGCAGGTTGTTCATACTAACTACCTGGTACCTGAAATGTTTAATTCATGTTCTACACAAAAAACATTTTGTTCACCTGAAACGTGGACAAGAGCGCACAGGCGGGAACTACTTGGAAGCGCATTTAAAACTCCAGAACAAGAGGCGCTCTTTACCCAAAGGGTTGTGGGAGTCTGGAACAAGACGCCCATTTGTGTCATTGAAGCCGATATACCCTGGCTTCTCTCAAGAAACGGCTGGATGAGCTCCTTGGATCAGTTAGCTGCTACCTGTCACACAAGCACGATGGGCCAAATCGTTTGTAACCTTTCTTGTGTTCTTCAGCAGAAGCATGGCATCAGAGCAGGGATTCTCCTCAGCATGTGAGCCACAGAGGAACGAGCAAAGACTGGGCCATGGCTAAAAAGGCAAATGAAAGAGAATCCACAGCCAAAATGTTTTTTGTTTACTCTCTTTCTTTGTACTTCCAATGTTCTTTTCAGATATATAACATTCAGTTTCCACCTCCTTGACAGTGTGTTCGGACCCAGAAAATGATAAAAAGAGACCCGTTCTAAAACAGACAAGGAATGATATGGTTTTCATCAGGACATACTGTATTCCAAACAGAAAAGGTTCAGGTCTTTTTGACCTGAAAGGAGTTCGGCATCCATGTGCTCTCCAGGTGCCTTCTTAATAAAATAATTAAAGGTGTCTGATGCTGAGATAAAAAACAAGGTTGTTTTACCAGAATTCTGTTGTGATTTCAACATTGTGATTTCCATCGTAGGCTGGATGGTGGTAAAATAAGTGAGTCAGGAAACCTTAGTCCAAGTATTTAACAAGGTCTGCCCGTGGTCCAGTCTGGTAAAGCACAGCAAAGGCTTGTTGAAACCTGGTGGAAACCACAGCAGAACCTTGATAAAAGGGCAAAAGCCTTTCTGGTAGATTTATCAAGGTCTTCTATGGAAATATAGAGCAACAGAACTGCAAAAGCTTATTGGGCTGAGAGGAACTGCTGATGGGCTGAGAGGTCTCCTTCCTCTCTTTTGCGGTCTTTCTGAGGTTCTGATGTGAGGCAGCCCAGAAATGACCCACAGCCAGCCACATATGGAATTCTTCAAGCTGCCTTTCCGCTAACTGTAGGCGTCGTTATAACCACACCGGCACCCAGTCAGCTTCTGTGGTTCTGTGGCAGAAATATTAACTGCGGAAGACGGGATGCCAAAATCAGATGAAATTGGTCCAGTTTTGATAGCTGAATTGGACCCATGGGCTACAGATTGCAGACATGGGGCTGCTTCCTTCTAGGCTGGGCTTCTGCTAAGTTTGTGTGAGCCAGCCAAGGGGTGCAGGAGCTTCCCGAGGATGCTGGGAGCTCGTTGAAGCCCACCGGTGTACGCGCCTGTGAACGGGCCGCGGCGCTGACCCGGGGGGCGGGCGGTTACCGTTGGCAGCTTGTCCTGGTCCTGCTGCTCCCGGTCCCAGTGAAGGTATCCCACGTCGCTGCGCGCCAGGACCCCCCGCAGGGGCTGCGGCAGCAGGCAGCCCTGGCCGTCGTACTGCACGTCTCCGTTGAACATGTTCGGGCTGGCCCTGCCGGTCAGCATCAGGTTCAGCAGTGCCTGGGACAGCCAAGCGAAAAGGCAAAGGCTGGGAAACATGAAACCCCTGCTGCTTTCATCGGTAGTAACAGTTTTTCTGTATTAAAAAAGGTCGTACCAGGTTGTGCACGTGCCGGGCACCTGTACTATTTCTGAGCGGAGTGCACAGACGAATCTGATGGGTGCAGCTCTGCCCTGCCTATGCTGGGGTCCGATCACAATCACTTGCGGGCTCGGAGAGGACACTGCACCGTTCGCTACACAGCGGCGACATTCGCCAGGTCGCGGGACCAGGCCTCAGTCACAGCAGAGCCCTGCACTGTCTGGGTTTCATGTCATGTCTGTAACCTGCTCAGTGCACTGAGCCCCGCTCCACAGGGCTAAAGGTTCAAATGACATTGCATGTAATATCTATAAAAAGTGAAACAGGAAGTTAATGAGATTTGAGCTTTAATGGCTTCATGGGGGGGGGGGCTGTTTTAATTTCTACCATTCAGACGTAAAGCCTCGTCCTTTGAAGAACGGAGTTTCAATCATTTAGAACTCAAACCATCACATGTAGATTTAGCTGTTCTTCATGCAGCAAAAAAGCCTTTAGTTACCTGCCGACACACAAAGTTTCCCAGACTTAATTGCAAGAGGTGAGGAGTGGTGAAGTCTAGGTCGTCTCTTAGCCTTTGAGTTGAAAAGCACATAGCAGGATCATTAGTATAAGCATATAACAAAAATGAATTAATATGAATGCTGCTGTCTCTTTAACAAGCTATCGCACGCAGGTCACACTGTGCAGCTCTTTCAGAGTGAGAGTGAGATTAATTGGGCAGGACTTTTCTGCACAGATGCTGCATTTCGTGTGCTGGGAAAAACTTTGTCAAACATCAGAAACAGAGTTTACACTGAATACATGAGGGGAGACAGCAGCTAAGTTTACTTTCATCTCAGGTGTCTTAAATTGTATCAATCATGGTTACTTTTCACGAAAAATATAAATACCAGAAATAAACTTTTTCTCCTTCCCTCTCATCTTTTATAGAACCTCTTGCTCCCCATCTTCACCTGTCCTCACTCTGCAGGAACTCTGGGTCTGTACCTCAACCAAGCAGGGCTGAGTCAACTCTGAGAATGACTAAGCACTCAATAAACATTTCGAAACGCATGTCAGTCTTAGCTGAACGGTGAATAGTTTGTAGTGTATAAGTGGAGAGCTGCTTCAGTCTGATGCTTTGAACCAGCATCTGTGTGACACTGTCTGATCGGCAGGAGGTGTGTTTCTGGAGAGGTTAGGTAACAGTAAATATGTCCAGAAATCGCTGTTTCATAAATACCTGTCTGGTGTCCTTGAGAAAATCAAACTGTACAGGAACAGAATGACACCATGGCTTCCTTCCTCTTTAAACTGCTCGGAAGAGGAAGAAGGAATTACAAGACTAATTTCTGACTGCACCATTTTAATAAGCATGCTTCGTCAACACTAAAAATAGCCACTAAGAACCTTCAGTGTCAGTGTCGGTTATACTTTTTTTAACAAACAAAGCACAAGCAAAACTAAAATCGCAATGTCATCCTCTGAACTAAAGGCAACATTCAGTTTTCCACCATGTATTTACAATGAATAATGTAAACAATGGCATTCTGTCCTATTCTGTTTAAAAAGAGCCTGTTTTAGAAGATATCTCTCTAGAAGCATCATTGTGACTAATACTAGCCGATAAATAATTATTGAATAACCAATGTGTGTTGGGAAGGCATTTCTGATGTTCACTTACGCATTGGATATGCTCATAGATAAATGTCCAGGTGGCTTCTTTCTCATTGAAGCTAAACAGCTGCATCTGGAAAATTGCATGAATATTTTGTAAATTCCAATCAATTCACTTATACGATGCAAATAAAAAATGCAGAGAACTCCATTCTCACTCCCTGTCGGCTGTTGTAAAATGTCTGAATTTTAATTTTAACGACGACAAAAGAGAAAAATAGTAGTTGTGGCTCAGGATATCCCTAGACGTAGCACTCTCTGCTCTGCTAGTCCTCCCATTAAATCCATCACCTGCTGGACATTACCTGTGTGGACAGGAGTTGCCAGCGCAAGTTTTGGTTCATGATAAAGTGGTCTGTCCCAGTTTCTACTTGCCCTCTCGGTGAAGTTGTCCACTTTGTAGTCCACGCTGGGGGTGAAGTAGCAGTCCGAGGTCACCAGACACACGGTGGCGCCCACGCCTTCTCCCGCCGCCCACAGAGCATCGGTCAGCGCTACAGCGAGGGCTTTCTCCTGCTCCTTCTCGCTCACGTCATATAGGCTGGGAACAAACATGAGGCGCGGATGACCCTCCTGGCTCTCACGTTTCTCGTTAATGCTGTTTTTGTGCATTCGCTTTTCAGAGAGAGGGAAGAAAATCCCCCCCATTTCGGTGAAGATTTCCAATACTTTTTTCTGCTCCTGCTGGAGAGATTTAGACTCCCACAGTTTTCAGTGTGCAGACGTCTGCGCTGACCCCTTACCAGCTTACCAGCTAGTAGTACAAATGGACGTTTTGCTTTTTCTTTTCTCATTGCCCTGGATCAGAACAGGATCACAATCAGCCATTGATGTGTGTTTGCTGGAGGGATTCTTACCTTTGCAAGGTTCCGTTTTCTGCACCCTGATTTCTCGTGAAGAGCAGGTGTTTGATGATGTTAGCCTGAACCACCATCTGGACGGCTCTGGCCCCGCCCTGCAAGGACAAAGAACAGAGCCAGTCCGCCAATCCAGTCCACGTATTGAAGGGCTGAGCTCTAGTCTGATTTTGCACATATACTGTATGTTGATGGCAATGATGGACAGTGTGGTGATGTGGCAGTGGTGTTCTTTAGTCTTCTTCGGTCTTGTGTCCTGGGTGCAGTTCCCTCGGTGGAGGATGTTCTGTGGAAAGTGTACATGTTCTGCCAGTGTCCCTGTGGGTTTTCTCCAGGAGCTCCAGTTTCCTCCCACATCTCAAAGACATGCTGAGTGGGTCAATTGGTGTCTCTAAGTGCTCTCTGTAGACATGTGGTGGACTAGCATCCCGTCCACTGTGTGATCCTGCCTTGTGCCCTGGATAGGCCCTAGGTTCGTACCGGGAATAAGTGACTGATAATGGATGCATGAACATGATTGAATGCAAGGTCGTTCTTGATCTCAAATGAGAAAGAAAGAACATGCATTTTTTTCCCTATAATATCCCTTTTATCCTTAAGCCTTGAGATGTCCCAGTAATAAGATGCCATCGCCCTTGAAGTGAAGCTGGCACTGTCTGTTGTGAATGATCAGGACTGTTGGGATTTGTTTTGCACGCCTCTATTCACTGCTTTTGATGGCGATTGCTTATATATACAGTCAGGCGAAACGGTGCAAACACTGCCTGGCTCAGTAACAGAACAACAGGGTTTGAGTACAATGGAATCCATTCAGCGACCTTTGGGGACCACATTTTCAGGAATTAATAAACCGTTCTTGCCAAAGAGAAATGGATTCCTATTGGTCGTTTAATGTTTGTTCTTAATTTGTTGACAGTATTTATTTTGTTTTGGTCTTGATGCTGTAGCAAGTTGCTGCTTGCCCAGGGAGTCATGTGAAAAGACGTCCCAATCTCAGTTTTAGGCTGTAAATCAGCCAGGAGGTTAAAGAAATAATCTGCCTTAAAAAACCTACTCGTTCTGCTTCCACAGCGTAGGACAGGTCTGAGTGGGGCTCCCGGAACTTGAAGTAAGATTTCTTCCATTCATAGTTGAAGACGTGAAGAGTGCTTCCAAACAAAAACTTCCTGAGATTCTGAAAAATAGAGGCAAATGGTGGGAGAAGGCCACCTGAATTTAGGGCTAGGCTGAAAAGACCTAACCGTTTCTAAAATAACTTTGCAGAGTTTAATCAAGGGCAGCTTTAAGACCAAGAACCAACTCTTACGATTTTTGTAAAAATCCCTTGAAGACTAACATACAGCTATAGAGAAAGTGGATTGAGATAGATTTCCAGAGATTAGAGTTCTTATTCAGACAAGTGGGCTGTAGCCCCAGTGCACATCAGAGACCTGCAGGGTCACCACTACAGAAAATATTTAGTATTTGTTTTACCTGGCATATATGTCTATACAAAATGACATTATTTTCTATAGTTGCCTGTACAGTAGCCTATTAACAAGGAAGCGGAGTGAATTCTACCTGATGTGGCTCCATGTCAGAAAACCAAACCCTAGGACTTCACAAACAGCCTTTCCAGCAGGAAGGCCTCTTTTTCCAACCTACACCCTCATCATCCTTTTCCCGTATCGGATTCTCGGTGAGCTTTGTGCCCATTTCAACCTTCCTTGAATGGCACTCAATTTCCTGCTTAAGAGGGTCATGAATAAATTACCTTTCCTGTCCTTGAGCATTGCTGGAACAACACGCAGTGCCCCGTGCAGAGCCCTATGCGGTGCCTCTGAGGCTCCTGTGTTCCTGTGGGTAGCGCGAGGTCGGGTTACAGCTCATGTTTTAGAGATGAGCTGGACTCACCAGAGCCATCTCCAGTGTGACGGGCTGGCCGCCCAGGCTGGGGGAGACAGTGAGGGCTTGGGGGATGGAGTAAGGCACTGTGAAAGAGGAACCACTCCTGCACGGCTTGCTGCCGGTGGACGGAGGCCTCCCCGCTGTATCCTCGGCCTCCTCCTCGCTCTTGCGGCCCTCCTGGTGCCTCTGTGTGGAAGAAAGAGAAGCTCAGCGTTTCTAAAGCTGCTTTTAATTCCTGCTGTGCACCACGCAGCAGTGGCATTCAGCGTGTGAGAGGATCCAGAACTGGTTTGGTTCTGTTCATTCATAGCTTCAAAGCCCTCTGAGTAAACCTCGGAACCACAGCGCAGACTGTAACTTCAGCTCTCCTCTTAGCTCCGTGTTTGTCCCTACACGCTCTCTATTGTGACAGTGGCATTGTGGCTCGGAGAGTAGCTCGTATCCAATGACTGCAAGTGTACCGGCTCCTGGCCAGAGACTGAATGACGAACTGTCGAAGAGAGTGAGGGATCGCCCACTCACGTCTCGTTTCTTCGTCACTTCTTCCTGCAGTATTTCGATGTAGCCGAGCTTCAGACTTCTCTTTGTAGGCTCAATGTCCAGACTGGCATCCATGGCGTGCGCAGGTGGCGAACGCTGGCTTTGCTCAGGTTAGGACGACTCCGGGAATGAAACGAGAGTCTACAAGGGAGGGGACTGTCTTTCCCTAGCCTCCCACCCTGCGGCTTGCCAGGAGCAGCTATATCATGCTACACACCGGACTTTAATGGCATTGAGGGAAGATCAGGTGTTGTGATGAGACCAGGAAAAAACAAGGATGTATCCCCAAGGACTGCTTTAGGGAGAAGTAAGGATCGCTAGCTGATCAAAGGAGCAATTGGGAGTCTTGCGTTTCATCTCATTTATTCTGCTGGAAATTTTAGATATAGAAATTTAGAAATTGTAGATATATGTAATGTAAATGTATTAAAAAAACATTCTGTTTACTGTATGAAGTTCATGAAGTGTGAGTGAGTTGTTTTCATTTCCGTACACGTCTTTTTAATTTTTCATTGTAATTGAGTTCCTATAAGTCGTTGTAAATGAACATGTTAAAGGTCACATTTTCCCCTCAATAAAACGACAGGGAGCTTGACTGTCTCAGTTAATTATGAGAAGTCTTCCCGTGCTGTGGACTGAGTCCTGTGCTTGGGCTTTGCATACAGAAGAAAGGAAGGTGCAGCACTACAATGGGAAACATGCCGTTCCGCATTTGTGAATCCTGCTCTTCGTTAACCAGTAATGTATTTTCTCATTCAAAACTCAGGTGAGCATTTCACTAAAGTGAAGAGACATTAAAAACTATAGCAACCTACCTGTGCAACTCCATCAATTAATTCCAACCTGCAAAAGACAAGATGGTAAATTTCAGCGATTTTTGTGTTTGCCAAGTTTTAAAAGGTAAAATAAAATTGAAACAAATATTGCGTTTTTCCCACTTGTAACATAAAATTAGCAAGTCTCTATTTGGCTGTCTGCATTTCTGTCTGCCTGCCTGTCACCATCGTGCACAAAACTTTTCTTACCCATGAGAGCTGAAGATTTCTCTCCATTTGTCCAGGTCAGATATTCTGCTTGCAATCTCTTCAAACTCCTGGCTGTCACAGCCATGCCGACTGCAGTCACTGCTCTCTTCCATCTGTAAGCATCACAGATTAAATGCTGCAGGAGTTAACATTTACACGACTGCCTGCGTCTGGGTCTGAGCCATCGGCCTTTGAAAAAACTCTGGCTGTGGCGGCTTACCGAGAAACACCATTGATCAGTGGCGGTATCAATCACAGAGTGACAGACGCAGGCTCTGCACATTCAGTTACTCTATCAGGACCTGATTAATGTTTCATTAGAGTGTGAGTCACTTCATGTGTCTCTGTCCTTTCCCGAACACACACCAACATGTGCACATACACACATGCTTGCAGGCACTCGTAAAGGCACAAAAAGCGTTGCTGTAGAAAACTCCAGGCAGTTAACAATTGCTACCACGACCTGCGGATCACTGGATACAAAAATGAAGACACTGCCTGTCCTGTCTTGTGCAAGAGAAAATATCATGCACGGTGTTACTAAGGGTTAACTACTTTGTAGTTCCTTCATTATGTAAAATTATCTCACTTTATGAATATGACTGGTATTTAAATCACATCTTTTCTTCAGTGGTAACGTGATGCTTTATATCATATCTTGTAGTAGTTTTGTAGATATTCAACACTCTTGGCTTTCATGCAGTACTGTAGAAATCTGTAGTTTTTATGTGGTGAAATAAAAAGCTTGTATACGGAGTGCAGCACGTACCATGTCTTCCATGCATGTACGGAGAGAATGTGTTTCAGTCTGCGTTCTGATTACAGTTAGTTCATGCAGAGCAGCAGATTGGAAAGTGCCTACTGATGGTTCATGTCAAGGTAAGAAAGTAGCATGGTATTTATCCATCAGGATTAAATTGACAACTAACAAGCTGTGCAAAATATTAAAGTCTGAGGTATTTATGCGAGCAGAAAAGCAATATTACAATGGAATTTCAGAGTGCTATAAGAGGAAATGTGAATCAGAGGCAAAAAGAAATATGCAATTGCTAGCATTTATTATGACAATAAACTCATATGTTATTGCAGTGCAGCCAAGTAAGATTTTACATTCTTGAAAAATTTGTTGGATATATTGTTTGCATGCACTGTACAATGTGTTTTAAGAGTTGCATTTCTTTACACACACCTTTGTAATATGAGATTTATGGAAGCACTTAACTGAACAAATATTAACAGCACTAGGAGCAGCAGCACCAACATCAGCAAGAAGGAAATAACACCAGAAGTAGCAGTAACAAAAATTTGTACTTGGTCGGTGCATTCAGAAAGTCTTAAAAGTGAACATAAAATGTCTAAACCATTTGATATTACCCTTCCTGCCGAGCTCCGAATCTTCGCTCAGGTTTGACACTAGCAGTGCCTGGTAGCCATTCGCCATTGACGATCAGCGAAGCCCCAGAGTCCCTCTAATAAGACCAGCAGACTAGGAAAGCTAATCTGTCTCTCTCTTCGAAAGTAAGTAAAGAAAGTCATCAAGGCAAATCTCACAAATTCAAAATTGGAAACAGAATCTCAGTAGTGAAACCGAATACGTGTCTTACAAGCCTCTCACTGTGTGCTATCTGGTAACTACGGGGAGCTTATTGAATAAGAATGTTATCTCTGCCATCGTCACACTCTGGACACCTGTAGGAATTCTTATCCTGTTGGTCTTGCAGTGCTTCATCTCTCATTAAGAGGGTATGAGAAACCTTTGTTTTTTAACAATATGTAAAGAGACAAATTACAGCTTACTGCATTTGCCTTGAGAGACAAAATACACCAGGAATTTGCCCTGACATAGCAATCAAACATCAGGTGTAAATATCCGAAGTGCCATGTTTAACAGGTATTTAGAAATCGGACCTCTTTTGCATTTTATACCACAAGACAAAGAGGCTATTTCGACAGTATGTGTTACATCCTCTGTTTCTTTCCTCAACTGACTTAATGGTTTCCTGTATTCAACCTATTCACTGCTCAAAATGTCTTTGCTCAGCTATCATTTCAATTGAGACTGAGTACTCACACAAGAGATATATGCAAATAATGGTCTGTTTAATTAAAAGAGGCCATTTATTCGGAACTTGTGATTAAAGCAAAAAAGGCTTAAAAGATCAATGCCTTCCCTACTTGTAGATTTGAGGAATATAACTCTACACTGCACATCTATATAGCTGGAACACTGGGAGACTCTCATGTGGTGCTGTTTTACCTGAAGGTTCCTAATTAAGGAAAAAAAACGATTTCAGTGCCTGCACCTCCAAGTCACTCCCCGTGTACAGAGGTCAACAATACTTACCGCTCAGCACTGGAAGTCAGCGCTTATACTTCGGGACGCAGCATCCAGAAAGATGAAATGCAGTGCTCTGCATGAAATTAAAGGCAGCCTGGCGTGACGGACCCTTAATCTGACCCAGCAGATCACGTAGACCGGGGCTGCTCCAGCGTCTGAGAGCCGCCTGGGTAAGAGCCTTGGTTTTTGCTCTCATTGGAAGGGGCAGGGCATTTGCTCAGAGCAACAGTGTGCATCTAGGTTTCTGGATCGGCAGGGCTGCCTTCTGTTGAATTACAACGGATGTTATATAAGGCAATAAGACTGCTAAATAGCCAACCTGCGGCACCTTTAGCAAATCACCTGTAACGGCTACATGGACATACAGTTTTCGTTGTATTCATCATACTTCACTGCTTGGACATAATGTATTGCATACACCCTGGACACTGTCACGATCGCTAACCCCTCCTCTTAAGGGCGCTCCAGCCCTTCCTTGTTCCCTCCCATTGTCTGCACCTGTTCCCTATTCCCGCTCCCCCTTAAAAGCCAGACGCGGACCTCACTCCTGGTTCCTCATTGATTTCCGCATCGTGAGAGTCCGGGGTCCTGCTGCGTCTGGCTCCGTTATGGTTTTAGTTTCCTGTTCCTGATTCCCTGCCCCGCCGGTCCTGACCCGGCTCAGGCTTTTAACCCTTGGATGGATCTCCTGGCCTTGGACTCTACTCTCCCGTTTGGATTTTGGCGTTGTTTGTTCGCCCGGACTCACTTCCCCAGGACACCTGCTCACCATGGACACGCCCCCCTGTATCCTGACCCTTTCCTGCATGACTTTCTCCCTCGTGTATCTTCACTATTCCGGATCGGATCGTCTGCATAGGGCCCGGAAAGAACTGCGTCGTGACAGACACATCGCAGCTCTGTTTATATTGAGTGTTGTCTGAGTTTATTCTATTCAATTTCTATTATACTATTATGTATTATTATGTCACCTTCTTTTGTAACTTTAATTTTGTGATTTTTATCCCCCCTGGTGAGCTTGTAGAAAAGACATTTCATTACCAGCAACTACTGCTGCACGCTGTATTGTTGTGGATTGGATAAATAAACTCTGATTTGATTTGATATCGTGTGGACTGGAGGTGTAACATTTAAGGAAAAACTCAGTGTAGTTGTGTTGGTTGGATTTGTTTGACAGTCTTAACATAGAAGGAACTTTGCCCGGTGTGTTCAGTACTATAAAGCTTTATTTTAGGAATATGTTTTAGTATAGTTTACTTAAAAATCTAAAAGTTCCACTAAAAATTTTGTTGTGTGTTTTCAAGAAAAGCAAAAGAAAGCTGCTTAAACAACATTAAATTTGAATTATATACAGTATATTGAGATTTTTTTTAAAGACCACTGAATGCATGCACATACATACTGTACATAAGGAACCCAAGCTTGAAATGAGATTGATATTTACTAAAAATGTAATATTTTTAAAAGCATATCTGAACTGTTAATTACTTGAAGTTTAAGCCATCGGTTAAGACACTTGTTATGAAAATCTGCACTAAAAACATTTTAGTGAACCTTTCAGTGCCTTCGTGAAAACAACCTGAGCTGTGTATAAACACTGCCCCCTGCATGCCAGTTACAATAGCCCTGAATAAAAAGAAGCCCAATGTTGAAGTGTGCTGTATTTCACCGAGTTCAACTCTCCAGCATAAGTGCAGACATTACACAAGAGTTTCATGTGAACTGGTACATGTAGATTAAAGTCCTAAAGTGGAAATAAACTATTTTGTCAAGCCTGAGTGACAAAATCATAATAAAAGATATTTAAACACAAAATTAAGATTTTTACAAAGCAATATGCTACAGATTCAAATTAAATAGAAGAGTATATATAATTTTGCAGAAGTAATCAGGAGTAAGTTGGAGGTGCAATCAGTATTTTTTTACTACACAGTTTATTTTGAAGTGTCCGGAAAATGAAATAAAAATAAGTGCACTACTGGGAATGTTAAAACATCATTTCATCAGACACACATACAAAAATCTCTGTTACACAAAACATTTATTTTGTACAATATTCAACTGGGGACCATACAATGTATAAAGACATTACCAGAACCTTTCTTTAACTGTTAAAACACAATGCGAGTCATAAACCAATTTTTATTTTACATAACAACATGATGTCTAGTTTGATTTTACCTGAACATATTGAACTTCTGTTTATAAAAGGAATCATAATTGTCCATCTACATTCATTCTCTTTGCTTTTTCTATAAAATGTATACAAATGTTGCCTGATTAAAAAAAAATAGATAAATCAAATCAAATCAAACATTGGCACATCGTGCAGAAGATCCTATCTACTCGCATAATACTCACAATCTTCTGTCCTCTCCATTCACTTGAGCAAGTATGATGGAGATGAAGAGGAATTTCATACTAACTGATTCTTTTCTTGAAAATTTCTAGGTAAATAATGTCTAAACAAAAATGCATTTCTTGTTTTCTTTTTTAGCTTTCTTCTTCAAAAATAACTAAGAAATCACAATTCCTGTTTTCAGGGGAAGCCAATGCAGATCTCAGCTTTGAGTTGTGTCTCCTTTAACTGCAGGAAAGCACAATACGTCTATTGACAGTGGTTTAAACACCATCAGAGAACTAACCAAAATAAAAAGAATGTTTGCTAAGAAATGCTCAACTTTTTGCACCACAAAACTGGGTTCCACAACAACCCCAGTTCCACTGTGGGCTGCATGCTCCTTGAAGTGACTCTCTGTGCAGTGGGCAGTTTGTCTACAGTGCAGAACAAGATCCATTGCGCTTTAAGCAATTCTCTTACATTTCTAATGCAGTGATACATCTTAACCTGATTATTCCTGATAGCATAGCTATCACCTGAAAGCCAGAATAATGTGGAGAAAAAAAAGGCATGGAAAGAAACTTCTTTTGTTTGCACTGCTCTTTCAATGATGAACAACCAGGGAAATTGAGCCTGCAGAGCACTGCAGTGAGACAAAAGCGCTGTCAGTACATGAGATCCACCGCACCTGTGATCACATCGGACTCCTTCGTCTCCTGAAAGGGAAACTGGATCCCAGCCACCCGGATAAGGAGAATGTTCAAGGCATGTGCTAAGAAGCAGAACAAAACGATCCAGAAGGACCAGTCGAACTGTTCGCTGTAGGTCCTGTACACAAAACTTCCTTCCCTGTAGTTGGCGATTTTCTCCGACAGCTGGTGGAGTTTGACTTCGGAGGCGAAGAGGATCATCACCAGACAGCCGCAGAAACCTAGAGGGGACAACATATCCTCTGGCTTTCAAAACCGCCCCTGGCGTCTTGCTAACTGTTTAAAAGCTGAAACAGTGTTCTGTCTGTAAACCGGCTGTTCTGAACACCGATACAGCAAAACTAGAGCCTGCACGTCTTCCAGCGTGGCAGCAGTCAGTTTCCTTGGCCTAAATCAATATGAAGGAAGACATGGCAAACAACTAAAGATGTTTTAGTGAAAATGCAATACAAATATGCTTGACTGATGCTGCTTCTAGACTATTACTAGTGAGCACGTGTGTGATCTATTGCAGTATATTAAGGATTATTCTTCAAACACACTTCTACACCTAAGGCAGCCAGCACTGGTAGAATGACCCCAGGCGACGTGTTGAATACTGTAGGTATCTTCCAAGCGAAATATCGAATATCGATATCATGTCAAAACAGAAACATTTCACAAATACTTACATGAAATAAAGTTCCAAAGGTACAACCCTAGTGGGCCGTGCAGTGTCTCATAGGGGCTGCCGAAGGCGTTGTACATGAAGAAGCCAGATGTCACCGAGGAGAACACTATCATGGCGGCACAAAACAAAATCACACTCGCGTGAAGGCTGGTAGGGATGACGCCTGTGAGCTCAGGGAAAACTGCCAAGTGAAAAAGACATTGCATGTAACAGAAGCGTTCTTTCAGGACCCTATGCAGATGACACAATCCGGGGTAGAGTGAGGAAAACACGGGGGGAAAAGCATGCAGGGGTCAGGAATGAAAACAGGGGGCGTGTCCACGGTGCGCTGGTGTTCGGGGGAGGTGTGGCCGAGGCAAACAGTCCAGAAGTGAGTCCAAGGGGGAATCCAAGACGAGGCAAAAGTCCAAAGCCGGGCAGTCCATCCAAGACAAATGGAATTAAAAACAGGAACCGGGTCGGAACCGGCACAGAAACAGAAACAGGAACTAAAAACTTGACAGCACCAGGCACTCCAGGTCCCGGACTCGCCTGGTACAGGAACCAATGCAGAGCCCGGAACAGAGTAGGCGTCTGGCTTTTAAGGTGAACTGAAAAGGGGGCTGGAACAGGGAGCAGGTGCGGGAGATGAGTAAAAAACAAGGAAGGGCTGGAGTGTCCTTAAGAGGAGGGGTTTACGAGCGTGACATTGCATTTCTCGACAAAAGCACAAGTGACTTACTGCAGAAGCAGCTGCTGTGCAACTCTTCCAAGACCACTTTCAAAGATTATTTGACTCCAGGTCAACCTACTGATAAACTCCAGCATTTTTCCCAAAAGTGTGTTTTACATACAAAGCTTGTTTGCCGTAAAATCTGCCATAAACAGTTGTGTCTAGTTGATGAGCTGAGGAAGAACTGACACAGGCGGGGATGACGCTGTATCAGATACCACCAGCCTGAGTGGTTTTTCCTTCTGCAGAGGTTGGGTTGGTTTTCAGGCAGCACACCTGAGTGAGGGCACTTCTGAAGCTCGGGCACTGGTCCAGGGCTGGTAACAATTACAAATCCCATTGGACCCTTTCAAGAGCTGAAAGCAAATTTACCATTAATCCCCAGACAGAAAACTGGAGTTAATTAGCATCCTTCGGGTCCAGGGATTGGGAACCACTGCTCTATACTGACATGGATGACCTGAAGACAGCAGTGCACAACTCCACTCCCAGAGTCCTCATTCTCCTTCCACCTCAGCCCTTAATCGAGCTTATTGTTTGCTTATTTGAGCAGGGTGAAGCCTTTTCTTGTTAAGAAAAACTGGAGACTGGAGAGACTGGTGTGTGTGAGACTGGAGACTTACACACACCTGCAAACTCCGCTAGACAGCGGATCTTGAGGACCACCATTGTCTTAAAAAATAACTCAGGACCCTGTCCTGCGGAAGGAGTGCTGGCAGATCCAGTATCTCATTATGTTGAAATGAAATGACAGTCTCTGCCACCGCACAGGGAGATCATAAAGACTGTCCCGCCATTCATGGCTCGAATGAAGTCTTTTTAAAAAAAAAGTGCATTTAAATTTAATTTACATTGATGTCATTAACAGGTGAAAACATCTAATTATAATGTGCGGAAAAGCTACATATCCTCAGGACCATTCAAGTACCATGAAATGGAAACAGTGCCTTGATAGATTGTTATTTCTGAGAGAGAACGGCATGTCCTGTCACCTTCCATTCCCACTGCCCATTCTCCCAGCACATTCCACAGCCTTTCATGGAATATTAATTAATCCGAGGGACTCGTTCCACGCAGCTGTGATTGCAGGATCCAGCCCTTTCATTTAGCAACCTGCCTGCATAATTGAAACAGTACATCTTTGTTGTACGCCATCACGTTAAGTCATGCGGAAGAGAAATCAATCACTCAGTAAATATTGAGGGCTCCTCACCCCTAACTTTGTTCTAAAGCTTGTTAATGAAGAATTAACCAGAAAGAGGACAGGATGGTGACTCACTGCGATTATGTTTGGTGGCATGGTTTCGGTGCTCTTTTTCACATCCTGCCAAGTCTGATACCAGCACGAAATGCTGTCCTAACTGAACAGCCCAGTGAGGCCAAGGCTACAACGAATCACACACAAATATCCTTTTTAAGCTACAGTATATAGAGCATTGAATCTTTGGTTGCATTTGGGGATGTGATGTAGATCTGCAGATATCACCGGAATCAATATTTTAGATGGAAGATAGAAGTGAAGGTATATTTTATTCAACGCTAGATTAGATTAGATTAGCTAGATTTGAGATTTCCTTAAGAAAATGTAGTTAACTGAGTAGACAAGCCAGTCTTTTTGTATTTATATAAACAGCTAACATGCATATTCTTTGTTGTATATACAGTATGGTTCAGTCACAGAAACAGGAGAGCTTGCCTTCAGAAAAAAAAAAGAAAAAGAAAGAATTTATGAAGGCAGCTAAAGGGAGTACATCACTTTATAACTGGGTCACAACTAGCGGCAGACGAACGGGTCTGCCAAGTTTTTTTAGGACACAACCAATAAATACTTTTACTGGAATTCAATTTATAGCTTAATATGTTATAAAAATAGACGTATAAAATAATGTTTAAACTTTTAGTAGTGTATATTGAGCAATTCCAAGAGATATCCAGTACATAATAATAATAAAATAATAATAATAATAATAATAATAATAATAATAATAAGGAACAATTAATAGGTTTATTCCCTGCTGAAAAGAGAAGAAAGAAAACACAACGTTTCGGCCGTGGAGCCTTCTTCAGGTGTGTGAAGAAGGCTGAAGAAGGCTCCATGGCCAAAACGTGTTCTCTTTCTTCTCTTTTCAGCTGGAATAAACCTATTAGTTGTTCCTTTGCAGCCTACGCATGCTGACGCAGCTACCCACCTGAACTATAATAATAATAATAATAATAATAATAATAATAATAATAATAATATTACTACTAATAATAATAATTTTAATTTCTAGCAGCTTCCTGAATCTTTGTCCCACAATAGGCACTTTTTGGGGAAAAAAATCTTTGATTTGATGTGTTATCATGTGAACCCTTGCATTTGGTTTTACATGCAATTAGACGGTAATTCTTTTATTTGCTCTGTCCTCTTGTTAAGATGTGTTACATCAGGAAAATAAAGTACATGCTCGGTAGAGGGGGTGTAATATCTTGTCTGGTAATTAAACTTAAATTATGGACAACCATTTTTTGAGAAGGTTGTGAATATTATAATGCCTCTGAAGTCACATCCAAATGTCCTGTAAAATTAAAAAAACACAGAAACACAAGCAGGCACTGATTTGTGTCCAGGATACCCTAATGTAACAAATCCTGCCCCGGAAGTGCCCCTTCTGCCCTTTTGAGCCACTGCACACCACAGGGTCTCTCTGCACGTCTCTGCCACAGACACACCGGCTCTGCAGGACCCGTGCTGGACATCCCTAGTTAGGGCAGAGAAACGCTTAGGACAGCCTCGTACGATCAAGCTATGAACATTTTCGTGTCCGTGAAAATCGTAGAGAGGCGTCTGAAACAGGACTGAAACCCTGAGGAAGATCTGCCTGTCCCCCCCATGAATCAAATAGCTAAATATATCTTATGTATTGTTGCAGGCTTCCATACTTCATAGCAATTGCTTTTACGGTTCCCCAGAGACTAATACACCAAGGGGATATCACATCTGGCCTACGGCTGAAGCAATCAGCTAACGGTTTGAGCCACTCTTAATAAGCTATATATAAAGTCAAGGAACAAGTAATAGGTTTATTCCATGCTGAAAAAAAGAAGAAAGAGAACACAACGTTTCGGCCGTGGAGCCTTCCGAAACGTTGTGTTTTCTTTCTTCTTTTTTTCAGCATGGAATAAACCTATTACTTGTTCCTTTGCAGCCTACGCATGCTGACGCAGCTCCCCACCTGAACTATATATAAAGTCAGCTGTATAATGCAATTCAGGCGAAAGAAAATATAATCTATGAGCATTCACATATATTGTTCCTTTGTCAGTCGGATAACATATTGTTTTAACCATCCACTAATATCGTATACGGCTTGTGAAAGTTTCTGTGGGAAGGTGATATTCATATCTGTGTCTTAAATAATTAACTTGACTTTTGTATTTGAATAATTGATAGTCTTGGCTACATTGCCTTACGTTGTAATGGGCATTAATGATCAAGTACACAAGTAACAACACTGCCTCACGAACGGTACACTTCGGATACATCTGTTTCTTACCCGCTATACAATCGCCGCGGTTACTTACACGAGAAACGGAAAGGTCTCCCACCAAGACCACATTGCTTGAGTCTCTGCCCGTGAAAAAGACCGTAGTTGATTCTGCCGATGAATTTCTCCAGTTCGGGGCCCGTGGCGTTAACGAGCTGAGCTCCTGTCTTACACAGGATTGTCCCCTTGATCCAAAACTGAGTTCCCACCGACGCTGCCACCATTAAAACCGCGGCGAAGCTCAGGAGACCAGCCAAAAAGAATATAACTTTCTTTTGGCGACTCGGCATTTTTTTTTTTATTATTCTACCAGCCTGTTGAGATAGAAGTTTCTCAGTGGCAAGCTCTGGGTTCAAGCATTTCGCCACGTCGGGCTCCTGTTGCTAAAACAACGTCCTGCATCATCTCATTATTTTGTAGAAAGAGGAGGCTTCGAAACGCACAGTGCAGCTCTGGGGTGCTCGGTCTTCAGTCGTGCCGAGCGCATTGAGTTACAGGTCTCTCTTGCCTCGCTCCCGTCTCTAGGAAACTACAAGGTTTAAATTTCGGGGAGCGTGTACAGAGCTCCCCCGGGAAATCTGACAAGACCCATCCTGTCCCTGACCTTCTCCCTGATTGGGCATCTCCGCTGGTGATGGGTTTAAGATCATGCTTATTCAGTATTTGCAAACCTATAAAAAAAAAAAATCCCAACTGCTGGAAGACTTTCTACGCAACAGCAATCACCTGAACCGACTGTACAAAACCTCCAGGGAAACTACGCTCAGACTTCACAGGTCTGTGCATTGTAAGTTTCCTCGAAAACAACAAGGATTTTAATCTTGATCGTGCGAAACTCAAAAAATACGGCTGTGGTGTTGATAAGGGAACTACGGTTTTCGGGATTTCAGCACCGAAGATGTGGAAAGCACATTTTTATCCAAGACACTCGAATTCCAGCTACGACTGTTTGATACAAACAATACAACCCACTGTAAGGTAGAGAAAAAAACATGCACTCGGCAATGATTTAAACAGGTATTCACCACCCAGTAAGTAAATTCCCTGCAGTTTTAATGGAGAGATAGAGTCCTTCTGTCCAAGGTTTGATTAGAACGGGCTGTTCAGCTGTGCCTCATTACGATTCATTATCTGGAATCATTCCTGATTGCAATTAGGGAGAACAGGAAGCATGAATCAATTATTGTCTGAAAGAATCATACAGCTATTATTTGAAGAGAATTGGCGTTGTTAAGCAAAAGAGAACAAATTAAATATCCATTACGTGCTCAATCCATTTATTTCATGATGGTTAGCAAGAGGGGTTGTAGAAGCGTCTGATTCTTTTCAGTTGAATTGCAGTCTAAAAATGTTATTTTTGCTGTTTTTTAATTTACTGACATTTGGTTCAATGTAAATGTATCTCGAAGAATACAGTAGATACTGTTTTGTCTCAAATTTGTCTGTGTATATTACATCTCTTTTGAAAATAAAAGGAGGAAAAATTATATTTAAGACGAGAGGAAAAGGAGACCAGGATTCTGTGTCCTCGTGATCTGACTTGGGAACTTTCCCTCCTGTGTTTATGGAAACAAAGGGATCTGAAAGATAGTAAGTCATTTTTTGTCGGAAGGGAGTGCACTCTTCTGGTTGTATCTGTTGGTCGTCCTTAAGACAAGGAGTTCCCAGTCTGTTGGGGTTTGTTCAACTTGAGCACTCAGTGAAAAAACCAAACCATTAACAGACCTAATAATAGGTTTATTTTGCACTCTTCAATAATAATAATAATAATAATAATAATAATAATAATAATAATAATAATAATAATTCATCACACTTATATAGCACTTTTCTGGACACTCCAATCAAAGCTCTTTACAGTTAATGGGGACTCCCCTCCACCACCACCACCAGTGTGCAGCCCCTCCTGGATGATGCTCCAGTATGCTCCCCACACACCAGCTCTCAGTAGGGAGGAGAACAGAGTGATGAAGCCAGTTCAGAGATGGGGATCTATAATGGGGCATTAGGACCCACACAGACAACAGGGTGAGGGCCCCCTGCTGGCCCCACTAACACCTCTTCCAGCATCTGCCTTAGCTTTCCCATGAGTCTCCCATCCAGGGACTGGCCAGGTTCACACTTCTGAGCTCCAGTGGGCTGCCAGCAGTGAGCTGCAGGGTGATATGGCTGCTGGCTATTTATCACTTATATTTATCCCTATATATCAATTGTTTTGAGTTCCTAGACACGTAGGAGTTTGTCTTTTAATGATCAGATGTCCAAGGTTTGAACTCGGCGATTTGTTAGTCCGGTTGAGAGCTCAGCTGCAGGAGAACCCAGCATGTGTGTGGGACCCCAGGACCAGGACTGGGGTCCCTGCTATAGACAACACACTTAAAAGCCAGACAGCCTTAACCTTATGTCAAGGGTCTCCAGCCCTGGCTCTGGGGAGTCCCTATCAAACACAGGTGTTAAAGATCCCTGCTGGACCACCTTTTCCTAAAGACCTGGAATAATGTCACTGTGACCCATTTAAACAGTTCAATTCAGTTGTTTAGAGTTCACTTTGGGGCAAAAATCAAAGCAACTTTTAGACCCAAAGAACCAGAGCTCCTACAATTGAAATTGCTTGCTCAAAACATAACTGAGGGACAGCTGAGAAGTGCACCTAAACAGGAGATTCAGGGTGATGTACAGACTGACTGGACAGGAGCCCTGCAGGACCAGGGTGAGAGATCTCTGATTCAAGCCATGCGCTCTTATTAGATTTCAGTGCCTTTACCCAATTATCTCTCTGCAGTCTTAAAGAAACTCATAAGTGTTCGTTATGTTATTTTAGATTAGATGTTCTTGCCGCTGTTGTTGATCACTTGTTTTGCTAAGGAGGAGTCAGATTCATTACAGCCCTTCCGGCCATTTTTTTAACTGTTTTATCCGATACAGGGTCACAGGGGAGCTGGAGTCTGTCCCGGCGAACCGCGGGCCTGTGGCAGGATACACCCTGGATGGGACGCCAGTCCATCACAGTTCATTAAAGTCATTAAAGAAAATGATAATTCCTACAGATTTTGAATCGGTTCTTCAGAACAGCAGTAAGCAAGGTAACTGTCACGAAGCGTTTTTCAGGACCCCCTGCAGACGGCAGAATCCGGAGGGGAGTGAGACAAACACGGGGAAAGCAGACCGGGATCGGGGCTGGAAGAACAGGGGGGCGTATTGACGGTGCGCTGGTGCTCGGGGGGGGCGTGACCAAGGCAAACAAGTCCGAAGGGAGTCCGTAGGTTAATCCGGAATAGGCAAGAGTCCACAACCGGGTGATCCATCCAAGACAGAGACATGACAGGAGTTAAAAGCCGGAGCGGGGTCCGGCGAAGGGTCGGGGGAATAAAAAGGGTAACGGGGCCAGGCGCTCCCAGCCCCGGACCCAGATGGTCTGTCACGCCCTCTGTAGCCAGAGGGCGCTCCTTCTCTGTCCTGTCCCTAGTTTCTGGTCTGCTGTCCTTCCGGTCTCTCTCTTTCCCTTGGGCTATATATTTCCGGGTCTTGCACTCTGCCAGGGCTCAGCATTGACGTTCGGATGTCCTGAGACTGCCTAGCACCAGGTCACCCCACGTCCAATACCTGAGGGCATAGGTTTCTATACGGCACTCCTGAACTCTTTGCACTACGAGCCCGGGCCTTTTTCCCATCTCGGCGCTACGCATATGGGTCTTTTTCCGCTCTCCTGCTGCCCTCGGGTAGTCCCTTTGGACGTCCGTGACATGGTCAGGACGCCGTGATGAAGCCTGTGCCGTCGGGTCTCTCCTGGACTCACTGGTAGGCGGGCTTCCGGGCGTCCATCTTCCAAAGCTGAGCCTGGAATGGTGGGAGCGTCTGGCTTTTGTAGGGAGAGGCTGGAACAGGAAGCAGGTGCAAAAATCAAGACACGCAAGAAAGAGCCGGAGCTCCCTTAAGAGGAGGGGCTGAAGATTGTGACAGTAACTACAGTATGTAATTTTAAGCTCATTTAACACTTTGTGATATCCATTAAATTGATTATTTGTTTCCTCTTCAGCTGTTTCAGAAATGGTACAGCTCTTACCAGCAATTGCTTTTTAAAAAAATATAGACTCTTAAAAGGTCCTAGTAATTCTGACCATATAAGAGCTAGTCATGCCTTTAGAGCTTATGCATAACAGTATAATGAGTTTTTCTTTTGCCAATGAATAAAAAATAAATGATTTATGTGCTACTGTTCAGGCAGTGCATAAGCACTTTTTTGACTACCCGTTTCTTGGCCAGAAACACAGCTGCAGTCTGTCAGTAACTTGTTGCATCCCGATAGACCATAGGACAATGACATTTATGTGGACATGAAAGGGAAATCTTGCCTAATCCTTCCAACTGCAGCACTGTGTGATCTGTTGTTTATGATCTGTGACATTTGCACATTTTCTCAGGACCAGTGTCCCTCCCAAACTAAACATTACAGCCCAATTCTAGGGAAAAATGCTGAAATATTTTAGGCATTTATCTCAGCAGGGGTGAGATTTTATTTGTATCCTTCAAAAGGAGTGGGTTCATTGGAAGTGCCTGTGATTTTCTTTGAGGGGGAGGAGGCAGGAATGAGTAGGAGGTGCTGCGTTTACCTAGTGGTTTAATTCACAGACGAGGCTCAGGTGTGATTCAGACCGTGATGGGCTGTGGAGTTTACTGGCAGCCCGACAGAACAGTGAAAGGCATGTGGATGGGGAAATACTGTCAACATTCACGTCCACAGATACTGCAGGGGACCTCCTCTCATTTCCAAGAAGAAACTCTGTGATCATTTGATTGTTAATGTTATTCATCTTTTCTTTGTACTTCTGTTTTAATAAGTGGGTGCGATCAGCAGCAGCTTCTCTGAATCTTGTGAGAGGGAGGGTTTTAGTTTCGTATGCAGCTGGAAACTGTCAGGACTGTCGCAGTCATTTACTGCATGTTCCCTGGCTGATTGATTCCCACGGATGTGTCTTTGTTTTAAAAGTCCTTCTGTGCTTGGATATGAGCAGCATGGATTTGAAGGACTGCTGTACAAGTGGGTACATAACACCCAGCACAAAATGGAAAAGGCACAAACACGACAGTATCTGGAAGGCTGGCTTAGGGCACCACTCAGGGCCAGATGTAGACAGTTGCTCAGAAGGTTAGCATTTAATACCACAGGTTGCTGTATATTTTAGTTTGGGAAAATTCCACTGTGTGTTAAAGGGAAGGGGTGTACACAGTTTCATGTGACAGAGCTGAGTGTGTTTTTCAAAAGTGTGTGGTCTGTGCTCAGAGCTGAAGGACCCGATACTTACACATGAAAGTGTTACACATCTGTGACTTTCTTGTGGTAGCGCTTGCGGTTAAGAACCTGGTACTCAAGAAGGAACTTCGAATTTATTGATGTGTCGGGGATGATAAAACTTTGCTCTCAAATGGAGATGGGAGTGAAGTTCACATAGTCCTTCCACTGAGTTGTTGGTACTGAACAGAAGTGTTAGATAAGAGATATTGATCAACACTGCGCTGAATGATAAAACAAATGGTTAGAAGTGAAATGATGACGAACTGAAACATGGCTTTTCCCCTTTTGAACACCTTTAACATCAATGTTTGTTTTTTATTTAAGAAAGTTGTTCACAACTGGATGCAGACTTAGTCAAGAGAGCACATTCCTCTTCTTACTTTTTCAGCAGACTAGCTTTGTCAAGTGTCACTTGCACACTAGAGAAATGGAGCTCAGTGCAGACCTGCAATGTCTTTTCTCTCTTACACCTGGGTTCGTTTATTAGACAGTATATCCTGTAGACAACTCAGAAGATTCAGATTCACTGATTCACTTCGGAGTCCTGAACTGTTTGTCTTGTACATTTCAAGTAAACACGACAGTCTTACAAGCAGTTTCCATGCTGCCCACATACCTCAGAAATTCTGTCACTGCCATGTGACCGTTTCACAGCGTATTTTTAGTTTAGGGAAACAACAGGTAACCAATACCACTGTGCCTAAACATCTTTGCAGCCCTCTATGACTTTAAGGTGTTATATGCCTTATATATGACACATCTCACCATTAATTGTGCATTTAGAAAATGTGAAAAAATGAAACAAGTATACTTTACAGTAGACAATAAACTTATCCCACCATTCATTCTTTTCCTGTCCTATAGGTCTCTTAATTTTTACTAAATAGCGTGATTTATTTTTTTCCTCCTTGCACATATTGGTTTGGTACTTCATTATGAATACATTTAATTATTTTTTATATAAATATTCTCTTAATTTTCACTAAATAGCGTGATTTATTTTTTTCCTCCTTGCACATATTGGTTTGGTACTTCATTATGAATGCATTTTATTATTTTTTAGATAAATAATCAACTGCTTTCCGTTATTAAAGAAAATTGACTTTCAAGCAAATAATTATCAACATAAAGTGTTTCGCACTTTGGTTGTACAGGGAACACAGAATCTGCCTCAGAGTGCCGTGATGAAGCTCTAGTGTGCAGTGTGAGCGATTTTTTGCCTGTGAGTAGGGAATTCTGGGATAGGAGTGCAGCCAGGCTTGTGGAAGAGAGATCCAGAGATAAATGGAGATTGTCGTGCTGAAAGGCTGAGTCCTGCTCAGTCTGTGCTGTGACTAACTGTGCACTGACAGCCTGCTAACCTCATTCTTCTTCAGAAATAAAGCCTGTTTTAAAAGAAGAGGACCTTTTGGAAATTCTGTAGCCTGCTTCCTGCTTCCCCTTGTCTTTCAATGTGAGTGGTGAAAATCTTATCTTTGTCCAAGCCAAGCCATTGTGATCCAGAAAACAAAATGCACGATTATTATATTGTTCTTTAAACAAGTGCATGCAACAGTGCCAATTTACTACTGTGACTTGATATTTGTTCGATTTGATTACTAAAATCTTAACTACCTACTGTATGTGGTCTTATTTCCTTCTAATGTTTAATAACTCTTTGATGCCTCTTCTGAGTTTATTGCACATACGTTCATCCTAGAATGTGGTAGTACAGCTATTGCAGTGCACTGAATAATTAAAAATGCAGAGTGCATTAGATTATCTGATTTAGATATCTAAGTGATTTCGATAGCTTTGTTTCCTGGGTGTTTTAGAAACATAGATAAGAGGCTCTGCAAGATTAGTTCATTTGAAACCAGAGGGGTCTGTAGTAGAAGAAAAGCAAGAACGCATCAGTATAAAACAATTTAGTTTGTTGTCTTTTTATTATTTTCTGTATTATGGTCTAGAGGTGGCCACTGTGTTTGGCACCTTGCACGAAAGATGATATTTCTAATCTGTAGCCCTGCAGCCAGAGTGGTGCCAGAGCTGTGTTCACACATACTGGGCAAAAAACTTACTACAGTAGTTCATGAAGCACAGACGCTGTGCTACTGTGGTCTGAAAATATGCGAAGTGAGGAAGGAAGGCTAGCCCTCAGTTTCAATCAAGATATTTTTGGATTCTTTTAAACACTTCCTTTTGACACACATTTCAAATTACCTATTTTTCATTTAACATAATACTGACAGTAAGTCAAACAACAGAACTTTTGTGACCATTTACTATAATATTCAAAAGCAGAAAAAAGTTTAATTTTAGAAAAGCCCTAAATTTCATGGTTATGATGCCTATATTGTGTGGTGCTTTCACCTTCACAATATACTTCGTAAACTTGGCCAGCAAACGAAATATAAAAACACTGGGCACCCCATTGATACAAAGCGCCAGGTTCGTCTTTAGTGGGCAAAACTGGGTTTTAAAACTTATTTTTTTATTTTGGAGGAAAATAAAGCATTCAGTTTGTGTTTGTGAGTTCTCACCTTCGTGTGCTCTTTGGAGCAGCCTGGTTCCTGACTGTGGAAGAACACACATCACCTTTTGTTTGCATTGTCAGAGGTGAGATTGCGTGTCAGAACTGAAGACCTCTGTGAAACGGCCATGTTGGGTAAATTAGCCTGCTAGACTTCAGGAGAAGAGGTTTTTAGAGTCACAGAAGTCTTACTTGCTGTTAATGCTCAGACAGATTCGCCATAGCAACAGAAGCCTGGAACTCTCTACCAGCTGTGGACTATTCAGACATACAGCGAATGTGCATTTTTCACAGCTGATAGTAGGTATAAAAGTCTGTGAGACTTCCTGTGAATGCAGACAGTTAAACTAAAAACTTTTTTTTTCTCCGTGCCAATAATATGAAAGTATGCTATATAGGCATAATAGCAATTCTAAAATTCTAAAATATATTTTTTTTCAAGTTGTACCTAAATTTGAGCAAGACGTACAGTTTGACCAAGGTTAAGGTACGTAGTATTTTTAACAGTCGCAGTTTAAAGACAAATACATTGCGCTTCTTCTTAGTTCCATTGAATCATGACAATACATTCAGTCAGTTAAGAAGAATAGGACACTAGGCTATAGTTAGATGCCTCTGTTGTGCTTTATGCCGTGAGAGCCTGTAGCCTCTACAGTTCTTTACTAGGAAGTCACGCATTCAAAGTTCAGAGACGGATCACAGTCAGCCTACAGACGAATTATTCCGTCCCCTGACTCTTCTTCGGCATGTATCACCTGTGGTATGTGCACAGCAGCGCTCTGTAAATGCTTGCTTCTTTAGGGCATGCATGTAAGGTATGTACGGTTGTGTCTGCATGGTTGACCACATAAAACTAAAAGACAGTGCAAGGATTCTCCTAAACAGTTAATTATCTGCATGTGGAAATACTCTAATCGCATTTTTTTAAAGTAGTTTGAAATAAGAGTGGCTGAAATAAAACGTCATGGAGGCACTTTACTCTGGGGGTGCAGATTCATGCAAAAAGCCCTTCTGTCTCATAATTCAGTGCCAGGAACCTGGCAGTAAACAATTCTTCCTCAGGATTAACTGAAGTCAGATATTTTTCATTTATAATTACTTTCTTAAGTCACTGTTACCAGCTGTTTTTCATGCAGTCACAAAGTGGAATTTCCGCCCCCTAAAATAAAAAGCTACCAAATTTATTTTGAAGTAGAAAATATAATCTGTTGATGTTTTTAAAAAGCCATTAATGACTTTTTCAAACCACTTATTTGAAAATGTAGTATCAAATTACTTATGTTGATGTTTCCACATCTACTGTATGTACATAAAATTTACCATGGGCTTAAAAGGAAAAGAAATGGCTTTTCTATATTTTTATGCTCTGGGTAAGATAGTTTCTCTGCTCTGTTGCCTTTTAAGTGAACTTTTAAAGTTCTCCACATTTTGATTGTATTAAAATTGAACATACAACAGTTTAAATGTGGTTAAATTATATAGCAGACTTAGTACACAAAGTACTGAGTTCATTGTACTCCAAACTAGAATGGGTACAATTCTATGCCACATGCAGTGGTGACCAATTACAAAAGAACATAATGAACATATTCTCCCCCTTTAGCCCACAATAATAGTATCATGCAATTCAGGACTATTGACACATACATTGCATTATGGTGGTGATCAATTTTTAATCTTAATTTTAAAATGAGCACAGTAAAACATAATTTTGAAATTGCATGTGGTGCAGACTATAATGAGCTGTAACTTTCACTGTGCGTTTTTTTTTCCCTCTCCAGCTTCTGCCGTCTTCATTCTGGAGTGGTGACATGATCAGACAGTCAGGATTTACAGTCTTTGAAAGGCCATGGAACAGAGATGAACTCACTGGAAATTATGACTTCTTGGGGACACCTGGAAAAATGTCATATTGTTGTTTGCATGAAAGTTAAGGAGATGGGATGGATGTCATACAGCACGCTTCATGAGAATTGCTGGTGTTGTTTTGTCCAGTGGTGGTCAGACCTTTATCAGGCCTGGATCACTACATTGTCAAGTGGGTATTTCTCATGTGTGAAGTCTTCTCGTGAGACATCAGCCACAATTCATCCACAGAAACGCGATGCTTGTCACATTCTCAGAAAGACAGGGGTGTGTTCCCATAAGCAGAATGCAAGATATGATGTTTTCACTGCTGCCATAACGTGGTGGTTTATGCAGCTGTAAAGTTAAAGTATTTTGGAAAAAAAGCAGTTTAGTTAGTCCAGTGTAGCTCATACATTTGTGCTGTCTTTATACTCTTTTAATAACATAAGAAGCTTCTTTGACTTGCTAGTAACTGATTCATCCCACAATCTCATTTAATCCATTTCATAAAGAATCTCAGAATGTGATCCTCAGCAGCTTGGTCAGAGAACTTGGCTCAGAGCACCAGGACTCCTTGGCACACAAAGACACGATGTCATGTAGCAAGCGTGGCATTTCCGAACCCTTTCAGTGTCCAGGTATTTGAAAAAAAACAGCGTAAAAAAATGAATTTGTTTCTTGCAACATTATATACAGTAACATTCTCAGCACCTTGGCACTGGCCTCTCTTTTCTCAGAAAAAAAAAATGATTGCCATAATAAACCAACAATTTTAAAAGGGTATCCAAAAGATTTTTCCCCTTTATCAGTTTTGTTTTAAATTTTGTTCCCTGAAATTGATGGGATTTTGTTCTTTCACCTGCTCTGTTACCACTGCTCTTCCAAATCGTAAAACAAAAAACAAATAAAAAACAAATCGAGACATTGCGGGCTGTGGCCGTCAAAACATATATATATATCTTTCATCTTTCTATTGTTTAACTCTTCTTAAAACGACTGTTTTTTTGTAAGTTCTTTCTAGATAACTCGCCAGTGTTCCTTCCCATTTACAGTGCAGTCCCTGGGGCATCGTTGACCGGAGCCCTCTTCTGCGGCTTGAAGGCTTCGGTTATCTTCTCTCTGAAGGAGCGGGAGAGGTAGAAGTAGAGGATGGGGTCGAAGCAGAGGTTGAGCACTGACAGGAACAAGGTGGATTCCTTGGCGATGAACAGGCGGCGCCGCAGGGAGCAGTCGGTGATGACTTGGTTCTGTACGAACGTGTACGGGGTGCGCACCACGTGGTAGGGCACGAAGCAGACGATGTAGGCCGCGGTGACCATCTCGATGTTGAAGAGGGCCTGCTTGACGGTGCTGTGCTTGCCCTCCTCCTGGGCCTGGCACAGCCTCCTCAGGATGCACCCGTTGGAGATGAGGATGACGGCCGAGGCGTTGATGAAGATCGCCAGGCACAGGAAGTTGGTCAAGGTGTGCCAGTGGAGCCCCACCTCCTGCTTGAACTCGGCGCAAGTGACCAGCGGCTTCTCCTTGACGCTCCTGATGGGGATGGCCATGTTGGGGACCATGATGAACAGGACCAGCCCCCACACCACCGCTGACATCACCTTCGCGAAGCCCACCTGCTGGATCCGGAAGAGCGTGGAAGCCCGCGAGATCTGAAGGTAGCGGTCGGCGCTCATGAAGGCCAGGAACATGATGGACGCGTACATGTTGACATAGATGAGGACGGCGGAGACCTGGCAGTGGAAGATCTTCAGGCTCCACGGGGCGATGCCCAGGTCGACGGCGATCTTAAATGGCAGGGCGAGAGTTAGCAAGAAATCCGACGTCAGCAAGTTGATGAGATAGACATTGATGCACTTCTTGCTCTTGCAGTTGCGGGTGAATGCCCACAGGGCCACAGAGCTGCCGATGATTCCTATCAGGAAGATGAGGTAGTACAGGTAGGTGAATGGCACCATCTGGTCATTCACTGCGCAGTATCCACTGCTAGGAGCCACCGTAGAGTTTCCTTGCATGTTAGAGCCTGGAAAGGGCTGTCCAAACCAGATTCAGGCCTGCGGAAGAAAAACCCCAGCAAAATAAAGTTAAGTTCTAAAATGTATAAATCACGAATTTTACTTTGATTTAAGATGACTCTTGGTCGTAAACAATGATTTCAGTTCGCCCTCTAAAAAACGCACTACGTCCCTCTGAGTCTAAAAGAAAAGTGATTAAAAAAAGGAAATGATTTCAAATGGGAGATTTTAAATGTGCTAATGTGCTTTAGTGTTTAAACTAGATTTCATCTTATAGCAGTGATGCTCAGTTTAAGGTCTCTTCGGCACAATTGTTTAGAAATACTTGGTTTAGGTATCTTCATCAACAAAGGGTCACTTTACAGCTGTTTTTACATAATATTTCCTTTTTGTTTTTTACGGGGACATTGTATACCTAAAAGAGCACTCGGCTCTTGTTAAGAGCTCAGTTGTTTGTACAATTTCTCTCACTCTTGATGGTTCTACAATCTCCTATAAATTAAGGTTTTACATGATGTAAAAGCAGAAAAAAGTGTAACAGTTGTGAAAACAGTAAAGAGTGACAAAGCTTGGTGTGTGGTAAGGCCATGAGGATATCGTGTACATACGGTGCAAAAAAGACCAGCAACCTCAGTAAACCCAGGCCATTTAAGATAAAATATGAAACCTTGCCTTTGCAAAAAGGTGGTCCTGTCCTCGTGCTTCCCTGCTGATCCAGTTAGTGAGTTTGCCCATTTGCAGCGATTTCCGAATGAGTGCCACAAGAGAAGGGGACCTGAATCCACATGACATTCACCTGAATCCACTCAATACAGTTCTGTGCTGTACTGGTGGTACTTCCAGTCCTTGCAATACAGAACCTGAAATTTGGCCAAAGATCAGGAAAAAAAGACAGTTTACTCCCCATTAATATATTGAATTGTTTCAAAACAAATTTAATAGAACTAAGAGCCAGTCTGGAACACTTAATGTTAGAAGGCTCTCCTGAACCATGAGATCGAACAAACGCCCCACGTCTTATAAAAAAACTTCTGTAGATCATAGACGCATATCATGATAAATGTTAACGCTTTCGCAATCAACACTTTACACATAATGAACTCTTTCACAGGACCCACTGCAAATTAAAACACTTTTTACTGACCATGGCTATGCCTTCTCCAGCTAAAATATGAAATCCAACAACAGTGCTGTTACCAGTGCTTTAATATTAGGGAGCAGCCTTTTTTCAGCCACAACAAAGCAAAGTCCTACCTCAACAAGCAGACAAATCTAGTGGATCCCCCCATGAACAGTCGAAGAGCTGTGTCGGGTTTCCGTCTGCATCTGTGAAGGCATGCTAAAATGAAGATAGACAGTGTTAAACGCAGAGATATTTTTCCCTTGCTTTGTGGTCAGAGAGTTACACCTGCTTTAGCCCTTTTTTCATTTGCTTGATTAAGTGTGGAGGCATTTTTTCCCATAACACATCAACATCATTTCCGACTGGGATTTTAAATTATTTTTCTAGCTAGCAGCTATTGCTGTTCAGAAGATCCAAGACTGTAATCTACAGTTTTCTCTGTTTCTGTAAAATAGTTTTCTCCAAGTGATGTTAAGGACTACAAATCTTCCTGCTCATCTTAAAATTTGAAGTGTGTATACCTGGGATTCACTCACCTTGTCAGCCATGGTTGTGCCAGTCAGTTTCCACAGCACGAAGAAAACCTAGGTCAGTGCTGCTGTGGTCCTTTTTCCTTAAAGCTTGTTAAAGGTTTGCTAATGAGTAAAAGGAGTTTTGAGCCCATCTACCTTTTTGAATGTCTCTTTGAGTGCTAATTTTAGTTCATCTGAATAATGAATTGCTTTGTGATTAGTGGTCAGATTGAGAAAGGCTGTTTTTGTAGGCAGAATTCTTAATTTCATGAAGCGGAGGGATCGTGGTGCTTTGTTCAAATTGGAGGTTTATTTAATTAATGCAAAACTGAACAATTTGTGTATGTTTTAGAAATACAAAGCTGTTTCTGTGCCAGACATGAAGAACCCAACACTCTTTGTGACAGGCCAACGGTTCTGTTGCAGAAATACACTGAAGGCCATGTCTTCCCCAAGCTCTTATAGACAGGATAGATTACAGGGACACTAGGCCTTGAGGGAAGAATGTGGAAACATGATCCCCGTAGGGAGGAGGAACAGAATGGGGAGCTGTTTACTGGAAAAAACAGTCAATATGTAAACCTATGGATTTTGTGTTTGTGCTGTGACAAACAGCTATAGAAATACTCTTATTAGAGATGAGTACAAAACTACCCTATTTATACATCTGCCTACACTTGATCTTAGCCAGAATAAATTGAAAGAAGTCCTTAAAAATACTAGGCACGTTTACAACGTTGAGCAGATAAGGCATTATGATGTTCAATTTATTATTTTTTTTAAATGCAGTACAAATCTTAATTTAGATCATAAAGAAAATCACTGAATGATCCTGCTCTTGTAGGCCGCTCTCTGTACCGTCCTTTACCTGATCCAAGGCTCTCAGCAGAGGCTCTTGAAAACTCTTAAAGGAAATAAAGCACATGAATGCAGTGAGACGCACAGGAAACGAGCACACACAGCGAATTCACTAAAGAGGACTTACCTCGTCTTTTTTTTTTTCAGTGGAGTACAGGGTCTGAACCATCTAAAACTGCAAGCCCTTCAGACTCCAGGTCCGAAGGCATGCCAGCGCGAGAGAGTTCATGTGGCATTTAATTGAGAGAGACACAGCTCCTCCAGCAACTTCCGGGCCTCTCGTGTCTCGGTAACCACAATCGATTGACGTAACTGAAACCCAAACTTTCCAAAACCTCACCAGGCCTGCTTCAGACAGAACTCAGGCAGCCTTTTTCTGCGTGCCGTGTGTGTGTGTGTCTGAATGTGTAATAGACATGCTGGGAACAGTGACTGATGTGGAGTTTACTGACAGTCTTCTGGTAAACTGGTAGAAGTCTTCTTTTGGATGACTAAACAGCTTATACAAAACTTCACCCGAGCACTTTTTCCTGTACAGTATGCAAAAAACTATTTATAATTAGACAGTTAGCTAATATTGCTAATGCAGGGGAAGTTTCTACTTTTGTGTATGAAAGCCAGCTTGGAAAGCAAGCGTAAACCTCTAGTTTATTATTTTTTTCTCCCTAAATCTGCTGTGTTCTTATTGTTGTGAGATATTGCCAGTACAGGTTACACAGAACTATCCATTCTCAGCACTTTGACCTCACATCTCTGTGTGGATCAGGCCCTGTGTTAGACACTGGGGCTCTTGCTCATAGTGAGAAAGTATCATCACAGCAGAGACCCGGAGAGAATCTAAAATGCTGAACATTAAGGAAGTAGGAGTGATGTGGCTTTGCAGTACCCTTTTATTTCAAGCTTCCTAGTTAAAAGCATTGGTTTAAGCCCAGCTGACACAGTGCAGGCCGACGCCAGCTCAATTCACTCAATAACCTTGCGGACCGCAGTGATAAACAGCTGTCCAATGCATCTGTGCGTGAGGACTGAGAGGACACAGTCATGCTGCAGAAAATCACTCCCTCGCCAGAGCTATGGGACTCAGGGATTAGCTGCGTTTGAGGATGTTTAATGAGAATTTAGGTACAGTGAGTCGTCCTAACCTGCTTAAGGTTAAGGGCCAGCCCCCTTTTTGTTCAGAAAGCTCCTGACATTTGCTCGCCAACGCCTGCAGCGTTGAAATGAGGCAGCAGATCTTTCTCTCGCAGTGTTTGTATGGTGTGGCTTTGGAGCTCTGGAACCAAAACTCCAACAAAAAACTATGACAAAATGGAGACAGGAAATGCCAGGTCGAGGGACTTCATTTAAAATGCAGAGGATCATGACTGGAGCCACAATGTTGAACGTTATTGATGTTTAATTTACCGCCGTGTGTTTAAACAACCACATGATGGTATTAACTTTTAAGAATATGACCTTTTTGCTTTTTTATAAATAAACTTTCTCATTCATTCTGTGTTAGTCATGTGTTTCTTGAAATACACCCGACTGGCGAAAGTCAAGGAAAGTTTCAGGAAATAGATCTTCAGTGTTCGAGCTCATGTCTGCTCCGGTAAACTGGCAGATATTTCATATGCATAAAGAATTAAGATGCTGGGAGGTTCTGATGTAAAAGGGATACATAAACCCTGAAGAATGAAAGAAAAGGAGCAGAGCAAAAGCTCAAATCAGAATCTTGCTTTTTTATTAGGAAAAATACAATTAAAAATTATGGTGTAAATACAGCACATGGCTTGAATACTTTGTAAAAATCCCTATAGATCAAGACACTATAGATCTATTGTAATTAAAATCTACTGAAACTGGTGCCAAAGTAGCCACAAATTAACGTCACGTATACTTAGATTTTTACTACGACACTATTGGCACAATTCCCATTGGAAATGATGATGAGAATGCATTATGGGAAAAAATGCCTCCACGCAGACCAAAAAAGTCTTGGCACTGAAGACGCCCCAATAGAGCTGATTAATTAATTTTTTAACATAAGAAAAGAATAATACGAACAGCCTGAGGCCATTTGTCACTTATGGCTTGTTGGGCTGCTTATTATTTTGCGTATCTCATCCAGCCATATCTTAAAGGATCCAAGGGAAGTGTCTTCCACAGCACGGCCTGTAAGCTTGTTCCACGCACCCACTGCCCTTTGTGCAAGCACGCGCCGCTTGTTTTCAGGCCTGCATGTGCACATGCTGTACATCGCTGGACACGACTCGGGCTTTTCTCAGATCGCCATGCATGCGCCCGTGTCCCCGTGAGAATGGGGTGGGGTGGATGAATCTTTAGGACTCTCTGACTCCCATCGAAGGGCTGCTTGGTCTAGTTGTGAAATCATACACAGAATCGTTCACCTCTGATCTGACTTTCGGGTGGTCAGCTGACAGCTTTTCATTTCTTCTGTGGAATTTTAACAAACCTATCTTGGCCCTGAAGGCTTTGCAAAAGATGAAGTAAATGAAGGGGTCCAGGCAGGCATTCAGAGAGGAGAGAACGATTGTGAACTCCTTCAAGTAATAGATAACCATTTTTGCATCACAGTCGTCAATCACCTTGTTTTTCATGAGGAGGTAAAGAACCCGCAGCAGATGGTACGGAACAAAGCAGATGCAGAAAACGATGATCAGCACGCTTATGTTTTTTTTCGACTTCTGCAATTTTTTGTCAGCAGCGTACTTGGCAGCCTTCAGCCTTTTCGCGGTCTGGAAGTAAAAGAAGGACAGAGACACCAGCACGAAAATGAATAAGACGATGGAGAGGAAGTGGATGAAGACGTAGAATTGCTTCCCGGCTGGAGACAGGACCATGTCACACATCTTACTTTGGCCAGCGGTAGAGTTAAGCGAAGACCAAAATGTTTCCAGGGAGAGAACTGCAAATGTTGAGGCTATAATGAGGAGGAGCCCCCAGGTTCCTAGTGAGATGTATTTCGCAGCGCGAACTGTCTGAAACACGTGATTTTCCAGCGGTCTCACGATTTTGAGATATCTGTTCACCCCGATGTGTTCCATAAACAGGATGCTGGCGTAGGTGTTCAGGTAAAACGCGGAAGCTACCAAGGTGCAGTAGGTCTTCCTGACCCCCTCAGAGTCCATGGAAAAATCTACGATCTTCACAGGCAAAGATAACACCAGCAGGAAGTCTGCAATGGCAAGGTTCTTCAAATAGACTGTGACGCAGCAGTTGTTGTGCGTGTGACAGAAGTACACCCACAGGGTAAGGCTATTCAGAACAATTCCTGCAGCAAACACCAGGGAGTAGGCGATGGTGAGGGCAGTGTGGACATGACCCTTCTCATAATCACATAGGCCATCCTTTGTCGACTCATTTACCAGAATATCCATGACTGGCATTCCTATAAATAAATAAAACCACACACAGTAAATCATCAGCATGCATGCCTTCTCTTCATTGCATTGCAGGCAGGTAGCATCGGAGGATGATATCAAAATTTAGATGTGCTGCAAAAATATATTCCAGCTTTTTGACAAACCTCACCACACAGTTTGAACATTGGATGGATTTTGTTCCCCCTGAATTTAAGATCCCCTTACAAACCCAAGTTCTCCATACATGGTAGTGACCTGCCTATTGGCACGTCATGCGCGTGTTCCGCCATGTGCTTTAATTAATTGAGGGACTTTTGGCTCTGCATGAAAGTTGAAAGTTAATGTGCAGCAGACCTTTCAAGATCAGAGTTTCCAGGAGACTTTAGGTGCCGCACCTTTCTCTGTGAAACGTCACAGAGCGGTGAGTGTAGTCATAGATGGGAAACAGCTGGCAGTTCTCCATTTACCTCTCCTGCCCACGATTACAATGATCGTTCTGCCTGCCTCCATATCCTTTCACTGGGATCTGAAGACTTCTACTCCAGAAAGTCATCACCAAAATAAGCCTTAAACGTGGCTCGCACCTTCCCACGTTCTCTATAATTGATTTAAATTCAGTTTTTCCATTCCTTTTACAGATTTCTGCCTTCCACACTTTGCCTAGAATTCACCTCCCAGATATCCATCTCTTTGTCATTGACATTGTCTTGTGTCCTCCATATCCTTACATTCCTGCTCCTTCTCACCTCGAAAGAAAGCTCCACATCTGAAATTTTGCACTTTTCTTCTTACTTTTTTACTTAACAGTACAGAGGCTTCCCTAGCTCATTTGCAGAAGCCACTCTTATCTGTGGAAGCGCGGATATGCTGCTTTTTGCCAGCACCGAAACCGAGGCACCTCAGCCAAATGCCTCTTCTCCCACCTTTGTTTTTTTGTCTGCAGCACATGTTGGAATTTGTTCTTTGATGTTTTTTTTACAGAAATGGAAATTGCAGCAAAAAAAAAGCAAATTTTGTAGTATAGTACAATTGAACAAGAAAAGGTTAATCAGTGAAAAACAGAAAAATAGAAAGAAGAAACAACGTTTCAGCTGTTGAGCCTTCTTCGGGTGTCATCAAAGGTGTCAGTCCATTCTTTCTGTTTATTTATGTTATGTCGAAGGGAATTAACCTTTGCTTGCTTCCTTGCAGCCAACACAAGCTGATGTAGCTTCCCACTCAAATCTAGTACAATTGGTCTTTTGGGGTATAATATTAACCTGTACAGATTTGCACATTATTGTGCTGTGTCCATGCTATGCACACGGTTAATGTGTTATTAAACTGCCCTGGTTTGCGCATATGCTATGCAGCATCATTCAGCAAAAGCGCGTATTGTATCAAACAGAGAGGACCTTCACGCTAACAATCGGTAATGGACAAAGAAGGGTTTACTCACCTAGTAGACCGGCACTTTGAGTAAGTCCTAGTTTCTACAGCTGAGCTTTATGATGGCTGTAGTTAACCTGAAACCTGTGATTAAGCTGTTGGCTCTGAGAGAGAACTTTTTTTACTGAGGGGGATCGAAGGAAGTACACGACTTGAGGTGAAACAGAACATAACCACAACATAACAGACCATTATGCTGTGCTGAATCTGAGAGCTGTGATGCGCAGAGGCTGTTGTCTGCTAACCTCCACACTGGTTGAGCTGTGGTGCATCTCATGCACCCTTCCGCTAGGGGCTGCAAAACGTACACTGAGCTAAAACTGATTCTTTTCCACCTGCGCTCCTCAACAAAAGGAATTATGTGACTATAGCCCCGCCTAGCGGGCACATATCGAAACTGCACTGACTGTTGCTAAGCAGTAAAGACATCCTTTAGGTTGCCTTGCATTAGGGAAAAAAACGTGCTTGGCTGTTTGTTTACATTGCATGATGTTTAACTTGATTTTCAGTTAAACCTGCTAAAAGCTTTTTTTTTCTGAGCAGTAAATATTAGTAACAAGGAGGCTAGCTTTCTTCCAATTGGTAAAACTTGAACCGAACATACCAGAACACTGCGATTCATGTAATCACAGAATTTATTAAATAGATTTTATTTATTTTTCCCACCTCACCCATTCACAGTTCTAAATCATTAAATCAATACTTTCAAACAGGACATATACAACATATTTTCAAGACACTAAATCAATCCTCTGCCTTGTCTGCATACATATGTACAGTACTTGTCAATAACAGCTGAAGAGACGTTACTACTATTGATTAAATATTAAGTTAAGTACTTAACAGCATCAAACCTAAGACTTCTCAAATCCTATCCCATCATATTATTAAGCTATGAATAAATCATAACTTTGACACGGAACATGAGATCTTTACTTGCAAGTACCATTGGGTCAAGCCCATACTCAGATTTACTAATGGACAGTGAGAGTGGACAGAGAGAGTGGTATCAAGACTTTGTCTTTCTGCAAGTCTGTGCCTTTCCTTTCTGAAAAACATTTACAGCACTTCACACTGTAGTGGCACTGTAAGAGACGGATTTTCTTCTCATTTCGGTGCTTTTCTCTGAGAATCTTTCTAGAAGTAGCTCTCTGAACAGTTTACACATGAGGAAATAAATCACAGGGTCAAGACAGACATTCAAAGCTGACAGCATCAGGGTGCTTTCCTTTAGGTGAAACAGCACAAACTTGCTCTGTGCACTGAATGAGCCTGCGGTCTGACTTAAGGTGTAAGAAATTCTACAAGCATGGTATGGGACAAAACAGATAAAAAACACCACCAAAATGCTAAATATGTTCCGGTTTGACTTTTTCCTGGTCTCAGTCCTGTCTCTCCTGCACTTTTGGTAGGAGTCATAGATCTTCTTGGTTATTGAGGCGTAGCAAAATCCCATCAGCAGAAACACAGCCCAGAAGATACTGACGGAGAAGTAGTTGGTCACCTTGTGCCACTGCACTCCCAGCTCTGTTTTGAGTCTGACGCAGTGCCAAGATGTTTCTTCTGTAGCTTCTTTGCTGGTCAGTATTGAATTTGGTAGATTAAAAAAGATGAGAAGACACCAGGTCGCTGCACAGATCACTCTAGCATAGGTGACATTCTGCATAACAGAGGCACCAGAAGACCTGACGATTTTCAGGTATCGTTCCAAACTGATCAGCCCCAGGAAGGTGATCCCAACATACATGTTCATGTAGAAAACGACAGCCGTGTAACGGCACACAATCACCCTCATCCGCCAGCCCCCCGAGCCAAAATCGTTCACAATCTTGAACGGAAACGTCAGGGTCATCAAAAGGTCGGCGACCACAATGTTCTTGAGGTAAATGATAAAGCTGGTGTTGCTGGGAATTCTGAAGAAGATCAAGGCAGCCAAACAGTTCAGAATGAGTCCCCCAGCGAAGATCAGGCAGTAGAAGACAGGCAGCACTGTCTTTATAAAAGCACTGCTGAAGTCCGTGACATTGCTGTTTAAGTTAGTGAGGTTGTTTGAATCCATGCCTGCTTTAAAAACAACAGAGACACGTAACACGTTACTGTGGTTTCACATTCTTTTCTTTTTAATCTGTACTGATTCAAATAAACATCTTGTGGTTTTACAGGGTCTGATTAGGATTAATCTCGGACTGCCTAATGTTATTTCTGACAAACGAGTCTGCGTACAAAGAATGTAGGTTTGTGATCTAAATATATAAAACATTTAAATGTTATGATAACTAGTCAGTGTCACATTCTTTTGTGGTTGTTAGGAATGTTTTAAAATCAAACTCTTCCTTTTTTTGTTTTAGCCCTGCTTTTCTTACTGCCTTCGGAGGCAAATAATTTTATATTATGATACAATAAATTTCAGACATTTTCAATATTTCCATGTCACGCATCGAGTTAATCTTGAAATACAATAACTCACCACAATCTTCTTAGATGTTCGCCTCGTGAATCAGAGCTGTTCATGTCTTTCCCACTGCGAAATTGTTGATCGGGTGCTACAGTTTAAAAAAAGCAGAATGTGATTGATAAGTGTTTCAGTCAAGTTTGAAATCTGTGTCTTCAGTATGAATCATGAGCACCTTCTTCAGTCTGCGAGTGTCTGTCCTTTATGTTCTAGTGCTCATAGACACTGAGATATTTCCATGCTTCGTTTCTCAGGGACGTGGGCAGACTGCAGAGATACTGTATATACAACTCAAGAGTATTCACTCACACTGCAGCTGACGCAGCACCTCCCTCTCCATGACCAACAAGCTGAATGGCTACAGGAAGAAAGAATCAAATGTTTCCCTGTTTCATTGTCTTTCTGTACTAAAAACGGGTACTCTCGGTTTCCTACTGAATGATGAATTTCTGTATGATAGGTCCTTCCTCATTCACCCAGTCACTTTGGAAAGTGAAAAAGGATTGTGTTTTAGAGAGCACTTGTTTTTCTTAGAAATGGGCAAAGTGTTGTATTCTCTTTCTACTTAGAAATCGGAAATGGTCCATCGTATTTTAAACACATCAGAGAGAGAGAGGAAATGACAGTTACTGTTTTTTTCTAATTTCACAGATTGTTAGAACATCGTGAGGCTATTTCTGAGAACCTGAACAGGATATCAATGCAGTGGTGTCGGACACAGCAGCAGTCAGTCATGTTTCTAATCCGGAAACTGGTAACACTGGTAAGTGCTAAAGACCAGTTACCAATTTTTCATTCACAGGTCTAAAAGATTAAAGTAGCCTTGAAGATTTGTACATAACCTTTTTGAGCATTTTGACACAAAGTCTTTGTAAGCTCACTGTGGACCCACTCCTCTGTGGATCATAACACTAGGGCTCCTTCATGTTTTAGTAAGATATTAATTTCTTTTTAAAAATCAATGGATTAGCACTGAAAAATAAGATATTAGAAAACATTGACGATAAAGAAAATGCCCGTATTGTTAATGCTTTGGTCAAAATACTGTTGTCTCTCATTTTGGATGGGATGAAAATCTCTCGAGCTAGAACTCTTCAGAAGGCTCTGGGAAAGACATGATTACACTGTAAATCATTGCCTTTGCAAGATGCCCCCTGCCTCCGACTGCAAGGGATTGAGTGTATGCGATCAGAAATGAAGAGTATCTTCCTGTGAGTTACTGGAGAAGTCCTAACTCTGAGCTCTCCATGAGTAAGGGGTTGTTCTGGGTCAGTTTCCTTTTTAGTTTTGAACACTTGTGGGAATTGCACAGCTCTCCCTTCAGAAACAAGGATATTCACTTTCGTTCTAAGTAGTACGTACAGTAAATAAAAAATCCAACCCACAAGCCATAACCTTTCCTTCCACCCTGTGGAGGATCACAGCAAGCTGGAGCCTAGCCCAGCAGACAGAGATGGCCTCCTGATGCAAAAACTGAAAAACGCTGGCTTGGTGACAGTACCATGACTTTCCCACATCATGTGTCATTTCTTCTTTAACAAAAGCTTTGGAGGCCATGGCAGTCAGAGTCACGGGCGCCCTCTTGCACAGGTGGCAGATGGGGATCAGGTGGGGATCTTGGCCAGTGGGCTGAGCCACACTGCAGCTGTGTAGGCTGCAGTGCTGAAGGAGCGTGGCGCATATGCATGCAGTGGTGGGCTCGTTGCAGGAGCTTCTGTGCTGGCGGCCCACTGATGCAGATCTTCGTATGAGGCACTCCTTTGCTTTACAAGGCAAGTCACTCGAGAGCAGATTCTCATTTAAAACCAGATGACCTGGAGGGAGGCCCCTTCATGCAGCAGGACACTTACTGAAGCACTTTGCATGATATTTGGCTCAAGGACACAACCGGGACTTGAACCTTCAACACTCCAGCCTGCAGTCCAAAGCCCTGACCTCTGCTCCACACAACTGCATTTCCCAGCTTTTACAGCCGTGGAGAAGTGCTGGGACAACAGTGTTATATACAAAGCAGTTTGCTAGAGTCTTCCAGTCTTCGCATTTCTTCTGTCAGAACATGCATGGGTTTGCAGCAGCTTTGTATGTGCTTTTTAAATACTCTCTGCAATGCAAGGAGATGTATTCTGTAGATTAGATTGCACTTCAGATTGAGATGCAAAAATAAGTCTCATATGGCCAAAGTGTTGCTCTGCACAGAGCTAATCACGTGTAGACACATGTATCTTGACTACTCTCACCCTGGGTGTGTATGAATTTGGGGTGATGGGGTTCCCCACCCCATCTCTCCCTCCTCAATGGCCAGCTCTGGAACAGGTTCGTATATTCAAGCATGTTGAGCCTTTTTCTTCAATGACAATGACATCCGTATTGGGATTGAAAAGAAAAAAAAGGTTAGGAGACAACCAGTGTTTCCTTTAAACATTTTATTCTCCTGTATGTATACATTATCATTTACTTGTTTTGCAAAAAGTACATAGGACGATAAAGATCAGAAAGGTTGTGTTGGCACTGCACAAGACAGCACATCTGGCTTAGTTTAAAAAGTAAGCAGTGTGTGTCTTGGCCTGATCCTTACATAAAGTGCATGTATCCCTTAATGTCCCCCTGAACATTGAGAGCTCTTTGTTCAAGGAACATCCTCTACAAAAGGTCAGAAGACTTTTACAAGAGGATGCTGGATTAAAGGAAGTTATTAACTGAGGTTCAAGTGGGATAACAATGACAAGTCAATCTCTCGCAGCTGTTATTTATCCCCAGCATGATGGAAATTAGCTCTATATATCGAACACAAACACCTCCCTTCGCATTCGTCTCAGGAACCCCTCCTCCAGCCCATCTCCACCTGGGCAGCTGCCCCCTGGTTCACTCACTCTGAATGGGGTTCGAGTCTCCTCGTCCTGTGGCCAGGAGGCTGCCCACTAACCAAGCCTAAGCTTCATCTCACAAAATATTCCAAACATTCACAAAGCATTCAGTTCTTGGATGCTGTTGCCCCCCCTAGTGAAAAAAATATTTACAACTTTCATCAAACATATTACAAAATTATTTAGAACATACAATTCATGTACAAGGAAATAGTAAAGGTAATTCATTAAGCAAATTTGCAACCAGGTATGATGTCTTGGCCTTTGTCACTTATACTTGTACTTCCCCGGTTTTGAAGAATTGGCTCACGGGCTTCTTGATAGCATCCTAGCTTTTCGATCTCTGTGCGAGCAGCCACTTGCCCTGGAGAGCACTGGAATGTCTATCAACTCAGAGATCACCTTTCAGACATTCATAGAGGTGCAAATTGGTGAGGAAAGAACTGTACTAAAAGGAGGACAATGTGTGAGATAAAAGACTAATTAATTCAAAACACTGATGCCCTGCAAGCACCAATCCTTGTCTTTTTCATGGACAAGTACTAGGAGCCCCTGTTCGAACAACATGGGTGTCTTAGATTGGCTCTGGGTGTCCGGTTATTCAAAACCACACTTTCTGCCTGGGTACTGTCAGACGGAGACTGAATTGCTTCACGAGAAGAGGGAACCTCTAACACATTTCTAGAAGTTGTGTGATGAATCAACCCACATTATCCAGTTTTCGCAGTCTGCATTACCTGGGTTTTGCTCTGAAATATTTACAACCTTCATCTTGTTAACGTGAACTCTTTTTACATCCGTGGTTCACTGGCTTAGGTTTAATTAGGTTTAACCACACTTTCCCCCCTATGCTTCTGGTTCTCAAAACGTCAAAGTTCCGCAGAAAGCCATTAGGTTGAATTATTACATCCTCTTGCTGTTTTGTAACCTAGCAGTAAATTCATTTACTTTTTTGAATATGACATCCAACTGTATGAATCTTTTCTTGGTGGTTGGGCTCAGATTCTCATCCTGAGTCTTACTAACAAACACCTAAGCGATTTTATGCTAACAATCCACAGTAGTTTCTTCCACTTCAACTCAGTTTGTCCTCATGCTAGGAACAACAGAGAGCGATCTCCCCCTCACGTCGGGGGCTTTCTTTGAGAATCTTTTGATGAGTAATTCTCTGAACAGCTTACACATCAGGAAATAAATGATGGGGTCTAGACAGACATTCAGAGACATCAGGAAGTGTTCACTTTCCTTGAGGTGAAGCAGCACAAACCGGCTCTGTCTGCTGAATGAATGGTTTGTCTGACTTAAGGTATAGGGAATTCTACAAACATGATAGGGAAAAAAACAGATAAAAAAGACTAAAAATGTTCTGGTTGGACTTTTTCCTGGTCTCAGTCCTGTCTCTCCTGCACTTTTGGTAGGAGTCATAGATCTTCTTGGTTATTGAGGCATAGCAAAATCCCATCAGCAGAAACACAGCCCAGAAGATACTCACACAGAAATAACTTGAAAACTTGTGCCACTGCACCCCCAGCTCTGTTTTGAGTTTCATGCAGTGCCGAGATGTCTCTTCAGTTGCCTCATTGCTGGTCAGTATTGAGTTTGGAAAGAGAAGGAAGAACAGTGACCAGGTTGCTGCACAAATCACTCTAGCATAGGTGACATTCTGCATAACAGAGGCACCAGAAGACCTGACGATTTTCAGGTATCGTTCCAAACTGATCAGCCCCAGGAAGGTGATCCCAACCTTCATGTTCATGTTCATGTAGAAAACGACAGCCGTGTAACGGCACACAATCACCCTTATCCGTCAGCCCCCAGAGGCAAAATCGTTCACAATCTTGAACGGAAACGTCAGGGTCACCAAAAGGTCGGCGACCACAATGTTCTTGAGGTAAATGATAAAGCTGGTGTTGCTGGGAATTCTGAAGAAGATCAAGGCAGCCAAACGGTTCAGAATGAGTCCCCCAGCGAAGATCAGGCAGTAGAAGACAGGCAGCGCTGTCTTTATAAAAGCACTGCTGAAGTCCGTGACATTGCTGTTTAAGTTAGTGAGGTTGTTTGAATCCATGTCAGCCTTTAAGAAAATGAGAGACACATCATGTTACTGTAGTTGCAAATGACAGAGACTGAGGTGTGAAACAATGCAAATATTACTTCGAGAGAGAAAGTTTGTAAGGAAACTACAGTAAACTTTTTTCAGCATGGCACTTTTTGCTCATTTGAAATAGACCAAGAACTAATTGTCAGAGAGAGAGGGGGGTGTTTGTTTCTCAGTACACTGGAACATTGTGTTTTTATCGGGGTTACTGTGTTCTAAGAATTGGAACATGACCTTAAAGTACAGAATATATCAACTGTCAATCATTCCTCCTCAGAAGTGCTGAAGGACAAATCTTCAGGGCCGGATAATATTCTATCAATTGCACTTAAGGAAAGGATTAATACTGTTCTGAGACTGTTATGAAAAGCCAGAGGGAAGAGTAATCATGGATTAAGAATGTTTAAAAATATGAAACTTGATGGCCATTAACTTAGTCGAACTTCTTACCTCAAAGGGTGTCCATGAACACTTATCCTTAGGCATCTGTTTTTCATTGTTTTGGAAAACTAGAGTTGAGGCTCCTATCTATAATCTTTTAGTCCATGACGGAGAGTTGGAGTTTACACTATCCCAGAACTGGAACGCCAGTCCTGTCTTTCTCTAGCTGGTCTCTGATCTGCACATCCTTCCCGGCATCTTGAGTTTATAGCATGATTGCCTCTTAAACAAATGTGCAGCCCTGTCACTGTTTACATAAATAAAAGCCAGTGTTAGGAAGGACACCAAAGGAGCAATTATATCATTCTTCTTTTTGAACAGTTTATTTATATAAGGATTATCATAGTTTATACTGCATTAGCCCAGACATACTATCCTTTAATATGGTCAAATGCATGCGGCAGTCAAGTTTCTACCCATTCAGATTTTAAGTCTGGTACTCGGTGGAGTCGTCCACACAGGAGTCAGCTTCTGCCATGTCAGTGAAGCACCTTCACTCGGAGATGCCTCTGGGAATCTCAGTCTTTGCCATCAGACCCTACCCTAGGCCGCTGGTCCTCTGAACCCTTCTTCGCCTCAATCCAAAATGACCTGATCAACCAACATCTTGTGCAACAACAGCTTTACCATGAGGCTTTACCATTGGGGTCGCAGGGAGACCATCAAACCCCTTCATCTGTGCGGCCAGGCTGCTATTGTCGGGTGAGTTGGGCCACGGAAAACACCCGCTACATCATCCTTCCAGTGAACGATCAACTTTGTAGCCACGTTTCATGAATTAGCATTTGACCGAACCGCTGAATTCAACGAAAGTTGCGAACTAAAACAGAAACCCGGTGCTGTGTGCTGTCTTTGAGGTTTTCACACCCGAGACTGCCAAGCCCAAGGTGAGATACGAACAATGTCGCAACTTCTCTTTAAGAAGTTAAGAAGCTGCGTGCCTACCACTTGATTTTTTCACATGCTTTTTTTATTTTCAGCGTTTGAGATTGTACACCCAGATAATAAAGCATAAAATGCACAGCACACTCCACAGTACCTCACGTTTTCAATGAACTGTCAGTGTTACAGCAAGTAGTCAATCCCGCGGATTGAGTTAATAGTTTTTTTGAAGCTGCACCATGTTCACTGGCGCGGAACGGCCTCATTCAGGTATGTGCTGCACTTCATGGGCAGATACAATTTTTTTCTTCCCCCAATACGAAAATCATTGTGGTGTCCTTCCCAAAGAAAAGCGTTTCTAAACATTGGTGGCATTCTGATTTTCAGTCATGAAATTCCAAAACAAAAAATCACTTGTGAGCACGCTTAAACTGTCGAGACGCTTTAGGTGTCGCTGCCAAAACAGTGCTGCTTGCTTCAAGTTCTGTAACATGTTTTACAGTTGGTGTTGATATGTTGCTCCTCAGAGGAAAAAACCCAAAATTGTCAGCGTCAGCTGATTTCCTGTCACTTTATGTTGTGGACAGGATGGAGACGAGCAGTTACGGGATAGTTGCCTGCTCGTCACTCCGGCACCCACATGATGTTTTAGGAAGTATGGTTGTGTCAAGCAGTTGGTTTCGCGGAACGAAGAGGCGCTGAGGGCTTTCCTAAATTGCTGCGTGTGGTTGCTATGCGGGCAGGGCCAGCGATTTCTGATTGCAGTTAAGGAAAACATGTATTCAATTAACACAAGGCGACAAGTTTTGAGAGGATTTTTTCCCTCCTCTTTGATTAAATAAGCCTGTAACAAATACTGTCCGAGATCTTTGCACGATTCAATCATCGTCTATTTTTTTAGATTTTAGAATAGAATAAAACTGAAACGCCTCTCATTGAAATGTAATGACACAAACATGAAAATGAAGGTTTGGTATTTTGCAGACGCAAGTTCCGATGACTCGCTGCACAGCGCTCCTGTTTGCAGAGGTTTATCTCTGTGAATAATTCGGAGTCCTTGGTTTTCGAAACACGTATTATATTTCAGTGTATTATTGGGAGGAAAAAAAGCCGCAACAAAATAGTTAACTACAACACCTCTGTAACAGCACGATAAAGAACGAGCTGTTGTTTCTTTGTCTGCACGGCTTATCAGCTCCTGCGGGCGTCTGACATTGATTTTTAGCTGGCGATTTCAAATTTTGTGGTGGATCCAGTTGTAACAGGACCAAACTACTACAACCGCATTTCCCAGCATGTTATACAGTACAATATTTGGTGTAGTGGTAGCCAAGGGCTGTTTTTCACAAGATAGTCTCTCAATTCTGAATGCATTCAAGTACATGACTTTGCTTTTACTGCTGACCAGGGCTTCCTGCTGCAACAGCCATAACGTCTGAACACAATCCCGATCTCTCTGTGTTAAAAACTGTGAAGAGTCACAGTTTCATTGTGGCTGAAGAAGTATGTAATTATAAACACATAACAACAACAACAACAGTGTATACACCAAAAACCATCAAATGGTGTATTTTCATTATGTTGTGGGGTGTGTCTCATCTGTAATTCACATATACAATGCCTTTTTATGTCTGTGTTTCACCCAATTCAATACTGTGAACATAAAGCACATTCAATGGACAAGCTGACCGCAGACAGTGAACTGCAACAGCAGCTTCCTGTGTTCATGCTCTTGAAAAAATCTTCCTTATCCCTCAAAACAGAGGAGACAATCACCCCATTCTTTTCCACGCAGAAGAACTACTGTAGGCTGCTTAGGTTTCTCAGTCTTGACTTTTAACTGCAGCAGCTCTAAATAAGGAATGGGGATGAAATTCTTTTAGATGGTGTCACCAAGGATTATGACCTTAGATCTCTAGAGGCAGCAGATGGAACTGCACCCTGGGCTGCAGTTGGCCTACTGTGCACGTTTAGCACACAGGCATGACTGGAACCCATGTTGTGGGTACACTGTGTTAAAGGGCACGTACAGTAGTCACGAGTAATTGTCATCGCCACTTTAAGGCTCTGTTGCTGCTCTGCAGGCTTGTGTATCGCCTGAGACTCCATACAGTGTGCGACTGCAGTTTGACCAGTGTGTTGGGGAGTAGGCCTGGAAAGGCGTGTTCTTCTGCAGAGCTGAACCGGACAGCCGCTGCTGAGAAAAATGATAAATTACACTTCCGAGCAAAAACAGTACACTTAAAGAACTACAATATTCCTTTTTCGGGGGAGTTTAGGCACAAGCAGTGAGTTTATCTGAGAAAAAACATCCAGTAATTAAAAGGTGTGAGCAAAGGTGCATTGTCTATGAAAGCATCTATTGTTAGAAACAGCATCTTAAGACATTCAGGCTTGTCTATAAACCAGTGATATATAATGTCATGTTTAAAGACAGTCAAAGTTTTTTCATCCCTTCTTCATCATTTTCATACAGTGTTTGATTTTTTAAAGAGATCTTAAGGAATGAATTCTTACTGATATCACTAGACGTAAATATTTAAAGTATTGATGAAGTTTGATATGTGCTTTTAACAGCTGTAAAGCTTTATTTAAAGGAGCCCGAACTTGCTGAAAACACAAAGTACCTGAAGTTACAGAGCTGTAATAGCTACCAGCTCTTCAAAGGCTCTTCTGAAACCAGAAAGCAAAAGCTGTATCACTTCTCCTTTTTGTAAATATGACCATTCAAGAAAAAAAACGTTCTTCCTGTTGTTTAAGAACTTGGCAGATCTTAGAGTGCACATGACCCATTGCACTCAATCCCAAAATCTCTTCACCAACAAAATATCTGAAGCATGACTGAAAGACTGAAGCTGAGAGACTGAAACTCAAACTTATTAAAGTTCTAAAGTGTGGGAGATGTGTTTTTATCATATCTCCCATGTGCCCAGCTTAATTAATGATGGCTCTGGTATTAATGACGGGTCTCTTCAGTGGTGTTCTGTACCAGATGCTGCTGTGCTTGTCTGTGTGACTGAGATTACTGCCGTGATACATGTATACAAGATCACAACTGCTCGTTTTAATATGGCAGGGCTGTATTTATCCTGAGGTGGTGTCACAGTCTATGAGAACTTTCATCTATGGTGATAAAAAGGCAGTGGTTAATTCACACAGAGTGCCAAGTTAGGAGAGTGTGAATAATATACAGCACTAATATATTAGTAAGGTTTTGATGCATCTAAGTTTTCTTTTTTAAGAAACAGGCATTCTTCCTCAATTGAATGTATGAAAATCAATTCTTTGGAACAGCTGTTCTTCTTCCTCAGTGGAGTTTTTCTTACTTCCCCTCTCACAGCTGTTCTGTCACAGTAATAAGTGGCATGAACATCTGTGATTTAATACTCTGTGAGTGTAACAGGCCAGAGGGCGAGTAGCCTGCTGAGGATATAATACTGGCACTCATGTGGCTCTGAGGTGGCCGATACGAGGACTGATTATGAAGGAGATGGTTTCTAGAGGTTTGGAGGAAAATGTCTGTTGTATCTCTCCTTGATTTATCTCGATTTCCTCGGGTTTGCTCAGTGATGTAGGTTAAGACTGTGCAATGTTCCTTCAGAGGAAAGAGCCACACCTGTTCAGCTTGTATGATGTGAAAGCTCTGCACATTGAAACAGTACCAGTACACACTCCATCCGTACTGGGCAAACACAAGAGCAAGCACTGCAAACAAAAGGTCTGTGTGTCAGTTTACAGAAGAGAACTGCACAAAAATCAAATTCCTGGCCTTGATAGTAGGAGGGGAACCAGCTGGGATACTGTTTCCACTGGAGTAACAGCGCAGGTGTCGCTGGCCCTGCTCATGGAATCCTGCAGTGCGGAGGAGAGACCAGGAAAAACAGAAAAGAGGCTTCCTGGTGTCACCAGCAGGGTGAGCTGTAGCATAGAGCAACAACCTGGCTGCAAGAAGCAGTCCACAGGTTTTGTGACACAACATGAAACCTGTAATTGTTGTTCAGTGAATGTCCGTGTAGTGAGAGCACCCAACGTTTATTATTTACTGCTTTGAAAAGCCTTGGGCAGCAGTTTCGCTGATGTTTGCAATGGTTTCACATCTCCCCTGTTCCGTTTTTCTACCATGTGCTCTGTGGGTTTCTGCTAATTGTCCTGTTGAGTTTTTTTTTTCTTCCTGCAGGGCAATGTAACAGTTCCAGCAAAAACAGGCTTTTTAAGGTAGAATAAGAGGAAGTGCTGAGGGCTTGCTTGGCCCAGCTTGGCTTCGGACCTCCAGGCCTGTAGAAATTAAATAGCTACCTGCCTCCTCAATGCTTTTACAGACACTTTGATTCTGCCTGTTGAGAAACTGCCTTTGTACAAGTTACAGGTTGGTGGGTGAGCCAGAGTTTTTTTTAAATCAGGGACTAGTTCTCCATCTAGACTGAAGCACGAATGCTGGCCCCTGCACTACAGTGTGGGTGCAGTGGCACAATCACAAGTGTCCATAATCACCCTTTTTATTTAATTGGTGAGGAACAAGGGCAGTGGCTTTGCAGGGCAAATAGGTCAGAGCTGACCCTGGAGCGCGATCTGGGCGATGCTCAAGTGAAAATGGGCCATTCCTCTTCCTCTACGGCCACCAGCTGTCTGTGTGTTTCACCTAGGACATCTGTTAGCGACGTTTACAGCGTCATTAGAAAGGCTTACGAAAATAAAGAAATAAAGCATGTCAATGTGCCTTGCAGTCAATACGCCATGTGTTGTTTTTTTCCAGAGAGACTTTTCTACTGATGAGTGCTGGCTTCCCTGGCTGTAATGTAGATTTAAGAAAAGACTTCCTTCCTGTGCTATCTGTGCTATGTGCAGGGTGCAGATAAAGGCAGTTTGCCTTCTGAAAGTGCTGCACTGAAACCATGCACTGTGCAGCCCTGAAACCTGGCCCCCATACAAATAGGGCCATGCAGAACATGTTCATTTAGCATAAGCATTTACTCTTGCAACACAGGGAGTGTACTGACTGGTGGCATCACTGTGTGGTGTGACAACACAACCACACAGAACAGGAGGGCCATACAGGGGCTTGTGAATCTGACTTATCATCCGCTGATCTATACCAGCTGTTGCTGAAATAAAGCCTGTGCGATGATATAGGTTTATAACCACCTGGACACACACTATTCTCACCTCTAGGGTCTGGCAGGCAGAAAAAGGCAGGTTCAGAAAAAGCTTTTAGCCTCAGGAGGTACTAATAGCTAAATGCAAAATGATTTACCAACTATTATTGATTAACACTAGCTGTTCAATGTTGTATTTGTGCACTGCATGCTGAACAATGTTGTTTACTATTATACATTGAATATTGTTTTTATTTCTTGTTGTCTTCACCTATCTGTACACAGAGAGAACAATGCCAATGAGAATTCCGATGTACTTGTTACATTACGTTACACTTGTTACTTGTACTTGTTACAAATACACTTTGCTCTTGAAAAAGAACATTATTGGTATCAAGACGAATTTCTGGGGTATAAAATGTGGTGTACGCTGGTGTTGTTCAAGGATGGTCTGTTTTTACTGTAGAGCTGTTTGAATTGGCCAGCTGCCTTTATAAGCACTTTACAAACACAGAGATACACATGCACATATACATTACATAAATTTTGTTTTCTTTTAGCTGTGACCCATTTTGCACAGCCAGAAATGGAGCACGAGGTTCATCAGCTAGTTCTGCAGAAAGCTCTCCCAGCTCTTCTTCGTGTCTGTGGCTTCCTCACTGCTTCAGAGTGCTCCAGTGTGGCTTCAGAGCTCTCTCTGACTTTGGCTCCGAGATCACAGCAATCCACGCTTGTTTACAGACACGACAGAGAGCAGAGAAAATATCGCACAGCGTCCCTTTGTGAAATATTACTTTAAAATCACATACATATGTGTCAGACTTTTTTTTTTGGTTTCCTGCCCGAAACATACAGTGCAGTGCCAGGTGCCAGTCTATTCTTACTGTATATAACAGCAGCGGTTTTACTGCAAAGTAGCTTTTTAACACTTGTAATTGCTCAGTTTCTGCCTACGGCACATTCCGCAAGTGCCGGCCTGTTTACTGGGGGGGGGGTTCTGTCCTTACTAGAAACTCTGAAAGGTTTCTCAAGCAGCCTTTGGCACACGCACTGGGAGATGCGAGAGATCGCGTGGTCCCTACTCTCTGGCGGAGGGGTACTCTCGGAATCTCCGCACCTGAGTCCTCCGGGTGCTCTGCCGGGAATCGTTCAGGGAGGAGTGGCGTTCCAGGCGGAGTTTTCTCCCCAGCTTTCTGGTGAAGGACTTGCACATCAGGAAATAGATCACCGGGTCCAGGCAGACGTTGCAGGCCGACATGAACAGGGTGATTCTTTTGCCGTACATCAGGACGGTGTCCCCGACTTCGCCGAAGTGCTTGTCGATCTGACTCAGGGTGAAGGGGATCCTCCACAGGTGGTAGGGCACGAAGCAAATGGAAAAAACCACCAGGATGATATAAATATTCTGGCTGGGTTTCGTTTCCCTCTTGGCTGTGCACACAAACTGCTGGTTCGACCTGTGGACGTGCTTGTAGATCGATATGTAACTGGCGATGAGAATGACCAAGACCGCTATAAAAATGCAAATGTTAATATAGCTCACAGCTGCGTGCCATTTTAGGCCAAGGTCACTTTTCAGGTAAGTGCAACAGTGGGCGTTTACGGATGTTGGGGTTTTGTTGGTCAATATGGTGTTTGGCAACGAGAGGAATACCATGCCCAGCCACACGCCCATCGACACAAACTTTGTGAAAGTGAAGTTATACAGTTTAGACTCCCCGAAGGGCTTTACTATCTTGAGATATCTGTCAAGGCTGATGAGGCCCAGGAAGGAGAGGCTGACATACATGCTGGCGTAGAACACGACCGCCGAATAGCGGCACACGAAGGCCTTCAGCTGCCAGGGCCCCAGGCCGGACTCACTGGCGATGGTGAAGGGGAAAGTCAGGGTCATGACCAAGTCCGCCACAGCGATGTTCTTCAGATAGAGAATGAAGCTGCTCTGATTCTTGATCTGGAAGAAGATCCAGGCGGCCAGACTGTTGAGAACGAGCCCCCCGATGAAGATGATGGCGTAGAGTGTGGGGAACAGCACTGTGAACACAACAGACTCGTTCAAGCTGGAGTTCCCACAGGAGCCGTTGGAGCTGGAATCCATGTCTACAAGGGGATGAGAAACAACAGTTATTAACAAGAGATCTGGAGCAGTGCAATCAGTTTTGAGCTCTTAGCCATCACCATCACCTTTTGCTCACAAGGAGCGTGTTGGGCCTGTGGTTTGGTTGTGGCGGCGCAGAGAGTTGTCCGGGGGGGGTTGACGGCCGTGCCTGTTCGTTTTCACTGCTCTAACACTCTCTTTTTTTGGGGGGGTGGGATGATGTGAGCTGGGCCTTCAGCAGTGAGTCGGCGTTCACGTAAAGTGGAGTTGCACAACGACAAGTCAGGGGGGATGCCAGCCACCATGTTCAGTTTGCCTCAGGCGCCCTGACTCATCATCAGTCCTGATGTCATTTCCTGAATTTGATGAAAACCCCACACCTTCTCCACCTCTGCGATGACACCTTGGCTCACCCCTCACTCCGCAGGAGGGCCCCAGCCTCCTCGTCTGACAGCCAGGGGGCCGGCCCTCAGCCGGGAGAGTTACACCAAATTGACTCAGACTCAAACACTCGACAAACCTTTTTCAGATACATTTCATGTTGGGGTGTCGTTATTCCCTGTGGCAGCCGCCTTGGCTGGGCGTGGTACACTGCTGTGATCTGTCCTTATTGCACTTCTATCATAGCTGTTGAAAATAGAAGTGGGATATTCTGTCAAATGTGAAACGCATAAACAATTGTTTACATAAACTTGGACAGTGACATCTGCTACTTACAATGATAAGTGAGTCAGCTTGATATGATTGCAAAAATCATGGAGCCCAACCCCTTATACACCCTTTTCATCTTTTATGAACAATGACTACTTCCCTTTTTTTCATAGTAAAATTAAAACTGTTGCGTTTTGCAAAAATTGTATTGCTAAAGCGAAAACACTTATCTTTTGTGCCCTTCGAACTCCTCTGTCCATACCAATTCAATCACTATAAGATGCCCGGTGCTGGCTTGTTTAGAACAGATCAGAATGGTCTGAACTGCCAAGCAAGGAGAATCTTTCACCCTGTTCTAGTTACTACTAAAAATGCCAGTAAAAAATGAATTTAAGAATAACTGCTGATTTATCTGTCAAAGAGCAAATATCTCAATTCTTGTACCATGCCTGTACAAGTATCTAATTAAAAGAAGGAATGTGTATACAACAATATACATAACCATAATAGAACACGAACAGTTTCACACACACAAGGAAAACGATCATACTGAATCGTCTGGCCTGTCTTAATATTGTGTGATAACGATAATGTATGAATTTGGTAAATGGGCTCCTCTCATTTATAACCTTGTTTGTAATGCTGTTTGTAATTAAATGTTTTAGGCTTTTGTTTCTTCGGTCTTTCTTTGCAATCAGATAATCCCACAGGAACCTATTCAATGGCAAAAAAAAAATGTACTGTACAGTAGTTCGACTATTTTTTGCACCTCAGACAAAATCCTCTCTGTCTCGGATGAGTAAACGCGTGCGTGAGTTAAAAACGAGTTGTTTACACCTCCGGCAGATGCACTAATTCAACATTTGGAAGGTTTGTTTGGAACAGGTCACTGCTGTTGCTTTCTAAATACAATCTCTGTGATTTGTTTCTTCCTGGGCGTAATCTACATGTAATTTGTTTCAATCATTGTCGGTGATTAGGGTCTTTCTTGACCTGGTAAGCTTTTTTTTGGCTGAGAAACTCGGGGAAGAAAATTTAAGTTTTGTTCGTTTTCCAGGAGGTGCAGGCGGAACGGACCGATGTGTCAGTAACAGTACTAGGAAAAACTATGTTTTAAATGCATTGCAGTTGAATGCAGCATTCGTTTTTTTTCCGCATTGGATTTCTTTAAAATAAAAAAAAATCTTAAAAAATGTTGGATCTTTTACTGTTGGTCACGAGGCTCAATGCTCTTTCTGCAACGTGGTTTTGTGACCAGTGTCCATGGAGCTACAGCACCAGGGAGAAAGCGGGATTTTTGTTGGAAAAGCGGCTGGATTGTTTGTGGAAGAGCAAGTGATCTTGTACCTTGCTTCTCCTTCTTTCACTTTTCTTTATTCCGCAGAACTGCTAGGAATACCTGCGCAATTACCTGTATACAGTATAACCGGTACGTGACTTACGCACTGACGGTTTAACATCAAACACGCTTTCCTATCAAATCCATGTTATTGTCTGCTTGGGAGGATAGTGATCTCATTTGCAAGGTCTAAAATTCAGAGTTAATGTTTAATGAGTAAGAATATATTCTTGTGTGAGTTTCCTTTATGTTGTAATACTGTACATTTAACTGCAGTAGTTATAAAAGAAGACAGAAGAAAATAGTTTTACAGCATCAGAAAAAAGTTTTTAGCTCTCAACAAATATTAGTGTATACAGTACAGTACAACACCGATGTTTTTGATACAAAGATTTCCTATTTTGTAATTCCTAATGCCATAGTTTCATATGTTCCAAATAATTCGTTATTTAAATCACTGCGTAAACCAATGTCAATGTACAGAATAGGAACATTTCTTAAAACACAGTACAGAGTGGTGATAAAGAGTCGAGTTATTTTCATCTGAAGTCTATTCTTGTTGCAGATTCTTATTAAACATTAAATAATAAAAAACCAAAATGCCGTCTTTTCTACACAGAATACAGGATGAGCTTTAAACCGTCACGAAGAAAGAGAAAACACTTTTAAAGCTACCTGCAGAATAACTGAAAAACCTTGATTTGCTAACTAATGCAGATCTGGACTATCTTTTTTAAAGCATGCATTGACAAACAAGCTCGCACCGATGCAAATTCAAAGGCAGACACAGAGCATAGCAACTTACCTGAAGTTTACTTTCAGGAAGTTAATGCACATCCATATTCCTTTTTAAAACATCACATTCATTCCCTTGAATATCCTTCATTTAGCTGCATTTAGAATATCCCTGTTGAGCGGTCTCCCTTTAATACCATGGAATATGGCCATTGCTGATCTATATAAGGCAATTGTTTAGCTGATTATATTGCATCATGACTCATTTCCCTGGCCATCGTTTCTTCTGAAGTCCAGTTTCTTTACCTGTTTCCTGCGAGTGGGAGGGAATTCACAAAATCATGTTTTAACATGAAGTTGTAATCCCAGCTGTGTAAGTAGATACATTCAGCGATTATGAATGTGCACACAACCTAAGGCACTAGATTTCAGCTTGTGCAATTGTGTCCTGGAATGCATCAAATTGCAGTATATAAAGCTGTAAGAATATGGAGTAAATCAATTATTACAATGAGCTACATGGAGTGAATACCTCTCTGCATCTTAGTTGTAAAATTAAAAAAATATATTTCCTGCTATTACACTAATCACCTTCTTATATCTTAGTGCATAATTTAATCATTTAAGTTACAAGAAAAAGGGCACCCAATAACACAAAATTACACAGTCAAACAATGTGAAGTACCAAACCAAAGAATGTATACAGTTTTACAAATAATCTTCCTTGCAGAATCATTTTTATAGGTAGATTATTAAGGTCGTGGTAATATTTACTGGGGATTTGGCCCTGTTAACACGTTCTTGAGCAAAATGTTCCCTGTTCACTGAAAGTGCTTTCAAAACATACTGTAAATGGTATGAATCTAGCAAGAGAAAGCTTGGCCTGGGAAAGAGGAATTGAATTATTTTTGCCATATATGAATATAAATATGTTCTAGACAAACAAACAAACTCTCAGTATGGCCTGTAGAGAGAAAGGATACAGAGATTCACAATGTTTACTACTTAAAGTTTGAACTCCAGTGTCAATAAAAAGAAGACAGTGCTCAGACCTTGCCACACTGTGTTGGGAGTTATATGATAAGAACTCTTAGATTCTGAAGTGTTATTACTTCTGATAAGAATAATTTACTTAAATCATAAATTTTGTAATATGTTACATCCGATTCCCTAATACCCCTGGGAGGTACTGTACTTAAATCTTTATGCCTGACCTAATACAAATGACCTATTTCTCTTCTGTTAAAAAACAGCAATACATGATATACACATAAATACACATTAATGATTATCAAGTGCCAGACAATGGTTCTCATTTTCCGTGCAGACTAATGTAGACATCCTGAGCTATCCCTAAACATTATGATTTCATGTTTCTTGTGCTAGATAGGTTACGTCCCACTCAAATTGCTGCTATTATTTCAAACACTGCAGATGTACAACACTGTGAGTGTTGTTCTGAACCCTGTGAGTTTTCTCTGAATTGGCCTTTCAAATATTACCAAATCAGCAAATTCAAGTAAAATATATGCACTGCTGATAGAAGCCTTTCAAAATTTGACTCAGTGGCTAGTTTTGACCAAAGGAAAAATGTAAAATTGATCCAGTGACTGCAGATGTTTTAAATCACTTTAAAGATGACAAAGTTGAGAAATAAAGATGTATTGCATTAAGAGGTGATTTGTGATCTCATTCAAGTTTTAGTTTGCTCTTTCTTAGTTATAATTCCATTAAATAGCTTTAAATCAGATATTCCTATGATGGTAAATTATTCCCCACATTATAGTTTAGCTGGATTACTTACATTTCTTGTTGTTTTCTGCTAAAGTGAGTCACATTCTTCATCAGATGTAGAATAATTCAAAAATGTTCCAGCTTTGATTGCTGGCTTCTCTGTATTCATTCTTTGGTGTGAACTGTTGAGAGTGTTTATACATACCCGATACATTTTAAGCGGATGAGAATGTGTTTGCATAATATTTAAAAAAAAAGCACCAGCAATGTAATCTTGGGTCTTAGCTGTATATGATTAATTTTGAAAACAGTGTTCTCTTCTTGGTCTTGATATTTTCAAGACAAACGCCCACTAAAACAATAATGTTTGGACTTTAACCTGGACAGTTGAGCTCAGTTCTTCCACCACTCATGGCAAAGTCCACAGAATTTTAATCCAACAGAAGTTTTTTTTTTGCTTTGAATGATGGGCTCATAAAAAGCTTTACAGTTCACGCAGGTGAACAAAACAACTGTGCAAAATGTTTTGATATCCTGCTTGTACCATCCAGCTGTGCTTCTGCAGTTTTTGTTATCAGAATTTCTCACGCAGGTACACTCCACCTATTTGTCAATAGCACCAACCGGATCTATTATCTGCTGTGACGCTGGCTTATCTTACATAGCAGGTGAGGAGCAGATTATTGTCCAGGACAGCATGTCTTCTCAGGATGTCTCGACACACTCAGAAGCTGATCTTGAAATTGCATCTACTGTAGCTTAGCTAAAATTTTCTGGGTAGCTACCGGAACTTTAAATGCCTCTTATGGAACTCAACATCAGTGCATTAAGATTCAAACCACACCTTTACAAAGGCCATTGCATGACCCCCATGCATTTGTCCTCTGAACTGCTGACCTGTCTTATCTGGTCAAGAGTGCATGTATATATCCCCTTTTGTTTTTTGGAACAGATTGTGAGAATTAAAAGAATAAGAATAAGAATAAGACCTTGATTTTACCTCTTTTCAGCAGTTTTCATCCTGAAGATCCCAAAGGAGGGGGGCTCATTGGAGACACCTGGAAGGCTGCCACAAAACGTTCATTTCCAGGAAATGTTTGTTTTAGCGCTAAATATGTGTTCTCATCAGTAATCTCATCACCATTTGTGATTTTTTTTGTGATTGAAGTATTCCAAAAGCTTTTTAATAACTCAGAAGAGGTCACACTTCACTCTTATCTCACTCCATTTATAGTGCTGTTTCTTAAACATCTAATGGTACATCAGATTGCAATTAAAAAAGAAAACAAGATGTAAAAGCTTATGTGTGGTGTTTCTTTCTGTTCAACAGCTGCTATTTATTACGTTTTTTTTTGCAAGAGATCCAAAGATATGCCTCTGTACTTAATTTCACCTTTCTTATCTGTTTATGTCAACTCTGTATGGCTAAAAGTGTCTTCCCTCACTGGCCCAGAAAGGTAACAACAAAACCTAAGACTTTTAAATGTTTTTTTAAACTGCCTCTCCTTTAATGTAGTGTTGTGAAGTTTGTGAAAGTTTTTGGTTTCAATGCAGTTGTAGTACGCCTGTCCCATTAAAGAGTCTGGTGGATTACTGTGTTAAAGGAAACGCTACTGGGACAGTTGCCAGTCCAGAAAGCATATAATACCAAAAGAAACTATGGAACCAATACACGACTTGAGCAGTGGCCTCCCTTGAAGTAATCCCTTAGATTAAATGTACTTTTCACACAAACTCAATGAGCATTACTGTTTGTGTGTACCAGACACATGGACTCATTATCTCTGCTCAGTTAACTGAGAAGTGTGGAGATGTGTCCTTTAAACCTCTTTCAAGAAACATCTAGTAACATTTCTTCAATGTCTCAATGCTTCCTGATTTGTGAAACAGGAATTACTGTGAAGAGCAGTGGCAGTAATCACAAGAGCACCCCGTGTTTAGGGAAATGAAAGGGATGGAGTGAACTTTATGTACTCTTAATTCCTCCTAAACAAATTTCAAGAGTGATGAGCAATCAGATAGCAGAAGGCATTGGTGAAGTTTGACTGCGAACGTTTAAAGATACAAACCCGTTAGTGAAAGCAAGAGAAGAGAACTGTCATGACTTTTAAGTTGACATTTAAGTGTCATTTTGGATGCTGGCAGGAATCCTTCTGACGTTGTAGGGAAACCTTTGTGAGTGCTTGTGCTTCACTGGACGTTTCTAATCAGAAAAACAGCCTCACGTTCTGAGCAAAATCTCTAACCACTTCCCACACTCAGTTAATAAAAGACCAGAAGTGGGGCCACCTGTTGGCGAGGCAGTTAGCTCTGAAGGGCACCTCTGAACCCGGGGGTTCCTCTGAATTTGCTTGTTCTCCATGTGTTTGCGAGGGTGCTCATGATGTGCTTCACCATTTGGCTAACTGGTGTCTTTAAATTGTCCCCTTGTGATGGACTGACAGTCCATCCAGCTTCTGCCTGTGGGACAGGATCCTGTTTGCCTCAGCCCTTACCAGGAATAAATAGATTTCTGTTGGACTTTGGAAATGCTCATTCCATTTTATACTACCAATCAAACATGCAAATGAATTATTTATGTTCAATGACTTTACTGTGCTGCCTTTCTCTAAACTATTTTGTCATCACATCCATGCTTGCTGTACGCCTGATTCCCGACTCCTTTTTAAAAAAAGAAAATCTCTTTAACAGGATGCTCCTATTTCCCCTTTTCAGGTGGTCGTGCTCTTGTGTTTGACATTGTGTGTGTTTGTGTTTTATGCACAGGGATTATTTTAAATCCTAAACTAAAACGTTGATCTTCAATTTGCAGTTCATGAATTCGTTACAGATTACACAACAAGGGTCCAAACTGGTGAATTAGTTCTCCTAATTGTTATGTGTACAGAGTGAGTGTTATAGAATCTGCTGCCTCAAAAAAGTTTTTTTTTGTTGAATTGTGCATACATTGTCACAGGCAAATACACTCAGGCATCATGCATGACCTAGATGGAGTGACCTAAATCAGTCTCTATGACTTTTTTAAGCATTTTCAGCAAAGCATGCAATAGCCATAACATACTGTATATAGCAAGCTTATTCGTGTACGAAGATAAAAAAACAGCCACCTAATCATAAAGGAAAAAGATGTATTCAGTCATGTATAATAAAAAAATGACAAAACAGCTTGAATATGTATAAAACCCACGTTTCAAGTTAGAAAAGGATAGAAAGGTAGCCACCTGTATGAATATCATTAATATCAGGTATATATTAGAATTATACATACAGTAGTTTTATAATTTAGAATTCCATGACTATTTTTCGTCACTCAAAAAAAAATTAAAAATTCTCTAATCACAATCTTTTTCTGCAACTAAATCTAGTGAGGCTGGGAAGTACTGCATTGAGCTGACTTGGTTACCATGAACTCATAAGTACAAACTGTGCAGTAGATTAAGTCATAATTAAACAGTTTGAGTTTAAACTTTTAGATGGATTCAGGCAGTATTTCACACCGTCAAACCTGAGAATAAATGAAATTAATTGTCCATTTCACAAGCAGTTCATGAAGAATAAATCTTGGTAGAACGACAGAGAAAAAACACGATGGTAATATTTTATGCATACAAAGTGAAGTTGTCATGTACTGGAAAGTCTTGTACCGTAGTTTGTACACACACAAATATTTTATTCAGTTTGTCGGAGTCTTCAGACCCTTGTATGACAAAGTCTGTCTGGGGTAACCATCTTAGAATGTGAAGCTGTGACCCACCAGCTTTTCCCCAGGTGGGACAGCATGATGGAGTAAAATATTGTAGGAGCAGGTAACCATGCATGTTATCTGGATTGGCTTCTACAATGTCCCATACATTTTACAAGTTTTCTGAACTAAACTATTTACACAAGTGACATACTGTATTTCAGTCCTCAGTACAGTCAGACAACGGCCAGATATCTGAGAGCTGTTCAGGAGTTTCAGCCAGTGGTTTGATTTCACATGCTCCACAAATCAACGCTGCAGAAACAATGTGGTCCTGTAACAAATTCACAAAGCACTGTGTACGCCAAAACGCAATGATGCACTGGTACAACAGCCCCGACTTACTTGATGGTTTTGCAGAATTGTGTGAATATTCGTGTGTTGCACGACTTTGTCTTCTCACATGTCTGTCGTCTCTTTATTTTAGCCAGGTCTTACAGCTGCTAGCCTGCATTCACTGGGTTTGTGCAGAATGTGCTGTGCTTGTCTACAAAACCACTACGAATGGTTTTCATTGTGAAGGTAATCCTATTGTATTCTGATGGGAAGGCCGCACGTTACAAAGATGTTGCCTCAACTTTGGTAGAGGTTTCAGCAAACGAATCCGCTCCTTCAGCAGAGAGGCATTTAGACTTGAGCCGCAGGGCTTCAGCCAGCTTTGTCCTAAATGATTTGCACAGGAATATGTATATCAGGGGATCCAGGCAAGTGTTTGTGGCAGACAGCCAAAGGGTAGTCTCTTTGGTGATGTACAGCACGGTCTGCAGCACACAGCTGCTTGTGCTCCGGGTCTGGCTCAGTGTGTAGGGCACTCTGGCAAAGTGGAAGGGCGCGAAGCAGATGAAAAACACGGCCACCACGATGAACACCTTCGCCTTTGTTTTCCTGGTGGCGTTTTTGGCGGAGCTGCGGGAGTTCTGGTAGGACTCGTATACTTTCTTGCTGATGAACGTGTAGCAGAAGACCATCAGAGCCAGGGTGCCCCAGAAGAGGAACTGGCAGAAGTAGTTGACGGCCTCGTGCCACTTCAGCCCCAGGGGTCCCTTAAGAGAGCTGCACTTCATTGTTGTGGTGGGGGGTGGGTCCCTGTTGGTCAGGACCATGTTGGGCAGCGCGGTCATGGAGAACATCACCACCCAGACGCCAACGGTCAGGACCTTCCCGGTGGTCACCTTCTGGATGAACAGCTTCCCGAAGGGCCTCACGATCTTTAGGTAGCGGTCGAAGCTGATCAGCCCCAGCAGTATGATGCTGATGTACATGGTCATGTAGAAGAGCACAGCAGAGTAGCGGCACGTGAAAGCCTTCAGCTGCCAGGACCCCAGGCCAGAGTCACCGAGCACTTTAATCAGTATGGTCACGGTCATTAGCAGGTCAGCGACCACCACGTTTTTGAGGTACACCACGAAGGTGGAAGAGCTGGGAATCTGGAAGAAGACCCAGGCGGCCAGGCTGTTGAGAAGGAGGGCCCCCAGAAACAGAAGTGAATACAGACAGGGGAACACGACTCCGGTGACACTGGTGTCCCGCGTGCACTTCACTGAGGAGAGACTCTCGTTGATCTGGCTTGCATTCATATTTAAAACATTCCTGGAAAAGAAGCAGAACCCACTGTTACTTTCACAATCTCTAGGGAGCACCTGAAGAAGGCTCCACGGCCGAAATGTTGTGTTTTCTTTCTTCTCTTTTCAGCATGGAATAAACCTATTACTTGTTCCTTTGCAGCCTACGCATGCTGACGCGGCTCCCCACCTGAACTACTGTACCACTGTTACATGCGCTGCGGATCACAGAACACTCAATGTCAACATTTGAATAATTAAAATGTTAAAATGTTCTAGTCTCTCGGGGGGGAAAAATAAGGTAGTCACCCTGCTGCATATTTTATAACTCGTTAATGTCGAACAGTTTTTAACTTTAACAGAAGTGTTGCATGTCATCTATCTCAACAGGACAGCATTCAGTTTGCTGCTTTCTAACTCCAAATAAATTCCTTTTCATTGGACCTCATTGCATGTTATTGAAAAAGAACAATTCTGCTGTGCAGAAGCCTAACTCCTTTTGCCACAATCGACTCTTTTCACCCATTGTTTTGCCATCGCTATGCAGAAACTCTCATGTTGTTCTTCTGCTGAAGCTTTCTGTAACAGCCGGGAGAAGTCTGTCTGAGAGATGTTTATTTTTAGATACAAAAACCTCCTTGTAGCCTCTTGTACATGTAGAGAGGAAGAACTTCGGCTAAAATAAAGAACACCAAACAATGAGCCAATGGTGATTATGGTGGATTAGCTACTGCAACTCTTCATATTGGCTGATAATGTATAGTTTATCTTTTGTTGCGGTAAGCTTTTGAAGATTCCGCTCAACGTTTCTTCTCTGACAAACTAAACTGTACTGTATTTATTACAAGGAGAGTTGCTGCAAAAAGCACTATTTGTCTAAAACTACCAGAAGTGTTCATGAGATACATATATTGCAGCTCCAATTTCTGTTTAAGGGTTTTGCACAGGAGTGTCAATATATATATATTCCTATACATTTACCATTTCAACGTTTTACAACTTCTTACTATAAGAAGATTGGGAGAGTCACTTGTGTAGACGTGTTGCTCTGTGACAAGTTGTTTCACAGAACAATAGTATTTCACAACGTATGAGTTAAAAAGTAGAATGTAGATTGAAATGAAAAAGGGGCTTTTTATTGTTTTTTGTGTAAAAAGAGTATATGATAGCACCTGATCTCTTTCACTCAGTTCACCAAGGTGCGAGCAAAACATGTTATAATTCTCCTATTTCTGCATACTTAAAAAAAATTGAGCCAAAAATTCAAATAAAGCACACTTTTCAGAGTTACCATAAGATGATGTACATCATCATGGTAAAATGTTTTTTACATGGTAAAAAAACCCCAGCGTGTTAAAAAAACAATAGTATTATTTTCCAAGTCTAGTATTGTGAAAGCACAGATGGTCTGAACAGCGCTGTGGACTATTAAGTTCCTATGGTTAATTATTAAAATGAAAATAATAGACAACTTTTTGCGCAAACGTCTCATCGCTGTCACCGCAGACGTAATTATTACCTCTTCTGTATTCACCAGTGAAGAACAAAATGTAAACAGCACTTACCGGTAAGGCAGTCAGAAATATCTCAGCACAGCTTCACCTCTCAAGCGACGAGTTTAAAAGTTGTGATGACACTGAAATAAACTTTACAGTGTTGTCCTGTTCCTTATTTTTAGTTTACTTCCTGCAATTAAGTTTTCTCAGCCACTCTTAGAGAAGTGATGGCTCTGAGCTCTGAGCCTCTGCTCCTTGCACAGCTTGGCAGTTGATGTAATTTCAGCACTGTAGTGTGTCGTATGTCATCGTCACAGTGACATTTTAGTTCGAAAGCTTTTGTGTTCTGAAGTTATCAGCTGTTGGCAACTAAATCCACACCTGTTGCGTTTCTTTGATGTCTGTTTCTGTGAGCAACAGGTAGACTTGAACCACATCACAATGTTTTCTGGTGCATTTTCCAACTGAACGTTGCAGAGCTTTTTACAGACTGTGCTGTAAATAGAATTATGCAGCCCTTTACAGACTGTTGTATATAGAGTCACATCATTTTACAGAACACGTGAAGAAGGCTCCACAGCTGAAACATTGCATCTCTTTTCTTTTCCTTTCAGCATGGAATAGACCTTTACCTCTTCCTGAGGATTTTACGGACTGTGCTGTAAATAGGGAGTCACAGAGAATTTCACGGACTATCCTGACTATAACGTCACAGACAATTTTACAGACTGTGTTGTATATAGTCTACATCAGAAAAACAAGTGACATACCCAGTCAACTGGTGACAAAGCTCAGGGGATTAGGTCTGTGCAACTCTGTCTGCAACTGGCTGCTGGACTTTCTTATCGAGAGACCACAGGTGGTGCGGATAGGCAATAAAACATCAACACCACTCACCCTGAGCACTGGAACCCCACAAGGCTGCTGTCTGAGTCCAAGGTTGTACTCCCTATTTACTCACGACTGCACAGCAAGACACAGCAACAACCGCATCATTAAGTTTGCCGATGACACCACTATAATAGGACTGATCAGTGATGATGACGAGTCCACTTACATGGATGAAGTTGTACAGCTGCTTAGGTGGTGTCATAGCAATAACCTGGACTTGAACATAAAGAAAACGAAAGAGCTAATAGTGGACTTTCGGAGACACAGGCCATACACTCACAGCCCACTCAGTATTGATGGAACGGAAGTGGAAACAGTCACCAGCTTTAGGTTTTTGGGAATTCACATCTCTAAAGATCTAACCTGGACTGTGAACACTGACTCTATCATGAAGAAGGCTCAGCAGCGCCTTTATTTCTTGAGGTGCCTCAAGCGATGGGGGATGCCAATACATGTGTTGGTGAACTTCTACCGCTGCACCATCGAGAGCGTCCTCACCAACGGGATCACCGTGTGGTATGGCAACACCTCTTCGCGAGAAAGAAAGGCACTGCAGAGAATGGTCAATATGGCCCAGAAGATCATCGAGATTAAACAGCTCTATGAGGACCGCTGCCGTGGCAGAATTCTGGCCATCACAGAGGACAGTCACCACCCCGGGCATGAGCTCTTCACCCCACTGCCCTCAGGCAAGAGATATAAGAGCATACGGACAATTACCACTAGATTCTTCAATAGCTTCTACCCACAAGCAGTGAGACTGGCGAACACATTTAGCCATCCCCCTCGGACCACACCTACACCATCACCATCTACCTCTTTATGATTTCTTATCTATTGCACATCTCCAGTCATTGTTTACACGTCTGTATTGTGTCTGTATCAAACTGTCTACATGTTTACTTGCACATTGTCTACTGTTTGTTTGTATATTGTCTTGATGCACTGTTTGCACTTTGTCCTGTTTTTTACACTTGTTTTACAATCGAGAGACTTTCTGTTAGTAAGAATTCCATTGTACCAGTACCGGTTACATATGGCAATAAAGTTCAAGTTCAGTTCAGTTCAAGTGCGTGGAAGGATTTACAAATATTTGTATTTGCCCAATGGGTTATTCTGATGTGGAGTTTTTCTACTAAAAATTCAAAAGGCCTTTTTATATAACAAGACTTCACGTAAACATTTATTATCCCTGGTGTACATCTCAAAGGTGCTATATTAATGTATTTTTCAGATATGACGGAGGATTTGAGAGGGCGTACTAATAGGAAATGCAGTTTAAGTTCCACCCTCATTATATATACTAAAGGGCCTGGTGAGGTTTAAGCAGTAACCGCGGGCTGCAGGCTGTCCTATTGCAAACTAAGCTTATCAACTTTATGTGACCCAGATTTGAGCCAGCTAGATGCAGGTCTAAAGATGGTCTAAAAAGTTCAGATGGGATTAGGTCAGACATCAACAAAGAGCTTGTTACCTTGCAATTTTATGTTGAAAGTGCTCCTGTATTGAAGTTGTGGTGATTTCTCTGTAGCACAGGTGGCATGGTTATTCATTCGTTATATCATTTTATCAGCAGGCCTGTGAATGTTATATATTGAAATATATATGAATGTGAGATATTGAAAGAAAACAAGTTGCATCCATTTAATTATGGTATTTTTTGGGTGATTTCCTGAATGTGCATACATGTTTTAGGAAGTGATTGCTAAAACAGGCAGTTGCACAATTTCCAAATAAAATAAACAAGGGAGATGCTATTATGCATTGTTTTTACATTACAAAATCGTTTTTTTAAATACATGATGATCTGTTAAATAAGCAGTTTGTCATGTCAGATGCATTTTATGAGGAAATGAAAGCTGAAGAAATGTGTATGAAGGACCGCATTCAAGAAATGGTGGGCAGTGGCTCAAAAGGGCAGAAGGGGCACTTTCCGGTTCAGGCTTTGTTACATTAGAGTATCCTGGACACAAATCAGTGCCTGCTTGTGTTTCTGTGTTTTTCAATTTTACAGGACGTTTGGATGTGATTTCAGAGGCATTACAATATTCACAACCTTCACAAAAATGGTTGTCCATAATTGCTGATTATGTTTGATTAACAGACAAGATATTACACCCCCTCTACTGAGCATATACTTTATTTTCCTGATATAACACATCTTAACAACTGTTATTGAGGCGTACAGTGTGTAGAATGCAGCCTAAGGAACCGGCTTTTTTGATGACCTGTTCGCCTGCCGCTAGTTGTGACCCAGTTACAGTATGAAGCGATGTACTCCCTTTAGCTGCCTCCCTAAATTCTTTTTTTTTCTGAATGCAAGCTCTCCTGTTTCTGTGACTGAACCATACTGTATACACAACAAAGAATATGCATGTTAGCTGTTTATATCAAATACAAAAAGACTGGCTTGTCTACTCAGTTAACTGCATTTTCTTAAGGAAATCTCAAATATAGCTAAATAACACGCAGACAATAACGGCGAGTTCACCGGTTTGCAAACTCATTTCAAACAGGTGAATGAAAATAAGTCTTTCTTCAGCACAAAGTGCTCAATACGACACCCTTGGTGTGATACTTTTGTACAGTCCTTCTGAAAAATTTGTCTATCTTCTAACCGTTCAAAAATGTTAAACACGACCTCCACAGGTGTAGTAGCCTACTGTACGTTGCTTGTCGCTGCTTTTTTTCCTCCGCTTTTTACAACGGACGGGAGGCGGACACTTGTGCTCGGGTGAGATCGATTACGATCGACATTTTATTTTCTCCTAACGGGAGATCCGTACTAAATGCAGAAGCAGAATCGCCAAGTGGCGGAAAAAAATGAAATTGGGGGACTTTTTTTCTACAAGCAAAAAAGGGCACTTGGGCCAATGAGGGCAAAGGGGCGGTCTTGAGTCACAGTAGCCCCCCCGCTCTGCACGTCCCTAGCCTTGAAACATAAAATGTATTACAATTTATGTCTTAAAAATAAGTCCTTAGTATAATCTGAACATGCAAATGTTTGTTAATGTTTTCAAATCATCTGGAAAGATGAGGTTAATTAGAGTATAGTATATTTAGCATGTTTAGTATATATTACATCAGGGTAATGTACTGTGTACCTTTATCTTTGTGTATATATATTTCAACGAAACGCCGGTGAAGAATTTAAAATGCATGTTAAGTACAAGCTGTTAAAAGTTTTATTTATGAAACAAAAATGTCCATTGTTACAGAGCTTATGTCTCTGATAACTACTGACACTGATGACCATCGCACAAAAATGGTTATAGTAAATTGAATGACCACTGATATACATAGTATACATATTTATTCTTAACCAACTGTAACTATAATTCAATAAAAAACAATTTTAAATAACTGCAAAAAAAATCAAAGCATCCACCTATACAGTTTTTTTTTGTATAGTATGTCAGCAGAGCTCATTTCGATGTGCAGCTGGATATTCTCTCTTGTGGGACCATATTAGCATGTTCTGGTTGCTCCTGCTGTATATTGCTCACCGAGGTTTCGATGTGTTCGTGTTACATGGACGTCTCATAGTAGTTTGAAGAGACTTCCTGGCCCTTTGAGTAATTAGCTTTTACTGGCAGGCTTCTTGATATGCTCACGGTTCTGATGAACCTTCTCCGAAAGGATTTGCACAAATATAAATAAATGAGGGGATCCAGGCAGGTGTTAGTTGAAGTCAGCCAGAGTGTAAATTCTTTCACTAAGTGCAGGGATTTGGACAGGCTGCAGCTCCTCCCGGGAGTCTTCAGAATGTAAGGTATTCTAGCAAAGTGATAGGGTGCGAAACACAGGAAGAACACGGCAATGATGACATACACCCTCGTCTTGGCGTGCCTTTTGTCTTTTTTGTTGTTACTCTGGGATCTTCGATAGGACTCGTAAATCTCCTTGCTTATTAGCAAGTAAAAGACAACCATCACAGCAAAGCACACCCAGAAAATCACCATGTTGATTTTTATCACCGCGTAGTGCCAGTCCTGGCCGAGGGCTTCCTTCAGGCAGATACAGTTGACTGCCCCGGAGGCGTTGTCCCGTCTCGGGTCGGTCAGTATCATGTTCGGCATGGCCGTCGTAGAAAATAACGCAACCCAGATGATGACGGCCGCCGTTTTGCCGAAGGTTTTGTTCCGCACGAAGGACGTCCCGAACGGGCGCACGATTTTGAGGTATCGATCCAGGCTGATGAGCGTCATCAGGATAATGCTGATGTACAGGGTGAAGTAGTAGACCACACTGGAGTACCGACAGGTGATGATTTTCAGCTGCCTCGGCGCGAAGCTGGCTTCACTGAGGGTTTTCAATAGTATGGTCACGGTCATCAGCAGGTCAGCTATGATCAAGTTCTTGAGGTAAAAGAGGAAGGAGGATGCACACTGGACATGAAAGGATATCCAGAGGGCCACTGTGTTTAAAAAAGCAGATCCCAAAAAGACCAGTGCATACAGGCAGGGGAAGAGATACACTGTGAAGGTGTCGGACTCTGTCGCGTTGGAAGATGTGCGGTTTGTAGTAGCCTTATCCATGATGGAGCTTCACCTTGAGATTAGAAAACAGGCAAAGTCTGTTTTTTGCAAAATTAAAAATCGTCTTTGGAGATTGTTGCTTATTTAGCATTAATATTTGCTAGGGGAGGTAAACCCCATGTTTCCAAGCAACATAACTGTTAATCAATCAATTTATTACCTTGCCATTTTTTTAAAAAGTAGAGTACTTACCCACTTTTTTCTTTAGGCCAAAAATGTGGTCTCTCAGCTGCTCCTCGCTGGACTGTGCTATCTGATGAGGCTTCCAAATAGAAACATTTCGTATGCAAGGTGCCCCTGCCTTCTCTTCTGTTATTTTTTCAAGCACGTGTGTCTGAACGTGTTTACTTCGGAAGCAGGTAACTTCATCTTTATTTAGAATGTGGTAACAATGAATGTAATCTCTAAAGTTCATCTGCAGCCCCCTTTTATTTAAATAAGAGATAAATCTGATAAGAAGAGGTATGCAAACTCAATGAGGCATGCCAGAATCTGTCCTGTGCCTTTTATTCATTTGGAATGAGTGTCTGATGCATGTGAACTTTATCTTCACATTTGTGTATGCTAGCTTTGCATTGTTCCGTTACCTTGTGCAGGCAGACCATCGTAACAGTGCAGCACTGTCTGGAATATGCTCAGTGCTCTCCTCTTTAATTCAGCTTGCAGTGCTGTATTAATACTCATCTTATAATTATAATAATAATAATAATAAACTTTATTTTATATAGCTCCTTTAAAGGTGGCTTCTCAAAGCACTTTACAGGATGACAACAACAATAAATAAGAAGAATACACAAGATAAAACACAATTACAATATATAGAGGAGACCGTGGATGGGGGTACTAAGAAAAGAAATCTTGTTCCAAAGTGGTGAATGCTAGCGACTCTTGTCTAGACACAGTTACTGCATCACAGTCATCCAGTCATGTTTACTGTATATATACGTCTGATAATGTGGGTTGGCACTGCCAGCCCTGAGGCAGGTCACCTGCCCTGTGTCAGGGACACAGTGAGTTCTGAAGAGCAAATCTGGATTCCGTGGGGCAGGGTAAGGCTGAGCGCCCCCGCATATTCTGGCAGATGTCAACAGCTGCTAATGGTTAGTATTCCGCTGAATTCAAATCACCTTGAGGGGAACCTGGACCGCACTGTCCAGACAATGCCAAGTCCACATTGACGAAACACTCTTGCCATGGGGAGTTTGAAAGCATTTGAGAGGCACAGGGGAGCGGCATCAACGCACAAATGCCATTTTTTATTATGAGACAGGCTGCAAATGAGAGGTGGCCTTTTGATGCATCAAACTGTATTTAGATGGCAGCTAAGAGCTCGTTTGTTATTGAGGAGCTCATTCACACAGTGTTTGTCAGAACATGGCTGGACAGTTCCTGGCTCCACATAAACACTTCCTCTTGTGCCCTGAGGGGTTTCACTTTCTGGGCACGAGCTCTTTATGAGTACTCTTCTGGACTATGGACACGTGAATGAAGACCCCTTGCTAAGGCCTCTGATCAGGACTGAAGAGATTTTTTTCAGACCGGTCCTGTTTCACGTGTCAATAACCGTGGTGTTGGGATGTGATTGGGCTGTTGTGTGTTCAGTCATCTTAGCTGCTTGTCTTTGCAGGTGAGCAGACTTTGTGAAGTTGAAAGTGTTTGGTTGTCCTGTCCATGCTACTAGTTGTCGGTGACATTGTATGACTGTGTGTTTTCTTCTTCTTCTCCCGAAGGCTCTCAGGTGTTTTGGGAGTGGAGGTTAAGGGCTATGTAAAGAACTTTGGAATGGTACTGTATACAGACCTAGACATGAACACTTGAGATCTTAGGAGTTGTAGAAATACGTATGTGCATCTGTGTCTCACAATAATCAATTCACCTGATAGACAGTTCAACCAACAATATTTATTATTAAAAAATAATTGATATTCTCAAAGATGGAGTGTGTCAATACAAACACAGCTGTTTTACACTGTTTATCAGAGGGCACTGACACACTGCATTACTGGAGGTGTCCAAAAGGATATTTTGCCCAGTAATGTTCTGGGACAAATAACACAGGGATTTGTACGAAGGTACTAGAAGACTTCAGTAAACATTACTCCTCCACACATCCAGTTAAAATACAAAATACAAAAAGCAGAAAACACTTTGTCTTTTTTAATTTTATTGGCAGAATCTACTTACAGGGGTTTCAAATTTAATTGGCAGTATGCATTTAAATATATGAATATAAAATATATACAAAATATTTTGGTAACAAAGCAAGATGTTTTCTCGGTTGCTACAATTGCTAATAATAAAATATGAAAACTTTTTTTTCTAATTTGGCGTCCTTATCCTGTTCCTGTCTCATTAACTACTCTGCCACCATGCTCTCTCTGTGAACAAAAAGCATTTCTCTGTTCAAGAAAAATCCCCTGCCTGCACTCTTCCTTCTTCAGCCTTACCTAGCCTAATTACTCATTGCCTTTCCTAATGAATTTTCTACTGATCATCAAGATTGGATGTCAGAAATGGTGACCAGGAAACTAGCACTGGCTATTCTGTAGGTATATAGCCTGCTTTTCTCATGCTCTTGTATCAGTGTCTGCAAAAAACCAACACTACTGAGTTGAGTCCTCATTATCATTTGAGATATTAAATGTTTTACGTCTAAAGATTTCACACACCTTATTTCTGAAAGATTTGCACAGCAATATGTAGATCAATGGATCAAGGCAGGTGTTGGTTGCTGACAGCCAAAGAGACAGTTCTTTTGAAAATGACCATGCATAATCTATGCATGTGGTGTTCTTGTCAACCTGAATTTTAGTGAACGGCACTCTGACCAGGTGATACGGCACAAAGCAGATGAAGAATACAACTATGACGATGAACACCCTCGCCTTTGTTTGTCTCTTGTACCTCTTGTTACAGCTCTGGGATCTCTTGTACGACTCATAAACCTTCCTGCTGATGAACACGTAGGTGAATACAATCAAAACACAGACAACTGCAAAAACTGTTTGGCAAATGTAGATGACCACTTCATGCCAAATAACCCCAGGCCTGTCCTTCAGTGATATGCAGTTTGCAGTCCCGTTCCACTTCTTATTGGTCAGAATCATATTGGGAAGTGCTGTTGTGCAGAAAAATGAAATCCAGATGAAAGCTGTCAGGAATTTTCCATAGGTTATGTTCTGGCCCAATAATTTTCCAAAGGGCCTCACGATTTTAAAGTATCGGTCCAGACTGATCACCCCTAGGAAGATGATACTGATGTACATAGAGAAGTAAAAGAGGATGTCAGAGAATCGACACGCAAAGACCACCAGGTGTGTCTGTCCGAACTTAGACTTGCTGATGGCTTTTGTTAAAATGGTCAGGGTCATTATGAAGTCAACAACAATCAGGTTTTTCAGATAAAGTATAAAAGTTGATTCTGTCCGAATCTGAAAAGACACCCACCCTGCCAAGCAGTTTAAAACAAGGGCAGGGATGAACAGCAAACCATAAAGGACTGGAATGACCCCAAGAAAGGTTTCATAGCATGTGCTTTCAGGTTGAGAGGAATTCATGGTTTGCGTCTAGAAAAATAAAAGCAGAACACACATTGAAAACATTAGATGGGTTAACTGAGGTAGGTGATTTTAATAGAAACATCATATAATTCACCTTTATTAACACGTTAAACTTGATGGAAACAATATATAGGGATCTTTAATTTGGGTCTTTCCTTAACACCCTCAGATGTTTTTAAACCACTAATCTGGATTTAAAACACTGTTCCTTACCCTTGGTCATGGGGAGCTACGGCTCTGTGGGTTTTATAGGGGGCTCAAACTCGATGACTAAACAATTGGAACCAGTTTTAATTGAGACCATTTAAGTCACTGGTCTTACCCATGTTTATTCTCAGTAGCTGTCTGCATAAGATGCCATTCATCCATACAGTTTCTAAGCGCTTCGTCTAATTCAGGGTGGCAGGGGAGCTCGAGTCTATCCCATCAAGCAACAGGTGCAAGCACAGCACAGTCAAACACAACACAATGACAAATACACATCATCAAAAGGGAAGAGAATACAGTAGTGTTACAGGAGAAAAGAGACAAGGTAGTTACTTTGCACTGTTTAAGAGTGTAATTGCAGTGGGGATGAAAGATTTCCTGATTCTGTTGGGTTTACACCTGGGAGCACAGAGGTGTCTCCCAGATGGGAGAAGTGTGAATTCACAATGGAGGGGGTGAGACACACACTCCCTGATGCTTTTGGCTTTCTTAGTCACCCTCTGTTTGTAAAGGATGCTCAAGTTGATTTGATTATTCATGATTATTTTGCCACTTATATTCACTAATCTACTCAGCCTGTTACAGTTAGCGGTACTTATGTTACCAAACCAACAAGTGAAGCAATATGTTAAGACACTTTCAATGAATGATTTGTAGAAAAGTTTAAGGATAGTTTTATCTACTTTAAAGTAGCTGAGTTTCCTAAGAAAAGAGTCTCTGTTGGCCTTTTTTATAGATATATAGTCACAACATTTGTCCCATTTTAGGTTTTTGTCAATGACCAGTCCCAAGTACTTATAGTCATCGACAATTTCAACAGGCTGACCATCAATTGTAGTGGGGGTGTGGTATTTTTCCTCAAATCAATAACCAGTTCCTTTGTTTTTGAAACATTTAACTTTAGGGAGAACTCATTGCACCACTTAGTAAAATAATTTAAAATTGACCCATGATGGTATTCTGTGTCCTTTAATAAACTGACCAGGGCTGTGTTGTCAGCAAACTTAATGAGATGTCTATCTGTGTGCTTGCTTATGGAATCATCAGTGTACAAAATGTACAGAAGAGGGGACAAGACACAGCCCTGCGGTGATCCAGTTGACATATAGTGAATGTCAGATAAGCACTTCCCCAATTTGACCTGTTGAGACCTGCTAGGTAGGAAGTCTAGCACCCACATTATCAGGTTCTCTTTCAGATTTAAGTACTTTGAGAGTTTCTGTGCAATTTTGTGTTGCAAGTTGTATTGTGTTGAAAGCAGAGGAGAAGTCAGCAAATAAAATCCTTACAAAGGTCCCTGGTTGGTCCAGGTGTTGACAGACCAGATTTAACAATGTGTGTATTGCATCGTCTGCTCCCCTCCTGTCCCTGTATGCAAACTGCAGGGGGTCGATGAGGGCTTGTGTGCTCTTTGTGATGTGTTGCTTCACTATTCTCTCAAGAGTTTTCATTGGGAGAGATGTGAGGGCAACCAGCCTGTAGCTGTTAAGGCCACTAGGCTGGGCAGTTTTAGGGAATAGGAATATTGATGAATTTCTCCCACAGAGAGGAAATGATCTGTAAGTTTAAGGACATCTGGAATAAGAAACTAAAAATATTGCAAAGCTGATCTGCACAAGATTGTAGGACCCTACCACACACATTATCTGGACCTGCACTTTTCCTTATATTGATTTTCCTAAAAAGTCTACGTACCTCTGCTGTGTCAATATTAAAGAAAACCTCTCCAGATACAGAGTGAATATGACTATGAGCTGAGGTGGTTGTAGATTTCAACTCAAAGCCGGTATAAAACACATTCAGATCATTGGCCAGCTGTTGCCCATCCACACCATTTAACAGAGGTATAGTGCTGCCACTACGCTTCTGAAGGATATTGGCGATGCTTTAAATGCCCTGCCATGCCTAAGGGCTAACAGTCCAGGGCTGTTAGCCCTTCATTTGCTCATCTATGGACAGCATGTTTGCTCCATTGTACTTTTTGGACAATCAGTCTGTATAAACCTATGCACATTTTGCACATATTGTATTGTTTTTACAGTGACTATGATCATCACATTTTGCACACACCTATGTATTTATTTATTTTTTATTTATTTTTATTTATTTTTGTTGTCTTTTGTTTTATAACTATTCTGAAGTCTGTTTTTGCTTGTCTTGGGCTGGACTGCTGTAACACATCAATTTCCCTACGGGATTAATAAAGTATTATCTATCTATCTATCTATCTATCTATCTATCTATCTATCTATCTATCTATCTATCTATCTATCTATCTATCTATCTATGCCATCCTGGTGTCACCTGTAGTAATGGTGTTCTCTATTTGTACCCTATACTGTTCCTTAGCTTTCCCAATCTCCCTTTTCACCTCTCTCTGCACTTCCTTCCTGAACTGGGTGTCCTCTTGAGAAAAAGCTTGTTTCTTTTTTAGGAGGACATGATTAAGGCTTTTTGTTACCATGGGTTTGTTATTGGGAAAAGCCCAATATAACAATAAATAACAATATAAGCTCAATATAACAATAAATAACAACAATATAACAACAACAAATAACAATAACAAGCCCAATAATACAGAAAGATTAGAAGACAGCAGTACATTGTACAGTGAGCAACACAATGCATGAAGCAGCAATTACAGCAGTCACCTTCCAGTGACAGTCACCATGCTCACAAGTGACTTTTGTCCCTCTTGCAAGTCACTAAAATGTTATTGGTTCTTTCTGGTCAATCTAAAAGTGGAACTTTGAACTGTTAACCTTATCCTCACTGTAAAGCTTCAGTTTTTCATGATCTCAAAGTTTCAAACAACACCAAAGAGGGAAAAATAGCCTGCAGAACATTAAATGAACAAAGAATACTTACCAAGATTTGGAGATTATTAAAACAGGGTAGCAAACTTGTTTTTCGTTTATTGATCCCCTATGGTATTAGTAAAATAATTCCATTATGCAATTTGAAGCATCTGTTGTGGAATTATTTTGAAATGTCAACATTCAATCTTAACCATTCTTGATCTGAGACATGCGGGGTCATGATTTACTGGTTTGCTTTTGTCTGTTTGGAAAAAAAAAGAGATTCCAATCATTTTAGACCTGTCATTCAACATAAATATACTGTACAGGAGATGAGGCAGCATGCAAATTTAGGGAAATGTGGTTACAGAAATTCAGTTTCTTCGAATCCGAAGGCACAAAGCATCGTAAACATAACTGCTGGTTGTTCATGGAGACAAAAAAGCATTCAGACAAATTGCCCATTGCGTGATTCTGTGCACTGCAGGTTTCTGAGTTACAGTTTTGCTTGACATGATATATTTTTTGCTTTTTAATTTTGTGAACTACTGTGTTATTTCACAGACGGCACTTGTGCTACAGTTTCAACTCTTTCGTTAAGATCTTCATTTCTGGAATACAGATGGACTGTAATGTGCAGAGATTCAAGAAAGAACACACTTTTGACAAATGATAAAATACAAATTTACTTTATAAATAAAAATTTCATTTTACAAATGGCCACAAAGAAAACATTTTGCAGTCAGAATTAGTGAAGAACTACTTGGCTCAATTCTTTAAATGCCTCAGTACATTTACATAAATAAAATAAATGGCATTTCAAAATATGATTTTGAACATATACTTGTGACGTTTCCTGCTGTTATGGAAGGCTGACAAATAAACAACAGCCTTCAAAATTGTTGTTCCCTTTAAAATTTCTTTGAGTTAGTTTTGAACATGTGAAATTAGGATTTGAGTTTTTAATAGGTGTTAATAAAAACCTAAATACTATTGACAGTGTACTATCTCGGACATTCCCCATGATGACATGATATCAATTGTTTTGCTTCAGTGTTCAGCTTCTTTTATACCTTGTGGAAATCATAATGACTTCCAGATACTTCTGTATATTTCTGAGGCTTTGCGAAACTACCATACTAAATCTACCATCTAAAAAACATAAAATATTTTTGACAAAAAGATTAAATACAGCATTAACATTTTGACTTGCTGACAGGGTATGAGTAGATCTGGACATTTTGAATTCTATTGAGTTATTTGAATTTGTACTTATTTTGAACAGTTCATACTATTATTGTATTCAGAACTCCTTTTTTTACAGTATCAGATTTTTATTCATACATACTAAAAAATCACGTTGTACTCTCTCAATCAGCTTTTAGTTACAGCGCATCTGGTGGCAAGCCATTGGGAGAACAAACCAGCCACAGAAATGGTGTCATGTGACACTACGCACAATTTAAAAACCAATTTAAAAAAGCATGCGAAACTGAATCTGGAGCCCCGGACTGGGCCCACATGCTAACGATAGATTAAAAGGCTTATAATCTATCCATTGGCAGCGTTATTTGTCTACTAGAGACTTACTTCTTCTACCCAGTAGGTAGGACAAACCTGCCCTAATAGCTGTACTGGGGTCACAATACCTGATGAGTCTGGTCTCTGATGTGAGGAGAATAATTGGCTTAAAGGTTTGTTTAACCCTATGTCTGTCTGCTTAATTGCACACCTTCCATGACACATTGTCTCTGGCGTCATAGGGTACTGTTATCTCGTACGGGGAAAAGCCGAGCTCCCTATTTTAACTAGCAATGATAACTGCGTGCATTAAAACAGTTCTTTTCACCCCCACAACCCACAGGGGACCCTTCATGTTGCCCCCCCCCCGAAGCACAAGACCCACCTTGCTGGCTCGCGGGAGACATTCCTCTCCAGCAGATCAGGTGGAGAGGTGAGAAACTGCTTCAGTAGCCAGTTTTGTTTCTCACCTGAGGGTCAGAGAATCGTCTGCAGTTGACCTCTTCTGTCTGTTTTCTTTCCAAACTTTGACCAATGTGATGCCCAAGATTTCCCTCTGTCCTTCAGGGCCTTTACTGCTTAAAGAGGAGGAAAATGGCCGTTGGACGTGTGATCTTACGAAATACTTGCCCCTCGAAAACCTTTTCTCTTTGGCCCTGAGAAGAAAGGGAAACAGGAGCCAAAGGTTTAACAGGCCCATTGGATCAACGGCTGGGTTCACAGGTTTTCAAAATGAGAGTCAACGTATTGGGCTCAGCGAAGACAGGAGCCAGAATCTAAGGTATGTTCTCGTGTTTCTGGATTCCTTCTCGACATAGGTGATTTAATGTGTTGTTTTTGTTGAAAAGAAAGGCTTGATCATAAAAACAACTGTGCCCTGAATCTTTAGCTTCTCATCCATGTGCTTCTTTAGCTTAAGGCTGATTTTGAAAAACGTTTAGAACCGCAAATACCATGAGCAAGCAGCCAAAGTATCATTAACTTAATTTCAAATTATTTGGAGAGCAAGTTAATTCTTTTGAGGGGCACTGAGGTTGCACTTACATGAACTGTCCACTAGTTGGCAGCCCTGCACCTTCTACACAGGAAGGCTTTGCAGCACTTCTTCCAATAATTTCTCTTACTATTTGAATTATTTCACTACTTATAAGTCTCTATTTTAGACAAACAAGCTTATGTCAGTGCATCCTTAGCATCCTCTGCAGTGCAGTGCGGAGTGGTGGCTCTGTGGCTAAGGATCTTCGCCTGTGGGTGGAAGGTTACCAGTTCGTATCTCGCGGCCGGCAGAGGAATCCTATTCCTGTGGGCCCCTGAGCAAGGCCCTTATCTCCAAATACTCCAGGGGTGCCATGTAAATGGCTGACCCTGCACTCTGACCCCCAGCTTCTCTCCCTGTCTGTGTGTCTCATGGAGAGTAGGCTGGGGTATGTGAAAAGACAAATTCCTAATACAAGAAATTGTATATGGCCAATAAAGAGATCTCTCCTTAGGCTGGGATCTTACAAGCTTAATACATCTTTCAGGGCTCAGAGGAAGAAGGGAACGGGTTTAACAGGAATCAAAATTTGAAACGTTTCACTCGGGGAGAGTTGCAGGTGACAAGGCTGGTGACTTGAGAGCAAACAACCTGAGACAATTTGTTATGAAAGGTGCTTCTCGAAAATATATTATTAGTTTGTACTTGCTTTGTTTTCTACATGCCCTGCCTTGTTCATGACTCAGTACCTGTCTGTGCTCAGTAAGCACTTAGTTTTTTCTTCCTCTGGGAGTTTCATTTCCCTGCACAGACACCAACATCTGATAAAGCCACTTCCTCTCCACCAGCCAGCAGCAAGAAAGCACATCTTCAGAGAGCAAGGCTGCATTCCAGAGGGACTTTGAATTTTGCATAAAGGAGAATTTTAATGTGAGTTTGGGGTGAGGGAAAGGGGACAGTGAGGTGGCGGGGGAATTGTGCAATCACTGTGCACTGGTTATCCTGCGGTGTCTGCGTTTGAAACAGCGCCACATCAAGCATACATATTGGAGCTGACTTTTAGCTTTGCCATTGTTGCTGCAGGTTTTAGAGGCCTCGTTAACTCATCAGGAGTATGAAAACGGTCTCTAAAGCCCTGTTTCTTGGAGAATCAATCAAATGTGCTAGAAGCCAAAAATATTTAGATAGGTGGTCAAACAAAATAAGGTTGTTGTTGATAATGATGATGATGGTTTAACGGGAGACACTAGAGAGAAATAAAGTCTGGCTCAGGCCAGTCTGGCACCTCTGATACTATACAGCAGGAGAACATGTTTTAATGAGGCAGTTAAAAGAGAGTGAGCTAAGACATCCAACAATATAATCAATGTTAAAGCTGATTAACAGAGTTTCAAAACAAAAGTAGTTTTAGTTTTAAAAAGTGATAAGAAGTCTCATTTTAAATGAAACAAAAGCATAAGAAAACTCCCTTGCCAAAGACAAGGTCATGCAGCCCTTTGCCTACAAAGGTACAAAACGTCATAATTTTTAACAAAAGCATAAGAAGTCATTCAGGTTAACAGGAAACTACATAGGCTATATCCTTCATGGTTGTGCATTGAAGATCCAAGAAATTCCAATTGTGCATAATTGGGAGAATAATGATTGTAACCAGGAGGATAAATACTTTTTTAGGATAATAGGAGCCATCAGCACTAAAATCTCAAAATGTAGGTAAATGGGCGAATTAACTCATTTTGAGTTTATGCGTGCTGACATTAATTTTTCCAATGAGGCTGAGAAGAGTTCCAGGAGGTGTTATGTAGCTTTATTTTGAGCTTTCAATGCCTTTGCTTTAACCGATATGTGATCACTATTTCCATGGGGTTTCACTGCACCTCTCCAGCTATTAATAAGGGTCTGCTTGCTTTGTTTTCACCCAATGCCTTCGAGCTCTTTGGTAGTTGGTAGCAAAGCAGCAGGGACACACTCTTCCAATGCATGTTCCTTATAATTTGCAAGACCTTTGCCTTTTCTTCAACGCCCATAGTTCTCTTGTCAAACCAGTATTGGTGTGACAAATCAGATAAATACGTCACAGATGCAGCTTACAGATTTGTATTGAGTTTATGTTTTGTAATACATGTGCATTTTGCGATAAGGTTTTAAAAAATGCTAAATAACAGAAGATATTTTTCAGGCACAGATGGTGGACTCATATTAATCCTTTTGTTGCTTTACAACACCGAGAACATGACAGAAAAGAGTACTTCGGAGTGCTCTTTCACAAACAGGGGAAGGCACCAGCCTCAGTGTCGATACTTTGTGCAACGGCTATGCAGTGCTTATGGAAGAAAATAAGAAGTGTTTTAGCTGCATGCATGCTGAATGCTCAAGCTAGGAGGACTTTTCATTTCTCACGCGCTTTCCCCCAGAATCTCTCCTTCTGCACAATTCCATTACAATTTTTATATGAAAACACCTCAGAATACTCTTGTAATGTCATGCATTAACCTTGCTATTTGTTTTCAGCAATAGACAAGCAGTGAGTGTATGTATATATATAGAAACTGACATAATATTATCTTGATTTGTCCTGAATTACTGTAAGTGATAGAATATTTGATCGCTGGGCATTTAATTTAATGTTTATTAGCTTAGTAATAATTGCTAGCCCCGGTCAGTCTAATTGTTGAGTGTCTTTTGCATTGTAGGGTTTATTAAGGCTTGGTTTTCAGTCTACTTGCATATTTATTCATTTGTGTGCTCAATCTACTTGCCAAGCCATGGGTAAATTTATCTTAATTGGAAATAATGTTTATAAAGCTTTAGGAATACATTGTATGGTACGTGCACTTATGCATACACTGTGTGTATTTGCATAAGTGTATACACAGTAGTTGAAAGAATTGATGAGACACCACATTTTTTAAACTACTAATAATTGCACTAATAAGATCATTATTATTATTTTGCTATTAAAATGCAAACTATTTACAGACCTCCCACTCAATTAAAACCCAATGTAGAGATTGTACCGAACCATACAAAGCAGCATACGGATGTTACTGTGGGTTGTTGAATCAATGTATCTTATCTATCAAGAGTAATAAGAAATATATTAATACTTACCCACCGCTCGCTATTAAATGTGCAGGATGTTTTCTTTTTCCTTTAGAATAATCAAGAGATCAAAGAGCTAATTATTATTATTTAAAGTTTTCATTAACTGCCAAAGGAGAAAAGCTACTCTCCAGTGCTAGACCTCCAGTGTTAATATCTGGGGATTATGACATACTGTATCACTGCACAGGGGGGTTACTCACTGGTTGCTAAGTAACTGACAAGATTTGACAAGAGGTTTGCAGCACAACTTCCTGTTCTGTTTTTCTTTTCAAGGGAAGATAAAGCATTATTTTGTATTAATAAAGCATTATTTTGTAGGTATAAAAAGTATGCGAACAACATGCACAAAAAGTGATTTTGATCATGTGAAAGCTGTGAAATGCAAAAGTAGTTCGGGACCCTGTGCAGACTGTATAATCCGAAAGTAAGTGGAGAAGGACATCCGAGGAAGGTATAGCAGGCTAGGAAGGGTAGACAGACAGGGGTGCGTGATGACGGTGATCCGGGGCTCGGGGGGCGTGGCAAGGGCAAACAGGTCCAGACAGTCCAAAGTGGGAATCTGGGGCGCAGTCCAGAGTCCAAAACTGGGGGATCCATCCAAGACCATTCAAGACGAGACAACCTATCTGTGAAGAGCGCTGCACTGAATTTCAATTTAAATGGAAGAACCTGGGAGTGATATTTGATCCAGGTTGACATTTAACCCCCCAGTGCAAAATATTGTAAACACATCATTCTTCCAAGTCAGAAATATCACCACACTACATCCAAAGTTGTCTCTGAATGTTGCCAAAAGACTGGTCAACAGTTTCATTTTTTGATTACTGCAACGCCCTTTTTCCAGGGGTATGTAAATCCTTAGTGAACAAATCAGTATCTTGAGTATCTGTGTCTTCGTCTGCATCTTCTTCTGCATTCTATGCTATTCAATTATTGTTTTTAATTGTGCTAATTTTGTTACCTCTTCTCCTCTTTTTTCCTCTTACTGTAAAGCACTTTGTGAAGTTACTTTTAATTAAAGGTGTTGTATAAAATAAAATTTGTGTTATTATTTACCCCAGGTACTACCATCCACATTTTGCTGAACTTTATTTAGTACAAAATGTGAAACTTGACGTTGCGTGGTTGTCTAGTTTTCAGTGTCTGTTTTTTCTCTTCCATCTCTTTCTTTCTGGAGGGGGCTGTGCTCCATGGTCTCTAATGACAAGACAGACTGTGTGCTGACGATTGCATGCTGATGCCTAGTCTATCACCTAATATGATAACTTTGCATGCAGTTAGTTTGACATTTTGCAAGACCATAATGTTTGGAATAGCGATAACACAACACGGTGCTTCACATGCAAGCCTCTGAATTGAGGTACACATACAGTACTTCTTATCTAAGTTTAAAACTTAAACTTAACAAAAAAAAACACTCTGAAGGAAGTCTAGTTCTAGTGAGTCACTATGTGCAGATATCAAAAATTGTATTCAATGCTGAAATTGTATTCCTGTAGCAAATGCAGGCAGACCTATAAAGTGCTGCAATACAATCTTCAATCTACAAATCACATGCAGGGTGTGATATGAAATAGTTCTAGGAGGCAGCTGAGTCAGCAAGCGTAGGCTGCAAAGGAACAAGTAAAGGTTTGTTCCATGCTGAAAAGAGAAAAAGAAGGCTCCACTGCCAAAAAGTTGTGTTTCCTTTCTTCTCTTTTCAGAATGATACAGAAAGCCCTGTTCACTGCATGATATGCAAGGAGCTCCAGAAGCAATTGTTTTCATTTCATTTAATTAGTTGTTGAACATTAGATGGAATTCACATCACAATGACAGATTACAAACAAACATACGTGTTCTTCTTTACTGTGATGCATGTTAACAGAGTTAGTACAAGCTACAGTATCTTGTATTGTAATGTACAGAACACAGTGACATCAGTCAATCACTTCTACACATTAGAATCTCCCAAATGAGTGTTTTCAGTGTCATGCCTCTGCTCCGCAGTCCCGACACTGGGCCTTGAAACGGTGGATAAGTTCAGCGTTTTGAAGAGCGAGGCTCTGAAGGAACTGCACAGGAAGAAGTAGATGAGAGGGTCGAGGAGGGAGTTGAGGGAAGACAGCCAGAGAGTGGTTTCCTTCAGGTGAAACAGAGCAGTCTCCAGGGAACACCGGAAGAGCGTGGTCTGACTCATGGTGTAGGGCACTCTGGCGAAGTGGAAAGGCGCGAAGCAGATGAAAAACACCACTAGGACGAGAAACACGTTGACTTTCATGGTCATCCTCCCTTTCTGGTTTGAGCTTCTGGTTCTGGCGTAGGACTTGTACAGCTCTTTCGCTATTAAAATGTAGCAAAATGTTACTATCGTTAAATTGCCCCAGAAAATGATCTGACAGGTGTAGTTAACCGCTTCATGCCAGGTCAAGCCAAACTCTGTTTTGAGGTCAGCACACTTGAAAGAGCGAGATTCGTGCCTCTTCTTCGTCAGAATCATGTTGGGCAGTGATATCGAGAACATGACGAGCCAGATCGCCCCTGACAGGAGCTTCACGCCGACCAGGCTCAGAGGTTTTGCCCTGTCGAATGGATTTATAGTTTTCTGGTAGCGATCAATGCTTATTAATCCGAAAAAGATGATGCTGATGTACATCGTGAAGTAAAACATGACGGAGGACACTTGGCAGACAAAGACTTTGAGGTATGATGGACCCAGCTTGGAGTCGCGCAAAATCTTGAAGGGGAAAGTCAGAGTCATGATCACGTCGGCTACCACAATGTTTTTCAGATAGATGATGAAGTTGGATTTGCTGGGGATCTGGAAGAACACCCAGACGGCCAGGCTGTTGAGGAACAACCCCAGGATGAAGAGAACAGTGTAGAGCACGGGGAACACAACTCTGCTCACTGCGCTGTCCCTTGAGCAGTTGATGCTCAGCTGAGTTGAGTTGCTGATGTTGTAAATGTCTCCAGGACTTTCGGTGACTTCCATGGGCTCAACCTGTGCTGCATCAAAGGAAAAAAATGGTCAAACTGAAAAAAAAAAACTTTCTGTTCATTTACAAAATTTAAAAAAATGCTCTTATGACTATACTGATAATCTTAATGGGATTCAGATTTTTGGGAGATAAAACCCTGATATAAAATGTCCCTGCAGAAGGAAATGGGATAATACACCCCACTATTAGTCTTTTAATAAGAAACAGTTGGCCACAGCAGTATATTTCCAATGTTGCGGTAGATATATGCTTACTCAACCTTGCCAAAGGTTTTTGCAATTTTTTGGCATCATAGTTAATTGATATAGTGAAACAAGTATTGCCCAAAATCAAATAGCAAAGTGAAATTGTAATTCCACTAAGCAATTTGACTTGGCAATCAATTTCTATGCACTTCACCAGTTCATTTGATTGTTAAATTAGCTGTTACAATTTTGTCAATACATTAGAAACAAAGAATGGTGAACCATAAAATACAGATTTAATAGGATGTCCATAATGATGGAATGATTACTAACAGTATCATTGACTAAATTAATCCACGATTTGTACCAGAACAATGCATTCTTGCTTAAACCTCTAAGCGATTTTGTAATATCCTCTTCACTTCTACTAAAAACTCAACCGGCAGTAACACTGCCTTATCTAAACAGTGCTGAAGTCAGAATAAATCACGTGAGAAAATGAATATCTCATCCATGGCAATAAGGACAGTACATAACAATAAAGTATTTGATTTACTCACTTCACTTTCCTCGGCAGAATGTTTTGTGGCTGTGGAAAGCATCAACGATTGTTGAGAAATACTGTATTGATTTCCTCGTCTGCAGTTTGCAGGTTAATAGAACCTAGATTTGTGAAGCGTTTGAGAGCTGATTTCAGAAATCAGCATTTTTTATTTCCTAGTTATCCTTAAGGAGTGAGCAAACGCATGCTAATATAAATGTGATGGGAGATGGCGATTGTTCTGCTTCTTATATCCTGGTAAACAAAGAAGAAAGTTATTTTCCCCAGATTTGAAGGGGGAAGTGCCTGTGGTCAGTGTCATTTCTGTGTCATGGAGATTCGAGGTGGGAGGGACAGAGAGGGTGCCAAAGAGTTAGTTACCACTTACTGTAGGGAAATCAGGGGTGATGAGATATACGAATAATTCTGTGAACATCAGTTCAACAAAAACAATCTTCTCTCTTTAAAACAAATGCCTTTTTAATGGACTTTTATTGAAATTTGTCATTAGACTTCCAACAGAATGAAAGAGGAGAGAACTGTCAGGGTGTCATCAGACGCTATACATGTATTTCAAAGCACACAAGCACATTTGATTCCTAAAGAATGAAACTGTATTTCAACAACTGGGTGCTCCTGGTCCAGGTTCAATAAACCAATCAGAAATGCAAACCAATCTCTTTTTTTAAATGGATGTGCTTAGATCTGCACACAGGGTTTCATTATTCATAGTGTCTCCTCTCTCTCTCTAAAAAAGGGGCGGAGCGGTGGCTCTGTGGCTAAGGATCTGCACCTGTGGCTGGAAGGTTGCTGGTTCAAATCCTACTCCATTAGGCCCCTGAGCAACGCCCTTCACCCAAACTGCTCCAGGGGTGCTGTATAAATGGCTGACCCTGCACTGTGACCCCCAGCTTCCCCACATCTAAGATCTAAGAACAACTACCACCTGCTGAGATGAGCCAGAGCCCAGCAGTGGTCAGGGTTCTGGACTAGTGACTGCCACACTGACACTGCTGTGTCACCCAAGAGGTTCTAGAATAATATCCAGCTGTATAAATGGATGCAAATAAAAGTTGCTTTTGGGTGCATGTGCCAGATAAATAAATTGGTAATAAAAATAATCATATTAATTGCTTAAACTTATATGGTGCTTTTCTGGACACTCCACTTAAAGTGCTTTACAGGTCATGGGGATCCCCTCCACCACCACCAGTGTGCAGCCCCACCTGGATGATGCGCCAGTCCGCTCCCCACACACCAGCTCTCAGTGGGGAGGAGAGCAGAGTGATGAAGCTAGTTCAGAGATGGGGATCATTAGGAAAGCATGACTGGTAAAGGCCAATGGAAAATTTGGCCAGGACACCAGGGTAACAGCCCTACTCTTTTTGAGAAACACCTTGGGATTTTTAATGACCACAGAGAGTCACGACCTTGGTATTACATCTCTTCAGAAGAACAGCACCTTCTGTGAATAATAAAATAGTAAATAATTAAATAAGAATAAAACATAGTAATTAATTAATGTTGATTTTGATAGAGACACTGCATGCTTTTGTTTGAAATTAGAATGTTGGATACCTGGTTCCAGCAAATTTTGCTTCAAACAGGATATTAGATTCTCTTCTAAGATTTCAGGATGATTCAGGGAATACTCAATATGCCAATTGGGAAAAGAAGCAAAAAAAATAGTCCAAACTTAATTTAAAATGCATCAAGGCCCATTTTTCATGCAGCGATATCAACTCTGTTTATCACAAAACCTTAACTTTTAACATTAATTTAATATTCCTCAGCTCTTAGTGTATGGCTAATTTTTTCAGCCAAGGCTGATAAAAGCATATTTTTTTAGAGAAACCTGAAACTTTTTCAGTCTGCTAAGTCATCACAGTTGTCATTACCATGTTGATATATCAATAAAATCTTTGCAAAATCCAATTTATATGTTTTCTGAAATGTTTTTCCACATAAATTAGTTTCAGTGCTATTATTCAGTCTGCCAAACTGTCAGAATAAATAATTTCTTTTAAAAAGGAAAAACCTTGTCCCAGAATTTTTTTTGTTTTCGCCATTTTAAAATTAGACAACGAAAGCAATGTCTGCTCTTTTTCTTTAAGGATGCTCCATTTTAAAAGCTGTTTTATTTGATTACATTTGCAATTGTATAACTCTTTTAAATTTCTTTAATATTAGATGAAGGGTATATTTTATATATGGTTCTTTGTACAATATATTATAATTCTTTGTGCAATATATTAAAATATAAGATGGAGGACATGCACATATATATATATACAGTATATTCAGCTAGCAGACACTGCTAAATCACTTTCATGCATCAATCATACACATACCACAGAGGAATATTGTATATTAAATAGCTAAAATGACAATTTAATCTTAACAGTACAGTATACAAAAAGATTTGCCTTACATGTTCTCAGATATCTCAGATATGCATGTATAATATATACATAATATATAACATCCAGCTCCACAAAAGGTTTGCCTTTACCTTCAAGTGATGTCCAAAAGGCTGATGTCAAACAAGCTGCAAGTAATTTTACCTTTTGAATGAATGGTTGCTGTTTACACATCTAATAAGCCAGCTGTAGGCAACACATATGACCAAGAGGAGAGACAGGTGTTTCAGCTTGTGTCGGCTGAGTTTGACAGACGTTTCTCACAGTACATTTTTAAAAGGCAATTGCAGTCTCTCCGTTGCTGATGAAAAGCAATTCCTGCTAGGTGTTCAGGATGAGTTAAATTTAATGATGTAGAAAAAATACTTGCTATCCATTGTGTTTTGTAAGCTTTAAACACTTGTGGAGTCTCATAATTTATGTATGAGTCGGCATGATTTGTTTATTGCCGTTTTACTAGGAAATGGCTGATAACTCATTTGAGAAACAAACATAGAGACACACACCGCCTTTGTAAACCAATTTTTTACATATATCAAATATCGAAATACACAAGGCACAGAACAACATATTTGCTAGGAGCGTCTAGACTTGGCTCTGAAACTGCGGCAAACATTTTAGATGCAGCTGGCTAAGGGCATAAAGATCAGAAAACCCTCTTTATAATGAGGCGTTTGCCTGTGTGGGATATCTAACAAATGTGCACACTCTTATGAAGCAACACCGATGACTTTCACTGCTGGACTTTGCCTGCTGCTGGATTTTTGTGAAATATAATAATACTTGATAGTGTAATACGAACAAATGATAACATGCATTATTATGTACTGTATATCTGTGTAACAGCCATACAGTACCACCCTGAATATCAGAAACCCATGATTTTGTGTGATCAGTTGTTAAACTTTTATTGTTCCAGATTACCGTCCATTCACTTTCAATGCACTTTTCCTGTCCTTAATGTCCCAGGACATCCCTGTAACATTCACATCCTCATTCCATATAGTAACAATTGCGGAAAGACTGTATGAAACTTCTGCAAAAATTTTGCATTATCCCTGGAATCGGTCAGATTATGGATTATTGGGTGTGTAGACGGTCACCCCCCATGGAAAGTCATAGGCCAGAACTGCAGAATGGAATATAAAGTTAGTACAAAAAGGAACAACGGCCAGGAAGCTCTGTTGAGACTGAAAATCCTGGAATGAGCAAAGACCGTCCACTTTCAAAATACTCTGTGTCCTAGAAAGCAATCCCTTTATGCCTCCAAATGGAGAGGAAAAAGAATTACTAATAAATAATTTGTGGTAATGTAAATTAGGAAAGTGAGATGGCTTTGTCTTCTGAGATTTCTTGAAGTTTTCCATCGGATTCCAAGGTTTAATTATGTGCATAAGTTCTGGGCCAAAAATCAATCTATAGTGTCTAAGGGGAATACCAGAGTAAATTAAATCCTGATGTAGAGACCTCTACAGACACGAGACCTACTGCAAGCATGAGCCAAGACACAGGAGTGATTGCAAAACAAAGGAGAAATAGAAAAGTCAGGCAAAACTGGTCCCCCCGTATTGCTGAATGGAGAACTTATTATGTAGTCATTTCACTTTCCATACAGATTTAGAAATATGAGTGTGCAATCTCTCCATGGACCCTAAAAGCATAGAAGGCGTGAAAATACATTCACTGTTCTTATGTGTCCATCTGTTCAGGTCAGTGTCTACCCGTTTAAGGATTTCAAGTTATTCACTGTGATATCAGGTAGAGAAGAGAGAAACTCAGTAGTGAGGTGCCTGAAGTGTCTCACCAGTTGGAGGCAAGCTTATTTTCTCCACGGCAATATTTAAAGAAAGAAATACTTGGACATATGAATTTTACAGTATACTCTGACAGAATACTAAATCATTGCTAATAGTTAGCAGATGAGGCAGGAAATGGGTTACACCGCCTACATGTGACAATATATCATCAGTCCAGGGTGATATGCAATGCCGAGCATTGTTAAAAGGGAAACGGGATACAGACTGGATATTGATAGGCAGCTTGGCCGAAACGTTGTGTTTTCTTTCTTCTCTTTTCAGCATGGAATAAACCTATTACTTGTTCCTTTGCAGCCTACACATGCTGACGCAGCTCCCCACCTGAACTAGCTTGAGATAGTGGCTCCAAAGACAGGGTAAACAAACAAGGGAAAGTGATTATTGCTGACGTGCGAGAACATGTGCCTGTCACCATTGCCAAAGTGGTAAAAAGAAGTTTAACCATATTAATCAACCCTGATTTTGAACCCATAGGATCTAGAATTGACCATAGATTCCCACACTGATCAAAAGGTGTGTGATCAAAGGATGAGCTGATCATCTGAGCCGTTGTGGCAGAGGTGGGGAACATCAGCAGATGCAAGATGAAAATTAACCTGCAGTACAATTATTAAAGCCCCCCTTTGTTTTGTTCTCTGCAGGTTGACATGTGATATTTATTAAAATTAACAGACATATCTGGTGTTTCAAAGGTGACCCCCCTGTCTAACGGTGACATCTGTTTTTCTCTTTCTGAATAAATCTAAACAGTTAGTATATGTGGTTATAACATTTTAAAAATTTAGTCTGTATGCTTTCAATGACAGACATTATTGTCATTATTGTAAAAACAGACATAATTCATTGGTCAAAGAGGAATAACTAATGATTTGAATGTGCAGCTGAAGAAGGGAGAGAAAAAATAAAACCTATAGAAATAAAACTCTTAACATTTCTTTTAAAACAGTACCATAGACTTAACCTATTCCAAACAGTAACAAAAGAAACCCCCAAAAGGAAGAGAAGAGACCCCAACTGGAAATCCTCTTCTCCCGATCTCCTCCCCTTGTTGAATCCATGACATCCTGTACTGACATGACCACACATCAAAACACAGCCCAAAACAAACAGTTACACCATCTTATAGAAATAAAAATCGTTTGAACAAGGAATGTGGCACAAAAGAAAAGGAGACAACAAGGCCTTATCTTCACATGTTCCCAGCTACTGTATAGTCAAGGAATGCCATAACGAGTCTTAGTATCCTTGAAAAAAGAGCATCTGATTTGACACTGTAAACCTTCAGATCAGACCTGCTCCTCTGTTTTCTGTGCTGGAGTAAAAAGTCGTTGTCAGCCGACATGGAGGGCCCTGGGCGTCACAGGGCACAACAAGAAACACTGGACACCTGAAGTCGGTCAGCGATTATGTTGCTCCTGAAAAGGCACAACTCATTGGAACTATGTTCCAGGTTCAACTACAGCACCAATCATTCAGAAGAGCAAACATACAGTAACTGGAGATGTTTTTTTTCGTTAAGAAGATATTGTCCATTGGAAAGGTTTGCAAAATAAACCACCAGGGCTTGTTGGGGACTCCAGAAGAGTGATCTCTGTTTTTCCCGTGTGCCCTTCTACCTCCCAGTCCTGCTATACCAAAGCTGGAAACAGCACAGGGACTGTTTATTTTCAGACCGATTATCTCCTTTTGCTCTGGTAGGACAACTAAGATTAGACAACAGTTCACTACTGTATGTGAGTATTCAGCACCATTTTTCTGTTCAGGTGCTGAATTATCACCATTTGAGGGTTTGAAATTTGAAGAAACAGAAGTTGTGCACCACATTATTTTTGTTCCAGGGGAAATTAATCGAAAGGTTGGAAGGGACTATGAAACTTCTAAACAAATTCTAGTGTTCCCAGCTAAAATAAACATGAAAAATTCTTCAATGTTGTCCTCTGTTTACATTTTTTCAACAAATGTTTATTACAGAGAACTGGAAATTAGTAAAGTAATCCCAAAGATTGTTATAAGTCCCAGATACGTTGATACATTTTCTGATCTCACGATACCAAGATTTCAGGATCCTGAATTATAATAAAGATATAGTCCTTTTAATAATAAGATTCATAGTGTAGCAGACTCATTTGTTAAAGTTGTTATTTGGCAAATGAACAGCATCTAGAAAGTACATACAATATTTGCAATATTACAGATGTCCTAAAGTTCCAATCCCAGTCAATAATTCTGACTAACTTAATTTAGGTGAAGCCTGTGGCAGTCTTAATGACATTTTGTCCTTTCTTTTTTCCTCATGTCAATTTCCTGCAATAGTATAATGATCACAGGGGTTTGAACAAAATTTAAATAATATTTTTAGTTTGTGAATTAAAAAAAAAATTATGACCTTAATTCATAAATGGGGTCAAAATGCATAGTCTAATTTAGAAAAATACCACAAGTAAGAAAAACTTGGAAAAACAGTCAACTCTGTCTCTTAACTTATGATAAAGAAGGTAACGTGCAATACTTCTAAGCAGACTGGAGTAAAAACTCATTAAATAGTTACTCATTAAATACTCATTAATGTGCTCATTAAATAGTTTACCAATCCTGGGGATTTGATGTAACCAAAGGTTCAGAATTTCCCAGAAGCACACATTGCAATGAATCTACTTATAATAAAAGGAAATAAAGACTTTCACAATTGCATTTCCATCATTACCACTATTTAAAGAAACAGCCTCCTCCATATTTCTCCTTTTGATTTCCTTTTTATACAGTTAATAATTTAGATCACTAATACTACTACTACTACTAATAATAATAATTGCTTGCACTTACATAGCGCTTTTCTGGACACTCCACTCAAAGCAATAGAGCTCTTATGTTGTCTTATATGTCAGCAGATCTCCCTGTTCTCTGCTTCAGTTTTACCTCATTGTTATTATGTATTGACCAGCAGTGAAAGTATTTACAACAAGTAAATAATTAAGGCATTTACAAATTCAGGTTAGAGACAATGAAACCTTCACATAAAATATAGAGAACAATATACAAGATAAAAGGTGTTGAAAACCAAGAATTCACATTATTGTTTTCACCATTCCCTGCGAATTCCTAATGGTCAGAAGTTTCATCTAGAGACTGATAATAGATGTTAAGTAATCTAAAACTTATTTTTGTATGTTCTCTAGTGTCTTTGCATAAACGCAGGAGACATGCAATGGAATTCTAATTTTTTCCCTAAAATCCAGATGGTTTAAATGGTTCCAGTCATTTCGGTGTTCTTTATATAAATCCTTTATAATATGTACAGGAAATCTATTAAGGCCTATACATGAGGTCCATGTTATGAGATAGCCATAACCTTATTACATCTCCAGATTTCACATAGTCTGTTTCTGAAGGGTTTGCACAGGAATACATATATCAGCGGATCAAAACATGTGCTTGTTGCAGACAGCCAAACGGACATTTCTTTTGCAATCGTCCAGGCATGGTCTGTGCACACCTTACCTGGATCAGTCTGTTGTATGCTGTACGGCACTCTGACCAGGTGATACGGCACAAAGCAGATGAAGAAAACAACTATGACGATGAACACCCTCGCCTTCGTTTTTCTCCTGTTCATTTCGTTAGAGCTCTGGGATCTCTTGTACGACTCATAAACCTTCCTGCTGATAAATATGTAGCTGCATACAATCAAAATGCAGGCAGCCCAAAAAGTTGTTTCGCACAGAGTGATGACAATGTTTTGCCAAAGAATCCCAGGCTTACCCTTGAGTGATATGCAACTTGATGCAGTCACATTAGATTTCTTATTGGTCAGAATCATATTGGGAAGTGCTGTTGTGCAGAAAAATGAAATCCAGATGAAAGCTGTCAAGACTTTTCCAAAGGTTATGTTCTGGCCCAGTATTTTTCCAAAGGGCCTCACGATTTTAAAGTATCGGTCCAGACTGATCAACCCGAGGAAGATGATAATGATGTACATAGAGAAGTAAAAGAGGATGTCAGAGAATCGACACGCGAATTCCTCCAGATGCCTCTGTCCGAACCCAGACTCGTTGATGGCTCTGGTTAAAATGGTCAAGGTCATTATGAAGTCAGCAGTGATCAGGTTTTTCAGGTACAAGATAAAAGTTGAACTGGTGTGAATCTGAAAAGAAACCCACCCTGCCAAGCAGTTTAAAACAATGGCAGGGATAAAGAGCAAACCATAAAGAAGTTTAAGTTCTTCGTTAATCCCGTTGCACTTGTTTCTAGGATGAGTGGAATTCATATTTTGAATGCCTAAACCAAAAAAAAAAAGCAAAAACACAACAGACATTGAGAACGTTCTGTATTGTTCAGCTAAAGACAAGTGGGTTATATAATTTCATACTAATAAAATAAAATAAACACTCAGAACCAACAGGTTTAAAAAATATTGCTTACAAAATCTAAGAAAATACAAATACTGTACAGATCAAAGAATCATGAGAACTTTCAGCAGGAAATGTGACAGAGTCGTTATAACATTACAAAGACAGTGTCAGGTGTCACCTCCATCAGTATTATTAACACAATCCTGGCCTGGACAGCTGTGAGAGGTTCCTCTATTCTTCCTATGCATCAGCAGTTCTGCTGTTGGTCTATTGGTCAACCAGGTGTTCGTTTGGACTTACAGGAACGGTAAAACTGTTTGCTCAAGGATTGTCAAAGTGCCTTTAAGCAGCAAGGTGGCTCTCAACGTGCACCAAAGGATGTTTTCTTGTTTAATGGCTTTTCTCCATACATCAGAACACTTTCACTGTTCCACTGGTTGGCTGGAATAATGTACAGTGGCCATCAAAACTTTTTCACATTTGATCATTTGACTGTGTTACAATATGGAATCATAATGTATTTAATTGGGATTTTTTACATTGATCAACACAAAAAACTCTAAAAACGAAAAGAAAACAAAATCTACTGATCCCCTAAAATTAGTTATAAATGTAAAGCCGAAAAGAACTGATTGCTTAAGTATTGACCCCTTTGCTATGACACATCTAAATAGGCTCTGGTGCAACCAGTTATCTTTAGAAGTCACAGAATTAGCTGAATGGAGTCCACCTGTGTGCTATGAAGGTGTTTCTCAGGAGTTCGGGTTAAATACACCTGTCTCTCGGAAGTCCCACAGTCTATTAATACAGCTCCCAGCAAAAACGACATCATAAAGACCAAGGAACATCCGTAATGGGGCTATTGAAAAGGACCAATCAGCGGAAGCATATAAAATTTTTTTCCAAGGCATTGAATACCATTCCAGAGACCATTATAAATAAATGGAAAAAATATGGCACAACTGTATATCTGTGTAGGACAGGGCATGCGCAAAAAAATGTTACTCTCTCTGCCTCCACCTGAGGTTGTCTCTGACTCACTGGACACAGCTATTGTGTTTCTGTCTGAATACAATTACGCAGATGTGTCAGGTAGATAGAATAGATCTCTGGGTTCTCTGGAGTATTCTGCTATTTGGAAGCAGAACACATTACCTGTTGCATATTTCACGGTTCTTGCACATCTTTTTGAACGACATTCTTAATCAACTCAGTTTGGTAATGAAACACTGAGCACATGGTGTTTTTCTGAAATCACATTGAGTAATATATAATTATTGACTCAATATGTTGTTATGCAAAGTGAACAATACCACTCAAACAATCATTGAGCCCATCTGTACAGTATTTAAAGTGTAAATAACATTATGTGTGCAATGAGCTATTGATGTAAAACCTTAGCATTTTCATTGTGTAGTAATGTAATACAAACAATGTTTAAAAGTGCTGTTTAGTTTACTTTTTAATGCTTATTCAAGCACAGTAGAGCAGGAAACAGGAATTCAAATCTAAGTTATGAGGTGGTTCTCTGGGAGGTATAAGCAGCTCAAGACAAATGGATATTTACATGAACGATGGAAGTTTTTTACATTAATGTAAAAATCAGTTTATCTGAAGCTTTACCCTTTTGACTTGAGTTTTACCACTTGCATACCTCAAATCATTTTCAAACGTTCCTTATGCACTTGAACAGGGACTTAGAAAATGTTCCTTTAGCTTTGAAAGGAATATGTTATTAGAAGGTCTCGTGTTTCAGTCCTGAAGAAAAAAAGATCCTTGGTGTATTCTTTAACATGTTATCATGATGAATTAAAATTAGAAAAGGTCTCCTGGAATCTATTTTTCCTCCTATTAGACTGGCATAGCAGTCTTCAGTCTGGATTTTGAAACTGTAAGGGCGGAAGGTATTGCTCAATCTCATAGGAAGGAGAAGATGTTCTTCTGAGCCGTCTCTAAAAAAAGATATGAGGAAGCCTTTGAAAATGAGACATATGTAAAAAAAGCCTGTCTGAAGTCTGACTGACAATTTGTTTCAGGAAGATGATATGGTTACCATCTGTGCCAAAGGGTCTCGAAGAGAATTTGTCCTCACAGGAAGATCCGTCTCTCTGCTCAAGAATTCTATGAATAACTTGTGGCCAAAAATATGAGCAAAAGGTCTTGTTTGCCCAATACATACAGTACAGAATCTGGTATCTGGCTCTCTTTTTGACTGTGCAGTGCAGTCTGTTATAATGTCTTTTGTGGTCATTTTCACTGCACATCAGATACAAACACAAAATGAATTACTTTTTTGATCTGTTTCAATCTTATGAACTATTTCTGTTCACAAGTGTACAATTAACAGCAATAGGATGCACTTCTCTAATTTATGTACAGTACGTTTCGTCTTTCTAGAGGGTGTTTTGTACATCGGCTCTTTGTGACATAGACTGTTATTTAATTTTTGTTTCACTCAGAAGGAAACATGTTGTGGGAGTAGACTTTAAGTACTCCTGTCACCTTCAGGCTTTGACAAAGAAGTTGTAAAAACTCAAACTGCTATTTCAGGAAAATCATACAATGCACTAACAAGACAACCACAAAGCAGTACCTACTGTACTCAATGTGATAACCTCACTCATAGCTTAGCATTCCTACGGTATGAATAAATACTTCAACCCACTTCCCTTAGCTATTGTCATGCGTTGCAGACATCACAGTACCCTGCAATGTTGGGAGATAAAGTGAGCTTTTCTTTTTCTCATACATTGCTTAATAAGAAAGACTAATAGAACAGAATGAGCTATGTGTGAATCTTTTCAATCGACAGCAGCCTGGTCTCATCAGATCTCAGCAGCTCAGAGAGGCTGGGTCTGACCAGTGCTGTGAAGGGGGACCTCAGAGGAGAACCTTGTTGTGGGAAAACCTCTGAACCTCAGATTCAAACCTGTATTTTCAATAACAATGAGCAAGTTAACGAATGCATGAAGCTTTTTCCTCAGGGAGGTGCGCACGTCCAGTTTTGCTCTCAGAAATGCTCTCAGACAGTCCACACTTTAGCCCACTGATTCCCTACTGCTTCTGCAGGGCTGAAGAGTCTGCTGGTTGTCATCCCCTTGAACTCTCAATGGCTTGAGTTCTAGCAGTCGATCACTTAGCTGGTCTTTTTTACCACTAGTTTCTTATAACACCTTGTGGGCATGAGAGAGCAGGAAGTCTAAACTGTGCTACCGTGACTCCCATCATAGCATTAACTTAGTAACTGAGCGGTAAGTAAATATCGACTATTTTTAAAAATCTTAAAATACTTACGGGAGGTTGCATTCACAGCTAGAATCCAAGGTGAGAGCAGCAGGTAAATAGATGTAAAAAAAAGTATGGTTTTAAGCACTGCTTTTCATTTCGATGTTGTATGGTTTTAAGGCACAGGGCTGCAGTGTAAATATGAGTGTTCTTTCAGCTCTGGGCAACAGACTAAACAGCCTCGTTATCTCCTGATAAAGGGTTTTCTGCAGCTGACTGGCTATCAGCTCGTGCTTTCTTAGTTACAATACAATGGCAAGTCTCTTTTCACCCGTAACCTTTTTCAAAAAAGGTTTTTCCCAGCTCCTTGTGCTGCCACAGTGCCCCATTCAGTAGGGTCCAGGAGCCCGGACTCCCTGCAGTTCGCTGTGTTTGCTCTGTGTGTGACTTTAACAGAAAGGGAGTGTTTCTGAGGCACGTTGGCCCTGTGCTTGCTGGGCAAGACTCTGGCTCGCTGGGACACTTTATGCATAAATTGGCTCTTGAAATAAATGTGTGGATACTTAATAATAATAATAATAAAAATTGCTTACACTTATATAGCACTTTTCTGGACACTCCACTCAAAGCGCTTTACAGGTAATGGGGATCTCCTCCACCACCACCAGTGTGCAGCCCCACCTGGATGATGCGACGGCAGCCATAGTGCACCAGAACGCTCCCCAAACACCAGCTCTCAGTGGGGAGAACAGCAGAGTAGTGAAGCCAGTTCAGAGAGGGGGATTATTAGGAGGCCATGATTGGTAAGGGCCGATGGGAAATTTGGCCAGGACGCCGGGGTTACACCCCTAATCTTTTCGAGAAACGCCCTGGGATTTTTAATGACCACAGAGAGTCAGGACCTCGGTTTTACGTCTTATCCGAAGGACGGCGCCTGTTTACAGTCAATGCCCCGTCACTCTACTGGGGCATTAGGACCCCACTTGTTTCTTTGCATGTGTTTTTTCTCACCCCTTTTCGCATCTGCTCCAGGGTAGGTGACAATTTGACAGCGACTGGTTGCTATGATATTGGAGAGGTGTGCGCACTGCTGTAAACACTATTACTGAGCAGCACAGGTGAGCATTTTACAGTGCCGTGGCAGAACCACAGGCCTTATCTTTACTCTGTAGAGAAACAAAAGGCTTGCATTATGGACTATATTCTTAATACAAAAATTCCTGCAAAGTTCAATACATAATTTATACGTTTTATACAATTAAAGATATTTGAAAGCTCTGTGGATTTCATTTACAACAAAACAATATCTGGCAGGCACAAGAGTTATTACATTTTCTATAAGTAATGGTTGGGATGCTGAGAAGTCATTGCTTTTATTGTTGTTTGTTAGCTATTGCTGAGATGTTTTGTTTGAAATTTCTCATCCAATTAGCAACACTAAAGTCACAACAAATTCTAACAGATAATTGCTACGCTTTTAAAACCTATTTTCCCTAATCAGTGCAAGTCAACGTTTGTAGAAAAAATACTAGCACCTCTATTTTGTATTGTAATTGCTATAGTTCATGACAATATCAAAAAAATAATGTTAAACTGAATGATCTATGTCTTGTGTCTCCAGTGCACATTGGAGTTGTGTAAAAGAGAGTTCTTTTCTGTTTGAGGACAGCATACAGTACTTAAAGTAGAAGAGACGGACTGCTGGTTTAGTAAGAGAGGGGGGACAAGTAGCCCAGGGAGGAAGAGAAGGAACGACGAAGAGGTCTGGAAAAAGATTTAGAGGAAGGCATAGTGGGTCACAGCAGAAGTAAGTTGAAGTGGTTCTAGACCATACCCGAAGAAGGCTCTGCAGCCGAAACGTTGTGTTTACTTTCTTCTCTTTTCAGCATGAAATAAACCTTTACTTGTTCCTCTGCAGCCTACTTAAATACCTGTTCTTGCTTGACATAGGTTTTCTGGCTGTAAGGCAAAACATTTAATTTGTTTTTCCATTGCACATATAAGAGCACGATGCAGCTATTGCTCCTGGATTATATTAAAATTGTAGTACCACTTCCTGTAGGTTTCATTTAATACGCTGATGACTTGAGTCAGCTTGTGTTGCATAAGTCTGAGGTAAAGGTGTGATCTTTGCAAACAGTGTGTCTTGGCTGTCATCCTAAAAAAGATCAAAGCAGACATCATTAGAACGCAAATGTTGAATAAAAAGGCAAAGATCGTCTGTGCTATATATACAGTATATGCAATTCTTCAATTGCTTTTGTGCTTGTATAGCACATAGCCTCTCTGATCTGGTGGTCCTCAGTTTATATTAATGTAAGGCCTTTCAGGCAGGGAAATGCATGTTTTATTACGACAAAGGCACAACATATGGTACTTTCGTCAGCCTCAGGTTACAGCAAATCCTAACAAGGACACAAATTTGACTTTTTAAAATCTTTTTTGTTAAAACCTTTGCTCAGACAAGAGGAAGGTTCTACCTGTTAGCGTTTCCGCTGTATTCTTGTTATTAGCATATTTCACTAGGAATGACAACACCCAAGATTAAAGTCTCATGAAAGGATTATGGAGCGAAATTTTGACTGAGGGCTGACCTCCCGGCCAGAGGACAAGGAGGCCAGGACCCCCCTGCAGGGCGACCGAGGGGCAGCTGCAGAGGTGGAGATGGGGTGGAGGTGGGATGCAAGAGACATTCAAGAGAGAGAGATGGGGATCTCGTAGGTTTTTTTTAGCGTTTTGGGAGAGGAATGAATGTCAGGAGCGATTGCTGATTACCAACGGCTGAGTCAGTTGGAACTTGGTTGTTGTCACCCCTCCCGAACTTTCATTATAAACTCCATTTGTTCAACCCAGGACCCAGGAACTCCATTTGTACTCTTGGCTCAAAACAGTGTAAGGCTACGGTAAGGCCTTAAAAAAACTTTAAAGGATGAAAGCTCCTGTCTGGAGGATGATAGCAAGGGCTGGCTTGTTAACGAGTGAGCTCTGATTGAAAAACACACAAACAATTTGGGCAGGACCACTGAGGGCAGTCAAAGAACACGCACTAGTTGCATTTCCAGCCTACGTGTGACCCCCAGTGGAAACCGTCTGCTCGATACCCCGGTTTCCACAAGGGCAGCCATTTCAGCGCCACTCCAGACATGCTTTATTTCAATGCTGATAAAGAAAAGAGACACAATGTTTTGAAACCATTTCAAACCTTGTTTGAAAACCAGCACAGCAAGGAAGCAGCAGTGCAAAAAAAAATGTCAGATGATGCATGACATGGAACGCTGCCCCAGAGAGACATACAGTACTGTACGTCTTGTGTCTTTCACTTTAATTTCCTCCCCTGTTACAGTGAATTATGATGCTTTTGTGTAATTTGTTCTTTGATTTTTTCCCCCACAGTTGCCTCATAAATTTCCCCTCCCTGTACTTTTTTTTCAAACAAAACATTTAGTTAAATCTTGAGTTCTTGGCACTTTAAAATTATTACAATTTAACTTGTATCTGCCCTTGTTGGACATTGTTCTGCAAGGAGGAAGATTTCTTCCTAGACATCCCTCTTCTGTGATGACTGCTTCCTTGCTGTGGGCACTGTGATGTGTTTGTTGGGGGGCCGGGGAGGGGGGGGGATCCAGTTTATTTAAAAACTGTAAAAGTGTCTCTCCGTCCTCTGTCATAGTGCCTTGAAGATTTAGATCTATGATGTGTGTGAAATATTGACTTTGGCATGCTCTAAGGTAGCCTTTGACTCCATATGGTTATTTCATTCTTTGCAATGGATGTTGTTTTTTCTGTCCAGTGAGCACAGTGAGATGGGCTTTGCGGTGATCAGATCACCTGTGGACAAATGGAGGACGTCCGACTAATAAGAAAAAAGCGATCGGAAAAATGCATTACTCAATTATCTCTGGGGTAATACAGAGGAGGAATACAATGTCAAGCTCAACAGATTTCACTTACAACGTGTATGAAGTGTACAGTTTCTTATAAGGAAGTTAGAATTATACAGTATTTATGTGTTCATAACATACGCGCATACATACTAGGTCCCATCTCAGTTTATTTTCTTAAAAATCAAACCTGTTTGAAGATAAATCCTGCAAGTTGCAGGCTATGACATTTACTTTCCTCTCTGAATCAAAGGTCGAGCTCCTATTCAGCAATAACCTTAAATATCAGACCGACATCTGGACTGTTTCACATGTGTCCCAGCTCAGACTCTGTGACAAGGCGTTGGTCAGGTGACAAAGGCTCAGTCCCCTTTAGGACATGAAGAACAGCAGATTGCAGGCGTGCAACATGGGTGAACACAACGTGCCTTCTTTCAAACATGTAAAATCTCAAGTATTTCAACTCCCTACACATACAGTGGGATATACAGTACCCATGGGGAATGGAAACGTCATACGTCTTCTCTTACATTCTTGTTGATGTTAATGTTAAAGGTGTAAATACCACACAATACAATATAAAATAGTAGTTCAGGTGGGGAGCTGCGTCAGCATGCATAGGCTGCAAAGAAACAAGTAATAAGTTTATTCCTGAAAAAAAGAAGAAAGAAAACACAACGTTTTGGCCGTGGAGCCTTCTTCAGGTGTGTAAAAGAGGTTTACTATTACACTTTACTAATATATCTAAAATTCTAAAATTAATACTTTATTGGTGCCTTGATCACTGTCCAAAACCAAGTTAACTGTTCTTTGTAATCTACTGTATATCTTAATACAAGTTATTTGTCTTAGCTTACTAAGACTCATAATTTACATTAAGTGTTTGTTGACAAGCCTTTTAAATTCAGTGTAAATTACAGTCTGTAAATGTACTACGAATCCTGAGTTTTAAAACAAAGCAAGTTCCAGCTGAAGCAAAGCTCTGCTATCATCCTGGATGTTATTTGGGAAAAGAGCCTGAAAACTGTGATTGTTATGGGAAACTCTGCAAACCTGTTGGAAGATCATTGAAAGACAGCTCTGTTGAGCTGAATTTCCTACGGAAACTCAATATGTCCCAAAGGAGAAGGGACATCTCTTGTGATTTATCTACCCTTAATCCTTTTCCAGAGGTCTAGGAATCTAAGGTTACTAGCTTTATTAAACTTATTTTCAACAGAGGGGATAGGCAAAGCAATGGCTGCACCAATTTTTGGGAAGTGTCCTGGTTCTGTAAATGAGTAGCACATTGTAGTCTGAATCTTCAACGAGTCTTATGTGCTGTGGGTCTGACAAAGACCATGGCGCAAGTGTGATGAGTGATGAAGCACTCAGGCATCCACATACTTTATATGCGGTCATAGTAGGTAGCTGTGTCAGCATGCGTGGGCTGCAAGGGAACAAGTAAAGGTTTATTCCTGCTGAAAAGGAAAGAGGCAACATTTCAGGTGTGGGGGAGAGAGGAAAACTGGTAGTTGATAAAGCATGGGAGAACAAAAGCTGGGAGAGGAGAGGAGGTGGGAGCAGGAGAGAAGCAGTATCGACTCTCAGGTGGTTTGAAGTCAAGAGAGGTGTGAAGTCAAAACCTGCAAATGAAGAGAGGATTAGAAGGACATAAGTCTGTCGTGGAGAGAAGGGGGAAGGTGTCTTTCTGCAGGAGTTCTGCAGAAAACCCTCTGTAAGGACACAGACGGAGAGATCAGTGTAATCATGGCCGTTAGAGGTGGAAATGGGAAGCTATGGGCTTGAAAAGATCTTTGATTCCCCGACACTGTCTGCCAGTCTCCTTCCTATCTCACTAATGTGGGTGGCTGGGGATTTTCAGCAAGAGATGCAGTAAATGAGGTTGCTGGAAATACAAGATGTCATCTGAGTGATTCAGAATTGTCCAGAGGGGCCTTGAATGAGCATGGAATTGGATATATATTTACAGGCAGGTGATGCACTGAGTTCTGTTGCAGGGGAAAGTGCCTGGTGTGGATTACATGCAGTCAAGGCCAGTTCACGTCTGTGTTACTAATAAAATAAAAGCCTTTGACTGAGGAAGATCTGTCATATGCGTGGGCCGAGTGAATCCTGTTAACATTGTGTATTTTTCTCTCCCAGGGGGTTTTCTGTTTTGTGAAGCTAAAGCACCAGCTTTGTTTTCCAGAAAAAGACATGGAGGAGTCAGCAGGCATATTCCCACGGCCCGATCAGCTCTGCTCGAACCCGGAGCCCAAGGACAGGCAGGTGCAGGAAGAGCAGAGTGCGTCTGGGCAGCTGGAGCCTCACATACAGCTCTTCGTGCACGTAGATGGCCGCTGACTCAAACCCTGGGTGTTCAGATGGAAACCACAGACCACAGCAAGACAACTGTGAGAACCCAACGTGACAATATGTGACACATGACAGCTCCTCTTCCTCTCTTGTGTGGAGTGCACTTTGGTAAACAAGATTAACAAAATAAAACATTACCAAGTTAAGGCAAAGTGTGGAGGGTTGCAAGTCTTTCGTTGCTGCAGCACAAAATCTGTGTGCAGTTGACATACTGTATATGAAAAAAAAACTTGCTTATGAGAAGTTATGTAATTGGAAAAGGAACAGGTAGAAGTTCATTCCATGTTGAAAGGTAAAGGAAAGAAACAATGTTTTGGCTGTGGAGCGTTCTTCAGTTGTGAGGAGGAGAGGGGAAGGAACACATAAATAAGACATAATTCTTTAGTGTCTTCATATAACCAGAACGCCTGTATTACACATGGGCTCCTTGTATTAATCTTTTCCTTTTCACATTCTAGAAACAGTAGGCAGTAGAACCTGGTCTCTGTGATGGCATGTTCCTCTGCTTTAACAACAGATTCATGAACTTGCTCCTTAATGAGGTGAATGTGGGATCAAAGGAAACAGACAGGTAACTCAAGTAGCGGCGTGCACATGCAAACACTTGCCGATTTGTAGCTTACTTCTCTTGTCGTGACGAGGAAATTAACTGGTGCTAGTGTTGACTTAGTGATATTTCACAACGCAAACTCGGTTTTCAGCCAACTTTAAACCATTATCACACACAGAGACTCCAGAAGGCCCAAGAGATGTTAAAGGAGCAAAAAGACTGAACTAAGAGGACACACAGCTTGGCAGGGATTCTCTGGGTCTCTTCCCATCCAGAGAGAAACATGAGAGGGACGGGCTATAGGGATAAGGTTAATTTTCTTTGAAGTTTTGACAAAAAAGGGCACAGAATGCTTCAGACACAAGCACCACCACGTCTGTTTGGCCTAGCGCATCATGCATTATTCAGCAAAAAAACCTCATTGCACAAGGGCTCACGGGAGTGTGGAACAAGCTGCCCAGACATGCTGTTGAAGCCGATACTTTGGCTCCTTTCAAAAAACACTACTACTAATCACTAAACAATATCAAAATGACCTCTTCCCGATGGTTTTGGAGGCGCTCATTTAAAAATGATGGGGCTTTAAAATGTGCAGTTTTCCATCAATAACAAAGACCCAATGCACACTGCAGGAAAAAACAGCTCTAGCTGTATGCAGCAGTCTTGAATTCTCTATTTTCGCTTTTTAAATTGACTGCCGCAGAACTGTCACTTCATCTTCATTCTGCAACCTTCAAAACAGAAAGCATCCCAGCAGAGGAGTTAGCTTTGTCTTGTTTCCTGAAGATTTCAGTCTTTTCAGACAAACATTTTAGTTAGGTGTGCCTCAGACAAGACATTTCATTTTTTAAAAGTTCAGTTAAAAAAGTGTTTGCCTTGTACGATTTTTCACGACTAAAAGAGCTTTCTGTCAGATACTCTGCAAGGACAGATAAAGGTTTCCAGTTGATGTGAAACATGCCATATTGTGGTCTCCATTGAATAGAACAGTCATATCAGACCTATCACTGAATTAGGAACAAGTAAAAGCCTACGCAAGGTGATACAGCCATCTACTTGAATTACAAAATTAAGTGATGATCACAATCGGTGTATGATGAAAATACAGCACATTTGACACTATTTGAATACTGCCAGCAATACTTTTTGTTTTTTTTGCATTTGAGGTGGTCTATTCTTTTATTTCAAACCCTGTCAATACAGCTCTCATTCACTTTTTCCTGACAGCATGGAGTCTAGACTAAGATTAAAATCCCTTTTCCTCCCAGCTGCCCTTATAAACCTCTTAATTGTCCCAGAGGAGTGGCTAATTCCACACAAAACCTGCCACATCAGCTTTTTTCCCTTACATGGAATTTCTCTCCCTCCCAGCACTAATTACTCAATCAGACCAGCTGTGTGTCATGTTGCAAGTTCTCTCTCAATTAGCAGCTGGCCATTCAGACACTGGTCTAGAATAACCAGCCGAAACTGTTGGTGACTTCTAAACTGCATTCTGAATGGCTGACTGGGAAGTTGAGAGCCAAAAGGAAATTTAGTTCACTTTTACAGTTTACAGAAATGTATACATTTCTCATACAGCTCGTACAACTGCACTCTACTCTACAGTAGAGGAAGAAATGAATAACATTAGATAAAGAATAAAATGGACTGTTCAAGTGTATGTTTATTGCAAGGTGCAGTATTAAAAACAAGAGCAGTATCGTCCTGACAGATTGCTCTACAAGCATTGGTCCAGAGAGAAAAAGAATTCGATATGTATTATGTATTCATAGAAGGCTCCCTTTTAAAATGTTTCTGATTCTGACAATTACCTGCTTTCAGATTTGCCTCTCGTTTGCAGTCTTTCTTATTTCAGCTGTTTAAAAGTGTGCTGCTTGGGTTCAGCCCCTCCACCCCAGCCCGGGTCTCTATGAGTTTTTTTCCCTTGTGTACTGGCAGGCTGCAGCTGCAGCAGAGGGGGTGAGACACGCTAACAGGGCATCATCATGTAGCCTTCCCCCGGAGCAGCAGCACCTTCAATCACAGAGGTGGACAAGACTGAGAGGCTGTCTGTCCCAGAGTTCACCATCTTCATACACTGCACTGGCACAGAAAGCATTCAGGAGGCGCCCACCGGAAATGAGACAGGACTTAGACAGAGAGGAGCTGAACACAGATGTCAGTGTCCATGTACCTCTCTGTGCCAGTATGCAACAGGCTCTGCAGCTGTTGCTGCTCATTCTCATATGACAGGCCCGCGTAGGAAGCCCTCTGTTCTGTCTGCCAAGTGTGAGGGAGAATCTCTCTCGCAGGCCTCCATGTTTCTCTCACAGGGGGATGAAGTGGGTGTCAGTCTCAGACTCCCCACAAAGATGCTGGAGCAAGTTAGCCTTCGCTGGGTCTCAGTGCCCCTCTTTATCTAGCTGTCTAACTGGTTAATTTGTAGTTTTGGTATTCAATACTTTACAAATACATAGTTGTGTTTTGGGTTATTGGCAGTATTACAACACTATTGTGTTTTCTCTTTTTAGAGTGCTCTAAATTTGGAGTTTATCTGGCTAGCTGTCAGTCCTGAAATTCATCCAGGACCTCAGCATTTTATCTGCATCCTGTATTCCCTGCTCTTAGTTCTAAAGGAATGCTGTCTGTCTCAGGAACATTTTTATATTCTGCTGTGGCTTTGTCTGTTGCTTTGCATGTTACTTTTCTTCTGGAGTAAACTTGCAGGTCAGCGTCAGAAAGGGGTTCTGTTACAAGGGTGTTGTTTAGTCTGTTTGAGCATGTTATTTTCTGAAGTGAAAACAATGTCTACTTGACACACATGTGGCTTATGTTTCTTGGATGTGATCCAGCTCCAAATGGATAATATATTTCTTAAATATATAAAGCACCTGTGTTTTGCATGGCTGGGAACTTTGAGCTGCATTGTCCACTTTTAATTGGAGCCATAAGAGCCTGTTCACAGAAGTAACACAGTGCTGGGACAGCAGGAGCTGGTGTTTCTAATCTTTCATTCATCCGTCTGCATCTTTGACAAAGAAAGAATCACAAAAAGAGCAGTTTTTCTTTCTGTAGAAGAATTATTTGCAATCAACAGATTGATCTGATGTTCGGCAACAGCTGGACTTGTAGCTCATTTATAACATTTATTGTACAGTATATACGTGAATCATTTGAGTAGATTCCTTCCAAAATGGGTTAAAAATGTGCTACACAGCTGCGCGACCCTTTTTTTTTTGTCAAGCGAAAGTTGAAAGTTACAAAGAAGTATTCCAAAAATAACCTAAGCAGGAACGAGCGGAACCTGAGCAGGCAAACTGGAGCGATTGTGAAAGGCGATATGTTCTGTTTTGTTTTCCTGTCTCCTGAATTAGCAGACGGCACCAGTCCTTAGAATGAAAGGGGAAACCGAGTAAAGTGATACAACTCTGTCTTCCCACTGGACAGTTTTCACTGCCAGCATGTTGACGTCCTGCATCTCTGGGCAATGGCCTGAGCTTACTGTGTAGCCTCCAGACTAAGGGAGGCCAGAGCTGACTTATAGAAAACTGATGGCTTTGGAAAACTGAAAAGGCGTTGCCGCGTTCCCTGTGACAGAAGTTTCAGAAGCAGTGGTTTTTGATGTGCGGTTTAAGACTGCGATGCCGACACCCTCTTTTTCTCAGGCTGTGGTGATCTGAATCGAAGAGTGCGGGATAAACTTTAACCATCTGCTAACCACCAGAGGCAAACAATTCTGCTTGCTCCACAGCTGGAGAGAGTAGGTACATGTCTTATTTCATGGCCAAGTGTCAAGATCAACTTTAAAATGTCTCAGTTACTGACAGAACAAATTGTCCTGTGTTTTTCCTGAAGTCTCATGTTAATGATTCCTTTCACTATTCAGCAAAAATGCATTAACAAGGTGTCAGTAAATGATCCATCTAAATAACTAGTTTAAATGACACCCTGCAGTCTGTGCAGTACAGAGCTCTAGATTAATTGGGCCTAGTCTTTGATTCTTCTTCAGGCAACCGCTGATAGAGAACCTTGTGTGAGGATTTAGACAAGTTCAGATGGGCCTGGCTCACTGCTGTCCTTGGGTTCATTTCACAACTACAAGGTCTCTGTCCCTCTGTTCTGACAGTAGGACCGACAATAATAGGTAAAATATAATTATATACGGTAGGTCAGTTACAACCCATTAGAGTAAAATCTCATCTCTGGCCTTTTACCGATGGTGGCATAACAATTTGTGACAACTTATATTTCCATTGATTTATTTATTTGTATTTACTTTCGTCACAGGGAAGGGTGTACCACTATCTTCAATTTGTAGAGGCTGTTCTCTGTTTTGTAATACTGTGTAAATCTTCCTTTAAAGCCTGTAAAAATCTTAAGTGTGATCCAGTCATAAGCATCCAGTGTGTTACAGCTCCTAGTCCTGGTCATTTGCTCAGTGTACCTAACAACATACAGTACAAGACACTCTGAAAGAGCAGTAGCTGGTGACTGACAGCTGATTCCAAGAAGCTTTTGCAAAGTACAGTTTAAACACAACTAAATCGATCGATTACACAGAAGTAGCTTGTGTACCGTAGCTTAATTTAATGTGACAGTGTTGATGGTGCTAAGACAAAGAAAGCATCAGTGGCAGTAACAATGGAAAAGAATTTCTTTATAACAGGGTATTTGTAAGTCAATTCAACAATCTTGATCCATGCTCGAACCTGTAGCAACGTACTGTAAATCAAACAAGAAAATTAGAAAAGACGGCCCATCCATTAAACTGGAGTTAATACATGTGATAAGAATAAAAGATCACCTTCTCATAGAAGCACCAGCGAGGTGTTCTGAGTGCTTGGACTGGCCAGTGCTCAGAACAGTTCCCCATTATTGCTCTGGTTTGGGGGTTTGTTTTCAAAGTTGAAAGTTACACTGCTACTGATGTTGGCAAAGAGCCCTGCATACTGCTGTTTTCCATATGTCTTCCACAGTGCATAGAATATTAAACGATTTCCAACCGTGTAGGGAACCTAAATATTTGGCCTTTCTGTAAATATAGGGGGCCACAAATCTATCAGCCACGTCATCTCTGTAGCCTTTGTGGAAAAGGAATAAGTATCTCTCAATCGCTTTCTTAAGAAACTAGGATGTAAGAATGATCTTGACCAACTGGACTTTCATAATGTCTTACTTAGGTGAAAAGATTCTGTATTTTATGGTTGAGATGTAAAACTCTTCTCATCTTCACATTTCCTTCTGCAACCTGCGCAGACTTTTATTAGTTGGAGGGGCTAAAGGTGTTCGGTAAGGGAAAAACGATGTTGCAGTGCGTAAATCTGCTGGGTTTAGGGTGAGTCATCTAGTGCTCTTTCGAGTGGCTGCAGGAGTCTGTCAGAAGGCACATGTTGCTCGTGTGGAGTCATTTGTTGAATTCTTATCTGCCCTCCACTTTAGTGATTACTGTGTGACAGGTTCAGTTCCACAAGTAATTATTAGGAGGACTTTTATCTTTGAGTCTGATAATGTAAAGTAGCCGATCCTGTAGACATGTATTTTAATTTTTTTTCCAGCTTTTTAAAAGGTCAGACGGGATTTGTAGCTGGTTTCATCCCTGTGACCAGTGACTCACTTGCAGAACGGCTTTCAATCAGGTGTGATAACCGAAGAATAAACAACTGGGTCTTTACAGAAAGAAACAAAATGCTCATGGTGGATGTGTCTGGTACCCTGTTGTTGTCACTTTTGTTTGCTCACTATAAATGTATCATTTATTAAGAGCTGTTTAGACAGAAAAAAGGCACAAACTTAATTACTCTTAACTTAATAACTCTAACTCTTGAAAAGAGTAGGGGTGTAACCCCAGTGCCCTGGACAAATTTCCCATTAGCCTTTACCAGTCATGGCCTCCTATTAATCCTCTTCTCTGAATTGGCTTCATCACTCTGTTCTCAGGTTAAGACCAGATAATGCTATCAGCCCCACTGATGGCTGATGTGTGGGGAGTGTCCTGGCGCACTATGGCTGCCAACGCATCATCCAGGTGGGGCTGCACACTGGTGGTGGTGGAGGAGAGACCCCATTACCTGTAAAGAGCTTTGAGTGGATTGTCCAGAAAAGTGCTATAGAAGTGTAAGCAATTATTATTATTAATGAATATTTGCAGGGTGATAGAATAGATACCTGTTGGCAGTCATCTTCTATTGAATTCTCATCCTACAGCAGGTCAGAGGTTTTGCCCATTTTTCTAATATTAGCTTTGGGAATTTGTTGTACTTGTGAGTGATGCTCAGTAAACATACTACAAAGGTAAAAACAAAGAAGAAGATCATGGAGGCCGAGAATCTTGTAGCTCAGTGCCTGTTGACCGTAGTGAGTTTTTCAGAGAATAACCCTACACACACACACAGCTTCCAGCAAGAATTTGTCTTTACTGAGTTGTAATCCCTCATCTGGATGAATAGAAATAGAACAGAAAGTTAAAATGCGAATTTAAAAAAGGAAAATGTAGTTTATGGCTCCAATATCGACATACTGTGCTGAGGCTACTTCGGGCGCTCTTCACTGTTTTGAACATTGAAGTGGTTGCAACATGTTCACTTGGGAACAGATTCAGGTTCTCCTGACCTTGTCTCTCCCCTTTGCACTCTCTCAGGGGGATAAACTATTGAGCAAAGGTGCAGTTTGCTCATGATATGACATAGAGCATTGGCACACAAGCGCAGAATCCCACAGTTCAGTAGGGTCAGCAGCAGTGAGCTCTTGTGTTCGAGCATGTCAAAGTGTCAAATCTTTAAAATGCCAACGGACCCCATAACAGATTTTCTTTATTTTATGTTTTATGTACCTGTCCTGTGTCAGTGAGTTGGATTTGGCACATTTAAAGAAAATATTACTTAAGTATGGTGCAATCCTACTGCCCACACACCCATCAGGAATCACACACACACCCTAAACAAAAGTTTCCATTCAAGAATGATTTGCTTAAAGTGGGAGTCATAAATTATTTAAAGATCACCCAATTGTATCATCTTTTCATCTGTTTACCAATGTCTCATAGCACTCCTACTGTTATTAAATATTGTTCAAAATATTCGATGAGCCACAGCCCTGTTGTTTTCACAACTGCATCATGTCAATCGAATCCCACTTTTGAAGGGAAGGGTTTTTGATCAGTAAACAAGCACTAAATTGCCTGGTCATTAATCTGACAGATGGTTTTTGCATATTAAAAATCACTCCTGGTGCAGTAGTTTGTTTTTAACCATTCAATCAAAATAGAAACACCTTCAAAAATTTCTTCAGAGAAAATACCGTACATTTGACTTCAGCACCACTGTGACCACAGGAAAGTAACATTTTCCAATTTGCTCAGTGAGCAGTTAAAAACATCTTAGCTTCCTTTTCTTTCTAACTAAAATTGCCTATTGCTTTGTTGTAAAAATACAGGCCAGCCATGTTTTGGATGAATGTAATAACTTATTTTTTAAAAAAATTATATGATAGATTGAGCTTCTTTTTAGAAATCAATAATGTCTACAAGCAATGTGTTTGATTTTCTACAGCTATGTGTGGTTTTCTGTTTAATTGAATTGTGGTCATTTTATCCTCCTTTGTGCTGAATGGTTGCCCTCAGCAGGAAGCATTTATCAATCATTTATCAGGACTTCAAAACTCCTTGACCTCAGCACTGGCACCCTGGCTCACCTGCAACACCTCATCAAAAAGTAATACAGGAGGGACTCCTGTAGCTTTGAGCCCACTTTCCACCCGAGTACTGACACGAAAACTGAGACTTACGCTGACACATCTAAAAAAATGACAGGCACTTTCACAAAGAGCACTAATACTTACAGGAAGACTTACATGGAGACCGAAAGTGCCGTTTTTTTCCTGGAAATATTTAGAAAAATGTAGGATGTGCAATGGAGGCAGCAGAAGAAAAAAAAAGGGAACCGGGGCATTAGTAATTCTTCCAATTCCAGATTAAAAACAACGAGTTTAGCTCTGCAGTCTTCTGGGCACAGCTAATGTAACCTGCAGGAGCAATAGTGCTTGATAAATGATGTGCTGAACTGTTATTCCTCTGTATTAGGAAAACCAAGACAGCTCTAACAGCTCCCACTTCAACATTTATCACAAGGCTCCCAGTGGTTTTCAAAGGACTGTGGCTGGGCATTTCCAAAAAATAATAAAAATAACAAATGCATATCCCTTACAGCTGGGCTTTAACCATTTAATGATGGAGAATAATTAGACACGTCCGTGAGAATGTGGAATTTTTACCGGTGTGCTTCAAGGAAATAAAAAGTTAGAAATCGAGAAAAAGACATAGAAGAGTGTCTAATTGTCACCACAGATGTACTAGCCAGGTTTTTTTTCAAGCACCTTATTTATTCATCTTCGAACTGCTTCTCTGTATTCGGTGTCACAGGGGAGAAGGAGCCTGTACTGGCAAGGAATGGGCGCAAGGCAGGGTACACCCTGGATGGGATGCCAGTTCACCACAGGTCGGGCATCTTATAGGACAGCAAAAGATGGCATTCATGGCATTTCTGTACCCCTGTGCTCAACCATAAAAGTCATGTTATGTGACATGACAGACCGTATTTTTAAACTTTAAACTTTAGACTCCACTTGACACAGTTTCCCTTAATCCGAAACTGCCTGCTTCTATTCATATTCTAAAAGCACAAATCTCTGTTTGAATTATTCCCACTGGCGCCATCTCATGGTTCAGTAAGTGAAATTGTTTTTCCTCCTGTGTCTGCAATCCAACTGTACACTGGTTTTTTTTTGTAATTTACTGCAAATAAAACAAACGAACACAGCTAAAGCAGGCACAGAATGAATCATTTTCGTTTCTGGTCTTGAACAGAGTGTTGGGAAGTAAGCTGGAGGTCACCTGGAGGTGGGAAGGTAGTGCAAATTTTGCACCGGGACAAAAAAATGTTTGAGGTTGTTCTTAGCATGTGTGTGTGTTTTCCCTTAAGAGCTCTGTTTGTGATATTGGAACTCCAGATGGTTTTTGTTGTTGCTTGAATGTATGCAGTAAAATATTCAGGCTTGCCATATTATCTGGCACATGTTTAAGATATTTAGTAAGCTTTTTGCCCATAGTAGAGCTATTGTCTGTAAAGCCTGTGGTGGACTCATCAACAATCCACACAAATGTTCTAAATCTATCAAATTAGCACAGATATTCTTATGTCAATCTTCTGTATATCAATTAATTGTACAAAAAAATCAACCATTCATTGAACATCTACAATTGTTCAAGAATTTTTACCAACTGCTTATTTGGTTCTTTTTTTACTTGTATGTTATTTATAATATATATATATATATTTATATCATTAATATGATGTTAAAAAATAAATCAAACTAAAGAGCCGGAGAGGAAGACAATACAATTCTGAATCATATCCAGTATTTGTTTCAGACTTGGTGTTTTGTGTGAGGTTTAAAAATAAAAAAAACTGAAACTAAAACACATCTTCTGAACTATTCTCTTTTAAGACGTGCCCAATGTACAGTATGTACCAGAGTTCCCACTTGGCTGTCCTGCTGTTTTGGGTTATAACAGTTTATTCCAGTCAATTTTAACTTGTTCTGGAGAGCTGTACTAAGTCTTCTCCTTGTCTGTCTATAATGCTCAGCTGGTCCCCGGATCTGCCTCATTGCCAGGGATGTGAAGGGTGACAGACCCATTGACAGTCTATCATTGCTAAGACCTCTCCATCCTGCCTCCCTGCTTTTTGCCCACAGCCTGAGCTGCACTACCTTGATTGATTAAGACTTTAGACCTCCTTTTGCGCAATAAATAAAAAGCCAGATCCCAAGCCCTGCGTGTGTAGATCAAAAATGTCAATTATGTCCATCGGAGGAGCCCAAGACGAAAAGGTTTTTACGTATTGATGCCGACTTTCTGTGCGTGTGAGCACGAGAAAATAATTCACCAGGACTGAGGTCCTAGAACCTCCCCTCCTCCCTGACTGCGTGAAACGTTTTTCTTTATTAACATCAGATGCAGTTGCGATGTCTACTGGCAGGAATTGTGACACGTGTTGAGAAGCACCATACCTTGGAGTGTGGTGTCCTGGGGTGTTTCCTGTTCCCAGTCTGGAAGTCCTACTCCTCAGCCCTTTCCTATCTGCAAGACGTGGACAATGAAGGAGACAGGAGATTTTCTCAAATAAATGTTCATTTTCTAGATGTGGAGTTGCATCTCATATTTTGGCCATTTTGTGTAGATTGCAGTGCTCTTCCCCCTCTCATAGCCCCCTGCAAGCCAGTACTTCGGAGAACAGATCCCTGTGGAAGTTTAATTTTCCTGTGGTTAGAGCCTACAGCATTAACTCTTCGGCACCACTGTTTTCCACATTTTGCTTCAGCATGATTTACCATGATCTCACTTTGCTCTGTTAAACCTTTCTTTCCTTAGACCATGGTACACCACAATGAACCTTTCAAACAGAAACAGCCAGAAAAAAACACATACTGTGCAGTGTGAATGTTAAAACACTTGTGAAAGTTACAGTATTTTCAGGTAGATAAAAAAATGCTTTACCACTGGAGTGAACTGTTAAAAAGCTACTGACTTACATCAGTGGTAAAACATAGACACAAACTAAAGTTAAAAAGTGTTAAGCACAGATTACTTGAAATTATGTATTTAAAATTGACTAAGGTGCAGTTTCAAATAATGAAAGTGCATGCATATTGTTAAACAATTGCTTCTGTTGAGTGAGAGTGTACAGATATTTGTGTGCAGTAGATCTTTTTTGGTGGGGTCTACTTTGAAGTTGTCCATAAATCCACAGTTCCCTTGGCTATAGGCCTTACATGTTCACCTGGTTTATCAGAAATAAAGGAAATACCATCTGGAGGTACTGTACTACAGTGTGTTCCTGTGGAAAATGTTAGAAAGCACCTGGTTTTTTGTCCAACCTCATTTACTGCTTGTAAGCTGTTACTCACGTGTTTATTGGAAACACATTTCTATATCATTACTCCCTGAATTTGAAAGGAACAATTCCTTTGAATTAACCTTTTCCCTTTTTAGCAGGTAGAGACTGTTTTCTTTGTGGGTTATGGTAATGTTATGTCCAATGCAATTGCAGTGCAAACTTTCAAGATGTATTTATTTTAGCTTTGACACAGGGATCCCTTACAGTCACGCACGCGGTCCTAGGCTATACAAGGTTAAATACTGTGATGTGCATTTGCTTGTAATCAGCTCGGGAGGCATTAACATGCAAATAAAACAAAGATACTGTATTGTCAGAACAGTCACAGTCTGGTGTGTGAGAACATTGTAACTGATAAACATAATTTTGTTCAAAAGAGTTCAGGAAAGGAATGTTTCGGGCTCAGCTGGCAGTGATTTTTAAAATTGCAGATTTAGTTGTGTGGCTGGGAGATGAATCTTCCCCTTGTGTCTGGCTGGGAGATGTGGTATCTAATAACTCAATGTGAAATTTAGAAAGTGCTGAGGATTGTAAGACCACCACAGCCCAGAAGAATACGGAGAAAGAGAAAGAAAACATTAACCTTTTCTTTGCTTGTCTGATCTCGAGTCAATACTCCATATGTGCCACACTGTAAGAGAAAATTGTAAAGCAGTGTGCAGGGCTCCCGGATACTTTACTTTCCACATCCTGATACTGATTCTGTCATTCTCATTGTTTTCATGTGGGTGTCATGAAATCAGACAGAGCAATTTGACTTTTTTCCCTTCTTTCTTTAAATGGATATCCTTGCCACCGATTAACAGCTGATTAAGAACTGATTAACAGCTCCAAAAATTCATGAAAGTTTTACTTGCAGGAACCAAGCTTTAGAATTGACAATTAAAGGGCAGCCAATCAATCCATTTGACAAGTATGTAAATAGAACCAAACTAATTCAATTAATAAGGAACAAGTAAAGGCTTAATCCATCCTTCTTTCGGTTTGAGTGTTAACGAGTGTTTTCTTCTCTTTTCAGCATGGAATAAACCTTTACTTGTTCCTTTGCAGCCTGCGCATGCTGACGCAGCTCCCTACTTGAACTAATTAAATTAATTTCTGACGTAGTCCAGATGTTGGAGAAGTGGAACCCATGTGAGCATGGAAGTATGTTTGCTTAAAGCACCTCGAGTATAAGATTTGACCTGGGAGTGCTGGAGTACGGAAGTGCTGACTGGAATATTTGCCAGTGTTTTCTGTTGTCTGTATGTCAAAAAGGGGGCCACTTGGATAGTGGGGTGTTACCCAAAAAGGCACACTTGGGTATGCTTTGGGCAGCTTTGAAAGTGAACCTGGATTGGTTACGTTTGACAGGGCAGTGCCATTAATCAGTATATGCAGTGAATTGGCTTCTTTCAGGATCAAAGTTAGAAAACCCTTCTGTTCCAACCAGTGAATAGAAAATAAACAAACCGCAGCCTGGCTTCTCATAGTAGTCTGATTTTTGTTATTTTTTGCGAAAAGACGACTTTTTGAAAAACCCCAAAGGCGCTGGCTTCTCTAGCTGGGTTTCAGCATCACTGCGGTCCAGCTGGCTCTATGCCACCTTACTGGCAGACAGAGCCGCTCCTGCTCCTGGCTGCTCTGATTTACTACTCAAAAAAGGGGCTAAACGTCTGGGATAGATGCATTCGCCTAATTCCTAATTCACACTTATTTCTCTACCATTTCCACGTCAGGCATGTGGCCTAGGATAAGGTTATATAACAGCTTTTAATCACTTGACAACTAACACACTGCTGTGTGTGCTGGCAGCTTCCTGGTCGTTCCTACAGGCAAGCAGACTTTAGGCGCTGGGTTAGTAACGTGAGTGACAGAGCAATAGCTTGGACTACCATCAACATGAGGATCAAATCTGACAAAACTAAAAAATCCCATGAAAGACACCAGCTCCTGATGGACAACGTGAGGACATCCCCACAAAATGTTGAGGACACTCAGGACATTTTTCTTAGCAAAACGCCCAATTTTTTTTCCCTTAAACAAAAATCTTGTTGAAAATAGGAAAGTGCCAAAAAATGTTTCCTAAGAATCTATTTTTCCAAATCCTGTGTGATGTTTCTTTTGACTGGGATTTGGAGTAGAATGAGAGGCAAAGGAAAGTCTCCACAAATACAGGAATACAAATGTGTGTGTGTGTTAAAAGGTAACAGGAAGTTTGCCTTCTTCTTTGGACAGAGGGAGATTACACTATACCCTAGCAATCTCCCATACCATTTAAATGTTCAAAGCTTTCAAGGTGGGGAGCCAAATTGGCATTTTTTCTTGTGATATCAGTGGAGTCGGTTTAATAGAATTAACTGTAAAATCACTTTACAGCTCAGCTTCTTGGTATCCTTATTTTCACAGCATCTCTCCCGGGGAAAGCAAATGGAAAAATCCTGTTTATTCTCTCTCGTAAATTTTCATGATAGAAGATACAAGATACAAGAGCCAAGAACCCTGATGCTCTTGGCATCCAAAAAAATTACACATGGTTATTCATCGAAACACTGGTGCCAAGGGTAGGTGATTTCTCTTTACTGCTCTCTTGCACTTTGTCAAGGTGTTCTGGTAAAAGTAACAAAAGTCTGCCCGCATTCCTCCTTTCCTCCGCAGCAATCCCTGACATATTTAATAATATCTGCCTAGGTACCTGGAAGAAACACAGAAGTGAACGTCCACATTCTACTTCCTTTCAAGGCAAATGATAATATCTTCCCCACTCATTTGTTTGAAAAGTTGCTAACGGATTGATCTCAATTGCAATTTAATTTTCCCCTCATTTTTTGTTATTAAGGACAGACTTATCTGTTTTTCTTCATGTGTAAATGTTTGCCAAAACAGGCGTTCACATCTGTTGCATGCAGACGAATTGTGAAGTTACTGAGCCCCTTGAATAAGACGTACTGTACGCCAGGGAGCTTAGTCTGTCTTTCCTTTGGTTGTTTTTAACCATTACAGTGGAAATTGAGATGAACAAGCCTACACACATTTTGCTAGCTAAAATCTTAAATGGTATTCAAATACTTATTGTTGTCCTGAGGAATATCACAATATAATGATTTTTTTAAACTGACATCTTTTCTGGATTCATAAGCCCTGGAAAAATCTCTCTTGAGTTTATGAGACAGATAGAATTTTGTAAAAATTCTTTAAGTGAAGAAAAGGTAGTAACTGCCTTTATGATAGTTTCTTGGTCTGAGTATTGTGGTAGCTAAGAAACAAGACAGGGAAGTCTAAATATCAGCTAACCGGATGTTTCTCCACCTCCTCAATCCCATGGCACACTTACGTAAATACAAACATTTTGTGGTGTGCCACACACACAGTTACACCTCTCAGTGCCAAGCACAATATTATCAATATTATAAACAAAATTAATTTTAAAGGAAGTAAAATGAGATGAGGAAGATTTTCTGTAAATACTGCACACAAAATAACTTTCGGTATGGCACAGGAAGGTGGGGGAGTTCAGTATACAGGACATTGAGTCTTAGTTTTTTTTAAACTATTTTGTTTGAACCTCAAACTTCCAAAATGTTTTATTCTGTGGGATTGTTGTCCAGGACAGACTATGCAAACAGCTAACTTTGTGACCTCTGGGTGTTGAAGTACTTTATTTTTTATTGCCTGCCATTACTGAGTGTTGAAACAACAAGCAAAACAGAACTAGAGTTATGAAACTCTCAAGTGGACAACGCATACATTTGACTTTCAGATTTGTCTTCCCAAATCTGAGCCAGATTGCTTTAACATTTTCCCCCTTTTCCTCACTTTTATTTACTTTCCTTTAATAGCATTTCATGAAATTTAGATACAGATTTTCATCTTAAGGGATCACAAAGGACTTTACAGGATTAGACACTTAGACACTAAACATTCGACAGAAACCATTTCGTCCAGTCCTGAAGCTCAGCCCCTCCCAGAGTGTCAGACAGCCACCATTCTGCACCAGCAGACCATCTGCACAGCAGCAGAGGTGGTGGAGGGGTCAGTAGTTCTTTCAGCACTTGAATTAAGAGGAATGTGAGAAAAGAAGGACCAGAGAGCCAGGGCCTTGGTTTAATGTCTCATCTGAAGGCACTTCTTATCGTACCCTGTTCCTTGTCCCCATACCGGGGTGCTGGTAGCTGAAATAGCTTTGGCAATGCTTGTACCAAAGGGTGCTGTAAATATTTTCTCTACCATAATAATGGTGTGCATTTCTGCTTTATGTTAACATGCCAGTGGGATGAGGCGCTGGCTTCCTCTTTCTTATTGTGTTATATAATGGATGAATGCACTCCAGGAACTCTCTTGTGCAAGTGTGCAAAACACTAACGTGCGCATGCAAACACATGTCTTAATGATACTATTGACTCATCTGTTTCATTTTTTCGGAACCTCGGATGTGGTTGTATTTCATCACTGATCCCGTGTGCTCTCAGTCTACCTTCTTTCCAACATTATTCAGGGGTTGGGGATACCAGGGCTTGTACAGTATGAGTAATACCCTTAACACAGTGACACTTTACTCAAATAAACTAGGCAGTTCAATTGTAGGAGTGTTACTCAAGTGAACTACTTAAAGTAGTTCAGGTGGGTGGCTGCGTCAGCATGCGTAGCCTGCAAAGGAACAAGTAATAGGTTTATTCCATGCTGAAAAGAGAAAAGAGAAAACAACATTTCGGCTGTGAAGCCTTCTTCAGGTGTGAACTACTTAAAGCCATGCTGGTTGTCTGTGGTATTTTAATGCTTTGTGAAACCAGCTTGCTAATTTATGGTGCCTTGCTCTCAACATGTGTAGTTTTTATGTTAAGTGAACTCTTGGGCTACAAAGCAAATCGACAGATGGTCTAGACACTGTTTTGATGATTTAAGACTTGTGTTTGAATAACATGAACTTCAAGCCCTCCTAAGCCAGCACACAAGCCTGTTCGTAGACAGAAGCTCAAAGATTAGCCAGAGAAAACACCTCTGCGAGTCTCCTTTTTCCTTATTTTTAAATATAGTACTTAGACTCAATATAATATTTACATACTGTATAATATATGTTTTTCTATATTTGTAAAATTGTAGTATCAGAAATCATGTTCTGTCAGCAAACTGTTCTTACAGAAGACCGAGTTTAGATGATCAGGTTACCTGGGGGGCAGCTCAGTGGTGCAGTGGTTAGTGTTGGTGCCTGACCGTGCTGAGACCCTGGGCTCCATCCAGACCTGGAGTATTGGTGCAGAGTACTGTATGTCAGGTTTCCCAGTGTTCACATGCTTTTCCCTGTGGCGTTCCGGTTGCCTCTCACAGTCCAGAAACACACTGGTGGGTCATTAGCTTCTGAGGGGGTTTGCCCGGGTGTGAGCACACAGCATGCGTGTTTGTGTCTGTGTGCGCCAGGCGGCGGGCTGGACCCTGCCTTGCGCCTGTTGCTTGCCGAGCTGGGCTCCAGCTCCTCCGCCACCCTGAGCTGGAGGAAGGTGTTAGAGAACGGATGGATGGGGGTCTCTTCGGGTCCACTGTCGCTTCTTATTTCATCGGTGTTCCACTTGGAAATCGAAACAGGTGAAACAGTGGAGAACAGAAACCCCAATGCCATCCAGCTGCACAGTTGGGAAAGTACGTCTATCACCACAACAGCAACATTAGTTAAACGGAACAGTGGAGCTCCTGAGACGTTCCTGCTGGGAAATGAGAGCAACGGGCCAGACAAACGCACTGTCTGGTGACAGGCCTCTCTTCTGCCCTGGAGATCTATCCCACAGTATGTGCGCCATTATGGATTTCTGGATAGTTTGTCCATTTTATCCCCCTTGGCAGCTACACTTACAGATGTACTCTATTAAGCTTCTGGGAATTAATAACGTTCTACGTTTCCATTTGTTTTTCTCCAAAGACATGGCAAGCCAGCTCTTTAACATCACAGGTCTCCCACACATTTGGCTAGACTTGAGCAAAAAAAAATGCTCAGACTTTGATCCTGAATTAGATTTAAATGTTTGAAAGAAGAATTATACCTTTCATGTTTTACATCGGGAGTTAGTGTTTAAAAATCTGACCGAAAAAAACAGTAAAAGATATTAAGAATCTTGTGTTTTGAGTGGGGTTTTCTATAACTCTATCAGTATATGTACTATAATCCAAAAGTAAGCTTTTGATATTTAATAAAATTATTTTTTATATTTAATATAAATATTATTTTTATACTGTATGAAATAAGCATTTTCATATTTGAATTTATTGTGTAAAAGCTGAATAAGTTATTATGTAGATTTTATTAGAGGTCTAGAAAGGCAAAATAGGAATATTTATATCCACACCAGTTTATATAACACTGATAGTTTTGTATTTGAATTAATGAAAATATAATCAAAAAGGACAAAACAGGAAAGGGAAAAGAAAGACAAAATGAGTGAAAATATTTTAGCAATATAAATATCCAAAGTATTTTGTTATAAACAAAAAAAGAGTCAATCCAGTGTAAACTTTGTAAGAAAAATATATTCATCATACTTCTGTACACTGCATGATGAGTTTAGCTTCCCTAGAAAAAATAATACTGTAAAATGTTGTTAAAAACAGTAACACATCCACAGTGTCTTTCTAAAATTGTTCACCAGTCAGCCTTCAGGATCAGTTATCTCAAACATGCACTTTGGGAGACTTTATTTTGGGGGATGTAAGCAGACCATCAGAATTTCCAGAGAATCGTTCCAGAACTGTAACGATATCCCCCAAAATGTTAGAAACTTACTCTCTTTCCACATGTAGCAGTTCCACTTTCAGACCGAGTTCATTTGCCTTTAAAACATGAAATCAAAAACAGTCGCGAGTTCCCTGACCCGTTTGAGTTACAATAAAAATAACACTTTTTTTTTAATCATTCCCTGTGTCTGCCAAAGCACTATGTCTCCCTCCTGCTTGTCTGCTTCTGCTTAGAAAAAAAACGTGAATCAGCCAGTTTAGAATCTCCCCAAGCAGGAGCTGCTAATGGTTAATTGAAGGAAAAAGGCAATTATTTAGGCAACATTCATGTGTCTGGAGCTGTTGCACTGCTGCCGCCCTCATTAAATGACTTGAACATACGTTATTCTAGAATCAGTGCCAAGGTGATTCCTGGCAAGGCACTTGTAGGTTCCAGAATCAGAACGAGTGGGTTTCTGGATGACCAGTGTCCCCTGAGGGTGAAGCAGCTCGCTACCCATGGGGCGGCCTTTTCCTGCTGTGGAAATTATGGAGCGGTCTGGCAGCTCCCACGTAATTTCGGGCTTGGGAATCCCGATGGCTGCACAGTGAAGTTGCACAGCCGCCCCCGCCTGTGTCCGCGCGCTCTTGGGGGGGCCGTTGGTGATTCGGGGCGCGTACCCCACGACGATCACCGGGACAGTAACGGAGGCCTCCCCGGCGTCGTTCCTGGCGGTGCAGACGTAATTTCCGCGGTCATGAAGCGCGGTCTCCCGGATCACCAGGGTCCCGTTTTCGAGGAGGACGTACCTCCCGTTTATCTGCGGCCTCGAAAGAACGTGCCCACCGGGAATCGACCAAAGGATTTTGGGCCTGGGGCTGCCGTCAGACAGGCAGTGCAAGAAGAGCGGTTCTCCGCTGACACTCTGGATTATCCCCCTAGGTCGGGTAAGTATGTAAGGCTTCTGGCCCACCTCCAGAACAATCAGCTTTTCGATGTAGCCGACTTTGTTCCTGGCAGCACATCTGTACTTGCCCGCATCATCCTTACTGGGGTTATAAATGATTAAGTTGCCATCGCTTCCTAGCTGATACCTTGAGACCCTGTGGCTGTTGGTAAATCTTGTCCCGTTGGGCAAAAGCCAGATTATCTCGGGAGGAGGGTGGCCGTCGGCAGAGCAGTTCAGAATGGTGGTCTTGCCTGTGCTGGCCACGACTTTTTCATTGAAGGGATTCTTAAACATGGGCCTCCGCAGCATGCTGGTGACCTCCAGCTGCACTACCATGACGGTTTCACCCCCACCGCTGCGTGCCACGCACACAAACTCGGCGGTGTCGGTCGGCCTGACGTTGCGGATTTCCAGCGTGCCGTTCTTGTGAACCACGATTCGGCTCCCGTAGTACGGAGCGGTGATGAAAATGTTGTCGGGCATGATCCACATGACCTGAGGCGTGGGCGACCCCTCTGCCTTGCAGTCGATGAGCTTCCGGGTGTATTTGACAGCGGTTTCCTTCACTACGGTTTTGTTTCTGTACAGGCCGTTTATAGTGGGAGGATTAGCATCCACCTCTAGCTTGAAGACTTTCGAGTCATCTCCGGCAGCGTTCCGAGCCACGCACACGTACTCCCCCGAATCTGTTAATGTGAGATCTCTCACGGCCAGGGACCCGTTTACGTGCACTAGATGCCGGTCGCTGGAGGCCGCGATCATGTCATGCGACGGGAGAAGCCACATAATCTTTGGCTTGGGCTCCCCCGTAGCTTCGCAGTCGAACCTCACCATGTCTCCGGACCTGGCCCTGGCGTACGTGGCGGCCGGAGACTTGAGGCGGGGCGTCGCCGTCACGACTGTGACGTGCACCTTCATCTCGTCCTTCCCCACCGTGTTTTCGGCGTAGCAGGTGTAGTCCCCTTCCTCGGACAGGCTGACCCTGTTGAAGTACAGGGTCCCGTTTTCAAAAAGGACGTAGCGCCGCCTCCTGCCCCCGTTGTCGTCCGCCTGCAGGGCGCTGTTGACCAGTGTCCCGTCCGGCAGGCCCCAGGAGATCTCCGGCTCGGGGGCCCCCGACGCTTTGCAGTCAACTCTGAGGTCATTCCCATAAGGCACTTGCTTTTTGATGAACGGCTTGTACTCTATCTTGGCTGGCTTCATGGACACGCCGACCTTCATCAGCAGCAGGTCGTCTCCGATCCTGTTCCTGGCAATGCAGAGATAGTCGCCGGCGTCCTTCTCGCTCACGGCGTCGATAATCAGGCTGCCGTTGAGAAGCACGTGGATCCGGTTGCCCATCCTGGAAGCAAGAGCAAGGTGTAAGAAGTGAGCTTAGCCATGAAACATTCTGAAACAGAAACATTGCAAACAAACAGGATATGTGCCAAATATGTGGGCAGTCCTGTGAGCTGAACAACTTGCGTGGATTAAAGTATGATCCATTTTCCTGTCCAATGCAAGTTAATACTCCCTTGTTCATTTATTAAATTTGCTTTGTTTTGTTGTAAAGTTCATTGAAAAAGTAAATGAGCTGTTATGAAAATGAAAGAAGGCTTTACTAGATTTCTGTGCACACACAAAATATGCTATGCATATGTACGGTATGTTAGTTTCCACTAACAAACTTGCAATCTTTGTTCACCAAATGTTTTGTCTGTAGTTAGTGTGCTATAAAATAGTGATTATTAGAAATATGAATAATAAATTGCTCTATTGTATGTCTGCATCGTTAAGATGTATCATTGATGTTGCAAACTTATGTCATGACATTTCTGTGTTTGCCTTCATCAGGTAATTAACTATTAGTTGTTATCAGTCTACAGTTTGTGTTTCATTATTCTAAATACTTATTTATAATGTTAAAAAGCTGCAATGAGGCAAAGTTAGACTGCATCAGAACAAGAAGTAAAACAATATTTGGATAATAAGCATACTAGTCAACTAGGAAACAGTGTCAAAATGTTTAGAACAATTTAACTGCTGCCATCATATTGTACCTACAGTACAACTACATTTTAAGTTCCTGGCAACTGCATAAGTTACCTATGATCTTAAAGAATTTAAAGGATGTTGTTCTAGTTTGTTAGACTCTGATATCAGAATTATTTCTGTTACTTTTCTACACAAAGAACTCTGTTATTTCTTACTGATTATGCATTAATAATGTAGTGCACAAGAAACATTTTATTCAAAATATAAAGTCCGACTGTGGAATGCCTTGGACCCTATGGTATGTGTTAATGTACCTCAACCTGAACTCTTGCCTAAGGAAAATTTGCACCTAATATCGTTATTTTAAAAGTAAATCTAAGATTTGCCTCATGAGACATACATTAGTATTTTAATTTACTATCCAGATGTTACAAATTACAAACCTAAGTGAGATGTCTTGGAAATACAAAATGGAAAAATTGTTTTAGAGTGTCAGTTTGCAAGGCTAAGGCTACAATATGAAAAATGCAGACTGTAATAAATAGGCCATTTGTGGGTTCAAATCCCAAGTGGGGGACACAGCTGTTGTACACTTCAGCAAGGTACTTTACCCCAACTGGTAAAACTTGCATTTAAAAAAAAATCTGTCCTCTGTCATAATGTATAAAAGCAATGAACAAAAACAAACGGGTCCATAGATCTCCAAAACTATCAGTAAGCTGCACGGGGTTAAAACACTACTTGCAATATTAACGCCATCAAGTTACAATAAAGCAACACTGCACTGATTGTCCATACACCGACAAAAATACCCATTCACTGAACAGAAGTTTAGGTGAAGGTCAAATTCTAGTGTCGCACTTTTGCTTCCCTACACCATGTATCAAATCTCCCTGGCTGCACACGGCGCTGTGTGCATCATTTCAGCTGCACCATTGCAGCATGCTGGGCCTGGCTCATGCCTCGTAAGAGAGGGGTGATGTGACAGCGCTGGTCGGAGATTTCCTCCGCCGGGCTTTGCACTCGTTATTATCGGAATCTGACCGAACAACCGAACCGGTAACTGCAGGCCCTGAGGACTTAACCTGTGCCACTGATCCACAATGGCTTTGGAAGGCAGCCTCCAGAGAACCCGGGGCTTGGGCTCCGCCACAGCCGAGCAGTTAAGCAGTAACCTGTCTCCATAGCTCAGGTCAGTTTTGCGGCCCGACGCGGTGACGATCCTGGGCGCCATCTCCGCCTGCTCCACGGTCAGGGTCACCACTCTCCTTTCGGAGCCCGTGGAGCTGGTGGCGATGCACTCGTACTTCCCGCTGTCGGCCGTGGCGAGGCTCTTGATGTACAGCGTCCCGTTGGAGAACACAAACACTCTGGGGTTGACGTAGTGCAAAGGTTTCGCCACCGTTCCGTCAAGCAAGACCCAGTGCACTGTGGGTTGAGGTGTGCCCTGGGCCGTG